>NC_091821.1:112625781-113825781 GCF_038994185.2 Dermacentor albipictus
ACATTAATCGTAAGATGGGTCCTGCCGGATGTTTATTTAATATTTATTTATAGGTACCGCAGGCCCTGCCTTCGGGCCCACGCAGACGTGGATACAAGCGAAACAAAAAAAAGGAGAGAGAAGCATGTCATTGAACAAACACTTGGTTAAACTTCATTGAGAACAATTAGGACAGAAAAGAAATGAAGCAGTTATACTTACTTCGTACAAACTACAGTCTACACGCAAGATCACTGCACACTGACAATTTTCTGCAGATATCTGTCGCATCACACACGTGCATGCAAAAGGTCATATGATCATCTTTTTCACGTTTTACTGCATCGCTAATTCATAAGCAATACATTATTTATTAACCTAATAAGTGATTCGATACAAATAACATTAACCGCACTCTCGTGTAGTCGGTTTCAAACAGAAATGGAATAAGGAAATAGGAAAAATTGGTGCGTATTAATGTGGGGACATTGCGATTAATTTTTAATCTCGATGGCCACACCACCACCCCTTGATTCTCTGTTCCTGCGGATGAGTGTATACAAAGGCAGTATTATTTCAGCATCTTGGACGACGGGATGCAACCACGTTTCAGGGATGATCAAGGTATACGGACGACAGGTCCAGATAATACCTTCAATGGAATCACTGCGCACGTTGAGCGATACAACCTTTAGGGTCTTGCTCGTGCTCTGTCATTTATTATCGCGCTTCCGGGTAGCCGCAGAAGTATTCATTGAAGGCGCTTGATCAGACTGCGAAGGTGCGGAAGACTGACGTAGTTCTACTGTACAGCTTTGCACTGCGTCCCATACATAGTTTGCCATTAATTTGAATTTATAATATACCAAAAAAGATTTAGAATGTGTGGCCCTTTCGTCAGCTGCGCAGGGATGGATGGATGGAAGCAACTGTATTGTAAATCCGGCAAAGTTTAACGACCCGGGCTCAGGTCTCCCATGAGGGGACTTCGAGGCCTTGCCTCGTCGCCGCCTCTCGGGCCTGCTCACTCTTGTATGTTGAGGTTGGAGCTGCGCAGAGCGCAGGCCCACTACGACGCAAGAGCCTCCCGAGCTACTGCCATTTCAGCTGATATGACAGCGCACTCCCACAACATATGTGAGAGCGTCGCCCTAGTTGCCTGACGGAGGGTCAGAGCTTTCCACGCAAGTCATACATTTTTAGAGGAATACCCAGTGACCCAAGATGGCGAGAAAATTGTTAGATAGATAGATAGATAGATAGATAGATAGATAGATAGATAGATAGATAGATAGATAGATAGATAGATAGATAGATAGATAGATAGATAGATAGATAGATAGATAGATAGATAGATAGATAGATAGATAGATAGATAGATAGATAGATAGATAGATAGATAGATAGATAGATAGATAGATAGATAGATAGATAGATAGATAGATAGATAGATAGATAGATAGATAGATAGATAGATAGATAGATAGATAGATGTAGAAAAAAGTAGGGAAGCGAGATTTCAAGATGGGCACACCCAACTGGCATCGCGTTGTTCTATTTGCACAACATTCAGATAGGTCTTTCCTCCCTGTTCTCATTACTATTTTTATGCAACCAGGAAGTAACTTTGTGATCATAAACGAAGGCTGCCAGACCGATTAATAGGGCAGCACACGCTAGCTTATTGATCGAACCGAAGTTGCTACTGTGTTTGGAATGATGAGCACCCCCCTAGTTTGTAGGCGACGGAGAAGAAAGCAGCCAGAACGAGACGCCTGCTATTGCGGAGGGATGTAGAGGAGAGGGTGGTCGTACCTTGGTTCAAGCCGGAGCAGTCACGTTAGGTCTGCGACGCAATACGATCCGTCTTCGTTTACGGTCAATTAAATTGCCCATTTGCTTGCGCATGCAACCGGGGCTAGAGTTATTGTTATACACTGTCTCTAGCAGAGGCAGCAGAGGTGAGACGGGCGTGCCCTCGTGTGTCGAAGAACGGCAGTGCACCGCACTCGCGTTGTGGCGGCCTTGGAGCAACGGCGCGCGCCCCTTGTGTGTCCCCGCACCAGCGAGGAGCGGCGCGCGTGACACGACCTCCTCTGCTTCCGGCAGGCCGGCTACTGGAATGCGGCTCTCTTGCGGGGTCGCATGCGAGCGCTCAGCCTCTACTATAGGTCGCCACCGGCTACAGTGTTCCAAAAGAGTGTGCTCAATGGTGGCCGGCCTCTGTACGGAAAAGGCGGGCGACAGAAATATATATATATCATAGCAAAGAACGCTATGTCGATCTAATCTTTCGGAGCACAACAGGAAGAAGCATTCTTAGGAGCATGCACCTGTTTGTTGCAGGCTCTTGGCACAGCAGTGTTCTGCGCGGACTGAAACCTTCAGAATGTCTGAATGCTCAGATCCTATAGTTGATGTTTTCGACGCTATCATATATCGCTGCTTCAGATGCACTTCAATTCTTCTGACAAAGTGTGCTCCTTACGATCCATGTATTTCTTTTTTTTACTTCACAGAACCTGAAGTATCGTGCAAAGCGCAAAAGAGAGTCTAAAGACATGGCGGGCTCATAGGGTGTACTTTTATCCCAGTCAGACAGGCACTTTGAGTGAGTGCACTTCGCTTGACTGCAGTGCAACTTTGGCAGCTTGTGATGCATGGCAAAACAAGAACCATTCTAAATTCATGGGTGTAGCAAGTGTGCGACAACTCGCAATATGGTTACAAGTGTATGAAAAGGGTCAATAATGGTGGCTGTTGTAATAAAAAAAGAACACCTATTACATAGTGTTGAGATGTGAATAATTAGATGTTTTTCAATAAGTGTACTATTTCCGTAATTATATATTGAAGCCAGGAGGAGCGAGTAATTATTTGTAGGGCTTGACCACATGAAGAAACGCCACTCGCTTTCTTAAGGGCATGCTGTTGACCTTGTTCCTACAGTTCAGCACCACTGGCCACCGGAACGTCTCCGACTACCTTGGAGATCCGATGGACATTGTTTAAAGCTTCCGTGTGCACGCTGTGAGTGATCTCAATGTTTTTGCCATCTTTTATGTGATATCATCACACCGACATGAACGTTAGGAGTATGTGGGAAAGAAAGTGGTCGCGATTTCGTGTGTATAGAAGCTCAGAAACTTCCATGCAGCACGGCCAAATTAGTACAAAATGTAATGTTCCCTTACTGTGTGTTTTCCCGACTTTTGTGCAACCAATCTTCCAGCCGTCTCCTACGGTAAATGCCAGAGAACCAACAGGAGCATTGAAAAGTGCTTTTGAGAGAGCACGTGCGTTCCAGTGGGCGAGCAGGATTGAGAGTGCTCCTATTCAGTGGTAGATTAGAAACACTTCTGCTCAGCCGAGAGCAGTCAGAGCTGCTTTCACGTGAAAATCGGAACGCCGAACGCCAAGAGGGTTCTTCGATATCACGTGATGCTAGCTGAACAAAAATACGAGCAGGTCACGTGGCACGACTTTTCTCGTACTTTGGTTTAGCTGGCGACATGGTGGTAGCGTATTGGGTATAAAATGTCAGGATGTGATGCCCTTTTTGGAATCCGCGGCAGAGAATCATCGCTAGTGGCAAGTGCGCCCGGAAGCGTCGACGTCACACGAAAGTAGACTACTGAAGTGGTGGACAGACATTAATGTAAAGCGCGCCTTTTACCCGCTGCTGTGGCTCAGTAAGCTATGGCGTTTCTCAGCTGAGTACGAGGTCTCGGGTTCGATTCCTGGCTCCGCCGGCCGCATTCCGATGGAGCCTGGATGTGAAAGCACTCGGGTACTCGGGGACCGTGCTGTGGGTGCGCTTTAATAAATACCAAATAGTCTAAATTAGTCCTCCCCTACGGCGTCCTATGGTCTTCGAGATCGCATGGGCGCGCCAGTGCGATCTCGGAAGCCACGGGCGTCCTTCATAACTCGCTGCAGTTTCGGGACGTTAAACTCCATAATTTTATTTCAGCGCGTGTTTTACAGCCGACACGCAGAGAACGTTGAGGTTGTTCAAATCATATGGTATGGTGCTACATTTACTCGCATCCACCACATTTGCACTGCTCTCCGATACTCTGCGGTAGGGTGCCCTGATGCGCACGCTGGCCGCTCAGGGCGAGGACACCTGCATCGTCTGCTACGGCAGCCGCCGTAGTGATTAGGGTTAATAAAAGACTGACGAGATTAATTATAATGAAGTAGTTAAGCAAAGCGATGATTAATTGAGGGTAGTTAGGAATAGTGAGGGTAACAAAAATTAATTTATTAGACAAATCAAGAGGGACTCAGGTTAAATCAATGGCACCTAATTAATAATAATTATAGGTAATAGTAATTAGCTCGACCTAATTAAGTATTATTAATTATTCATTATTCATACAAACGTCTTTATCAGATCTGTACCTACGTCAAATTAATTGAGTGATTAAGCCAGCATCTTCATTATACATATAATTAAGCATGTTTGTTTAATTAACCTATTAATTATGTTTAATTACCGCAGCCAAAGTTTGACCTGAGTGCAGCACTCTCTCTTAAACCGCTCCGAATCAGGTGAAGTTTATTCACGCTACGCGGGGAAGCGGGGACCGTGATGTGCTACTCAGCTGGGTGCTGCAAGAAATATCACCGACGATTGCGATACTCCCTAATGCGAAATTTGAGGGCAGCTCTATACGTGTTTTCATTTCGCGATATATTGGCTGGCGCGGACAATCTGTCTCGTGCGGTACGTTCCAAAGGAGCTAGTGTGGCTCGACTGCCTCGCTAATCGGGAGATGGCGAGCGGCACCGCGTGGCGCGATTCACAGCAGCCGCCGTCGAGGCGCGCGTGCTACTCTAACGCGCTACTCGTAGCCATCGTCACCATCGTGGATATTTGCGTCGCACTACGCTTTTATTCGCACACTTTCGCCACACCCTCCTCCCCCGCTTTCCTCCTCGTGCTCTCTTCGCTCTCGCTGTCTTTCATCGCCCGCTGCGCTCCGCGTTCGCTCTCTTCTTTCGCTGCGCTCGTTCGCACGGTTACAAGGTACGCCGCTGGCGCTCGCCGCAGGAACGGGCGCCTAAGAGCTGCGCTCTAAAATATGCTGGGAGCGCCTATTAACTAGCGGGCATACATTGGCACTTCCACGTTCCAAGTGCGCAATAGTTTACCGAGCGCAATTTGCTAGCAGGAGACGCTGCGCTGCAGGTTCCGCCCCATGAGCAGCCGTCTGGCGTGGGAGGGAGTACAGGGGGCGCTTGTCTATCACCGGTGTCTGATTATTCTGGCCGCCAGTAGATGACGCCCCAAGCGAATGTGTTTCCAATGCTGCCACTTGCTGGCGCTTTAAGCAGCACCCGCAGAGCCACGCGCTCGCACTACACTATAT
Source organism: Dermacentor albipictus (assembly GCF_038994185.2). Lineage (NCBI taxonomy): Eukaryota > Metazoa > Arthropoda > Arachnida > Ixodida > Ixodidae > Dermacentor > Dermacentor albipictus. The sequence goes on from NC_091821.1 coordinate 112,631,139, forward strand.
ACTCGCATTCCCCCCTTCATAAAGGACAACCGAGACGCGTTGGGGGCTTTCTCACAAGGGCGAGTGCATTTCATTTTTGATGCGAAAGCATCAAATGACCTATTGAGCGAAAAATAGAGAGATAGTGATCTAAAGAACGAAATGATCACTATCTCTCTCTCTTTCTTCTGCAGCATCAGAACGGCACCTAAATTCACATTAGGACGCCACGTCACGTGCGCGCCTCGGCGGAGCGCAACGGACGAAAGGGCACAACTGCTGCGTGATGGCGCACCAGGTATTGCGTGAGGAGAGAGGGTACCCTGCGAAGCCACGTCACCCTCGCTTCGGAAGTCTGCGTTATGCGCGCATTCCTTGTCCGCGCAAGCTCTCGCCTGCGTTCTAACTTCGCCTCGGTAATCGCTATAGAAAAGTTAATGTACAAAAACGAAAAGCGTTGGCGAGTGTCTTACCCACTGGGTTAAATCAGTGCCTCCTAGATAGCAGGCCTGTGCGTTCTGCTTCTGATGCTACTTGGACCGACATTTCCATTGCCAAGTCCAGCGTGACAAAAGCGGTGACGTCAAAATCACCGCGGCTTACTCGGGAGCGCCTCATTAGATTCTATGGCAGTCAGGCAAGATAGCATGACGTCAGGAATCGAAGCGCATCAGCCTTGTGCTAACTAGGAGGCGTTGGTCAAGCGTCTCAACGCACTCGCTTGCCCGCGAGTATAGTTCATAACTTGAAGGACCGCTCAGCGGCGTTGAATTAGTTCTTTCGCATTCATAGATCATAAGAATTGCGTAAGTGTCCTCAGATTTTTAATTAAATCGACTGTTATTCCATCTTATCCTGTCGCTTTTCCCTGGTCTGCAAGGCCGCTGTATCCTGTTCATCCGTCGTTCCAACGAAGGTTGCGTGGCTGCTCTGGGTACTGTACATGTCAGTATAGAATTCTTCTGTTGCTTTTGCTATATCATCAAAATTGCTGATGACATTACCCTGTTTATCTTTCACTGCCATTTTTTACTGCTTCCTCAATCTTTCGCATGTTGTAATTTCGAATATCCCTTACTTTCTTCTTGTTTATCAGCTTTGACAGTTCAGCGAATTCTATCTGATCTCTTGAGCTAGACGTTTTCATGCTTTGTCGTTTCATTATTAGGTCCTTTGTTACTTGGGAGAGCTTACTCACTGGTTGTTTCGGTGGCTTACCTCCCACTTCACTTGCTGCGTCTGATATCAGCCTAGTTAAGGTTTCATTAATTACTTGATTACCTCTATGTTATCTTCATGCTCCTGGTCTAGTGCTGCATATTTGTTTGCGAACACCAGCCTGAATTCGTCTCCTTTTACCTTTACTGAAGCTGCGATGGCCTGTTTCTCTTTGGCGAATTTCGCTGTTTCTCTCTTCAAATTGAGGTCAGCCCTAGAGCTCAGAAGCACTTTTACATCACGCACTATGCTGGGATCGGCCGAGAGTACGAAAACTATTTCATTTCTTGTCTCTCCATCAGAGCTTTTCCAGGTCCACTTCCTGAATTACTGTGCGCTTCCTGAAGAAGCTATTCGTTATTCGCAGTCTATTCCTTTCTGAGAATTTTACCAACACCTCTCCTCGACTATTCCTAGAAACGATGCCATAGTTGCCAGTTGCTTGTTTTTCTGCCTACTCCCCCCCCCTCCTACTTTTTGCATTGAAGTCGCCCATGACTACATTGTACGGACTTTTCACCTTTCTCATCGCTAATTCAACGTCTTCATAAAGTTATTCTATTTCTTCATCATCCTGACTGGAGGTTTGGGCGTAGGCTTGTACTGCCTTTAATCTATATCTCCTTTTTAGCTTTACTACGATGACTGTTGCCCTCTGATTAATGCTGTAGAATTCGTCAATGTTACCCGCTACGTACTTATGGATTAGGAATCCTACTCCATGCTGTTTCTTATCTGGAAGTCCTCTATAGCAGAGGACGTGGCGTTTGTCAGCACTGTATAAGCCTCTCCAGTTCTTCTAATCTCACTAAGGATGATGATGTCCCAAACAATGTCTGATAGCTCAAAGAATCTGGCTAAGCCGGCCTCATGCACTCGAGTGAGCTCGGGTGTTAAATGTTGCCAGGGTCAGTTTCCACTGGTGGCCTGTCCGGGTCAGAGATTCTTAGCACCCTCTGCTGCGTTACAGGTCTGACCGCCGCCTTCGTCAGGTGCTTCGCATCCAGTCTGGACTGAGGGCCATGGGTTATTTGCGAGAGTAATGATGGAGGTAATACCGACCAACCGAGTACTGCACCAAGTAGGCCAATTCATGTTTTGGTGAGAGAGTGTTCTTTGTTGAAGCTTAGCGGGCCTTCCTAATTTGGTTGTACCTATAGACTAGTATAACGCACTAGCTCTCGGCATTCTGATTTCTTTTTTTTCTTTCTTTTTTTTGTCGCTCTCAGACGCCACTTTAAGCCTCAAAAATTGAGTGGGCCTAACGAGGATTCGAACTTACAACCTTCAGATTAAAAGGCCGGTGTTTACCTCTGCTTCACGCCACCCTCAGATACTCAATGCATTTTGCCTGCGCCACCCGATTCTTGCCCAATCCATGGTTCGAGGTCGTCGTCGCCATCAACATCATCATCAACAACCTCCTCGCGTTGCCCCTTGTAATGGTTAATGATGTGTTTTTTTTTTTTACCTTTAGCTGCATTGAAGGGGCAACTGTTTGTTGCTCGCACTTTGCTATACATAATTAAGCTATACATAATTAAGGCATAGGGGATAGGGGTTAGAAAGTTGACAGAGAGGAAAACGCTAAAAAATAAAAAAATAAACACGCACGCATGAAGACGCACACACAAAAGGCGTTCCAGTTAAAGGCGTTCGCAAAGGCCGGTAGCTCGCAAAAAGCGCAATAGCGCTTGCACGGCCTTCTTCTGTGACGTTAGCTCGCTTCGATGTAGAATTCTTTTTTCAGATACCGGTTGGTCGTCCAGTTGGTCAAGTTCGTGGCGAAGGCATTCCCCCTGAGGACCGTACTGCGGGCAGGCGCACAAAATATGACCTATTGATTCTTTATGGACGCAGTGGTCACAGGCTGGGGTGTCGGCCATCCCTATGCGGAACGCATATATGCTTTGGTAAAGGCAATGCCCAACCACAGTCGATGCAAAAACGTGGCGTCTGCACGGCGAAGCTGGGATGGCGCTCGAAGACTTAATGTTGGATCAAGTGAGTACAGTCGCGTATTTCTTAAAAGGGGGTCATTCCATTGTGACATGGTGTACTGCCGAGCAAGCAGGCGGAGCTTCCGTGCTGCGTCAGTTCTGGAAAGTGGAATTGGTACGTGGGGCTCCTCAGTATAGGCTGAACGGGCAGCTTTATGGGCCCGTTAATTGCCGATAATCCCGCAGTGACTTGGAAGCCATTGGAAAGTTATCTTATGCCCTGCATCACTTACATGGTGTAACGTCTCTGTAAGGGGAAATATTAGCTGTTCGTGCGGTCCGCGTCGTAAAAGTGACAGTAGAGACTTCAGTGCCGCCTTAGAATCACAGAATATCGTCCACTTGTGCTGTTCATTACCAATGTAGTGAAGGGCACTAAAGATCACTGCGAGCTCTGCTGCCGTCGACGTTGTCGCGTGAGTCGTCTTAACTTTACCTAACGTCGTCTAATTTACCTAAAGGCAGCGTGGTCACGCAAGACGAGCGCGGTCGCGTTTGGCGTCCGCTGCGGTGACTTGGCCACAATGCTGAATTGGGAAAACTGTTTACGTGTCAGCAGCCCAGCATAGCCGGATTCCATATGGATTGCAGACGACGCGCTGGCGCGCCGCGGTTCATTACATGGCCCGCGGCGTAAGGACAGTGATAATTTTTAAGCTTTCTGGAATTTTCAAAAATCGCTTGTCGCAGATAACGTAGTTCTAGACCTTGAGCTGCATTATTCAAAGAGGCGAACATTACTTGTCCGAGAAATCGAAACAAATACTCAACCAATTAACAAACATTCACTAATAACCTTCTTAATTAATTTCTTTATGGCACAAATTGCAATTTACCATCTGTAGCCGGAGAGTTTGCAAGACGTATCCACTTGGAATAAATTTCCAGAATGACACCAGTTTGGAGATACGCGCCATCAAACTCGCCATAAAGATGCACTGTTGTTTCACTTAGTTTCTTTTAAAAAAACGCTCTTATGCATTGAAGCACAAGAGTAACTGGAAAGCACATGTATTTTGTCCCACATATAGGGAAATAATGTCTCGAAGTTTAATATCTCGAACCAAAATATTACAATGGTGATATTCAAATTCACAATTCTCTTCTCTCGGGGAAAATGCAAACTACTTCGATTAAAATTTCCGTAGCAAAAGTAGTTATGATTCATAATTGTATCCAGTTTCCCCGTATTTTTTCATGGGACACCTTAGCGTCCCGTAAAAGCGTCTAAACATAGGCCAAAATAGCATTTGCTCCAAATTCAGGCTTTTATTTTATATCCTGTGCGCAGCACACAGGCCAAAATAAAATTTAAGGAGATAGCACGTTTTAGGAACGGTTCTATGAAAATAATACCCTGGTTTTTCCGTAAGCATTTCTTGTGAAAAATTTCCCAGAAACGGTATAATTTGCGCAGTTTTACGCCGGTGTTAGGCATTAAAGAACACGAAAGTATTTTGTGAAACTATTTTCTAATGAAAGAGATATGTTCAGACAACTCAAAAACGCAAATTTTGAAAGAATGCACGAGACAGTAGATTTCTGGCAGATTTTGTTTCGCACCTGGTTTTCCACCGTTTCGTGAAATTCAAACGGCCCTCACGAGCCCAAAAAGTTTCTTTTTTTTTTCGCTCAACAAAGCGGGTGTTCAAAATAAGCTTTATGGTTTTCTTTAAATTAGGCACTGGAAGGCACGCGAAGACCACCCGTTGTCAGACTAAACGCCGCACGCAACAGCCTTGTCACATGGGGCGCTATAACGTAAAACTATTCCAAACTTTTCTATTCCAATTCAGCTATCAGCCCTCCACAATTGGTCAAAAACTTTTTTCGACCATCCCCACTTCACCTGCCTATCACGCGACGTCACTAAAACCGCGATACCTCCCCATCTGATATGATGTGTCCACATTGATTATGCATGATTTGACAGAAAAAAGAAAAACAGTTATTTCTGATTCGACTCCTTTTCGCCATTAGCCCTCGGCTATTGGTAAAACGTTTTCGGGCTGCACCCACTTCACCTGCCTGTCACGCGACGTCACAAAACCGCAAGGACTCACCGCGTCAAAGTGACGTGTACGCGATAAAGATGCATTAATATGCCGAACAAAACTGAATTTTCTTCGGAATAGCCGCTGGCTGCCCCGTTCCGAAAGGAATAGAAGATGGTTGCCCCCGATCTCTCAGACGCTGGCTACTCGCACCTACCGGAGAGCATGGGTGTATTTGCGTATAATAAAGCTTCTTGCGTGGCCGTGTAACGTTTTCGAGCACTTTCGGCACGTTTACGACCTCGTTCTGCCTACTCTTCTTTGCTGAGGATCCGTTTTAGCGTCATTCTTAAGCTTCCGTTGCATGCTGCCGCGATTTTCGACCAGCCACCGCAAGCTGAGTAAGGGAAAGCGGACCAATCGCAGACGCCGGCACCACCCTTTTCATCCGGTTATCGATTTTCAGTGCACTGGCTCTGCCCCATCGAATCCCTCTCCACTTGAGCGTGCTCCTCACCTCTTGTGAGCCAATTAGATACGACAAGCCTCTCAGTGTAGGCAATGTTATTCGTTTTTAAAGCAAACAAATGTGACCTCCTATGAACGAGGAGAGCGTTTGATTGGTCTATTCAGACAACCCTGCGGGTGACCGCCCGGTGCTTGCGTTGGTGGTTACGCAAATTTGACGTCAGAAGATTGGAATAGAAACATATTGGAATAGTTTTGCGTTATAGGGCCCATGGACGAACTTTGCGCCGATCCTAACTCTCTTACATGCGTAATACTGCCAACGACAATTAAAATATTGAGTCGGATATATCTCGGAGCACAGACACGCTAGAAGAATTTTTCCAGCGGATACTGTGAAGAAACACGACTGCCTCTAACCTTTTAATACAAACATATCCACTTAGTGCAGTCAAACAAAAAAATAATTATTCAATTTTAGTTAATTGGGCTGCTGACACCGATAATTGTAATCTCACTTTGTGTCCCCCTGGCCCCATCCCTTATTTGCACAGGCGGTCTTCGCGTGCCTCCCAGTGCTTAACTTTAAGAAAACCATAAAGCTTAATTTTGAACACCCTGTATATTAGGAAAATACTGTGCGTGTAATGGAATTATTTTTTTAAATTTTTTGAGAGAAATTGATATTGGTCCAATGTCAAAGTTTGGAACAGTTGACGTGGAATGATCCAGTTACGGAAAACTTCAATATGATCACCCCGTAACATGGCGGTCGCTGCCGGTAAGAACTTCGAGCTGATCATTCCAGTAACCGTTTTTGATAAAGCAAAGCCCGCTGTAAGAGTTGAGGAGGACGTCGGGATGAAAAACTTGGGAGGGTTTACTTACATTATTTACAGTGAGAGTCAATTAACAGTCTTAAAAGTCATTACGGGCCGGCAGCAACTCGGACGCTGCGGCCCGTGGCAAGAAGCTCGAAAGAGATGAATCAAGGAATGCTCTAGGAATGCTCCCTGGTGCCCCCGGTCTGCGTCTTTTAAGCCCTTCGGTGTCTCGAAGACACGTCACGTTCGACCAATGGGCGAGCCCGCTCAGATGACGCCATTTTCGGCCAATCGGCGAGCCCGCTCAAGTGTCGTCATTTTCGGCCAATGGTAGGCGCCCGTGCGATGGCGTCATACCCGGCGAAGAGAGTCGCCGCTGGGTCACTTCTCCCTGCGGTCTTGCCTTGCTGACTTGCAATGCGCCGTCACAATAGCCAGGTGGGGGCGACGCTGCCAGGCCTTCGCGGTGCATTACAGCCGTCTTGCTTCGGGACTCACGTTACCCGGAAGAGTGCCAGGCTCTCGCTTCACTTTCGGGAAGAGTCAAGCAGTGAATAGCTCCACCTGCTGCACACGAAGTGGGGGCCGCCACCTTGTTTGCACGTGCCGCGCCTCGGGAACGTGGTAGATGTGCTTCTGCGCTCCTTAATTAGCTGTGGCGTGATTCGATGTGGTCTGGTGAACTCGAAGGAGGCTCAGGAAAAGGTCCCGTATCTAACAGCTCGTCCTCGCCCCGGAAGTTCGGAATGGCCGGTGAAATCAATTCGCTGGCCAAGAGGAACGCTGAAAGAACCTGCAGGGTACTGGTGTCGAGCCTCGTTTGACGAACTTCGGGATCCTGGGCCCCGGAGAACGTACGTCAAACAAACAAAACAACACAGCGCTGCACCACGTGTAAGCGCAGGCTCTTCACCCCTGACTCGCCAGGCTATTGAGTGGAAATGAACCCTGATCTTTTATTTCCCCAATTTTGACAAAGCAGTTCCAACCACCTCTCCAAACCGCTATCCATTTCTCCCCGAATGCCGACAAGACCAGAGTGTTATTGTTGTTGCAAAACAAAGGGTCGTTGCCGTTGCAAACAACAATGAAAACAGCCGAACATAACTTAAGTGGCCTATTTTCGCGAACAGCCTGTTCTCACTCTAGCGCAGTGACGTACTTATCTCACGTATTGTTGCCACTGAACAGCCTGGTCAACTTCACAAGTACGTAATCACAAGCGCGCTAGCCTTGTGCTTACTATTCAGAACGCGTACTTGCGTCGCACGCAAACGTTTTCATCACGCTTACTCACGTGTCTTTCTCTAGTCCATACAGGACACGTAACTTAATAGAACAATTAAACTTGCGGGATTTAGCACTGCGCAGAACCCTTAAAATGATGCGTCTTCTAATAACTAGTTCTACGCACGCTCACTAAAGAAGTCAGAACACGGCTGCCCTCAACACACATGAGCAACCCGGTCATAAATCTGCTTCCTTCCGTCCACACAGTACACGCGCTAATGGATCTACGAACGCTTCTCAGTGCAAATGATGTACTTACTGAAAACCTACGCGCTTAAACTTAGAAAATAAAAAAACACTTATAAAAAAAGAAGGTTAACTAATACACACGCACGTTACGATAGGTCTCTCACCGATGACCTTGACACTCAGGTTATTCACACACACAAAAAAGAGCCTATCTACTCATTAATGAACATCTCACGAAACTACATGCTTACATAAAACATCTTTCCTATCTCGGAGTTTCTCGAACAAAAACACAAACAAAGCTCATACTTTTACATATTGAAAGAAACTTAAATCGCGAAAATTATCCGATGCTCAAAAATAAAACAAAACAACATGCTTTACTTCCACGGAAGCTCTCTTGGCCTCCCGTTCCGAATGCTTACGTGTGACTCATACTTTGAGCCGTACCCGGTTTGAAAGCTATTCTGGCTGCCGAGGAACAACAAAAGGGCTGACTCACTATCAGCTCCCCCAAGACGTTAAAGTCCCCTGCCAATTTCCGTCCTGGCACCCCGCTTTCAACACGAACTCGGTTGACCGCGTCGCTACTCCCCACCTGGTCTCGTCTTGCCACCTTGCGCTTCTTTGTACTGTACGCTGAGCTTCGAAAAGAACGACGGAACGACGAGGAATTCAACTGCCCCGTGCCCTTTGTCCGCGTCCGTGCAGAACATGCTTCACGGTCTCTCTTTGACCGGTGGCTCGAACGTGCTTGATGCATTAACATCGTCAGTGCCGACCGCACCTTTCTTTTCCTCGCGCCCTGCCCTTTTGGGTCTCTCGCCGTCTTTGGCGGCGCTACATTAGTCACCACATTCCTATCTTTAGGGCACTCCTTTCTGCGGCGCTTTCTCTTTGAATTCTCTTTCATGTCGCCTTCTGGCGCCTCGTGCTGGCCGTTACACCTCTCATCGGCCCGGATCGGTCTCTTACCCGCAGAGTCTGATTGATTTTCATTTAAATCAACACTCTCTCTGCCTCGACTGGCGGACAGCTCAACCGACTCTTGAACAATGCAGCAGGCTTTACTCGAGCTATGCAACTCGCACTCTTGCGAACTGCCCTCTACTGCATTGCCCAACTCACGCTGTGCATCAGCACACAGCCCGTCGGTATCGATCGCTGTCTCACGCGCAGAGTCCGAATGATTACTGACTGAATCATTCCTATCTAGGCTACCTAGACTGGCGGAGAGCCGCACCGATCCCTGAACCATGCAGTGGTCTTCCCTTGAGCTACGGAGCTCGCCATCCTGAGAACTACTCTAAACTGCATCGCCCAGCTCGCACATCACTTCGGCACGCAGATCTGACTCGACATGGGTGCTCGCGTCTGTAAAGTCCGTAGTATTCTGTACCTCGCTAACGACCTCGCTTCCATTAGATGCGACGCACACGCGCGGTAACTGTGCCAATTTGTTCGCAGCTGGCCTAGCTGTCTCTACAGTCCTCTGTTGGCACAGCACCTCGTCGCTCTCACTCTGGCCTTTAACGGCCTCTGTTACCACTAAGGCATCGTTCGCTGCTAGTCCTTTCCGTTCACCTATGAATGTGCGGCCAATCTCACAGGCACTACTCTTCTCGTTGGCTTTTGGCGAAAATCCGCTCGATACTTCCTCGTTCTTTTGCTTTGCAGTACGTACAGAACTTTCAGACAGCCGTTATCTCTGTGCCTTTAACAGCTCAAAATATTGCATCTCTTTTATCAATGCTGCCTTCTCTCCCTCGTACTTTTGCTCACGCTCTCGCTTACGTTCTTGATACACAGGTTCATGTTCATTCTCCCGTTCTTGACGCTCACACCTAAGAGTAAGTTCTTGAAGCTCACGCTTCCGTTCATTCTCGCGTTCTTGACGCTTAGGCTCACTCTTACGTTCACGACGCTCACGCTCACGTTCATGACGCTCACGCTCCCGTGGTTCTTGTATCACCTCCCAAGCAAGCTCAATGCTTTTATCATCACTGCCACTATCTTGAATCGCCTTTATGATAGCTGGCGTTTTCATCTGTTCGTCCGTCTCAACTCCCAAGTCGTCGCATACCAACAAGTCTAACCTCGTCAACCTTCTAAGATCCATGGCAGCTGCCCCGACTGGTGGTTAGAACTGTTTGCCTTAATTAATTTGTGCAAACACACAATGCAACAAATTCCCGATTCCCAGAACTATCAAAATGAACACACAACATTTGAAGTCTGGCGAATCAAAAGGAAAAAACCCACGCGCTCACTTACGGTTGCAGCACCCTGCCATCTGGTTCACTGGTCCGCTGTTCCCGGTACCTCAGGACTCCCTGGGTCGAAGGCTCGCTCTTCTTCGCTACTCCCAGTTTCTTAGGACCTCTTTCGACGAAGGCTCTCCTTCGCTCTTCCCGGTTCCTCGCGACTCCTTTAGACGAAGGCTCTTTTTCGCTGTTCCGGGTTCCTCAGGATTTCTCTCGACGAAGGTTGATCCGTAGCGCTGCCACCAGTTGTTTCATTTGGAGGCGATGCCACCGCTAGCAACCAGTTGTAAGAGTTGAGGAGGACGTCGGGATGAAAAACTTGGGAGGGTTTATTTACATTATTTACAGTGAGAGTCAATTAACAGTCTTAAACGTCATTACGGGCCGGCAGCAACTCGGACGCTGCGGCCCGTGGCAAGAAGCTCGAAAGAGATGAATCAAGGAATGCTCTAGGAACGCTCCCTGGTGCCCTCGGTCTGCGTCTTTTAAGCCCTTCGGTGTCTCGAAGACACGTCACGTTCGACCAATGGGCGAGCCCGCTCAGATGACGCCATTTTCGGCCAATCAGCGAGCCCGCTCAAGTGTCGTCATTTTCGGCCAATGGTAGGCGCCCGTGCGATGGTGTCATACCCGGCGAAGAGAGTCGCCGCTGAGTCCCCAATTGTCCGAGGGCTTACTTCTCCCTGCGGTCTTGCCTTGCTGACTTGCAATGCGCCGTCACAGTAGCCAGGTGGGGGCGACGCTGCCAGGCCTTCGCGGTGCATTACAGCCGTCTTGCTTCGGGACTCGCGTTACCTGGAACAGTGCCAGGCTCTCGCTTCACTTTCGGGAAGAGTCAAGCAGTGAATAGCTCCACCTGCGGCACACGAAGTGGGGGCCGCCAACTTGTTTGCACGTGCGCGCCCCAAGAATGTGGTATCCGTGCTTCTGCGTTCCCTAATTAGCTGTGGTGCGATTCGCTGTGGTCTGGTGAACTCGAAGTAGGCTCAGGAAACGGCCCCGTATCTAACACCGCAGGGTTCTAATGTGGTGGTTCTGATGGCGCGTTAGATGTCTTAACCGCGGACGAGGCGGGTTGTCCCAGTTAAAGGCCTGATTTACCAATGCACTACAGCCCCAAGTGACATCGCCTCGTCTGCACATAGAGAAAACCGTCTCGCGTTTCGAAACTTCGAGAAATTTGTCTTATTTCCAGATTGCACACCACATGCTGCAAGAGCTTCACCTTGCAATGCATTATCATTCCATTCTTTAAAATCTTTTTTTATCCACATAATAAGGTGCATGCTGGCTGAACTAGCGAACTCCTGCCGAGCACGCGGTCGAATGTGGGCCATCTGCTGCACTGGCGATCATTTCTTTTTTCCTGACCAAGACCATTACAGGAATGCCAAGTATATGTGCGAGGTCGTATGTGAATCTCCACGTTCGCCTGCTCTTATACGGCCGGAATGTGCTGAGTAGCAGGGCAGAACTGATCCCGGCCGCGCTCTCAACTACTCTATTGTAATTAATGCCTCTCTCTCTCTATCTTTCTCTCTGTCTCTCTCTCTCACTCTTTATCTCATTGCCGGAAGGAAGGAGTATGCTCAACGCTAAGGAATAAAGGTAACCAACCAAGAATTACATGCACATTCCTTTCTCACTTTCTTTAGTTTTTCACTTCATTTTTGCTTACAAGCAACGTAGTATGCACGTAGTTTTTGCGCAGCCCAGTGAAAAGCAAAAGCCGTCAGCGGTACGAGCAACTGAGCAAAAGGCACGCGCTCCGCTGTTCGCATTTGAATCAATGTGTACAGGGCGATCATTATTAAGTTTTACGCACTTGTTAAAATAGTTTGTTGCAGCTAACATAATTCTACTTCTTGAGTTGGAGTATCCAGAGAGGTGGACATTACTTGCACAAGAAACAGAAACACATATTCAACTAATTAAAAATGCACTAATTATCCCCTGAATTACTTTAGGACACATATTGCAATTTACTAATTGTGACCGGTGAAATCGCAAAGCGTATCATATTTGATATCATAATTCAGCCACTTGGAATGAATTTTCCAGAATGACGCCAGTTTGGAGAAATGCGCCGTCAAACTCGCCGTAAAAGTGCAGTGTTGTTTCGCTTACTTTATTAACAAAACGCTATTTTATGCATTGAAGCACAAAAGTAGCTGGAACGCCTATGTATTTCGTCCCACACTTTGCGAAATATCTCGAAAATCGTGCCATCCGGAAAATTCACTTCAAGTGGATACAAGTTCTTGCAAGCTTACCGGCTGCAATTCGTAAATTGCAATATGTGCCGTAAAGTACTCAGTTAAGAAGTTAATTAGTGAATTTTTAAAGTTAGTTTAATTGTCTTTTGTTTTCTCGTGCTAGTAATGTCCGCTTCTTTGAGCCATCCAGCTCAAGGACAAGCCTATCTGCCACAGGTACCCTTTAAAATTCCATAAAGCCTAAAAATGGAGTGCGAACGTCTAGCACTTGATGCCGAAGAGGAGCGCGCACGTGAAGCGCTCCATAGAAAACAAAAACAGGAACGGAAACTGAAAGAGCACAGAATTCGGATGGAAGAAATGGAAAAGGAAATCCAGAATCCTAGAGGGCAATAGGTACGGTCTAGGCTGCGCGTATTCAAAGTCAGTGGAAACAGAAAGTTTTCGTGCCCTTTTCGAGAAGGTTTGCGCGGAGGTTACGCTTGACTGTGAAAATTGGTCCTTTGAGCTGTATAATGGCACGTTTCCCGTTAACGTGTCCGACGTCTTGTCTCGCCTTTCTGATAACGAATTCCGGAATTACGATACAGCTAAGAGAACTTTATTCTGGCGTTTCGGTATTCCAGTTGAGGGCGAGCGGAAGGGTCAAGGGGACGCACAGAGAGTTCATTCTCCTGAAGCAACTAAGCGGCAAGCCGCGGTTGGGGTCACCTCAGTGAATGGAGAGCACGGAAAGTGCAACGTATAAGCAGAAAACTCAGTGGTAAAGCACGTGGAGAGCGAGGCCGTCGCCTGTCAACAAACAGGGGCCATTCCGGAAAGCATTCCTTGTGAGTAGAGGCTGCTTCCAGCGGCCATGTGAAAGTTAGAGTCGCTAGAGACCTTCCTCGAGCCTCTGTATAGGGAAAAAATGCCGTAGACGTCTGAAGTAGACCCAGATAGCAGGGCGGCCGAGCAAAGTAAGGACGCGACGATTCGAGATTCTAGTAGTACTGTCAGGGAGGGCTTGGCTGAACAAGGAATTTTCAGTGTTAGCGCAGGTAAATTGGCTAGGCAGCACAGGCAACCGAAGATTGCTCTCTGCTCGAGCTTCGGAGAGTGCGCAATTGTGGCGTCCTCCGAAACTGTGTCAGCGGCCATCCCGGAGAGCGCTCCTTGTGGCGACGAGGCTTGTTACATCAACCTCAATGGGGCCAGTGTAGAGCTGAATGCGGTCCTCGTGCATCAGTACTTGAGCGGCTCTCGGACAATGTCAGAGCGAAGACGTCGCAGAAGTAGAGACAGTGGCGAATTCGGAGGGCGTTCCTTGCGGAGACGTTCCGCAATTGTAAAAAGTATAGCACGATGTCATAGCGCCCGAGCAGAACAGGAACCCAACGCTCGGCAGTTTCAGGTGTGCTATAGATAACCACGTGGCAAGGAAAAACGCCGTAAGAGAAAGCACCGTGAGAGAAAGAAAGCTAAGTGCTCAGCGCAACGAAAACTTGAGAAAGACGCCACGCCGCAATAAGACAAGGTAACAGACCATCGCACAGAACGGCAAAGGATTCATTGTGGCGGTTCAGAAAACGGAGGCGTCGCCAAAGGCTGATTGCGACAGAACAGGGCGCGTCTCCGCGAGCAAGGGTACGGCTGGAATGTTCAACCTGGTTGAGACATGCGCGTACGAACCGGGCAAGTCCAACAGATACTGAGGTGGAATGCGCCGCAATAAAGAGCACATAGGGAGAATGGCGATTATTCCCGCGTTTACGGCCTCCACTTCGGAGACAAGAAAGCAAGCTGCGGGGACACAAAGTGGCAGGTGTCTGCAGAGGGCAGTGTAAGTCTGGCGCCCTTTGTTGTCCTCGGCGTTGCCCAAAGGCTTTCAGACTGCGACCCCTTTGAGAGCGCCTTAAGAGGCAGTTCTAGATAAATTGGGCACACTGACCAGTTTCTTGTTTGAACGTAGAACTTGATGCCCGTTTTTTGTTATAGAGTTAATTAATTAGCAAATAATGAGATCACTAGTTATTTGGTTAGTTAGTTAATTAGTTAGCTAGTGAACTGCTCAGTTATTAAATTAGTTAACTGGTTAGTTAGTCAATTAGGTCATTGGTTAGTTAGTTAGTTAGTTTAGTTAGTTAGTTAGTTAGTTAGTTAGTCAGTCAGTTAGCTAGCTAGCTAGTTAGTTAGTTAGTTAGTTAGTTAGTTAGTTAGTTAGTTAGTTAGTTAGTTAGTTAGTTAGTTAGTTAGTTAGAACTTTTGCTTTTAAATTCAAAGGTTCTTGTTAGGCTCTGCGTTTCCTTGTGTACGAGCCAGTTCCACGAATGAAAGCGAAGTAAGTTTTACGACGGTGGTGGCTAGTGGTCGCGCTGATTTTGTAGGTAAGCACTGATACTGAAGTTTGCAGAGACAGACCTAAGTTTGATAATTTAATGCTTGCAGTGTAGGGCGTGTATCACTTATCACTAAAGAAATTTCCTTTGGTGAAGCACGTTTGGAGAACCAAAATATTTTTCCAAAAGTTCCTTTTTTTTGCACGCAGATCAAGTGTAGCTTTGTTGTTTTGCGTTTTAAATATCACTCTATGAATTAGTTTAAGTAAGAGTTGAAGCGGTCAGCAGAGCTCAGTATGTTTTGCATAGAGGCGCTGGTACTGGCTGGTTGCATTGACCGAGCGAGCAACTCAATACGTGACATTTATTCCTTTGACCATTTTCGATCGCAGGCACGACTTCCGTGGTTCGAAAATGCGCCATTGTTTTCTTTTTCTGTGACGACTTAAGAATCATGGGCCACATAGGTGGTTTGAGAACGTTTTGAGGACACAGGCGCAATAACTGACTGACCATGGTGGGATACGCTACCCTGGGTCCGAACACCCGCTGGAGAACATGGCTGAAAGCGGCCAGTTACGGAACAAATGCTCTACCGGTGTAAAGGCGGTTATTATCAGCTGTGGAGCAGTTGAGAGTATCACTGTGAGGATGCCTCAAACTGCTCTACGCGACAATACACTAGAAGGTTACTTAGCACTTCACCTTCTTAGTCGACAATATGAAGGAACTTGAATGATCTGGCGCAACTCTGACCACGGAATCTGGGGCTCATTTTGTACTTGTACGTTCAGGAAAGGTTCGCGACCATCCGTAATCGACCTGCTGCTGAGAGTTAGTTGGAAACTTCAATCTGTATCAGACAAACATCCAGGGCTTTCGCTACTAAAAAGCTGTCAAGGATTCTGACAGGCGAAAATTCTGTAATTCCAGAGGACATTGTGCCACTTCACGTTACGAAGTACAAGTAATAGTCGCTAACTTCACCATATGTTTAACGGTTTTTTATTTACACACGAACTATTAACTCAACCTGATAAGACGCAACATGAAACCTGAAAATATTGAGATGGTGCTTATTTTTCACTACTTTCCCAGCTTTTCTCGTAGTGTCTAGTCACACTAGGGGTGCTATAACGTAAAGCTGTTCAATTCTGTTTTTATTCCATTGTTGACATTAGTCCTCCACGATTGCTCAAAAAATTTTCGAGCCATCCCCACTTCGCCTGTCCGTCACACGACATGACGAAAAGCGCTAAGACACCCATCTGATATGACGTGTGATTAGGCTGAACAAAAAAAAATATTCCTTACGATTCTAAGCCTTTTCGCCATGAGCCCTACGCTCTTGATAAAAAGCTTTAGGGCTGCGCCCGCTTTGCCTTTCTGGCATGCGACGTCACAAACCGCGAAAGCTCACCTCTTCAAAGTGATGTGTACGCATTAAAGATGCATTCATATGCTGAACAAAACTTTTTTTTTTTAAACTAGCCGGAGACTGCCCCGTTCCGAATGAATAAAATATGGCTGCTTACCGATCGATCTGGCACTGGCTACTCGGAGCTGCCGGTGGAAATGGATTTATCTGCGTATAATAACAACTTCTAGTTAAGTGAGAGTATAGCTTTGTCGAGGGATTCGAGCCCTTTCGGCACGTATACCACATCGCTCTGCCAGCTCTTCTTTGGTGAGGATTTGTTTTAGGGAAATATATTTTTCCAGTACCATGCCGCCGCGATTTTCGACCAGCCACGCAGGATATAGGCAAGAGGAAGCGGACCAATCGCAGACGCGGGCACCGCCCTCTTCATCTGGTTACCTACTTTCACTGCGCTATCTCGGATCCACCGAAACCCTTTCTACTAGTGCGCGCTCCTTGCCTCCTGTCATCCAATTAGATAAGAAAAGCCTGTCAACGTAGGCAGTGATGTTTGCATTCAAAACAAAAACACAAGTAACCTCGTATAAACGAGTAGAGCGTTTTATTGGGCTATGCAAACAACGCTGCAGGACACCGTCCTATGCTTGCGTTGGCGGTTACGGAACTATGACATCAGGAGATTTCAAAAAATTCAGAATGGAATAGTGTTAAGCTATAAGGAGCCATGATTTCAGCCAATTCTTGTAACCTACACAACTTGTCGAGACATAATGACGCCAGCAGCGTCTTGTGAGAAGCGGCGTGGCTTGCTGTGTTCTTTGAGTGATGGTATTGAGGCACTCCACAGGGCTCCTTGTGATATACAAAATCCTGGGGTTAAACAGACATTACAAGTCATGTCCCACTCTTGTAAAGAAGTGAAGTTGACCGTCAAATGTATCGTCTCTTTCTGTTTGCTCGCTCTGTCGCAAAAAAATTGCACACACATGCTCAACGTTGTGCTTATGTATCGTGCATGGCATTGCTTACTTTATGTCATTTTAATGTATGATACTTCAAGTACTAACTGGGGGTTCAAAGTTCGCACTTTCTAGCGGCACAAGCTTTAGAACACTTACAAAATTAGACATGTCAAAATGGCGCCATATTGTCTTTCTTTTTACGTAAATAAATGCCGAATTACGGGCAAGAACAGACACGTTGCCCTTTTAAATTATTTCACATTCACTATACAAAATGTGCGGAAAAAGGAAGGAGTGGCAAGAGAAAGAGAAGGGTGAGACTACGATGAGCCGCATCGGGTGCGGGGAAGCCGGGCGCTGTGTGCAACTCACCCACTTAGTTCAAATTCTGTCGGAGGCGCTCGGCGGCCCTGTGCTCTGGCGAGCAAAAAAAAAATACAGCAGAAAACTGCGAGCCTCCTACACTATTGGCAGATGATACTCCACGCGGTAGTTGCGACATCAATACCGCGTTTGCTGTGAACGTCCTTTTCTCGTGTGTGTGTGTGTGTGTGTGTGTGTGTGTGCGTGTGTCTCCAAAATGATTCGCGCCTACAGCGTAATGCAGGCAGCTCGTTTGCGCGGAGAATGCGTGTGGACTCGCTGACTGTTCACACGCAGAAGCGAGGCATGGGACTCGCAGGGGCAATGTTGTGAGACAGGGACTTTCGATGGCAGACCCAAAGTTAGCGAACGCTTTCGAAACTGCGTACAGAAATAGCCATAAAAAAGCACAAGCAACAAAATAGCAACAAAATGAAACACGCAAGTACAGTTCAGGGACCAAACTCGCAAAGCTACTCGTTCGTAACTGCTGTTTGCTATTAGGCGGCCACCTGTGCTAATAATATTCCGTCACCACGATTAGATTGGACCGGCACTTACGACCAGTAAGAATGTTTTTGTGGACACGGTTACAGGTTCTCCGCATATGCAGAGCACGCTACGCTGTTCCTGAGATACGCTAGTATCTTGTCAAGTTCATGTTCCGAAACCTTCATCACACCTACCTTTGTTGGGACATCTTCCCTGTAGCACCGATTGTCGGTGTCATCAAGTCAACACTGAAAGGCCCCTGCCACACCTTCTAACGAAGTTTCAAAACACCTTGCACATTAAGCGGCACTGCTTCAGTAATCTGCTCCCTCAAGAAGTCTTGAAAAGTGTTTTGCGTCGGCGGAGTTCAGCAGCGATAAGTTGGTTTTCAAAGCTTTCTTCCCCCCCCCCCCCGTAGTACGCTTCGGGCTTGGATGGATTCGCCCGGAGGGCGATACTCTGCAAGCTTGACCGTGCTGCTCTATAATTTCTTTTTCTCATTTTTTTTTTTACCCTGGAACACGCAGGGGTGCTCAGCCTCCCTTGCGCAGTTGAGTGTGACCCTTATGCCTACAAACTAGGGGGGTGCTCATCATTCCGAACACAGTAGCAACTTCGGTTCGATCAAGAAGCTAGCGTGTGCTGCCCTATTAATCGGTCTCGCAGCCTTCGTTTATGATCACAAAGTTACTTCCTGGTTGCATAAAAATAGTAATGAGAACAGGGAGGGAAGACCTATCTGAATGTTGTGCAAATAAAACAACGCGATGCCAGTTAGGTGTGCCCAACTTGAAATCTCGCTTCCCTACTTTTTTCTACATCTATCTATCTATCTATCTATCTATCTATCTATCTATCTATCTATCTATCTATCTATCTATCTATCTATCTATCTATCTATCTATCTATCTACAGTTTAAGGGCGCTGCCAAAGGGCAGCTCACCACTGATCGCTTTTAGAAACGAGTGAAACACGCTATAATTAAGTACACCAGGAAGGGACCCTTTTGCACGCAAATTTTAGCTTTGCACTTTATCTTTACGCCGGTCACCAATAGCGAGCGATGATTTCCGGCACCATGATCTCATGACTTGCAGGCTGCAGACGAATTGTTTGTTTTCAATGCGGAAGTAAGAATATCGGGCTCTTCAGGAGACTGCGGGGAATTCTTTTGAAGAGGAGAAGGGAGCGTCGCTTAAAAGATATACTATAGTAACCGTACGTTACTCTCTTTTGCCGCAGAATGAAGTGCTACACGAGTACGGCGCACGACTGCGATACACGTGCCAGAGCGCGTCCGATAGCTGCTAAGGCTCTTCTTTCTCGTTGCCGACGGCCGGAGGAAGGTGGGGTTGTTGACTGTGTACTATCCGATGCCTGGCTGCCTGCATGCCTTCCGAAGGTGGAACAAGTTGCCGCGCTGGCCGGGCTGCCGCCGCCGCTCGCAGGCGCCGCTCTTTTTGACGTCAGGCCGCCAGTGAAAAGCCACCTCCCGAGCCCGCGGCGGCGACGGAGGGGGGCACGGGAGGGGCGCACCTGTGGCCGGCCCCGAGGCAGACAGGTGACTCCACGGCGGCGGCGGCCACAGGTGCACGACCTCCTCCCGGTTTCCAGGAAGACTGCCCGGCTCCTTTCCCTGGCGCCCAGAGCGCGCGCACACACGCACGCACTGAACCCCCCCCCCCCCCGCCCAACCCCCGCCCTCCCCATGACTGGCGCCGCCGCACGAGCACTGCCGCCCTCTCCGCCCTGACAGGGATGAAAGAAACGAGTAGTGCCACCCCACAGACCCACCACCAGAATGTTCGCGGACGAGATGCCAGCCTTCCGCCGTTCACACGAGGAAGAACAACATGTTTATGGCCGAGCATGCTGCGAATACCTCTTTGACGCGCCAAACTCGGTAGGAAAGAGGCGAAAAAGAAGTGCGCACCTTGCAGCAGGCGCCTCTTACGAAACAGTGTTGCTGTGCCATTCAAATTCGGCTCGCATTTAAACATTCGGCGGAAGCAGTGACTCAACAGTCACCCTAATTAAAGCAGCAGTATTAAACGAAACGTCCATATGTGCATTGTGTATTTAGACTGCTTTCGCTCAGTGTGCAGCCTTTCGCCTCTGCATAACGGTTCTTGCTTTGCGTGTGACGCGATATCACAGGCCATGGGAGGATGTCGCTCAGCCACTCTGTGTCGGCGTTTACGAGCTCCGCGAACAAACGCGAATAAAAGCGGGCCAAATTTGTCCTCCCCGGCGCCTCGTTCGTCTCTCGGGCTGGTCGAGGTGCAGCGGGTACAGCGTTGCTATCGGTATCCTCCCCTGGCGCGAACTCTGTTCTCCGACGGACCGGAGTAATTTATCGCCGCCAGCGGGCGGGAGGCCCGCGACCGCAGACGCCGCCGAGGCGGCTCGGGGAGGGGGCATCACGATCCGGTCCGCGAACAGGTGTCGGGACGCCGCCGAGGAATGCCGCGCGGGGGGACCCGCATTCCTGGCGCCACCGGTAGGCGGCGCGGGGAGCGGGCCCCGTCCCGCCAGCCGAAATTGGGCCGCCCGCACTGCGTCGAGGGCCCGGATCCCAGGTCCCTGTCCAGTCCAGCTACGCGCTCCAAACTCCCCTTGAGCCGACCGACTTGGCTGCGCATCCGCCGCTCGGAGAGCCACTGCGATACTCGGCGATAGCTGGCCCATCAAGATCCTTGCTGAACATCAATGCGTGAAATATCGAGGATGAAGTGTGCGGAGAAGAGGCACTTGCATCGGTGAACCGCGATTGTCTTTCCAGTGTTACAGTCACTAAAACCGGAGGGAATTCTGTTTTGGATCCTAATAAATTCTGCAGACAACATTATTCCCTCGCCTAGTCTGCTGAGACATAATCTGGTGGGGTGGCAGGGGAAAATTTACATTCTGTATACCTTCCGTGCGCTTACAGGATCGTAACATGTCAGTGGGGAATACTCGGGAGCGAGCACTTTAACTTAAAATTAAAAAGAAAGAATGCTTCCGCGTGATCATTCACTAATGCACGCGAAATTATACTGATGGGCTTCAGAGAAAAGTCTCGGGCATTTGAATGAGAACTTCATCCTCATGAGTTTCATTCTTCATGATACGCCTTTTATGCCTCAGAGACGATAAAGCGAAGACAGGGCTTGATTTGTTAGCATGTAATGTGCAGCTGGGCGTTGATTCAAATTTTCGACTCGATTAATCGCCAGCACTTAATCAATTAAACGTTTGGTTAATTGGTTACGTTAATTTACCCGCGCAAAATCTAAGACCAATCAGTATAACTCCTTGCATTAAATTGCTTTTTTTATTGTGCTCTTGCTGCATATTTCCGTTCGCATTATCTATATAGCAATTGTGTCATCCCAGTAACTAGACGGGTAAAAACCATATGAAAATCTGCGTACCGATGTGCGCCAGTCTTGTGCCGGCAATTTTCTGTATGTCGTCTGTGCAACTAACTAGGTGGGGATACCGTCAGGCTTGGTACCCCCTCTGCAAGCGTTGAGGACCAGTAATAGCTGGGAACCTGGCCGGTAGCGCCTCTGTGCCTATTTAGCGAGGTTCCCGACCTCAGCTCTATACAGTTGCGACTCCCACAGCCGCTGATCACAGCCCAGCAACGCCAGAGAGTCCTCTTCAGAAATGCGAGCCCCCTGCGGAAACCGCCGAACAACAGGCTGAGAGATGCCTTACCCGTTTTAATTAGGAGCCGGTAAGTCTTCCGGTGGCACCGGGATTCGATCTTACTACTTCCCATACATTAGTCATATCATAAGAAACCAACAAACACTGACACCAAGGACAACATAGGGGAAATTACTTGTATTTAATGAATGAAATAAAGAAACGATAAATTAATGGAAATGAAATTGGATGAAAAAACAACTTGCCGCAGGTGGGGAACGAACCACAACTTTCGCATTTCGCGTGCGATGCTCTACCAATCGAGCTACCGCGGCAGAGTGTCCCCATCCACTTTCTTGGGTATTTATGTTCTCCTAGTAGAACCCTGGGAGTGTTAGCCAGCGCCACCATTCGCAGACCTTGGCGGCGCATGTGGAACATCCCTTCTGCAGCAGGCGTCACGAGAACGTGATCTTTTTGGGTGAAGGCAACCGATTAATAAACCCACACATGCTACCTGAAGGCATCAATGTCGCCGGATTCGAGACCCTCGTGGTGTAATAAACGAGAAGAAAGGGGGTTAACCGAGGGGCCCGATTTTTATTAGTCATATCATAAGAAGCCAACAAACACTGACACCAAGGACAACGTAGGAGACATTACTTGTACTAAAATGAAATAAAGAAACGATGAATTAAGGGAAATGAAAGTGGATGAAGATGGCATCAATGTTGCCTTCAGGTAGCATGTGTGGGTTTATTCACCGGCTGCCTTCAGTCGAAAAGATCACGTTCTTGTGACGCCTGCGGCAGAAAGGATGTTCCACATACGCCGCCAAGGTCTGGTAGTGGTGGCGCTGGCTAACACTCCCAAGGTTCTACTAGAAAACATATATACATAAGAAAGTGGATGGGGAAACGCCGCCGCGGTAGCACAATCGGTAGAGCATCGCAGGCGAAATGCGAAGGTTGTGGGATCGTTCCCCACCTGCGGCAAGTTGTTTTTCATCCACTTTCATTTCCATTAATTTAGCGTTTCTTTATTTCATTTATTAAGCACAAGTAATTTCCCCTATGTTGTCCTTGGTGTCAGTGTTTGTTGGCTTCTGATGATATGACTAATAAATATCAGGCCCCTAGGTTAACCCCCTTTCTTCTCGTTTACCTCCCATGTATAAGGCAAATGCTCTGCCTATAGGCCATAGTTGTGTGGAAACATATCGGGAAAGGTAAAAGTCCACAGCTATCAGAATGGACTGAACATTGAAGTTGTCCACCACTGAATGCACGCAGAATTTTACGTGCGTAGGCTTAGGTCGTTGGGCATAAGTATAATATTGAGCCGCTAACCAGATTTTTTAAAAATCTGCTGCGAATTAAGCATCAGCCTTTAATCAGAATTTAGTCAGTCAGTCAGTCAGCCCTAATAATAACACGTAAGGTATTAAGGTATATGTTTATTTACCACATAAGCGAACTGGTGCACATAAGTGGTGGGGATGGCACGATAAAAGTTGCATAACGGCAGCTTGACTGGTCCCGCCTCCACGAGAAACCAGGGGCACTATAACGTAATACTATTCCAATCTGCTGACGTCAAATTTATGTAACCGCCGACGCAAAGATCGGGCGGTAACCTGCAGCGTTGTTTGAACCACCCGGTCAAACGCTCTCCTTGAGGCCAGTTTTGTTTACTTTAAAAGCGAATAGCATCGCCCACCTTGACAGGTTTTTCTTATCGAATTGACAAGAGTCGAGGAGCGCGCATAAGTGGGGAGAGTTTCGGTGGGGTCGAGCTAGCGCAGGGAAAGTATAGATAACATGATGTAGAGGGTGGTGCCGGCGTCTGCGATTGGCCCGCTACCCCTTCCTTAGCTTGCGGTGGCTGGTCGAAAATCGCGGCGCCGTGCAACGGAAGGTTAAAAATGCCGCTAAAACGGATCTTCAGCGAACAAGAGTTGGCAGAGTGATGTCGTATACGTGGCGAAAGAGCTCGCCATTGTTTTTGTCATGCACCATTTTTTCTTTATTATTATACTAAAATAAATGCATTCTCCGAGACATCTATCTACGAGTAGTCAGTGCCACAGAAATCGGTTGGTAGATATCCTCTATTCCTTCCGAAACGGGGCAGCTCCGGCTATTCTGAAAAACGTTCTCTTTTGTTCGGCATGTGAATGCACCTCTACTCCCTGAACGCCACATTGGCTTAGTGAGTTCGCGCGCTTTTGTGACGTCGCATGATAGACAGGCGAAGTGGGCTCAGCGCAAAAACGTCTTGACCAATAATGGTGATAAAGGCGTGGAATCGGGAAGAACTTTTTCTTTTGTTCGATCTAATCGTGCATAATCAGTGCATACACGTCATATCAGATGGCGAGATTTCGCACTTCTCGCGCTTTTCGCAACGACGCATGACAGACAGACGAAATGAGGGTGGCCCGAAGATGTTGGCCAATTCTGGAGGACTGATTGCAGAAATGGAATAGGAACGGCTTGAAACGGCTTTACGTTATAGCGCTCCAAACAGCAAATATGGCATCCTATCTTACAAACTTGTAAAGAAAGAAAGAAATGGTCGAGCAAACTCTGTCACTGTCATTGCATTTCAATTTAATTAGCATTCTTCACGCACTTTCCGGTATATATTTATGTTTGTATTAACCTCTTTGAGTTCAACTTCGGTCACTGGGTCTAATGCTCTATACCCATTAGGTCTATGTCCTAATGAGTATAGAGCATTAATTGGGCTACTGGGCTGACTAAACCTGGTTCGAGGCCAACCGTCGAACCAACTTGGACTCCCGGATATTGTACAGCTCTTCAATGAACCTCTTCCACGCCAACTTAGGTCGTGGAGTACGTGTCACTGGGTGCATGTGCCGCTCATCAATTGCTAATAAAAATCCTTCAAAATCTGTCGGTGATGGGCGGGGTCGAACCCACGTCGTGCATCATTAGTTCTTCTTGCCTGAATGTACATTCCCACAGGCGCCAAGCGTGGGCTTCGCAGTGGCGGCGCCGCTAGACGGCACAGCGTTTCCAGAGGTAAGCCCGAGAGGAGCACGGCTGCAGCAGACGCCTCATGCATGACGCGTTTCGCGGAGGGCAATATGGAGTGTCGCTGCATGGCTTCAATGCTAATCGCATTAGGAGGACTCACTGTTGGGCTAGTTGGTCTTGCACTATAGTTGTGGTAGACGGATTCGCATTAATAACGGATTCGCATATTCGTTATTAATTTGCGCTAATCTACCATAACTATAATCACATTAACGTCGACATTCATCGTGATATGCCGGAATGCATTTCTCTCACAATTTCCTGCCTATTGGAATAAAAGAGAATACTTTATAACGAGAAAAAAAAAGAGATAGTTTAAGAGGATAACAGGATTGATTCGGCTAAAAGCCTCATACCGAAAACCTTTTTTCACTCACGCATTAAATAGCAAACATTTAGAACAACTAAAACGCAGTACAGATAGCCTTATGTACTCCTCCTTGGTCAACTAAGTAGGCGACTGCAATAATGTTCCTATAAGCATCGTCACTCATTCCGCTGAACTTGATAAATTCGAAGCCTCGCTGTTGGAAGTAGCATGCCATGTCGTAATCATGTCAGTGCCTATATAGCGCTCCCAAGAGTCAAAATTTTCTTAATGATGAATGTGTGCATCCGAGTGCGACTGTACTGTACATAAATTGGCTCAGTGAAAAACTCCGAGCAAACGTTAATGTCCATTATGCAGAATTACTTCTCTGCGAAAATGTTTTGTCATTTCCTTTGTTACGTAATACGCGCTTCCACAACCCCATGTAAGTGAATATTTATTACTATTATTATTATTATTATTATTATTATTAGTAGTAGTAGTAGTAGTAGTAGTAGTAGTAGTAGTAGTATGCCGGGCCAAGTCACGCAAGCCACTTCCTTGGCTTTGACGGGCCTACCTTGTGATGTACGATTATTGTAAGATGGCAACAACAAATATTATTATTATTATTATTATTATTATTATTATTATTATTATTATTATTATTATTATTATTATTATTATTATTATTATTATTATTATTATTATTTCTTGCGAAGTTATCTTCTTGATAGATCATGTTATGTTAATATCAGTAGCCAAACGTCTTCTTTTTACATGGCAACTAGCAGCGGCCTTCAAGTATCAGTATTACGATCGACCACTCTTTTTTGAAATCTTTATTAATGACGTTCTTTCCACAATTCAGAACGTTTCATTCCTTCTATATGCCGATGGCATCAAGATTTTAAAAAAATTATACTGTTTATGGCTGTCACATCCTGCAGTCTGACTTGTTTTCTTATTCTAAATGGTGCAAAGATAATAACCTCACCTTGAATGCATCTAATACCAAAGTCATGACTTTCACACGCAAAACAGCAAGCATTTCTTTTTTTTTATTATTCAGTAAATTCTGTATCATTGTGTAAGGTTTGTGAAATCAATGACCTCGGGTAGTTTTTTTTTTTTTTTTGATACAGCCTTACACTTTTGCGCTTCCACTAAACGCGTTGCAATTAGGGGTATGCGCTCTCTTGGTTCTGTTTGCAGACTATCGAGGGAATTCAATTCTCCTACAGCGTTCCGCAAGTTTCGCACAATTATCTGTCTTCCTCAACTCGAATATGCTACGGTCTTCTGGAATGGCATTTCTAGATCGAATAGTGGCATTGTAGATTGGGTCCAGAAAATGCTTCTAAGCATATATAATGGCCGCTCTGATAACACAGATACTGGGATTTGTTCCAGCACTGCTGGATTATTGCCATTGCCCTTACTTCGCTGTCGATGTAATTGCGCAGGCCTTTTGTTTCTTTTCAAACTCCTTCACGGTATCCTCACCTGCCCCGAACTGCTAAGTTGTATCATGTTCCGTATATATACCGCGCAAGATTACCAAAGAACATAGACCTTTCCATGTTCGTGCCTGTCATCACCAACATTTAACCGTTCACAGAATACAGGGTCTTTATAACGCTTATTTTCATGATTTTGATATTTTTCTTAACTCACTGTCATTGTTATTTTCCGAGCTTTGCGTTGTTGTCATAGTTTCACATATTGTTCAACTGCGTTTCTCATCCGTCTTCTTTTGTATTCACCTTGCGTCTTGCTGTATATACGCTCTTTTTTTCAAGACTGTTCTTTTTATTCATTGCTATTTTACTTATATTCCCCTGTTGTTGGTGGTGTTTTTTTATTATTGTTTAATGCATGCAAGCGCCAGCACTCACACCTTATGGTTGTTCCTGGGCACGGTAATTTATTTATTTATTTATTTATTTATTTATTTATTTATTTATTTATTTATTTATTTATTTATTCATTTACTTAGCCCTCCATGCCACATCCAATATTTTTGAGCTTGCCTTTCGCACCATAGTGTCTTCATGAAATAGCGTGTTAACTCCAAACCAACACGTATTTCTCTGTGGTCTCCCAACAGTCACCAATCTTGCGAGCTTCATGGCACAGATCTCTGCGCCAGCATTCCAGAGGGGGCAAGCGATCGCTGCGTACTGCGATCTTAGCGAAGCTTTTGACATGGTCAGCCATTCAATGCTCCTTGTAAAACTTACGCGTCATGGTGTTGACGCTTCAGTTGTTGCTCTCTCAGCGGTAGGTGCTGGCGTTTGTTTTCGCGCTCGTGCGGTCTATTTAGTATGACGTGGCGTCTTCTACGGGGAAAACTGTTCTGTGAGACGTACTGAAGTGCTTTAAGTCGGCATGGCCGGACAATGCTGGCGTTGAGGCGGACGCGGCACGCAGCGCGATGTGTGCGCGCCTGTTTGAACCTACGATCAGCCTCGGATATCGATTGTGTATTTCTGAAAGTTACATTCGCTAATGTGGCCTTATTGCAGTATTATTCTCTAGTTCTAAGCTGCGGTTTAAGAGCAATGAAACATACGCGACGATCGTAACAGCGTGGGTGCCGTCTGCTACGGAGCTGTGCTGTTACACTTTGACAAACGTTCAAACTGTTAGCTGCAGATTACATTGCGTGACTACTTGGTTCGGTGGCTGAGGTTTCCACCCATGAATGAAATAGTTTTGGTTAGTAATAACAGCATACCTTACAGTGGGAACTACACTTGTCCAGTGTAGTTCCAGAACTACACTTGTACGAACTGCGCCAGCGTTCTAAGCAGTGCTATAGATGCTGGATTACAGATATATTTGTTCTATATAGCGCATGGTCCAAGCATGCGGCATCAAAGTTTATAGATGTATAAACGTTGTGCGGCGTGACTATGCGAGGTCGGACTGCGGGGCTAGCCCGTTTTATCTTTCTTTTTCGAGAAAGAGGAGTCCAATTTTTTTTTCGGTTGAGTTCGTTCCGTTGTCGACGACGCACTCACACGTATTACGGAAATTTTGTCCTCAAAAATAGCCATCGCATTGCTTTTATGCGATACATCTCGGATATTATGGCTTTACAGGGCAAAAATGCAATGACAAAGCACATAGATTATATATATCATCATCAGCCTGGTTACGCCCACTGCAGGGCAAAGGCCTCTCCCATATTTCTCCAACAACCCCGGTCATGTACTAATTGTGGCCATGCCGTCCCTGCAAATTTCTTAATCTCATCCGCCCACCTAACTTTCTGCCGTCCCCTGCTACGCTTCCCTTCCCTTGGAATCCAGTCCGTAACCCTTAATGACCATCGGTTATCTTCCCTCCTCATTACATGTCATGCCCATGCCCATTTCTTTTTCTTGATTTCAACTAAGATGTCATTAACTCGCGTTTGTTCCCTCACCCAATCTGCTCTTTTCTTATCCCTTAACGTTACACCTATCATTCTTCTTTCCATAGCTCGTTGCGTCGTCCTCAATTTGAGTAGAACCCTTTTCGTAAGCCTCCAGGTTTCTGCCCCGTAGGTGAGTATTGGTAAGACACAGCTATTATACACTTTTCTCTTGAGGGATAATGGCAACCTGCTGTTCATGATCTGAGAATGCCTGCCAAACGCACTCCAGCCCATTCTTATTCTTCTGATTATTTCTGTCTCATGATCCGGATCCGCAGTCACTACCTGCCCTAAGTAGATGTATTCCATTACGACTTCCAGTGCCTCGCTGCCTATTGTAAACTGCTGTTCTCTTCCGAGACTGTTAAACCTTACTTTAGTTTTCTGCAGATTAATTTTTAGACCCACTCTTCTGCTTTGCCTCTCCAGGTCAGTGAGCATGCATTGCAGTTGGTCCCCTGAGTTACTAAGCAAGGCAATATCATCAGCGAATCGCAAGTTACTAAGGTATTCTCCATTAACTTTTATCCCCATTTCTTCCCAATCCAGGTCTCTGAATACCTCCTGTAAACACGCTGTGAATAGCATTGGAGAGATCGTATCTCCCTGCCTGACGCCTTTCTTTATAGGGATTTTGTTGCTTGCTTTATGGAGGACTACGGTGGCTGTGGAGCCGCTATAGATATTTTTCAGTATTTTTACATATGGCTCGTCTACACCCTGATTCCGTAATGCCTCCATGACTGCTGAGGTTTCGACAGAATCAAATGCTTTCTCGTAATCAATGAAAGCTATATATAAGGGTTGGTTATATTCCGCACATTTCTCTATCACCTGATTGATAGTGTGAATATGATCTATTGTTGAGTAGCCTTTACGGAATCCTGCCTGGTCCTTTGCTTGACAGAAGTCTAAGGTGTTCCTGATTCTATTTGCGATTACCTTAGTAAATAGTTTGTAGGCAACGGACAGTAAGCTGATCGGTCTATAATTCTTCAAGTCTTTGGCGTCCCCTTTCTTATGGATTAGGATTATGTTAGCGTTTTTCCAAGATTCCGGTACGCTCGACGTTATGAGGCATTGCGTATACAGGGTGGCCAGTTTCTCTAGAACAATCTGCCCACCATCCTTCAATAAATCTGCTATTACCTGATCCTCCCCAGCTGCCTTCCCCCTTTGCATATCTCCCAAGGCTTTCTTTACTTCTTCCGGCGTTACCTGTGGGATTTCGAATTCCTCTAGACTATTTTCTCTTCCATTATCGTCGTGGGTGGCACTGGTACTGTATAAATCTCTATAGAACTCCTCAGCCACTTGTACTATCTCATCCATATTAGTAATGATATTGCCGGCTTTGTCTCTTAACGCATACATCTGATTCTTGCCAATTCCTAGTTTCTTCTTCGCTGTTTTTAGGCTTCCTCCGTTCCTGAGAGCATGTTCGATTCTATCCATATCATACTTCCTTATGTCAGCTGTCTTACGCTTGTTGATTAACTTCGAAAGTTCCGCCAGTTCTATTCTAACTGTAGGGTTAGAGGCTTTCATACATTGGCGTTTCTTGATCAGATCTTTCGTCTCCTGCGATAGTTTACTGGTATCCTGCCTAACGGAGTTACCACCGACTTCCATTGCACACTCCTTAATGATGTCCACAAGATTGTCGTTCATTGCTTCAACACTAAGGTCCTTTTCCTGAGTTAAAGCCGAATACCTGTTCTGAAGCTTGATCTGGAATTCCTCTATTTTCCCTCTTACCGCTAACTCATTGATCGGCTTCTTATGTACCAGTTTCTTCCGTTCCCTTCTCAGGTCTAGGCTAATTCGAGTTCTTACCATCCTGTGGTCACTGCAGCGCACCTTGCCGAGCACGTCCACATCTTGTATGATGCCAGGGTTAGCGCAGAGTATGAAGTCTATTTCATTTCTAGTCTCGCCGTTCGGGCCCCTCTATGTCCACTTTCGGCTATCCCGCTTGCGGAAGAAGGTATTCATTATCCTCATATTATTCTGTTCCGCAAACTCTACTAATAACTTTCCCCTGAGATTCCTAGTGCCTATGCCATATTCCCCCACTGGCTTGTCTCCAGCCTGCTTGTTGCCAACCTTGGCATTAAAGTCGCCCATTAGTATAGTGTATTTAGTTTTCACTCTACCCATCGCCGATTCCACGTCTTCATAGAAGCTTTCGACTTCCTGGTCATCATGACTGGATGTAGGAGCGTAGACCTGTACAATCTTCATTTTGTACCTCTTATTAAGTTTCACAACAAGACCTGCCACCCTCTCGTTAATGCTATAGAATTCCTGTCTGTTACCAGCTATATTTTTATTAATCAGGAATCCGACGCCTAGTTCCCTTCTCTCTGCTAAGCCCCGGTAGCACAGGACATGCCCGCTTTTTAGCACTGTATATGCTTCTTTTGGCCTCCTAACTTCACTGAGCCCTATGATATCCCATTTACTGCCCTCTAACTCCTCCAATAGCACTGATAGACTCGCCTCACTAGATAACGTTCTAGCGTTAAACGTTGCCAGGTTCATATTCCAATGGCGGCCTGTCCGGAGCCAGTGATTCTTAGCACCCTCTGCAGCGTCGCAGGTCTGACCGCCGTCGTGGTCAGTTGCTTCGCAGCTGCTGGGGACTGAGGGCCGGGGTTTGATTGTGTTGTTCATATAGGAGGTTGTGGCCAAGTTCTGCACCAGGGTGGCCAATCCTGCTCTGGTGGGGGAGTGCGTTACCGGTTCTGATCACCGGGATCAGGCCACACTCCAGGCCTGTTTATGCAATTTTATCAACACGCGGATTTTTTTTTTATGCGAAGCATATTACGAGGGCTCAACCCAGCTCCTCAGGCGCGGCGGTGACCATGAAATCACGTGACACCGTGACGTCACGACAGAGGAGAAGTGGCTTTGGCTCAACTCTTGCAAGACGGGCTGGGTGGGAATCGAACCAGGGTCTCCGGAGTGTGGGACGGAGACGCTACCACTGAGCCACGAGTACAACGCTTCAAAGCGGTACAAAAGCGCCTCTAGTGAATGCGGTGTTGCCTTAGAAACGCGCTGTTTCTAAGGCGTGCGTCTCTTGCTCAGGCGCACATTTCGTTGCCGCGCCGAACGCTGCTTTGCTCGACGCTCACCGCGTCCAATGCGGGGCGCGTAGTCGCTGCCCTGTAGCCCATTGTCTTACACCCCTTGGCGGGTCGACGGGAACGCTGTCGCGTTCCACTCTTGAAGGCGAAGAAGTAATGCATGAGTTGTTTCTTCGTCTAGCCGAACCAAATATAGCCAAGCAACAGCAGTTCACCAGGCTAAACAGTGGTTCAACAACTAAAATAAAGGCTAGTATGCTTCGCATCCTGGGCTTAACCTTACCTAAGCCACAGCCATTTTTTTTAATCCGGTGGAAAATTGCCGGCACCGGGATTCGAACCACGGGCCTCCTGCACGCGAGGCGGGTGTTTCCACCTCTACGCGACCGCTGCAATCTTATATTAGATTATATATATGTATCATGCTGGTTCACCAACCGCAGTGATCGCTGAGTTGAGCAGCGCCATCGGCCTCATGCAGCAGGCTAGCGTAGACATATAGTGATTTCAAGCCTACTAGATTTGATGTGCGTGAGAACAATGCCGGTGTATCACAAATATTTGATTGCGCTTGCTGCTTAGATGTTTCGTGGTTGTCTTAGGTTGGCCGTACACGAACATGCGCTCTTATGTTTTAGTCCCTACGCCAAGCGATAAGATAGGGGGCAGATTTACCATTTCATGCTCGTAATGCGGAGACAACGGTTCTCTTGGTTGAATTAAATCAGATATACGCAAAATAGTTCACAACACACACACATACACCACGGCGGATAATGCGCGTCACATATTTGTGCCCCAAGAGATATTTCCGCGTACTGTGGTTACCGATGCACCGAAAGGCTTCCCTGACGACCTTATATGAACGGACATTGCGTAAATTTCACAAAGTACGATCTAAAACATCTCGAAATTGTTCCACAGCACGCGACAGCAATACTTTCAAGCAGCGCCGCGCCGGATCGCCCAAGCCAGACATGAGGAAAGACTCGCCGCGCACCCTTTCCTCCTCGTCCGATGAAAAGGTCTATACTCAGTTATCTTCTAGAAAGGTCGTGCTACGATAGTGTCAATGAACAGTGATCAGTGATCTTTTTTGTAAAAGGTCACTAGTGGTGCTCCTCAAGGCTCCGTATTAGGACCACTCTTGTTCTTAGATTTGTCAACGGTGTTTCTTCCGTTATCCGGAAGTCGTCCTTTCTTCAATATGCCGATAACATCAAGATGTTCAAAGATATTCTCGCTAATGATGACTTCGAATTCTTCAGTCTGGCCTATTGTCGTTTGCAGAATGTTGCAAAAATAATGGTCTCAGCCTCAACGCTTCTAAGACCAAAATTATTACCTTTACTCGCGAAACCGAAAGTATTCTGTTTTCTTATTCTGTGGACTGTTCCTTAGTAGGTTTGCTGAGGTTAATGATCTCGGTGTACTCTTTATTGGCTCGTTAAGTTTTTCATCTTATACTGAACGCATTGCTATGCGTGGTCTGCGCTCTTTAAGGTCTGTTTGCAGCCCCGCACGCAAATTCAAATCTCCCACTCCTTTCCTGATGTTGTATCAGGCTGTGTCTTCGTCAACTCAAATACGGGTCGGTGATGTGTAATGGAACCTCCAAATA
Organism: Dermacentor albipictus; assembly: GCF_038994185.2. NCBI lineage: Eukaryota > Metazoa > Arthropoda > Arachnida > Ixodida > Ixodidae > Dermacentor > Dermacentor albipictus. The sequence goes on from NC_091821.1 coordinate 112,664,246, forward strand.
CCACAGTGATAGACTAGGAAGGAGTTCAGGAAAAGTTCGTAACGATTTGCCACCATCGTTTTTGCGCTGGAATTGATCAATGTAGTAGCGCTTGCACTTTACCCTCACTGCCGTGACTAATTACCTGCCGACGTAATCGTGCAGACCTTCTGTTTTTGTATAAGCACCCTCACGGGAACCTGAACTGCGCTGTGCTACTTAATTATGTAGCGCTTCCAATTCCGAAGAAATTCACAAAGGAGCACCGACCATTCTTCGTTTCTGCTTGTCACCGCAAACATTCTGCTGTATGGAATTCAAAATCTGTGTAGTACCAATTTCTCTGACCTTGATATTTTTCATCAGTGACTTTTGTCGTTCTCTTTACAACTTCGTATTGTCATGCGCTAGTTTGTCTCAGTGCACGTATGCGCTCTCTTGCGCCGTGTGTATCAGTGAACTTTCAGCTCACCTCCCGGCATGTATTATGTATCAGCGGCTTTTTTTCTCGTACATTGAATGTTCTTAGTGCATTGCATTTATATGTATTTTACATGAATAGTTTCTCCATTCTTCATTCACTTTCCCTTACGTTTGTACTTCTAGCTGTACAGTATTTCTTTTTATGCGAACGCATCATGGCCCATTGAGCGAAAAAGCAGGCGTCTGTAGCAGTGAAGCGGCACCTAAATTCCTATTGGCTGCAACGCTACGTCACGTGCGCGCCTCGAGCGGGCGAAAGCGGACAGCTGCTGCTGCGCTGGCGCGGCAGGTGCTGAGTAAGAGGGGAGAGGGCATCGCCGCGACGCCACGTCACCCTCGCTCTTGGAGGCCTGTGTTATCCGCGCGTTCCTTGACCGCGCAAGCTCTCGCCTGTGTTCTGACTTCGCCTCGGTAATCGTTGTAAAAAAAAACTAATGTATAAATACTGAATAAACTCGAAAGGAAAAACGTTGGCGGTAGCGACTTTCAAACATACGACCCCACGTTCAGAAGCCGAGTGTCTTACCCACTGGGCTAAACCAGCGCCTCCTAGATGGCAGTTCTGTGCACTCTGCTTTATTACATCACGCGACTTGGACCGAAATTTCCATTGCCATATCTTGCGGGACGAAAGCGGTGACGTCCAAATCACCGCGGCTTACTCGGAAGCGTGCCCATTAGGTTGTGTGGCAGTCGGGCAAGGTAGCATGGCGTCACGAATTGAATTGCACTGGCCTTGTGCCATCTAGGAGGCGTTGGCCAAGCGTCTCAACGCGCTCTCCGCGTTGAGACGCTTGGCCGCGTTCATATACGTTCATATACTCGAAGGACCACTCAGCGGCGTTCTTCGCATTCACAACTTATAAGGTGTCCTCGGATTTCTTTTGTTTGTAAAGGCTGGATTGATAAATTTATCTTTGTTGGCTTTCACGTATTCTTCATGTTTTTCTCCGTCATTCTGTTGTGAATTCACATTGACTTTTGTTGTCTGTAAACTGTTCCGTTTCATAATTGTTGTTTTCTATTTCATATTTTTTTCCTGTATTTGTAGCTGTATCTAACTTTTTTCCTTACAGTGGGCCAGCTCTCAGACCTTAGGGTTGTTCCTGGGCCTATTAAATAAATATTATTTATTTATTTATTTATTTATTTATTTATTTATTTATTTATTTATTTATTTATTTATTTATTTATTTATTCTTTATAAAATGGTCCATGCATTGACCAAAGCTTCTTGATCATGTGCAACTTCCCGTGCCGCAAAAGTATACAAGGCAACACTCCATGTTTCCTGCGCGGCCTTGTTACTTTAGAGACTGTCCTATGTCTCGACTCCAATAACATGTAATAAGTATTGCCTGCATTGACATATTTTAGAGTTCGTTTCCTGTGATTTGTATATATGTAGATAATCATTTTGTTTGATTAACTCCCTCTCATGCCCACCTCCTCGTTTTGTGTTTCTCTATTTGTTTCTCATGTCACATTGTTTTCTCGACCACATTTGTCTTCTCTGTAAATTTTGTCTCGCGTATTAGTTTTTTTGGGCAACTGTATGAAGGCTCCGTAGCTGTTCCTGGGCAGTATAATAAACATTTTATTTATTTATTTATTTATTTATTTATTTATTTATTTATTTATTTATTTATTTATTTTAGATTGCAGCGGTGGAGTAGAGGTAGAACACCCGCCTCGCGTGCAAGAGGTCCGTGGTTCGAATCCCGGTGCCGGCAATTTTCCACCGGATTTAAAAAAAAAAATCCGCGTGTTGATAAAATTGCACAAACAGGCCTGGAGTGTGGCCTGATCCCGGCGACCAGAACCGGTATCGCACTCCCTCACCAGAGCAGGATTGGCCACCCTGGTGCAGTACTTGGCCACAACCTCCTATATGAACACAACAATCAAACCCCGGCCCTCAGTCCCCAGCAGCTGCGAAGCAACTGACCACGGCGGCGGTCAGACCTGCAACGCAGCAGAGGGTGCTAAGAATGACTGGCTCCGGACAGGCCGCCATTGGAATATGAACCTGGCAACGTTTAACGCTAGAACGTTATCTAGTGAGGCGAGTCTAGCAGTGCTATTGGAGGAATTAGAGGGCAGTAAATAGTATGCTCACTGACCTGGAGAGGCAAAGCAGAAGAGTGGGTCTAAAAATTAATCTGCAGAAAACTAAAGTAATGTTTAACAGTCTCGGAAGAGAATAGCAGTTTACAATAGGCAGCGAGGCACTGGAAGTCGTAAGGGAATACATCTACTTAGGGCAGGTAGTGACTGCGGATCCGGATCATGAGACAGAAATAATCAGAAGAATAACAATGGGCTGGGGTGCGTTTGGCAGGCATTCTCAGATCATGAACAGCAGGTTGCCATTATCCCTCAAAAGAAAAGTGTATAATAGCTGTGTCTTACCAGTACTCACCTACGGGGCATAAACCTGGAGGCTTACGAAAAGGGTTCTACTCAAATTGAGGACGACGCAACGAGCTATTGAAAGAAGAATGATAGGTGTAACGTTAAGGGATAGGGAAAGAGCAGGTTGGGTGAGGGAACAAACGCGAGTTAATGACATCTTAGTTGAAATCAAGAAAAAGAAATGGGCATGGGCAGGACATGTAATGAGGAGGGAAGATAACCGAAGGTCATTAAGGGTTACGGACTGGATTCCAAGGGAAGGGAAGCGTAGCAGGGGACGGCAGAAAGTTAGGTGGGCGGATGAGATTAAGAAATTTGCAGGGACGGCATGGCCACAATTAGTACATGACCGGGGTTGTTGGAGATATATGGGAGAGGCCTTTGCCCTGCAGTGGGCGTAACCAGACTGATGATGATGATGATGATGCAATGGGATATAATAGGGCTCAGTGAAGTTAGGAGGCCAAAAAAAGCATATACAGTGTTAAATAGCGGGCACGTCCTGTGCTACCGGGGCTTAGCGGAAAAAAGAGAACTTGGAGTCGGATTCCTGGTTAATAAGAATGTAGCTGGTAACATACAGGAATTCTATAGCATTATCGAGAGGGTGGCAGGTCTTGTTGTGAAACTTAATAAGAGGTACAAAATGAAGATTGTACAGGTCTACGCCCCTGCATGCAGTCATGATGACCAGGAAGTCGAAAGCTTTTATGAAGACGTGGAATCGGCGATGAGTAAAGTCAAAACAAAATACACTATACTGATGGGCGACTTCAATGCCAGGGTAGGCAAGAAGCAGGCTGGAGACAAGTCAGTGGGGCAATATGGCATAGGCTCTAGGAATGGCAGAGGAGAATTATTAGTAGGGTTTGCAGAACAGAATAATATGCGGATAATGAATACCTTTTCCCGCAAGCGGGTTAGCCGAAAGTGGACGTGGAGGAGCCCGAATGGTGAGACTAGAAATGAAATCGACTTCATACTCTGTGCTAACCCTGGCATCATACAAGATGTGGACGTGCTCGGCAAAGTGCGCTGCAGTGACCACAGGATGGTAAGAACTCGAATTAGCCTAGACCTGAGGAGAGAACGGAAGAAACTAGTACATAAGAAGCCGATTAATGAGTTAGCGGTAAGAGGAAAAATAGAAGAATTCCAGATCAAGCTACAGAACAGGTATTCAGCTGAAACTCAGGAAGAGGACCTTAGTGTTCAAACAATGAACGACAATCTTGTGGGCATCATTAAGGAGTGTGCAATGGTAGTCGGTGGTAACTCCATAAGGCAGGATACCAGCAAACTATCGCAGGAGACGAAAGATCTGATCAAGAAACGCCAATGTATGAAAGCCTCTAACCCTACAGCTAGAATAGAACTAGCAGAACTTTCGAAGTTAATCAACAAGCATAAGACAGCTGACATAAGGAAGTATAATATGGATACAATTGAACATGCTCTCAGGAACGGAGGAAGCCTAAAAACAGTGAAGAAGAAACTAGGAATCGGCAAGAATCAGATGTATGCGTTAAGAGACAAAGCCGGCAATATCATTACTAATATGGATGAGATAGTTCAAGTGGCAGAGGAGTTCTATAGAGATTTATACAGTACCAGTGGCACCCACGACGATAATGGAAGGGAAAATAGTCTAGAGGAATTCAAAATCCCAAAGGTAACGCCAGAAGAAGTAAAGAAAGCCTTGGGAGATATGCAAAGGGGGAAGGCAGCTGGACAGGATCAGGTAACAGCAGATTTGTTGAAGGATGATGGACAGATTGTTCTAGAGAAACTGGCCACCCTATATACGCAATGCCTCATGACCTCGAGCGTACCGGAATCTTCGAAGAACGCTAACATAATCCTAATTCATAAAAAAGGAGACGCCAAAGACTTGAAAAATTATAGACCGATCAGCTTACTGTCCGTTGCCTACAAACTATTTACTAAGGTAATCGCAAATAGAATCAAGAGCACCTTAGACTTATGTCAAGCAAAGGACCAGGCAGGATTCCGTAAAGGCTACTCAACAATAGATCATATTCACACTATCAATCAGGTGATAGAGAAATGTGCGGAATATAAGCAACCCCTATATATAGCTTTCATTGATTACGAGAAAGCGTTTGATTCTGTCGAAACCTCAGCAGTCATGGAGGCATTACGGAATCAGGGTGTAGACGAGCCGTATGTAAAAAATACTGAAAGATATCTATAGCGGCTCCACAGCCACCATAGTTCTCCATAAAGCAAGCAACAAAATCCCAATAAAGAAAGGCGTCAGGCAGGGAGATACGATCTCTCCAATGCTATTCACAGCGTGTTTACAGGAGGTATTCAGAGACCTGGATTGGGAAGAAATGGGGATAAAAGTTAATGGAGAATACCTTAGTAACTTGCGATTCGCTGATGATATTGCCCTGCTTAGTAACTCAGGGGACCAATTGCAATGCATGCTCACTGACCTGGAGAGGCAAAGCAGAAGAGTGGGTCTAAAAATTAATCTGCAGAAAACTAAAGTAATGTTTAACAGTCTCGGAAGAGAACAGCAATTTACAATAGGCAGCGAGGCACTGGAAGTCGTAAGGGAATACATCTACTTGGGGCAGGTAGTGACGGCGGATCCGGATCATGAGACGGAAATAATCAGGAGAATAAAAATGGGCTGGGGTGCGTTTGGCAGGCATTCTCAGATCATGAACAGCAGGTTGCCATTATCCCTCAAGAGAAAAGTATATAATAGCTGTGTCTTACCAGTACTCATCTACGGGGCAGAAACCTGGAGGCTTACGAAAAGAGTTCTACTCAAATTGAGGACGACACAACGAGCTATGGAAAGAAGAATGATAGGTGTAACGTTAAGGGATAAGAAAAGAGCAGATTGGGTCAGGGAACAAACGCGAGTTAATGACATCTTAGTTGAAATCAAGAAAAAGAAATGGGCATGGGCAGGACATGTAATGAGGAGGGAAGACAACCGATGGTCATTAAGGGTTACGGACTGGATTTCAAGGGAAGGGAAGCGTAGCAGGGGGCGGCAGAAAGTTAGGTGAGCGGATGAGATTAAGAAGTTTGCAGGGACGGCGTGGCCACAGTTAGTACATGACCGGGGTTGTTGGAGAAATATGGGAGAGGCCTTTGCCCTGCAGTGGGCGTAACCAGACTGATGATGATGATGATGATGATTTATTTATTTATTTATTTATTTATTTATTTATTTATTTATTTATTTATTTATTACAGCTCAGACAGGAACCTCAGACTGGGAGATAACAAAGGTTATACCCATATTTAAGTCAGGTAATAAACACGCATCGGAAAACTGCCGTCCAATATCATTAACATCTATATGCTGCAAAATGCTTGAACATGTTATTTAATCAAATGTCTAGAGTCACCTAGAAGCCAACAAATTTTTCATTTCTAATCAACACGGATTTAGGAGAAACTTCTCTCGTGAGGCGCAATTATTAGAATTAACAACTTATTTGCATATTAACATGGAAGAGGATCTACAAACTGCCTGTGCTTTCCTAGATTTCTCAAAAGTGTTTGACCTCGTAGCACATTGCCGTTTGATTTTGAAATTATCTGCTCTTAAATTAGATTCTCTTACACTAACATGGATTCGCAATTTCCTTTCTAATCGTCAGCAATTCACAGCAGTTAATAATTTTTCCTCTCCTCTTTCGCACGTTACTTCAGGCGTACCACAAGGCAGCGTTCTTGGGCCATTACTATTTCTAATGTACATTAATGACTTACCGAATAGCATTTCCTCACACGTGCGCATTTTTGCAGATGACTGCATTATTTATCGTTGCGTCAAGTCTGCCGATGATCATACAATCCTCCAAAAAAACATAGAACTTATTTCTCTGTGGCGTAACACTTGGCTAATAAAGCTTAACATTTCTAAATGTAAAATTATCTCTTTTAGTCGCAAGCATAGAAAATATACATTTCTTTATGACATAAATAACATCACTATTTTGCATGCCACTCAATATGGCATGCAAAATAGAGTGGGCACGGCGGCACTACTAGCATGCGGTGCACTAATCCTCTCATCTTCGTTGTGCAGCTCGCCCTTGGTCTGTGTTTTCATGGCGCCAAGAGCAGCATCCAGCATCCCGGGATAACCTTTGTCTCCCCACCGGTGAATGAAGCGCCCGTCCACGTGTGGGATACGCTGACGTCATCAGACTATCATCGGCCAAGTCACCTTGGGACGGCAACGTGCGCAGACTGTTCGGCGCATAAGCCGCTACGAGCGCCACCACAGGAGTGGACCATATATATCCCGCACGGGCACTACATCGGCAGTGGGCACGGCGGCACTACTAGCATGCGGTGCACTAATCCTCTCATCTTCGTTGTGCAGGTGAGAAGGTCTTTTGGAAAATGCTTCAGCTCTAGCGACCGTTTTTTGGTAGTGCTGCCGTGCCCGCAGCTATGTCACGGGTTGTTTGATGTGGCTGTATTTCTGTTTAAGTTGCTACTGTTATCAGGAGACGTCGAAACGAACCCCGGCCCTGAACTAAAGGACATCGTTAAGCAACTGAAGGAAATTGCTGCTGATATCAAAGAAATAAAGGAAGAACGTCTTGCAGATATAGAGACCAAATTAGATGCTATAGCACTTCTAGAAAGCAAACTACAATCTTGTCAGACCGAGATTTCCCGCATGAGTCGCGTAATAGAAACAATGGAACAAAAAAATCGATGACCTTGAGAACAGAAGCAGGAGAGCTAACTTGATAGTTTATGGCATACCAGAATCGGAAGAAGAAACGAGCGACTGTCTTGAGCAGATAGTTAACAGAGATATCGTACAAGATATCCTAGAGTTGGACCCAGTTACGATAGAACGCATACACCGGTTAGGCAGACCGCAAGCGAAAAAGACTAGGCCAGTAATTTTTAAACTTCTAAATTCCCGCGACAAATCGGCAATATTGAAAAAAGGTTTTAAACTTAAAGGCTCAAAATTTGCCATTGGGGAAGATTTTTCTCCTAAAATACGGGACATTAGAAAGAAACTGTGGAACAGTGCCAAAGAAAATCGCGACAAACACGACAAAGTCTCCCTCGCCTTCGACAAACTATACATTAACAGTCGCGCCTTTGTTTGGGACGACGAAACTAATGACAAAGTACCCCTTAAAAAAAACGAAGCGGATTCAAGCAAAACAAACGGCCCGCCAATGACGCGGAGAAGAGCTCGATAAGACAACTAACAATCGTAAATGTGAACGCAAGAAGCTTACTAAACAAAATAGAATATTTCGAAAACCTGTTAACTGATCGCGAACCTGATATAGTCGCCGTCACGGAAACGTGGCTTTCACCGGATGTTTCCAACCATGAAATCATTCCACCAAATTATTCAGTCATTCGAAAAGATCGGGGTTCCCGTGGGGGTGGCGTGGCTCTTCTGATGAAGAAAAACCTTCCATTTGTTTTATTGCCAGATGTATCAGGTGCTGAAAGCGTGTTTTGCAAGATTCTTTGTAACAACACTACTATTTGTGTGGGTTGCTTCTATAGAAGCCCCTCTTCGGGTGATGAGAGCATTTCTGCCATTCATGAGTTTCTGCACCGATATGCTAACAACTGTAGAATTATCCTTATGGGAGACTTTAACCTTCCAGACGTAGACTGGGTAACTATGCATCACACATCATCTGCTTCAGAAATTCTGTTTGACCTAATGTTATCATTTAACCTTCACCAAATAATCCTAGAACCGACGCGTAAGCAAGGTTCAGCAAACAATATCCTTGACCTTATACTAATCAGTGATCATTTTTCTGGGCACCAACCACAGACAGAAATTATTGAAGGCATTTCAGATCACAACATACCGCTATGCTTGTTGCCTCTGGACTGCTCGATAAGAACGCGTTGTAGTACGTCTATAGTAACCAACTTCGAGAAGGCGGATGACGCCAGCATACTAACCCACCTTGCGCACGAATTTCAAGCCTTCACTGAAATAACCTCCGACCCGTCAGTCGATGTGAACACAGCCTGGCTTCATTTTAAGAATATGGTCTGCTACTGTGTAACTAACTATGTGCCGTTAAAAAACAAGCGGCCACAAAGAACAAGCCCATGGATAACTCGGGAAGTCATCCACGCAAAACGTCATGTAAAAAGGATACGTAACTCTATTAAAAATCATGGATCATGCCCATCCAAAACTAGCAAACTAGCATGCGCAGTAGCACATTTTCGACAGACAGCCAAAGAAGCTAAGGAACATTATTTTCATGTAACGCTGCCTAACTTTCTGACAAACAGCCCTCAGCGATTCTGGAACCACTTCCGCCCTACTAAAGACACGTTATCGGACTTGTCTCCTGAGGAAAAAACTAACAACGCTAATGCGTACAATAACTATTTTCACTCGAACTTCACAAAAGATGACGGTAACCTGTCAGACTTGAGTAGCAGTTCAACATCGCGCATCGATCCTTTAATCATATCTGACGCGGGTATCCTTAACATGTTGCTCACCCTTGACCCTAAAAAATCATGCGGGCCAGATGAAATTCCAAACCATTTTCTAAAGAGATACGCAGAGTGGTGCAGCCGATACTTGGGCCTCATATTTCGAAAATCCCTATCACAATCATCCTTACCCGACGACTGGAAAAATGCTAAAATCATCCCAATACACAAAACAGGAGACACCTCATTGCCCTCTAATTATCGACCAATATCTCTTACTAGCACCGCCTGCAAGATGCTCGAGCATATCATCCTTAAACACCTAACAAACTTTCTTGACACTCACAACTTATTAACGCCACACCGGCACGGATTCCGCCATGGATTGTCAACCGTCACGCAGCTTACGGAAGTTGTGCATGACCTCGCATTTAACATCAATAACTGTAGCCAGACTGATATAATATTATTAGACCTTTCCAAAGCATTTGATCGCGTATGTCACAGTAAATTATTAACAAAATTGCGAGGTTTTATTGGGGATGGGGAAATTTTAGACTGGGTAACAGATTTCTTAACAAACCGGACACAATTCGTACTATTTCAGCATGTGGAATCTGCGACAGTGCCTGTCACATCAGGCGTCCCCCAAGGATCCGTGTTGGGGCCACTGTTATTTTTAATTTTCATTAACGACATAACCAGAAATATTGACTGTAACATCAAACTGTTTGCTGATGACTGCATCCTCTACCAAACAATTAACACCTACGAAGATCATGTTTCGCTTAGCAACTCACTAGACCAGCTAAATGAATGGTGCAAAAAATGGCAAATGACGATAAACACAACTAAATCAGTTTGCATGACGGTAACAAGAAAAAAACAACCTTACGACTTTCCATACTTTATTAACGGCACAATGCTAACGAAAGTTCACCAGCATAAATACTTAGGCATCACTCTAACTTCTGACCTGAGATGGGACGCGCACATTGCCAACGTGACCTCGAAGGCATTACGCAAGCTATTTTATCTCCGAAGATGTCTCCGCCTTGCACCAACGTCAACTAAGCTTCTCGCGTATACTACTTTCGTTAGACCGGTTTTGGAGTACGCTAACACAGTTTGGTTTCCCCACTCAGTAACTAACATAACGAAACTGGAAAAAGTACAGCGAAAAGCGCTGCGGTTTATTCACAACAAGTATAAGCGTACAGATTCACCCACTAACCTTGCGGCTATATCGGGTTTAGGGACGCTCTCATCAAGGGCGAAGCAAGCACGGCTAAAATTTTTATTTAACTTGATTCACAATTATTATAAGATTGACCTAACAAAATACATATGTTTTTCGCAGTCACGATCATCGAGACATAAACATGCACACGCTTTAACAGAATATTCATGCCATAATGACACATTCATGTACTCTTATTTCCCCCTCGTGATAAGGGAATGGAATCGCCTCGATCCGTCAGTCATTTCTGCAGACTCATTATCTCAGTTCGCATCACGGTTAGAATCCACATCTAGTAATCAGTAACGCAGTCTCATTCACATAATATGCTTTGTAATTCTTGTAAGTCATGCTGATTATCGTGAGGGTGTTTACTGTTATTTTTGTTCCCGTTTGCTGTTTTTTTTTCATGATGTATTATCTGTATTGCTGCGCATGTCTCTTAGAAATGTGTTATCTATATTTGTTTCTTTTATGTATTCTTACCTTGTTCCCTTACGTTCCTTGTTTTATTGACACGCAATTTGTATGTGCACGTGTATTACCATGTCTTTCATTTCTGTATGTCCACCTGCTATGGTCCCTGATGGGACCGGCAGTATTGAAAATAAATAAATAAATAAATAAATATAAATACTTGGTGTTAACCTAACTTCGACTATTTCGTGGTCAACGCACATTGCATACATATGCGCCAATGCTTCGAGATCATTAGGGCACATGAGACGCAAGTTGCATAATTCCACTAAAGACATTCGTAAACTCGCTTATCTAACATTTGTTCGACCTTAGCTTTAATACGCCGCCCCCGACTGGTCTCCCCACCAGAAATACTTGATCGAAAAACTCGAATCTATTCAGAATAGGGCTGCGCGTTTTATTTCACGTTGTTGTGACTATAACAAAAACATAACGCAAATTAAACTCGACATCTCACTACAGCCCTTGCATGATCGTTGTGATATAGCCCTGCTATCATTATTTCATAAATATGTCTATAATAAAGCATGCACCACCATTTCTGCCTCTTTAAATTCCTCATTACAGGTCACACCGGCTGTACAATCAGTTTAATTTCGTGCGCATCTACGGAAAGACTAATTCATTTAACTACTCCGCTCTTCCAAGAGCCATTCGCCTTTGGAACGATCTTCCTAACGCCATTGCAGTGACCACGAAAATTTCCGGCATCTTCTAACAACGCATTTTTCAAACTCTACATAACCTAACGTGTTATTTTTTCTTGCCTTTCCCGTTATTATTGTGCTACTACCCATTAAATACTGTTTTGTTCCGCTCGCTCTGTAATCCTATAGATTATATATATATATATATATATATATATATATATATATATATATATATATATATATATATATATATATATATATATATATATATATATATATATATATATATATATATATATATATATATATTGACAGCCTACGTCTCGGAAACGTGGGAGCGAGCCAAACGACACAGACAGCGCAGCGACCGAGTTGTACCCGGACAGCTGCGACTCCTCGGACGACGCCTTCGAGGTTGTCATGAGCCGAAAGGCAAGAAGAAGGCTGCCGCGGGCGTCAACGCCGGCCAGTGTTTCGACCGTGAAGGATGTGCCACAGCGCTGGCCGCACACTGTTCTCTTCTTGCCCGTGGACCGTATGCGACCAATGTGCTTCTGCTGAACAGGCAGGTTCTTTCTTTGTTACTCAAAAGCATCGCACCAAATGAGATTAAAGACGTGAGAATAAACTCACGGAAGAATGTCCTGACTGTAGATGTTTTATACATCGTAGCGCACTACAAAGTCTTCGGAATGTCGCGGAAATCGACAAAGTAAAAGTGAGATCACTGATCCCTACAGGCGGTAACGGCACTGTTGGATTCACTTATGACGTCCACGTTTCCATTCCGGCCGACGACTTGCCAATATTAATAAAGCAAACAACAGAAGGCACTCTCACCGCGCATCTCACCAGACTCGGAAACACACGCTGCGTGAGGCTTGTGTTTCGGGGAGATTGCCTTAATTCCCTCTCACTTCAAAGTTAACCATGTCCGCCATGCAGTTCGACCTTACATACCAAAACCCCTGCAATGTCACAAGTGCTTCAAGATTGGCCATGTAAAAAGCATCTGTGTGAACAATGTTCTGTGCCCGCGGTGCGCTGAATCGCACTCAGATGACGCCTGCCGCACGACTGTCCTGAAGTGCCCTAATTGCCGTGGTTCCCCCGAAGCCTTATTGAAGGACTGTCCACGAGTCCAGAAGGAATTCGTAGTTCTGAAGCGCATGTTTCGGAATTATTCAACACACAGCGGGGCTGTCGCTACACTTCGGCGGCGACGGTATAGCCCACCGAAGAGCGCAACGAAACGCCACACCAAGCAACACGCCGTCTTCCGCCAAAGCGACTGCTTCATCAACGTGGCGCACCACCATGAAAGATGAAATGAAAACGAAGAAAGTGGCAAGGCTCAATCATCCTGCAGAGTGGCCCGCACTTCCAAGCGCGCAACCAGCCACGAAGACGCCTCGGATACTGCCGCCATCGAAACCCTCACAAACCGCTGATGCAACGACATCTCATGAACGGCAGGTTATAATAACAGTGGTCACTGATGAATGCTATGCGTGTTCTACTCTGCAACGTGAAAACCCCGTCGGCGCAGAGCGCGTTGCAGCTGCTGGACGCCCTGGGTCCAGTGCTTGCGACTCTAGGGTAAAGCGATGGCCCGCCAGATACCATCGTTTCGAGAGGACGTGCAGAATGCATCTGTCTTTAAATGAAACGCAAGAGGGCTTAAGTCACGTATGTCCGAATTGCGATAGTTTGTATTCGCGAATCAGTTTCCCATTATTGTAATTTGTGACAACTATTGCCATTGCGCAAGATTATTCAATCACGACGCACATCGCAGTTGAGACAATGCGTGCACATGTCAGGCACACTGCCCGGACCCCTTGCACCACCTCGCCGCGCTCACCTTGGAAAGACCCCGCACGTCATTTAGCACAATTGTCAGGGCATATCGTGCCTCGCTTACAACGACGCTTACAACGCTTACAACGGGGTACACACCTGCGGTAAGGTCGCTGTCTCTCCTCCGTGGTGTTTGTGCCGTCATGAAGTACACCTCAGTTCTGAGCTTGCTGTGTTTACACCGACAAGAGGAGTAACACTGCGATTCAAGACGTCACATGTCATAACGTCCACGCCTGCAGAACTCACGGCTCTGCGCAGTGCGCTTCAGTTTATTATCACAGAAAGTCCTGGTACATGGGCCGTGTTTTCCTACTCGAGACCGGCTTTACACAGCATGCAGTCAATTCTCAGACGTGGAGCTCACGAACAGCTAACATACGAAATCGTCAAACTTATCACGACGTCAAACAGAAAGGGCATGAAATTATTTTCCGGTGGCTACTTGGCCATTGCGGGATCAGTGGAGAGAGAGAGAGAAAGAAAGGCAAGGAAAAGACAGGGAGGTTAACCAGAGATTATCTCCGGCTGGCTACTCTGTACTGGGGGAGGGGCAAGGGAATGTGATAGGTGAGAGAAAGAAGGATAAAAAAATAAAAAATGCACACACGCGCACATACACACAAACTGTTTCTGTGGGCACTGTCACGCAGCCCGCAAAGGCGCTCCTAGTGTTGTTTAGTGTCGCCGTACAATGCTACGTCACACAGTGTAGTCGCAATTTGTCAGAAAGTCCCGTGTCATTTAAGTACCGCATGCAGCAGCGCCTTCATAGCGGTTCGCGCTGATGTTCGCGTAGGCCAGTATCCAAGTATCTTGTTTTCTGTCATTGGGTGCTTGTCCAGTTTGTCTAGGGTGGCTGAGAGGACTGCTCTTTGCTGGTTGAAACGAGAGCACTGACAAAGAAGGTGCGCAATTGTTTCATTGCACCCGCAGAAGTCACAAAGTGGGTTGTTGGCCATTCCGATAAGAAAAGAGTACGCATTTGAAAATGCTACTCCAAGCCATAGACGAACTAGAAGGGTACAGTCGCGTCGTGGAAGCTCGGGCGGAATACAGAGCTATAAATTAGGGTCCAGGGTATGAAGGCGTGCACTTGTGAAATCGGATGAATTCCATTGAGCTAATGTCAGGTCATGTGCAAGTACGGAAAGTTTTTTCGCTGCTTCGGCTCTCGAAAGAGGAATGACAACGCAGTTGACGCCGTCATGGACAGATCGGGCAGCAGCGTCTGTTCGGTCATTTCCATGTATGCCCCAGTGACTAGGCAACTAGTAATATATTATATTGTGTCCTTCGTCAACTATGCGATGGTGGACTTCTCTGATCTCTCCGACGAGCTGCTCATGTGATCCATGGCGCAGTGCTGAGAGTACACTCTGTAGGGCGGCCTTGGAATCACAGAAGACTGACTATGCATGGGGTGGTTCCTCCTGAATGAAATGAAGAGCCGCACGCAGGGCTACCAGTTCAGCAGCTCTTGTTGATGGTACATGCGACGTTTTTAGCTGTATTTTGCCGGATCTTGTTGGTATCACCACAGCAGTAGCTGAACTTGCAGATGTGACTGAGCCATCGATGTAGGCGTGTACGCGGCCACTGTGCACGTCATGTAAATGTTCTAATGTGGCCTGCTTCAGGGCAAACGATGGCATGTTAGCCTTTTTCGTGACTCCTGGGATGGTGAGGCGTATTTCAGGTCTGTGCAGGAACCATAAAAGTGAGGATATGGTCTTGCTGCAGGCATGTAGTTCGATGGCAATGAGCTACCATTGGCGACTGTTACATGACTGAAAGTTGCATGTGGCCTTTCTGCGGGTAGAGCAGCAAGATGGTGAGAAGGTAGTCGGGCAACGTGGCGAATATGCACCCTGAGAGCGTCGGTTGCCAAGTATGTTGATATTGGGTGATCTTGAGCTATGACAATCGTTGCCGCTGTAGATGCACACCTCGGAAGACCGAGACACGTCCTTAGGGCTTGAGCTTGTAGTCCCTGGAGTACACGCAGGTTTTTTTTGCAAGTGTTACCAAGCACAGTGAGGCGGTATCTTGCGAAACCGAGGAACAAGGCGTTATAAAGCTGCAGCATTGACCACGCACTAATGTGCCCCTGACTTTCCGCCGAGAAATTTGAGTTGTATTATTGTCATTAACCTCTTCTTTAGGTATGAAACGTGCGGGCTCCATGATCGGTCATGGTCGATAATTACCCCTAAAAACGGTGTTTCCGTGCATTTGCAACTACTTGCCCATTGACACTTACAGAGTAACGCTTCATTGCCCTCCGAGTGAATGTAACAAGGCAGCATTTCTCTGAATACAGCTCTAAGTTCGGTTTTCGCAAGTACAGTGATGTTAAAGTAGCTGCCTTTTGTAGCCGTCTCGTACCTGCAGTCGTGTTACAGCAGACGCCCAAATGCAGATGCTGTCGGCACAGACCGATACTTTAATTGTGTTGGGCAAGCACCTGACTAGGCCTACGAGCACTAGGTTCAATAGCGTCGGGCTTGGCTTGGTTCCACGTGAGTGGAAATGCACCAGCTTGGTTCCACTTCTCAAACCTGGTAAATCACCCTTAGATTTGTTATCGTACTGCCCCATCTCGCTGGCCAGATGCATATGAAAAATAATGGAAATAATGATTTTGACGTGCCTGGAATGGTACCTGGAAAATTACAACGTGTACACAGATGCTATGGCTGGCTTTCGGCGTGGGCGCTCATCCAGAGATAATGTCATCGATTTGGTGACATTTATTCAACATCAAAAACGTCTGAAACGACTCACTGCGGCATTATTCCTTGACATAAAAGGCGCCTAAGTAATATAGCACATTGTGCCATTATAGATGCTGTGATTGAAGCCGGAATCGGTGGCCGCACTTTTCAGTGGCTGTGCAGGTATTTGACCGACAGGTATTTCTTCGTGATGACCGAGGATGGCACCACGACTCAACACCAAACGTTCCGTGGAGTACCGCAAGGCGGGATCAGTGGAAATGATCAAGGAGACAAAGGTGCCCGAGAGTCACACCAAGGACAACATATCGTTCCCATTCCTCTTTCCAGGACAGACGCTGCAAGGAAGCTTCGTCACCTGGCACGCAAGTTCTCTTTAACAGAGTGGAACACCTCAAATATAAGGCCCACCAGGTTGTACGAACTGAACCCTTCTCTACAACTCCGACCTCCACCCGGGCTTCACCGACGTGAGGCATCGCTTCCATAATGGCTATGGTTGGGAGTGGCTTTCACGAAGGCGAACACTACTTTGATTGGAAGGACCGATGGTACTGCGCGGGACGTCTCCAGCGGCGAAGGGAACATCGAACATTTATTGTGCCACTGTCACCGATTTCAGTCGGAAAGACAAACAGTATCTACCGCGTTGCGACGACTGGGCGATCGGCCGTTGTTCGTGCAGGTGATACTGGAAAACTGTCCTCAATGCTCGTCGGCCTACAAAGCTATGAGGGCACTTTTGTCCTTCTTGAGGGCGACTGTCCTATGTGAACGTCTTTGACTCGCTCAGACCCTCCGCGTGCGTGCGCGAGCTCACCGCGGCTTTCCTTCGCCTCCCCGCCCTCTCTCTATCTTATCTTGCTATTCCCTCTTTCCTGTCCCCCAGAGTATATATAGGGTAGCCAACCAGACGCATTTCTGGTTAACATCCCTGCCTTCTCTCTTTATTTCCTCCTCCTCCTCTTGTTCAGTGACGTCTCGCGTTCAAAAGCATTCGGTTTGGCCATTGTACAATTTTAACACCACATTACTGTATTTTAGCGCACTTCTTACACTCTATATTTTCTATATGTATTCCCATATGTATTCTAATTATTGTATGTTATAATATTTGAGTGTACCCTCCTCCTTACACAATGCATCTAGGGGTCTGTAAATTATATTTAAATAAATAAATAAGCTATTGTTCTGGCTTGATAATGCTGACAGTGTCTACAAGTAAATAAATGACCCCAACTCTGAACTTACGCCAAAGCTGGCGCATGCTTTCATTATCGACCGAGAATGTTTCCATATATTCTCACAGGTTAGAGAGATAGCAACAAAAATAACTATGGTAATTAACACACACGAACTTAAGTTACAGAACGCAGAATTCACGAAATACACGCAAATGCAGAACTACCACAGAACACCTATGAACTATCATCAACGTGGAATTTTCACGGCTCCCGTATCCCCATTTTATTTATTTATTTATTTATTTATTTATTTATTTATTTATTTATTTATTTATTTATTTATTTATTTATTCGAATACATTCAGGTCCCATATGACGTTACAGAAGGGAGTGGGAGCAGTAACTAGGAAATAAAAAACACAAAGCAAATATTGGGTAACATATTCAAGCGCATATTTAAAGTCACTGGGGTCCGTAATAGATACAATGGAGGTGGTCAAGTGGTTCCAATCATCTGCTCTTCCAATGACGATATGCATATACATATAGCTTGCGCCAGATAGCAGGGAGGCGTCAGTGTTACGTACGCAGAGGAAGCTCGCACGCCGTGGTTGCTCAACTTGGTGGCATAGCGTAGTTCGTCTCGTTGCCATGGCCAGCCTTTCACGTGGTTTCGTCATGGTTCAGGTGCGCTACAAGAGAACGGTCCGCCCCATAAAGGACTCGGCACCCCCGGCGTTTTGCGTTACACGTATTTGACAGCGCGCATATTTGACAGGTATGTCAGCAGTGAGTGCGCCAGGCGATCACGCGACGTTGTAGACGAGTACGCAAACGCAAACTACTGTATACGAAATCAGCCGAAATAGCGGAGGCAGCAAGCAGGGTCCGCCGTCAGCATTACTACGTAGGCCATATCAATTTCACAGATGCGCTTGCAATCGAGTCAAGCGGTGACTGGTCACCTGGAAGTAGCGACGTCGTACGTTCCGGTACGGCGACCGCGAGGTCGGCACAAACTCCGAACGAGCGCTTTCCCGCGCGTCTCCGCACATCGCGGAACCGCCAGTACGGGCCGCATGGCGCGAAGGCTCGTTCGCGCTCAAATTTCGCAGAGAGTTAGGTGGCATTTCCGGGTTGACGTCACGTGTGGGTGTACTACCTTGCTTTTTTTTTTTTTGCTTAGAATAAATCATAATTAAGCGTCGACGCCAAAATGGAGAATTGGAGCGTTGAAGATTATGAGTAACCTTTATTAACGGGCCCGGTGGCACGCGCCACCAAGCTCGTTCTTTACAACTTTCCGTGGCATTTAAATTTTCATGCATCTTTATGCACCAAGTTAGATTACTCACTCTCGAATGTTCGCTTTATTGCATGTTATTACTCCTATTGCGCCACCAATATCTTCCATACGTATCTTACTATAGTAGTATCCACAGCCAGTTATTTTTATGCTTCCCCTACTGACCTTGAAACTTAACGCCTCGGTCAAGCCAACTGCTTCCGCCTTTATCGCCGGATGGATACAAGCATATGCTCGAATGTTCTTGAGTCATTTTCACACGCACGCTGTGCACGAGTCATCAACTGAAAATTTTCTCCTTAACTACGCGTTCTCAGACATCCTGATCTGGCTTCGCATAATAGAGCACCGCCCTTTGAATTGTCGTAAAAATTTCCCCTTCTGAGATTTTAAATTCTTTTTTTGCTTTTTGATATTCTTACATGCATAGCTAGCTTCTTCTCCAATTGCTCATATCCAGTGCATTGCTACTGCATCATACCAACGAGCCCACATTGCAACTTTCGTCAAACTTTACGATTAACACCATTCTTCTGCCGCTGTCCGTCCTATTAGTCCGTCTATAAGCGTGGTTGGTTTCCTTATTATTTTTCTCCGCTATGAATCCGCCGATACATTTCTGCTCGTATATTTCGCAGTCATCTTTCGAAGCATTTTGCCCCGAGTCTCCTGCACTTCTAAGGACGCCCAGCCCATGTCTCCCTCTGCAGTGTACTGCTTCAGTTCTATATTTTCAATGCGCCCTCCGGTTCAGCCTTTCAACAGCCTTTTGATTTATCTCGAGTCCAGCTTGCACTACTGCAAGTACAAGCTGGACTCAGCCAGCTGGGTGCAAGCTCGACTGGACTCAGTCAGCAAACGTAATTCTGGGAATGGTGGCGCCATCTGTCATTTTTAGGGCGAAACACATCGTACGCCTCGTTTTGCTGAAACAAGAAACAAGGGTGAAAAAAATGCGACCGAAGTAATCAGTGGTGAGGAGCATATACGGAGTGAACGTATTCAAGTTTTATGGAATTTTTAAAAATCGCATGTTATAGATAACATAAGTCTTGTCCTTGAGCTGGACTGTTCAGAGGCGGATGTCACTTACACGAAGAATCGAAACACATATTCACCTAATTAACAAATATTCACAAATTAACTTCTTAATTATTTTAAGGCATATGTCGCAATTTACGAATTGTAGCTTGTGAGTTTGTCAGGCCTACCCAACTTGGAATGAGTTTCCAGAACAGCACCAGTTTGCAGATATGCGCGATCAAACTCGCCGTAAAAATGCGCTGTTGGTTCACTTACTCTGTTAACAAAACGCCCGTTTATGCATTGAAGCACAAAGGTAACTGAAACGCACATGTATTTCATCGCACACTTTGGGAAATAATGTCTCGAAACTTGTGTCATCCTAAAAATTAATTCCAAGTGGATGCATTTTGCAGACTCACCGGCTACAATTCGTAAATTACAATATGTGCCTTAACCTAATTAATGATAACTTAATTAGTTTTCTTTAATTAGTTGAACATGTGTTTCGTCTTCTCGTGCCTCTTCGAATAATTCAGCTCAAGGACAAGAATTATGATATCTGCCCCAATCAATTTTTAAAAATTTCGCAACACTAAAAAAATGATCACTCTGTACATTAACTCCAAGGTAAGCTAGTAGCGCAACCAGCCAATTTCCGCGGTGCTGGCAGCCATTTTTCATCCAAACCATCGTGTCGAGACGTTAGCCACCCTAGCAGCGTTAATTGGAAGGTAATATTGTTAATCGCTGTAGTACGAGTTCCTTGGGGTTCTTCAAACTGAGGTTGTAGGAGAGGCCATCTCTATGTTTTTAATAGCTGTTACATAAGTGTTAACGAAGCACCTTCAGTGATGTATGGGTGCGTCATCGGCCCGACCGCTGAGGCTGGTGGAGGGAAGCGTGCGCTGGTTAAAAATGTTTCTGAAAAGCTTCTCTTCACGCCACTAGAAAGTGAGTATGGATTGTTGACAACGTTTAGGTTCGAGTTATTTTTTTCCATTTCAGGAAGTCGCACATTTTGTAAACCGCGAGTAATATCTTCCACAATTCGAGACGTACTCAATTGCTGTAAATTCTGCAGCCCGTTTATACGGGCCGGGTGATATTTCTTTCAGTATTCCGGAATCTTTAATATCGCCTGTGGGCAATAGCATAATTGTTCTCCTTGAGCTCGATTATTCAAAGAGGCATAAATTAGTAGCACGAGAAATGGAAACACATATTCGACAAATTAAGAAATATTTCACTAAATCACTTCTTAGTTAATTACTTTAGGTCACATGTTGCAATTTACGAATTTTGGCCGGTGAGTTTGCAAGCCTTATCCACTTGGAAATAACTTCCAGAATGACACCAATATTGAGATATTATTTCCGAAGGTGTGGGACGAAATACAAGGGCGTTCCAGTTACTTTCTTCCTTCAATGCATAAAAGAGCGTTTTGTTTTAAAAAAAATCCCAGGGCACCTAAGCACTTCTTATGAGTTGTGAATGCGAATGCAACAGTGTCTAATTGAACGCCACTGAGTGGTCCTTCGAGTTATGAACTCCTCGCGGGCAAGCGATCACGTTGACACGCTTGGCCAACGCCTCCGAGATAGCGCAAGACCGGTGCACTACGATCCGTGACATAATGCTCACTGCCCGACTGCCATACGACTACCATGGAACACAATGGGGATGCTCCCGAGTAAGCCGCGATTTTGGCGACACCGTTCTCGTCACGCCAGGCTTGGCACTGAAAAAAAAAAAGAGGATTCGAACTTTCGGCTATCGCAACCAAGCATTCGACATAGCTCGGTCAGATAATCCTGCAGGCGGCGAGGCGACCTTATCGCCGAAAAGTACAGCCCAGAGGGCCCTACATGCCTTAGAGATCTGTCGATTTATCCGCCCTCTGCGGGTTTCGCTGATCAGTTGCACGATATAGTGTCAATTCTCGGTGGTCCTAACATCGTGGTTCGCGAATCTCACGCGCGCATGCGGCTCTGAGCGCGCCTATAGGTACACGATATATTTTCGGCGGTTTTAAATTAAATTATGGGGTTTTTATCTAGTGAGGCGAGTCTAGCAGTGTTATTGGAGGAATTAGAGGGTAGTAAACGGGATATAATAGGGCTCAGTAAGGTTAGGAGGACAAAAGAAGCGTATACAGTGCTAAAAAGCGGGCACGTCCTGTGCTACCGGGGCTTAGCGGAGGGACGAGAACTAGGAGTCGGATTCCTGATTAATAAGGATATAGCTGGTAACATACAGGAATTCTATAGCATTAACGAGAGGGTGGCAGGTCTTGTTGTGAAACTTAATAAGAGGCACAAATTTAAGGTCGTACAGGTCTACGCACCTACATCCAGTCATGATGACCAGGAAGTCGAAAGCTTTTATGAAAACGTGGAATCGGCGATGGGTACAGTCAAAACAAAATGCACTATACTGATGGGCGACTTTAATGCCAGGGTAGGCAAGAAGCAGGCTGGAGACAAATCAGTGGGGGAATATGGCATAGGCTCTAGGAATAGCAGGGGAGAGTTATTAGTAGAGTTTGCAGAACAGAATAATATACGGATAATGAATACCTTCTTCCGCAAGCGGGTTAGCCGAAAGTGGACGTGGAGGAGCCCAAATGGCGGGACTAGAAATGAAATAGACTTCATATTTTGCGCTAACCCGGCCATCATACAATATGTGGACGTGCTCGGCAAGGTGCGCTGCAGAGTGACCACAGGATGGTAAGAACTCGAATTAGCCTAGACTTGAGGAGGGAACGGAAGAAACTGGCACATAAGAAGCCGATCAATGAGTTAGCGGTAAGAGGGAAAATAGAGGAATTCCAGATTAAGCTACAGAACAGATATTCGGCTTTAACTCAGGAAGAGGACCTTAGTGTTGAAGCAATGAACGACAATCTTGTGGGCATCATTAAGGAGTGTGCAATAGAAGTCGGTGGTAACTCCGTTAGACAGGATACCAGTAAGCTATCGCAGGAGACGAAAGATCTGATCAGGAAACGCCAATGTATGACAGCCTCTAACCCTACAGCTAGAATAGAACTGGCAGAACTTTCTAAGTTAATCAACAAGCGTAAGACAGCTGACATAAGGAACTATAATGTGGATAGAATTGAACATGCTCTCAGGAACGGAGGAAGCCTAAAAGCAGTGAAGAAGAAACTAGGAACAGGCAAGTATCAGATGTATGCGTTAAGAGACAAAGCCGGCAATATCATCACTAATTTGGATGAGATAGTTCAAGTGGCTGAGGATTTCTATAGAGATTTATACAGTACCAGTAGCACCCACGATGATAATGTGAGAGGTAATAGTCTAGAGGAATTTGAAATCCCACAAGTAACACCGGAAGAAGTAAAGAACGCCTTGGGAGCTATGCAAAGGGGGAGGCAGCTGGGGAGGATCAGGTAACAGCAGATTTGTTGAAGGATGGTGGGAACATAGTTCTAGAGAGACTGGCCACCCTATATACACAATGCCTCATGACCTCGAGCGTACCGGAATCTTGGAAGAACGCTAACATAATCCTAATCCATAAGAAAGGGGACGCCAAAGACTTGAAAAATTTTAGACCGATCAGCTTACTGTCCGTTGCCTACAAACTATTTACTAAGGTAATCGCAAATAGAATCAGGAACACCTTAGACTTCTGTCAAGCAAAGGACCAGGCAGGATTCCGTAAAGGCTACTCAACAATAGATCATATTCACACTATCAATCACGTGATAGAGAAATGTGCGGAATATAACCAACCCTTATATATAGCTTTCATTGATTACGAGAAAGCATTTGATTCTGTCGAAACCTCAGCAGTCATGGAGGCATTACGGAATCAGGGTGTAGACGAGCCGTATGTAAAAATACTGAAACGTATCTATAGCGGCTCCACAGCCACCGTAGTCCTCCATAAAGAAAGCAACAAAATCCCAATAAAGAAAGGCGTCAGGCAGGGAGATACGATCTCTCCAATGCTATTCACAGCGTGTTTACAAGATGTATGCAGAGACTTGGATTGGGAAGAAATGGGGATAAAAGTTAATGGAGAATACCTTAGTAACTTGCGATTCGCTGATGATATTGCCTTGCTTAGTAACTCAGGAGACCAACTGCAATGCATGCTCACTGACCTAGAGAGGCAAAGCAGAAGAGTGGGTCTAAAAATTAATCTACAGAAAAC
Source organism: Dermacentor albipictus (assembly GCF_038994185.2). Taxonomy (NCBI): domain Eukaryota; kingdom Metazoa; phylum Arthropoda; class Arachnida; order Ixodida; family Ixodidae; genus Dermacentor; species Dermacentor albipictus. Next base: position 112,688,245 of record NC_091821.1, read on the forward strand.
TAAAGTAACGTTTAACAGTCTCGGAAGAGAACAGCAATTTACAATAGGCAGCGAGGCACTGGAAGTCGTAAGGGAATACATCTACTTAGGGCAGGTAGTCACTGCGGATCCGGATCATGAGAGGGAAATAATCAGAAGAATAAGAATGGGCTGGGGTGCGTTTGGCAGGCATTCTCAGATCATGAACAGCAGGTTGCCATTATCCCTCAAGAAGAAAGTTTATAACAGCTGTGTGTTACCAGTACTCACCTACGAGGCAGAAACCTGGCGGCTTACGAAAAGGGTTCTACTTAAATTGAGGACGACGCAACGAGCTATGGAAAGAAGAATGATGGGTATAATGTTAAGGGATAAGAAAAGAGCAGATTGGGTGAGGGAACAAACGCGGGTTAATGACATCTTAGTTGAAATCAAGAAAAAGAAATGGGCATGGGCAGCACATGTAATGAGGAGGGAAGGTAACCGATGGTCATTAAGGGTTACGGACTGGATTCCAAGGGAAGGGAAGCGTAGCAGGGGGCGGCAGAAAGTTAGGTGGGCGGATGACACCAAGAAGTTTGCAGGGACAACATGGCCACAATTAGTACATGACCGGGGTAGTTGGAGTAGTATGGGAGAGGCCTTTGCCCTGCAGTGGGCGTAACCAGGCTGATTATGATAATGACGTGCCAAAACCACTTTCTGATTATGAGGCACGCCGTAGTGGAGGACCCCGGAAATTTCGACCACCATTTCTAGCATTATAATCGCGGAGGTAAATAACACGAAGCATTGTATTGCAGTGCAAGCTTATTTTAGAAATAAAGTGTGTCAACCCAGCTACTTGGGCGAGTTGTTTCAGCATTGCAGGCGTATGACAAGTTTGACCCTGACAATGAACGATTTTTTTCGAGCAGACATCTTAGATCCGAAATGCACGTCGCAACAAAAGAGCGCTCGGCGTAAGTTTCGGTTGCGAAGCGTTCAGTACGCCTTTTGTAGCTGCCGTCAGGATCGACATTTAAGGGCGCAAAAGTCGCGTGTTCTCGTAGATTCGTGGCAGCACAGTGAGGTCCGCTAACCACTCGCCGCTGGACGTCGAAGGCAACTGCTGGCCTGGAAGCTCCGGCAACGACTACCACTCAGCTAAGGCCAACCTCCATGGAGCGAACTTTCGCGTTGAACCTTGTGCAGTGGAAAATCCGGCATCTTTGTCACAGTATACTGTTTCATGAGCCACCTGAGCGTGAAGCTGCCAGCTACTTGTGCAGTAGTGAATGTTCACTTTCGTTTCTTTAGATTATACCGGTTAATTTTGATTTGCTTAGTTGTGCATTATTAGTGCTGTGTTATACTAAAGACGTATACAACTCTTGTAGGTGTACGTAGGTTTGAAACCATAAAAAATATTGTTGTAAAGCCTGAGGTTGTCACTTAGCAAGGCAACTAATGTTCTGTGTAGCAGCTAGACATATTTGCTTTGAGTTCACATATCTCTAACTCCCGAGCCATTTTTGAAAAGACGCTTCCAAAATGCTTTTTTTTAATCTAAGTGCTTGATGGAATCATCACATTAAGAAATGCCCAAAATGCGCTCAGAATAATATATTTATTTGCAGAACAACCGTAAAAGTTTGTTGAATTTTAGATAAAGTTGACTTCACTACACTGAAGTTGGCTTTTTCAGTGCCAATAAAGCAAACAAAAGATAAACGGCCCAAACCCAACTTATGCGGCATGTCAGAGTTGTGACGAAACTGAATGTCGCGTAAATCATTATCATCATCAGCCTGTTTCATGTCCATTGCAGGACGAAGGCCTCTCCCTGCGATCTCCGATTAACCCTGTCCTGCGTCAACTGATTCCAAGTAGCAGCCGCGAATTTCCTCATTTCATCGCACCACCTAGTCTTCTGCAGTCCTCTACTGCGCTTCCCTTTTCCTGGTACCCATTCTGTGACGCTAATGGTCCAACGGTTATCTAACCTGCGCATTACATGACCTGCCAAGTGCCATTTTTTTCTTTTGTTGTCAATTAGAATATCGGCTATACCAGTTTGCTCTCTGATTATACAATATGCCCTTATTTCCATAAACATACAATTTATGGGGGACTTAAGGAAAAGTTGCTTGCAGCAACTTGACGGGCCTTAAACCCGGTCTGAGGGCAGCAGCAGAAGGCACAGGCACTGATTCAGGACCAACAATAACAATACACAAGCAAAAAAATGACAAGTTGGCTTAGACATTATGCCAGCAAACAGAAATGCAATGTGGAAAAAAAAAACATTACAACGCGGGCTCCGACTTACATAACAAGTCCAAGTGGGACGCCTTGCTGAAGAGCTCGGATTTCACAAACCAACTACAGGCCGTCCAGAGGGCCCGCGACGTCGCGGAGAGTCACCACCTCCCTGTCCCGTCGTGGGCGGAGCCACCAACTTGATCGGGGAGCCTTCGGTCCCCCCAATCGAGTTCCTCAGGACACTCTAAATAAAGTTCTTGTCACTGTCACTGTCATTACAAGCCATAAAAGACTACGCAATCCAGAGTGTACACTATAGCAACAAAAGCAGTGATAGAATCATTAACAAAGTAACCATTGTAAGGAAAGAATAAGACATGATTGAGCCGTTGACAAAGGCTAATATCAAAGGGTGATGTGTGACGACAGTCTACCTCAGAAACAGTCACAAACAAAAAATAATTCGTGTTCAAAAATCACTGAAATGTTCATATAAATGCGATATAGGACAAGAAGTGAAATCTATGTTATTACGTTTAAGCGTGTTTAACAGGCGCGGTAAGCGATGGTGCAACATTTGAAGAGCATAGTTAGTGCGAGGATGCGGCACATACCAGTGTTCAGGTGACCGTGTGCTGTATTCTCTTCTGTTTCTAATTAATTGCGCTAACGACGTGATGTATGACTGGTTTTGTTTTGCTTCTTTACGATAAGCTAGTAACAGCCTGAACTCTAACAGAGCATGCAATGTGAGTAATTTCAACTGTTTGAATAGAGGTGCAGTGTGAGCGTCTACTGGAGCATTACAGATGCTACGTATTACCTTTTTTTGAAGCAAGAATAACCAGTTTATGTTTGTAGCAGACGTCGCGAACTCCATGCGTAGGAGTGGGTAGACGTCTTTTCGCGTGATCTTGTTTAAGTAGCGATAATCGACGCAACAAACGCCAGAGACCATCTTTCTTTTTCACACGCACAACAGGCGAAGCCCAAGGGCTAGCTGATGGCTCGATGACCCCTTTGTGGATCATTTTGTCCACTTCTGATTGGATGACTCGACGTTCAGCATGCGATACACGATAGGGACGCCGACGAATAGGATTCGGGTCTCCAGTGTTTATACGGTGGTCAACAACAGATGTTTGGCCTAAAGACCTGTGGCCGAAATCAAAGATGTCACTGTACGATTCAAGCAGGAGACGTATGTCCGTGAAGCAGTAGACGCACATCCTGAAGCGAGCACAAGTGCGGTGGGGCGGTTCCCGGAGCATCGGCAAGTTGAGGCAGTTCTAACTGAAGAACGCCGGCCGCGCAGTCGATGAGAGCAGAATGAGTGGATAAAAAGTCCAATCCATGGATAACGTGGTGAGGTCAGTTGCCGATCGCAGCAAAGAGAACAGAAGTAGCGGCCGGCAATACTTAAACGCGCAGTACACATTCCAAGAACAACCAGCACGCCGTCGTCGGTCACACCAAACACTCGGGCAGTTGCTAGGTTGAGGACCTTCTCTAAACATCTACGCAGGCTAGCACTCATCACAGATACGTGGGCTCCAGTGTCGACGAGTGCTTGGACAGGTATGCCGTCTATTTTAACGTCAATTATACTTCTCCTTGTAGGCACAGACAGAGGATTTGCTCCAGTAGTAGGCAATGCAGCACCGCCTCCGAGGGCTGCATTTCTTAGTTTTTCGAAAGGGCGCGGCCAAAAGCCGCAGGGGACGAAAGGCGACATGGCTGCGACGAACGGGAAGCTGGGCGATGTGCTTGCGGTGAACGAGACTGGGGCGCTATAACGTAAAACTATTCCAAACTTTTCTATTCCAATTCTGCTATCAGCCCTCCACGAAACTTTTTTGGACCACCCTCACTTCACCTGTCTTTCACGCGACGTCACGAAAAGCACGATACCTCCCCATCTGATATGGTGTGTACACACTTATTATGCATGATTTGACCGAATAAAGAAAAACAGTTATTTCTGATTCGACGCCTTTTCGCCATTAGCCCCCGGCTATTGGTCAAAAGTTTTCGGGCTGCACCCACTTCACCTGCCTGTCAGGTGACGTCACAAAACCGCGAAAACTCACCGCGTCAAAGTGACGTGTACGCGTTAAAGATGCATTAATATGCCGAACAAAAGTGAATTTTCTTCTGAATAGCCGCAGGCTGCCCCGTTCCGAAAGGAATAAAAGATGGCTGCCGCCGATTGCTCAGGCGCTGGCTACTTGCACCTGCCGGAGAGCATGGGTTTATTTGCGTATAATAAAACTTCTTGCGTGGCCGTGTAACGTTCTCGAGCACTTTCGGCACATTTACGACCTCCTTATGCCAGCTCTTCTTTGCTGAGGATCCCTTTTAGCGTCATTCTTAAGCTTCCTTTGCATGCCGCCGTGATTTTGGACCAGCCACCGCAAGCTAAGTAAGGGAAAGCGGACCAATCGCAGACGCCGGCACCGCCCTCTTCATCCGGTTATCAATTTTCAGTGCACTGGCTCTGCCCCATCGAATCCCTCTCCACTTGAGCGTTCTCCTCGCCTCTTGTCAGCGAATTAGATACGACAAGCCGCTCAGTGTAGGCAATATTATTCGTTTTTCAAGCAAACACAAGGGACCTCCTGTAAACGAGTAGAGCGTTTGATTGGTGTGTTCAGACAACCATGCAGGTGACCGCCCGGTGCTTGCGTCGGTGGTTACGCAAATTTGACGTCAGGAGATTGGAATAAAAACATATTGGAATAGTTTTACGTTATAGGGCCCCTGGTGTCCGCGCGGCGATGGTGAGCGACTGTACCACGTGTTCCTAGCAGAGTTGTCAGCGCTGTTAGACTCGGCGGTGGGCGAAAGATTGCAGGCATTTCAATCAAAACGGTTCAGGTTGGTCGGCGTGCGAGTTGTTGATGGCCACGAGTTGCGACAGTGTCGGGCGACATGACCAATGCGGTGACAGGTGAAACATATCGGCTGGTCGTCCGCAGTTCTCCACTCAGTCGGGTTGCGATAACGCGGAGAGAAGCGTCGGGGTGGAGCGAAAATAGTAGAAGGGTGTTCGTTAGCTCTGGGATTGGCGGCAGTGCAGACAGAATGTAAACCAATGTTTTCAAGTTCCTGGCGAACGATGGCTTGTACGAGGGCCGGGAACTGAAAAAGTGGTAGCATCAGGGCTACGAGAACAGAAAGCTGCGGGCGCCATCGCATCCAGTTCACGTCGAACGATTCGCACCACGTTCTCTGAGGACGACGCATGCTGCTGTGCGGGTTGATCTTCACACGTCGACGTTGCGGCAGTATTGGGAAGTCTGGAGTATGGTTTCAAGACGCGTCGGCTTTTAGCCTGCTCGAATTATCGGCACTCTTTAATGATGGCATCAACTGTAGAGCAGCTTTTGCACATGAGCAGATTAAAGGCGTCGTCAGCAATGCCCTTAAGCATATGCCCGACCTTCTCAGCTTCTGTCATGTCGTGATCGGCTTTACGACAAAGTGCAAGCACGTCCTGGATGTACGAGACAGGACTCCGTGGGGGATTGGGCGCGGGAGGCCAGTTCCTGGCTTTGCGGCAATTTTACGGCCTGCTGGTTTGCCAAACAACTCTGTCAACTTCTCCTTGCATTGGTCCCAGCTGGTTAGCTCCTCTTCGTGGTTTTCGTACCACAGCTTTGCCGTGCCTCTTAGGTAGAACAACAGGTTAACTAGCCTAAGCGTAGGGTCCCATCTGTTTATTCCACTCACGCGTTCGTACATGGCCACCGGCTCTTCAACGTCGGCGCCATCGGTCCCGCAGAAAGTTCCGGGATCCTTGGGTTGCACAACAACAACCGAAGGCGCCAGCGACGTAGCTGGCGACGGGGATGTAGGAAGCGGCAACGACGTTGATCCCGCGTGCTCACCATCATTCATGGTGCGGACAGTGATGCGATGTCCACTGCAGATCTCCGTTTCCAGCCGTGGTATACCCCGCACCTCCACCAATATGTTACGGGGATGTAGGGCGTATAGAACGACGGTATTTACAATATATATAAAAAAATTATGGGGTTTTACGTGCCAAAACCACTTTCTAATTATGACGCACGCCGTAGTTGAGGACTCCGGAAATTTTGACCACCTGGGGTTCTTTAACGTGCACCTAAATCTAAGTACACTGGTGTTTTCGCACTGCGCCCCCATCGAAATGCGGCCGGGATTCGATCCCGCGACCTCGTGCTCAGCAGCCCAACACCAAATATATATACAAGACGAGTCAGAGTATAGTTGAGATGGCTGTCCACCAACAACACGCAGCAGCCAGCGTCTCGCGAACTTCTTCCTCTCTCTTCTTTCATCCTTCCGTAACAATATGTATGTATATACGGGGTGATCATTTTTTAAATTGTATGGAATTTTTAAAAATCGTCTCTGGCAGATAGCACAATTCTTGTCCTTGAGCTGGGTTATTCGAAGAGGCGGCTACTACTAGTACGAGAAATCATATCACAGATTCAACTCATTAACGAAAATGAACGCTTCGCCGTAAACGCGAAGCGTTTACGGCGAAGCGTTTGTTGAAAGCGACGTTCCATAAGTGGGGCCGTCAAAAGTCGCGAATGGGATTCTCTGGATCGTCTTCAGACTCGGTTCGGCCGCAGAGTTTGGCGGCGAATGACTCGACAGGCTGTAGTCACGGGCCCGCCGCGATGTCCGGCTCGCTTTTCTTCCCCTCTTCCGCTCGCTCCGAGAAGCCGCTGCGAAACCTGCCGTTATGTTTCACGCTTTCCTTCTTACCCTCGAAAGTTTCAGAAAACTGTTGTTGTGTGACTTCATGTCACAAGTACAGTGTTTGTATCAGCTGCACAGAATTTTACAAAAAAAAGGTGAATTTTGTAAGGATATTTCCCGATCGAGATTCTATGAAGTTATGTCTTTTTGTGATTACTAGGAACTCGGTAGCGCGAAAAATATGGCAGATAATTAATAACCATATCCTTAATAATCCCGTAATTAGTACTTATAGAGGAAGCACTTCAATTGGAGAATTGATGACTCAAAGTCATATTATTAATTCAACCAAAACTTCTGAAACAATATCGTTTTGGGTTCTACAACCTACAGTACTTTGGCACTGCGGACGGCGCCCAGTATATGGCAGCAGCGAAAGAAATATGAAATAGTGGACCGGTGACGTTGATCCCTTAGTCCTCTCCACTGCGAGTGCAGACCAACATTAGTGCAAACTTTCGCTGGCACGGGCTTCATCGCGGCCTTTTCTTTCTTTTTTTTTTATGGTGACGGCAAGAATCGACGCGAAGCGTGCTCTATTCTGTTCCCAATCTTCCGGTGGTGCCGCAGCTCGGATAATCACGTTTGTCCGTATAGCAGCAAATGAAAACAAGGCTTTATTGATCAGAATGAAGAGAACTCGTAATTGTCGTAGCATTGGCGCCCGCGCAGTGGGGAGCAGGTAGCGTTTTCTAATAGGGTGGGGAGATCAGCGTCCCTGACAAGCAATTTAATTTTCGTTTTCGTTCAGGGCTGCCCACAGACAAAATACTGCGTGCCATAGTACCTAATACGATTTTTGTGAAGTTGTTGTTGGGAAAGATAGGAATGTCGGGCTTCAATCTTCCAAAAGCAATATTGCCGCTAAAATTGTAATTAAAACATTATTATAAAGATATTTTTTTTTACTTGTGACGTGAGCCATATTTTCCACGATGCCGCTATTGTATTGGCTGCCAAGCCTTACAGTCTGACAGAAGATGGGCACATGGGCTTATCACACGTTATCAGTCCAGCACCCTGTGTTATATGGCGCAGGAAAAACAGCGTGTATATTTGCTGCATTCGCGATCTCTGGGAAAGAAAGCGAAGGAGAGGGGGACCCGGGGAACGTGCGCGGTATCCAAGGTGGCTGTACTGGAGCTGAGACCCGGAAATTGTCGATATCCTCGCCTTCCTCGACTACATCAGGGGTGGGGGGGGGGGGGGGTGACAGAAGACCTATGGGCCCCGGGTGCCAGACGACCTAGCTACGCCACTGTACATGGATTCAGGGTCCGATTAAGGAAAATGGAGGCCCTGGGCTAATGCGCATGCAGGCCCCCTTTCCCTATACTGACCTCCGCCCCCCCCCCCCCGTCGCCTGCTACGCTACTGGAAATATGCCATGTTTCATTTTAATTGCTCCAAATTAAAAAGAATGCAGTGCGATCAACGGGATTATTATTGTTGTTATTACTATAAGGAAAACAACAAAACTTGCTTGAAACGCATGCTGTTGTAAACACCAACACATATGTTCACTTTGTGATTATTCTGCATTCTGTTTTCAGCAAAAGTTAGGCTTTAAGGAAAAGTTTAGTGCACTCAAGACGAACAAGAACGTAGAAGAGACAACACAGCTCGGATGTCGATCCTTCTGAAGCTAGGCTTTGTTTGCATCCCTAAGTTAAATCGTGAGGAGACGCATGGTTGTATCCAAAACATTCTTTATTGAAATTCAAGCATCAGACTGCAGTAATCGTTATACACGTTACTCTATAAATATGCAATAGATATAAACAATACTTAAGGCAATACAAACACCACAAAAATGCACTAGATTACAGATGAAAATTACCAACTGTAATTACAAAACGTTATTTGAAAATATTTTCGTTAAAGGTAAGACAAGCAAGGACGACACGAAATAAACGTGGCACTATCAAAAACAACAAAAATACAGTTCTTTATAAGCACGCTAAATATCGCAAGAAGAACAAACAAGAGACGAACAACGAAGATTTGCATATATTGAATTACACTGATCAGCGTTTCATTTGCAACGTGGAGGCTGGGAGGCGACACTACGAACTTATTGCAGCTGTTCATGTATAGCGCAAACAGTCCTCTTTTAAAATGGCATCTTTCGCACCTTCGCTTTGGCGAAATCAGATATAGTCTCTTCGAAGGGTCAGAGGAGGTCACTTTCAATCGACATGATAGCAAGCGAGTTCACCTTGTCGTTAAGGAGGCTCGAACGAAGGCGCTTTTTTATCAGCGACAACTTGGAAAACAATCCTTCGGTCTCACTGTTTGCCACGGGTATGCTTAAGTACATTCGCAAAGCAATATAAAGGTTCGGAAACACATCAATAAGCTTTCTTTCGCGCAGCAACTTCATTATTCCCAGGGGACTCGTGTCCTGGCACAGAGTTGTGCAGAAAGTTCGCAAACTGAACGATTTCAGCGGAAAATGCTGACTCCAAATCATTTTTGTAGGTTTTCACCAACTTCTGAGCCTGCGGTGCCGGAGAGGCCTCGCTCCCATTTTCTGTCAGCAATTTTAAGAATCCGAACCTTTCGCAGAGCTCAGTGTAGGCAGCCTTTCGCACTCGCAAAGCAGAGCCTAGACTGTCAAGTACAACATTGTAGGCCTCTACGATAAACTTTTTTCTACCTTGTAGCTCACTATCGCTTTTTCCGTCCGGGTACTTACTCAAAACGATGCGTTTGCCCTCATCCTGATAACATTGATTGGTACTTAGGGTTCATGCTCTCTCTTTGAAGGTATCAAAGAGAGGTCGCAAAGAATTAACAAAGCCTTCTAGAGAGCTCAGCAGGTCTACAGCAGTTGAAATCTCTAGGCCTGGTTTCTGAAGTGCTACGCGCTCGTTTTGTCAAAGCGCTCCAAGATTTCACTCCAGAAAATCGCCATGAATGCAGTCTCTAGTTTTGACATTTTCTTGAAAAGAGAGTGCGCTTCGTTCCTAGTGTCACCGTTCTCTTCCTCGTTCTTTGATATAGCTTCAAGGCAACACAAGGCTGCATTGAAAATTTTCAGAATGGCCTTACATGATTCAGCGTGTCTTGACCACCTGGTCTCAGAGAGACTTTTCAAAACAAGCTGCTGGCCAGTTCCGCCCATGCTGTCCATAAGATACCTCCATCGCTTAGGTGAGGCAGCAAAGAACACATACAGTCTCTGAACTACAGCGAAAAAAAATGGCTGTGGCTTAGGTAAGGTTAAGCCCAGGATGCGAAGCATACTAGCCTTTATTTTAGTTGTTGAACCACTGTTTAGCCTGGTGAACTGCTGTTGCTTGGCTATATTTGGTTCGGCTAGACGAAGAAACAACTCATGCATTACTTCTTCGCCTTCAAGAGTGGAACGCGACAGCGTTCCCGTCGACCCGCCAAGGGGTGTAAGACAATGGGCTACAGGGCAGCGACTACGCGCCCCGCATTGGACGCGGTGAGCGTCGAGCAAAGCAGCGTTCGGCGCGGCAACGAAATGTGCGCCTGAGCAAGAGACGCACGCCTTAGAAACAGCGCGTTTCTAAGGCAACACCGCATTCACTAGAGGCGCTTTTGTACCGCTTTGAAGCGTTGTACTCGTGGCTCAGTGGTAGCGTCTCCGTCCCACACTCCGGAGACCCTGGTTCGATTCCCACCCAGCCCGTCTTGCAAGAGTTGAGCCAAAGCCACTTCTCCTCTGTCGTGACGTCACGGTGTCACGTGATTTCATGGTCACCGCCGCGCCTGAGGAGCTGGGTTGAGCCCTCGTAATATGCTTCGCATAAAATTTGACTGCCTCAATTGCAACTGTCAATGCTACACGCGCCAACTAAGTTCAGTGAATGACCAGCACACGGGACGTAGACTGCCAATTCGTTCAGGTGTTCGATTTCAGCTTGCAGTCCTTTGTATTTTCCTAACATATTACTCGCATTATCATAAGCTTGGCCCCTACAATAATCAATTGAGATGCCATTAGTCGTCAAGAGGGACATCACGGTATCGAAAAGATACAAGCCGGTATGCGATTCAATTGGAACAAATCCAAGAAAGCGTTCGTACACTTTCCCATTTAAATAGCATCGTAAAACAACTGACAGCTGATCAACGTGAGTAAGGTCTGAAGTCGAATCAACAATTACAAAGAAGTATTTTGTGCTTTTCACTTCGTCAATGAGACGTTCCTTGGCAGCCTTTGCCATATGCTCGATAAATTCATCACAAATGGTTTTTGACAGATACGATGGGTGACCTTTTCCTTTGTTCCCGTAGCATTTGATGTGCTCCTGTAGAAGGGATCAAACTTGGCAATGGCTTCAAGCACTCCCATATAACTGCCATTTCTCGGTGAACCAAAAATATCCTCACTGCCCCTAAACGCTAGGTTGCGCTCAGCTAGAAGCTTAACTACAACGACTACGCGCTTCACCACCTCTGTCCAGTAAGCGGTCTCAGTGACAAGATGCTTAACCAGCTCCTTGTCAATTGTGCTTCTCGAGTTAGAGCGGGCGAGCCATGCTGCCACGTAGTTCCGGTGCTCGACGCCATTTTCATGTGCGCAAACCTTTTCTTCTGCTCTTTTCCAATCAGAAAAGCGTGCGTGGTGAAAGCACTGGGGTTGCTTGAAATCGAAAATAGTTTGCACATGGAAGAGTAAACGGAACCTTTAGACTCTGAGTACATTAACCAGTGTCGCTCGTACGCCTCCCCATTTACAGCCTTTCGCACGAAAAGATGAGGTGACGCATAGTGTTTCTGAGCTTTGTATTGCCTTTCTGAAGACGGAAAATTTTCTGCCCGATTTTGAAAATACAATGGCCCTTTCTGAGGCATGCACTCCGAAAGCTGTCAGTAATAACGTCCGGCCACTTAGCAGGGTCACTTCGGAGAATCTCGCAACGTACCTCTTGCTGCGGGGGTGTCTACTTCTCTGTTGCCGCAACGAGAAGCCGTCTCATTCGTCCTCTCGAGGCACACTTTGTGGGTGGGAACATGATTATTTGAAGCCAAACTAACAGGAAACAAGTGAGTTGGTTATTGGAGTGTTGTTTCCTGGCGCTCGTCAGTAGAAGGAGGCTCATCGGGGAGGTTTGGCACCTGTTGATCAGCAGTAGTAGAAATCGGGCGTGGCGGACCGGACACCTGGAGCTCTGTGGCAGGGGCCCGGCTGAGTAGCATAGACGTTGCTGACTCAGGAACAGGACAGGACTCGGTTAGCGTCGGTTGCTCAGAAATATGGACAACCGAGGTCGGCCCCATTTTCACAGGATCCAGTAAACCAAGATGAGTCAAACCTTGCTTCTTGCCAGGAAACCGTGGTGATGGTGTTGGCAAGTCCTCCACAGAAGCACAGTCGGTACTATTGGGAGTTTGACACAGACTCTGGGTAGAGCGATCATACTGCTCCGCGGAAGCTGTATTCAGTAGGTACTTTGTCATCTTTGGTAGCTTCTTTTCACGCTCTTCTCTTTCTAACTTCGCCTTTCGTTTAGATGCACCACTTTGATGCTTCCGACCGAGCATTTTCGCATGAATGGATGCTGATTGTTCACCGGGCACTTCGTCAGTGCGACGCGACCGCAGGTGTCCAACGGTGGCCGTCCCGATGACTGGCGCACGCTGCCTGGATGGTCCGTGGCTGGCCGAGAGTGGTGCGTCCCCCGGGAGCTCCTCAGTGGGCGGGCTTATGCAAGCTTAACCGGCGACTCGGAGCTGAATTGCAGCCCGCGATCAACTTCCTTTTATAGACACGCGCCGCGTCTGTCTGTTACTAGCGCCAAAGAAGGCGTTCACATACGCATAGAGTTCCTTGTACAAATTACCCCCTTCTCCGTACAAACTCACTCCTTCTCCCGTTCCGGCCTCGTCTTCCTATTGGCTAGGAGCAATCGTCTGTCCTGGGATGTTCTCGATTTTTCTTTCGCCCCGTCGACGCCGAGCGCCAGAACGAAGGGGAGAGGGTGACTCCCAGCGCGGGCGAAGTTACGCGCCCTCCGTCACCTCTGAGTCATCTTTTTCTACTTTCTGGAAAGTTCGGCGGCCAGTCTGACCTACTTTTTCCGTCGAGCGCGCGCGAGGGTGGCAGGAATGGGCCCTGGAGACAGGCCTTTGTGTCCAGCTCTCCAACTTCCCCTTCACTCTTCCACAACCCTAGCCCGAACAGTGAGCATTCCATGCCCCACGGCATGCGGGCAAAAGCACGTGTGACGTCTTCTCTCCTTTCCTGCCTAGACTCTGCCATCAGACTCATCATCATTTGCTATCGGACTCATCCTCCCCCGCCCAAATAACCATCACGGTAAAGAAAACTCCAATGGGAGGCACTGTTGGGTACTGCAGCACATCCTTTCTATGAGAAGGACAGCGGCGTAACTATTTCAGAGGTGGAGGGTGGCGTGGTGGTGATGAGGGGCAAGCGAGATTTAGGTCCTCATCCCACATTACACGTTTTAGGCGTTTCCCCCTAGCCCCTCCTCTCCAGACAGCACTGGACAGACGGACTGACAGGAAACCACCAAAACTCTTCCAAGCAAACGCACCTCGCTTCGTTAGAAAGAGGGCCCCGCCGGGGTCGCGGGGGATTCCTGTTTTTTGCAGCTCGACAAGCTCTCGCCAAATGGTCAGGTTAGACGCATGCTGTTACATTAGGCGGGGTGCCCCGTCTGCTCGTTCTGGTTTTCGCGCTTCATACATGTCGCTCGAAGTTCCGTTGCCCATGGTTCCATATACTAAGCAGGTTAGAATAAATGGGTCCCCTTTCTCCTACTGTCCGAGGTAAGGCTCTGGGCTGCAGCCCCCTTCTGCGTCTTCTGCACTTCGAAGAGCATAGATTGCGCTGCAATTTAAATTTACGACAATAAGATTTATATAGCGTAATATACAAGGCCACAAGAACGTCTGAATGCACAAGCACGAAGATCAGACAAATCCATGTACTTCCCATCATTTCCATGGTGGTACAACGACAGCAGCGCCAGAGTTCCCTCTAGTAATTATTGTATGAAACTCTATGGTTTCAAGGGCGTTTTGATGGCGAGTGGGCTCATTGGGGCGTCTCGCGTAGGCCACGGAATCTATGGAGCGCGTGGATTTCAATTCTCGGATTTTATGGGTATAAAGTTCTAATAAACTTTCGATGCAAAAGGTGCATTGACATTTCCAAAGTCGTGCTTCAGATTTTCAGTACCGGAACTTTGTGGGTTTAATATTATTATAAACATTTGACGCCAAAGGTGCATTGACTTTCCTAAAGTCGTGCATAGGATCATACAACGAGACAAGCCAAAAAAAAAACACACTATCAGAAAAGTTGACAAGGCACGCAGCGAGCTCCGATGAGACGAAGCATTTATTTATTTAAAATACCTTACAGGCCCCTTGACAGGGCATTAAGTAAGGGGGCTAGCAAAAGTGCAATTTGTCTCGACAGAGTACAAACATGCATTGTAATAGTTCATTTGTGCCGTCATGTCACAGAAAAGATTATCATTTTTTTTTCACCTGCGCCAAAGCATCCATGTCAAGGCACTAAAGCCAGCAAAAGTAACTACGTTCTTATTTATTTTTCTACTTTGACTTTTATTCGCGAGAACACATAGAGCCTCTTCTTTCTCATTTTTTTTCTCGCTACCCGCGGGCTGCCGGAACCAACCAGAGCGCATGCGTTTTCTTCGTGTTGCCCCGACCACCGCGCGGCGCACTTCCATGCGCGTTCGTTTTAACGCGATAGCGTTAAGGAGCTCGTGTCGCAGAAAAGCCGGTGTCATCGGTGTCGGTGTCGGCGTTTGCGGCGTTGGCCGTGAGCGATAAATCACGGCAGGCACTCCATAAATAAAAAGCAACTTCCAAGATGGGCTGGGTGGGAATCGAACCAGGGTCTCCGGAGTGTGAGACGGAGACGCTACCAATCAGCCACGATTTCGATGCTTCCAGAAGGTACAAACGCGCCTCTAGTGAATGCGGTGTTGCCTTCGAAATGAGCCGTGGAAAGTTATACTGTGGTGTATATCGGTAATTATGAACATTTAACTTACAGAAGTCGCAATTACACGAGTAGCGAAGTGCGTTTCGCTGCATTTCTTCTGCGCTTTCCGCACATGGAGAGCCATCTTGCGGCAAACACAGAAGACCCCCTCCTCTTCATGTACGGCGCTGCCCCGACAGATGGCGCGCCACGCGCGCATTGGAGCTGTCGCGGCTCGGACTCTCTCCCCTGACAACGCTTCGCCTTGCTCCCTCTGTAGAATCAAGCGTCCTTCCTTTCTTTAGATCACTATCTCTCTATCTCTCTGCCCGTGCCGATCACGACGTTTGGCTGGCGTGCATCATTTCCCCCTCCGGGATACCGAGTTCTTTGGTTCGCTCCGCTTGCTCTGGCGCACGTTTCGTTGCTGCGCCGAACGCCGCGTTGCTCGACCATATGGCTCGACGCTCACCGCGTCCGATGCGGGGCGCCTCGTAAATGATGGCTGCCCTGTAGCCCATTGTCTTACACCCCTTGGCGGGTCGACGGGAACGCTATCGCGTTCCACTCTTGAAGGCGAAGCTTAAGCGTCCTCCAATTTTTCTCTGGCCGAGTGGATTTTCGCCCGGCAGAGTTTTGGACGCTTTCTGGCTAGCAGACCAGAAAAAGAAACAATGCATTGTCGCTCGCCGCCATAACTGCGGGGACTCGACGGATTGCAACGCGGTCGCTTGAGCGCAACCTCTCCGGGAAATTTTGTCTCGCCGGTGTAGGATACCGAGCAGTATGCGTGTGGGGTTTTCCGTAGACTAAGCATGTCACGTTTTCTTCGATATTCCTTCGTTAGCCACATAAGGCGCCCAAAGTAGGCATTACATTATGGCCAACATGCTTTCCTTGCATTTCTTTTTTTTCATTTCCGTCCCACCGCCCCCGCCCGCCCCCCCCCAAAAGAAGGAGAGAGAGAGATTGTTGCGGCGCAGCGAATGGTCGCATGGCGAAAGTTCGATTTTGTTACTTCTTTTGCGGAGAGTAATGGGCCACGGGACGCTTCACTTGCCGGATACTCTTATTATATTATTGCAATAGCAATTATATGGACACTCCAGGCGCATTCCTGCCGTCGCCCTGATGTTCCGTATAAAGTCCAAGGACGATAACATCGTGTACGCGCGCCACATGCTGTATGTGCGAGTGAAAGCGCAAGAGGGGGGGGGGGTGGCATGGGTGAGTCGTCGATTGTGGCTCAGTCTTGTATACGGAAGGGAGAAAAGCGAGGAGAAAGCGCGCCGCCTCCTGTCGCGCGCGATACATCAGGGGGAGTGGAGGGTGAGGGTGGTATGATCTGTGAATCTGTGGTTGCGCAACATGTTTATTTGGCTTGTTTGACGCATTATATACAGTGACATTTTGTTAGATAAGTCAATCTATAGGAGACTTATACGTAAGTTTAAGTAACTTGTTGCGAGGTTTTGTGTATAGGTGCAGTGAACTTTGTTTCCAGTGACACTTTTTTCCCTTTATCAAGCTGTATTTTCGCATTTGTAGATTCCATTGTATCTTCGCATTTATAATGTACGAGGGCGATTCAAATGAAGGTAAGCCAACCCACCCCGTGCAATAACAGTTTGGTTCATTAAGTGCGAGGCATGCGCGTAGCACACAGGCATCTCTCATTTACAAAAGTGGCACGCAGGTGTGAAAATAAAGGTTCTTTAATGCTCTAAGACACTGGGTTGAACATGGTTGCGTGACATAATGGACACTCCAAAAGTTGGACAGCGTGGTGTCGTGAAGTGTTTGACAGCTGCAGATGTTTCCCAAAAAGAAATTAGTCACCGTATAGTTGCCGTGTACGTTGAACATTGCATTTCATTGGCCACCGTGAAGCGTTGGAGGAAACGGTTCAAAGGATGTGAAAGTTGCAAAGACGATCCAAGACCGGGCCAAAGTCACCTTGCAATCACCCTCAACGCGATTGCAAAGGCTGATTAGACAAGAACGGAGGATAAGCATCGATGAATTGGCAGGACCTGTGAAAACCAGTCACGGTTCGGGTCACACCATAATTCATTATCATCTCGGTTATCGGCTCTTGTGTTCGCAATGGATTTCCAACATTTTGAACCACCGCCAGAAGACGGAATCATGGTGCCGCTACTATGAGCCTGAAATACGATGGCAAAGCTTACAGTGGAAACATTCGAATTCACCACCCCCAAAGAAAGCAAAGGCCGCCGTTTCTGCCGGAAAGGTGTTGTTGACTTCTTTTTCGACCGTCAGGGGCCATTAATCGAATTTGCTAACCCTGGAGAGACTATCAATCGTTTCCGATATTGCGAAACGTCGGATCGACTGCGTGTCACAATCAAAAACAAACGATGTGGAAAATTGAGGAATGGAGTTATCTTGCTCCAAGACAATGCCCGTGCCCACGTCGCTGATGTGGTTAATACAAAACTGCCAAAGTTCAAGCGGGAAACGCTGCAACATTCGCCATATAGCCCAGACCTGTCGCCTTGCGATTTCCACATTTTGGAGCATTTGAAAAAACAGCTCAAGGGAACCAGATTCGTGTCGGACGATGATCAGTTACAGACTTTTTGAAGCAGCAACCCAAGGAGTTTTATCAGACGGGAGTCACGCGACTCGTTAGTCAGTTGGACAAATGGCAAACTCATCATCATCATCATCATCAGCCTAGTTACGCCCACTGCATGGCAAAGGCCTCTCCCATACTTCTCCAACTACCCCGGTCGTGTACTAATTGTGGCCATGTTGTCCCTGCAAACGTCTTAATGTCATCCGCCCACCTAACTTTCTGCCGCCCCCTGCTACGCTTCCCTTCCCTTGGAATCCAGTTCGTAACCCTTAGTGACCATCGGTTATCTTCCCTCCTCATTACATGTCCGGCCCATGCCCATTTCTTTTTCTTGATTTCAACTAAGATGTCGTTTACCCGCGTTTGTTGCCTCACCCAATCTGCTCTTTTCTTATCCCTTAACGTTACACCCATCATTCTTCTTTCCATAGCTCGTTGTGTCGTCCTCAATTTAAGTAGAACCCTTTTCGTAAGCCGCCAGGTTTCTGCCGCATATGTGAGTACTGGTAACACACAGCTGTTATACACTTTCCTTTTGAGGGATAGTGGCAACCTGCTGTTCATGATTTGAGAATGCCTGCCAAACGCACCCCAACCCATTCTTGTTCTTCTGGCTATTTCAGTCTCATGATCCGGATCCGTGGTCACTACCTGCCCTAAGTAGATGTATTCCCTTACCACTTCCAGTGCTTCGCTACCTATCGTAAACTGCTGTTCTCTTCCGAGACTGTTAAACAATACTTTAGTTTTCTGCAGATTAATTTTCAGACCCACCCTTCTGCTTTGCCTCTCCAGGCCAGTGAGCATGCATTGCAATTGGTCTCCTGAGTTACTAAGCAAGGCAATATCATCAGCGAATCTCAAGTTGCTGAGGTATTCTCCATCAACTTTTATGCCCAATTCTTCCCACTCCAGGCCTCTGAATACTTCCTGTAAACATGCTGTGAATAGCATTGGGGATATCGTATCTCCCTGTCTGACGCCTTTCTTTATAGGGATTTTGTTGCTTTCTTTGTGGAGGACTACGTTGGCTGTGGAGCCGCTATAGATATCTTTCAGTATTTTTACGTATGGCTCATCTACACGCTGATTCCGTAATGCCTCCATGACTGCTGAGGTTTCGACTGAATCAAACGCTTTCTCGTAATCAATGAAAGCTATATATAAGGGTTGGTTATATTCTGCACATTTCTCTATCACTTGATTGATAGTGTGAATATGGTCTCTTGTTGAGTAGCCTTTACGAAATCCTGCCTGGTCCTTTGGTTGACAGAAGTCTAAGGTGTTCCTGATTCTATTTGCGATTACCTTAGTAAATACTTTGTAGGCAACGGACAGTAAGCTGATCGGTCTATAATTTTTCAAGTCTTTGGCGTCCCCTTTCTTATGGATTAGGATTAAGTTAGCGTTCTTCCAAGATTCCGGTACGCTCGAGGTTATGAGGCATTGCGTATACAGGGTGGCCAGTTTCTCTAGAACAATCTGACCACCATCCTTCAACAAATCTGCTGTTACCTGATCCTCCCCAGCTGCCTTCCCCCTTTGCATAGCTCCTAAGGCTTTCTTTACTTCTTCTGGCTTTACCTTTGGGATTTCGAATTCGTCTAGACTATTTTCTCTTCCACTATCGTAATGGGTGCCACTGGTACTGTATAAATCTCTATAGAAATCCTCAGCCACTTGAACTATCTCATCCAAATTAGTGATGATATTGCCGGCTTTGTCTCTTAACGCATACATCTGATACTTGCCTGTTCCTAGTTTCTTCTTCACTGCTTTTAGGCTTCCTCCGTTCCTGAGAGCATGTTCAATTCTATCCACATTATAGTTCCTGCTGTCCGCTGTCTTACGCTTGTTGATTAACTTAGAAAGTTCGGCCAGTTCTATTCTAGCTGTAGGGTTAGAGGCTTTCATACATTGGCGTTTCTTGATCAGATCTTTCGTCTCCTGCGATAGCTTACTGGTTTCCTGTCTAACGGCGTTACCACCGACTTCTATTGCGCACTCCTTAATGATGCCCACAAGATTGTCGTTCATTGCTTCAACACTAAGGTCCTCTTCCTGAGTTAAAGCCGAATACCTATTCTGTAGCTTGATCCGGAATTCCTCTAGTTTCCCTCTTACCGCTAACTCATTGATTGGCTTCTTGTGTACCAGTTTCTTCCGTTCCCTCCTCAAGTCTAGGCTAATTCGAGTTCTTACCATCCTATGGTCACTGCAGCGTACCTTGCCGAGCACGTCTACATCTTGTATGATGCCAGGGTTCGCGCAGAGTATGAAGTCGATTTCATTTCTAGTCTCACCATTCGGGCTCCTCCACGTCCACTTTCGGCTATCCCGCTTGCGGAAAAAGGTACTCATTATCCGCATATTATTCTGTTCTGCAAACTCTACTAATAATTTTCCTCTGCTATTCCTAGAGCCTATGCCATATTCCCCCACTGACTTGTCTCCAGCCTGCTTCTTGCCTACCCTGGCATTGAAGTCGCCCATCAGTATAGTGTATTTTGTTTTGACTTTACCCATCGCCGATTCTACATCTTCATAAAAGCTTTCGACTTCCTGGTCATCATGACTGCATGTAGGGGCATAGACTCGTACCACCTTCAATTTGTACCTCTTATTAAGTTTCACAACAAGACCTGCCACCCTCTCGTTAATGCTATAGAATTCCTGTATGTTACCAGCTATTTCCTTATTAATCAGGAATCCGACTCCTAGTTCTCGTCTCTCCGCTAAGCCCCGGTAACATAGTACATGCCCGCTTTTTAGCACTGTACATGCTTCTTTTGTCCTCCTAACCTCACTGAGCCCTACTATATCCCATTTACTACCCTCTAATTCCTCCAATAACACTGCTAGACTCGCCTCACTAGATAGCGTTCTAACGTTAAACGTTGCCAGGTTCAGATTCCAATGGCGGCCTGTCCGGACTTTTCAATAAAGTGCCCCGTTTGTCATATATTCGCATTGGCTCACTTTCATGTGACTCGCTTTCGTATATTTTGCAGAACTTCTTTTTATATGTGCTCTCTGTTGCGACTATAATTTCGGTGCAATTACTCACAATACATGACCGGTGACAGCTTCTCTTGCTCAAAACATTGTAACAAAGGACAGCGTCATTCAGATTTTTCCCTGGTCATTGCATGTGTACAAAAATGTAAACAAGGCTCTTGAATGACACAGAGAAAGAGATAGATGCACATGAGAGAAAGGCAGAGAGGTTAACAGTTTCATTCAAATATTTGTCCACGACTTATTCATTCTGTGGCCTTTACATATTTCATATGAGCGGCATGCACTGCTTTGCTGGTTTCAAACTGATATAGTTCTAAAGTTCGTGTGATACGTTCTTGACTTATTAGACAGAAAACATGGAAGCATGGATATCAGTAATTTCGGGCACAATTTTTGAGACATACTAGCATATTCTTTTACGAAAAAATACATATTTTACTTGCCTTGACAGTGCGTAGCGTTCAAGAATTCGTTTGCAGCATCTTTGATGATGGCAATGCAGTTAGTAATACAGTGAAAGCTCGTTAATTCGAACTTCAGTAACTCGAACTTATGGATAATTCGAACTGTACGATTTGGTCCGGCCAAGCTCCACAGAAGTCTATGTATAAAAAAGTCCGTTAATTCGAACGCGAGAAGGTTCCCTCACGGATAATTCGAACTACGCTCGCCTGGCACACGGCCAGAGAAACGCGCCTACTGCCTACACACAAGGCTGTATTGCCTCCGAAACGGAGAGAACGGCAAGAGAAGGCAAAATCGGAAAGAAATCTAACCGACGCGGGGTCAGCCAGAAGGCAGCGGCGGCTGCCGCCTCTCCGTTCTACGTAACCTCCGAGACTTCTTGCCCGTTACGAATCTCGGAGGCTTTGCAAATCTTGTACAGCTGCTAATGTTGTGCGGAGATGGCACGGCAAGCGCCAAAACACAGCGAATCAAGTACGTCGCAGCTGCGCTTGCAATCAAGAACCAACGAATCAGGACCTTCGCCACCTTCACATGTTCAGCGTCTTTGTCTCGGCAGTCTTCATCGGTTGTGCACCTCTGTTTTCAGCTTAGGTATCGGCCGTCGCGATTCATTGTGATGGTGTTAAGCCTCGGCTAACGTTCGTTTCGGTGGACATCGGTGGTGTGGCACAGTCGGACCCAGAGCTTCGACTTGAAGATGGCGTGTGCCCGCGGCACACGCCATCACTTTCTGACACGCCAAATTTCTGACATGCCCTACTGCTTCCAAATCGCAGTGTACTGTTGCTCTCCTTCACTTTCGTTAGTTCGAACTTTCGTTAATTCGAACTGAAGCGGCTTCCCCTTGCGGTTCGAATTAACGAGCTTTTACTGTAATGTATTTGATCGCTCGACAAATTCGGCCGAGCTGCAACGTGAGCGCCTCCCCCCCCCCCCCTCTAGTGAAGGGAGACGAACATGGTCACGCAACGTGTTCAGGGGGTAATGGTCACGCCCATCACACATTTTTCATGCAGCGAACAGTCAAGGAAGCAAAAGCAGTGCCGCTACGTTTTATACTTCATACTGTTTTAGCGCAGAATTGACAAAAAAAAAAATAAAGGGACACGAACTTGTGCTTTTGTAAATTCTGCGCTAAAACAGTATTAATTATGGATTACCAACAATCCCGAACCAACAATTTGCTCTGTGGTGTTTTAAATTGAGCGCGCTGGGGCGCGATTGCGCAAACAGTATTCCTGCCATGGAGGTAAGAAACAAAAGCTTGCCTTCTTCCATGATTTTTGCGATTGGCAGTCACCAGGGTAGCCTCAAAACGTAATTTTCACAATGGTTGCTTTCTGTGTTTGTACATAGCATAATATTTTTAAGAACTTTTAGTTTAGCTTATGACTAATCACCTTAAATTAGGTGTTTTTTTATAATCTGGCAACAATGACAATCAGTTTGTGGTTGCCAGACCTCCATCAGTGCCATCTATCGTATTTGCATTTAGAGGGATGGTGATGCCCTGGTCTACTGCATCGCGGCCTAACCCTATTGCTCTGATTTTATTTTTTTCCCCTTTGGCATGACCCTACTACATTGCTCTCACAGAAACTTGAACCGACAGTTTCGGCGTGCGAGGCTACTTGCAAGCAACGAAGACGTCAGGGCCTACCGTCGTTTCTGCTTATGCTGATGGGTAAGGGAAGAAACATTGTTCAGCACGATCGCTTCGCCACCGCTTAGCAGCGATCCTTGTTTATTAATACTGAAAGTGTTGCAGTTCCACATCATAGATGCGTGTTGCTTTTACCTCATGAAATTGGTATGAACATACCCCGTCGAGGGTCATAATCATCCGGCAGAAGATAGCTGCAGAAGGAGGGGGTGTAACGTGCACTCAAATCGTCTGTACGTTTTTAGTTTCTTTTCTTTAAAAAAAAAAAAAAACTTTTACAGATTTCGTTGATGGCGCTCCACGGATTATGTTGCGTGTAACACTCGTTCGTTCGTTACGCTCATCGCAGGTAACTGCCGTGGACGTATTGGTAGCGATCGAGTGAAAACAATCATGTGGGCTAGAGCAGTCAGCTGCTGATAAACAGCGCACTCTTGTTGTGTAAGTCTCCTATACGGAGTCTGATTTCGCTGCTTTGCTGTGTTGTGTTTCGTTTGTCCGATTGCTTTCAGCTGTGGCTTGTTGTCATGTGTCATGTCGTCCGTAGTTAGCTGCAGTCTTTAGTATCTATTGGTTTCCGAGGAAAATTTGAGTTTCAGCTACACCGATGGCAAGCCAATCGTTTCAACTTTTCCAAGGTATTTAAAAAAAAAAAATCTTTCCAAAGAGGACCCTTTCCTTTGCATCGCCGAATTTAAGGGAATTGTGTAGGCTGGCTATGACTGTTACCCACGGTGCATAATATTCCTACACCATGCTGTTACCGTAAAGAAAAAAAAAAGCAACAACAAATGCACGGTCAGCTATTGTGCAAATGGCAAGGTAGTTTCTCACGACGTGCGTTTACTTTTCTTTTTATCTTCATTGACCTCAAGCAAGTTTTTTATCAATTGAGTTTATCAATTAATGCTACAGTTATGCACTGATATAATTCGTCTTAGGTAGTGGCTTCGGATACTTACTGAATATGAATTCTGAACACTTACTGAATATGGATTGGTTTTGTGTACTTAGTAATGATGATGATCTTTGCTGACCCATTTCCTTCCTAATGCTAATAAAGCTACCTGCTGTAATGGCTCAGTGACTATGTGGCATCTGCTGCTTAAAATGAGGCAGCCAGTCTGATTCCCAACCACAGTGGTCTCGTTTTATTCAGAGCAGAATGCAAAAGAGCTTGTGTACTTGGTCTAGGTTCATGTTAAAAAATTCTAAGTAAGGAAAATTGATCTGCAACTGGCCACTATGTGTCATTTACAGCCAAGATGGTACTCTGGGATGTTAAATTTCATCACTCAATATTTTAAAAGCTTCAGAGCTTCAGCAAGCTTCAAAATTAAATGACTAAGGGAATAATTGTACCTTTCTTTAGCGTAGCTTCGTCCTGCAGTGGACATAAAATAGGCTGCTGCTGATGATGATGAGCATAGCTGTGCAGCGGGGAGTTATTTCTTTTGGATATCTCCATACTTGTGTTATCATTAAACTGTACAGCCACATGAAAGACGTAATTTTTTCATCTCGAGAAATACGGAGCACACTGGCATATAGCTAAACTAAAAAGTTGTACAACTGCTATCACTTTTGACACAGAAAGTGACAGCTCATGCTTGAAATAGTTCCATCAAATTGTAGTACTATTGATCTTAGTTTCTGAATGTGTCATGGGTTCTAACATTCCAGTTATGTGTGAGGTATAGCTTTGATTTCTGCCATGCTGCATATTTGGCTTGCAGAGCCACAGGATAAATAGCGGCATCATGTTGGCTGATTGAACCACCACTGCAATTGCATTGTATCTCATTTTAATGCATGCCATTCTCATTTACATTGCAGCTGCTAGAACAGCACTTGTCCCTTGCTCTAGGCAAAAAGAGCACATTTGAACCTAGTGAATGGAGATGCTCTGTCAGGTAAAAAGTGTGCATTCAGTGGCCACTGCCTGTTGATCGTTTTTTGTTTTTATGCAGAAGCACAAATAGCAACACCAAAGGCATTTGACAACACACAAGGAGCAGGCACAAGCGTGCCCTTCATATTCTAGCTGTATTCTAGCAGTACCTAATTTTTATTTTTATTTGTGAATGCTGCAATCCCTGTTCAGGATTTTAGTAGTGTGGGAATGAGTCACAGATACAAGAACTTTACAAAATGTTGACGTATAAAATACACAAATGGAGACTTTTAACATATTTGACAAACAAGAAAATACATTTCATAAGCATTATTATGCAGGCTGAATGAAAGAGCATTAGGCTGGCAACCTAAGAACGAATGAAGGGAAAGTTTACTGTGGCCTTGCCCCGCATTTCATTCCATTGACTAGTGTAGCATCAGCTTTATTGGTAATCATCGCCATAGCTCACCTCGCATTCCTCAGGTTGTTGGCTACGGGAGAATTGGTTGAGCTGGACATAACATTTACCTTGCTGCTTCTCCATTTTGTGAATAAATCATATAGAATGGCCTGCCTCTCCAGCTACCTTCACATCTTCACAGCAGTGACCCAGATGATGGCAACCTAGTCAGCCAATAGAGTGTGTTGTATACATCACACGACCTTCATTTGGGCGTCATCTCTGCTCTGGGCATAGTCTTTTGCATCATTTTATCAACAGTTGTCGCCATCACTGCACACTATCACCACCACTGCTACTCACCTCATGTTGCCTTGGCCATGAGTGAGCTGATGGAGAATTCCATCACGTCACCAGTCATTCTAGACACTGCAGCCCAGCTGGTGATGTAATGCTGCTACACTTCACTGTTTCGAGATCATATGGCATATGGCTGCCATACTCTCTCCTTGTTATGTCCTTACAGCTAGCATGCATTTAGTGATTGTGCTTCACTTCAAATAAAGCATCATGCTAAGCTCTTGTCTTTATGCGCTTGATCAGCTAACTGTATATGCCGTGATATGGGCTGGCATAATGAAGTGATTCTATTCTGATTCTTTTCCATTTTGCTCTTCATCAGTGATCTGAGTGGCACTCTGCCTACATTATCACTTTGGCCGGTTGTGATCGGTAGATAAGAAAGGAATTGAATTAAAAAAAAAAAGAATCCCTATATCAGCCATGGTGTTCACTGATATGAAAATGGAGCTCATGGAGGCAGACCTAGCTTATCAAATGTTGGTTGATATTTAGCACTGTCACTGTGGAAGTGTTGTTTAGACCTATGCTTTTTGCCATTGCTCTCTTCTTATGCCTACATTATGCAGCCACCTTCCACAGGCGAAACTGGTCATTTGTCGTCTACAATAAAGATTTATGTATTAAATGAAAATATAAGAAATGCCCATGTGCTAAGGTATCGATGCACAATGAAGAACGCGGCAGAGCTACAGCACTACAGTGTCATCTCAAGCTGTACTCTAAGACTGAATCCTATGTACCACAAATTAATAAAGATAATAATAAATTAATTAATAAAGGGCTTCTCACTTGCTCATTTTATGAATAGTCTAAAGTGCAGGGACGTAAATGCTTCATTTCACATAAAGTGTACACAGGTGGTGTTGTTAACATTCATTATTTGCCTGGTTTCATTGGATATGTGTCTCTTGGGGTGCTGCTCACTCTTGCAGGGCAAAGAGCCTACACAATGAAGTAAAACATGTGGCATTGCTACTGAAACTGACAGTAATCACCAAAACCTGTAGTAACATGCTTGGATTGCACACGCATGCACTTGCACATATACACACTCAAAGTAGAGTTTGTTTTCTTTTTCACAATTTGTTTGTCTGTTCTCCTTGAACCATGAGAATCAAAGAAAACTGGCAGGAGCAGGGTCGTGCAAGAAGATGAAACATTTTACTCTTGCATTCTTAAAGGGGCAGTGCAACATGTTTTTAACACCAAGAAAATGTTTGTAATCTGCAGGCAATGCTTCCATGAACATATGAGCCAGATCATTGAGCAGAAACAGCGCAAAAGAACTAGACGTAAGGGACAGACAGCGGTCACTTCTTTATGTCCTGTATTTTTGCACTGTTTCAGCTCAAGCTACTCTGCTCAACTCAAGTAATTTCTGCTCAACTGTTGACCCTCTTCTACATGCACCAGAAATATAGTTGGCTGTGGAAGCATTTCTACAGCCAACTAATATTCTGCTACATGTAAAAGGACGCCAACAGTCTTGCTTAAAAGATTGCTCTCTCTCTCTCTCCTGGGGGTTTAGAGGTGCCCTCCAGTTTACCCCATCAGTGGCATCGTTACAGCCCATAGGTGCCAGCTATTGCGTGCATCTGGACCATGGCACACCCCTTCAAATCTTTTAGTGAACAAGGAAGTTGCAGCATCCTGCTTGTCCTGTCACCGCTCTTTTTTCACTCTCAGCCACATTTGTCAAATGCCAACCTTCAAGGGCTACCATAAATGCACAGCAGAAACATGAAAAGTATGAACATAGCACTAGGCAGGGCATTGGCTATTGGTGGCCAACTGTGAGGAAGAAATGTTATGTTAAGGGGAGTGGAAAAAGTAAGCATTGCTCAATTTGTTTTATATCCATTGTTAGAGAGATTTATTGCCGTATTCATAAATGTATCTTAACTTGAAGCCCACGCTTGATTTAAAGGACGCCTGTCGTGAATGCACCAAAGGAAATGCAGTGAGTGTCTTGGGTGCATTCGCACCAGGCGTCGTTGGAGGAACATATCGTTGTTGGAACATATCAAGTCAAGCATGGGCTTCAAGTTAAGATACATTTCTGAATGCGGGGGTTAGCGTGTCGGGCGGTAAGGTATATGCGATGGTGTTTGCATAATACTGAGTTACCAGATGCTGGTAGTGATATCTTGCGACGCTTCATCTGGCCACAGTGCCTTATTGACATGGTTTTGTTTCACGAGTGTTCTTGTTGAAAAAACATTTGAAAGGCAACATGTTCACGATTACACCACTGCTGAACATTTACTCCCAAATGTAAGTAGAATACACTTGGTTACCGCAGTAATATCTCTCTGTCTGGTTGAGCTCTGTAGCACCAGGGGGCACCACCAACCTACCTGGTCACATTTATGCTTTGGGTAACCTAGTAATCCGCAAACAGTAAGAAGTTTGCAGACAAACTAAGCATTCACTGTTTGTCAGTCCTTTTCAAAGATTTCTTCTGGAATACATTCATTGAAAGACTCGCTTCAATGTGTTGTTCTCAGGTTGAAGAAAAAATGTTCCAGCTAGGGCCCCTTTATATTTTGTGCCTGGAGCACCGTTGTCACGACTCTGCACTTTGCAGCAGTAATGTTTTTCATTTCATGACACTGATGGCTCTAAGTGCCATGCATGAAATATTGCATAAAACTACATTTATGTTCGACCTGTGTCAGCCACTTTCTTTAGGTACACCTAACATTTACATCAGTAGTAGGTATTTGCATTTCTTGATGCTTGGTAACTATATGTTTGTCAGTCATGCATAGTAAAGGTACAAAAAAATTTAAATTAAGTCATTACATTTCTGATAAACTCTGTCCTTACTGCACTAAAAAAAAATATGTCAAATTGCAACTTTTTTTTGTGCTGCCAAATAATGAATGTTGTGTGTTTTAACAAAGATCATCATCCAGTGTATAGCTGTGAAAACTACTCATTATTGTTGGTCCATTTTTCAAATTTTGGGAGTCTTTGTGCATCTTGAAAAGATTCAAACAGGAGGTTTTTGTCTGGCAAGGCCTGTAGCATGTGCTGCACTTCCCAAATCGAACAGTGCAAATTGTGCTCATGACATTGTAGCTGCATACAGCATGGATGATAACGGCATGGAGCCACTCACGACTCCAGGCTTGCACTCATACCCCAAGCCATTTCCATGCTAACACTCCCAACACATTGACCAGTGCAGTGGTTTTCTTAGCTCTTTGTCTTCTCTGGTCTCTGATTGCGATTTAAGTTCAATACAGTTAGTTGCTTGTGGCCTGCCTGGTTCCTCCAGCATGGACATGCGCATGCTCATTCCTTTGGCTTTTATTTTCCTCAAATACTAAGTGATCATTTGTGTTCCCAGTGGTTCACTTTTAGTCTATCAATAATATCTGTGCAAGATAATATGTCAAACATACCTTGTGTGAGAATTCAACTTGAACGTGTCCACCTGGCTTTTTGCACCAGCTTGCTGAGTGATTTTTTTCTTTTCACTGTGTCAGTGGTTCTCATATCAGCAGTCTTATTCTACAGAGATGTGCTGGACGTGATTTGTAGGTTACTGGCTAGCTCTAACCCCCATATTCAGAAATGCATCTTAACTTGAAACCCACGCTTCACTTGATTTAAATGACACGTGCCGTGAACGAACTAAACGTAACGCAATGTGAGCGTCTTGAGTTCCTAAGCACCAGGCGTCAGTTATATCAAGTCATGCATGGGCTTCAAGTTAAGATGCATTTCTGAATATGGGGCTAAGTGACCAGCTAGAATAGCTTGTTTTCAAAGAGAATCTGATCTGACCAATCTTTGTGAAATAGGTCAGACAGGTTGCCAGCTGTCATAATCAATGCAACAGGTCTGAATATATATCTAAATATATATGGAATAAAATGAACTAGTAGGTATGCTATGAAAATATAGCTAGCAAAGTGTACCTTTTCCCCATTATGGGCAACTCGATTCAAGCCCATTGTGCAGGCATCACAGCAGCTAACTTTATCACTCCACAAAAGCACAAATTTCTTTAGCCTGGTCAAATGTACTAAGTTTAATCTGTAGATGCAGTGCATGTTTGCTTATGTTTTGGACTTTTAAAAGTTATCATGCATTTCAACAAAATGTATATTACAGTAAAACAAAAAGTAAATATACTCTTTGTTGCTATTATAAGTGTTCATTCTGAATTTTAAATTCTACAGGCTCACAAGCATTTTCCTGGATTACTTCTACATTATGCTAATTCAAAAGACCAACAATTAAGCTAGAATTAGATGTATGGCATTACAGTACAGCATTGTTAAAATGGAGCTACCAAGTTTCATGTGATCCCATCCCGACTGCATGCATTTGACTGCATCATACAGAGTGCAGTAGCAGCATACATTGCTGAGTATGCCTATGTTGCATCCACTGCCTCATCCACAGGGCATAAAAGATGCACAAGCGCTACAGGACAAAAATGACTCTTCTATAACCATGACATTCTTAGGACACATTTGCAGTGGCAGAATTGTAAGTACAGCCTGTGTCTTGGGTCGCTATGTTGCTTTTACGGGGTTTAGTTGTTACAGTGATGCTGTACTGCACATGTTTGAATATGTTGCAAGTAATATTTATTTTTAAACAAAATATGTAACCATGAAATGGCGCATTTACTTCAAGAAGGGAAGGGTAACGTTGATTTTTCTTGTTTTTAGTCCCGGGACAAAAAGCCTCATCCAGAAATTGTCGCGATCGGACTGCGTGAGTTGTGTGACACAGGTTGGTATGGTGTATGCAGGGGAGGAGTCCCACTGAGAGAAGGTCATGGAAGAGGAGGCCAGCTCGGACTCGCTGGCCACAAGCGAGGAATACGAGCTGGTCTGCCCAGAAGCACCTCGGCTGAGTATAGCTGGCAATGGCAGCCAGGATCAACTGCAGAGTCACTTGGGAGAGCTGCTAGCTGAAGGGTCTTCTCTGCAAAAGGTGGGTGGGGAGCACACTCCTTCCTGCAAGCAATACAGTAGAATGTCGTGAGACAACAAAGGGCCAGCAATACTTGTCCCATTTATCATAAGTTTGGTTTACTGTTGAAGCATAGCCAAAGTACACAGCATGGAGACAGCATGCACAGTGTCTATGGCAAACAGGGATGAAGAAGTACTACATTTTGTGTGTGTGCGTGCGTGCATGCGTGCGTGTGCGTGCGTGTGGTGGTGTGTGCGCACCTGTGTGCACAGTAGTCCCCTGTTAAGACGAACTTAAAAGGACTGTAAAGACATGTTTGTCTTATCAGAAGTTCACCTTAAAGGGCCCCTCGCCAGGCCACATAGCAAATTGTTACATGCCGTGTAGGGAGCGTTCTACTGAAATAATTTTTTAATTGGTTCATTATTAGCAGAGAGAGAAATATTTGAAGTGTCATGAACCATTGATTTCAGGAGGTTAGCTTCACTACCAACATCAACACTCTCACCACTTGCCCCATCTAGCCTCCGCAAGTGAAATTTCTTCCCTGTGTTCTCCCATACCGGAGCCGGAGGGTAGCATCACATACACGTTATGGTCCTTGCCTTTTTTTTTTCATGCATCCTTGCAGCGCGGCATACTTCCAAGTGATGCTCTTGTGCGCAAGCCCACGAGTGGTTGCGTTTCTTTCATTTTGCTCTGTGTATGATCTTGCTAGCTGTGCATGAGAACACCTGTGTTGTTATCTGGCTGCTTCTGCGAAATGGATCCCTCAGTGCGCACATGTTTGGAGAGGCTGGCCCGGCTCGTGGATCCTTACTGCGATATACCACATTGTTCTGCCACTGGAACCGCTGTCAGACTAGCTGTATGATGAGTCAGTGCCAAATGAACATCGAGGTAGGTGTGAGCGGATGAAAGAGCATAATTGTGCACAGGAACAGTGGAAGGAAATGACATAGTTTCATTCTCTGTGCACGCAACTGCATGACGTGTGAACAAGCACACAAAATGTAAGTACATCTCTATTGCTACAGTACGAAGTAAAACAATGACACGAAGACATTAGGTTTGTATGTCTTATTATTTCTCTAAAATTTAGTTCATCTATTGAAGCAACAGATCAAATAAATAACTGATGTTGCCTCGAATAATTCTCGAAGTCTCGTGTCACTGTGAGTAATGTCTTAGCACTTCCATTTACATATGCACACTTGTGCGACTGATGTCGACTCTCCAGCTGGGACCACAGCACCCATGATGAGAAGGATGCATGCTGTTTGGTTTGAAATTTCAGCTCTTTTCCGGACACGTAGCTCTGTAATATTTTGCAGACACAATCGTTAGCACACATTGTACGCACTGTGCTTGGCAGCTCAAAATGGCCAGATCTAGTGAGGGGCCCCTAAGTGATGCACATAACACATCTGGTACACCTCATGTGTCCACATGTACATGGCACAAAATAATAAATGAGACTGCATTAAAACGAAAACGAAGATGCCAAAAAGAGGCACTTATTGAACTTGCGTCACACGGAGTACAGCTTTATGAAGTCATACTTAACTCTTTCCTTACTACACCAATAAAGCAGGGGTAATATATGTCCCATATGTGCTGCATGAAAATTTAAAACTGCCAGCCCCCCTACAGACTTGCTGCCATCTAGTTTATTGTCTATGAACTAAACTTTCGTTTCCTGAATAGTTTTTTTCTCCTAAGTGGCAGCAAGTTACAGTGGTTACGGCATATCCTTTAATCATTAGGGTAGCAGACACTTCGGTCACTGGACCTTCGTGCAAATGACTTTGTTCATGCAATTCTGTTGCATATTCAAGTGATTGTTTGGTTGCATCTTGCAGCAGTGACTTTAAGGATGAATGGAGTCATCACATTTTAGTTAAGACAATGGTGGAGGCCCTCATAACCACTAAGCAGGTTTCACTAGGCAGAAAGCATTTTTTGTAGCTCATGTTCCTTATGACCTGGTAGAACATTATAGGCAGTTGATGTGAAAACAATTTGCGTATTTCAGATCTTTTTCCCTTGTTTCTACTTTTTTATGTTATCAACACAACAATGCAAATGTTTTATCCACTGTTCAATAAATTTTGTGCTTCACAAGTAATATTACATGATGATATTATTCCCTAGCATATTTTAAAATTAAGATCATTAAAAAGTACAGTTAATTTAGCTTTCAATTGATGTATAGCATGACATTGTAACCTTGATAATATTAATAAAAAATCATTACTAAAGCTTTTAAAAGGTAGCCAATTTTCCCATGGTAAGGAAAGAGTTAAGCCACTGAGTAATTGTTGCTTGTTGGGGCTATGCAAATCTGTGCACTGTCACATACGCTGTCATTTCACCTAGCTTGCTCAAAAATGAATGCCCTTATGTTGTTAAAGATAATGCATCATAGTATTCAGGGCATTATTAGCTGCATCATGTGTGAAGCGTAGTCTTGTGGCTCCTGGGCAGTACCCTCACCCAATCACCAGCCTGCAGAAGCGCATTGAGGACGTCCTCAATTATTGTTTCTCTGGTGTAAATTCTGCAGGTTTCCACATCATTAATGTCAGCATAGCTGTTTAGGTCCACAGAAATATAATTTGCTTTTCATGTAGCTATCAGAGTCGTGTCCCCCTCTGCTTATGCGGGCCTCTTTCTGACTTTAGTAGCAGGCTTAAGTGGAGGCTGCAGAAGTTCAGCTTAGCCGAATCAGTAGTTCATGTTAAGCCATGCTTTTTTGCATTGCTTTTCTGGGAAAGCAACTAAATGTTCACGCATTGTTTTTCATATAGAAGAATTCAACTGAAAGAGTCTACTATATTTTTTTCTACTGCCATTTTAATTGCAGGCACAGCTAATTAATAGAGGATATAGTGCCCCCCCCCCCCCCCCCCATTTTAAAGAATTAAATTTGTGCTTCGTTTCTCTCTAGGATTCAGCCCATAGTAGTGACGAAAAGGGTGGAGACGGTGAAATGAAGACCCCATTCGAGAGTTCTCCAGAAGAAGCCATGCCAGAGCCCAAGCCAAGGTCGTCATCGCTAGAGTCTGGTACTGTACCCTTAATGTGCTTTTCTGCATGTGTTGAACCTCATGTGGAATGATGCCTTCACTGTTAAACTTTCACTAATTTTAGTTAAAACACAATGGGAGCTATGTAAATGCAGCTTGCACAAATGCTTTATGCTTCTTGGAGATTGTGTGGCAAACAGGAAGTTACAGTTAAAAGGGTGTATAAAATCAACTTTGCATTTCTTGCATTCAAATCTGTCTTTATACATAGAAAACTTGAAGGCACTGGTATCCTAAGCAAAGTTCATTTTGTTTGCCAGAAGGGTAGACATTTGGGCCAGTTGGTACATTGTTAAATAGTGAAAATTGTGTGAAAACGCATTAGACTGAAAAAGTAGAACAGGACACACAAGCACTAACTTAAACCAAAGGTTTAATGGAAGAAGGGTGTAGGATTGGGCTTGTTGGTGAAACATGCTTTTAAGTTTGAATAACAGAACAAGGACAGCAGAGGGTACAGAAGAAAGAACAGAGTGCTGTCATTGAAAAGGGCCTGTTGTACGAAAAATGTGATTAAGAAGGGTGTATGATTGGGCTTGTTGGGTAACCATGCTTTTAGGTTTTAGGTTTTAGGAGAGAACAAAGAGCTGAATTTTTTCCTCTGTCCCCTCTGCTGTCCTTGCGCTGTTATTCAAGCTTTCATGGACAACCTCCACCCAGGTGGGCTGTGGCATTTATGCGAAGCCAGCCAAAATCGCTCTCAACGCTATCGTACACAGGGTTAAAACATCACACAGTGCATAAATTATGTAAAATAGGACAAAGAAAAGAAAGAAAGGAAGCCTCAAACATGCAAGAAAAACAATTTGCAGAAGAGCTGTTGCATTGCTCACACACCTATCTGCAGCTAAAAACAACTTGTTTCTGTCAAAGAAATAGCAGGCACGCAGCAAGCCACAACCTAAGTGTCTCCACAGCCTCAGGAACCTTTTGTTGCACCTCTTCTTTAGCCTGCTGAAGAATGCCCGTGTCTCTAAATTCAGGATGGCTGCCCAAGCATTGCAGTGAGCTGGCAAATGAGTCCTGCCAGCAAACAAAAGTGATGCTGCACGCTCCCTTAGCCTGTTATCAAGACAGCAACCTGTCTGAGCAATGTGCTCTTAGCCGCATGCCAGTGGAATTCTGCAAACCACACCAGGGGCGCGCAGCATGAATCACCTTATATGCCTAGCTGTGCATTGTGGTTCCTTGTGTTCGGTTCTGCTAACTCTACTGCACAAATTGGACAGATTGCGGGGTGCAGAAAACCACCTGTACACTGTATTTGCTTGTCATCATCTTTAGATTGTAGGATACATGGTGCGCATAGAGCAGATCCTCCAGCTTGTCCCCCTAAAATATTTTGAATATTTAGTAGACACCTCAGTCTGAGGTGCCTCCTTCTTGAACTCCTTCAGTAGGGTCTCAGCAGACGCAACTGTACATGAGAGAGCATGCGAACACTGCTACCGCTGTGGTTGTTTGTGGGGAAGCCTCGGTATTTTAGCTTTCTAAACTTCCACAACCGTTGCTTTATTTTCGTGTAACTACATTGAACATTCAACTTGCATAAATAACTGCCTGAGCACGTCTTCTGCCATGAAATGAACTATTTTAGAAGTACTGAATGTTGGGTGTGTTGGTAATCCATGATATAGCAAGGCAGATGCACACTGGAGCCAACGAAGGAATGCTCTTTATTCCAGAGCATGCGTTTATGTAGCTTTTGCCGAGACACTGGCGGCGTTCTGAGACACTGCTGGTGCAATGACACTACAATCCATACTCAAGAAAAAATGGTGCAATTAAAAATGGACGAGATAGTTCGATAGTCTGCACTCGTCTATGTTTTTCTATCTCGTCCCTGTATTCTTCCTTGAGAAATGAATGCCCAGGGGAAGAAAATAGCCATGATAACATGCAGCTTGCGGCAATCTCAGGAAAAAAAAAAAAAAACCCTCTAGTAGGATTTTACGGGCCAAAATCACGATATGCTTGTGAGGCATGGCGTAGTTGGGAACTGCACATTAATTTTGACCACCTGGGTTTCTTCAGCGCACACATAAATCTAAATACATGGGTGCTTTTGCATTTCACCCCCATCAAAATGTGGCCGCCGTGCATCTTAACACTTCAGTAGGCTTTTTAATATTTGCCTGAAGTTAAGCATCACACATTTTCAACGAAGTGCCAGTGTTGCCACTTGTAAACTTCAGCAAACATCTGGGCTGTTGCACCCCTACTCACCCATAAGTAAGTGTCATCTCTCGGTTGCGCATAGCGCCAGATTGTTCACCAAGCACAGCTGTTCATTTTCTGTTAAACTGTGAGCAGTATCTTATCAGGAGGTCAAAACAATGTAACCGTTACTGCATGGGTGGCTTCCACAGAATTACTTGGTTTAATGATAAAGAAAAGGAAACTGAGCTGCCTTGTGCGCTTTGGATTTCTCGGCAAAGTAATGCCCTTTCTGAACGAGATTCAGGTAGGATAAATGTAAGACAAATCTCACAACTAAACATCTTCAGTGGGGCTTTTAGCACAGGATTAAGGCACCCGGCAAGGGTTCGGAGCTGCACTGTTGAAACTGTATTGTAATTAGGCAATTGTCGTAGCAAGCAGTCATTTAGAAGCATCAGTAACCCCAGCACTTACTCATGCTGCTTGTGCTTTCAATGCAGAAACGAGACTAGGTGTTCTGGCTCTTAATGTGCTACTATTTACAAGAGGCTAAAATATTCTAATCATGGGCCCTGTTATTCTGATCATGGAAGAAGAAGAAACTTTATTAAAGAATAGTCCGGCAGTTCTTGCTGTGGTGGCCTCAGGTGACGGCTCGAAGTCCTTGGACTCGAGTGGCATCTTCAGCTTGCCAGACGGCCCAGAGCTGGTCTGCCAGTTCTGAACTTTTGATAGCCGCCTCCCAGCGGTGGCGACGCCTACGGAGAAGGCCCCCGGCAACTCCCGCATCCGGGGTGGCGTCGGGAAGAAGCGAGCTCGAGCCTTCTCCTGCTCTGGCAACAGCCACAATTATGAACGCGTCGCGAGCGGAGCTGCTTTGATTACCGTTGTCGCCGGCACATTCCCAGAGCATGTGTCGCAGCGTTGCTCTCTGTCCGCATATTTTACACACGTCTGTTGGATATAAACGCGTCTGTTGGATATAAACTGACATACAGGCAGCACAAAGAGGCATCCGGTCACGAATGGTCCACCATTCACAATGCAGGAAGTTTGTTAAAAGTATGGCACTGATACAAGAAACATAAAGAACATCAAAACATGGGATTACTGGGGAGCTGGAACAAAACAACAAAGTCATCCACATATCTAAAAACTGCTTTTGCTTTGTCCTCTGTCATAACATTCGAGAGCTCGTGGTCAAATTTTACAAGAAAGGTCTCTCCTAAAACTGAGGCCACCGAGAACCCCCACAAATCCTCCTGTTTTAGTTATGTAATTTTCTCATAGCAACTCCAGTTCAACACAGATAGTATGTTAGAAGTTCCAAGAAGCCATCCATGGAAATTTCATAGTTGTTCTGAAACCGTATAGGTCCTATGCCCTTTATCACGTCTCACGCAGCAACCAGGAGTTCTGCAGGCAGTACTGAGCACAACAGTTCTTCGATATCCACAGAGAAGTCAAATTTCACACCCGATAATCCTTTCCTAAGGCAGTCCACCGTGCTATTTAGAACTATAGTAGCTTGATTTTTCTGTGAGGAATAGTGTTCCGGTATATTCATCCTGAAATTTGTCGCTCAGCTTGGCGAATTTTGCTTGCTGATAGGAGAATGTCAGTGTAGAAAGGCGCACTCCGTAGTGATGCATCTCGTCACGCAGTAGTTTCTTCTTCTTTTGTTTTTCAAGCAGGGTCAACAATAGCTCAGCCCTGCTATCAGACTTTCGTACATTGCTGGACATGTTGCATGACAAAATTCTTGCTTTCAAGCTTATGCTCATTTAAATTGTTTAATATTAGTTTTGCATTTTAAAACAATAACTTTCTTTACCACTTACCCCACTTTGCAATGAGTTTCCTGCCTCTATGCAATGCCCTTAGATGCCCAAAGGTGACCATAGGCCCCATAGATGGGGCCATAATTCTTAACACATAGCATTCTTTGCCCCTTCCAACCATTTTGCGCGTGTGGTCTGTCTGGTGCGATCTGGGGTCTCTTCAATAATAAAAAAAGAAAACATGTCTGGTGGTGGGATTGGAACCAGGGTCCCCCAGCTCAGCAGGCATATACCCTACTGCATAGTTTTTACCTCTTCATTTGAAATTCCTGATGTCCCTTATGGGTAGTTTGTAGCATGGGGTGCAAAAGTGTTGAAAATTTTCTCAGTAAAGTGCTTCAAGCAATATAGTAATGTGCAGTATGTTTCGGTGGGCAGCACACATGCAATATATGTTTACAGTGTGCTAAACTCAAAATAATATAAGTTACAGGAAAACCGTTTTTCTTTTTCCAAAAACATGTCATGAGGTAACTAACATCTGTGTCACTATTGTTCGCCAAAGCCACCATTGGTCTCAGAAAAAGACTTTTTTTAGGTATAATTGTAGTTTTGTGTTAACCTCAGTGCTGTACAAAGGAACTGTGCCATTCTTTTTTTTCTTTCCTTTTTTTTCTTCTTTTTATAACTGTGACTTCATCTTATTTTCAACACCTCGTCTGCTTCTTGCAAGTTTGGTTGATTAAAATGTTGCAACATAGTTTCAAACGCATACTTGCCAAGTCTTCCTAATTAGCTATACAATGGTTTCCAATCATTTTGTTTGGTAGTATAGCTGTGGAAAGCAGCTCTTAGAAATCAGACCTTCTGATTCTTGATTTTCATGCACCAAGACTGCCACCACACAATGACGTCACACAATACCAATCTACGCCAGCATGCGTTGCACTGACAGTCTTGGAGGCCATGCCTAATACTGCTCTTCTCTGAAGCTCTCTGTAAACAGCAATGCTGGCGCTGAAGTATCTTAGAGGTGGTTTAGTGGCTTCCAGCCTTGTGTGTTCACTACCACACTGAGTCTGGCAGCATCGTGGTTTAAGAGTCTTGATGGCATTATACTTTGTTACCTGCTCCATTATTTATGATGATTACAATGATATATTATCATTTTTCTGATTTTAGTACACAGAACAATAAGTTACTCAAATGACTAGTGTCTTTTTTTATTATTATTATTTTTCTTCCCTTATTAAGATTGCCTAGACTCGCCTCACTGCTTGTCAAATTTCTCCCTAGGTCTCAAGTCTGGAACTTGGCAGATATGCAAATGTTGCTAGATCTAAATGTGCCAGACAGAATTGCATTGAGCTACACTCCATTTTTCTCTCTTTATTCACTCCTCTTTTGTTCCATGGCAGAGTCTGGTGTCATGCACTGGAGCACTTGTTTCATCTGGCATTCAGCAGGCTGGTAAAAATATTTAAAAAAATACTGCAAATTGCATTTGTTCTTGCTTATGTGCACCTTGGCATGAACTATCGTTGTACCAGGCTCTGAGAGAGGTAGACCAGTGGTCAGAAAAGATTAATTTATGTATAGTCACACAGAATATTAGCATTATTATAAGGTTACACTACTGCACTGTGCATGTTCACAAGAGAGGCTAATCTACCAATGCAATGATAAAGTCATGACTACTGTTATAGGCAACATACTGTAATTTCAAATCAATGTGTGTAGGACATACATCCTCAGATAGTCTCTTGTTATACTAGTTGCAGTTTTTATGATTTGCTGCTCAAAAAAAACCTTCAATTTTGTAAATATTTCCTCTTAAAGTGGCACCATGTAGACAAGTTTGAACTTGAATCAAGTGTGATTGTTATTGTGCTAGGTCCCGAGGTGCTTGGTGGAGAGCAAGCCTTTGAGGATGTGGCCTACCTGGGCTGTGCAGCGATCAATGCTCCACGAAGTGAGCTGGAGATACAACGCAACATGGCCATCCTTAATGATCAGTCCTCGGAGCAGCACATTCAGGTGGCGCTAGTAGTGCCCCCGGACTCGGAAGGTGTTGTCACGTGAGCATATATTTCTCTCTTTTTTTGAAAAGAAAGGGACACTGAAGGCAAACACTTTCAGGTTAGGCTGGTAGATAACATTTGTGGAAATCTTGAAATGTTTGGTCAGGAGACAAACATTTATGTGTGAAAAGAAAATCACACTTTACTGCAGAACTTATTGGTAAAATTTAAGAGCTGCAACATCATTATTATAACATTCCAAGCTGCACACTTCTCGCTGTGTCAGTGGTCACCACACTTACATCAGCAACACAGGCGCACCCACCCACCTTAAGAAAAGAAGAAAGAAAACAATTTACTGCACTGTACTTAGTTGCCAATGATGCAAAAGAGAGCTGTTGCTGAAATTTAATTGCCATCTATCTTCCACCTTATGCTCATGCTAATCCTGCCATCTGATCTCGGTAAGGGTGGCACATTTAATATTTCGCAGGAGTAATTATAAATCAAGCCTGGCTTTAGCTTTCTCATCAGTGTCCTTCTTTGTCCTTCTTAAGCAGGAGGTGTTACATCGGCATGGCTCTTAAAGACGGTCAGGGCAATTTTAATTTTGCTAGCAGTCAATGTTAGTTTTGCACCGTATTTGTTCATAAACATTTATGTCCATCCCATTCCACAAAGCACCCACGACTTGCTCAAGAATTTCATATACGGTCAAGCCTGCTTATAACGAACCTGAGTGTTGCGCGGCGTCTGTTCGTTATACCCAGAAGTTCATAGTAAGTGGATGACAGCTTAAAAAGAAAAGTGGCTAATGAAAACAAAAAATTTATTTCTTTGCAAAGAAGTTGGTGATGGTCATCTGTTTCTGCAGTGCAGATCTGATGAGGGCGGTCTCCAGTTTATTTAAAGCAGAAGCGTGCTCTTTGCCGAGGCTCTTGGCATAGGCAAGTTGCCTGAGGCTCTCTGTGTAGCCCGTGGCTACAGACACGCTTATGGTGGTTGGCTCCGAAGTTTCATCGTCATCCAATTCCTCCGCGTCGCTCTCTGCCTGTACTTCGCAAGTGATGCCCTCGTCCGTGCACGGTTCCGCAAAATCAGCATCTTCATCAGCAGAAATAAAGTCATCCCAACCAGTGTCGTAGCCCCCAATGTCGGAGTCGACGACGGTAACGCTGAGCTTAGTGCCACAAGGTGGCGGCTCTGCACTCCCCCTCCTCCATCGCATGCGCCTTCCTTGCCTCTGCATGTCGCGGTCAATCAATAAATCAACAAATTGCGCGTCATCCACGCCTTAGTATTGTGCCTGTAGCGAACAGGTACACAGCTCTGAAAGCAACGCAGCTTCTTTGATTTTCGGATTACAAAGGGCATGCACCGGTTGCTGCCATCCATATTAGTGCACAGAAGTACTGTAACGCACACTTTACTGTGCTTGCCGCCAGCACATGAGTCGCCTTTCATGGTGTGCGTCTTGTCCGGCAGCATCTGATAAAATATAACGCTGGTTCGTCTGTATTATATACATCCTGCTTCGTGTAGCTTGCAGTAATGGCTCGGTTTCTTACAAGCCAAGTGGCAATGTCTAGGTCACTTACCGAAGCTACCTTACCGACAATCGATTTAAAAACAATCCCATGCCGCACTTCGAATCGATGTAGCCAGTCATTGCCTGGGCAGAAGCCAGAAAAATCTAGCAGGAACACAACGTCTTTGGCTTTGCCCAGCATCATTGGTCCACTTATCGGAATGTTGTGAGCCCGTGCGTCGGTGAACCACTTAAGCAGAGCATCCTCTACGTCCGCATAGGTGGCCTTCCGCAGGCGTTTTCTGTTCTTCGAGTCGGCGGCAGAGATGGTGATCTTTTCCTTGTTCTTTAGAATCGTCAAGATGGTTCATTTAGACATGTTGTACTTCTTCACCAACTCTCAGTTTTTAGCGCCTTGAGACACTTCCTTCAAAATTGCTCACTTCATTGCCATGTTAAGCGCTTTTCATTTCGGGACCGCTGCAGGCACGGCATTTGTCTGCCGTCCTGAATTACAACTCGAGTCTGACTAGAACAAAGCGCAGAAGCGAGGAAGAATGGAGGCTAGTGTGGAGAGGCCTGCTTCGCGGTAACAGAAAACAAAACATCTGAACTTTAGCCGGCACCGTAGCGCGCGCACCGAGACAGCGAAGAAGGTGCAAGAAAGAGTGAGGAGAGGGGAGCGGAGTTGCGAGGATGGGCGGGAGGGCGATCTTGGAAGCCTCAAGCCAACACTCATGGGCAGTGCGTGAGGGAGAGTGTAAAGGG
This sequence comes from Dermacentor albipictus, assembly GCF_038994185.2. Lineage (NCBI taxonomy): Eukaryota > Metazoa > Arthropoda > Arachnida > Ixodida > Ixodidae > Dermacentor > Dermacentor albipictus. The sequence continues at coordinate 112,729,888 of NC_091821.1, forward strand.
GCACGAAACGGATAGTTCGCCTCTGAGGCTTGGGAAAACGGACGGCGCGCACAAAGGGGTTGGAAGTTGTCGTTACTTCGCATCGCGGCTGTGGGTTTACGCCGTTTGTTCGCTGTAACCGATTGGCAGGGCTCAAAGACGTTCTTTATATGTGCAATTTTATGCCATTGAGGTCATGTATATTTTGAGTCGCATGGCTCTCATTCGTTTTAAGTTAAAGTTTGTCTTAAGTGGGGCCGTTATACACGAGCTCGACTGTAAATGCCACAGACAGAGGAATTGTAGTCAGCTGAAAATTTGTACTCCTAGTGTAAAGTGTAGACAGGCAGATGTTTTCATAAATGAGGTAGTTTAATTAGAATGAGTACAAATAGAGTCGAACCTTGATATGATCATGGTTAGCTTGAAATTCAAGATTATACAAATTTTGAAAAAAGTTGTGGCCAGAATGCATTAAGTACAACACATTCTGTTTCGGCGTGACTGAAAACACTCTCCCTGGCTGTAGAAGATATGAATTTTTGAGCCGATGCAAGAGCTCTTACAAGTGAGTACAGCCACGGCATAGAATTGCGAAGTTGGAATTTAATCTCATAGTCTTATGTGATCCTGGCAGAGACCTGCATAGTTAAAAAGCACTCACTGTTGTGTGCAGTGAGCGCTGGCAGTGTTGGTGAGGAAACAAGTGCAAAGTTCCAGAATGGTCTCCTCGACAACATTAAGGGAAGAATTGACCAGAAAGCCATCAATGACTTCTTCAACCAACAGTAGTCATGATAAAAAAACAAGAACGTATTACAGTCGCCGACTGATAAATCGGACACCGATAATGCAGACATGCTCGGTAATTTGGACAGCTTCGTGGCACCGCCAATAGCCCCATAGACTTAATGTATAAAGACGACCAATATTTCGGACAGCCGCTAGCTCTGCATTCGAATATCCAGACTCTGTCCGCGGCTGTAGCATGCGCCAACTCAGTTGCCGTTATCTTCTCTGGCAACCTCGATCAGACACCAAGTATGGCCTCGGAGACTACACACTAAACAGTAATCACTGAGGCTTTGCCTTGGTCGCTGCTCTACGCCTCTGAGATTTAACTGCAAATGCCGATCTTTGAGGCTTTTCCTGAATTGTGAGGTCACATCAACATCATGATCATCACATCCTTTTCCAGCACCCCTATGGCATGGTCCGGTATCGCCAGCCTGTTATGGATGTGCTTGTTTGTTTAGTTTGCATTCCAGACGGCACTCTGCTGGTTCCAAGAAGTCTTCTCGTGAAGTTATAATAGGCCATGTCAAATGGCACCAACGGTGCCCTCCCAGTTCGAATGAGCCCAACTCCGCAACTGAAGAGGCTGAATAGATGCCTACCACAACAAGCTCAAGTGCGAACATCATTGATGACCTGCTAGGCTGCGGTGAGCCAATTCCTGCCGCCGTTAGATTTGAAGATTTGCAGACGTCGGCATCGTGGTTTCGTCGTGTGCTGAACTGAGCGATCCCGAAATAATTGAGCAAGTTCTCCTACCATCAAACCGCGACTCTGACTCGGATGATGACGTGCCGTGTGCTCCGGAGCCTTCCACGTGCAGAGCCTTCCACGTGAGCCCTTGCAGTCCTTGCATCAGTGTACAGCGAAATTCAATACCGGCAGAAATAGAGGCGGTCTTGGTTGCACGTAAGTGGAAGTGCATGCAGCAACGCATCGACCACTAGTTCCTTGCACAGGGGCCTTAAAACATAAATAAGGTTATCTTTTTTTGAACACATTCATTTTTTCAGACATTCGATAGCTCAGACTTATTTACGTCCCCATGGAGTCCGAATTATCGGTCGTCAACTGTACCTTCACTTCATTGTTGTGACTGTCGTTTACTATGCATCATACCAATTTCTGATTATATGAATATAATATTACGAGGTCCTCAAAAATTAATATTTAGATTCGACTGTAATTACTAAAGTTGTCATAATTTCCCAACAAATAGCCTTCTAAATCACAACATAGAGACAGTTTGTACATCATGTCATTTCCTACAAATAAAATTACTTCCTGTACTATAATCCTGGTAGAAAAAAAATAAGTGATTTTTATTTATGTATTGCAGTGTGTTGATTTTCAACTTTACCAGATGTATAATTCATGTGAATTATTTTTAGCATGCAAGGTGCATGAAGAAAGTGTGTCACAAAATGTGCGTACAGTGCGTGTAAACATACTCGTATGAAATGTAAAATGTACCTGTATGCCGAATGTCAACGGGAGCAAGAGCCTCTGCCAAGCCACATGGCTTTTATCTCTTATTCCTCTTTCTTGTATAAAAAAGAAATAAACTTTATTGAGTTGAAGTGAATGTTAGCCATACTAAAGTATTGGACTGAAACTTCCCACACAACCACTCGAATTCCTGTATACCCTCTGATACGTGTCATAACCCTTTAATGTCGGAATTATTAAAGGTACAGCATGAAGAATTGTTGCATGAGATTTTAATTTTATTTAGCTATCATAATCGAGTGCCACCAATATTTTGTGTGAAGACTAAATTATGTATGAACCTTAGGATATGTCGCAAATTTGCAACATTCGGCACATAAGGCAAAAGAATGGTGTACATATATCAAAAGAAAAAAAAATTAGTCTGGGGCAAATCCTCGCTTAACTTGTGGAAAACTGTTTCTTTTGCACTAAACATGACCACATTTATAACGAATGGGTGACAACTTTTTCTGGTGATCTATGGCTAGTTAACATATTGAAGACAGTTGGCATTTTGTTCAGACCGCATTTTCCACAGCGCACACTAGGCACACTAGGTCATGTGTATCAAGCCGGTCCGCCGCGATGAAGCGCATACTCGTGTTATCAGCGTGCTCTCCAAGCTACTCCAGCATCAAAAACTGGATCCACTACTGCCCAAAGAACGAAAGGCTTTGAAAAGACTGCACGATTATGAGGACATTGTAATAGTTACCACGGACAAGGGAAATGCCATGGTCATCTTAGACGAACGGGACTATGAAAACAACATGCGAAGCTTGCTAGAGAATGAAGGAATGTACATCCCCCTGAATCGTGATCTCACTTCGAAGCTACAAAGAGACTTGCAGAAACTATTGGCTGACGTGTTCCGCTTTGTTCCTCCACAGCAGAAGTCCCTTTACTTTTTTCTTCTGTGCAACAACGGTTCCGCACCTGCTCTGTATGGATTACCGAAGATCCACACAGCAGACGACCCAATGTGCCTAATCGGCGACTTCACCCACTCGCCTCTGCACAAGCTGTCGAATTACCTTCGCCGCATTATCTCCCCTTTGGTCGGCAAGAGTGGAACGCACGTACAGAACTCGTATGACTTCATTGAAAAAGTTCACGGTTCTCGATGGCAATGAAATCCTCGTGTCCTTCGATGGGAAATCACTTTCCATGAGCATGCCAACAGACCACGCCATCAAGGTTTGCACAGATCCACTTGAATCAGACCGAACTCTACCGGAAAGAACACCAATCAATGTTCCAGGCCTTAGCAGACTTCTGCAGTTCTGTCTGGGCAATACTTATTAAGCAGGTCCAAGGAATGGCCGTGAGTGCTTCAATTTCAGTCATCACAGCGAACGTGACAATGGAGTCACTAGAGTCTCGCACCCTCTCCAGCTTCACAACACGTCCAAAGGTCTTCCTTTGGTACATGGATGATTGCTTCTCCATGATTAAGAAAACGGCTTTAAGTGCATTTCCTTTGCATCTCAGTAGCATATAACCGGCCATACGGTTCATGATGGAGAAAGATGCCGACGGCCGTCTGCCTTTTCTAGACACCCTAGTATTACGACGGTATTAGAAGGTCGTTCAGCGTAGTCAGGAAAAACATGCACACCTGCATCTACCTCAGCTTCACTTCCGTACACCTGACCTGTCGCAAGAAGTCGGTGGTCGCCTCACTTGTACGCCATGCAGAAAAACTGCTCAACCTAGGAGGGCCGAGTGGCTGATCTGGCTACCACACGCAGTAACCTGTTGTCTTCAGGCTGCCCCAGTTTGTTTATCAAAACTGTCAAAATTGCTTAGCTCATCCTGTGTCGCAACAGCCCCAGCGACAAGAAAAAGAAAAGGGGATTCCAATACCATATGTCCTCGATGTAAGCGAAAGCCTGTCTCGAGAATCTTTTGGTCGTACGAAGTCAATGTTGCAAGCTCAGACACACAATGGTGACAGTGAAAGAAGCTCGCAAAAGAAGAGTTCGCGGGTGTCGTGTACAGGAATCCTTGCGCCGGTTGTGAACATGTCCACATGGGTAAAACGGGCGATTTCAGAAAAAAATTCAAACAGCACAACTATGATGTCAATACCAAGCACGTGGCAACAAACGTGCTCGCTGGACACGCAGTGTCCATGGGCCATGGCATCGACTGGGATAGCGCGAAGATAATTGGAAAAGGAAAGAGCGAGACGGCAAGGCTTTACCTGGAATCCATTCATGTCCAGACGATGGCACACACGCTCAATCGCAACTCAAGCAATCTGCCCCTGATAAAAACCCAATGCTTACGTCACATCATGAAGCGCATATGACCAACCTTCACTTTATTACCTTCATGGTGAACAAGGCTCCCGTGGTGGGGCCAAAACATCTTTTTCCTTTTTTGTTTTCGACGATTGGTCGGCGCTTGATATTTCCCGCCATGAATTTTCCCAGCCAGACGGCTTTTCATTGAACCCTGGATTTCAATATGGGCACTGTATTTGAGCCTTTACATGCTAACTTTTTTTTTCTTCTTTTTTAAGAAAAACCATCTAAATTTATCTTAATCTTTAAATGACTAATTCATTGTTGAACAGCTTTCATTATTAAAATATCAGCAGTGAATTTGGTATTTGCTGTTGTCTTTTACTGTCAGTTATGTTTTCATGTTTATGAGTTGCAGATAGGCAAGGTCAGAGAAACAGTCTATATGAACATCTGTATTTTTTAGAACAGAAGTCAAGCATGCATCCTCCGTGCAATGCATTTGCTAGTGTGGCGTGGAAAGGAAGTGGCAGACACGCCGATGTGCACTTGAGGGAGGTCACCAGAGGTTCTGAATCTTCCTCCCAATTGTTAGTTTTAAGTTGAAGCTCCGAACGCGACTTGCTTTTGAAGTCTCTTTTTTTTTTTTTTTGAGGTGAAGAAACATCCAAAACCACCGTGATTTTATCACTGAAATTTTAGCACTAGTGACAGGGGTGGAAGAAGCCTTGTTTTTCTTCTCCTTATGGTGAAGGTGAAGATGAAGAAGTGGCCTGATGACAACATAATAACAGTGACATCACACGAAAATGATGGCATAACGGAAAGGACAGATGGACACAGCGAACACAGTTTTGAGCTTTTACCTACTGTCACAGTAAAGCACAAATGATTGAATACAGCTGTTTTTTGTAATCTGCTCATTCATTTTATCTGCAAAGTCTGCTGAACTTCTTCACCACTAGTGGCTGGGGCAGCGTAACACTGCACATCATTGAATGCGACTACAGTGAAATGATGTTAAACCATAGTCGGCCAGAGCTTGGAAAAAGTATGTACTTAACGGTAGTATTGCTTGACCAAAATAGCATGAGGTCGCCCACTTACTGGCAAAAACAGAACTACGAGAGAGTTCAATGAAAGGGCAGAAAACATGCAGTATTTATTCACTTCACACAACAAAAGTCTGTTTGTTATTTTCATTTGATGCCATGGCGGGCTAGCAGCGATCACGACGGCTTAACTACAAGCCAGCTTTTCTGCCAGCCTCCTCTTCTTGGCAAACACCTGCATGAGGCTGGCATAATGCACAGCTTCTGCCACTGTCAGGCCTGAATTGCCCGTACTTACGCCTTCTGTGTCATTCTCTTCACTGTCGTTAAACGACACTTCAGCAATAACAGAGGCAACGATGGTGAAAAGTCAAACCTCGAAATGTTGAACTTTGTAGCCAACGTATTCTCACGGTCGTAGCAGCACTGCCAAGCAACTTCTCCTTCACATTCCAAACGCCACACACCATAGTCAACGACACATCCCTCTCTCATGCCAGCACCGACTTCTTCGTGCCACGTTCGATGGCACGAACGATGTCCAATTTTTCTTCTATGCTGAGCACCTGGTTTTTGTCCTAGCTTGCACGATGCCACAACACAGGCCGCAACGCTCTCCAACTCTGGCACTGTGCCGAAGTGATGTTGAATATTGATGTGGCTTCACCCTTCCAAGTGCTCTCTGCATTTGCGCTTGGAGGCTGTTCCGATCTCTGAGGCTCGTTGTTCTGCTGGGTTGATACACCGCCATGATTTCGCGATGAAAAGTGAAAACACTATGAGTTAACCTATACATAGACAGTAAGGTGGTAAGGGTTATGCGGATACAAAATGCATTATGTTCAATGGCCACTGAGTTGGGGATTTGACATTACTACTTTTAAAGCGAAACTACTGTTGTAAGCGGGTATGGTTTAACGAGGTTTTACTGTAACTACAGTCACAGGCTAACAACTATATTATCAGCACTTTTGCTCTGTCTGGAACACTGCCTAGTCCTACTGAGAGCTAGAACAATTTCACGACCAAGAGTGTGAAATGGGTAGCTCTTACGAGATGGCATGCTTGCAGCATGGCCCTGAACAATTAGTAAAATATCTTTTTCTTGTTACAGTGTTGCGACTTCTTCATCATACCATTTTTCTCATGTGGATGTTATGCTGTTAAAGCTCTTTTCCTTTCTTAATGTACTCAACTTTCATAATATGGGCTGGCATTTTTGTGCAGGGTGTACGAGAATAGCACACGCAGTGAAGTTGCCAGTTTCCCTGTCCAGCGAATTTTATTTTGTGCCAGAGGTGCCCTAGGCTCTGCTGAGCAGCACTGCTTTGCTTTCACCTGCTCACATGGAAACAGTGCAGAAGAGGCCATCTTCCAGTGCCATGTCTTCCGTTGCACTAAAGGAGGACCCCCTGCTGTCCATAGGTAAATGCAATAGTAGCAGCAAAGGCTGGCTGGAGACAAGGGATGACTTGCAGCTGCAGATGTGTTCCAACAAACTAATATCTTTAGAGCACTCGCATACTTATACATAGAACAGCACTGCTGCCACCAGAGACATTTCCGCAAGACACACACAATACCAAAACTGAAAACAAGCTTGCTTTGTTTTACCTTTTGAATTTAATAAATGATGTCCACATTGAGATGCTAGCATGTAGGTAATGCTCATCTATTTATTTCTGCAGCAAACCCCTGTTACGTTGAACTTGCACATCAAAAAATTTCGTGGCACTGAGTCGGCACCAATAAGTTCTGTGTATTTTTTAGTCCCCTATGTTGAGTACTTTTCCTGGTAGACTCCATATACGGTAAACTCCTGTTAAACATAGTTAATCTAAATTTTCATACAGGAAGAACAATGTGTTCTGGTTTCTCATAAGCCCATTGCAAAAGAATGTGCTTAAATGGGCACAGACAGGAAGTTTTCTTATTGGTTTTATTGCTGTATTGGATGGCCATCAACTTAGTAATTGTGCTATGGAGCCTTAGTTTCCCTAGAGTACAACAGATAACTATGTTGCTTCTTAATGCTACCATTTCAAAATGTGCATCAAGAGTTGTGAAGCTTAGAATGTCAAAAAGGAGTCCCATCACGTCATTGAAACCTGTTGTGGCGGTCTCGTGGTACCAGATAACACTGGCATATACACACACACTCTGGCCATGCTGTGCAAAGCAGAGTCTGTTCTGCACTCTCCATGACAAGAGGGGAGAGTGTGTGCCTCTGCGTATTTAAGAAAAGCACACAATTGGAAGGACCAATTCAACAGATTTTGACGACACATCATTGTATTGCCTTCAAACACCACACCAAGCTGACTGGCGGGCTCTTAAGTTGTATGTGATACCACGTACGTGGCTGGAGGTTTCACCTTCACTTTTTGTAATGTGTTGAGTCTCCTTTTTCACATTCATAACCATGCTGCAGTTGACATGCATTTTGAGTGGGTCGTTTAAAAGGTGCTGTAATTAAATATTTGTGGTGCTCTCGAGAAATTGAGACGTCTTACCGTAATTATGCTAACTCTATATGGAGTTAACAGCTACCTAAATATGCAAAAAATGTAGAACACAACGTTTTCAGGTCAGTACTACTTTAACAGGGCTAAATCGGTCAAGCCAAACTTCCGCAGCCACCACTGATGCCTGCTACTCAGCTGAGTGAGGGTCCTGCATCAGCAGACTTGGACGAGGTGACTCTGCTAGCTATATGAGAGGCAAATGGTGTTTCTGTGAACATAAACAGCTATAATGCACCAGCAATGGCATGGAAACCTGCAGGGCTGGCACAATAGAAACAATAATTGAGGAGGTTCTTGAGGTGCCTCTGCGAGATAGCAATTAATGTGAAAACAGTGCCCAGGAGCCACACAAACCAGCAATTTTCAACCCGCCCTAAATACTTTGGTGCATTTTATTTTTCGGCAACACTGAATAATTTTTAGCAAGCTATGTGAAATGTCTTTTGTAACAGTGCACAGGTTTACACAGTACCAGGAAGCAACAATTACTGAATTGCTTAAGCAAGAGTGCATAAAGCAAGAAATTCTATCACCCAAATGCAATAAACATCTCTTCTTAAATCTCCCGTTTGGTTTTATTGCAGTTTCATTTATTCTTTTGTGTTGTGGATATTTTGGTGCACTAGGAATTGTTATTTAGTTTTGTGGATCTCTTCTGTTTACCCATCAACTACGTAGCTCAAGCTGTACTCGTCCTAGCTGTTCATACCAATATTTTCAAGGATTAGCTGTACTCATCCAGGCCACAGCTTTGTCTGCCTTGCTTGCCAAAGAAGAGGTATGCTTGTCGAGTCAGTTAACGTCATACACTTGAGCTTTGGCACTTCAACATATTCCTCAATGCTTTTGAACCCCTTCATTATCATCTGCTCAGATAATTATGCTCAAACCTTACACATGTGCTGAGGAACACTGTTGGAGTCTCTTTCAGAGCATGTGTTTTATTCATATTTAGGGCGAATGTAAGAGATAAAACGCACATGTAATACATTTTTTGAATCCAGATATGGTGTGCTATAATTTGCTGGAATTATAAAGAAACGGTAAATTGTGTACACTTTTTCACTAGAGAACTTAAAGGATCAAGACAAACTTCTAATAAGATAAATATGTCTTTAGAGTTAGACCTTAGAGTTAGTCTATAACAGTAGTCTACTCGTATCTCAATACCTTAACAGGCCATGCAAGACTGTTACTGATGGGTAGCCTTCTCACTATGTCTCGATGTGTAAACATCAACACCCAACACAGAGACAATGTCGTATGACACACGGAGAAAGAAAAATGTTGCATCCTTTGCTGCCAGTGTCTTCCAGTGTTAATTTCATTCATTCTGAGTCGGAGCAAACGTGCATGAACATGCCTAAAGCAGAAGAGCATAAAGGGAAAGGGCAGGTGGGAGCTTATCTATATGGCACAGGTGCAGAGGCTGCTTGAGAGATGCTGTCTCCCACTAAATACACAGCCCTCTTGGCAGCACTTTGTTTGAAGGTTTATCCATGCTGACAGCACTCTTTTCCTTACAACAAGGCGCAGTGAACGATCATCATGCATGTGCACCATGAGTAGCAGTGCAATTGGCAGTAAGCTGCGTTGGTTTCGATGTAAGCATGTATGTGTGCGACATGGTCTCTGGCACTGCAAAAGGGTTCTGCGTGAGGTTAGTGCCAAGAAAGCTGCTTAATTATTTCGGCAGGCTTTGCATCATGACGTGTCGAGCATTTTAATGTCCAAAAGTGCAGTTTCACGGTCGCACACTATTTAAAGTTCTTGTGCTGTGGTAGCCAGTACACTGAAATATTGCTTGTCTCGGAGCTCCACTTACCTCAAAACATTTCCTGGTTTTAAGGGCTTAGTGTATTTCATAGTACTCATACTTGGGCTTACTTGTGTATATTTTTGTGCATGTGCCTGTGTTTATTTTGCAAAAGTTGTCTGCTAGAGTAGCTGCAATCGATTAATGGCAGGAGTTGTACACTGCACAAAAATGAGCTTTTTATTTCGTGTCAACAACCTAGATATTGGCAGAATGGTTTTGGTGGTGCTTTCATGTCTAAATGAACAACTGATTGAGCACATTCCCAGCATATTTCGAAAACAGCATCAGTGCATCTAATTCACGCTGGGCTGATGTCTATGCAAAATCAGCATTGGACTTTATTCTGCATGGCTGTCACTTATACAGTCAACGTCCGATTTTTCAGACTCCCTAGATGTCACGAAAACGTCCAAAAAATCGGGTAGTCCGTAAAAATGAATGCATGCTTTTCACTGCTCTCAAGGGCTCAAATCATAACAGGCACGTCTGAAATAGCACAGAAAGCCGGCGAGTACACTTATTAGACATATTGGTAACTGTACTGCAACAGGAGACAACGGGTGCATGCATGTATAATTACAGAACATAGACTGTCCCGTGACAGTGGCTCCTTTCCATTCTTGTTATGCTTCACCGCACTAGAGTGGGTATGCTTAACCGCATAACACCGCCGTATTGCGGCGAAGCTGACTTTCAGAAACCAGCATTATGCAACGCTTTACCGTTGATGTACTTCCCACGCTTCGAATTTGTCTGCAAAAATGACAGAGGCGGAGTCGGTACCATTGTTGACAGTGGCAAATTCTTTCAATGAAGAACACGACAGTGCAAAGCAGGAAGCTTGGTAGCAAACCTCAAAGTAGCTAGCCCTAGCATTGCTGCGGTGGCTACGGCTGCCAGCAGATCGGCATGAAAGAGCGCTGGCCTAATGCTGCAAGATAATTAAAATGGCAGCAGTGGTGGATTCGATTAATGCCATTTTGCACTTGCAATCACAGCAAGAAGTCCGTCTGGTAAATCAGATGGCGAAGAGTTTCAGCGTACAAAATTACATTCGTCCTTGTACATTGGCTCTATGGGATTCGTGGGGGTGCCGCAAAGGTGACTGAATTATCGGGCATGTACGAAGAATTGGTCGTTGACTTTAGTGGCAATGGTATGTAATGTGTGATTTCAGTCGTGGAATACAGGTTGAGTACCATGTGTTGTGGTATAGACAGGGCAATGCTGTGCCGAAAATATAGTGGTTGATATTCAATACACATGGTGTTCATGCTGTCTTTCTTTAAGAATTTCGAAGAAAAGCTTACATTATTACTGAAATGGTGATACAGTGAAACCTCATTAAACCGTAGTTGGCCGGAACTCGGAAAAAAGCTGTACTGAAGGGCAGTACTGCTTAACCGAAATAGCATGAGATCACCCACTTACGTCTCAGAAAAGGAACTCGAAGAGAGTACGATGAAAAGGCAAAAAACATGCAGTATTTATTCACTTCGAGGGACCAAAGTCTTATTTTCGTTTGATGCCGCCGCAGCCTAGCAGTGACGTCAGCGGCCTCAAACTCATTTCAGCTGCGAGCCAGCTTTTCTGCCAGCCCCCTCTTCACTGCAAACTCCCACATGAGGCTGACGTAACACACAGCTTCTGCCACTGTCGGGCCTGAATCGCCCATGCTGTCGCTTTCCGTATCGTCCTCATCACTGTCATTAGATGACACTTCAGCAACAACAGAGACAACAATGGCTTCATTAGACATGTCTTGAGAAGTCTGAACTTTGCTGTCTGTGTCTCCCAAATTGGTGAAGAAAATACCCTCTATAACACCCTGCCGCTCCAGCAGTTGGGCCAGAAGGGTTTCACAAGCTTGGTCGATGATGTCGGAAGACTGGTTGATGGTGTCAGAAGTCTGGTCGATGGTGTCGCTAGCATCCTCTGCGTCACCCACGCAAACCGTGAAGCCAGCACGCTTGAAGCAGTTCTGCACTGTCGTCGTTCACCCTACTGCCACGAGTATTCCAGCGGCTGAATTGCACCCAGCAGGTCAATCGAAAAAACATTGCCACACTTAAGGGCTAGAAGAATTCTGCACAATGGATTCTTTTTGTGCAGCTATTTCACAGCCCGAATGACGCCTTTGTTCAAGGGCTGGGCAATCACTGAGGTATTAGGAGACAAAAACACAAGCTTCACAGCTGCAAGGTTATCCAGCACAACGTGTGCCAGCACATTATCTAGAATAACTACAACTCTTCTGTTCTACGCCGCAAAATGGCGGTCAATGAGGCGCATGTACTCCAAAAAAAAGTTTTGCAGTCATCCATGCTTTTGTATTGCTGCAGTAGATGACTCCAGATGGCAGTTGGGAGCCTTTGAAACATCTCGGCTTGGCCGACTTCCCAAACACGATAACAGGCAGTTTTTCAGTTCCTGGCAAGTTCATTCCGAATACAACTGAAATCCTGCCCTTGGCATGCTTGCCGCCAGTGCATGTCTCACCCTTGAACACAAGCATTCTGTCTGGCAGCAGCTTGAAGAACACTGTAGGCTCATCCGTGTTGAAGATATCGTCAGGCACGTAGTCCATCAGGACATGATTCAGCTGACCATTTTGTCATTGTTCTGCATCATCCACATCAGCGGTACCTTCTCCTGAAATGGTCCTTGTGTTTATGCTGTGCCTCACCTTAAACCCTGCCAGCCAGCCATTGCTGCATACGAAGTCATGGTGGTTCAGCTGCGAAGCGAAAACCAGGGCCTTCTCAAATAAGGGTTCATTAACAGCTAGGTTTTTCGACCGCGCTGCTTTTAACCACTTCACCAGTGCCTCCTTCACATCCGGAAAAGTTTAACCTCATAGCCGACATCTTTTTGCAGCCGCACTGCCAAGCAACCTCTCTTTCGCCTTCCAAATGCCACACACCATAGTCAACAGTAGATCCCTCTGACGTGTCAGCACCGGCTTCAGCATGACGCGAGTCCTAGCTTGGAAGACATCACAATGCTCTCTTGCATGGCGCCGAAAGAACAAAGAAACAAGTGCCCTCCGCATTTGCACTTGGAGGCCGTTCTGATCTCTGAGGCTTGTTGTACTGCTGGGCCACCTGACAGGGACAACATACCACCATGATTATGCGTAAAAATGTGGAAACACTACATGTTAACTGATACGTATGCGATTAGCTGGTGCAGTTTATGCAGATACAAAGCTCATTATGTTCAATGGCTGCTGAGTCGGGGATTTGACTTTACTACTTTTAAAACGAAACTACTGTTAAGTGGGTACAGTTTAACGAGGTTTTACTGTACAGTCGACTTCTATTAATTCGACTCCGGTTAATTCAATTTTTCATTTAGCTTGATCCTGACCAAAGGTTCCAGCCGGTGCCTATTCATTTTTATAAGCCCAAACTTTCGGTATTTCAATCCTAAAATTGGCCTTCACCAGATAATTTGAACTTGACCAGGTAGCACGCCTGGGCCTGACCCCTATGCTGACACCTCTTTAGTGGCAGCATGTCTCAGTGGAGCTTAGGAGACAGTGAATGTGCTGGAACACATGTGAGTAAAATCTCCCATTGAAAATGCCTGTTTTCAGCTTGCCCTAGGAAGATTTTCAAGCAGTAACTGTAGCTCATAACGTCTGATTAAGGCATTTACCCAATTCTAACACACGTCTCTTTTTTTCTTTTGCCAAGAAAATTGGACTGAAAATAGCCTGCGTGTTGCAATCGAACTTGAAACCAAAACAGCCTTTGCAGTGTTCGTGTGCTTTACCAAATAATATACATGCCATGTGGTTGAATAAACTCAAACTCAACTCAAAGGTCAACTTCCATGGAGCAAAAAAGCGACAAACTTTTGGTGTCCACTGCTTGGCAATGGCCGCCCGTCGCCCGACATTCAAAAATTGGCTATTAGCTGCCAATCTCTTTCCAGATTTTCACCACCTAGTGAGCATTGCCACCGGAAGTAGTCTTGTGTGGCAGAGAGCGCAGGCCAATGAGATCTTAGGACAGCCATTGGCTTCTGTAGGTCACCTGAGTCGAACTCGTCTGGCCACAATGACTACTCCTTGGCAGCGGCAGCACGGTCGGCGGCATTCACTCGCTCTTGCTTGCATGGAGTGTGAGGTGAAGAATATAGGGCAGTGCTTTTTGCTGGATTTTCCACCACACAAAATTAGTGTTAGAATCGAGCAACTACTGCCAAATGAATCAGCAGTGTGTTTCGGTGTATTTTCTGCATCTTGTTTAATTCAACTTGCTGGATGGTTTGATCGCTCCTGCCAGGCTTGAATTAACAGATGTCAGCTATCATAAGTTCGCTATGTTGGGTACGTTGCTGAATGCATTCAGTTTTAATGCACCAGCAATGAATGATACTTGATAGAGGCTGGTGTGCTTGCATGGCCTGCAGGGTGTTGCAGAGCTTTGCTGCAGCATTTCGGAGATTGCCACGGCATCCTCCAGGCAGTGTGGGAGGCTCACCCCCACTTAGCTCTGTCAGCACTGGTGTCCCCAACAATGAGCAAGTGCACACCTTTGAGGCCACCCTGGATGTGCGTGAGGAGGACACACGGGTAAGTGTACCAGAGCAAATTGTTGGCGTTTGGCAAGGCTAACTTATTACAGTTGAACCCACCTATAACAATATTCAAGTGCCAAAGTAATCCCATTGTTATAGCTGATAATTGTTTTGACCAGGTTGTATGAAAAAAGCAGAGGGCACAAACTTCTGAACATTTTAATTAGATAGAAAGAAGTACTCTGGAACCCACTTATAGCATTATCGGTGTTAACAATACTCAGACGTAACAATGAGCAGCCGTCGCACCAGGAACTTTTGTGTGTGTTCTCTGGCAAAATAAACCGCCTACAATGTTCCTATGCCGCATTACTGGCTATAACAATTAAATCTGGCTACTTGGTGTCTGCACTGAAAAGAAAAGAAAAACGCGAAACGCAAGAAAATAAAAATAAAAGTACAAGCTTGCTGCACCCACTTGCGTGCACCACACGTGCGTGCCCTATGCATGCCTTATGCATCGCCAGCCTCGCACGACCCTCTCTCGTTTCTCTTTCACCCCTCCGACACATGAGTTGAAGTTGAAGGAGTGGAAGGGAGACAGGAGAGACAGCAAAAGTGTGCAGTGGCTCGTGTGTGTTTTGCATTTCTCTTTCTTTTTTTTTCCTGTTCTCTCAATAATTTTGCCTTCTTTCTTCTTTTGGAGCTTGTACCCAGTCGGCAGACTGAATTGTTTTAACCGATAATGCTGCTTGGGAGCATTGTAGTAAGCGGTTTATTTCTCCATAGAACACATACAAAATTTCACGGTGCATCAGCTGCTCATTGTTATATCCAACATGCTGTTAAAACCGGTATCATTATAAAATGGGTTCGGCTGTACTTAATGCAACCTTTAGACATTAACTTGATTCAAAGTACACTTTGTATATTATCTTGCCACGTGCACATTGGGTGATGCCTCAATATGTGAAAAATATTGAGGGAAGGCAGTCAAAAGCTAGTTGTAATCACTGATTTGCAACATCAAGCTAAGCAGGGACAACAAAATCCTGTGAGTTCCACTTACTGCCTCCAACAAGAGTTTCAGATCTAAATGAATGCCCCAGGTAAGCGACCTGGGTGTTTGACCGTGCATGTCATCATCATCATCACCATCATCAGCCTATTTATGTCCACAGCAGGACGAAGGCCTCTCCCTGCAATCTCCAATTACCCCTGTCCTGCGCCAACCGATTCCAACTAGCACCCGCAAATTTCCTAATTTCGTTGCACCACCTAGTCTTCTGCCATCCTCTACTGTGCTTCCCTTCTGTTGGCACCCATTCTGTCACTCTAATGGTCCAACGGTTATCTGATTTGCGCATTACATGACCTGCCGAGCACCTTTTTTTTTTTCTCCCTTCATGTCTATTAAAATATCATCTATACCCGTTTGCTATCTGATCCAAACCGCTCTCTTTCTGTCTCTTAAAGTTATGCCTAGCATTCCTCGTTCCATCGCTCTTTGCACGGTCCTTAACTTGTTCTCAAGCTTCTTTGTCAGTCTCCAAGTCTCTCCCCCATATGTCAGCACCGGTAAAATGCACTGATTGTATACTTACATTTTCAGTGATAACGGTAAGCTCCCAGTCAGGAACTCGCGATGTCTGCTGTATGCGATCCAACCCATTTTTATTCTTCTGTGAATTTCCTTCTCATGATCCGGGTTCCCTGTGATTAGTTGACCTAGGTAAACATTCTCCTTCACAGACTCTAGAGGCTGACTTGCGATCTTGAACTCTTGTTCCCATACCTGGTTATTTACCATTATCTTTCCTGCATATTAATCTTCAGCCCCACTCTCCCTGTTAAGGTCCTCAATCATTTGTTGTAACTCGTCCGCAGTGTTGCAGAATAGAACAATGTCATCGGTAAATCGAAGGTTGCTGTGACTGTGCATGTAATGAATGCCTGATCATACTCCAAATTACAGTATATTCTTGTGTAAGGGCCACACTTTCTTGAAAATAAATTTGAGTTCGAATTTCTTGGGCCTGGCTCATACACACGTAAAATTTAAATAAATTTATATCTGCTTTAGAAAAACCAATGTGCTTGACGCCGTGTGTAAGGGAAACCTTCGTTTCAGCTGCATTTGATACTGTATTTGTTGTCACTGGCAAGTAACCACAGGGCTGGATCAGCAGGAGTCAGGTTCACCTCGAGCCCACTGTTACAAGATGAAGCCATCCTCAGACAGGGCTCGGACATTGCACTGAACTTTGCACCCAACGTAAGGTTACATGATGAAAACACTACCAGAGTATTCACACAAAGCAGGAACTGAACGTTACAGTCAGTAGCACCCAAGTATGTTTTAGCTGGTGCGGGAGCAACGAAAGCTCACTGCACAAATATTTACAGTACATACAAAGCGTGGAGCCCTTGAGCTATACCTTAATTTGTTTGCATACGTTACAAAAACACATACACGAAGTACTACACGACGAGCCACGTGGTGCCAGGGTATGAATTTCACCAGTGCTTAGTCGACGACTGCGAAAACAGCCAAACAGGAGACCAATACACCACTCGGTGTGACTGTGCACTGCACCGATGCTGCGCTGTTCAGCTATCCTCAGATGCAGGCCCGGATGTCAAGCTGAATGGTGAAAAATTCCTGGTATTTTCGCACGAAACATTAATGGAACATGCTGCTGTCAAACACTCGCATACTTTTGCGGATGGTGTGGCAGCAACAACACTATCGCCAAACACAACAAGCCTTACATGCATGTTGTGCACACATAGTGGCGCGCAGTTGTCTATGAAAGCCGGTAAGGCTGGAAAGTGTGACGGCACAAACTGCTCAGCAGCGGGAAGTTAATTTTGCAACATAGCTAACGGTTAAGTCGACGAGCTTCCCGCCAGAAGATTATTGAGGAAGCTTTAGCTCGGGCCCAACTCTGATGCGGCCTATTCAAATACATGTAAAGCGCAAAAACCCTTTTCTGAGATAACTCCTGGACTAATTTTAAGGAACTTTGTTGCATTTGAGAGAGAAAGTTAAATTTTAATGACTGTTCGGAACGGAATTTCGATTTATCGCCTGAACTTCTTTAAAAAGATTTGCAAAAATTTGAACGTTTGAAAAAAAAAAATAGAAGCACAGCTTACAAATAAATAGCTCTGCATCAACAGATGTCGCAGCTCTGTAAACGGCATCCATTAGATCATTCAAAGTGGACAAATTCGATATATAAATTCATAGCTTATGTGAATTCGTTACGTTGTGTACAAGGGATCTGCAAAAGCTGCATTTTCATATTGCTAAGTGTTTTTAAATTCATGTGTAACGTATCAATTTTGTCTGCTTTAGATGCACTATTAGATGCAATTTGCTGAATGGTGTTATCTTTTCATTGCTGATTTACAGAGTTGTAAACTTGTAGTTACGTTGTTACATTTTCTGAAAAGTTTTTATTTTTGCCAGTTTCTAATAAAAGAATTGACAACCTAAATAAAAAATTCGAAACCAACAGTCACTAGGTTTAAAGTTTTTCTTTTAAATACAACAAACTTTGCCAAATTTGGTGCAGTGGTTGCCGAGAAAAACAAATTCGCCTTTTACATGTGTTTAGATAGGAGCACCAGAGCTAAAGCTTCCTCTTAAGAGGAAGCTTTAGCTCGGGCCCAACTCCCGACGCCGCCTGTTCAAATACATGTAAAACGCAAAAACACTTTTCTGACGTAACCCCTCTACTGATTTTAATGAAATCTGTTGCATTTGAGAGGGAAAGGTAAATTATAGTGACTTTTGAAAGCAGAATTTTGATTTAGGGCGTAAATTTTATGAAAAAGATCTTCAAAAATTCGAAATTTCGAAAAATATAGAAGCACGAAGTTTACAGAATAATAACTCTGCATCAAAAACAGATATCGCGGTTTTGTAAACGGCATCCATTAGATAATTCAAAGCGGACAAATTCGATATGTCAATTTATATCTTATCTGAATTTGTTATGTTGTGTACAAGGGTTCTGCAAAAGCTGTATTTCCATATTACTACATTTTTTTAGATTCATGTGTAACATATCAATTTTGTCCGCTTTAGATGTACTATAAGATGCAATTCACAGAATTGTGATATCATTTTTTCTTGCTGATTAGAGAGTTGTAAACTTGACAGTTTTGTTTTCTGAAAATTTTCTATTTTTGCCAATTTTTAATAAAAAATTGACAATCTAAATCAAATATTGGAAACCAACAGTCACTAGATTTTAAGTTTTTCTTTTAAATGAAACAAACCTCGTCAACTTTGGTGCAGTGTTTGCAGAGAAAAACAAATTCCCCTTTTACATGTATTTAGATAGGAGCACCCGAGCTAAAGCTTCCTCTTAAGTGCAACCAAAGAGGAGACCGATGTGCATCTGTTGAGGTGCATGTGTGGGAAAAAGGGAAAAAAAACCTAATTTTTTTCCAAAAATACTATTAAGGCCCAAGTTTAAAGGCGTGGCTTTTACACGAGAATATATAGTGCCATTTTTGTATGAAAACTGCGTGAATGTCTACGGCCTACCAAAGGACTGTGACAAGTGACTGCACAGTTTTGCAAGCAAGTTGGTTAAATCACCAAGCCTAAATGCACCTCAAATTACTAAGTGGAGCTGGTCACCCTAGTTTAAGTAGAATTCTGTTTGGTCGTATTTATACTATCACAAAATGTGTCAGAATAGCAAGCAAACAATGAATACTTGAAAGTTGGTTTCTGTCTACATCTTAAAAACATTTTACACCCTTTGTGGTGTATCTTCGTCCCACAACAATAATTTTCTTCTGTCTTGTTTGTTTCCTTCCTTGAAAACTCTGTGCTCACTACTTTCTCTATGTCACACTGATAACACACATGCTGTTTGTGACGTGGAAGTACCGACCATGCAGCATTAAAGAAAGGAAAGGCACGTAAGATATATGGCGATTATTGTTGTATGACATAGGTACACCCCAAAGGGCGTAAACTGTCTTGCAAGTGTAAAGCCCAGACCACACATACGCTTGCAGACGCACGCAAGCCCGCGTCTACACGCCTTGAACTTGCCGCGCCTCATGTGGAATGGCGGTTTGCATACACCATAGATGCATGCCAGCGCATTGCCACGCATAGGTATTTGGCAGACATCTTTTTGTACTTTTTTATTGACAGTGTTTCAAAATGCTTCAGTATCTATAAATGTAATTATATTTTTTGTAGTTGTTAGATCAGCACAAAAAAGGAAACAAGAAGTGCTTTCTAACACGATATAAATCTGCCTCACTGAGAGTCGATTATACCTAGCCGTAGCTGTGTAGCTGTGGGAGCCGAGGTGAGGCGTGGTGAGGCAGCACGTGCACGTGATAAGAGAGAAACTGTTCACCAGGATCGCACTGCGTTTCGATCCGTGCGAGCTGTGCCGCACCATCCGCGCATGTGTGGCCATGCGGACGTGAGGTTGTGTGCGTCTGCAAGCGTACGTGGAGTCTGGGCTTTATATGCTATGCCCCCTATTATTTATTTGCTATATTTTTTTTATGTCCTCACTAGGGCAACTTCTCAGCATGTGCTCGAGATAAAGACTGCTTCAAGTTTCGCTGCAACACAGAGAAAATGGTACAAGTGACAATTCAACAGACAGCTGTCACCCCAGAGCTTGGCATCGAAAGGTTTGTTATCTTGAAGCATTTTAAGCACTTATGCATGCTGCTACAGCTGGCTGTTTACATCATTAGTGAGAGACAATGGGAAGTCTTACAGAATGGTCTTAGTATGACTTCGATGCTGCTGGTGTTGTCATTTAGTGGTGCTAAAGGGACTGGCTGCTTACGAGAACTGGCAATAAGATTACGCAAAATAAAATATATGATTCTGTAGTGACAGATTTGGGCATGAGAACAGTGGGATAAGTTAATTCTGTACACTATGTATGATGCAGTGAATATGTAGAAACAAAATGCAAATTACTTTTTGGCAGCACGCTGACAGCTCACAGGTTGGCCAAATAGCTCATGAAACCTCGTCTCAACGGTCATGAGCTTATCCTCTTCATTTTCATATGAGACCCTTGCAAATCTCTCTAGGTAGAATATGGCATTGGCAATCGTTAGGGCATGGTACCACCTGTTATACAGTAAAACCCTGTTGATACATATTTTAAGGGACATATATCCCTTAACGTTTTTCAGTTGTGTTTCAGTCAACAGCCCTCAGTTACATTAGTCCATCTTCTGCCCCTTCACATGCACTGGTTGTGCATCGACTTGAAACACCCTTAATTACTGGTGCTGCTGTCATTATGTGTGAGGCCAGGAAGTATACGTTTACTAATGTGGGAACAAATGTTGCTGAAGGAGAAAGATCACATTTGTGCCATCAGTGGGAGAAACAAAGTAAGGGTTACATAGAAAAGTGAAAATCAGAAATAGATACTGAAACAGAGTTGATAAATAGACAAATAAAGCAGTCCACATAGACATTGTGAAAGCAGCTTTTATTTCAATGTCAATTTTGGAATTTTTTTCTTTCACGGCAGGTGCTTTGGCATGTTGGTTTGCCCTGGACGGCATGTGAAGCACAGTGATATGCAACTTATTGGAATGGTGAGTACTGGTGCATTTGGGCTTATTCACGGTAGTGCTGTCCCATTTATTCAGACTTGAATAATTTGTCCTTTTCAGCATAATGTGTTCATTAACTGTGGCCAAAGTTAGCACTGAAATGGAGATGGACCTACAAAGCTTATGCCATTTGGATGCTGAACAGCAGTTCTAAAAACTTGTCTAGAAGTACATACTGCTCTTATGCAAACTGCTTTTGTCTCTCTTTTTTTTTTCTGTTATGGATGTTAAGGGACCCCTCACCAGGCCACATAGCAAATTTTGGTTGTTCACTGGAAGTTGTTATGTGCCCTCTTGGGAGCATTCTACCACACTTTTTTTTTTCAGATTAGTTCATTAATAGCTGAGGTAGAAACATTTCAGTACTGTGCACCCATGAGTTCAGGAGACGAGCGTCACCGCCAACAAGGACACTCTCTACACTTGCTCCGTCTAGCCTCTGCAAGTGAAACCAGATCTGGAGGATTGCATGACGCATACCTCACGGGCCCCGCCTTCCCTTTTTTTTAAATCTCTCTCTCTCTCTCTCTCTTTTTTTTTTTGCTGTGTGATGCACTTCGGCTGACAGTTATGCACGCGAGCTGTTGCGTTTGTCTCGTTTCGCACAGCACACGATTTTGCGCGCTGTGCACGAGAACACCTCACTAGCGGTATAAGTCAGTGCTACACGAATACTGAAGCAGACACAAGCAGATCACAGAGCATGATTGCGCGTAGCTCTCAGCGCGCGACTGCATGACGTAGGAACAAGCAGACGAAATGGAAGTACATCTCTTTCTCACCCAGACCAAAATGTTGCCTTGAATGCCGTATTTACTCGCATAATGAATTCACTTTTATTTCCGAAAAATATGTGCAAAGTTGGGGGGGGGGTGTTCATTATGCAGGGTAAAATTTTGAGCAATTTCTTTTTCCATGGTCACCTCTAAAAAAGTTAGTTTTGCAGAAGATGCGAACCATCAATTGCGATAGCAAATGTGTAGACAGCTACATGAAGTAAGGATAGTAGTTTTATCAGCCGTATAAACTTGCAAACATTAGCTCCAACGCAAACTGAGTGGCAAGAACGCAGGACACACAAAGGTTTGAGCCGCCATCGACTCAGCTCCCGACGCAGATCGCTTTGAAGATAGGATGCACTGTGCAGCCCCCCTTCCCCCCCTCCCTCTCCTCCCTCCGGCGCCATGCACGCGATGGAAGACGGCATGTTTCCTTTCCGCTTTCCTCCGTTGTACACGGCAGATTGAGCCACAATCATTGGTTTCCCTCACGCGCTTTCACTCACACCTACACCATGCGGTGCTCAGTGATGATGACGACGATAGCAAAAATGCCTGGAGCGTCCATATAGTAATTGCTATCGCAATAAAAGTAAGAGACACGGTATGATTCGGTGTCCAACAAGGCATCGAACACAGTCGCACCCGTCTCCTACTTCATGGCAGCAAGTTCAGGGTGCGATCATTATGCGAGAAAAACAAAAACATATTTCTTGGGGCTGCGCTCATTGCTTGAGTGCATCCATTATGCGTGTAAATACGATAATTCTCTAAGTGTCACATTTCACTATGAGTGACATCACAGCATATACATGTACATAGGCACACTTGCTAATGTACGTCATCCCCCTGTCTTGCCAAGTGCGTTTTCTTGTGTTGTAGAGGGGATTAAGAAACGGCCGATCCAATTCTTTTGTGGCAACACACATGTTGCGCGGTGATTTTTCTTTTTAGGGGTATAAAGAAAACTGCCAAATATGAAATAATACCACGTGGGAGCGTGGCACCCTTGAGGCGAAGGGCAGACAGCGTTTAGTTTGAAATTTCAGCTCTTTCCGCAGCATGTTCCGATGTAATAATTAGCAATCATGATCGTGAGCGTGCATTGTATGTACTGTGTGTGTCAACTCAAAATGGCCAGACCTGGTGAGGGCCCCTTTAATGTTAAGCATTGCAGTGCTGTACAGTGAAAAGAAAAAGCTTTTGTTTTCCAGTCTTCCCTTTACAAACATTTTTTTGGTTAACCTATTCTTCACCCCTCCCCTATTTTTTACTAATTTTGTTTTCTGATGGCTGTTTAGGTATCTATGGCGAAGTCCACCGTGGGTGCAGAACCAACAGCCTACCAAATCACAGGCAGATGGAATCCCCAGGAGTCAGCTTTTGAACTGCTTAACACGGAGACATCACGAGGTAGCTACAATTTTCAGCATTGAATTTAAGTAAGGAGCACAGTGTTCCCACACTGTCCTTCTTTTACTAGAGCATCCTCCTGAGCCCCCCACCCTACCCCCCATTTTTAAAGCGAAGCTTTCGTTGCCTTTTCCTTCGACTTTCCCACTGCTGCTGCTGCTGTGGCTACTGCTGTCCGGCACACCGCTTCGGGGGGTGGTTCAGAGCGTGTATATACATGGAAGGAGCGTGGCAGAGAAGGAAAGAGACACAAGGAACTCGTTTGGACGGCACTGCGTCAAATGTGCACAATGCCCTCTGGATCTCCCGGGTCGTCGCCACATTAGCCTCTTGACAGCTGTAATTATCCGTGACTCCCCGCAAGTGCTTACCTTTCTACCAACGTGCAAGTCCAGAGGGAAGCTAGATAGAATGGAAGGGACAAGAGGGGAGAGGAGGCAGAGAATGGGTAGAACCGATGCAGTTGCGAAACGAGTGAATAATAGCCTTGCCACCCTTTGCTCACACTTCCCATACAAATACAAGATTTGGGTGAGGGGGGGGGGGGGATGCAAGGAAAAGGTGACGTGAGAAGGCAAGGAAACGCTGGATAAACTTAAGTTCAAGGTACGGTACAGTGTGTTTCTGCTATTTCTGAAAAATAAAACCATGCAAATATGTCTTGTGCACAACTTATGCAGGGCGTGCAGAAGCAGAGCCGTATTAACTGAAGTGCACCGCGAGGTCTAGGCGACACAACTGAAGTGGTCGCACTTCAAATCAACACTTCTGTGCCTGCCACTATAGCTTTGCGGATATGGTATTGCTCGAGGTCACTGATTTGACTGAGACCAGCCGCATTTCGACGGGAGCGAAATAAAAAACGCTCGTGCACTTTGACTTAGGGACACATTAAAGAACACCAAGGAGCCAAAATAATCCGGAGTGCACCACTATGGCCTGCCTCATAATCCGATTGTGCTTTTGGCACGTGCAGCCCCATAATCAAATTCAAGTTCAATGCTTCTGCCACGATGCGATGTGCCATTTGAGGCAATGGCAATGCTCAACCCTCTCAGAGGTTATGAAATAATGCACACAACAACGCCTCAAGCAAACACCTCTCCCTTTGTGTTTTTTTGTACTACGCAGACAAGCAGCAATGGTGCACGCGAGGTAACGTTTAACATCAACTCACCACTCTCGTGTTAGCCTAAACGTTGAAGAAATTAAGCTTTAGCCGTCAACATCACCGCAAATTATCGTCAATCAAAGCATCCAGCATGGAAAGCTTTGCTTACATCGATTCCCACAGTGTGTAGGATCTGCATAATTTTTTTGATCTTTCTTTCTTTTCTTCTACTGCTTATGGTAGACACTAGGGTGTACCTGACGGTGGCTGTGGATTTGGTGGTGACTGGTGTGCATGAGCCGGTTCGTTTTGTCTTTGAGACAAAAGCCAAGATCTACCCCCAGTCAGAGAAGTTCTGGTATTTTGGACGGAAACCATTCCACGAAGAGTTCTTTCTGCGACTGAGAGAAGTAAGAAACCTTGATCCTCTTTCCTGCTTTCTCTTTTACTTTACTGAGGGAGTTTTTCTTTTATTATAGGAGCTATTGAACGCCATCTAGTGGGATCATAACTGTTCCAAATAAAAGATTTCTAACATTTCATCATTTGGACCGAGGTACCGTAATATAATACAAACAACACATCCTGTTACTAAAACGTTATTTTAACCAATTAATGTCTGGGAGCACAGTTTAGTGTGAGTCAAGCCCAAATATATTGAATGGAATTGCCATATGTGTACTTGGATATAATACAGTAAAAGCTCGTTAATTCGAACCGCAAGGGGAAGCCGCTTCAGTTCGAATTAACGAAAGTTCGAACTAACGAAAGTGAAGGAGGGCAACAGTACACTGCGATTTGGAAGCAGTAGGGCATGTCAGAAATTTGGCGTGTGCCGCGGGCACACGCCATCTTCAAGTCGAAGCTCTGGGTCCGACTGTGCCACACCACCAATGTCTACCGAAACGAACGTTAGCCGAGGCTTAACACCATCACAATGAATCGCGACGGCCGATACCTCCTAAGCTGAAAACAGAAGTGCACAACCGATAAAGACTGCCGAGACAAAGACGCTGAACATGTGAAGGTGGCAAAGGCCCTGATTCGTTGGTTCTTGATTGCAAGCGCAGCTGCGACGTACTTGATTCGCTGTGTTTTGGAGCTTGCCGTGCCATCTCTACACAACATTAGCAGCTGTACAACTTTTGCGAAGCCTCCGAGATTCGCAACGGGTAAGAAGTCTCGGAGGTTACGTAGAACGGAGAGGCGGCAGCCGCCGCTGCCTTCTGGCTGACCCCGCGTCGGTTAGATTTTTGTCCGATTTCGCCTTCTCTCGCCGTTCTCTCCGTTTCGGAGGCAATACAGCCTTGTGTGTAAGCAGTAGGCGCGTTTCTCTGGCCGTGTGCCAGGCGGGCGTAGTTCGAATTATCCGTGAGGGAACCTTCTCGCGTTCGAATTAACGGACTTTTTTATACATAGACTTCTATGGAGCTTGGCCGGACCAAATCGTACAGTTCGAATTATCCATAAATTCGAATTATTGAAGTTCGAATTAACGAGCTTTCACTGTATCAGAATTCTCTTGAGTGTATGAAGACCAGTGCTGTGTACTGTACTGTAAGCACAATACAGACTGCTCATAATTATAACACAAGTCACCAGAGTCATGAATATCCGCATTTATAAGTGGTACCGCACTATAATTAAAACAATTTTCAGAGCTTACACATATGTGCAGAACATGTAGACCAAGCAACTGCATGTATCTGACAATTGAAGTATGCGATCAGGATGTTCTCATTCTTCTAATTTTGCAAATGTTGAAAGTTTAATACCCAACGACTGACCTTTACAGATGGTACTTGCATGAAGCAGACAAAAATAACACTGAAAGAAAAATATGCAAAAGAAGAAAGTGTTTACTTTACGCACATAAACTGAAAAGCTGAAGAGCAACAATACACACCACACATTCACGGTGGAGTTCTGCATAGAGTGCACAGACCTTGTCAGCACTATGCGCATAAAACCGCAGTTAATATATTTCACATTACCCTATGCAATTTTGATGGGACACTGTAAAATTTTGCTTACTTGTAGTATGATCAGGCTTATTCTCAATTGTATGTTTCATGCTTCAGGCTTCCATACATGCATGCATGTGCGCTTCTGTGCTCATGTGGGCACTTGTGTGGTCTTGTGGGCATGAAACCATGAAACTAGGGGTGTGCTAATATTCGAAAATTTTGAAAATATATATTTCTAATATTCGTATTCGATTTGAAAAGTAGGTATTAAAAACATCCGATATTCGATTGGATTCGAATATTCAAAACAAATCGAATATATTGCTGGCCGTGCAGGAGCAAACATGGTTCTTAGCGTTTATTTTTATCTAATCTAAGGAAGTGTGTTTAATCTTGTGCTGAATATTGCGCTAATTTGATGCTGCTGATGAAATTTTGCCTGTAAAACATGCTTAGCCACTGAACGTCCAAGCTGTAGTGTTGTGTTTTGTTACATTCAATCCACGGTGGCGCCACTAGCACCACTGACGTTAACGCTGCTTAGCCATCTAGCAGAGGGCGCCACTGAAGTGGTTCCAGGCATTTGTGTGTATATATCATGTCAATAAACAGCGCAGGGGCACTTCGTTTGTTGCCGGCCCAGCCGAAGGTTGCATCATTCCTCTCGTCTCGACATGGTGTCTGAAGTTGGATCTGCTTCAAATTGACGACGATGTCTCGGGACGACGACACCAAGGACAGTGAGCCACTTGCGGCTGCTGGCTAGGGAGTCATGGTAATCGCTGTGCCCC
The DNA here is from genome assembly GCF_038994185.2 of Dermacentor albipictus. NCBI lineage: Eukaryota > Metazoa > Arthropoda > Arachnida > Ixodida > Ixodidae > Dermacentor > Dermacentor albipictus. The sequence goes on from NC_091821.1 coordinate 112,757,019, forward strand.
ACTTGCAATCGCCCCCTCAATTCGACTTCGAGAACTCGACGGCTTGGCAAAGATGGCATCAACAGTTCGAGGACTACAGTTTCATTACAGGTCTTCACGCAGCGGGCGACGAAGTTCGCATCAGAACGCTGCTGTACTGCATGGGAACCAGGTCACGGGACACTCTATGCTCGTTGCAAGTACAGGACGAAGATTACACAAGATGCAGTGTCATCGTCGGTAAGCTCTATGGGTATTTTTTAACCCCACCAACGATATGTATGAGAGCGCAAGGTTCCACCGACGCGTTCAACAGGCAGGCGAGACTGCTGATGCGTTCTTCACGGCCCTAGAAAATATGAAGCGCTGCAACTACGCTTCACGTGTCATAGAAGAGCCATTGATCCGCAATCGTTTTATTGTTGGCCTTCGTGACACGAAGTTATCGGATAAGCTTTGCCGCAATCCGAACTTTCACGAGATGAAGCGCTCATGTGTGTTCGTCAGGCAGAAGACGCAGGAAAGGAAAGAGCAAATCTTTCGGCACGCTCGCCAGCAGTGCTGGGTCATCTTAGGAACGTTTGGCTGACCCTTAATAAGTCAAAATGCAAATTCGGTGTTGCAAGCGTCAAGTTCCTTGGGGTAGTTATTAGTGGCAGTGGTATTTCGCCGGACCCAGACAAGCTTGCCACTGTCAGGCGCATGGAACCTCCGGTCGATGTCGGTGATGTCCGCAGATCATTGGGCATGGCCAACCACATGGGAGAGTTCTTACCACACTTTTCAGAGGTGACGGCAACCATTTGTGGATTGCTCAACAAGAAAAGCGACTGCGGCCTGGGGACCAGCCCAGCAGGATGCGTTCCAGAAGTTCCAGATGTCGTCCAATACCTGCATGGCGAACTACCACCCACTGCTTCTGACCATCATATCCGTAGATTCTAGTTCGTTTGGCTTGGGTGCCGTTTTGCTACAAGCCCAACCGAGTGAGGAGCGTAGAGCTGTGGCCTACGCATCACTCTCCATCTCACCAACGGAACAAAGTTACAGCCAGACAGAAAAGGAAGGCTTGGCGGTTGCATGGGCAGTCAAGCGGTTTGACGAGTATGTCCATGGCCTATACTTGACTGTCAAGACTGACCGCTTTCCGCTCACATCACTGCTGGGTTCCATGGATGTCAATGCTTTACCACCAAGAATCCAAACCATTCGACTAAAGCTCATGAGGTACCAGTACAGGATTCTGTACGTTCCGGGGAAGTTGCTAGCAATGGCTGATACTCTTTCAAGAGCCCCTGTCACACCTGTATCCACCGCTGAGGAAAACCAAGTGGAGTTGTATGCAAGTGAGGTTGTCAGCAGCATTGAGCAAGACACACCAATCGGCTTTGAGGCAGTTGGTCCACACCAGCCGATGAATGGTGAGTGCGTCGCCCTTGTGAAATACTACAGACAAGGTTAGCCCCCATAGAGCAAGGTTCCATTGAACCTCTTGAAGTATTGGAAGTACCAACGGGAGCTGACGGTATGCAAGGAATTGCTTCTTAATTTAAAGGTAGGCGTCTTGTTATTCCGGAAGCTCTGCAGAGGAATGTTTTGGATGCAATCCATGAGGGTTATTAGGGCGGGAACCGGTGCAGGGCACGTGCTTGCGACTGTTTGGTGGCCTAACATAGGCAAACATATTGCGTCAATGGTTTAATCGTGTGAACGGTGCGTAACTACAAGAGTTCAGCGGGTTGAGCCTTTGCTACCGACACCGTCAATGGAGCGCCCATGGCAACAAGTGAGGGCAGATTTGTTCCACCTGGAGGGACAAAATTTTCTTCTGCTTGTGGACTACTATTCACACTATCCTGAAGTCATCATGCTACGGAACACTTCCAGTCAGGCGGTGATTTCGGCTATCAAGAGTGTCATGGCTCGATTCGGCATGCCGGAAGTGCTCCGAAGTGATAATGGACACTAGTTCTCGTCGAGTTTGCAAGTTTTGCGAAAAACTATGGGTTCAGTCATGTTACTAGCAGTCCCGGTTACCCGCAGTCAAACGATGCAGTAGAACGGGCAGTGCACACTGTGAAGGATCTCTTCCGCAATAGCAACGACTACTTCCTGGCACTGCTAGCATATTGCAACACACCAGGTGTCACGGGTTACAGCCCATCCCAGCTGCTCATGGGTCAGTGGTTACGAATACACGCACCCAGGGACCACGGCAAGCTGTCGCCAGAAATACCACCACCAGACGTCTTCTCCCAAAAAGATACCACCGCCAAGAAACGGCAAGCTCGGAACTTTAACTGTCGCCACGGGGTGCAAGAGCTTCGGGACCTTTCTTCAGGGGGCGAAGTGTGAGTAACGGATGCCAAGTGCCATGCCTAGGTGCTCAGCAGAGCCCAGCGGCCACGCTCATACATCGTGGAAACACCCGGGAGTGTAATGCAGCGAAACCGACGGCATCTGGTGCCTTTTACAACCGAGCAGCCCACTCTAGATTCAGGTGCATCATCCCCCGATAAACCAAACCTGCCATCTCCAACCTTATTTCCAAGCCCGGGGCCAAGCCAGGAGCAAGCATCACCCGGCAAGCATGAGAGGAGTGCCAGGCGGGACATGGCTGGCATCCCTGAAGAGGTTACAAGGTCTGGAAGGCGTGTGGTGCCACCCAAGAGGCTGAACTTGTAAATCTCGGAAAGGAAGATGTAGTGTTGTATTTTGTTAGATTCAATCCACGGTGACACCACTAACGCCACTAACACTAATGCTGCTTACCCATCTAACAGAGGGCGCCTCTGAAGTGGTTGCAGGCATTCATGTATATCATCATCATCATCATCATCATCATCATCATCATCATCGGCCTGGTTACGCCCACTGCAGGGCAAAGGCCTCTCCCATACTTTTACAACCACCCTGGTCGTGTACTAATTGTGGCCATGTTGTCCCTGCAAACTTCTTAATCTCATCCGCCCACCTAACTTTCTGCCGCCCCCTGCTACGCTTCCCTTCCCTCGGAATCCAGTCCGTAACCCTTCATGATCATCGGTTATCTTCCCTCCTCATTACATGTCCTGCCCATGCCCATTTTTTTTCTTGATTTCAACTAAGATGTCATTAACTCGCGTTGGTTCCCTCACCCAATCTGCTCTTTTCTTATCCCTTAACATTACACCTATCATTCTTCTTTCCATAGCTCGTTGCGTCGTCCTCAATTTAAGTAGAACCCTTTTCATAAGCCTCCAGGTTTCTGCCCCGTAGGTAAGTACTGGTAAGACACAGCTGTTATACGCTTTCCTCTTGAGGGATAATGGCAATCTGCTGTTCATAATCTGAGAATGCCTGCCAAACGCACCCCAGCCCATTCTTATTCTTCTGATTATTTCCGTCTCATTATCCGGATCTGCCGTCACTACCTGCCCTAAGTAGATGTATTCCCTTACCACTTCCAGTGCCTCGCTTCCTATTGTAAATTGCTCTTCTCTTCCGAGACTGTTAAACATTACATTAGTTTTCTGCAGATTAATTTTTTGACCCACTCTTCTGCTTTGCCTCTCCAGGTCAGTGAGCATGCATTGCAGTTGGTCCCCTGAGTTACTAAGCAAGGCAATATCATCAGCGAATCGCGAGTTACTAAGGTATTCTTCATTAACTCTTATCCCCAATTCTTCCCAATCCAGGTCTCTGAGTACCTCCTGTAAACACGCTGGGATTGGTATTGGAAAGATCGCATCTCCCTGCCTGACGCCTTTCTTTATTGGGATTTTGTTGCTTTCTTTATGGAGGACTACGGTGGCTGTGGAGCCGCTATAGATATCTTTCAGTATTTTTTACATACGGCTCGTCTACACCCCGATTCCTGATTGATGTATATATATATATCATGTCAATAAACAGCGCCGGGGCACTTCGTTCGTTGCCGGGGCACTTCGTTCGTTGCCGAGGCACTTCATTCGTTGCCGGGGCACTTCATTCGTTGCCGGGGCACTTCGTTCGTTGCCGGAGTACTTCGTTTGTTGCCGGGGCACTTCGTTTGTTACCGGGGCACTTCGTTCATTGTTGGCCCAGTCTCGACACGAGCTATGCAGGAAAGCCAGCCCCTTAGTAGCAAAAAGCAATGGCTTGCGAATCAACAACGAGGGTGCACTCTTTTGCAGGTTCCACCCCTCAATCCTGAGCTTATCACTTGACAGCAAATCCAATGATTCAATGAGTGACGACTGGTACAGGGTCAAATGCCTCCGAGTTTACAGGAAATCGATGCTGTATAGTAAGGCACAGGTTGGCGAGAACAGACAACTAGCGGAAATTATTGAATTTTCCAAAGCTATCATGAGCCAAATACGCAATTTTTTAGTGTAGCAACTTACTAGTTTATTTTTTTTTCTTTTGCCAATGACAATGTAATTGCAATGTTCCAACATTGTGAAATAAATGTTAAGTACTCCCGCCGTGGTTGCTTAGTGGCTGTGGTGTTGGGCTGCTAAGCACGAGGTTGCGGGATCGAGCCCCAGCTACGGCAGCTGCATTTAGATGGGGGTGAAATGCAAAAACACCCGTGTGCTTAGATTTGGGTGCATGTTAAAGAACCACAGGTGTTCCAAATTTCCGGAGTCCTCCACTATGGCGTGCATCATAATCAGATCGTGGTTTTGGCAAGTAAAACCCTCCAATTTTTAAATGTTAAATAAATGTTAACATGTTAAAATAAGCCAACTTGCTAATAAATGCATGTGCATATCATTATTTGATATTCAATTTGATATTCGTAGCAACGTATTTGTGTTCGATTTGTATTAGAAAATTTTTATATTAGCCCACCCCTACATTAAATCATAAACTCTGAATCATGTGCCTGAGCTGGTGGTGCAGGTTTAGAAAGGCCATGTTTATCCCTTCTTTTATATATGAAGGGAAGTAAAGTGCACTTGTTTTCAATGGGAATTGTTGCGTGGCAGGTGGATCCAGAGGAAGCTCGCCAAGGCCATCGCTGGGAAGTTCTCGGTGTAAGTAGTGGAAGCCAGATCCGTCGCAAAGCAGCCCTGTCCCTTGCCTTGGATCAACACAGTCCTGGCCAGGAGCCATCTCCTGAATCTGCAGCAGGAGACATAGATTCTGGTAAGTAATTTACCCAAATACGCTTTCTCTCCTTTATCTTGCTGAAGGCCTCATGGGCTGAACATATATATGCACATGTGTCTCCAGGGCTGTAAGTTCTCAAGGTGTATGAATTCTTGGTAATATTATATCGCTGTCATGGAGTAAGGGAGCCCTGCATGATTTCTTGAGCATGGTTGATCAACCTGTCTGATCACACTATTTTGCAGTCATAAACATAACAGCCAAATATTACCCCACGAAGCATGCCAAGTAACCCGCAGCATTATCAAAAAGCTTGCTTTCTCTTTTCTTGCAATTCTTTATAGTTCCATGGTCCCTCATATACACTGGGACATCTTGGTAAAATGGCTGATAATATGGAAATTCATGAATCATTTTGCCTTCATATGCAAGGCAAGTAAGCAACTTCATTGAAAAGTTGTGCAGGTCCCCTTCACAAGCGTGCACATTATACCGGTCGACAGTAGTCTAACTGCTGAACCACTGAGATGCAAGTATGTATAATGTGACTGGTCTCCTCTGTGGTGCAGATGTTGATGAGCCACTGTTGAGTGGCACAGGTGAAGTAAGCAAGGATTGCTCAGCCGGCGAGCTGGAGGGATGGGCCCAAGTGCTGAGTCGGTGGCGACAAGCAGGCCTGGAGGCAGGGCCTCCCAAGGCCTTGGCACCTCTTGTCCGGGCAGCAGGCATCCCAGAGGCGTTGCGAGGAGAGGTCTGGCAGCTGCTGGCAGGTGCCGCCCAGGATCCCCAGGCCGCTCAGGCCTACCGGCTGCTGCTGGCACGCGACTGCCCTTGCGAAGGTGTCATTCAGCGTGACCTGCACCGCACTTTTCCTGCACATGAATTCTTCCGTGATGCAGCTGGTCAAGATGCTCTCTACAAGATTTGCAAGGTACACACAACAGAAGCATATTCCATGCAAGCAGAGGTCACTTGTTGAATCTGGCTCTATTGATGGGTGGCTGCTAACCTTCACCCATTGGCTTTCAAAGGCAATGATTCATTAGTTTCAAATTCTATTTGTTGTCTCTCGTCCTTCTGTTTGAAGCAGTTGTTTAATGCAATGAAACATAGTTTACTCATCACTTGTTTATCGGAAAACTGGGGAAATTCTGTACACTTGGAATGACTTTGGCAAATATTTATAGAGATGTATTGGGTTAGACATTCACTAATTTGACACCAATTTAACGCACATCAGTTAATTAGAGATTAGAACGCACACTGCATGTGCCATGCACGGTGTTTCGGTGATAAGGAGAGCATGGGAAACATACAAACATGCATTCATATTGTGGTTGGCAGGATTGTGACCTTGCCAAATCATCATTATCATCATCAGCCTGTTTTATGTCCACTGCAGGACGAAGGCCTCTCCCTGCGGTCTCCAATTACCCCTGTCCTGCACCAACCAATTCCAACTAGCGCCTGAAAATTTCCTAATTTCATTGCCCCACCTAGTCTTCTGCCATCCTCGACTGTGCTTCCCTTCTCTTGGCACCCATTCTGCAACCCTAATGGTCCACTGGTTCTCTAACCTACGCATTACATGACCTGCCCACCTCCATATCTTTCACCTAATGTCAATTAGAATATCAGCTGTCCCCATTTAATCTCTGATCCACACTGCTCTCTTTCTGTCTCTTAATGTTATACCTAACATTCTCCATTCCATTGCTCTCTGCGCGGTCCTTAACTTGTTCTCAAGCTTCTTTGTCAGTCTCCAAGTTCCTGCCCCACATGTTAGCCCCAGTAAAATACACTGATTGTACACCTTTCTTTTCAATGATAATGGTAAGCTTCCACTCAAGATGTGACAATGCCTGCTGTATGCGCTCCGACCTATTTTTATTCTTCCGTAAATTTCCTTCTCATGATCAGGGTCCCCATTGAGTAATTGACCTAGGTAAACGTACTCTTCAAAGACTCTATAGGCTGGCTGGCGATCCTGAACTGGGCACAAATGAAATGAAATGAACTCTTGTTTGCTTGCCTGACTGTTCATCATTATCTTTGTCTTCAGCATATCTTCAACCTCGCTCTTACACTCTCTCTGTTAAGCTCCTCAATAATTTGTTGTAACTTGTCCCCAGTGTTGCTGAACAGGACAATGTCATCTACAAACCGAAGGTTGCTGAGATATTCGCCATTGATCCTCACTCCAAAGCCTTCCCAGTTTGATAGCTTGAATAACTTCTTCCAAGCACGTAGTGAGTATCGTTTGAGAGATTGTATCTCCTTGTCTGACCCCTGTCTTTATAAGTATCTTCATACTTGTGGAGAATTAGTCTGTAGATATTTTCGAAGATAGTTACATAAGAATCCTGTACTCCTTGTTTACGTAATGCCTCTATGACTGCTGGTATCTCTACTGAATCAAATGCCTTTTCGTAAGCTATGAAAGCCATATAGAGAGGCTGATTGCTCTCTGTGGATTTCGATTACCTGTTTGATGACATGGATGTGATCCATTGTAGAGTATCCCTTCCTGAAGCCAGCCTGTTCCCTTGGTTGACTAAAGTCCAGTGTTGCCCTTATTCTATTGGAAATTACCTCAGTGAATATTTTATATAATACGGAAGTAAACTAATGGGCCTATAATTTTTCTGTTCTTTAAGTCTCCTTTTTTGTGGATTAGTATAATGTTGGCATTCTTCCAGTTCTCTGGGACCCTTGAAGTCGGTAGGTAATTCGTATAAAGGGCTGCCAGTTTTCAAGCATTATGTCCTCCTTATGTCCTCCTTCTTTGATTAAATCGACTGTTACTCCATCTTCTTCTGCTGCTATTCCTCGTTTCATGTCTTGCAAAGGCCCTTCTGACCTCATCGCTAGTTATAGGAGTTTCTGTATGCTGCTCATTACTGTTTCGAATTGAGTTATCCTGAGTCCTCTGGGTACTGTACAGGTCAGTACAGAATTTTTCCGCTGCTTTTATTATAGCTTCGAGATTGCTGATGATATTACCTTGTTTATCTTTCAGTGCATACATCTTGGTTTGTCCTATGCCAAGTTTCCTTCTCACTAATTTCAGGCAGCATCCATTTTTTACAGCTTCTTCAGTTTTTCTCACTTTATAATTTCGAATGTCACTTATTTTTGCCTTTTTGATCAGTTTTGACAGTTCCGCGAATTCTCTTGAGCTGGACACTTTAATTCTTTGTCGTTTCTTTATTAGGTCCTTTGTTACTTCAGAGAGCTTACCAACTGGTTGCCTTAGTGCGTTACCTCCTACTTCCAATTTCTGCTTCTGAAACCAGTCTAGTTACTGTTTCATTCATTATCTGTATGTCCTCTTCATCCCTCAGTTCTAAGGCTGAATATTTCTTTGAAAGCACCAGCCTAAATTGGTCTGCTTTTTCCCTTACTGCGTCTAGCTGGGCCTGTTTCTTCATGACCAATTTCACCTTTTCTCCCTTCAAATTGACGTGAATCCTAGCCCGAACTAACCTATGATTACTGCACTTTACCCTACCTAACACTTCTACATCCTGCACTATGCTGGGATCGGCATAAAGTATGAAATCAGTTTCATTTCTTGTTTCACCATTAGGGCTTTTCCAGGTCTACTTTCTGTTGCTACGCTTCTCGAAAAAGGTGTCCATTATTCGAAGCTTATTCCTTTCTGCAAATTCTACCAGCATCTCTCCTCTAGCATTCCTAGAACCGACGCCATGATTGCCAATTTCTTGTTCAGCAGCCACCTCTTTCCCACTTTTGCATTGAAGTCGCGCATTACTACAGTATACTGAGTTTGCACTTTTCTCATCGCTAATTCAACATCTTCATAAAACTGGTTGACTTCCTCATCATCGTGACTGGATGTTGGAGCATAGGCTTGTACTACCTTTAATCTATACCTCTTATCAAGTTTGATTACGACTACAGCTACCCTCTCATTAATGCTGTAGAATTTGTCAATGTTGCCCGCTATGTCCTTGTGGATTAGAAATCCTGCTCCGTATTGCTTATCTAGGAGTCCTCTATACCAGAAAATGTGGCTGTTAGTCAAAACTGTATAAGTCTCATCAGTTCTTCTAACCTCATTAAGGCCAATGATATCCCAAACAATGCCTGATAGTTCCTCAGAGTCCTGCTAAGCTAGCTTCACTCAAGAGAGTTCGGGTGTTAAATGTTACCAGGGTCAGTTTCCATTGGCAGCTTGTCCAGGTCCAGAGATTCTGAGCATTTCACATCACAAGATTGCAGCAAACAAAATTGGCTTTAAGACGAACATTAGTAACTGCTCTTGCACATGGTAGCTTAACTCTTTTGTTACCATGCCTATTCAAATCGGTCACTGGTGATCGATGCTTTAGATTGCCGATTTCAACATGTTGGATCCATTTCTTATCCACTTAAAGCCATCCAGTAGTTAGTACAGGCACTGCATGTACAGAATCAGTTTAAATTTTCGTGCTCTGACGATTGTGGGATTTTTGACGGACCTTTTTGTGAACTAATGAGCGTATGTTGTAGCGAAAAGGGGCGTGGCGGTCACGTTCTGCCACCCTCGAGAAAAAAACATGCCACTCACGATTACGCCACACTAGCGTCAAAATTTTGTAGTAAAATGACTCCCAGGAAGTCACGAATTTAATTATATCACCAGTTTTGCCGTCCGACAGTACTGAGTAAAGATAATTAACCCAAAGTGATGCCACCTGTTCACAGGTGAGCTTTAGTTTGGAGTCTAAATCGTTTTATTCCGCTTAAGTGTATTTCTGAAAGTCCGCTGCTTGTCCAACATGTGGACCTGGCTTTTTCAACCAGTTTCCAAGAGTTTCAATGACGCTTCTCTCGTAAATCCAGGCAAGGGGCGCTGCCAGTGTCACTGCGCAGTTATCGAAAGTCACTCCCGTGGCGTCGTCCCGCACGGCTATGTCGCAAGTCGTGCTTGAAACTATGCTGCATCTGCACTTCAATTTAATGATAAGGACTTGAATTATGATTCCGAAGATGACAGCAAAGCAGATTCAAGCTCGCATGGCAACGATGGTTTGAGTCAACATGGGACATGCAGCTGTTCACCGGCGAGTTTCCTCTACGGCCTTGAGCGGTCTCCTTGTTTGTGCTTGCTTATCTGCCAATATTTTTGCACGGCCTCAGAGCTCTACTGGTTACCTTCATGGGGCATACTTCGCTTGGTTATGATGGGCTGCCATCGGCAGCAAGGAAACTTCCATTCACGCCAAGAAGGCCGCCCGTAGCACATCTCAGCCAAGCACTACGGATCAGCGCAAGACAGTTTACAATGGCATGGGATTTCTTTCTACTCTTCTTCTCTGCAGAAATGATAAAGACAATCTGCAAAAATGCAAACACATTAGGTTGGATGCATAATCTTCTAGTTGCCCAGCTATGCTGAGAGTGATCAGTCCTGGAAGAGGTGCATCACTCTAGATGAACCGGTGAAATACGTTCCTTGGACTTCTCATTGGACCAGCCTCAGAAGATGCTGAAAAGGCGGAACTGCAAAGTGTGCTACGAGAACCGCAAAGTTGAACAAAAACCAGACGTGTTGTGGGAAAAGAGCGGACTGCACCTATGCTTCACAAAATCCAGGAACTGCTTCACCAGATAGCATGAGCGATGAACTGGTCTTAGTTTCTTTTTTGTATCTGAAGAACGGCGGTGTACTGAGCATATATTTTTTCAGGCACTATTCCTGGATTATTTATCTTTGAGATGTATTTTCTGAATTTTCTTTGATACTAACGTTTTTGTAGATATCATGTTTTTTTTATTGTTGTTTTTATCAACTGGCACTGAAAATTTCACTTTCTACAATTTTTATGTTTTACCTAATAAACTTTTTGTTCAGCAACATATGTTTTTGGAAAGAGCATTTCTATATGCACAATATGCTATGCTGTAATGTGTGCTGGAATATTATTTTAGTGGTAAATAATTTTTTCAAGAGACCTATAAAAAACTACCATTTTCTCGCGGTAACGAAAGAGTTAATAATTCTGGCATGCATGCTCTCTTGGAGGATGCAGCACTCACAAGCTGTCCATGCTGGTAGCTGCATTGGTTAGTTCACTTACCTCTGCGTCTTGGGATTGAGCTACTTTGCTCATAAGCCGCTATACATGCCCACACTGAGATGTATGGGGTCCAACAATTACCAAAGACTTTTTGTGGCACGCACATCAGCGACGCACTCATGTTTTTGTTAATAAATCAGGGGCTGTATTTCGTAACGAACAACTTCATCTCGTTATGTTTTCCAGTAAGCTTTCCTTGGGTATTTAATTGTTTGAAAGCCCACTAAATCATTTTTTTTTGCCTGTTAGGTGCGAGTGAAAGTGTGCGAGGGTGAGAAAAAAAGATAGTGGCTTCACGCACGAGTGTCTCCTCCCCCTGCGAGCAAAGGGAAAGAGGGGGAGGAGAGTGAGCTCGCAGTAACGCCATCAAGCGCGCGCGCTGGGCGGGACAAGGGGGGGGGGGGGGGGATAAGTTGGCTCACGTCTCGACCATAGCTGTGCATGGCTTTAAGCGTGGCTCAGTTTATCAGCATCAGCATCAGCCTGGTTACGCTCACTGCAGGGCAAAGGCCTCTCCCATACTTCTCCAACAACCCCGGTCATGTACTAATTGTGGCCATCTTGTCCCTGCAAGCTTCTTAATGTCATCCGCCCACCTAAATTTCTGCCGCCCCCTGCTACGCTTCCCATCCCTTGGAATCCAGTCCGTAACCCTTAATGACCATCCGTTATCTTCCCTCCTCATTACATGTCCTGCCCATGCCCATTTCTTTTTCTTGATTTCAACTAAGATGTCATTAACTCGCGTTTGTTCCCTCACCCAATCTGCTCTTTTCTTACCCCATAATGTTACACCTATCATTCTTCTTTCCATAGCTCGTTGCGTCGTCCTCAATTCAAGTATGACCCTTTTCGTAAGCCTCCAGGCTTCTGCCCCGTAGGTGAGTACTGGTAAGACACGGCTATTATACACTTTTCTCTTGAGGGATAATGGCAACCTGCTGTTCATGATCGGAGAATGCCTGCCAAACGCACCCCAGCCCATTCTTATTCTTCTGATTATTTCCGTCTCATTATCCGGATCCGCCGTCACTACCTGCCCTAAGTATATGTATTCCCTTACCACTTCCAGTGCCTCGCTTCCTATTGTAAATTGCTGTTCTCTTCCGAGACTATTAAACATTACTTTAGTTTTCTGCAGATTAAATTTTTGACCCACTCTTCTGCTTTGCCTCTCTAGGTCAGTGAGCATGCATTGCAGTTGGTCTCCTGAGTTACTAAGCAAGGCAATATCATCAGCGAATCGCAAGTTACTAAGGTATTCTCCATTAACTTTTATCCCCAATTCTTCCCAATCCAGGTCTCTGAATACCTCCTGTAAACACGCTGTGAATAGCATTGGAGAGATCGTGTCTCCCTGTCTGACGCCTTTCTTTATTGGGATTTTCTTTCTTTCTTTATGGAGGACTATACGGTGGCTGTGGAGCCGCTATAGATATCTTTCAGTATATTTACATACGGCTCGTCTACACCCTGTTTCCATAATGCCTCCATGACTGCTGAGGTTTCGACTGAATCAAACGCTTTTTCGTAATCAATGAAAGCTATATATAAGGGTTGGTTATATTCCGCACATTTCTCTATCACCTGATTGATAGTGTGAATATGGTTTATTGTTGAGTAGCCTTTACGGAATCCTGCCTTGTCCTTTGGTTGACAGAAGTCTAAGGTGTTCCTGATTCTATTTGAGATTACCCTAGTAAATACTTTGTAGGCAACGGACAGTAAGCTGATCGGTCTATAATTTTTCAAGTCTTTGGCGTCCCCTTTCTTATGGATTAGGATTATGTTAGCGTTCTTCCATGATTCCGGTACGCTCGAGGTCATGAGGCATTGCGTATACAGGGTGGCCAGTTTCTCTAGAACAATCTATCCACCATCCTTCAACAAATCTGCTGTTACCTGATTCTCCCCAGCTGCCTTCCCCCTTTGCATATCTCCCAAGGCTTTCTTTACTTCTTCCGGCGTTACCTTTGGGATTTCGAATTCGTCTAGACTATTTTCTCTTCCATTATCGTTGTGGGTGCCACTAGTACTGTATTAATCTCTATAGAACTCCTCAGCCACTTGAACTATCTCATCCATATTAGTAATGATATTGCCGGCTTTGTCTCTTAACGCATACATCTGATTCTTGCCAATTCCTAGTTTCTTCTTCACTGTTTTTAGGCTTCCTCTGTTTCTGAGAGCATGTTCAAATCTATCCATGTTATACTTCCTTATGTCAGCTGTCTTACTTTTGTTGATTAACTTCGAAAGTTCTGCCAGTTCTATTCTAGCTGTAGGGTTAGATGCTTTCATACGTTGGCGTTTCTTGATCAGATCTTTCATCTCCTGCGATAGTTTGCTGGTATCCTGCCTAACGGAGTTACCACCGACTTCCATTGCACACTCCTTAATGATGCCCACAAGATTGTCGTTCATTGCTTCAACACTAAGGTCCTCTACCTGAGTTAAAGCCCAATACCTGTTCTGTAGCTTGATCTGGAATTCCTCTATTTTCCCTCTTACCGCTAACTCATTAATCGGCTTCTTATGTACCAGTTTCTTTCGTTCCTTCCTCAGGTCTAGGCTAATTCGAGTTCTTACCATCCTGTGGTCACTGCAGCGCACCTTGCCGAGCACGTCCACATCTTGTACGATGCCAGGGTTAGCACAGAGTATGAAGTCTATTTCATTTCTAGTCTCGCCGCTCGGGCTCCTCCACGTCCACTTTCGGCTATCCCGCTTGCGGAAGAAGGTATTCATTATCCTCATATTATTCTGTTCCGCAAACTCTACTAATAACTCTCCCCTGCTATTCCTAAAGCCTATGCCATATTCCCCCTCTGCCTTGTCTCCAGCCTGCTTCTTGCCTACCTTAGCATTAAAGTCGCCCATTAGTATAGTGTATTTAGTTTTCACTCTACCCATCGCCGATTCCACGTCTTCATAGAAGCTTTCGACTTCCTGGTCATCATGACTGGATGTAGGGGCGTAGACCTGTACAATCTTCATTTTGTACCTCTTAAGTTTCACAACAAGACCTGCCACCCTCTCGTTAATGCTATAGAATTCCTGTATGTTACCAGCTATATTCTTATTAATCAGGAATCCGACTCCTAGTTCTCTTCTCTCCGCTAAGCCTCGGTAGCACAGGACGTGCCCGCTTTTTAGCACTGTATATGCTTCTTTTGGCCTCCTAACTTCACTGAGCCCTATTATATCCCATTTGCTGCCCTCTAATTCCTCCAATAGCACTGCTAGACTCGCCTCACTAGATAACGTTCTAGCATTAAACGTTGCCAGGTTCATATTCCAATGGCGGCCTGTCCGGAGCCAGTGATTCTTAGATTCTTAGGCTGAGTTTATACGCAGCTGCATACCCTGCTTTAGAGGTAATCTGTCACGTGTGCAAAGAATGGGTGTGCCGAGACGGCGTGGCATCGTGTAAGCTGTCTTCTAGCGCGTTTAGCATTGAAGGTTGCGTAATCTCAAATTTTGGTGACCCATTGCAGCGAGAGGCAGACAAAGCATTCGCTCCCTGCTGCGGGCGTTTTTCATGATAGCATCGCCCCAGTGCAGGTGGCGCTATTAGCTGCAGGGGCGGAGTGCAAGCGAAAGCATGGCTGGCTTCGCCTAATTTGTACTGCCTATGTGAAGATATCGTCAACATGGCATGAAACCGTATCATTCATTGTCGACTCCCAAATTTATCAAAGTGAAATGTTTTCTTATTCAAACTTGCTTGTTACGATTGCCCGATAATTTGAAAAATTCTGCGGCACCTTTTCGTGCAAAAAAATCGATCAGCGACTGTACTTATTTGCATAAAAGGTTGAATTTCAATACAATGAAATTTTGATATAACGAAGAAAATTGCCGATTTTACCTACTTCGGTATATCGAGGTTGAACTGTACTAAGTCGTTTAGTGCGTCGTGCAGCTGTCCACAAAAACCTGAACTTGCACTTGGGAGGCGCTAACAAATACAAAGTATCATATTCTGGTGATTCACCCAGATACTAACACAAACGAGCTCCACTGGTATTTTGAGCATAACCAAACTGGAAACAAGATTATCCCCTATAGCAATGAGTACCCCACCACCAGATCTGACATCTCGATTATAGTGGTAAATGGCGTATCTTTTGTCACAGTTAAACAGTTCATCATCCCTGAATTGTGCGGGCAGCCAGGTTTTTGTGAGCACGTCAGCCAAGCATGTGTCAACAACAGAAGATAAAGCGTCACGTTTGCTTAGCATACTACTAATGTTAGTGAATAAAAAAGACAAGCCTGTGTAAGGTGTATTGTGCTGCGCATTGTTGGTTAGGATACCAATGTGTCACTACCAGCAAGCGAAGAGCTTGACGTGCCCTTGTCTGTATTCAGGTCGTGGCTCTGATGTTCACAGACGCTGTCAGTAGATGTAAAGTAAATGTAGCATTTCTTATTTATGTACAGTTTATTATATCGCACGGAGAACTGCTGACCACTGGCTTTACCATAATTAAAAAGCTTTTTGTGCAGGTTTCTGGTTGTCCGGCAGGAATCTTCATTAACGACATTTTAGAAGGCTACCAGGGTTTTTGCCTGGCGATTTGTGTGCATGGGACAACGTTGGTTATGCGTCATGTGGGTTTGCTGGATCATATTTGGTTATTAATGGTCCCTCCAGGCCAGCATATTATTACAATATTATCCGCGAGATGCTCAAGAGATGAGCCGCCACGAGAACGACGAAGTGGGTCTGTGCCCTTGGCGCGAGCAAGTGTCGGCCTGGCTCTCTGGCTTCAGTGTAAATAGCGTGTAAATAGTCTCTTTCGTCTCTGTCTTTCCACACGTAACATTCTGGCGGAGGTTAACGGTCCCTGTCCTCACCACGGAACTCCGAAGTCGTCGGTACATCGAGCTTGTCACCATGCCTTCCGGTGACAAGACTGCCTCTGCAACATCTTCAGCTTGTCCAAACTGCTCCAGTCATCACGGTTGCTCAACATCGCGACCCTGTTGTGTTCTCTGGCTTGGAGGGTGACGAATGGATCAAGCTTTATCAACATGCCATCGCTAATAACAGGTGGGACCCAACCATTATGCTCGCCAATGTCATCTTTTATCTCGGCAGCACCCCACGCGTGTGGCACCAAACGCATGACGACGAGATAACCAGTTGGGACAGTTTCAAAGAAAAGCTACGCGAACTGTTCATCGACCCCATTGGGCGCAAGGATGCTGCGACAAAGGCTTTTGCGTCTCGTGTGCAGACACCTACAGAGCCATACGTTTCATGTATACTCGACGTCTTGGCTCTATGCCGCAAAGCTGACAATGCTATGTCTGAAGCAGATAAAGTGGCGCATGTGCTAAAAGGCATTGCTGACGACTCTTTCAATTTGCTTGTTTTCGGCAACGTCTCGACTATCGACGCCATCATAAAAGAATGTCGTCACCTTGAACAAACGAAGAGCCGCTGTATCTCACACCACACCACGCAGCTACCCAACACTGCTGCTATGTCGACATGCGAGGATCAACCACGTCAGACTACCACCTGCGACGACGTAACCCGTATTGTTTGCCGCGAACTCAAGGCCGCCTGTTCGCCTGCTTTCTCAGCGACGCCTCCCGATCCACCAGCAACCACAATTGCAATGATTCAGGCTGTCGTTAGACAAGAATTTGAGAACATGGGTCTAAACTCCGTGTGTTCAACTTCTCAACCCAGCGTTCCCCAGTTCTCTTGCGGCCCTCCTCGTCCCCGGCAGTCTTTTTCTGCCACATCTCGCCACAACCCGACCGAATAGCGTACCCTTGATAACAGGCCGATCTGCTTCCACTGCTGTCGCATCGGCCACGTCGCTCATCACTGCTGCAACCGATGGCCACATCCTCCTCGGACATACGCCGCCTCTTATTCCCGCGCCTTTGGACCTTCTGTTCCCTATACTACCCGCCATGAACCCACTACCGCTGATGCTCCTAATATGAACCTTTGCTACTGCCGCTCGCCCTCACCTCGACGCCATCAGTCTCGACTCCGACTCCTCCAGTATCACCAGTGCTGCTTGCGTATTCTCTGTATCACAGCTGCTTCATGTCGCCGACGAGGGACGTCGTGACGCCTACATCAGAGCACTCATTGACTGTTTTGAACACTCGCCGGCCGATGCTACTGTACGCCTCTTCGTCCTCCGCGATGGTACTCTGTACCATCGTAACCTTCATCCGGCCAGCTCTGAATTCCTACTTGTAATACCTAAACACCTCCACTCCACCATTCTAGAAAGCTTCACGATGCACCAACAGTAGGCCACATCGGCATATCCCAAACCTATGACTGTGTACGTCGCCGTTGTTTCTGGCCGGGCCTTGCCCATTCCGTACGACGTTACGTTGCCGCTTGTGAACTTTACCAACGACGCAAGAAGCCTTCCCAGCTCCCCACTGGTTACCTGCAGCCGCTCGACATCCCTGCCGAGCCCTTCCATCGTGTCGGCTTGGACCTTCTCGGCCAATTTCCAGAATCCACATCAGGAAACAAGTGGGTTGCAGTCGCGGCAGACTACGCGATCCGCTGCGCCGTAACCCGTGCTCTTCCGACCAGTTGCGCAACTGATGTTGCGGACTTCCTCCTACATGATATCATTTTGATGCATGGTGCTCCGCATCAATCGCTAACAGACCGTGGCCGTACGTTTTTGGCCAAAGTCATTGACAACATCATGCGTACCTGCTCAATACAGCATAAATTTACCACCTGCTACCACCCTCAAACGAACGGCCTCACTGAGCGTTTGAACCGCACCCTTACAGACATACTATCCAAATACGTTTCAGACGACCACCGTGACTGGGACCTGGCTTACATTACATTACCTTTGCATACAACTCTTCCCGTCTCGAAACTGCTGGTTTTTCCCCGTTTTACCTTTTGTATGGCCGAAAACCGACGCTACCGCTGGACACTTTGCTTCCGTCCACCACATCTTCAATTAGTGGTTATGCCCGTGATGCACTCGCCCCCGCTGACCATGCTCGCCAATTTGCGCGCGCTCGTCCACAAGTATCTCAAGACAAACAGAATCAACGCTATGACCTTTGTCACCGTGATGTCCATTTTGCACCCGGCACCCTCGTGTTACTTTGGTCACCATCGCGTAAAGTTGGCCTTTGTGAAAAACTGCTTTCCTGTTATACAGGCCTGTACCCCGTGCTCCGCCAAGTGACCGATGTCACCTATGAAGTCGTTCTAGCTAAACCCACTACGTCCTCCGCTGTGACAACCAGTGACATTGTCCACGTCGCCCGACTCAAGCCCTACACCTCTCCACGCGCCTTGGATATTTAACAGCACCGTGATGGTGCTTTTGCCGCCGGGGGGGAGGGTGCAGTGTTACGATATTATCTGCGAGATGCTCAAGAGACGAGCCGCCGCGAGAACGACGAAGTGGGTCTGTGCCCTTGGCGCGAACGAGTGTCGACCTGGCTCTCTGGCTCCAGTGTAAATAGCTTGTAAATAGCCTCTTTCGTCTCTGTCTTTCCACACGTAACAATATCATTACTGGAGGCTATCCAGCTCTCAGCGATGGCTGGGTGTGGTCAGAAGCGTGCTCCTATGCTAACAGAGCAGCTGCAATTGTCAGGCATGCATTGCAACCCCTAGCTAAAGAAGGGCCGATGCTGTTAGGAAGAAGGCATTGTCCGCAATATTATGCTACTGACATGACATTTTCAAAATTTTTTTTTTGGTAAATGAAGGTTCTGGGCATTGAAATCTAGAAAAAAAGAACATGCTGGCAAGCCTCAAAGCACCCTAAATAATTTACTATAATAGCTTTCTACAAACCAGTTTCCTTATTGTTTTCAAGGGGATGTGTGTGTCGGGAGATCGAGACACAGAAGGTGGTCACTAGGAAGCATGACATGGCAGTGCTTTAGCACGTGCCTGGTCTGTTATGCTATTACTGCATTGGGCCGTGCAGTGAGTAGCAGCAGCTCAGTAGTTAATGTAATGATGTCACTGACATTATTGTTTCAGGGTTTAGTTGAGGGCAGTTCAATAAGGCAATCACTGTTGGTGGCGGGATTTTTGAGCCTGCTCTGTCTTATGCTGACGTTTCTTTAAACTGAACGTCAACATAGCCTGTTCGAATGTCGAAATAACCTGTTGATATTTCATTGCATAATGTATGCAATATATTTATGCAATACATATTGAAGTACGAAGAGTTTTATTACAATGCATTGAAATTCTTAGTCTGAAAGTAATTCCATGAATTCATTCACTGCTCAACAAACAGGTCACGTTGTGTATAGTAAGTCATCGTGTGCTGCTTTCATATGTTGGACTTCTGCAGGCATATGCTGTTAAGGACCCTGAGGTGGGCTACTGTCAAGGGCTCTCCTTCCTTGCTGCTGCCCTGCTACTTCACGTAAGTGATGGAAATGCAGTTTCCCAAGAAAAGCGTACACGTTGCACTTAAGACAGGTGGCTGAACAGCATAAAAAATGTCCTATTAACAGCACACACTCATATAATTATAATGCGTTTGCATTATTAGGGTACTTTATGCACACTCCTGGGGCTATGTATGTATGTATGTATGTATGTATGTATGTATGTATGTGTGTATGTATGTATGTATGTATGTATGTGTGATGTATGTATCTATGTTTGTATGTATGTGCATGTATGTATGTATGTATGTATGTATGTATGTACATAACCATTTTCCCACCTACCTGGGTCACTGGGTAATCCACGGTCGAATGGGTAGCGCAACAGGCTGCTGTGCTGAGGTAACAGTGTTTAAAAACAATCATCGGTTCAACTTGGGTCAATAACTATGCGGCAAAGTGTACATATATGCTGCTCTTTAACGAACCTCTTTCATGCCGACATGGGTCACTGTAAATGCGGGACTGGGTAGGTGCCGTTGTTCGAAGAAAATCTGACGCTGACTTGGAGCACTGGGTTTGTGCCAGTGGTCTTCAGCAAACCTGTTTGATGCCAACTTGGGTAACTATTCAATTCAATTCAATTCAGTCTTTATTTTTCTCTTGTACAGAGAAGGAGACAGGACTAAAAGCTCGTAAGCTTGACAGAGGTCCTGCCCCCTTTATCAACTTGGCAGTACAGTACACAGACAGAGATTTTCAATTTTCCAAATAAACACTGAAACAAAATAACAAAACACTTTGTAAAAACAGCGCTATGAATTGCAGCACAAACATAGGTATTAGAAAGACAAATAAGTGCTCATGGGGAAACGAAAAAAAAAAAAGAATAATAATAATAACAGGTATAGGTTTAAACTGAGTGCAACATTACGTAATCTTGCTAAGAAAAAATCGCTTAATAACATCACTCGAATGCTGAAAGGGGTCAAACAATTCTTTGTTTAATTTATTTAATAATACTGGGACAGTATAAGAAAGAGACTGCTCTGTATAATATGCCCTAGGCGTCGGCACTAACCAAATTTCTTTATGTCTAGTCTGCAGGATATGCGTGTTTTTCTCAAGTTTTGCCAGATAACTAATGTAATGTTCATCACTATGTGAAGAGCGTTTATAGATCATTAAAAGTCTATAATTGTATAAACTATAGATTGGCAGGATTTCATACTTTAAAAACAAGTCATATGTGGGGGAACAATAAGGAACACCAGCAATACATCTTACAGCTCTTTTTTGAAGAAGGTGAAGCTTGGATAAATTTGTGACACCCGTAGTGCCCCAAACGGTACAACAATATTGCAAAAGAGAAAGAACTAATGAGTTGTATAGCAATAGCCTAATTTTCAAAGGAAGAATACCGCGCAGCCGCAACATGACACCGACAGCTGAAGACACTTTTGATCTGATATAGTCAACATGATCATTCCAAGTCAAATGCTTTGAAAATATAACACCAAGGATTTTAACAGAATCTACAATTTCAACAGTATCAGAGTTTAAGAACACGTTCAATGGCCTAGAAATTATCTTTCCTTTTGGAAAGTACAATATTATTTTTGTCTTTTTAGAATTAATCTTCAAACAATTTGAGTTTGCCCACGTATTTAATGCACTCAGTGTTTTGATTGCTTTCTCTTCAATGTCATTTTCTGATCTCCCGGTTATGAATACCGAAGTGTCATCAGCGTAGGATACAATCTTTCCATCGGTTACACATTGCACAATATCATTTATATAGATTAAAAATAAGAGCGGTCCCAATATGCTTCCTTGGGGGACTCCTGCATAAATATTTTGTATTGAAGACAACGAATTTTTAAAGTCAACATATTGTGTTCGGCTCGACAAATACGATTTCATAAGATCGTGAGCTTTTCCTCGAACACCATAGCTTGCCAGTTTATGTAGTAAAATTCTGTGGTTTATCAAGTCAAAAGCCTTAGTAAAATCTATATATATGCCTGCACCTATTTCCTTATTTTGAAACATATCTATAATGATTTCTTTTTGAGTCAGTAATGCTGTTTCAGTGGATCGATTCTTTCGAAACCCGTGCTGAAAGTCAAGGAGCAGGTTATGTTTTTCAAAGAAAGACAGTACCCTACCATGCATTAATTTTTCTATACCCTTCGAGAACACTGGCAGTATAGAAATTGGACGATAGTTACGAATCAAATTGTTGTCGCCGCTTTTAAAAACAGGTATTACTCGAGCCATTTGCAGTGCCTTTGGAAATACAGCGGTAGATAATATGAGATTGTAAATGTGAGTAACAGCGGGGCATATTAAGTGAAGAACATGTTTAATGGGCGCTATTTGGAGACCAGTTGCATCTACTGACTTGCTATTTTTAATATTACTTATGCACGAGAAAACTTCCGTGCAGTTCGTAGGAGCAATGAAGAGGGATGATGGACAACTGCTTCCCTTCATGAATTCAATGTAATTTTGGCTGCACTCTACCTGACTCTGAGATGCCTGTAAAATAAAGAAATTGTTGAAAGCGTCAGCTAAACAGGTCCCATAAATTCGTTTTCCTTCATGCTGAAAGTTTTCGGATGTATCACGGGTATTTTGTTGCAATAAACAATTCAGTTTTCGCCAGATTACATCCGATCGCTGTTCTTCAGGGCTCCAAAATACATTTGTGAAATAGGCGTCTCGAGCCATCCTTAGTTTTGATGTTAGATTATTTCTGTACTTTTTGAATTGCCGCAGCAACTCTTCGTCTTTTGATTGTACAAACTGTGCGTACAATCGGTTTTTATGCTTGATCATTTGGAGCAAGTCGGACGTCATCCAGGGTTTCCGTGCTTTTGATGATGTGGCTGTCTTTCTTAGTGGAAAATGTGCATCGTATATAGCCTTGAATGTAGTGATGAAGTTAAGGTAAGCGGTATCACTACTATCTTCCTCGAAAACGTTGTTCCAGGTCTGTTGGCTAATCGCAGCAAGAAAGGATTCAAGATTTTTTTTCGTTATAGATTGTGTATAAATTACTTGCCTTTTGTAATTAACATGTACAGCCTTATCAGCTATCATTACGATTCCAAGATGATCACTAATGTCGGTATAAACTACGTCTGCAGTTACTAAATTACTGTCTACATTTGTAATGAATACATCTAATAAAGATTCACTTTCTAAAGTCACTCGCGTCGGCTTTGTTATTACGCTAAAAAAACCATTAGCAGCAATTAAATACTGGAGTTCTTTTTGGGTTTGACTCAATGAAAGCATATTTATGTTAATATCGCCACCTAAAACCATATCTATGGACTGATCAGATGCGTAGTTAAAAATCTTTTCAAGAAATTCAAAGAAGTGATTAATGGCACCAGATGGTGGCCTGTAAATGACACAGAAAAGTTTGTTAGAACTTCGTAGAGTGAGCACTTCGTAATCAGCAGTTGTCGTCGTGTATTCTATGACTATTTCGCACGATAATGTTTCTCTAAGCAGAAGCGCGACGCCGCCTCCCCTTTTATCTTCGCGGTTTTGATAGAAGCAGTGATAGCCAGGACGGTGAAATACAATTGATGCTGATGTGTACCAGGTTTCAGTAAACATGATCGCTGTAAGTGACACTCCGATAGTATCGAGTAGAACAGCCAATTCATCTTCTTTGTTTGTTAAGGATCTGACGTTTAAATGAAAAACTGACAAAACAGATTTTTTTGGTTTCACTATATGCTTAATTTCGTGTGGCTGATAACCCATGTCGAGAAACAAATTTTAGGTGTCTGCAAGTATAACTACACAATTTGACGCAAATCATCAAACTTGGTGATCGCTATGAGTGCTGAGGTATCCGTTCTGCGCACAAATATTTTGCCATTCCGAGTCCATGCATATTTCCACTTGCACTCCTTTTTCTTTGCATTTGCCGCACCGAACAGCTTTTTCATGGAAGGGCTCAAGTGCTCGTTAATGAAAATGGGGGTTTTGGGTTCAAGTTCAATGTCCTCTGACGTTATCCTCAGCTTTCGAGCTTTCTCAAGAAAGCGATCACGAACGGATCTGCGAACAAACTGAACCACTATATTTGGCGCTTCTGTATTCCCCGTAGTTCGAACGCGGTGACAGACCTCGATGTCTTCACTTTCAAGGGGCATCTTAATAACATTCGCTATCTTTTTTGTGATATCCATGACATTCTCGTCTTGCGTCTTCGGAACACCTTTCACTTCAACGTTGTAACACCGCATGTGCTGTTCATTTTGTAGAAGTTTCACTTCATGCTCTTGAACTTGAGCATGCAAAGCGTCTCGTTCCTTTTCTAGTTTTACTACGGATGTTCTCAGCTCTCCATTTTCCAATTCAACGCGGTTCACGGACGCTTTCATTTTTTCATAACTCTCGTTTATGAAGCTTAGACTGTTCTTTATCTCGCGGATGTCCTTTCTTATGTCCCGTTCGAGACTTTCCCGTAGATCGCGGAACTCTTGTTTAAGTTCTCGTTTCAGTTCCTCAAAAAGTTTAACAAGTTCCTTTGACATTGCCACTGGACAAAGGGGAAAATAAGCTTGCAGCTCGGATGACGCAGTGACAACAACAGTACACAAGAGCAAGTACAAGCGACAGTTGGCATGCAACAGTAGCAGCAGCAGCAGTCACGGCAAACGAAAAAAAAAAAAAAAAGCTCCCAGGCTAGTAGGGCGAAATTTCACCAACCTGAGAATGTACAGCAAAGCGCTTAGCAAAGCGTGCGATCGCCGTGACTGCTGCTGCCAAGTGAGGCGTCGATGCGTTCTTCGCCGGCTTTTCTGCTCTCCGCCAGGAATCCACGCAGGCGCAGTACACTAGGCCAGAAAATGCCCTTGAAGTACGTGGTCCGATGATGGTCGTCGTGTCCAGCGATAGCCGAAGTCAAACCGCTCGCAGATATATCTTGGCCGGCACCTGAGAATGTACAGCAAAGCGCTTAGCAAAGCGTGCGATCGCCGTGACTGCTGCTGCCAAGTGAGGCGTCGATGCGTTCTTCGCCGGCTTTTCTGCTCTCCGCCAGGAATCCACGCAGGCGCAGTACACTAGGCCAGGAAATGCCCTTGAAGTACGTGGTCCGATGATGGTCGTCGTGTCCAGCGATAGCCGAAGTCAAACCGCTCGCAGATATATCTTGGCCGGCACCTGAGAATGTACAGCAAAGCGCTTAGCAAAGCGTGCGATCGCCGTGACTGCTGCTGCCAAGTGAGGCGTCGATGCGTTCTTCGCCGGCTTTTCTGCTCTCCGCCAGGAATCCACGCAGGCGCAGTACACTAGGCCAGGAAATGCCCTTGAAGTACGTGGTCCGATGATGGTCGTCGTGTCCAGCGATAGCCGAAGTCAAACCGCTCGCAGATATATCTTGGCCGGCACCTGAGAATGTACAGCAAAGCGCTTAGCAAAGCGTGCGATCGCCGTGACTGCTGCTGCCAAGGTATGTGTCACTGGGAATGTGCCACTCTACAATGACCAAAAACATGCCTTATGTTCTGCTCATGTTTCTCCAAACTTGAGCAGAATTGAAGCTACGTCACAAGCATTCTTCAATGGCAGCAACCTGATGTATTAGCAGACTAAGCCACAAATACACTGGGTAAAGTTGCTTTTCAAAGAATGCCTTTCACGCTAACATTCTAGCGAGCTGCGCCATAAATGCACTGGGTATGTGCCACTCATCAATCAGTCTTTTGCCAATTTAATTCGCTGAGTATGTGCCACTGAGTGTGCAGCAAGCGAGGAAACAATTCTTAGCGGAAGTAGCCACCGGTGAGCCATGCTTCTTGTCTTAGAGGCCACGCATGGACTTCTCAGCAGTGCCACTAGATGGCACAGTGTGTCTAGAAAGAAGCGCGAGAGAAGAACGTGGTAGCCACATTTTGTGTTTTGCAGCCTTTGCAGACACCGGCATGGCGTGCGTTTCAGAGGCCACGTGCAGGGTTCGTGGCGGCGGTGCTAGATGTCACCAAGTGTTCTTAGGGAAGCGTGAAAGAAGGGTACCGCTACAGTACACACCTTGTACATAATTCATTTCGACGGTGGCAATACGTTCTATAGCTATATTGATTCAATGCTAATGCATTACCGTCAACATTGTGAGATGCATTCTGCTGCAATTTTCTCATTTATTTATTGATTTATATACCTACATATTCCCCAGTATGTAGTACAGCAGGAGGAGTCAAAACATTTTAGAGTACCCAGCAGTTCTGCACGCACACACAAAAGAGAAAAATAATAATAATAAAGAAGAACTATGTGCAGAAATGTAGTGCAACCAGGGCCACACCACATCACAACAAAAGTGCTTCCATATATGCAAGTACATGATATTATTGCAATATCTTCGAGCGATGCTCAAGATACGAGCCGCCGCGAGAACGACACCGAAATTAGTCGGTGCCCTTGGCACGAGCGAGTGTCAGCCTAGCTGCCTGGCTCCAGTGTAAATAGCATGTAAATAGCATCTTTCGTCTGTGTCTTTCCACACGTAACATTTCTGGTGGAGGTCAGCGATCCCCGTCCTCACCACGGAACTCCGAAGTGGTCGGCACACCGAGCTTGTCACCGTGCCTCCCGGTGACGAGCCCGCCTCTGCAACGGCTTCGGCTTGTCCGACTGCTCCAATCGTCACGGTTGCCCCACACCGTGACCCAGGTGTGTTCTCTGGCCTGGAGGGACAGGATGTCGACGACTGGATCAAGCTGTATGAACACGCCAGTGCTAATAACAGGTGGGACCCAACGATTATGCTCGCCAATGTCATCTTTTATCTCGGCGGCACCCCACGCGTGTGGCACCAAACACATGATGACGAAATAACCAGTTGAGACACTTTCAAAGAAAAGCTACGAGAACTGTTCAGCGACCCCATTGGGCACAAGGCTGCCGCGAGAAAGGCTCTTGCTTCTCGTGTTCAGTCATCTACAGAGCCATACGTTTCCTACATCCTCGACGTCTTGGCTCTATGCCGTAAAGCTGACGATAATATGTCCGTAGCAGATAAAGTGGCACATGTGCTGAAAGGAATCGCCGACGACGCTTTCAATTTGCTTGTTTTCGGCAACATCTCGGCTATCGACGCCATCATAAAAGAATGCCGTCGCCTTGAACAGGCTAAAAGCCGCCGTATCTCACACCACATTGCGCGGCTACCCAACACTGCTACTACATTGACATGTGAGGGTCGACCGCGTCAGACCACCACCTGTGACGACGTCACCCGTATTGTACACCGCGAACTCGAGGCCGCCTGTTCACCAGCCTTCTCCACGACGCCTCCCGATCCGCCAGCAATCACCATTGCGATGATTCAGGCTGTCGTCAGACAGGAATTTGAAAACATGGGTCTGAATACCGTGTGTTCCACGTCTCGACCCAGCGTTCCCCAGTTATCTAGCGGCCCTCCTTATCCACGGCAGTCCTTTTCTGCCACATCTGGCCACAACCCGTCTGAATGGCGTGCCCCTGATGACAGGCCGATCTCCTTCCACTGCTGTCACATCGGCCACGTCGCTCGTCACTGCCGAAACTGATGGCCACCACCTCCTTGGACTTACGTCGCCACATATTCCCGTACCTTTGGACCTTCTGTACCCTATGCCACCCACCATGAACCCACTGCCGCTGATGCCCCTGCTCCGAACCTTCGCTACAGCCACTCGCCCTCACCTCGACGCCACCAGTCTCGTTCGCCCCAACCCCGCCGCTTCTCTTCGCTGCCTATTGCGTCCTGGACCCAGCCGGAAAACTAGGCACTGCAGCTTCTGGAGGTGAAGCTTGTTAGGATCGGCCTGCAGCTATTTCAGCCCGCTGCATGTGTTCCGATCCATCCGGGACGGTGCCGCACTTCAAAGAACTGCGGATGACCGGCAGCCACGTGGTGAGGGGTCAGCTCAGGAGAGTTCTCGAGGAGAGGTATTTGGGCAGAAACTCCCCATGCGCTTTTCGAGACACCAGACAATGTGCTACCCGGGCGCGCCACCCGGGACGGCTCAGAGTTCTACGAAGCCCCTCTGACGTCGGCTCTAGACCATTGCACCTGTGTGTGTGTGTGTGTGTGTGTGTGTGTGTGTGTGTGTGTGTGTGTGTGTGTGTGTGTGCGCGTGTGCGTGTGTGTGTGTGAGCCCTCCTCATCCTCCTCCTCCAAAAGGGCGGGTCATCTACAATGACGTCGAACTATGACGTCGAGCAGAGTGCTTATAAGCAGTGATTGTCGGTTGCTAGATTGTCGTGCTCGAAATGTACTCGTGAGCTAAACAAGCTCCTCACCTGACTGAACGACTGAACAAGCTCCTCACCCCAGCGTCGGCACGCGTCGTCCGCGTTGCGGATGGCGGTACTGTGCCTATCATCGGCATGTTTACGGCACATGTCAGCATCGCCGGCCGCCACACTCCTGTCCTCTTCACCGTAATTGCTCATTGCCCCCACGACCTCATTCTCGGCCTCGATTTTCTCTCCGCCCATTCTGCTCTTATTGACTGCTCTTCCAGTACCCTTCGCCTTGAGTTGCCAATGCTCGCAGAACCTTCTTACACACCCCACTGCCGCTTATGCCCTACCGGCTTTCTTTCGTCTCCTGCCGCCAAAGTCAATAGCCTATATTGAACTGTTGTCTTCCCGACCAGTTCCTGATGGAGAGTACTTCGTCACTCCTCTGCCCGACATTCCACTACAGTATGACGTTACCGTGCCTCACAGTATACTTACTAATACTGCGAACCACACTCTCATGCCTGTCTGTAACTTTGGATTGGCAAAGCAAATTCTACCGCAAGGTGTTTGCCTTGCCACCATTGATTGTCTTGGCGACCAATACGTGGCAGCGTTATCGACCGCTGGTACTTGCGAGCTTAGCATGCCCCTCGCGCCAGCCTCGGGCGCAACATAAAGAAAATGGTTGCGACGGACCTGTCCTCTATGCAGGCTGAAGACCTTTGCGAAGTATTATCGTTCTACCACGATATTTTCGACTTCAACGATCGCCCTTTAGGCCAGATGCTCGCGGTCAAGCATCGGATTCTTACTGGCGATGCTGCGCCTATTCACCGAGGACCATATCGAGCTTGCTGCGTCGGAACGCCGAGTAATTCGAGATGAAGTGAACAAAATGCTCGATAAAAACATCATTGAGCCTTCATCGAGTCCCTGGGTGTCACCTGTGGTGTTAGTTAAGAAGAAGGACGGCACGTGGCGCTTCTGTGTAGACTACCGTCATCTGAACAGCATTACAAAGAAGGACGTCTACCCGCTCCCACGTATAGACAACGCCCTTGACTGCCTGCACGGTTCCAGCTATTTCTCGTCTATTGACCTTCGTTCGGGATATTGGCAGATTGCTGTTGACGATATGGACAGTGAAAAAACCGCGTTCATCACACCTGATGGCCTATACCAATTTAAAGTAATGCCGTTTGGATTATGCAACGCCCCTGCCACCTTTGAGCGTGTGATGGACTCCTTGCTCCAAGGTTTCAAATGGTCCACATGCCTCTGCTACCTCGACGACGTCATTGTCTTCTCACCAACCTTCGACACCCACCTTGAGCGTCTCACAACTATACATAATGTATTCCGAAAGGCGAAGCTGCAACTTAACTCATCCAAATGTCGTTTTCGCCACCACCAAATTACTCTTCTGGGCCATCTCGTTGACGCTTCCGGAGTACAGCCTGATCCCGACAAAACTCGCGCTGTCCGAGAGTTTCCGGTTCCGAAGACAGCCGCAGACGTTCGAAGTTTTGTAGGGCTGTGCTTGTACTTTCGTCGTTTTGTTCGAGATTTTGCGACAATTGCTAGGCCCCTAACTGATCTTTTGAAGAAAGGCGTACAATTCTTGTGGGGTACTGCAGAAGCCGCCGCCTTCTCTCGTCTCGTCACTCTTCTAACCTCACCACCCATTCTCGCCCACTTCGACCCTGATGCCCCTACAGAATTACGTACAGATGCCAGCAGTCATGGCGTAGGTGCCGTCTTAGCCCAGCGTCAGCGTGGCAAGGATCGCGTTATTGCTTAAGCGAGCTGCCTCCTAGCACCATCGTAGCGCAACTATTCCATTACGGAACGCGGATGCCTTGCTGTTGTCTGGGCAGTTGCGAAGTTCCGTCCTTACCTTTACGGTCGCCCTTTTTCTGTAGTCGCTGACCGTTATGCTCTCTGCTGGCTCTCATCGCTAAAAGATCCTACAGGCCGGCTTGGTCGATGGGCTTTGAGGCTACAGGAATTTTCATATTCCATGGTGCACAAGTCTGTCCGCCTGCATCAAGACGCTGACAGTTTGTCACGTTACTTGGTTGACGACTCTGACTACTCCAATACTGCCAGTGCTTCTTGCATATTCTCTATATCCCAGCTGCTTGATTTCGCCGACGAGCAACGCCGTGGCGCCTACATCAGAGCACTCATCGACCATTTTGAACACTCTCTGGCCGATGCTACTCTACGCCTCTTCGTCCTCCGCAACTGTACTCTGTACCATCGTAACCTTCATCCGCACGGCTCTGAGTTCCTGCTTGTGATACCTAAACACCTCCGCTCCACCGTTCCAGAAGAGCTTCACGACGCACCAACGGCAGGACACCTCGACGTATCTCGAACCTATGACCGTGTACGTCGCCGTTTTTTCTGGCCGGGTCTTGCCCGTTCCGTACGACGTTACGTTGCCGCTTGTGAACTTTGCCAACGACGCAAGAAGCCTTCCCAGCTCCCCGCTGGTTACCTGCAGCCGCTCGACATCCCTGCCGAGCCCTTCCATCGTGTCGGCTTGGACCTTCTCGGCCAATTTCCACAATCCACATCAGGAAACAAGTGGGTTGCAGTCGCGGCAGACTACGCGATCCGCTACGTCGTAACCCGTGCTCTTCCGACCAGTTGCGCAACTGATGTTGCGGACTTCCTCCTACATGATATCATTTTGATGTATGGTACTCCGCGTCAATTGCTTACAGACCGCGGCCACACCTTTTTGGCCAAAGTCATTGACGACATCATGCGTGCCTGCTCAATACAGCATAAATTTACCACCTCCTACCGCACCCTTACAGACATGCTATCCAAATACGTTTCAGACGACCACCGTGACTGGGACCTGGATCTACCTTACATTACCTTTGCATACAACTCTTCCCGTCTCGAAACTGTTGGCTTTTCGCTGTTTTACCTCTTGTATGGCCGCGAACCGACGCTACCACTGGACACGGTGCTTCCGTCCGCCACAGCTTCATCTAGTGATTATGCCCGTGATTCAATCGCCTATGCTGACCATGCTCGCCAACTTGCGCGTGCTCGTCTACAAGTATCTCAAGACAAGCAGAAACAACGCTACGACCTCTGTAACCGTGATGTCCATGTTGTGCCCGGCGCCCTCGTGTTGCTTTGGTCACCATCGCGTAAAGTCGGCCTTTATGAAAAACTGCTTTCCTGTTACACAGGCCCATATCGTGGGATACGCAAAGTGACCGATGTCACCTATGAAATCGTTCTAGCCACGCCCACTACGAACTCCGCTTTGACAACCCGTGACATTGTCCACATTGCCCAACTCAAGCCCTACAACTCTCTATGCACCTTGGATATTTAACAGCACCGTAACGGTGCTTTTGCCGCCGGGGGGTAATATTACGATATCATCGAGCGATGCTCAAGAGACGAGCCGCCGCGAGAACGACGACAAAGTTAGTCGGTGCCCTTGGCACGAGCGAGTGTCAGCCTGGCTGCCTGGCTCCAGTGTAAATAGCGTGTAAATAGCATGTTTCCTCTGTGTCTTTCCACACGTAACAATATAGTAGCTCATAGCATACAATAAAATGCCACTTTATGCTACATTGTGAATATCGGGCGGGTAGGTATTGTTACGAACGGCCTGCAAGGGTACCGACCTACAAAATTTTCCCAGCCAGCCACAGCTGCGAGCATGGTGAGCTTCCCAGAAGCGACCGTGGAAGCCTTCCCCACCTGCCACAGCGACTCGTTTTGTAGGGACGACGGTGTGCCGCATCAGCACCCCCTCGGCGCCGCTATGACTAAACGCTATCGGCGGGCCAAGTATTGTTCGTGGATTCGCCGTGGTCGCCACGGGCTGTTTGAAGCGGCGGAGCCCCTGGAAGATATTTTGAGCTGCCATCTCACGCAGCTTAGAAGTCATGGACAGATGTGGTGGCCATTGTCTGCGGAGTTAACACTGGGATGAAGAATCACCTGCTCGGGTCTGCAAGAACCCACTCACTTGGCGTGGTAAGTGAAACCTGTGCAGAAGTGTGTGTGTAAACCCCCCCCTCAAAGGCAGGTCGGCTACGATGACTTTGAAAGCTTTGAATTGGTAGCAGGTTGAACGGCCATTTTTCCCTCACCTTGGGATCTAGGGAGGACAGTGTGTTTATAAGCAGCTGTTGTGCAGCTGCTGAGAGTGCATTCCTCTTTCAGTCATGTTAGACTGATGAACTGTAACATTCTCATGTAAATACTGTAAATAAACCCGTATTCCTCGTTCTCGTTGAGAACAAGTCTTTCCCTTCATTCATTCATTTTGGTAAATACAATTCAGCTTTGGTAAATACAAAAGGTGTGACTCTGCTACCAAGCTTATGCAAGGAAATGGCATTTTAACAGTGCAGATGTGTTGAAAATATGCTCGCATGGTGTCTGGTGGCTGGAAGCCTGATTGGGCCTCCGAGCGACACGCTAGCAACTACCACGAACACTTTCATGAAGTTTGTTTTTGTGCTTACTCGCTGGAATGGCGAAAGCTAGCATGTAAGCAGAAAGCTACAAACTGAATTCACGGATCACAGCCTAATCATTCAGCATTACACAGCCAAAGGTCATGCGTGTATGTCGGCACTTTGCGACGGTGCGCGACGAGCAAAGGCAAACTGCCCCAGCAGTGTTGACCATCTCAGCATTTCAAGTAGATTGTATATCAATGAAGCACAACACAGGACAAAATAAGTAAATGTTTCATACCACTGGCACAGCTTTCTTTCACAGAGTGCTCCATCTTAAAGGATTCAGTTACAGCAGCAAGATCATGCTGAAGGTCCTCAAAATGCTTCCGAAGTCTGCACGTAGCACGTAGCACGTCCACATGCTTCCGTGCTTTTCTGAGCTACTGAAGCATCTTTAAGCGCATCTTATAACACCACCCCATCATCGTAGTCCATAGTAAGGACTGGGATGAAGGGGAAGGGGGGTTAATTTTTAATGTTTAAATTGAGTTTATGAACCAGTGACCACTTACTGTTTTCACATGGCTTGCCCACTGTAAAAGCCCCATATAATATCGTTTGCAATCACTTTCATAAACATGCCCCGAAAGTCCATTTTACTGCTCTAAAATGTATCTTTGGCTGCTCCAAAAGCTGTTCTGAAATGGCATAGGCCAGTAGCATCACTGAATAACTTTGAGTTTAAGAAAGTTGTTTTGAATATGTTTTTTTTTTTTTTGAAATATAGCATTTTGTAGTTCAAAAGCTACAAGTAGGCAACCAAAATAGTCTGTATGGCCCTTGAAAGAAAAGCCTTCTTATTGTGTTTTTAATTCTTTGCAAAACCAATTATAATGAGCCTTAGCGACGCAGGTGCTGCTGTTTCACTGCATACACTCGATTGGTAGTCGTTCAAAAATGTGTACCAGTAATTAAATTGCAAAAACTTATTGAAATAAATATGCAGTGATGTCTGGAAAGCAGCAGGGGAATAAAATGGATCGACTGTGGCATTTTTCTTTTTTATTACTTTGACTTACTAAAGGCCTACATATCTGCTCGATAGTGCTCATTCACACAAAGTTAATGCAGATATTCCAATGCACTGCTGCTGTTTCTAAGATTTTTCGGACCAATCAGTGCTGCCTGGAGCTTTCAGCTGGATCAAGGTGCAGCAATGCAGGAAATTACCTGTACAGTGGTCTCGTAATTGTCGTCGCTATGTTAGCAAAATGACCAAGCAAATTTTTCAGAATTATGCTCCTTCATTAGCACCCAACACTAACAAATTTGCAGTCATGAGTTGTACCAGGTGCGTTTTCGTGCTGGAAAATCAACTTGCCAGTTATCTCTTTACCTGCAATAGATTTCTCTCCTTGCTACCTGAAGAAAAACACAGAATTTATTCTGTCATCCATGGTTTTGTGAAATGATTTATGACGTATAAGCCCTCCACAGCCTGCTGGTAAATTCACTGCTTAGTTATTGGCGGCATGGACTCTAGACGACATCAAACATTTTGCTAGATGCTTTGCTCCATCTTAGTCAAAATATAGGGTCTCAAATTGCCTACATTATATAATATTGCTACAAGCGTGTGATATTTGATTGTTTGAACGAGGAGCATGAGCGCCATCACTCGAGAAAAGAGTAGGAAGAACGAACTGGGCTTGCGCTGTAAATTTAACCGGTCAGCGCTGCAACCGCTGTTGTAATATAACCTGTAAGTAGTTGCTCGTCTTACTGACTCGTCCTTCGCATAACATTGTGGTGGAGTGTGCCGTTCCCCGTCCTCGCCATGGAGCTCTGCAGCGGCCGCACCGTCCCGCTTTCCGCCATAGCTCCCGGTGACGACACCTCATCTCCTTCTACTCCTGCGACCCCGACAACAATGTACGTTACGGTTAAAATCCCCACGATCATGGCATATTCTCCGGCCAAGATAATGTCGACGTTGAGGACTGGCTCAACCTGTATGACCGTGTTAGCCAAAACAACTGCTGGGACCCTACCATTATGCTAGCCAATGTCCTATTCTACTTGGGCGGGATTCCTCGTGTCTGGTTCCAGACACGTGAGGACGAGATCTCTAGCTGGGATGCTTTCAGGGAGAAGCTCGTCAACCTTTTCGGAAATCCCACCGGTCGGCAGCTGGCTGCTAGAAAAGAGCTTGCTACCCGAGTTCAGTCTTCTACTGAATCGTATGTCTCGTACATACAAAACGTGCTCGCTCTTTGCCGGAAGGTTGACGAGAAAATGGCCGAGGTTGACAAAGTCGGCCACATACCTAAAGGGATCGCGAACGACGCCTTCAACTTGTTGATCTTCAACAATGTGTCCATCATCGACGTCATTATCAAGGAATGCCGTCGCTTTGAGCTTGCCAAAAGCCGCCGCTTCATTCCACAGTTCTCCCGGCTCCCCAACACGGCTGCGACATAATCTTGCGTTGACCTTACCGCTTCACCACGTTTAAATGAGCACATCACACATATTGTTTGCCGCGAACTCGAGGCTACAAGTCCTGCAACGTTCCATTCATGCACTTGAACCCACCATTGACCAACCAGTGCCAGCGATCTCCCTCATTCAGGCAGTTGTATGGCAAGGATTTGCAAACCTAGGTTTTCCTGCTGCCTACTCCGTCTCCTGACCTGACGTCCTACCGGTGCCGACTGCTCGGCCTCACGGCGATCTGTACTGCCCTCCCAGATACCGCAATTCTGCCTAGTGGAGAACTCCGGACAACAAGCCCATTTGCTCCCGTTGCCTCCGCATTGGCCACGTCGCTCGCCACTGCCACACCTCCTGGACATCGCTGTATTCGAGCTCCTTTTCCCTGTCTCCTCACCCATATGCTGACCCATGCCATTACTCGCCTCGCCGTATGCCTCCTACCTCACACATATCCATCGATGTCAGTCATCCTGCTTGCTCGCCACCACCTCAGCGCTGTCAGTCCGTGTTGCCCCAGCCATGCTGCTATTCGTCGCCAACCAATTATGGACCATTCCGTACGGAAAACTAGGCCATGCAGCTCTTAGAGGTAGTGCTTCATCACGTTCGTCCTGTCCAAATCCTCCGTTGACGCTCCTAATTGAAGTAGACGTAGATGGTGTTCCGTTGATGGCAATAATTGATACTGGAGCCCACATGTCCATAATGAGCGCTAACCTATGTCGGGGTCTCAAAAAAGTTCTTACGCCTGCCATTAGTCGAGCCATACGCGTCGCCACTGGCACCACTGTTGCCGTCAGGGGTACGTGCACTGCTCGCATAGGAATTGCTGGCCGCCAAATTTCAGTCCTGTTCACCGTGCTGACCATTTGCCCTCACGACCTAATCTTCGGGTTCAGATCAGATTTCTACATTTTTAAGAGCTTTAGTGTTATCTCTATGATAGTGTTCTGCTTTGGACACACAGAAAGCAGGTGCATTTGATTTGGGGGCATGTTAGAATAGGGCAAATACTGTCAAATGAATCAGCAGAAAACTGTTTTGATGTTTTTTCTTCATTTTAATTCCCCCTTTCCCCTGCCTGGATAATTAGATCAATTTCATCAGCTTGTCAGGGTTGAATTAACGGAAGTTGACTGCATTAGTCTGTTAGAGAATGTAACAGTGCCACAGGGAAGTCGAATAGTTGAGCAAGTTTTTGCTTTAACAATATGAGCGTATGTTTAATACCACACATATGCTTCACGTGGTAGATCTCATAATTGTGTGTGTCATGTGGTGTGTGCAGCATTGTGATTATGTGTTAAACAGCCAGGTCTGCAGCTGTAAGCGCCCTGCTTAACATGGCCCATGACAGGCTCAGGACTTCATATTATTGCAGAAGACTGTCTCTACCGAAGTCATTATGACATTCGAGAGACATTTGGGCATCTTGCCAACAACACTTTTATCTCTTTCATTGTTCTCTTCACAGAACCTTCAACTTCATGTCTGCAACCTACTGCATGGTTACTTTTCTTTTGATTGATATTTGCATAGACACCAGCAACTCTGACGTTGCAGCACCAACTGTGCCTGCATGAGCGTGCCATTTCTCATTGCATCTGAAGTGCATACATACATGATGCCACTCTCCGAGGCTTCGTCATGCACGCTACAATCTCCGCACTAACTGCCAAGCGTGGAAGTTGGGAAATTGCTTGGTGATTAGCACATCAGGATGCCAGCCGCATTTTGCTGTATTGACACATGTTCAATGCATGTGTAGAAATCATGTGTAGAAATCATGTAGAAAATGTGATTTGTGTTTGACTTTACATTGGATCCTGTTCACTTCCATTTGGATTCTTATTGGAGTCACAATGGCTTTTACAGTTTGTGTATTTCCCCTCTCAAATTTCACAATGGGGCAAAAAATCATTTGATGCTCAATATGCCAGCTGGTGTTATGCTTTGAATGTGTAGTGCATAGCTTTTCAGCTTGTGTGACCCATTTCAAAAACAGTGTTACAAGTCACTGTCATGCTATGCTACAAACTCAAATTGCATGTTTTTGCAGATGCCAGAAGAGCAAGCTTTTGGTGTTTTCTGCAAGGTTATGTCTGAGTATGGCCTGCGAGACCTCTTCCGTAATTCCTTTGAGTGCCTCCACCTCAAGCTCTTCCAACTAGAACGACTTATGGAGGTACTGCTCTGAGTTGTCTTGCTGTATTGGTGACTATTCTTTTTGCAAATGTACTATGCATACTAGAAAGCTGAGAACCAGACTACACACAATTAAATAAAAGCAGAAGAATAGAGCAAACATTTATGGATTCTTGGTTTAAAGTATCCTGTTCTTGATTATATTGTAATTAATTTTGTACACTGTGCACATTTGTTTACATCAGTGCAAGTTAGGCAACCTGTCCGTGCCGCAGGCAGCAGAAAATGCATGCTATTTTTTTTAGGACTTTGAAAACAAAACTAATATGAAATAAGGTAGCAATAGCATGACACTTTGCAAAGAGAGAAATACTGGCTTGCAGAGTCGCTTCAGCATTTTGTAGAAATTATGCTGCCATGCTGAAAAATATTGATACATGCACATAATGTGGGGCATGTGTGAATGCTTTGGTATGCCGTGGTTCATTGTGCAGGATTTTTTTTTCATGGAAAAAGTTTTCTTGATCAATTTTTTTAATAATTGCAGGGAATGGGTGCACCAACCAAATTGTGTATCAAGGACTTTACAATTTTTAAATAATCATGTTCTCTTGCATATACTGCTGGTATGAGGCAGGAACTTGGTTAAAAGCAGTTCGAACCACAGGCATTCCTGTTGGTATTAATATAGTATGAAAGATGCTTTGGCATTGCTCTGCAAGCTACTGTATTCTGAATGACGTAGACATTTGTGGATTCCCCTTTGAAACTTCACAATGGGCACAGAAGCATTTCATGCTTAACAAGGCAGCTGATGTTATGCTTTGAATGTATCTAATTTGGGAAATTGCTTAGTGATTAGCACATCTGGCTCCGAACCACATTTTGGCACATGTTCAGTGCTCTGTGGCATAAAGACAGAGCACAATAACCCATTTTAATGGCTCAGTGGCTGTGGCATCGTACTTTTGAGCATAAGGTTGCTTTTTTGATCCCTGCTGTGGTGGTCACATTCTAATGGGATCGAAACACAAAAAAATCACCAACGATTACAATACTCCCTAATATGAAATTTGAGCGCAGCTCTATACGCGTTTTCATTTCGCGATTTGTATATTGAGGCAAAGAATTTGAGAGAGACATGTAGTAGAGTCGGCGATCGTTGAAAATCTGGTCTGGGGATCAAGCACGCCAGCTTTTATACATGACTTATGGAAGGTTCCAGTGTAATTGCTGGTGCCGCGTGTCTTCCAAAAGTACTACACAATTTGCGTCGCGCATATAATCGGATTATGAAACAATCGCAGACCATGACAATCGAAACAAGTGCAAACGAGACCAAACCAAGCAAACCAAACATGCACGAGCGAGAGCTGACATGAGCAGATGACAGTACGAAATGAACGGTCCAGCTAAGATCAGTTATGAGTACGCATCGAGCAGTTAGCCGGCTCTGCATGACACCAGTTTTCTGCGCGCAAATCACTGAAGGAGCCGCTTTCATTGGTCTCAGCCGTTCGGGGCTCGCATCTTTAATATGCCACTCTGCATTTGCTGTTTCATATTTTGCTGTGTTCGTTCGCTCGGTTATGCCGCCGCCGCCACTCGCCGCAGGAACGGGCACCTAAGAGCTGCGCTCTAAAAAAATGCATTAAGATATCATAGCTTTGCAGTAAACATACAAGTCCGCTATTTGCAAACAGTGACAGCTTTCTGTCCTTCAGTTCCCAGAAGGTGCGACAGTTCCAATTTGTAGCAAGCAGCTTGTCGTGCTGCTTCTACCAGTAGCGCATGCGGGCTTTGTCAACACTGAAATGCCTTGCGGTAACATAATTCCCATGCTCCACCGCATATTCCACGGCCTTTGACTTAAAACCGGCTGTATAACTGGAATTATGGCCCATCGCTCCCAGCAAAATTAAAGATGTGCAGAAAAGCAAGTAACAGACAATGCTGTCACAAAATGGTCGCCTTCAAAGTAGAAAAAGAAATATGCAGATCCCGCACACTGTAAGAGTTGGTGTAAGCAAAGCTTTGACGAGCCAGCAAGACAAAGTAGCGCATCACAATAAAAAGCACACAGTGACGCTATTTATACTGGAGCGACAAATCTTGAAGCCGCTCATCCTGGCCTGTGCGATGGTCAGTCTTTTTTATCTCTCACAAGCAACATTTTCACATGGCAGAATCCATGCACATAATGAATTCACTCTCAGGCTATGCTTTTCTTTCCTTTTACTCGTCACAAAGGGTCTAAACTGCAGAACAACATTACTATGTTATGTTGTAAGAAAATTTACATGGTGTTCGATGGCACTATAGTTGGGAAATTAAGAAAATGTATTATATTGCAAATTTCACCAAATTGAGGGTCGTTATATCAAGGTTTGACTGTAAACATGCAAATAAGGTATGCATGTGTAAAACTGTGAAATAAAAATGACTGACGTATTCATGAGCTACCTTTTTCATTACAGTAGCAAACAGCCTGTCAATCAAAATGCAGTCATTGCAAATCAGTATTTTGTTTTTGTTTTGGCTGTCTTGCAGGACCAGCTTCCACAGCTGTATGCTCACTTTGTGGACCTTGGAGTGGAAGCACACATGTTTGGTTCCCAGTGGTTCCTAACACTGTTTACAGCCAAGTTTCCATTGCACGTAGTCTTCTTCATCTTGGACTTATTTCTACTCGATGTAAGTTTTCTTTTTTCCTTTCCATATCTATTGTATGTCTTTCATGATGTGCTAGAGTTTTTAATGACCAAGAATTTCATACTATTTGGAGTAAAACTAATTGTACCTTAATGTTACGTGGTCAGAATTTTTATGCCGTGTAGGTAACAGCAGACTATTGCAGATGACGTCACCACTTTGCCAGGTGGCACATTCATGAAATAGCCCAGTATTTAATTTTCAGGATGTTAGCTGAGTTGCAACAACTGACATCAATGGCTAACAAGCAGCCTTGACAATAAGCAACTTTATTGTGTGGGATTGAGTGAAGGAACAGTTCAAGCAATGATCTGAGTCTGAGATAATTAGTGGCCACTTCTATAGTAAGTTCCATGTTAGTGTTTTTCACTATCATATGAAGCCAACACACAATGAAACCAGAAAAAGCATAGGTTTAATTACTTGCTTTAATTGAAATGTAGAAATGGTAAAGGGAACTGAAATTGGTCAAAGAAACAACTTGCCCACCAGTTGTTCTTCATCCACTTTCATTTCCCTTTACTTTATCATTTTTACATTTCAGTTGTCTGTCGACTTCATATGATTGTGACTAACCAAAATCAGGCCCCTCGTTTCCCCTTCTTGTTCATGTGTTCATGTCTGTGTTTTGTATTTGCCCAGTATCCGTCTGCTCATAAGCTACCCCTGGCGAGTGGCTTTGATTTCAGTGTACAATTGCCAGACATGAAAAATGTGACGCTGTTATTCTGTTATTAGAAGCATATCTGCAAAGGCTGTGGCAGATGCCTGTCGTTTTATACCATGAATAGTATTCTTAATATTGTTTGGAGATCATAGGTTGTGATCTGTTGCATTTCTTTTTTTCTTGCCCAGTATACTAAAAAGAAAGCATAATGAGAACTTGGATGTCCTTATTACTTTAATGTCAGATGTAATACCCCTTATGTAATACCCCCACTGAGGGGTCTTTAAGGAAATAAAAGTGAAGTGAAGTGAAGATCTGATAGGCTTGGGAAGTATGTAGCGCCTGGTCAAGCGTCTTTAGTTTGTATTGTGACTGCGGGGTCAGTATTTCACTAGAACAGAATATAAATCAAGGAAGCAATGAATCAGCAGGACCAGGCTGGAAAGAGAACAGTAGCCGTTTTTCTAAGCTTCAACAGAAAAATAGGCTTTGGTGGTATATCTAGCACAATTAGAGGCTTCTGTTCAGTAAAACTAAATTGATACTTTAAACGGTGAGGAAACATGGATGTGCCCCATTTATATCTTATGTGGCATGACATCCTTGTCAGTGAAAAAATTAGTTATGTAGAAAGTGGAAATTTGGTATTCAATATAGGATATAACACGTTTTGTGGCTTTTTAAAAAAATTACTTTAGCGTTTTCTATTCACTTGCAGCAGATTTTTGTGCTCTCACTGTATCGAAGTGTTCTGGATAAGCCATTATCTCAGTTTAATTTTCCATTGTGAGCTCAATTTGGCTTGTGAAAATGTCATGTCATGTTATGCTTCAGTTCTCTTAGTAAACTTGTTTTATCCCAGGGCACAGACACACTGTTCCAAGTTGCAGTTGCGCTCCTGACGGTGAGTGCCACCTTATGTTTGGTTGTTTAGTCTAATCGCAACACATTCAGCTGTCATCATTCATAAATGGAGGATAAACCAGGGCCCGCTTGCACAAAACTCTCTAGTCCGGTCTTATTCTGATCTTCAGGCTCATTCGAATCTTATTGGAGGCTTAATCTTCCCTAGCCGATAAGTCGCTTGCAGGAAAGAAACTAGACTGAAACAAGACACCAAATTAAGATTGAAATGAGACCGGAGTCTAGCCTGCTCCGAGCTGGCTTATCCAAAACTTATTCAGTATTTTCCAACATGGCTGCCCTGCGGTTGGCCCGCCTCGAGATGCTCGCCGAGCACTTGCTGCGCCGCGAACGCGTGTTTCGCGACAGGACAAATCCGCTAGACGCCTTCAGCGAGGAGGAGCTGCAGCGGCGCGTACGCTTCGGGTGGGACGGCATAGTATTTCTTGCCGAGTTCCTTCGCTCCGAGATCGAGCACCCGACGTGTCGGAGTGGTGCTTTGAGCGCCGAGCTGCAGGTGATGCTGGTACTGAAATTTTTTGCCTCCGGATGCTTCT
This sequence comes from Dermacentor albipictus, assembly GCF_038994185.2. Taxonomy (NCBI): domain Eukaryota; kingdom Metazoa; phylum Arthropoda; class Arachnida; order Ixodida; family Ixodidae; genus Dermacentor; species Dermacentor albipictus. Next base: position 112,798,732 of record NC_091821.1, read on the forward strand.
TGATTACTGCCGGAGATGTGATCGGCGCCCACGAATCGACCGCAAGCCGCACGGTATACGCCGGGTTGCCTCATCAGGTAAGCCTCTCTCCAACCATTTATTTTCTACTGCCTGTTTTAGTAGACAGCTTTAGTACTGCGTCATAACGATAAATACGCCGCACGCAAGTGCTTTGCGGAACGTAGGAGCGCGTGTCGCGTTAGGAATTTAGTGCTGCGAAATGCCTACGTGCGTAGAGGGCGGACGCCGGGCGCGTCGAAGCGCGTTGGCCGCGTCCGGCATGCAGTACGTCGAATCATCTGTGGAACTAGGCTCTGTTGATCTCGCTAATGTGATGTAACGTGTGGCCGCGTTCCCGCTTCGTCGAACTTTAAATTTGAACAAGCTGCGCTGCCAGAACATCAGCTGACGATGTCTCGAATGTTTGCACCTACTCGACTGCAACGAAGCTAACTGATTGCACGTACCGCGAAGGTGTCGCTCTCCGTGAATAACGTTTCCAGCCTCAAGTGAGCAGTTCGTCATTTTGTTCTTTCAAGCCGACGTCGTGCGTAGCTGTGTGATGGTCAGCACGAGCTTAACACTATACGTGTGCTTCCCTGAATATGTGCGTGTGTCATTGTGTGCAAGACCGCGCATGACATCGGCGTGAATCTAAAGGTGACCACCCTCGTTTTCTTTCCAGTTGGCCGTCGCCTAGAGGGGTGCGGGGAGTCTAAGGCTGCTTCTACGCTGTCGCTGGCTTTCCGCGCGTCGTGGGTGCAATTGACGGCACGCATGTGCGGATACAGGCTCCCGGAGAGCATGAAGAAGCCTACGTCAACCGCCACTTTTATCACTCCATAAACGTTGAACTTACTAAATAAAGCAGTGGTTTTCTCGCTTATGATATGGACCAAATCTATTTTTTCGTCTTCGCTCCAGTGATGGCTCTTGAGTCGCTTGGCGGGCGGTTGCGAAGACATGCTTGAAAACACGCGCGTACCGTCAACGTTTGCAGCAGCTGGTTCGGCTGCTTCTGCAGGGGTGACAAGCGCGGGAGTGCGGCCGGATGTTGACATCGAACCGCGGTCAACTATTGGACAGCGCGAACGCCTGTCGCCGCCGCAACGAACTTCCGGCCCATTCCCCATCTCATTCCCTGTCGACGGCGAAATTTCCCACCTAGGTACTAAAAGTACCTACCGTCTTCAATAAGTCCGGACTATAGTTCAGTCTCGTCGGTTCGTGCAAGCGAAACATGATGGCCGGAAAGTCCAGTCTTATTTTAGATTACAATAAGACAAGATTCGGATTTAAGTCTAGACTTAGAGGCTGGCGTTTGTGCAAGCGGGCCCTGCTCTTTTGTTATTAAAAGTTTTACAGCGATAGTTGTCATGGAGATCACTCCCCTAGTCATTTTGATGGTCACCGGTGTCTGTTGCTGGAATTCCAAAATACTTTGCCAGAATTCTATAAAGAAAAGTTGCAATGCCTAACAAGGATTTGAGCTCTGGACCCACAGATTGCTAGTCAAAGATTTAACTTCTTACCCACTCTGCCGATAATAATACTGCACCTGGAGAGTACTATACCTGGCCCGTTGAGTACTCATTAAAATGATTGGCTCACACCACGCTCTGTAGCTTATCATTACATGAGCACTGAGGTGAAAGAATATAGTAAAGCCAGTGGGCAAGAAGTGAAAGGCAGGAGAGGAAAAAGTATTGTCTCCACTTCTCCGCAAATGCTGATTTGGACTAAACACACACACATGCTGATTTGGACTAAAGGCATCACTGGCCCAAGCTTACTTCTTATTGAGAGGAGATGGCTCGCGTGCATATGCGAATGTTTATTTCAACCGATACCGCACAAAACAATACAAGACTTGCTGTGCATTATATAGTAGCACCAGCCATTGCGTCACTGCTTTGCATTATGTGCGAAACTGCAACTTTTTTACTTAGCTGCTGTTTCCACTTGATGCACCATGATGTAAAATATTTCTTGCAAATTCCTTGCAAAGTGGCTATCAATTGTGAGGTCAGGCTGACATCTCTTGCCTAAACGAAGGATATGGCTTTCAGAGCCATCTTCCTTGTTTCTTGATGACTATTGATGAAAGTTGGCACAAACGTCAAGAATGCCTCCCTGATACTTATATTATTCCAAATGATGTCTTGAGAACAATTTATTTTACTAACTTTTTTCCTTTAAAATTCATGGCGGGCCTGGAGAGCTTACGAAATGCAGTGGAAGGTTCGTTGAATGTTGATTGCATAGCAAAATTTATGCTAAAGGCTGTTTCATTAGATCAATTTTATTGTAACACAATAATGTTCAGTCTTCATTTTTTGTGTTATTGCATCAGGGACACTTTGAGTGTGAATGAAAAGTAATATATTAAATTTAGAGATAATCAAGCTGAGAAAGCAAGTGTGTCATGACCTGCACTGTATGTAGCTCAAGAAACGTGACAAAAAAACCTCAAGTCAAAATACAGTTAAACCTTGATATACCGAACTTCAGTATAATGAAATTCTCGATATTACAAAGTATTTAACTTTTCATAACCACTTGTCCATAGAACTAACACCATTTAATTAGAACCTCAATATAACTAAGTGTGTTTTTATGCGATTTCAACATAACTAAGTTTTGCTTCTGCAGCAAATGAATGCCGAGACAGTAAATGGAAACTTCTGCAGACGCAGATGGTCAAATGATTGAATTACAAGCGACTGCTTGCAAACGCACATCTCAAATCGCGCGCGGTGCGACAAGAGTGACCGCCGAAGGGAAGCCACATCATATGTTCCATGTAAATTCGAAGTGCGATAAGATCCTTTTGTGTCCCGCACACTTGGTGCTTTAGGTGCTAGTGAAAATGTACAAGGGTGAGAAAGAAGGTAGTTTCACACATGAATGCTGCCTCTCCACGCGAGCAAAGGGAAAGAAGAGGAGGGGAGCGATCTCGTGGTTACATGATCAAGCATGCGCGAGGTGCGGGGCCGAAGGTGGGGGGTGTAAGTTGATGCGCGTCGCAATTTCTGGCACACGTCTGAGCCATGGCTGTGCATGGCTGTAAGCACGGCTGAGCGCATACACAGCCCCGCACCCTGCTTTAAAGGTAATCTGCCATGTGCGCAAAGAGTGGGCGTGCTGAGATGGCATGGCATCATGTAAGCTGACTTCCCGCGTGTTCTGGTATTGAAGGTCACGTAATCTCAAGTTTCGGTGACCATTGCAGCGGGAGGCAGACGAAGCGTTTGCTCCCCACTGCCGGCACTTTTCGTGGTAGCATTGCCCCAGTGCAGGTGGCGCTATTAGCTGCGGGGGCAGATTGCATGCTAAAGCATGGCTGGCTTCACCTAATTTGTACTGCCTACGTGAAGATATCGTCAACGTGGCATGAAATCGTCGTCCCAGTGCGGTCGACACCATCAGCCGTGGGGGCAGAGTGCACGTGAAAGCATGGCTGGCTTCACTTAAAATTAGTACCGCCCATGCTGACGTGGCATAAAAGCGTATCATTCCTCGCTGACTCTCAAATTCATCAAAGTGAATTGTTCTCTCATTCAAATTTGCTTTTTTCGATTGATTGATAATGGGGAAAATCCTGCGGCCCCTTTCTGTGCAAGAAAAATTGATCGGCATCTGTACTTATTTGCATAAAAGGTAGAATTTTAATACAATGGAATTTTGATATAGTGAAGCAAATTGCCAATTTTACCTACTTTGTTATATCAAGGTTTAACTGTGTACATATACCAGATGGTAAAGGAGAATTCTGCTCCAGAAGCAGAGCACACAGCCAAACAAAACAGTTTTGAGGAAGGGGCTCTCAAAATTTCACCTTCTCTTCACTTCTCTAAAAGGCACCTAGTATTGTAGTCTTTGGTGTGTTTTGTGATATGGGGCTTCTTGGATAGTGGCCCCTGGTCTGGTGCGCCTTCGTTCCCCCTTTATATTTTATTTTTTGTATGGCATCCTTTAGTGGTGCTCTATGAAGAGAATGCTGCCTGTGTTTCAAACTAAGTAAGGCGCAGAATTCCATGTGGGCTTGAATAGTTTTATTGTGGTAGTCGTGAACAGCCTCATTGACAGCAGTCTCCAGTGAGTCATCTTTCCTTGATGACTTCTGTAGAGCTTAGCATCAGAGAGCCACTGATAAATAGGCAGCAATGTAGCTGCTAGATGCTTTGCCAGTTGCAGCTGATAGAGGCTTTGCCAGTTTGTACTTGTGTGATGCCTCGCCTTCAGCTTCAGTCTGCGCCAGCTCATGGGGCCTACCAAACAGTGTTCATGATGAGGTCCTCTTTACAAAGGGGTAGTATGATGGATATTATATATAGTTGGCACTTGATGTGCTTCATCACTTGGTTCGAGAATTCTGCGGTCGATGGGCTTGGTTGTGCAATCCAAGGTGCTGATGCGCGAAATGGCTAGCCACGGGTCCATGGTATCGGCACACGACGTGCGTGGTCGCAGGGTCTGAGCTTTTGATGTGCGAAGTGCTTGGCCTCAGATACGAGGAGTTGGCACACTATATGCTTCATCACGAGGTTCAAGGAGTCTGCGCACGAGGTGCTTTGGCGAAGGGTTCGAGGAGACAGTGTGCAATATGCTTTGTCGCGAGATCCAAGCAATCCATGATCAATATGCTTGGTCCTGTAGTCTGAGGCGCTGATGCGCGAAATGTCTAACCACGGGTCTGAGGACTCTGCACACAATGTACTTGGTCACAGGGTCTGAGGCTTCGATGTGCGAAGTGCTTGTTTGGGAGTCCAAAGAGTTGGCATACCATATGCTTTGTTGCAGGATCCAAGAAGTATGCACTTGTGCTTAGTCTTGCTGTCTGAGGTGCCAATGTGTGAAATGCCTAGCCACAGGTCCAAGGAGTCAGCCCTACTTGTGGGTCCGAGATGTCTCACACTGGAAGTATCAGCTGGGCTTCTGCGATGTCCGCGACATGCTAAACATTGCAGATTACGGCATGTGAGGCAGCAAGTGCTGTTGTAATCTGGTCATTCACCTTTCTTTTAAAACATAGAAAACTTCCACTTACGGCTGCCGAACTGATGAACAGTAGCCAGCTAATCTGTGATCGCTGAATGAGTGCGAACATGGATCTATATTGCGCCTGTTTCGATAGCCGTAGAGAGTTTGTGAGGCACAAGGAGCAGACGAAACCTCTACGGAGCAAACGCCAGACCAGTAGCGATGGGTGCCGGAGCCATGTGGTGAGTGCGGCCAATCGGACACCTTGGAATGATCTTCAGACATTCGCTTTGTGTGCACTTGCTCATTTCAGGAGGAAATAGCTGAAGTGGCAACTTTTAAAATGGAGAAAAGCACTTTCTGACACGACGAAAATGGCGGCACTCTGTTTCGCCGTTGTGGAGATATCGTGACTTGAAAAACACTTTCTTTTTTTCATAATTTCTGAGAAATTTTTCACCACCTTGGCTGATACAACAAATATTTTAGAACACTTCTACGTGGTTTTCGGAATCGGAAAGAGAAAGAGTTATAGAAACTTAAAATGTGACTTTTTAAAAAGACAAAAGGCATACACTGTTAGTGTTTTGTTTCATGACATTAGTTTGTGGGCTGCCATTCTTCAAATTATGAGGAATCGTTTTGTCAAGTATGTAAGGTCTGGCATGAGCAACTTTAGTGATAGAACGGCATGGTAATATAAGCTGCATATACCGCATGTCATGTAGCATGGCGCAACATGTAGCATACATATACCTGAACATATACAGAACTTCACGGCGACGGCAAAAATTCTCTTGGAGCAATAAAGTCAATTTTTTGGCCATTTATTATGATGTGAAAGCTGTGCACCCCACTTAAACTTCAAGTACTAACTTCGTCAACAGAAGTTAACAGAATATGGGAGCCATGAAGAAACTGAATTTGCTGACAGCCTAATGGTGCAGCTTGGAAATAAGGGAGTTTGTGACCTCTTTAGTGTACAACCTGTGCACATTTGTCTAGAGCATGAGAACAGTAAGATTAGGAGTATGTTTTCACCCTCTAACAAAGGGCACTGGTTCAAGACTGCTTCCTCTGAGCTTGCACAGTCAAATGGGTGGTCTGCCTCCACTTTGCAGTGGCTTGCAAGGCACCCCATTAGCAGCTCCACCCTTATCCAGGCGTGCCTCAGCAGTTGTCAGGCTGCAAAAGGAAGTCGTGTCTTATCTCTACTCTTGGCCTATCACTGAATAGAGGCACTTTTTTTGCTGCATGGCGATAATGGCAGTGGTCTGCCTATCAGACATTTGCTTTGAAAAAAATATGGCTGAACCCAGCGTCCTCAAGCAGATAACACAAACTCACTCTGGGGTGCAATGTTCTCTCAATCTAGACAAGCTTTCTCGGTGCCGTATGTGTCTGTGCAGTTTCTAGTCCCCACGCCTTGCCTTTGAGGAAATTTTTTATGGCTTCTGAACTCCCAGGGGCCTCTGAAGAGGCCCTCTTGGTGTGTCTGAGTGCTGTTTGCTGCTTTTCTTCATGTCCTTACAAATCTGTTGCATGGCCTTTGGATGCAGCTGTCATGCCGGGATCTACTGGCACTGGACTTTGAAGGTGTGCTGAAGCACTTCCGGGTGGCTGTCCCCAAAAAGTATCGTTCTGAAGAGGCTGCGAGGTTGCTTCTCAAGACAGCCGTTGGCATCAAGGTGAGCAGCTGAAAGTCTGCTTGTTGAAAATTTGTGGAGAAGCACCATATGCTGCCAGTGCTTAATGTTCAAGGCCACTCAGCACATGGCTGCAATTGGTGCAGGCCATTGTAAATTTTCTGTTACATTCAAGGCTCTCAAAACTCTAATATATATATATATATATGTAGTGTCCAGATATGTACCTCTGGAGCTAGGGCAATAATAGAAAAGACGCTAACTAACAATAACAAAGACTCATGAACTGGCCTTTAAACTCAAACTCATGCCCAGAGGTTACACCATGAGTAAAGTATGCGTGTTCAAAGCTCAAAAGCAGATTTTTTTTAGGAAAGAAATAAATACTTAAGTTGTCGTGTGTGAACTTTAATGTTCTTATCTTTTCTTGTAGGTGAAAAAGTTGAAACGTTACGAGCGTGAGTACCAACTGCACAAAGAGCAAGAACGTCAAATGGAAGATCCCGTGCAGGTGCTGCAGGTAATTATCGTTGCTTATTTCATTTTACTACACATGGTGCACTTTTCATGGCCAGCAAAAGTTTTGAAATGGGTGATGCACATCTCTTGCTAAAATCCATTCTGCTTTGTTGACAACTTTTGGTTAAAGACTGATTAGTATGTGCTGTGTCTACCGCAGGAGTTGTTGACATCATTCCGTCCTCTAGAAGTGTGTACATAGGACATATGGGGATACACAAACGTGTACCTAGGCAACATGGCTAATTATTGAAACAGATGTGTTCTTTCTTGACCTTGCACTGTATTTATTGCCATTGCCATCCCATCTTCTACAGTACTGGAAGTTCTTTTTTAGACAAGAATCAGATTGGACAAGATGTAAGATAGGGACACCATATTAAGTGAGAAGTCCATGCAAGTACATGGGTGCTTATTATAACACTGTGTTAAATGTAACACCAAGAAAATGCAACTTAATCACTTTGTTGCAAATGTGTCTGCTTCTTCTTTCTTTTTCTCCTTTCCTTTTCTTGTTTTTCTTTCATCCTTTCTTTTAAATTAGTAAATGCTACTTGCCATTTAGCTGGGTGACACGCTAAAGTACATCAGTTTCACAAAAACAGGTAAACACCAAAAACATCTGCCATCTTATTTTTCCAAAAAAGAAGATTGCAAAATTGCAATTGGAAAGGCTGTGCTCCCACTCATGTGCCAAATTGCACCAAATGACATTTCCGGTGCAATCCTGGTAAAAAAACACAATTTTGCACCGAAGTGTGCCAAAATGAGACTGCGCAATGTGTGTCACCACAGTGATCTGCAGACGTGCATAGTGTGCATGACTAAAGCAGCTTAATCTGTCACAGTTGACATTATCTATGTGTCGCCGACTGATAATTCAGGCTCGATGGTGACTGCCTTAAAATCTCAATAAGAAGTCCAAGATATACAAATCCACCGAAAACAAGTGACATTATTCCTTGAGTGGCTAAAAAAAGTGTGCCGTAACCTCGTATGACCACTATCGGGGATACAATTACTTTCGCAAGAATAAAGTCAAAGTTCGTCAATGCGTTGCTGCATTCACGTACCTTTGCCTATGCTCTTGTCAGTCCATATCTCTATAATTGTCATGCTGTCGCCTCAGGTAGATGAAAGTACAATCAATCGATGCATCGAATTGTCAACCCCTGGCAACATAAACAGGACTGTGATTTTGTAGTGATGCTTTTTCTGGCACCACTCCTTTTTGCACTTCATCACTAGTAAGAGCAGCACTCCACCTGCATTATCGATGGTCGGCGAGGGCGAAGACGTCTCAATCTGCATCTGCAACTTAGCACGACTTCTGGAAGCTTGCGGCCTGGCCGGGACTTCTCCAGCAGCCAGACAGTATGTCATTGATGGCATGCATGACTCAACGCACGTAGTCACACTGTCTGTGCAGCCAGTCAAACGTGATTTCCAGGCGTTTGAGCAGCGGAGTTACAGGATGCTGCAAGGCCACGTGTGGCTGTTGCTGCACAGGAGTCCACTACCTTGCGCATCGGATGGTTTCCATGCAGACTCCTCGAACATGGGTACAATAACTGCCCACAAGCCCCCTCTCAGGCCGTTCTCTACCAAAGGCAGCCACTTCCAACGCTGCAGGTACACGTCGACGGCATTGGGAACTCACTCTTGTAGACACTGGAGCTGAGCATACGGCATTGCTTTGACGCCACACCCCAATCATATTGCTGTCCTGGACCAAGGCACCATTTCGTGACCTCGGTGGCACCGTGATGCCTGTCAGGGTGCTTTCCTTTCAGCTCCACACTGAAGCCAGAATCAAGTTCTTGGCCACAGTGCCCATCTTAGAGGGCCTACCCTGCGACCTAATTCTGGAAACTGATTACTTCTCTGGCGAAGTTAGGCCCACTATCAAGGGCGATGCAGTAAACCTTCGCCCCTTGAGTCCGCTATATACACAGGGTTCCCAAGAACCCGAAACCGATTCTCAACCACAGCAGTTGTTGACATGGCCTTCGCGCTCTTCAATGATCAGGCACAATAAGGCACTGGCTCCTCTCATACTAGACATTCTACCACTCCAGGCTCCCGATAAGTCCACGGACCCCGGGAACAAGATATTTCCTGACCCTCTGGTGCTACTTCTCCAGTTCACAGGGCAGCTATCAGTCAAAGACACGGCCCTTTGTGCCATGCTCAGTGACTTCTTGCTCAATGAAGCCGAAGCGACCAACACAGCTGAAATCATCATCGACTATCTTTCCGTGCGGCCCAAGTCTAACTATCAGATGCACAAGAGACAACAGGTTTCGGTGCAGATGCAGCTGTACCCTGTCTGGAACCAAACATGTCATGACGGGCAATGACAGTGCTCTTGCAGTCGCCCATAACATAGTGACCACGAATTGCCTTTTGTTTCATTGTCGTACATGGATAACTCGGCGGCACACTGTATTTCACCGAGTTAGGGCGATTCGAATGCATTAGTGAAGCTTGATTCTTCCGTGTAAATTGTGTGAAGATGCACCCGACGAGTGAGCAGATGGTTTCACTACTTGCATGGCACATCAATGCAGCCGGCTGCTCTTCATTGTCCAGGATCTCAGAACGCACTTTCTCAACGGCAACCGTCCTGAAACGGCCAATGCCGCCCGCCAGAGCCATCTTCGGCAACTTCTCATTCTCGGAGCTTTTTGCGGCAGCGTGGCCAAGTGTAAAGAAAAAGAAAAGCGGCACTTGGGTTCAGGCGCTTGCATGCTGGAGGGTAGAGGAGAAGAAGTAAACCAGGCGTTCGGTGTAATGTCCCTTTGTCTGCTTCTCTCCGTTACGTTACTTATCTGCTTTTAATATATGCATTTTTGTTCCTTTGATATCATCGCACGTGCAGTGCGTTTGCAGATCTGGTACAGTATTCTCGAAAATTTTTTTGATGTGGGCCTTTCCAAGGTTGTTGTTTTCAAGCCAACCTCCTCATATTCTTTTTGATCATATTCCTACCAGTGAAGACGGCTATTTATGTGGATCAGATAATTAACATGAAAAAATTTATTTTAAGAGGAGGAGGTTTTTAAGGTGACCGGAAAACCAGACGTGAGAAGCGCAATCATAACATACTAGTATGCAGATTGGTGGACACTTAAATATTTTTGGAAGGGCACTCTGCTTTTGCTGTGCTGTTGGCATAAAACAACGTATGAGGCTATTTCTAGATTTAATGCCTGTTGGCAATCTTCAAGCATTCAAAATTATGCTGTAGCAGGGTGTGCGGTGTTTTAAAGATATGGTCAAGCAGCGTGAGCCGGTGAACCAAACAGCTTACTTTAAAGGTATGTACTTTGTTTTCAATGAGACTAAGCAGAGCGAGCTGCGCGAACCGAACGGGTAACGTTCAGCAGTCGCACACAAAATTACAGTCACTTGAAAAATGCGTGTGATTACTAAAAAAAAATTATGCGAAAACCATTGACAGTGATTGTCAACATAAACGAATAGCCCGAAAAAATGCACGAGTGTACAAACGAACGAGCGAGCGACAGCTCCCCTTCTCCCTGTTTCCTACCTCCCGCAACTCGATTGTGCAGGAGCTCAGGCACAAAAGTTTTCCCTCCTCCATCCCTCCCCGCAACTTGGTTGCACGAGAGCTCATGATGTTTCCCTTGACGCCTTTGTATTGCAAGTCCTGCCACTGACCACTAACCACCATCAACCACAAAAACGGGCACCGCACAAAACATTGTTCCTAGTCGTCCTTCTTGTATGGAATGCAATAAAATGTCCTTTCAATCTCCATTCAGTTGGTATACCCAAGGCGCAGCAACCAGGCATGATGCTGAGGTAATTTGCAATAAATAAAGTGATAAAGTTTGCTAGAGGTCCACCCACACTGCATGTTGAACGCACATGCACTGAAAACGCTTGGAAGGGATATGGCAGCGGCACGTGGAAAACAGATGCGATACTCTGAAATTTTTTCCACTGACTCTATGACTTGCCTGCAAGGTGCAGCCATCTGGTGACACAGAGCTCAACCAGACAAATACAGGGCTAATATAGCAGCAACCAAGTGTATTCTACTTTGCTGCTGGTGTAAATTTTTGGCCGCAGCATAATTGTGAACATGTCTTTTTAAATGTTTCAATTGTTTTATCTTGGTTAAAGCAATATTAGCTCTGTGTGTGGCTGCTTAAACTCTGCGCCACCAGATGGTTGCACCATGCAGGCCGCTCACGTTTATGCTAAAGCCCCTTCATTGTAGTGGAAGTAGTATGAAGTGGCTTTAGTTTATGCCTCCACCCATCCGGCAAAATTTCCAGGTCACCTGTGTTTACCAGAATGCCTCACATGCAGGGCGCTGTGACAGAATGCGTGCAACACACATTGCCTGGGTATCTCTCACTGGAGATCAGTGGCCTCATGGCTGGCGGAAAGGTTGGAGAGGCTTCACACGCTAGCTACAAGACACCGGAAGTAGGCGACACAACATCACATCTTGATGCAAAGCCAGTGAAGGCGGAGCTTAGCCCCAAATACTTGGCGAACAAGTTGAGACGGAAAAATATGGCTAGGGAGGAGGGTAACTTCTAATCATCCGTAGCTATTTTAATAAGAGACGCTTCGCATAAATTATGGCGTGGATGTTATACTGTAGCTCTTCCCCACACGTCTACAAAATTTGTCAAAACCATTTGAGAAACCTTTCAGGGAAAGTGTACTGTATGTTAATCTGGGGACGGGCTGTTCCTTTGTTTTATTACTGCTATTATCATGGTGCACGAGATACGGCCACCCTTCCATTGCTTCGCATTTACAACCTTCTCGCATAAGCGAACCTTTTCTTGCCACCCCACCCAAGCTCTATGCAACCTTTATATTTTACTTTGTTCAGAAATTGGAAATACTCTATATTCAATTCAGTACTCAAAGGCCCCCCCCCCCCCTTGTTTTTAAATATTTGTATCCAATTCCAGTAAAAATTTCACTATTTGAACTTCTCTAAAGAATTGACAACTAGGTAGATAACAACACAGCGTAGATAACAACACGGCGTTATCATCAGTTAACTTGCCCAGTTCATCCACTGCAGTGGCTGCAGCATGAAGATTGCAAGGACCTGGGCCAGGGCTCCCTGACCCCTCTACATAACGCCCTTCCCCTCCTAACTTCTCACTTTTGTTGCAGTGGCAGGCAAAACGCACTCAAATAAGAAAAAAACAGCAAACATTGCTTAGGTTGCCAGGCTCCTTGCCAGGCTCATTGCCAGGCTCCTTGCATCGAATCACACGTAGGCTCACAGGTGCTTGCAGATAACTGTCTTTAACTATTTAGTAAATTTACTTTCACTGACCTTTTTTGAGTAAAACTGAATTAGAGTACACAAATTCAACGTACCTTTTTCTCTTTTTTTTTATTCATACCAAAAATGCAGAACCCTGCTTATACATTATAAACAAAGTAAAGAAAACAATACTTTTAAGTAGTTATACATAAATTAATGTTTTACCAAAAACAGCAGTTTTGCACGTTTTCTAAAGGAAACCAAGGATGTTGATTCTTCTATTAAATCTGTAATCAGTAGTTTGCCATAGTTGGTCTTAATTTTTGGCTTTGGAAAATTGGTATGTCTCATTATTTCATCCATAACTCAAAACAACCACTCGATATCCATTCTCTGAACAATATAGTAAGGGAGTCCAGCTCTCCAGCAAGAACGCTCCAAAGTCAGTGTTGAGAATCAAATGAAAGAAGGTGAATTGATGTCTGCATAAAACACATTCAACAAATTGGAATCCCTCAAAAACAGTTAAGCTTCTTGTTGGCATAATGTTTCTGGGGCGTTCGTGCGGCAAATATCGGTCCTTGTATGTGTTTTAGTGGCTCGCATGAAAGAATAAGAAGAACATGCAGGTGTGTTTTTGGTGCTAAATATTCTTGCGAACGGATGTAGTGTTCACTAAGAAATTTATTAGGGGTGTTTGAGTAGCTAAATCTTCTAATCGAATCAAATACGAATATTCGAGAAAAACTACCTTTGAATATAGAATCGAATGCTGAATATTTCCAATTTCTAAAAATTTGGAGGATGCTTAAGCTTCGCCTTTAAGAGTGGAATGCGATAGCATTCTAAGATCCCTGACTGCTTCTCATGCTTCCCGGCAACTTCAACATATGTAACTGTAATGTTTACCGGGAAACGCTGGTTGCAAACGAACGCTATGCACGAAGGCAGGCTTTCTGGTAGAAATGCGGCCTCTTGCGTGGACTGTGATGCGGTGGAGGCAAGCACCATCTGGAGGTGTTGCAATAAACCGGGCGCAAAGTTATATGGCCTCCAAGATATTCGCGTGCCGGCACGCGCACATGGTGGATGCCGTGTCCGGTCTATGAATTGTAGAAAGATGGAAAAGGGGTTTGTTTGAGTTTTCGCGTAACAGAATTGTTTTCTCGTATATTCAACTCATAATTCGATGCTATCATGTCTGTAGGTTGTCTGTAAGTCGTACTTCACGATTTTTCTACATATTTTAGCTTGAGAAATTCAATTCAGTAACTTCCTTGTGCCACATGGAGGGCCTGGGTATGTGTGGTTCGAAATTCTTTTTGACGTAACGATGTCTGACACAGGATGCCAACGCAGGACACCGACGTCAGATTTTCTGTGACACGGCCTACCTAATCGCATTATTAAAGTGAAATATAAAGTTTCCATGGAGTCCATTTGGCAACAAAAGGCTCATTTCTGTTATTTGATGCATCTTATGTATCAAGAACTGGGCATCAGGGTAAATGAGAAGCTTGCAATTTAAAAACAAAGGAAAGGTGGCTATATCTGATGCACAATGACAACGATAGTAATGAAACATAACAGCACATCACCAAATGCAGGTAGTGGAGTGTAAGGTTAGTTGAAAGAGCTAAGTGCAACTCTACAGCACTGTAAGTTTTGATGTAATCCAAACCTTGTGAGATTGGCCAATTAATAAATTGCTTTGCCTTAATCAAGACAACAAACTTGTTAACTCGTAGGCATCCTAAGGTGAGGCATGCTTATTTAAGGGCGGATGCAGGGCTGAAAATTAACTTTTAAGTCGTTGCACGAATATTTACAAAAATTTATAGGTTTACGTAACTTCTTGTTTTAGGCACATATTCTAAATTTCACTAATACAGATCAAATAGAAAATAAGTTATAGTTGTCATATGGACCAATTAGGCATGTTACTTTAGGGAAACTATAATTTCAAAAATGATAAAGACACACTGATTGTTTTTGTTAGATATCTTCTAGGGGGGTTATAGTGCAGGATGAGGCCAGTCACAGACAAATGTGCAACAGCCAAAATTATGCATTTCTTTTTTAGCTTTTACCTTGTGGTCTGCTGTACTCTCGGCAGAATTGTCTCCTATGATTAAAAAGCAAGAAAAACAAACGTTCTAATACGGGCATTCACTCTTCATTCCGTGTTCAGTTTCTTCCCTGCTCTTGGCCGTGTCTTGAAAGCAGCATTCATGGGCATTCTTGACGGTGAGGGTGCTTGCAATCAAACTTGATGATGCGCGTCTTTATACGTCTAGGAATCCAAAATAAAATGAGAAAATGGGTTTTTCTGGCAAAAATTGCAAGTTTAGCCCCGCACCCCCCATTCCCCTTAATGACAGGAGAAAATATTGGACAGAACTGATTTGTTACAGACGTTCACTCAAGAACTGTGCAACAACCACAATTGTCTTGCAGCAGGAGCATTTAGAAGACCCTATTTGCATTTTTTTCCTTATAGGATCCAAACAGAACAAATACAATTATGTACAATACAATACAATGCAATCATGTATTGTATTGTATGACATAAATCTCTGTTTATACTTCGAATAGTGAATGCTTGAAACGAATTCGCACACCCCAAATATATATATGTGTGACTTTGGCTGTTGATGCTGGTAATAACAGTCGTCCAGCTCAGAACTAAAGCATCGCTTGAGGTCATTCTGTGGTTCTTTGAGTTTAAGCTCTTGTATTCTGGTGTAGCTGAACCTTGACTTCGAATCTATAACTACGGGAATAATCTGCGACTTTACCTTCACTCTGGTCGGTCAGGTTACCAAGAAGTGACCATGTCATGGCATTCAGCTTAGTTCCTGTTCACCACGAAGAATATTTTATGTGCCTAAAACATATTTTAATAAAACAAGAAAGTATTATAAAAGTATTCAATTTGTATTTGTATTCAGTTTAGCCATGGCTCTTCAATTCATATTCATTTAGGCTTCATTGGATCAGTACACACCTGCCAGCATATTGTGGTGTTTGTGACAAGTTCACTGCATATGCCAGATGGAACAAGGGAAACTGCATAAATAAGGAGAGCATGTGGCCATGTTGGGCACTACTCCCCCCAATTATGCTTGAACTAGCCGAGTTAGTTATTCTGCTGCAAATATTTCACTGGCACATTTTGAATTTTCTCAATCCTGTTTCTTCTAGAAAGAAAAACAACGCCTGATGGAGAGCAACCTGCGCCTGGAACGAGAAAATGATGAATTGGCGCACGAGTTGGTGACAAGCAAAATCCAACTGCGCAAGGATTTAGATGCTGTAAGTAATTATTTCCATTTAATTTTGATCTTGTTTGCACAAAGGATGCAGTTTCATGTTGTCATCTGCAGGTGATATAGATGATTGGTGAAAGGGCTGTGCTACTTTAATTTAGCATCCATTCTTAAGATCCATGTGGTTTGAATGTTTCTCATGGACTAGTTTAGGAAGCACTTCGCTTTGCTGTTTGTTTTACACAGCCCATGCTTTATGCAAGAGGTGTCAGGCCAGTTCTGCACGAGCAATGCTTGGCATTGAGCTGTCGTGAATTAGTTAAGAAAGTGCAGGGCAAGTTGAATGGACCTTTAGTTTCCACAGACGCCATGTCAGTGTTTGTGTCAGCACTGACCTGCATATTTATTGGACTGGTTTCTCCATTTGTTGGCAATGAAAGAAAGTGTGAATAGTGGCCAGTGGCAGGATGGCTGCTGTGTGGGCTCAGCAGCTTCCTTTAAATGAGGCAAAATTATATTGCAGGCTCATTCAGTGTTGCAGATAAAAGATTGACTCTACATCCTCATCAGCCAGTGTTAGAGGAGCTTTTGAAGTCATTCTTGAGGGAAAATGGCAGCTGACAATAACGTATTGTTTTGGCAGAAAAAGTAACAGCAAGTTTAAATGTTTCTGTGCCCTTCCATATAATTTGACCAATATACAGTAGAATGCCATTGATGCGTTTTTCAAGGGGCCACATTCATAAAACATCACAGCTGAGAAAACATAACAGTGAGGAACGCCCCAAATCACCACATCGTCAAAAACAGCTCTGAATGGCTACCAGTACACTTATCAGATATCTCAGCGTTCATACTGTGACCAAAGACAGTGCGTGTGCTCATGTAAAATTAAGGGATATGTACATTATGTTCCATGACAGTGGCCCCTTTCCACTCTTGATATGTTTCACTGCATAACAACTCTATTGCAGCAAAGCTGGCTTTAGTGAACCATCCGAAACGCATGTATATAAGGCCTTCATCAGCCCCAAAATAAATCTAGCCTTGCACTCAGCGAATTTTGCTCAATGTGCATGGTTCCAAGTATGTTTTAACTGATGCGCATTTCTTGGGGTGCTTTGCCAACCGCTCTGTGTGCATTTTTTTTCCTTAATGCTTGCATGTGGCTTGTGTAAAGCACAATATAGATGGCTTGTAGATGGCTTATAGCAATGTATTGGTCGCAGGTACAATGTATCAGTTGCTTATTGCGACGTATCAGTCGCTTGTTGCAACTTACACATAAATATTGTCTTCACATAGCAATGTGCAAGAGCGAAGTTGACTCTGCACCGCTAAATTTACATGACCGCCAAATTCAAATGCAGTGTAAGATCCGGGAACATTATAGAATGGCGACGTATTGAATGGGAACATAATGCATGGGAGGCAATGAGATTTATGTCGGGAACATGAAAGCACAACAGTGAGGAACGTATCAAAGGGTTTCCACTGTACATCATCTCTGGGAAAAGCTGACTGTATGACATTATGCATAGCAGATGTTTGCTAAAAGTTGATGTGGCTCAAATGAATGAGACCAGCCTTGCCCTGTTTATTTATTCACAAAGCAACAATAATTTGCAAGAATCAAGTTGTGAAAAACTCATCACTGCTGTGTTTCAGTCTGTGAAAACAGGATTTCAATCCTCACACTGTGCTGCTGGCATGTTTGTCACCACCACTAATGCAGTCATTCTTCAAGGTGCACGGTGATGTGGACAGTGCATGCTAGTGAATAAAAAAGAAACACCCAATAGTTAATGCTCTTCTTATTCTTGTTGTAATATGCTTGCTATAAAGCAAGAGAGATAAAAGCAAGGACAGGGAAGTTAAAGAGGTCATCTCCAGTTGGCTACTCTGTACTGGGGAAGAAAAAAAAGGGTACAAAATATGAAAAAAAAAAGAAAGAATGAAAAAATAGACTTTCTGTGTGGCTGCTGTCACACAATCTGTGAAGGCACCTCACAGTGTTGGGAAGAAAGTGTATGATGTCCTTCTTATGTGAACAGTTTTAATCAGGTTTGTGTTCCTTGTAGGCTGAAGACAAGGCAGACCTCCTTGGGAAGGAACTGCAGACAGCTGCTGCTTCATTGGCAGAGCTTGAAGAAGAGAAGCGCCGATTGGACACTGAAGTAGGCCAGGTGCGCCATAACACTGTCACTGTGCCCTCTACAGGACAATACTTGCTATCAGTCCTTGCACTAATCCAATTGATGGAGGTGCAGATCCAAGATAGCATGAGGTGGGGTCTCACTGCATTCTCAGTTTTGTTGGCTCAGAAGAAGTGCTAGCATGCATGTCTCGGAGGGTAGCCTTGGGGGCCTGGGCCCCCTTGGGGTTCACCAGTGTGTAGATACACATGCTTTTTGACATTTTACTTATGGAAAAATGTGGTTGTGGAAAAATGTTTTCTAATATTCGATCGAATATTTTGCTATTCAGAATTTTTGATGTTTTCAGAACAAATGAGTATAACAACATTCTTGGTTTTGGTGAGCAACTCACATTACCATTGATGCCGCTCAAAAACAACCCAAAGACAGCGAATTTGTTTACTGTCGCTGACCAATTTTTCGAACGTTGCCTTTTATTAGAATGTTCATGCAATTATTAAGGAAGTTCCTTTCTCCATTCCCATGGCCCCACCACCCTCTCTTGAAACAATGTGTAAGGCGACCAAAGTTTTGGATAGGACCTGCAGCCATGATTTTGGAAAAATGGTGGCCATGAAGGAAGTTGGCACCATTCAGGTTGTTCTCGTACTCTTGCATTCATTGGCAAGGTGGTTTCTTGACTTTCAGAGATGCTGCATAGCCATTGCAAATAAATCTGCCCCAACTCACCACCAAGTCGTAACTCCAGTTGCCAACACACAGTGAAGCAGTGCTGCTTAGGCCAAACTTAGTTTGTCAAAATAAACGGAACTCACTCAGACTTACCTATAAAATTATTTTTTGATTAGGGCTCACTCGGATGCAGACTCACCATAATTCTACTGAGCCAGTCTCAATCGGACTCACTCAGACTCACTCACCAGAATCGGACTCAGGCAGGTCCACTTGGCCTACAGGCTCTCACTCACTCAGGCTTTCTCATGAATTGAGCACATCAAATATTAAAAGACCTTCATACAAGACTAATATACAGCACTTGCAGAGGGGTTACAAACACTAAACTTTTAAGAAAAAGTGCACCAAGAGTTTTAAACATAAAAGAAAGTTCCACATTTCCTGTGCTTCACAATGTCTTGTAAAACCAAATAAGTATGATGTGCAATCTTGGCAGTGCTAGAAGTATTTTGCTTGAGCATAAAATGTGGTAAAGGAATCTTTGAAGAATATGGAAATTTTTATTTGTGTGTTTGTTCATGTGTGTGCATGTGCATGCAAAGTGCAAACATTATTGTTTGAGTGCTGTGCACATGCATTACTGGCAGCTCAGGATAGAACTTCATCTTTTGTTTCTGTCACTGTGCGGTCTCAAGGCCTGCTTCATAAGCAGTAGAGAGCACTGCTAAAACTGTGCACAAAGAAAGCTTCACTTTACATAGCGCCACTTTTTAACAACGATTCAGGATAGCACTGCAGACAATCCATCTCGCTATTTTGCTTTTATTTATATGGACACTCCAGGCACATTTTTGCTGTCAACGTCGCCATGGTGTTTCGTATAAAGTCCAAGGGAGATAACACAGTCCTCGCACTCAGTTTGCTGTATGTGCAAGTGAACGTGAGGGAGGAAAGCAGAAAGCAAATGCCCCATTTTCCGTCGCGCAAAAGGCTGTGGATTGGAGGTCGGGGGGGGGGGGGGGTGGCGTTGGGCTCCGGCAGCAACTGCGTATATCGCGATCCGGTGCAAGGGGAACTGACTGACGATCACGGCTCAGTCTTGTACGTGAAAGGGAGGAAAGTGGGGAGGCAGCGCGGGAGGGAGGGAGGAGCGGCTTCTACTCTGCCAGCAACTGCGTACTTGGTGCGTGGTTGCGCGTGTCATACCTTGAAAGCAACCTGCAGACAGCTCATACCTTTGTGCATACTGTGTTCTCGCCGCTGTTTGTGTTGAAGCGATAGACTGCATGAAAGTCACTTTGTTCGCTGCTGCTGCCGCTCTTGCTCATGACAGCATTTTGACAGCGAGTGTCTGCGGTCATCAAGTGTGATATGTTCATGTTTGCCTTTGCGCTGGCACCATGCTTGTTAATTCAGTCAGTAACCAAATATTTCCAAGTTTATACGGCCGATAAAAACTACTATCCTTACTTCATATAGTTGTCTGCTAATTTGCTACCGCACTCGATGCTTCACTTTTTGGGCAAAACTACGACTTTTAAGTTGGACATTCTCAGTGCTAGGCACTGAGAATTTGCTAGTCCTGGTAGGTCCACACACTCAACAGTAGTTTAGTCTATGACAGTAAGTACAGATGGCACAGTTCCAGCACTGATACTGCTGACATCTATATTTTCTGTCAGCCATACTGAATGTGAGCACCAAACATGGAGGAAGGAAAACAAAACTAGGAGAAAGCATCGTGTGACCTACTGGAAGCCTAGTCATAAATATATATACTAAAGGCTCATGGGAAATAGGCCCTCACCACATGATGTGCAAGCAGTAATTTTTTGCCGCTGAGCATGCAAAGTGTAGACAAGAGAGTTAACAGGAGAGCGTGTGGCATAGGTCGATTGTGACAAGGGCGCCACTAAGAGCTACCGCATACCAAACAGTCTCATCAAAAGGTCCGGCAACCATAGAGGGCCTGTTCCCCAAAAGTCATCGCGCAGATAGGCCCTGAAGAGAGGTGGTGGGTTGGAATCAGAGGAGGCTGGCTTGCTGAGGCTGGCTGCCTAGCATCATGCTCCCTCATTGCTTTTTTATTTCCTCCAAGGCACCAAAGTGTCCACACGAAAGCTACATTGCCTACGAACTATAATCCACAAGAGCACTGCTGAAAGCCTAGCTCGCCTCATCATTCTTGAAGATTGTAGTGACACTAAGCATTTGGAAAGTCTGGTCGCTCAACATAAGCAACAGAAGTACCATTCATTATAGAAATTGCTGCAAGCATAGATGCACAGCATGACCAACAAACAAATGCCATGATGTCAATTGTCAGTCGCGCTGAACACCAGCCAGCACCGTTTGTGCACAAAAGCAAGAGCACTGACGCTCAGTCCAGACAAAACGGGAGGAGTCGAGTGAGCACTGAGTGAGAACTGAGCTGACCAAACCTACCAACCTCTAGAAGCTCTGCCAGTGTCGATCTCACTTGCTCCTCGCAACACCGCAGCCCACAGCACTGTAGCATCTAGCCTTGTCTGACCTAGACCACAAGGCAGCATACACTGCTCATGTGTGCTGTCAGGATTGGGGGCTCAATCCCATCGCTCGTGATCCGTTGTCAAGATTGGAGTCCGGCATGAATTCGAAGGCAGCTGGCCCATGCCATCGTCCAACTTATACACGCTGAGGACGTCGATGAAGGGAAGGACGGCTTCTCATCGAGAACGAGGAATATGGGTTTATTTACAGTATTTAAATCAGTCTAACATGACTGCTTGAGAAAAAGAGTGTCAGTCCAACATGACTGCACGAGAGAAGTGTGTCCAGCATTCGCACCACTGCAGTTTTTAAACACTCGGTCCTCCCGCGATACAAGGTGACGCGAACGTTCGTTTACTCATTGTCAACTTGCTGCCGCCCCGCAGAACAGTTTACGTACACATAGGCACACACATTCCGATGTCCGGCGCTGACGTCAGAGGGGTGCCGTTCCGCAGAACAGTTTACGCACACATAGGCACACACATTCCGATGTCTGGCGCCGACGTCAGAGGGTGGGTAGCTCGTTGTCCTGTGTCCCGGAAGGCACGTGGGAAGCAACAAAAAATGGCTTTCCCGCGGCAGCTCGTTCACGCGTAGCAGATCAGGTCCACGCTGAGGAGCTCGGGCACAATAGTTTGCCCGCCGAACTCGTTCCGTCACAACGGCGATGGGGCTGGAGGATGGCGGCGGTGTCAGCACAAAACCCGCTTCATCGAACGCATCCTAGCTGAAGCGACGGAGAGTGGGGGATGCGTGTCTTGTTCCCCGGTCGTAACTGGGTGGCAATCTTGCCTTGCAGCTCGCCATTCTTAACAGTGCCCAGATGTCACACACTTCACTGTGAGCCTTCCCCCACTTCACTTCCAAACTTGCCTTCAGCTTGCTGCAAGGGCGCATATAGTAGTGGAAAAATTAGAAGCAAAGGAGACACAGGGAGGGGGGTCTAAGCATGACACTGTGACAGGGTAGACTCTGCGGCATCGATTTGCATTGCCGATGCTGTGATAAGGACGCACGTAAAACTGGTGGCACACATTTGGGGGAATGGGGGGGTGGGTTGCAGGTGAGGCACGAAGCTAGATGGCAATGAGAATGCTGGCCTCAGGTTCCCATGCTCGATCTTTTTATGCACTTGTGTGATTTACACTGTGTACTGCATCATGTTACCGCCGGCACTGTGACTTTAGCAATTCTGTGGTTCTTTTTTTTGTTCATGCTTTATTTTTATTTATTTTTAAAGTTGGCAAAGCAAACAGCACTCACTCAGACTTACTCACAAAATATTTCTTTTGCTTAGGGCTCATTCAGGCTCACCAAAATTATACTCAGCCGGGCTTACTCGGACTCACTCACCAAAATTTTGCTCTACCAGGCTCACTCGGACTCACGGGTTGGTCTGAGTTTGAGTGAGTAAACTAACCTATGGGCCAAACAGCCAAGGCAGTGTAGCTGGGACAAAAAAATTGCCACTGGCTGCTATGGCGGCGAGCAGCAGACTGTTGCAAGAAGTTTGCCACTATACTGATAAACTTATACAAGTGGCTCATTGGTGATCGGGCCTGAGGTCGCATGCGTGGGCTGGCCAGACTAAGGGCCGTAGGAGCGACATTTGGGTCTGTGGGTGATCAGCCAACAACTACAGTGAGCATGCCTGCCAAGTTCATCTGTGTGTTTACTAGATGGAACAAGTAAAAATTGCACATAGGCAGTAAGCACGAAGCTGGATTTGCACAACACAGCCTAAACTGCAGGAATTGCACTGTCAAGGTCAAATGCCACATCTGCACATTGCAGCATCACGATGACATACAATGGGGTAATGCCCACATGGCCTTGATCATCACAAAATTTCAAGTAGATTGAACTAAACACTGACCATAACCATGTGAATTAAATTTATCTACTAGTGGCCCTGTAAAAAATAAATGAACCTCTTGCTCCTTTTTATGAAAATATCTGCATAACAGTATAAACTGTTTCTTAATATGAAGAAGCTGATTCCATCTTTGCAAGTAAGCCCACCCCCACCCCCCTTCTCCCCCCCCCCTTTTTTTTCTTGTGGCTGGTGAGTCAAGGTTTTATGCAAATCTCACAATTATTCAAAGTATTCACTTACTATTCCATTTGGATTCACCTTGAACCAAAAAATTGACATTCGCACATGCCTACTCTTCTGTGATTGTGCATGAAGTATCTTTGTGTGAGCTCTATTAAGCAGCGTTACTGGCAACGAACCCATGCTCTGAATCAGGCAGGTTTTCTCTTGCACAGAATATAGTGCCCTTCGAGCTTGTAGACATAAAGGAATTGATCAAAGACCTTTCAAAGCAGGTTTCAATTGTCATTCACACACACATTTTTCAACAAACATGGATACAAACATACCGAGTGTTCCTTTAGTACCTAAATATTAAATGGCTTTGGTGTTATAATACCACATCAAATTTGACACTATTAGTGTGCTAATTTATTACAAGATTAGAAATAGACGAAGTGATACTAAAGGCGAAGCTTAGATCTATTAAATTGATAGATGAGTGCCTTAAATGACAGGTGCATTACTGTTTCCAAAAGCAGATTTTCTAAACAAGAAAATGACCTAGCAGGAAAAAAGAATGGCACTACCACTTTGTAAATGCAGAAAACCAGCACCTGTGGACATGAGTCACCCTGGTTATAAATTTTAATGGGAAATTATTGAGAGTAAAAAGTAAATTATATTCAATTTAATCATGAGAGACAACGCAGTTTGGCCAAATTTTATTGAGTTTTTCTACTAAGGAAACTGCCGGTGTTCATACCAATTTGTCATTGCTATTTGCGGGATGTGGCACCCTCTTCCGTGCCACTCTTAGACTGGCAACGTGCACTAGCACCCAGCAGGACATGACCTTTCAGAACACCAGTGCAATGTAGGATTTGTGCACAACTCTGAGGTATGTATACCTCCCTCCATTTTCTTAGGTGATTTAATTTCTGAAAGAGACGCGCTACCTTCAGTTTCGAGCAACTAGTTCGTCTTTTGGAACTGGGCAGATGCTCTAAGAGTTTCAGTAATGTACCGTGTCACAATATTCATGCTAGTTCTCTTCAGTGCTGCAGACTTTATAAGCAGCTGCAGCAGTGAGTAATGTGAACACTTGCCAGAGTGTGTTTATGTGCACATCGTCACCTGCTCGTTGTGAGCATGTTTTCTCATGAGACCCACATATGAATTTATGATGGATGGATGGATGGATGCGAAACTTTAATAAGGTCCTGAGGTACGCGACTCAGCGCGCTGCGGGCCGCTCCCACGTTGGGACAGCCAAGCCTTGTCCGACCGCCGCATCGTGGGCCCTCTGGACAGCCCATAGTTGCACCCCAGCATCAGGGCTCTTGATAGCGGAGAGCCACTTGTCTTCATTGATTTCTTCCGTGCCTCGTAACGAGGGGCAACGCCAGAGCATATGATCTAGGCTAGCGATGTCATTGCAATGCCTGCAAGAACTAGTGGCATAGGTGTCGGGATAAATTTTGTGGAATAAAGCCGGGCTGGGATATGAGCCTGTTTGCAGTAATCTGAGGGTCAATGCCTGCGCTCCATTTAACTTCTTGTGTGGAAGGGGAAACTCTCTCCTGCCGAGATAAAAGTGCTGCGCAATTTTGTTATATGTGGTCGGTTGATCTCTATTCTCCACCGCTGCGGGCCGGCGTTGGAGTTCTCCATGGTCGCGGAAAGTGAGACCTCGCGCCTTGGAGTGGGCCAGCTCGTTGAGGTTTCTGCGGCCTCCCGTGATGGATCCCATGTGAGCGGGGAACCACGTGAGAGTGTGGGTGGTGATGGTTTTGCCGTCGAGGATGCGACAGGCTTCCTTACACACGGCGCCAACGCTGAAGGCGCGGATGGCTGCCCTGGAGTCGCTGAAGATATTGGCATGTCCGTCGTCCAGGAGGGCCAAGGCAATGGCCACTTGCTCCGCTGCACGCGACGACGTGCTTCGTACCGAAGCCGCGTTAACGGTCGAACCCCTGTGGTTGATTGATACTACCGTGAAATTGTCGCTGTTGCCATACTGGGCCGCGTCAACGAAGCAGCTGCCGCCAGGGAGTTCTGTTGCGCGGCGTAGGAGCGCCACCGCTCTGGCCTTCCTTCTTTCTACGTTGCGCTGGGGATGCATATATGAAGCAAGGACAATTACCTGTCGACAGTTGTAAGTGGGTAGGCTGTAATAATCAATAAAAATAAACAAATTGCATTAAGGTAATGGGTGTGCCATTTGTTGGGAGCATTTTGAAGCACCACTTCTACTGATAGTGTGATTCAGTAGCAGTGTGTCTTATTTGTCTTAAGCACGCTCAAAGCCAAGTTGCAGTCTTAAAAATGAAGGTGTTGCCTTGCTTACTCATTGTAGTCAAAGTGCAGCGAGGCAAAGTAAGAGCCTGTAGCACCATTTATTTGTTGTGAGAATTTGGCACAGGAACAATGACAAGTTTATGGTGAAGCTGGCAGGGAAGAGTGTTGCCATGTTTGTTGCTATTATTGGCATTTTAACCACACACGGTCCTTAAGTTAAGATGGATTTATAGCAAATAAACTGAAATATGTGATGTTGTGCACCATTTCTGGGCTAATTTGTGATATCTTATGGGATGAAACAGCAGGCTATCTTTGTTTTATAATTTTAATGCATTAGCATTCTTAGGGTATTTCACACACTTTTCGGGGGCCAAGTATCAATGGCGAAAACAATGACGAAAAAGATCTTTTAAATTTCTCCTATGTTGAGTGGAATAAAACCTGCGTCACAAGGGTTCATGAAGGACAGCAACCCATCTCATTAGCAAGCTGTGCCACAAATGTAATTGGTACGTGCCGCTTTTCAATGAATGCCTTTCATGCCAACACTTTAGCGAGCTGCGCCATGAATGCAGTAGGGATGCGCCACTCTTCAGTGGACCTCTCGCCAACTTAGGTTGCTGAGTATGTGCCGCTGTGTGTGTGGCAGGCGATGGAACAATTCTCAGCGTTCACAGACACCAGCACACCGTTCTTCTTGTCTCGAGGGACGCATGAAGCACCGCTAGTTGGTGTAGTGTGTCCAGAAAGGAGTGCAGGAGAGGAGCCTAGTTGCCGCATGATGTGTTTCTAGGTGTTTGCATGCACCAGTGCGTCATGTATTTTGGAGCCCACATGCAGGCTTCGCGGCAGCGGTGCTAGATGTCACCGAGTGTTCTTAGGGAAGCGTGAAACAGGAGTCTCTCTGCAGTACATGCCTCATACATAACTCGTATCGACAATGGCAACACGTTGGGTAGCTATATTGATGCAATCTTAAACACATTACTGTTGACAGTCATTGTATTACAAGGTAAGCACATTGACGAGTTACTCTGCTCCAGTGTGGCAGAACACGGCTGGCACTGCCTTGTTGTGCCTACAAGCTTTGAAAGTGCTGAAGGGAAATTCTGAGATGAGTGCTGGACTTCATGTTTACTTTTATTGACCCTTTAAACTTGGAAGGTTCTATTTGCGCCTCCCTGTATGAAGAAGTTGCAGTACTCAATTAATTATGATGGTCTTGCACTTCGATTTCCCAGTAAAATGCAATTTAGCCTGCCTTGGGGGATTGATTAAAATGTGCAACATTGTAATTCACAATTTCTAAGTTGAATTTTTCTTTCTCTCTTAATAGCTGAAGGAGATGTGCCGACGTGAGCTACAAAGAGCCGAAACTGAATCTGTGCGCAACACTGCCATCCTGGCCGAGTACAAGCAGGTTAGAGTATTTGTTTTGTTACATTGTGCATCCTAGTACCTTGTCAGCTGATGTGCAAAGCATTTTTTCTTAATAGGGCTGATTGCTAGTGGGATATCTAATTATTTCTAATTAAGCTTTCTTATTTGGGTAACTTGTATACACAATACAAACTATAATTTTGACAATTTTAATGACCATCACTCGTAAGTGTGCGCACATGTGTGCGTGCAGGTTGCTTTAAAAATAAAGAAGGTTACCAACTGCATGATGAACTTTATTCGGAATACTACATGCTGCAAAGGCTCTAAATATAGAGTGCAAGGTAAATTCAGAATGCACAGAAAGCCTGGCAGCCAGTCCAGGCACCCTTGCTCAGGGAATACATTGTTTGCCTCTTGGACCTTTTGCTGATTTTTGTGCATGTTACAATGTTACCGCTAGCTGGCACAAAGAACCACTGCAGCCGGCTTTTCTATTATTTTTACTTGTCAGGTCCACATGCTGTGGCACTCTACAACTAATACTTTGTGGCTGTTACACTTATATACATTTTCCTTTGTTAGTGGTCGGCATGTGTGCATGTGGTCGTTCTAGGCCCTGTCATTGTCCCTGCTGTTCCTTACTCTATTTCAGCATGGTCATGAACGTGGTGGAGATGTACCATAGCCTATGTGAAGGTGCATCACAGTGTCATTCTTGTAAGGCAGCCTGGAAAAATAGGCTATGGAAGAAGTTTAGTAGTTAAAAACATTTACTATCTTCGAAAGCCTTTGGGAGAATTATGCTAATCATGTATCAATGATCTTTTTATTCTTCATATTTCAGAATGTCTTATTTTGTTCTTCTTAAGTGTAGTGCCTTGTATATCTTCATTTGTAGATGTTCCAACTGGTACAGTCGATCCCAGGTACGCAAACCTGGACATATTGAATTTTCGTCTATACCGAACAGTCATAACATCCCCTTGGAAATGCCAATCAAAAGTACAGCACAGGGCTACACATGTATCGAAGTCCCACTCACCACCACACTCAGTGTACTATCATCGCGCGCTGCACAATGCGTTTCTCTTAACAGGACCTCAATGACTTCTTGCGCCGTCGGCAATAAATGCACTGTTTTGGCAAATGTTGGCAAACAAGACATTGAATCTGAAGGTCAGTACATGCCATGGAGGAAAAATTGAGCAAGGTTCGTATCTCAGTTTTGCTCGCTGCAAATAGGGATGGTTCTTGCAAACTGCGGTCATTCATTATTGGCAACAGCTGATCACACCGCTTATTCAAGAATACAAAAGGCCTCTCGGTTCGATACATATTCCACAAGAAAGTGTGGATGACACTCAGTCTTTTCACTAAGTGGCTCAAGCATGGGATGCTAAACTGGAGATGTCTGCACCGCCGGGCTTGTCCTCTAGACCAGAGGTTTCCATGGACAGCACTTTAGTGTTCACGAGCGGCAAAAGTGAATTCGACCCCCTCACTTAAAAGGATTTGTGCATTACAGTTTGGATTTGACAAACCCACCACATGCTACATCTGCACTTTGTGGAAAGACCATCACGGCAAACCACGCTGAATTAGTTGCATTCGTGCTTACAGGTTTTACAACTTACACGTGAGTGTGAATGGACTCGGTTGTTTATCACATTCAAAGCTACTTTTGAATCTAACAGTGTCTGGCTGGTTAACCGGCTGCCAACGGATAACGATCGGCTGTTTCGGCCGGGCACATTCACACATAATTTGCAGTACAGGCGTGCTGATGGCAGCACCAACGCATATCCACACACACCACTTTACTTCCATGCTGCATCCATTTCTACCTTATCCTGAATAAAAACACGCAACAAGCACTCCCCATGCACGTGACGTGCACCACAATCTCATGGCCAGGTGGCACAAGCTATTATGGCCAGTGTTGTGATTAGTATGTCAGAAGACAAATTCCATAGCGCGAGTGGCTTGCAACATTCATGTGCAAAAAACAAATAAACTTTGTGCATTTGACACGGCCTTGGAGAAATGAATCAGTAAATTCCCACTTTTCACAATCATGGGAAACTGTTCGAGATAAGTGGCATTTTCAGGTAAGCGTCAGACAGGTATATTCTGTATTTTGAATTATTGATGTATATAATTATTTCGTGTGATCCCCTTTGAGTTCAATATGCCCGGTATGGACTGTATGCACAATGTGCAAAATGAGATGTCACGAATGTTTGGTGCTCCTGCTGTAAGTTTTAGTGTTAACTGAAGAGCTGGTCACCCAGGATTCATTCCATAATGCACAGTAAAGCTTGTGGGTGTAATTTGCACAGTTTCAACAAACTCTGCTGGCATGAATTTTGTTCAATTCATTAAGTGCCACAGATGAGCTTTATTTATCTTGAAAATTTTTAGAATATCATGCCTAAGATGGGGGGGGGGGGGGGAGTCCAACTTGTCTGTCGCGCTCTGGCGTGCTCTTTAAGTGCTAAATGAAGCTCTGCTCGTCTGCTGTAATTTAGCATTGCAGTGAGTTCCTTCTATGGCTGCTAGGATGCCACAGACCAAATGTTGAGATAAATTTATTGAATAATGGCAGTTTCAGAATACATTTAGGCCGATATACAGCCATCTTGCATCCACCATTTGCAACTCATCTTCTCATTGCCATTCATCACAAGTGTCATGCGCTCTTTAGCCATTTCTGCCCCTTGTGCCAAAAAAAGAATATCCATCAATCAATCAAGCATGCATTTCATCTGATTTAGTCACCAAGCTCTGGAGGCAGTTTGATGCTTGATAATATTGAAAGCAATGGAAGTCATGCGAATTTGACAGACAGTGTAAAGGTCAGCGACGCTGACAACTGTTGTCATTCACTGTGGCAGTGGATCAAGTTGGATGGTCGTTACTGTCGCATTCTTATTTCACCTTTGTGGGGTCACCCTGTGTTGCTGTTGAGCTCATTAGACCTTTGAGTGAGAGCTCATGCAGAAATATGAGAGTTTGAGCTGTTCCCTCAAGCGAGGGCGGTCGTTATACCTGGGCCTCACCCATCTGACAGCACACCATCTTGTGGACTATCCTCCCACTGCATACAAGAAGGTGCACGATCTGTTGTAAAGACGGATGTAACACTGACACGCTGACACCATTTTCCACAAAGCAATGTGCTTTTGGTGTTGGGAGAACAGAGTGAAACTGCACATCATACCGTGTTTCAGGTGTATCATAAACAAGCAGCGTTCTAGTCTTAACCAACTAGCATCAAAGAGACACAGGATACTTTACGTTTACAAGCTCTTTGTAGCAAATGTAACAGAAGGGTCATGGTCAGATTAAATTAACTGAGTCCTCTATCTTCAAATGGTGCCTCATGAGTATGTTTTAATTCCACCTACAAGTTCTGACCTTAGCGTCTACACGTCATTTATTTAGAATCTGCAAAAAAAACAATGGTCCATTCGGATCTGGAATTACTACTACTACTACTACTATTATTATTATTATTATTATTATTATTATTATTATTATTATTATTATTATTATTATTATTACCTTTTTGGATGTGAGTGCTCAAAAGACTTTTGCTGCTGATGGTTACTCGTGGCGCTGGTAGTGAGTGGAGAAGAAAAGTGCATGCATCTGCACTCCTTCCCTGTACCTTCAATTACACTTTATGCCACATCACTTCCTCTGATGACAAACATGCAGCCTGTGTGCAGGCTTACTCGGTATATTAGGTGGGAAGGAGGTGACACACAAGATGGTTGTGCAGATCTGTCGGCAGCTGAGCGAGCAGCTGGAGCGAGAGCAGCGGCGAGCCAAGGAGTCGCTGGCAGCGCTGCAGGCCAGTGCGTGCCCCAGCTGTGCAGCGCTGCTAGAGCGGGCCATTGGAGAACAGGGCTGGCCGCAGTCACAGCAGCCATCAGGCGGTGACTGTGGCCGGCCCCAGGAAAGCGCACAGCTACGCCAGCTGGAGCTGGAGCTGGCGCAGACCAAGTTGGCCCTCGTCGAGGCTCAGTGCCACAATCAGGTACACTTGCCTAATTTTATGTTGCTGTTTGGCTAGTCCGGTCATTTCAGGTACCCTCTCACTCCCCTATTGCAGTAGTTGATCCTTTGCAGTCGCATGTCAGGAAGTCCCAGCCATACATGCATGCACTCGTATTTCAATAGCTCTCTTTTGCTTGCAGCTCCATCTCTCAAGAATCCGTTCAACATTCATAAGTTAAATTTTTGTGTGTCATTGTCATGGAAGAGCAATACATTTTCAAATGTGACATCTAACATCAGGCACATTAAGTGACCGTGCTCCGAACTCCAACGCCACGCACTCGAGTGTGCTCCAGCACGACACCTTTGGAGTGTAGCTTAATGATGATTTCAGACGACTGCGACCGGGAGCACTAACGCGTCATCTGACGAGTGTTATGTCACTTCTGCGTCTGCTATCGCATTTTGTGTGCTTTGTGAACATGGCACCTCAGACAAACTGCTGCAGTTCTTCATTGACAATGACAAGCTCGAGGAACAAGACATGCAGCAATAGAGGCAGCTACAGCAGTTTACATTTGTGATGCAAGTTGTTCGTGTTGCTATCAGGGGTACCACCCCAGATGAATAGCTACTGCGCTGCGGTATGCCAACTGGAGTAATTTATTGCCGATTGCAGTGAATTACTATAGTCTGTTTAAGGGGGTACCCCGTTTTTGGAGCGGGGTGCCCCCTTAACCCTTTCAGCGTCAATGACATAAATATAGGGTGCCACTAACAACTCCAAAATGGTTGATGCTGTATATTTACGGCGCCGTCTGTATGTTTAAAAAGCGCGCCTATTTCCTAACTTTTTTTCTGGCATGTGCTACCTCTATGTGGGAATACAGGGAATTTTTTTCTCACGTCTCCCTCTCTCTGTTTTCATTGCATGGTTTGTTTTAGAGTTAGTTTGCTCCTGCGCGTCTATATACTACCGCTCGCGAGTTGGCGCACACGTGGGTGGGCGGCGGTTTGGGTTTTGTTCCAGAGGCAGTTTTGACTTCTTGCGCTCGCAAAACTGATGGCTCTCTCGTTACTAATCACTCAAAGGGTGACTGCCTGTTTCTCGCTCATTCAGTGCTCATAGGGGTGCGCATAGGAAGGATGCTGCCGTGCGTGCGTTTCCTTTTCTTTTCCTTTTTCTTTTTTGGAGACATGCGAAAACTAATTGCCTCTGGTTGGTGATAAGATGAAGATTAGCGTAAGTTTGTCACACGTTTTGCTTTTTTGATGGGCAGACAACCACACAATTTTCTTGAGTCCGCTCACCTACGCAGTTCAATTAAGCTATGGACATAAATATTAGTGTAAGAGCAGGAACAGTTGAGAGTTGCAAAATATTCTCGTATGCACATTTTTTAAGCCTTAAGCTGTGTGTATAACAATGCTTCAAATCTTTAATTCTTATAAGTTTATTTCCTTTTGTATTGTTGTTCATGAATGAACAGTATGTATATACCTACGCAAAATATTTTTTTCTCACTTTACGGTCACCCTAGAAAAATTACGCACATTTTTTGTTTCTTTTTTTTTTCGAGATAGGTCCCTCAGAATTGGAATCTGCAAAAAAAAAAAAAAAGAAAATAGACCCTGGGCGGCCGCATATGGCGAAAACAATTTACCCTGAAAGGGTTAAGTCTACTCACATTTGTGGAAGGATGACGGTGTGTAACTGGGTCACGTAGTACATCAACAGATGCGTGTGTGGAGCGAGCCATGCACTTAGTGGTGCCTAAGTGCATGGTAGGAGGAGGTTTGAACTTACCTGCGTGCACAATGTATACAGATATTGCTGCTGTTGTCTCCTAATAAGTGCAAAACCTTGATTATTATTACTTTGGTGACTCAATAAGGACTGAAAAGAGAGTGTTGCACCGTGTTTTATTTTCAACAAGAGCTTGCATGGCGGTGTCCAGTTGCTCAACTCTGTCTCTCCATACGATTAGGGATGGGTCCCGATCGATCATCTACAGACTAACTACGTTCCTTCTTTCTCTATTACACATGCTATGTTTTTACACTTAGTTAAAATGCATGATTACAAAGAAAGTATCTATTTAATACATATTTGTGTACTGTGACATGCTTAATAACGGACCTCTAAAGCTGTATCATTAAGATTTACGTGTTTTTAGTAGCTATACCGTATTTACTCGCATAATGGTTGCACTTTTTTGTAAAAAAAATTGACACAAATTCAAGGGTGCGATCATTATGCTGGTTAAATTTCCCACGAATATACATTTTCTTTACATACACTACACTACATACAGCTACACAGCTACACAGCACTACATACAGCGGCAGCCACCTATTTGTTGGCCTGTTGTCATCCCGCGTTTGCTGCGGGATGACAACAGGCCAACAAATAGGTGGCTGCCGCTGTATGTGGTGCAGGACACCAAAACAAAAATGGCGGCCAGCGAAGCAAGCCAAACGCGCCGAATGCGATTTTTTTTTTTTCTTCTCGTGAGTAAATTACGTGCATTGAAACAGTTTCTTCTGTATCAGTAATGAATAATATCGTTAATATCGGCAAGTTTGCGGCAATAACATAGCCATGTCCACTTTGAGGGGACAGAAACAGATGGGCACGCTTAGCTGCCAGTGACATAGAAACTCAAGGGCCAACATGCTGTGGAAACTGCGGCATCTGTCATCACTACTATCCTAATACGGCACGTTTCCGCTAAGTGTGGGCGAATATCTTAGTTGTGTTACAAGCGTCGGCGTATGAATAGGATACACTTCTAATGTATCAGTGTAAACGTGGCTACTGTCGTTGCCGCTCGCGATTTATTGCTTGCCCACGAGTGCAGGTGAGAATACTCAGAAGGCACCTTTTTTGTTGTTGTTGACCACAACCTTTATAAAACCTACACATATAAAGGCAAGTTTGGTTGTACCTCTTTTTGTCATGGAAGTGCAGAAAGTGATGAAAGTAATCAAATGGGGCATCTACTTAATGTTTAGTACGTGCAGACCGCTTGGCTTGTCTATAAGAGTCGTTCGTGTAGCATTCGACAGATGGTAAGCGCGATCATTATTAGCTAGACTTGGCACACAACATATCGCTGTGGCAAGTTCGAAGTGCAATCATTACACAGGAAATTTTAAAAATCTAATTTTGACGGCAAAATTCAGGGGTGCGATCATTACGCGAGTGCGATCATTATGCGAGTAAATACGGCACCTTTGTGGCATCTGTGCTGTCAACAGTGCTTCCCAGAAGCGTTCCGATGCACTCTTGCTGTGCTAAAGGGAGTAAGGAGAGGAGTGTGCACTCACTACGTAATTTGATGTAAAATTAGCTCCACACATTGTAGCTTTAGTATACTTTATGGAGTGATAGATTTTCATGGCCACACTACTACTTGCATAGATTTGGCGGTATTAGGGCAAACTGAAAGGAATTACATTTTGCAGTTAGTATGGTGGCTTTCAACTCTAAAGACACAAGCTCAAATCCCTTATGTCCACAATTATAAAAATTTTCCCCTGTCTTATCTACATTTGTCAAAATTCCAACCTTTCTGTCCCTCAATGGCACAAATCTTCAAGAAATGTTTTTTATCTATTGTATACTTTCGAAACAGAACAGGACAAGGTCGAATGCTTGCCGGTGTGCATGGGTAGGCATAATATGCACATTAAAGAAACAACTTGCATCCTTATGTGCAGGTGGAAGACAAATGGTTTTTCATTTGAATGTGCATAAAGACATAGAGCCTCAGGGGTTGCACTTGGTCATTTGCCATCAAATGTCTCTTCTATGCCTGTTTCACAAGTACGTCTACAGCAATAAAATAGCCTCGTTACACCTTGAACGTCCCCTTTTCACATCACGCAAACTACATAATCACCTCAGCGTCACGTGCATCTTTGGTAACACAAATGCTTTTAACACATCCTCACTTCCACAAGCCATGCGGAAGATCATGTGAAATGATCATCCCAGTAATATCGCCTCTCATAATAACCTGAATGTATTTCATTACAAGCTTGAGGTACACTTTCTGCAATAGTGCTATAACATGGATTCGTCGTTTAAGTTCTTAATTTGTTTATTCTGTGATGTGTTGCATTTTCTTCTTCACTTGCACTCAAATGCTCTTTTAGTGTTTATTTTGCAAATGTATTCTGTTGTGTTGCGTTTTTTTTTTTTCACTTGTATTGGAACCTCGTTTTGTATTTTGCAATTTACTTTGTTGCATTGTGTTCTGATGTTCACTTGCTTCGTAACCCTTCTCCTTACTAGTTTGCTTGTGCTTTCATTGTAATAACTAGACCCCCCCTTACTCAATGACTGTCAGGCCTGTGAGGTATTTTTAAATAAATAAAATAGGTACGAAGTGCCTAGACATCCTGGTGTGAGCAAAGCACATCCCACCTTTATAGGCGTAGTCCCATTGCTCAAGTGGTAGAAATTTGTCGTGCTCTTTTCCCTTGGCTGATGCCAAGTTGCAGTGCTCTCCATACCTAGGCAGTGATGCCAAATGCTGTGAAGGAACTGTTGTCTTGCTAAATGACCAGTGGCAGGTGCACACAGAAGTTTACATGCTGTGGTTGTACATACATACAAAAAATAAAGCATTGTTGTCAGCCTGTCCACAACTGCAGAATAGGTAATTACCAGCTGCAGTAACTCATAGAATCAATGTAAAAGCAAAGCAGAGACATGGTACTCTTGCACTGAATTGCAGATGTTGTCTGTGCTTTGAGAAGTGCTTGGAAATACAGGTCTCAAAATTTTCACTGAAACAAAAACTTGATTGACTCTTTCAAACTCCAAATCTCCATTGGCAGCACTCTCTACAAGCAGAAAATGAGACTGCACCAAAGCCAAACCAGAAAGTGGAGTTTACACCACATATGTCTGTATCCCTGATGTCCATTCTTTCAACTTGCCAACAACAGTTTCAATAGACTTCCAGGATCATGAATTGCAACCAGTGGGAATTGGTTGCAATTTGTGGTTCAGGAAGTGTCCTCACTTTACATATGGGGAAAAATCACCACTCTCTGGGAATTAATTACGCCGTCGTTAGCATTTGGGAAAATGCTGGTGCTTGAGTATGTTACTTGGCACCTAAATAAGGCCATTCTCGCTCCTAACAGCTTTATATTATTCAATCTCTTCTGGGCATAATTGAGTGCTTTTTTGCAGGACTTGACTCATCAGCTGAGCTGTGCTTCAGCCGAGCTACAGGCATCTAAGAGCACCTGGCTGCACAAAACCCTTTCTTCTATTCGTGAGGTGGCCCGCAAGGAGTCTTCTGCTTCTGGGCTCACAAAAGAGCCCACGGTTCCCTGATGGAGCGAGTCTCTTGTGGGCTCTTGACCCACATCAGCAAAGGCTGTATCTACATCAACCATCAGGACAGCCACTTGATAAGACTGTATCTGGGACATTGGCCAGCGCACCAGTCTGCCCATACCTGAAGAGCCCAAGGCCAGGCAGTGAAATCTGACAGTGCCACAACAAACCGATAGTTATGCTTTGGAAAGGCTCACTGCTGACCCAGTCAACAACTCACAAAGGCTTTTGCTGATATTACCTCACGCTGCTACTGCAAAAGGGTGTAGTTAATAACTGTGGCAGCAACTTGGAAACTGACCACTGTAATGGGAACAGATGACATTTTAATCATTGAATTTGTCAATTTTGAGGACTGCTATAGTTGTGACAGCTTTCTTCAGTGACATTTGGAGGCAGTGAGCACTGCATCACTAGTCTTTTGATCTTGGTCCAAAGCACTAGAGGATGCGAATGTAGTGCATGTGATATGGGCATCCTGAAGGTGTTTGTCCTTTCATGGTTACCTCCTGCTGTGGGTGGTCTTAGAGACATAAAGCACTGTGGAATAATTACTCATCCTCCACTAAGGGCTGGCCAGTGCAGCAGCTCTGGCGATCTGAGTCTCTGTATGCACAGAACTTCGACAACTTGCCTTCAACAACGTGCAGCTGCATATCTGAAGCAGTAGTCTGCTTGCTTTTGGCAGTATGAACGTTCCCTCAACTCAAATGATGCCTACTAAACAAGGCTAATCTGTGCTTTGTCCCTGTGACTTGCTAGTCTCACTGATGTGACATTCCATTAGCTTGTTAGCTGTGACAGTCAGTCTTGCTAAACCTCCAGCACAACAATGGCCCAAGTTATGCACCATTTCAACAATGCAACATTCCTGTGTCACATGATGCTTGATGTGCAGTGGTTCTGTGACTGGAAGGCTTTAGGCTACCTGGACAATGCCCGGTGTTTGGTATGTTATGTAATGACAAATGAAACTGTAAAATTAAAAAGGCCTTTGGATGTGACGGTCACAAAAGGTGAAAAGCTTCAAGCTAGTACCATCTTTAATGTAACTGCGCTCTACCTGAAAGCCTGTACTTTTTTTTATGAATGAATACCACATGTAATGGTTCCTGTCTTAACTAACAAACCAGTACCAAAAGCTGGCAGAGTTTCAACACTGATACTTTGCGTGAACATTTTTATGTACTGCCTTTTGTTTGTCTCCTAATAGAAAGCTGTCTATGGTCTTCATAAAATATGCATCAACCTTTTCTGTCACGACAATACTGATGCAAGCTGCATTGCTCAGTCTGTCATATGCCATTAAATGGTATTGTACAGTATTAAAGAGCTTTTTTTTTATGTCATCAATGGCACACCAGGCAATAAAAGCCCCATGCTTCAAGCAATTCCTTTCATGGGCACCGAAATTTGTGCACTGAGATGCAAGGACTTCACTGTGAATAGCACTCAGTGCCTCTTGTTGCCTTGTAACCTGTGCTTCTGGGAGTTGCATATCTAAACATGTTATCAAAAAATTCTGGTGGGGAAACTCCTTTGCTATTTGGGTTTTGACTTTTCAAATGATCTGTAGTGCATTATTGTACTTGATTTCCATAACATGCTATGTTGTACAGATCAACATGAGGCACACTAATACTTGCTCCAGATGTTCAAGAAAGCTAGAGGGCTTGTTTTCCCCATCTGTTTGATCATGCAGTGCCCTTTAGGTGCATCCAAGGTATATTCACATTCAAGGTTGCAGTTTGTAATTTCATTTCCTAAAGCACTCACTTGTATTATCTGTTCACCGTTTATTTACATATTTCAAATATGTAGCGGTATTCATAGCCAATGATTTGCAATGCTTTTCTTTTGTGTGTCCTATAAGCATGAAATCAGTTCATGGGTCAGTGCCAGCCACCAGTTACTACTTATCGGTGCAATCTTGCCTGGTAGATTGTTCTAGGCAGTGGTGGAAACACTGGATGTTACTGTCATTGATTGCCTCTGTCTTTATTAAGTTTTGGTACTTATGTTAATAGGCTATGCACAGCAAAAGTTTTGTGCCGTCTCTCATTTAATGTCACCTTTATCTGTGCTGCCTCAGAGGTGTTAAGCATAGCTGCATGAACTAACAGTCAGCTACAGAGCAGTACTTTACATTCACTGCTAATGTTTATAAATGTTTGCCAGTTGTCTTTAGTGTGCACATGGCAGTGTAAATATTTATTATTTATTGTGCTTATATAGCTCATCGTTTCTCATGATGGGGAAAGCAGAAAAATGCAGAGAGCTGCCAAGGATGACAACAAAAAGACTGCAAGTGAGCATTGCAAGGCGCAAGTGCTCCATTTAGAGCAAAACTCCCATGCATTCGTGGTAAAATATGTTTTGTAGCAGCAGGCGATTTCCTGTGGAATCAACAAGCAGTGTGATCTGGTTAGTGACCGACTTCTGCTCTTATCTACCCTGTGTTTGATGCACCTGCAACTGCACAATGTTTTTATATAATTTTTGACACAGAATATGTTCTACATCTAATTCAGAAAAAGAAGTTCACTTGCATGGTGTATGCAAGCTACCTTAATTGTGATGGCAAAATGAAGGAATTAACTACCTCCATTTTGTCAGACAAATGCAAGGTGTCAAAACAGCTTGATGATGGGAAGTTTCTGGCACACTTGCGTACCTAGGCTTAGGTATTCACACTTCCTTATTAAAGCTAGCACTTGTATTAAAGGCTACAGGCTATAAGCTGCAACTTCAAGTCTACCACTGACGCAAGTATGTGAACAACAAACCTTTTCAGGGACCCCAAGTGTCATTAAAGTTGCAATAATTATAGTGGCAATGGTACACTCTGCATTGAAAAATTACAATTGCTTAGACATAAAAATGCTGCTTCCTCCCACTCCAAGAACAAAATCTCAAAGGTCCATGTTTTCCAAGGGTCTGTATTGCACAGTATGTCTGGTGGTTAAATCCGATGCTCTGCTACAGGTTTTACTGGAGATACCCGAGAGTTGAATCTTCTTGCTGTTCTGTTCCACAGTTAACATTGGTTTGTCAGCCCATGTCTTCATAACTAGTTTAGCTCTTGTTACCTAACGTGTTTAGCTCTGACCAATTTTTACAATAGGTGTGAGAAGAAAGAGTAGGCAGGACATGTCCTGCATTCAGTGCTACAGTCCCACTGTCCCAGCAGCTGTGTGTTTTGTCCCATTTTTGTGTCCCAGGCAACACCAATGTTTCATTAGCAATGTTGTCCTGCGGCTGCAGTTCTCTTTGACATAAGCAATGACACTGCAACACTGACACAACAAAAGATTGTTCCGCTGCATCACGAATAGCACTTCTTGAATGGATTTGATGGTTTGGTTTCAGGAGTCTAGCGACCATATACACCTGCCTGTCTATGACCCAAAAAATTAGATGAAGCCTGTGCTTTGCCAGATAGACCTGTGATCAGTGTCAAAAAGCAGAGAGCAACGCAGTATGCTCGCCATACATCGGAAATAAATCCAGCACTTTTTACACAAGCCTGCAAGCACCTCTCTTCAATATGTTCAAGCCACACACTTGACTCGGTATATTCCTCAACCAATGTGAAAGAAAAACTCGACTAAGCAGTGTACCTGACCACAAGCATGGTGCATTGTATGTAGTATGTCTTTAAACACTAGTTAACTCTCTCTCCTCCTCCTGCATCCATGCAGCAACCCTGCCCACCTCGCTTTGTGGTCCAAGAAATCTGGTCAGTTTAAGCATTAGGCAGAGAGCTTTTTCTTTGCTGCCTTCCAAAAGTATTTCAAATGCATAAATTTAATGGTGCTTACGAGCGGGCAATTAAGAATACTGAGAAATGCTCAAAAGTGCTGTTCTACGGGCTCGCACCAGTATTAGTGGGAGCCAAGTTCTTGGAACGAGCCCTTGTGGATGCACTTGTGCACTGAAATTAATACCGAGCCCACTACACGGCTGTTGCTCTCATTGACCAGTGTAGCTTTAGGATGTAAAACTGGTCATACTCCAGCAACCGTTATTCCACCAGTGGCACACGGCTTCAAATGGTGAGTATGGCTCTTTGATTGCAGTGTGGCTCGCGCATCATAGTAAGGGGCACAGAATACCTATGGAATGGATCGCAAAGCAATAAGCAAGCGCACTTAATGAAGCACTGCTCTACTCTGTTGACACTGTCGCAAAGCTGTCCAGTCTATGGTGTAGTGCAAAGCCAGACTGCAATACATGCATACTCCAGTTTGGCTGCATCATCTGCAAGCTTTGTGTAGTGTACAAGTTAGCATACTGCTTCAACCATTTCTGATATTTCTTGTGCGCGAGCACACAGCTACTTCCAAATGCATTGCTGCCCTGCGAATTTTTTCAAGAGAGTACACTCTGAAAAAATGACACCTTTTGGGGGCTTATCTTGTCCCACAACGATAATCGTCGTCTGTATTGCCGGCGTTTCCTTTCTTTAACGCTGCGAGCCCGGTACTTCCCAGTCGCGAACGGTTTGCGCGTTATTGGTGTGACGAAGCATTCTCAACAGGAAAGTAGCGAGTGCCGTGTTTTGAAGAAAGGAAACGCAAGTAAGGCAGACTATCGTTGTGGGACAAATATACACCCCAAAGGGTGCAACTGTTTTGAGAGTATGTATGTACACTCTAAGAACAGTTTACACCCTTTGGCTTGCCCCTTCTGCCACACAAAAATAATCGTCATCTGCCTTGATGCGTTTCCTTTCTTTATCGCTGCGAGCCTGGAACTTTCCAGTAACGAACGGCACGCGCGTTATCAGCATAGAACAGTTTACACCCTTTGGAGTGCCTCTTCTGATAACGCGCGTGCCGTTCGTCACTGGAAAGTTCCGGGCTTGCAGCGATAAAGAAAGGAAACGCATCAAGGCAGATGACGATTATTTTTGTGTGGCAGAAGGGGCAAGCCAAAGGGTGTAAACTGTTCTTAGAGTGTACTCTTAGAAAATGTGCACCCTTTGGGGCTTGTCCCACAACGAGGCTATGGACTGAGGGCTTTTACACGTTACCACCGAACATGAAAATAAAGTTTTTTCACTCTCTTGTCCCACAACTACACTTAAAATGTTTACACCCATTGAGTTGTATGTTGTCCCCAAACAATAATGGTCGTCTGTCTTGTCCGCATTTTCCTTAACGCAGCGAGCCCGGTACTTCCTAGTCACGAACGGCTTTTCGCGTTATCAGCTTGAAGCAGCATTCTCGACAGGAAAGGATCGATCGCCGAATTTTCAAGAGGGGAAGCGCAAGCAATTGCTTGCGCTTCAGGTTCTCGATTGTGTTTTCGACCCCTTTACCCACGTGATGGGTATTTCATGGTTTTACCGGGTACCACATGTGTCCATATATTGGGCCCAATATATGAAACGGCCAAATTCGATTTTATTTGACGCCTCAAATGGTAGTAATGTGTTGAGTCCCTTGTAGCTTTGTTCTTGTTATCAATTTTACTATTTGGCGAATGGATACAGCGTGTACGCTGCATAACTCGCTTGTGAGTCGAGTATGCCCTTGGTATAAAATAACTTGTATGCTTTAGGTAGAACGATTGTTTGCAATTTGGGACATGTGTCGGAATGTTTTCAAAACCAGGAAAGAAACAAGCGCGTTAAAACCGCAGCTGAAGCTACTGAAGGAACCCTACAATGCGGCTAAAGTTGCTAGAAAAGGTAGCAGTGGCGCCATCTCGCGGCATCTGTGGAAAAGGCGGGCGCCAGAACCCGGCCGGGCGGTCGAAGTACTAGATTACTTTATAGTTCACTATACTTATAGCTCTATGCTTATAGTGTCACGAGCAACGCTACTAGATACTTTTCAGTTGTAAAACTCCGCCTGGGAGCGGCGCGAGAAGGTGACCCTCTGCCGTCTCCTCTCGCGAGGTGGCGCTGCCGCCATGGTTGGCCTAGAGTTACTGTATATGCTAGCATATACAGTAACTCTAGGTTGGCCCGGTTGGCTGCGGAAGCTTCCCAAAGCAGCAGCGCGCCGCCGACTCAATGCCACAATTTTTTTTTTGTTTGCTGCACTTCGTGGCGCTAAATATTCAAAGAATAGCCTTTTTACATTGTGCACTCTGTAAAAAGCAGCTAATAGGCGAATGAATAGGAGAGCGAGGATTTTCGTTAGTGGAATGTTTTATGTGCACATGAAAAAAAGAATAGGACCAGTACAACGCCGGATTGATGAATCTAAGCATTATGCATCGATATTCACAAAAGACGCGCTTTCTTGGTTGCTACAGCTACCTTATGACTGCTTTCTAGTCGAAAGTTTGCATCCCTGAAGTAAAACTGCATCCGCGTAACAATGAAGAAATTCAGTACTTCGCACGTGAACGCGAACATATGCGCTGCACAACCAAGAAGAGGGAGGCAGCACCCCTCTAGATAATCTAAAACCTTCCAAAATATCTCTCCGCAAAGGCCTGCCTCATCCAGGGAAGCCGACACACTTTTGTTAGCAGTCTTCATAGAGCCCAGTATCTTTGGCATCGGGTGCTTTAAGGAACCTTGCTTGAGACTTCTGCACTCAAGTAACTGTCACAGCCAACTGCTGGGGTTTCAAAGCTTATGTCCGTTATGCATAGATCCCATGGGGCACCCTTTGTGACTTTACGAATAACATATCCACACAGATAATAAACATTGTCCCCCATGTTCATTGCTCATTGCTATGCTCATTGCAAGCACATTCTGGTGAGCTGCTTCGCTCCAGGCAACTTATCAACGTCGCCTCAATAGCATTGCGAAGACTACTTTTTTTACTTGCAGGCTTCTCTCGTCTGCTTGAATGTGTCATTGATGCTGACGAGCACAGGTCCTGGCACACCGTCCACACTACCACGTAGCGCTGTTTTAACAGGTGTATACAGGTTTAGAAGGCGGAATATCTGCGTGAAGTTGGTTATAGTAGGATGGGACTCATCTCAACCGAAGGAACGCACTAGTCTAATGGATTGCTGAAAGAAACGTGAGAGGGAATTTCCTAGCAAACAGTGCAATCTGAATGTAGTCACAACAAATGTGAACAGCGTGTCTTACCTCCAGTGGATCTTGATGTAACTTGGCTGTCGAAACATAGAGCACACCTGGACGCGGCAGATCATCGACAATGTCTAAAGTCTACATCAGAGTTAATCGCAGTGACTTTGTCGTTTGTTGTGGTGCAAAAACGTTCAGGTTCTTTTGAATTGCATTCTGTTCTGTCAAGTTCAGCAGTTCCAAAAAATCTTTGATGACCTGACATGATTAGTGTAACAATTTTATATCCCTTAGGAAATGCGCACGAAGTTCAAAGGCGGTGGTCTGATAAACTATGTTGACGTAGAATGCTCGCCGACATTTAATAACACAAAAAAAAACAGGAGCGAGAAGAGACGAAGTGATAGGAAGAGCGCTGCGCCCTCCCTAGCTATCACTTTGTCTCGTTCTCGTGTTTTTTCTTGTTTCATTGCCGTTTCATTGTTCCATTGCAGGTATGTTTGCTCACAAGGCGTGCAGCATTTTCCTGGCACACAAATAAGAAACACGAGCAAAACGTGGCACGCTTCTGCACGCATCGGCGTCTCTGTCCACCCGCACAAACGTTGTTCGCACCACCCGCCCATTTCTTTCTCTATGACCCGCCTTCGGGCCGACAGTGTCGCGCGCGCCACCCCGCGGGCGCGACAGAAAGGGGCCAGGTGCCGCGGCGGAGTTTGACAACTGAAAGTAATCTAGTAACGTTGGTCACGAGTGCTACGCATTTTAAAGTCGGCCCTTCCAACGCGCCCAATTTTCTTTTTGGCCTCGCGGCCTATCCGCAGCTCGAAGTGAAACTGATATGATTGAGGGTGATTGAAATCAAATATGAATAGGACTACGAAACGCGCCACTTCTCGATGTCGGCTCAAGAATCACAATCGTCATCAGCTGAATATTCTCCCGCGCGTCTGCTCGCGCTATATTCCAAAGTTGGTTCTTTATTCTATGGTACCGGCGAGTGTGGCTGACATGTCCAAACACGTGTGACACGAACTTTTTACCTTCTGATCGAAGGCAAAAAATATCTATTTGTGCAAAAACTAAGAGTGCACTAGAATTTACCTTAAACGTTAACATGGTGTCATCAGGAGTCATTAAGTGCAGCGCTCGACAACTCAATCTGGATGTGACACTGACGTGTGGGCAAGCTTTTAGGTAAGTTTTGAATCGAGCGTGCGTGCAGGTTCTGCATGCCGCTCCTGAAGCTGGCGCAACAGTACATTTGTCAAGGTTCTCACTGGTATTGTAGAAGTCGCGGGCGCTTTTTTTTGGTTGCTGGATGTACGTCGAACAAACTTTGTCGCGGCTGCGGCTGCGGCGCTTGTGCTGAGTCAGTCGCGCCGTACTATATAATAACTTTGGTACTGCGATTTCTAAAACTCCCCG
Source organism: Dermacentor albipictus (assembly GCF_038994185.2). Lineage (NCBI taxonomy): Eukaryota > Metazoa > Arthropoda > Arachnida > Ixodida > Ixodidae > Dermacentor > Dermacentor albipictus. The sequence goes on from NC_091821.1 coordinate 112,843,304, forward strand.
TTCACATGTGCTGGGCTGCAGAAGAAAACGTCCCGCGACTTCCGCAACACCAGTCAGAACCTTGCCTAGAACAGTATGGTAGAAACAACAATGCTTATGGCTATTGTCTTGCCGGCTAGAGTAAAAATGCAGACGAGCTCGTCACTTCGAAGAGGCGCTGATCGCTTTTTTTTCTTTTTTTTACGTGCAGGTGGAAGAAGAATAACCACTCCGAATGGATTAGCACTTTTGCAGGCAGGGTATGGTGCCTGAGGCAGGATGACGACGGAAACATCCACTACCGGGTGCTCAATGTTGTTAGCAATGGGTTGTGCTCTCCAAATATTGATAATTCACCCGCAGTATCCCGAAGTAGAAAGCGGAAACGCTTGGAGAGTCCGTCAATTTCATCAGGAGAAAATGAAGACCTCTTGAGAGACTACTTTCAGCTGGGAGTGGACTTGGAGGGCCTCTACACTAAATGGTGTCGTGCAGATCCTACCTTCAAGGCAACTGCGAACTACCTCCCAGGAATCAGAGTACTGCGACAAGAGCCCTTAGAGGCTCTGATGGCCTTCATTTGCTCATCCAACAATAACATTACTCGGTCAGTCCCAAATTATTTCTACATGTCGTGCCTTCATCCAAATGCCTGTTTTTTCTGGGTGCATTAATTTATTTATAACATCTACTCAAGTGCTCAGTAATTTTGCCCCTGTGATTGAAGACAAATACTTTCTAAATAATTTTCATTTTTAAGCAAGCAACAATAACCGTTTCTTTGTATAAGCTTGCAAAAGTATAACAGAGGAAAGTCTTCATGGTGGGCCGTAATAGCAAGCACATTTCTGTGCTGTTTTCTTCTCTAACATTGTTGAAATTGCATTTTAACTTGCACTTTTATGATAACTGTGACACCAACAATTTCCTTTCTTCACTTTTTTTATTTCAGCATCAGCTCTATGGTTGAAAAGCTGTGCACCATGTATGGAACTAAGCTTCTTGAGGGCAAAGAAGGGTCCTTTTATGCCTTTCCTACGGTATGTAATTCTTGCAACACTTTATCAAAATGTATATGTAGCCTATCACGATCTGTAATGGTCAAAACATATATCTTCTATGTGTTATAGTGCAAGGGGAAAACTAGGTTTCTTAATACACAACTTAGGTGGCTACACCTCTGAGTTAAAACTAAAGGTATACAAATTTATAAACGGACACTTTCTTGAATACACCAGCGTCATCTGGGACCACCACACAGCAGTCAATAAAAATTGACTAGGAAAAAAAATTAGTAAGGTCCCACGCATCATGGGATTTGATGGTTGTGAAGCATTTTGCAGGTGGATGCTATCCAGCATTGTTTGGGAATCTGTAAAGTGTCACCATGTGGACCAATGTGTTTGTATAAGGCAAGTAGTGTGTGTGTGTGACCACAGCAGCAAGACGTTGGTGCCAGTAACAACGATTGTATGTTGGCAACGGCATGATTTGTACTCTGGCTGTTTGTGCCGAGTTTATGAGATGCCGATTGTTGTGTTCTACATAAGTACTGGATAGGTTTAACTGAGAGAAATGCTGATTGTGACATCTGCAGCTACAATCATATGTACAGGTGCGGCCACTGCTAGTGGTAACACAAGAGACCGTGGCAGCGCTCTACAGAGCGTTACCCCCAACGCCTCGTGAAGTCTTGGCAGATGACTCGCTATAGCAGATGACTCCCCAGGCTTTTTGCCAATTGCTTTAATTATGCCTTCACCGCAAGACTTCATGAGGCGCCAGTGGTGGGGCACTCCCACAGCGATGCCATGAGCTTCGTGTTCCCACTAGCAGTGACCACGCCTCTGCCTATGTCTATGTAATGAGCAAAACAAAAATAAGGTGAAAGCTGGAGCTGGCTTTCACCGTGTTCTCATTTTGCTAATCGTCTTGAATTTCCATCTCCTGCCTTCCCCGTGTTTTTCCCATGCCTATGTTAAAATGACAATGGCAATTGTACTCGGGCAAAGAAACATTAAAACCTGTTCAACCTGGATCAATCCTGAAGGTGGTACAATGTCATACAGCATCTGCGTAGTGCTACGAGGAAAGGACTGGGGAATCTGGGCCAGTCCCAAAGGTGGTGCAGTCTAACACAGTATCTCAAAGTGCTAGCTGCCATGTGGAAATAACGCAAGAAACTGTCACACGATGCATGTGCCAAACATCTGAAAGAGCTAGTTGGCTTTGTGTACACTCGTATGCGATCATGGCCCAATGGCTAAAGCATTGGGCTGCTGTTCCAGAAGACAGATTGGATCCCACCATCAATCGCACATTTCTATTTACGAGACAGGAACCTACCTACTTGCCTACCACAAAGTGCTGGAATGGGACAAAGAATGCTTCACATTAAATGTCAACAACCAGTTACCCAGTTTACATTGCAATATTAGCGTTAAGACCAGAAGAGCTTATAAAAAAAAGGTCAGAGCCTCTCATCATAAGTGCAACAAGAGCATGAAACTGAATTTTGCCTGCACAAATTGTTAGGTAGGTACTTTTTTTCTTTCCGAGGACACTAGATGATTGGAATTCCCTTTCTCATAATTTGGTGTTGCTTGGTTCAGTAGAATAGTTTGCATTTATTATTTCAATAGCCTTGATGCATTGTACTTTTTCCCTTAACATGTGAAGTATTCTTGTATTCACTTATTTTATTTACATATTTTTGTAACAGTAGCTGTTCTTATATATATTTTTGCCCACTCCTGCTTTGACTCATTGTGGTTTGCAGTATCAAAAGAATAAAATAAGTAGCAATCAATATTATAGCTGTGGGTCAGAATTTCATGCCCATACTTGAAAATGGAAACTTTTAGGAATAGCAAATGCAAGGTTTCAGCACACTCGAAGAATGACTTTAGTTACACTGGGCATGTGCAGAACCCATGCACAACTTAGGTTGTTTTGTGTGCTGAGTAAATGTCTGAGACCTCCTTTGCATCTATTGTTGCTAAAATCCCTTAGTAACATCCACAACAGCTTGTGCTTTTAACCTAATCTGTGTGTAGTGAAGTACAGTACAGTACAGCCTAAACCTTGTGTGGAGAAAGGTCATGACAAAACTAAATTTTGCATGTATTCGTATAATAGGTGTTAAAGTGTGAATACTTGCATGCAGTAATGCTCGATATTATCAACTATGAAAGCTTTATTGACTTATTAAGCATAAAACATAATAAAAACAAAAACTTTATAGCTTCTTGGAACATAGTCAGCCCTATGTCATGAAAATAACCAAAAGCCCTACAAGGCACTGATGGTGACTTGTGACATTGTGCGAGCAGAAGCAGTACACTTGCAATACACATTACTCACTGTGAAATGAAGCCGTGTTGTGGTATGTCCTTCAAGGCTGCGCAGATGGACCGAGGAGGGGTTGAGGCAGAGCTGAGGGCTGCTGGCTTTGGATACAGAGCAAAGTATGTGCATGGCACGGCCAAGGCACTTGCCACACGGGATCCTATGTGGTTGCAATCACTTAGGGGTGCCTCTTATGCTGAGGCGCACCGCCAACTCGTTGAACTTCCTGGTGTCGGTGCAAAGGTATGACTTCCAGTAATGGTTATTTGGGCTTTGGCCAACTTAATTTTCACACTTCCACTTCAGCTCAGTTCGTAAGTGACTGCAGCACCACTAGCACTAGAAAACATGCGCACACGTGCACGAACTAGACAGACATAGGTTCCTAATGAAAGGAAAACGCCATGCTTTTACCAAATGTTCATTATAAATACTATAAAAACCAAAGCAGCAGTAGATTTACCAGCACAAGTGTGTTAATGGCAAGTTGAGTGCAACCATTTGGGTGTTTAATAAGCTCATTAAAGGTAAGCAAATATCCAAAACTTTTGCATTTAATTAATTGAATATTCAATTTGGTCCTCAAATCGAATGCTCCAAAGAGCCCTCAGCATGAGAACAAACTGTACTTGTTCCACTCCATACTGCCAAGCAAAACACTCATTGCCCTGACAAAGATGTGTGCCCTTGTTGAAATGTTGGCTCCAGGCTGAGGCTTCCCTTGACCGCCTACACTGCTGATCACTTCAAGCCTCTCTCTTCCTGGGACCCCTTTTTCTCATTTGTAATGATTTTTTGTGCTTTCAATAAACCATGCTTCATAACGTGCAGTGCAATGACAGAAATTGGTCCAATAGCACTAGAGGATGTTAGTGTAGTGCATGTGATAGAGGCATCCTGAAGGTGTGTGTCCTTTCGTGGTTAGCTCTTGCTGTGGGTTGTCTTAGGAACATAAAGAACTCTGGAAAAATTACTCATCCTCCAATAAGCGCTGGCCAGTGCAGCAGCCCAGAGGACACCACAGCATTTACCTAGCTTTGATCAACACAGTGCACTGTTGTGGCACCATGTGCTAGGTGCAATTCAACACTTTCCTGTCTCAGTGGAACCTTTTCAATACTAGCGGAGTTGAAACAGACAGCTGATCTCTATAATAATGACAGAACATCTCTCATACTTTGTCCTTGGCTTGAGGTGAGACTAAGCGATGACTGATTTTACCATTTATTTCCTGCTGTAATGACAGAGAGCAAGTAGCATGAGAGCGAATTAGGATTGAAGTGTGCAGCCTGGGAACTGCCATGTTGTTATGCAATCACTGCAACTGGCGAGCGCCGTCCCAATAAGCTCCCCACATGCACAGTCATGGTAGCTGTTATCGCTAGTGGTAAGACAGTAATGCATGCTAAAAGTCTGTAATATGTGAATAGGTAATATGGCAATGAGGCGAGTGTTATTGGTACCGTCCATTTGCATTCATTTCTGTGTAGGGAAGCAGTAATACGTTATACTCTTTAATGTGGCATGAAATGTGTGTATGTCCTCAGAATATACTTTCTTTATGATGTAGCTTTGTTCTTTAAATGTTCATTATGTGTAACTGGGTGCCAGGTGGCTGACTGCGTGTGCCTAATGGCACTGGACAAGGCTGAGGCAGTGCCAATTGATGTGCATGTCTGGCGCATGGCAACTCGGCACTACCTGCCCCATCTTAGGTCCCTGAAGAATCTTTCAGCAGTTGCCTATAAAGAAATTGGTGAGTCTAGTTTGCATTTAATTGTAGACAATATGTATTTAGTAATTTGTCATCAAAAGTTGTGTTGACAAAGAATTGTGCATAAAGAAAGGGTCTCAGAAAATGTCTTGTGGGAAATTTTGGTTACCTTGCTGACGTATGTTAGTCCACGCTATCGAATTGAAGGCATTCAGAAGAGAAAGGGTAACCTTACTTGCAGCACCACAGTTTACTATGCTTTGCTTCATTGAGATACCTTATCATGCTATACTGTTCTGCGTGAATTGTATTATTTTATTGTTATGTCGTGTAATGACCAGTTCGGTTATTTTTTAAGATACTTAGCTGATAATGGTGCAACAGGCATAAAAAGAAATCTCTTTAAACAAGTTTTCTTGTTACCTGTTTTAGGTGACCACTTCAGGGAACGCTTTGGCCCCTATGCTGGCTGGGCACAGTCTGTAAGTGTTAATTGATACCATTTGTCATTTGTTCAGCATTTTTAATGCCAATAATGACTTAATATGCAGGTGCTGTTCACCTCTGATTTGAAGAAGCACACCAAGTCCAGTCCATCAGAATCTGAAGATATAAAAGAGAGTGCCACTTAATAGATCAGACCAGCAGACAATATTTTCTTCCGTGATGTCGTCCAGCATAGGTGTATGCATAGGTAAGCATAGTCCTCCATTCTTCAGTGTCCACAATTCTCCACTTGTGTATAAACACACTGTTGACTACAAATGTTATTACTCCTTTCTGTAGTGATCAGTAAATCTGGAAACTGCAAAGCTTTATAGCATAACTTACTAAGAACATCTAGTGGGAAAAAGAGCCCTTGAAGACTGCTGTATTCCTAGTATAAATGTAAACAAACTTTTGGTACTGCTGTTGGCATGTTGGGGATGTGTTAACCCCCTTCAGATGCTGCGTGCAGACAATTGTGCATGCCAAGGTTGCATAAAATAGAAAAGCACTGATTAAAGTAATTATATTTAAAATGTGTTGCATACATGTTGAAACACTTCTGATTGGACCTATGCTGCAAATTTAAATTTATATGTATTTGTAAAGTGTTTTATGTCGGTGTCTGTATGTCGTTATGTAGTGCATTCACTTCTTTCCTAATTTTTTCACAATATCTCATATCAGGTATATTTTTCAAGTGCTGGAAATGTGCTTTCCAAGTATGCTAGACCTGTATTGTTGTTCTCATATCTGATATTCCTGTTGAGAGTTCTGGCATAGAGTTCACATTCTGTGACAAAACTCACTGAAGAATTTAAAAGTCTGATTCTTTCTGCTGCTGTGCATAGTTAATTCTGAATGGACAGAACTAATTGGCACTTGAAAGGGTTAGGGAGTCCCAGAAATTATTTTTGTCAGGCAGAAAGCAATGACTTAGACAGAGGGTATTTCTCAAATTAATGTTTTCACAAAGATTTCAGAAGAAATAATGCCATTTCACAAAATGTGGCAAATGCATTTGGGGAATGCACCTGCCTTGCACTAGACGTTGCTGAACCGTAGCCCCAATTTGTTCCTGGACTGAACCACCAAATAGAATGTGGTCTCCAGTGATTGTAGTTGGCTTTGCCAATAATTGCGTCAAACTGCACCAAGAGGTGAAACCTGCTGCATCCTGCTACATTTGGGTAAAAGTCTCACAACTTGCACCAAACCTGCACCAAGACATCAATTTTGTGGTTTTTCAGAGAAAGAAATGACGGCAATGCTCGAAATCCATCATTCAGTCTCCCACGACTATGGTGCCATTTCGAGCGGTCATGAGAGCTGACAGGCTGTTCTGTAGGTCGTGATAATGCAGGGCCACAAAATCTCGAAAGGTCACTACACATACTTAACAGACGGCAATATTGGGTTAGGCTTATGGTGTTGGCTAGCAGACTGGACACAGTGATAGAACAGCTGTGCCAATTGCGCCAAGAGTGTTCATTTGCACCATCTTGCTCCGAACGGCATTTTGGCTAAAAATTGCCTCAAGTGTGCACCAAATGAAGCATGAGAAGGAGAGCCTCCTTCCGTTAGTGCTACCTCAGTAGTAAAACTAAAGCTAAAACAAAGCTTGTCATCATCATCCTGGAAGTCAACAGAGCTGCCATTGTTACGGATATAGCCGATTCTGTCATTTCTTCATTCCTTGCGGTTTTGCTGCATTTCTTGGCAGCGGATGTTCCTATGTACCTGCGCTGTACAGTCATGTTGTGCTGCAGATCAGTATCCCTCCTGTCAGAGTGGCATAGCTAGAGCTCTCTCTAAAATAATGTCGTATCAAAAGAAGCCTTGGATAATATCCGGTCACGCATTGTTTAACATGGTCGTTGGCAGTGCCAATTTAAAGATGTCTTGTAATATGTGTACTCAACTGCCGCCATGTAATTTGCTTATGTGTGGGGACCTTCTTTGAAACCCTGCACGATCGGAAAGGAAGATTCCATGGTTGTAATTTAGTCTGCTTTCACATGTTTTACGGCACAGTTATGTGGGACAGATAGTGCGCATTAGAAGCAAGTTGTGGACATCTTCACTGTAGCTTTGGTTTAGCTGCGCACATTCTAGGGCATGACCTTGCTGATATGCTCTATAGTTCCCAGAACATCTTAAAGACAATATCTCTCTTAGGTAGTTGCTCCCACTTTTCTGTATCAGCTATGTGTGTTTCCAGCCTCTTTTGTGGGCCATTCCCGTGGGTATGTGCAGTCTAAAAATCTGGGCCGTTCCCGTGGAAATGTGCGGCCTGAAAGTGTGGGCCAATGCCAAAGGCGAGTTTGGATCGCGGTGACGCTGTTGAGCAAAGTATCGTTTTTATTTGCCCTATAATGAGGGTGTAGCTGATGATGAGCTAGCGGCCCAACGACGGCACTCGCTGTGTTAGTGTGTGCATAGCAATTGAGGGACACAGCAGCAAAAACGTGGGCCGATTTCAAAGGTAGTGCAGTCTAAAGATATGGCCACTTCTCGTGGGTATGTGCAGTCTGCAAATGAGCGCCGATCTCAACGATAGTGCAAGAAAAAAATTGACCACTCTTCCACTACTGTGAAGAGGGGTGCAAGCGAAGCTTGGGATCTGCAGCTCTTCGTTGTCGTAACGCCTCAGATTCGCGCTTCCTCACGGTGAGGTTGGCACGTCGACGACGAGCCCTTTCTCGAGCGAGTTCACGACGCGCGGCCCTCTCCCGCTGCCGTTCCTTCAACGCAGCCTGCTCTTCGGCAGAACAAACCAAACGCAGCCTCCCCATATGACTGCCAGGCATGAACTGGTGGGAAATGGCGGGCGCGAGGCAAGCGAACACACCCTTTCGCTCCTGCGGAGGGAGGGGACACCTGTGATTGGCCCGTGCCTTGCGCTGCACCTACTTATTCATGCATATAAAACCCCGCTTTAAAGGGCGCGTATGATGATGTTTAGTGTGGTGGTCTCGCAACCTTGAGGTCGGTGATTCGAATCTGCAGCCTGACAAACAATTTTTATTTTCACGCAGCTTGGGTTTTTTTGTATGGCAACAGTAACACTGATGCCGACACGAATGAGGCAATGCAAGCTTCGCTTGAAAAAATGATTGGGCATTGCAACGCTACTGCTATATCACTCTCGCATTGGTTGATGCAATTGAGTGCTGTGCTGTGACTTCACCCCATTCTCACCCCCTACTGGCTCAGGGGGACATTATCTTTGATCGATGTCCCTTTTGATTGACTTACTTGTACCCTTTTTATTGCAAAATTGAATTTGGTACATTCGTTTATTCCGCGAAGTATATTTTATTCCACTTATGTTGACGACGTGCACATGGGGTATAAATCCTGTAACTTCGCCATCTGTGAGCGACCGGTTCAACTTGGCCTAAACAAGATGTCAAGATGGGCACAGGAAGATGGATTTAGGATAAATCTCTTAAAAATCTCCTGTGTTCTTTAGGCACAAAATTTTAGGCATCATTTTAGACACGAAGCTAACGTTTATTCCACACCTGAAATACATTAAGAACAAATGCCTAGAAAACACTGAACATACTTAAAATCCTTTCAGACACAACGTGGGGTAGTGACAGGAAGTGCCTCATGAACCTTTACAAAAGCCTCATATGAACATGTTTTGATTATGAGGCTATTGTGCATCAATCGGCTACTTCTAATGCCTTGAAGGTGCTGGATCCTGTCCATCACCTAGGTGTTCGCCTGGCGACTGGTGCCTTCAGGACAAGTCCTGTAGAGAGTCTCTACGTTGAATATAACGAGTGGTTGCTCCATCTTTGAAGGATGTACTACTCTAGTTTTATATATTTTCTGAAAGTGAACGCAAACCACTTACATCCCTCTTACATAACCGTAAACGACAACACATCTGCGATGCTGTTTAATAATCAACCTGCAGCTAGAGTACTATTCTCTCTGCACGTAAGAAAACTTTGTGAGGAAGTGGGTGTCCCAATCCTAAAGCATAGCTTGATGGCCTCAGCGAAGCCATTACCGCCGTGGCAGTGGCAGTTTATAGAATGTGATAGTTCATTCGTAGAGGTGACAAGACGCTCCTGGGGCACATGTTCGGATGTATTTTCTTGAAATTCACTCAAAATACTCATGCACAGAATTTTACACGGACACTTCTAAGTCCCATGCCAATGTGTTTTATGCAGCAAGTCGGTCCATCCTTCTCGAAATCCAGTGTCCTGCATCTGGGAACAAGTATCTTTATGGGTGAAGCCTTTGCACTATCGTCCATTGTGAAACATGAAAATAAAATTGAAAAAACTAAAAGAAAACAATTATATTCACAGACTCTCTAAGTGTCGTAAAAGCCTTAATGTCACTTCATAAGCACAGAAACCTGGTAGTTAGCTCTGTTCCGTTCTTTGCACTATGTATATATCTCACCAGCATGTCACTGTATGCTGGGTGCCTGGTTATACAGGCATCAAGGGTGTGGGGTCTGATGTGGGATTCTCACACCGTACTCTTGGGACAAAGGAACGACAACACAGTAGTGCAAACAATCACAAGGGCATTTATTGCACCTTTCATAGATCAATGCCCGCTAGCCGAGTTGCTATCCACAAAACATGCCGATGGGCGCGCGACAAATCTAGAAGTCTGACTCACCGCGACCGGAATCGAGCGAATATGTTCGCCCCATGCTGGATCCCAACGCCTGGTCATTCGCGTGTATAGTCACGCGAATCGTGGCACGTTTGAAGGCGGCCACGCGAGACGGTCTCGCCGAAGCATCGGTCGGCGCGCACACGGGAGACGTCCCCGCCGTGCGTCGACCCGCCGGGAGAGAGGGTCGCTGCACGTGCGGCACGGCACGTCCATCCCGCTTGCTGTCTCGAACCCAAGAGTGAGCGCCTTGTCTCTCCCGCACCCAAGTAACCCCGCAGCAGCGCAACACTAGCGCCATCTCTCCCACTGCGCCTGTACCACTCCGACCGCCGCGTGCGCGGCGAAGCCGCACTACAGGAGACGCGCTATGCGGGAAAAACATCAGGGGAGGCGCGAGGGTCGCGCATCCCCACAAGGGCAAGTGCAAATTGCCACATCAATTGCATCACAAGCTATTATTCCTACTGTTGCTGTCCCTGCCACAGATCTGAAGCTTTGGTTATGAAAGAAGCTGCGAAGCCACTGGCAAATTAACAATAAACTTCACATAATTAGGCCACAGTTAGGTTTCTTGGCCTCCACAACAAAGACGCGAGGAACTGAAGTTTTATTCTGTTGACTCAGGGTAGGACACACGTATGGCACCCACAACTTTCTGCTGACTGGTAATGGACCTCTGACCTGTGGTAGATGTAGTGAGAGGCTGACTGCCCTCCACATCCTCTTAGGAGTGCCGAGAAGCAGAAGCCGAGAGAAAGAAACACTTTCGTCTAGCATACTGCCAGCACATCCCACTCCATCTGTGAATGTTTCATGGAGCAGAACCGTTGTTTGACACCAAAGCAGTTCTAGGTTTCTTGAGTAATGTTGTATGACATGTTATTAGCTCAAGAAAAAAATTCATGGTGCATCCTCTCACAAGAAGATGCTGCTGCAATAGTAGTGTTCTGTATAGCACGTGTCTCCAGGCCCTTGGGTTGCAAGGGCTCTGTCGAGGCAGTAGTGCTTCGTACAAGCTTTTACCTCTGACATATTTAATATATGTATTACCCTCCTAGAATGTATTTTTCGTGTTCATAGTACAGTCAAACCTCGATATATCGAACACACTCTATAACACCTCGAAAATCGCATGCATTTTTTATTCTTATTTTGAACGGGGTCGGCTGTAAAATGGATATATCGAACTCCGCCATCCCAGACCGTGTGCACTCTCCTGATAGGCGGCGAGCTTCGAAGATAGCGATGGCGTGATGGGCGTTCCCGACTGCACTAAAGCAGCTCACACCAAAAGCACCGAGGGCGCCATTTGAACGTAGCAGCATACGCACGCGACAGCTTGGCTAGTTCAACAACATCAACGCATTGCATTTGCCACACTGACTCCTCAATGCCACGCTCTGTGCCTGCCGCACCTCGCGAGGAATGGCGGTTTGCATCTACAAAGACGCGCGACAGCGCACCATAGAATAATGAATGCGTGCTCGCTGGGCTCACTCATTGACACCTTAGCAGACGCCACTTCATAATTTGTTACTGACAGTGTTTTAATATGCTTCGGTTGACGGACGTGGAGATCGCAGCGGAAGTAGCGGCCAAACTTGAAGACGCTGCCGAGGTTGATCTCACGAGCGTTGATGATGTCCCGCTCCCGACTTCAACTGAGGCTGTAGCTGCTTTGGCCCTTCTTTGCTGCTACTGCGGCGCAATAGAAGGCACTGGCCTATCGCTTGTGGATCGTTTAGACTATGTTGAGGATGCCGTGGTTAAGCACGCGGCTGCCAATAAAAAGCAGGCTACACTGCTGCAGTACTTTCAGCCAAAGAAATAAATACTTTGTGGGAAGCTTCAAATGAGTATGTATTTACTGCGCCACGATTGGTGCATGGTCGGGGATCGTTATTCAGAGGAAATTTGTGTGGCTCATGAAGTCGGTGCGGCCTAGGCCAATGGCGCGTGGCGCAACCAAACGCGTGCTCCGAACAACGATCCCCGATTGCACCCTTGGTTCGTTGATTGATTTGTACATGTGTTTTACGCATTTTTTATGTGATATTGTATATCAAGTTCTGGCTATCTTGAACTATGTCACGATCACCGTGCTGTTCGATATATCGAGGTTCGACTGTATACATCATTAGTCATTACCCTGTTCTTATTACACATACATTTTATGCGCTTTACTATGACTGTTTTAAGGCCCCTTTACAGCCACCTCGCATCTACCTCTCATGATTCACTGCTATGCTGTCAGCTCATTTAACACCAGCCCGGTCCTCTTCGGCCATAATCGGCCCTTGCGCTTTGAAACGCCAATTCATCATCATTGATTGATGGCAACTTGAGGTTGACTCGCCTTCCAACTTCTTAATCTTATTTGTTTTAAGTGCAACGAATGCGCTAAGCTTGTTGCAAACCTAAATCCTACATAAGCAGCTTTCAATCTCGTATACACACATGGAAAGCCATTTTCTTAAACATGAATGAAACTATCATTTCGTATTTTTTAACCAGAACACCTCAGTGATGCTTACAAAGTCGACTCCACTATATTTATTGACTATTTCAATTGAAATTGGGATTACTGTATACATTTGTGTAAGGGCCACACTTCTTTTTTGCAATGAGGTGCGGCCCTTACATGGGACTAAACGTTTTCGTCAAAATGTTGTCGGCGCAGCTGGCAACTACTGTACGCCCTGGATCCCCGAATGTACCATTGCATCAGAGGTCAACGTGCAGCTCTTGCCATCTAGTAGGGGCACGCAGAAGTGCATAGTGCGTGAAAATTCGCAGACGCGCGCGTGCGGCATCAGGGCACTAAATGCGATTGCTTCTCTGATGGAAATTTTCTTTCCAAATTTTGGGCTACCAAGTTAGGGGTGCAGCCCTTACATGAGTCTATACCATATAGCTGGTATGTATAGGTATGTGGGACACTGTACCAAAAGTGCTTGTCACTGTACAAAATCAAATTTTTTTTCCTGTGCCAAGATCTGCTTCAAAAGATCAAATGGCTGTCCCACCACTGCGAACACAATTGTGCAAAAAGGCACTGTATTGTGATGTCAGTGAAAATCACAGTTGTCGCTACTTGACAAAAGCAGCTTACAATAGTCCTTAGTATAATTACCATTTGCACCTCAGTTGAAAGATACCATTTCCCGTCACAACTGTCTAAATCACACTGATAGCTCAGCTGTGAGGTGTGCCTCAACACTATGTATTGCAAATCGTGATACCAGCACCAGGACACGTGTCCTGGCACGAACTGTATCACCGTTGACCTCGCAGAGCGAAAGCTCTGGTGGAACAATTGGTCATGTACAAATCATTGGTGGTACGTGAAAATATGCAAGCTTGTACGAAAGCTTCATGTACTGACACCAGAAGAAAGGGGGTTGACCGAGGGGCCCGATTTTTATTATCATATAAGAAGCCAACAAACATTGACACCAAAAACAACATAGGGGAAATTACTTGTGCTTAATAAATGAAATGAAGAAGCTATAAATTAATGGAAATTAAAGTGGATGAAAAAACAACTTGCTGTAGGTGGGTTGTGGGTTCGGTTCCCACCTACGGCAAGTTGTTTTTCCTCCACTTTAATTTCCATTAATTTATAGCTTCTTCATTTCATTTATTAAGCACAAGTAATTTCCCCTATGTTGTCTTTGGTGTCAGTGTTTGTTGGCTTCTTATGATATGTACTGACACCGTTGCACGTGAATCATCATTGAAAGAATACTATAAATTTGCTTAATTGTTGTCAGACCAGGACGACTATTGTATCCGACATACAAGCCTAAGACAAAGGACATACATTCTGTATATAAACGTGTTTTTATTTCATGAAGGAATCCGTTTGTATTCTGTGCAAGATACCCGTAACAATTGCAGTTTCGTTCAACTCTTGCAAATGATAAACGCTCATGACTGTGTTGGATGAACTTGCACAAAGCTGCACGTAAACAAAGAAGGCTATGAGACTGTGGTGTTGGCGCAACATGCACTCGCCAAACTATGGGTGATTTTCTCAAGTGAGCGCATCTATAACTGGCAACGTAGTCGAGTACTGTGGTAATGAGCGAGTTTGGCACTAGCACGTGGATAAAAATTAACGCACTGCTCACTGTGTTTGCAAACGGTTTCCATGGTGTCTGTCCACATCGGATTGAATCAAAACGAAACTATAGCAGCCCGCTCTCTCGCATGAGTACTTCATGGATGGGGCCCCGTGCATGCCGCAAAATAAGGTTGGAATCGAAAGAACCCCCAAACCTATGACCCAACATTGCTTTTTCCCCTCCCCCCCCCAAATGATAAGCTGAGTACCAGCAGGATCATAGGTGTGCTTTTGAGTTGCACTTTTACAATTTGCAGTGATCCCCAATCACAGGGCTTGGCTTGATTAAGAGGTGCACAACCAATTATCTTCAAATCAACAAATGTTCATGCCATGGGATAATGGGGATGGGAAAATACTGGGAGGCTGAATTATTCTTTTTGCTCTATCAGTGTTGCAGCTTGTGCACTCTGAATATGCATTCTATAAGTGTGAATTGTTCAAGTAAAAAAAATAATAATAATAAACCGTACTATAAGATTACCTTATGATGTCAAGGAAAAAAGTATTCTTTTAAATATTATTGAAATAAATAGAAAGAGAAAATTTGTTACAATTACAGGTTCTGTAAGACGGAAGTCATAAACTTGAGGTTTAATTGCATTTTGTTTAAAGTGGTAAAGTTATGTACTCGAATATACTATATTTTTTGCTTTTTGTTTTCACCACAAATGCGTCAGTATTTGTTCAAAATGATGCTTGGAGCAGTACATGTAGTATGTTCTAGTTTAAAATATTAAACAGAAGGCAGAATTCTTCATCAAGAATTCAACCTGCCAGAGTGCAACGCAAGGTGCCCGTGTAGTTCTGCTCCTGAGGAGAGCAGGGGGTTACGGCATCAAATCTCAGCCATGGCAGCCAGATGCTAGCTGGTGCAGAACACAATCACTCGTGTACTTATTGTCAAAATTATGCGGAGCCTTCCATCACCACAACCCTCATACTCCACGGAGTATGCCTCATCACTTATTTAGCCCTGCATTTTAAGAACTGCAAGGAACCATAAGTGTAGCTTATCATTCCTTGCATACACCTATCATACACCTCGCTTGTACTCAAAGCACGAACATCATCAGAAGGGTTCTTTTCTATAGTAAGAAAAATGGCTAGAAAATGTATCCAAGTGTGCACTCCCAGTATAAAAGTTTCTTCAGCTTGCTTCTTGTCTCTACACCACAACATTGAAGAAAGCCTCCTGGATAGACATACTAGTGTGAATTGTTTAGAAAAAGTACACATAAGGGAGGAGGCATGGGATTGAAGAAACTTGGCGCTCTCTGCACAGAAGAGTGCCTATAAAATTTATGCCAGCATGCGCTCCCAGTGCTGAAGCGTCTTCTTCAGCATGCTTCTTGTCTCTGCACCACAACTAAAGCATAGTGGTGCGACTATCGCCTCCAGAGCTGGTGAAAAAGAAGCCAGCTCACGTGCATGTAGTGCAAGAATATAATACGCTAGCACGCTGGACCAGAGCGGCAGTTCTATCGGCCGCTCCTGAGATTCCACGACACCATAACTGGCCAGCCTAAACAATGTGTGGCTACGGTGGCTGCCTTTTCACACCACCTCCCACAAAAGCATTGTGGAAAGCCTCCTTGAGAAACACACGAATATGAATTGTGTGGAGAAAGTACAAATAAGGGAGGAGGTGTGGGCTGAATTTCGTGAAGAGGTGAATTTCATCTTCTGGGATATGCTTGACAAACATATGCATGTGTGTGTGCATATATATATTCACGTTAGAGAACATGGCTGTACTGGCAGAAAGAGATAATTGAGATCTGTTTCAGCAGTAACAACCAATGAATTTGCTACAGTTCTAAGTTCACATCAACAACAAAGCTTAGAATTTGTCACACAACCTCGCATCATAAAGTGCACGCTTAGCTTTTGGCTTCTCTGAAGTAGAGGCTACCTCTGACATTGTGAATCTGGTGCGAGTTAACAAAGCAGGCATTATTAATGCTGGTTGGCATAATTAGGACTAGGTTCAAAAAGTGTGACTGAAAAAGTCAAGTGGAAGCAATCTGAGGCATCTTAAGAGCCAGAGGAAAATTTAAATTGAGGAAACAGTGAACACTTTGCTAATGGCCATTCTGGACACAGTGCTGAAATGTTCTGAACCTTTCTGCAGCGATGAAGGGATAAAGAGGCAAAGCACGCACTAGTACAACTGCTCCTAAAGAAAGCCTCACATTCTCATTTGCATTAGTTTAATAAGCTGGGGAAGAAAAAACATAAACATCTTATTTATAGCAGCAAAATAACACAAAGTACACCAATAAGTGTTAAATGTCACTTATTTTTCTGCTGTTCTCTTCTCCTGCCCCAAGAAATCAAAAACACTGTTAAGGAGGCCCTGAAACACTTTTTTCAACATTGTAAAAAAAATGTTGCCGATCTGTTAACAAGGCTCCTATGAACATGCAAGCCAAATGTTGTGCTGCATGCACCAGGGAACTTACAACCTTGTGTCAAAAGTAGTGGACAGTCATTTGCTCTCGCATCCACAATGTCGTTATCGAAAGCAATTTGCCCAGCAACGCTATTGGCTGATCTCGTGATCACGGGAACATTCTCAATACATAATAGCTAATTTTTAATTAAATAAATGAAAAATATATATGTCTGCGACCTCAAAAAGACAGAAAAATCATTTCATCTTTGCACTGCACGTGGCCTCCAAGATGGCCACCACAGGGTGCCGCGACAAGCCCTTTCACCGCCGCGACACTCAACTTTTGGCCGGGGCTTTGCTGTCTTGGCTTCTCTGCCGTGTAGCTTCCAGCATGCTAGCGGAGACGAAATTGACATGAGAAATTGACATGAGATTTGTGGGATGACATACATTAATAGTGAGGCCATTCTATGATTAATTAGAAAAGTGTTTCAGGCATAGAGTTTCTTGCTATAGTACCTAGAAGGAAATCTGGTGCTGCTGCGCTGTGGTATGCATGCGAATGCCCGTGTATTCTGACTTCGGATTGGCATCGTTCTCGAAGAGCCAGGACATCGTGAAGACATGCCTGGCAAGCACTGTTCCGTCCGTCACAATAATTCATTTTCCACTAGTAAATCAACATGTAAAAAGCTGTTTTAGCTTTATTATGACACAAAAATATGTTTTGTTTAATTATGAGAGCTTGTTATTGCATGTACAATGTATAAGAAGTTTCAGCGGGCCACTAAAGTTGGAGGACAGATGACAAGATTCGCGCTCGCTTTGGAACAGTTTGTCATCTGTTCTTGCTTTTCTTCACTTGGTTATGCATTGTAGGTGAGTAAACTTAATTGGAAGATGCAATATGGGTGAATAAAAACCTTTTATGAAGAATGCGTTATTTGTGTAGCCATATCACATTTTAGAAGAAGCCTCTTACAACACCAGCCAACATGAGCCTCGCAGTTACATATGCCGTCATTCCCATGATGGCACAGCGTCCCTTAGGAAACTCCCATAGACAGTGGCGCCAGATATCCCTCTAGCTGTTGCACTAAGAAACTGTATGGTTTCAGGGCCCCTTTAAACTCTGCCCGACTACTTGGCACAGTAACACATTTGCAGAAGCTCCACCCTTGTGGCTTTCCCTTCATTGCCACAGAAAGTCTGCAAGTATAGCAAGGCTTCCTAAGCACATCTTTCTTCACTTACCACGAAGCTATGCTTTGAGTGGGCAGTTCTGAGCAGGCTCAACTGTATTTTCTTTTTCTCTGTTGCATTCAAAGAACGCAGACTTAAAATGGTAAGCCATTGAAAACACTCATGTGACTTTTGATGGTCACACAAGCAAAAATGTGCAGAACAGTTTTGCTGTGACTGGAAGATTCGCTAGCTTTGTAATCTGTGTATAAATTACTGGGTTAATGTATACACACAGAAGTTCACATGAAAATGGAGTCTTGAAATGATCAACAGCGGTTGAACAAGAAATGTTGGTGGAGCCAACATTTTGATGTTTCGAAGAAGCACATAGATTGTTTCTAGGTTCATTTAAACTATATGTGATGACGCTGTAGATTGTGCATCAACTTCTGTGCCACCCTAGCATGTAGCTGTACACAGTGTAGCTTGTAAAACTGCATAAGCATGTTTGTACTTCTGTGTAATACACATCTCATTTTAACAAGTGCCTTTCATTCTTAGTACAATATCGCCCTCCTTCTCCATTCCCCCTTCATGAAATTGTACTGCTTTTACAGGGAAACAAAGACAAGAAGGAAGTAGGCCCACACGTGGAAAATAAATATTTGATTCCAAGCAAACATGTAAAAAAAACATTTTTTTCTTCTCCTTTTCATTGACAGTCACTTCGAAGAGCAAATAGGAAGATATTAATCTTCAAAGTGCCCCACGAAATACATTGGCATTCCAGTTAATTTTGTGCTTCAATGCATAAAACAGCTTTTCTTTTTAAAAAATGTAAGTGGGACAACAGTGCATTCTTGCTGCAAGTTTGATGGCACGTATCCCGAAACTACCTGCCGTGGTGGCATAGTGGCTATGGCATTGCGCTACTAAGCCCGGGCGTGCGGGACTGAATCCTGGCCATGGCAGACGCATTTTGATGGAGGTGAAATGCACAAATGCCCATGTGCTGTGCACGGGTGCACATTAAAGAGCCCCAGGTGGTCAGAATTAACCCGGAGTCCCCCACTATGGTGTGCCTCATAGTCAAATTGTGGTTTTGGCACGTAAAAGCCCAGAATCTTATTTTAATTTTTAATATCTCGAAACCGGTGCCATCCTCGGAATTTGTTCCAAGTCGATATGCCTTGCATACTTGCTAGCTACAATTTGTAGATTGAAATATGTGCCATAAAGTAATTAAGTAAAAATTTAATCTGTGTAATTATGTTAATTACTCAGTTAAGCATTTTCATTTCTCATAAAAGTAATGGCCACCTCATTGAGTAATTTAGATGATGGGTTAGAATTGTGCAATCTGCCACAGGCAACTTTTTCAAATTTGGTGTAGCTAAAAAGATACACCCTGTATACCGCTCTGAAATATTTGAAGGATTTGTCAGGAATATTGCAAAACCCTCGTAAACTTGACAATTTCACATAGGCTGTAAATTTATATATTAAGTTTGCCCCCGCTTGAGATGCTCTAGGACATGCAGTTTACCGAACTGTGATAGCTATTTGTGGTGCAGAGTTGTGTATTTGTAATGTTTGTGCTTTTTTTTTTAATTTATTGAGTTCCGGACATTTTTGCAATTAATTCAAGGTCCTAAATCAAAATTATGCTAGAGTTGATTAAATTTAACTGTATCTCTCAAATGCAACAAATTTCATTTAAATCAGTCCAGCTATTGTCTTAAATGCATTTTGTATGTATCTGAATGGGGAAATCAGAGTTGGCCTCAAGCTAAAGCTTCCTCTTTAAGGAAACCTGCAATCTCCACTTCTCCAATAAGCAAGTCCACCCAGCAACTAGATAATTTTCAAGAAAACTTGAGCCAAATATTAATATATGCAGAAAATAACCTACACTTTTGCTCAAAAAGCTGCAGCGGCTATCTGAAATTAAGTGCTCATACGACAGATGACAGCTTATTGGGCGGATGAGCTGGATACCTTCAATGGCCACAACCGATCAGTGGCAGCTTATGAACTGCAGGAGTCATGAAAAGTGGGCAAAAAATGATAAATGAAAGCAAACTACAGCAACTCACTGTCTCAAAGTATGCAACAGCATCAAAACAAGACATGCTCAGGCCAGGGTTGTTGCCTGTCTGTTTTTTGATAGGCACAGCCAATCGTGTCAGCTACACGTGTCACTATTTTGCACTTTAGCACATCCACACTGGGATGCACAAACCTTTATTTTTCAAAAAATTCTGCATTAAAGGTATTGTAGAGCTCTGGCATCACAAGCAATTAAACCACAAGTTTCATTCCTCCTTTCAAGGCCATAGTGGGGGGAAAATAAGCTTACCCTTTTCTCTTTCCTTTTACTTTCCAATACTCATGTTTTTCTTAACTTCTCTTAAAGCAACCACTGTTTAACCATCTCTTTCTAACCGGGCTATGAGGAGGAGCACTATACCTCTTGATTGTAACCTACCAGGAAATCGCACAATATTATAGACTAGGTAGAAGTACTTCCCCCTTACCCTACCCGATTTGTCCATACGACAGGAAAACGCATTAGGAAAGTGTCAAACTGACATGTTTACTCACCCTCTACGATTAAATCTACTCTTCCCTACACAATACTACCCTGGGTGTAGGTTCTGTGGTAAATCAGGCACACTCTACCACATCCTATCCTATGTAATCGGAACCCCGACCTATTCCCCATCTCCAATGCTTTCTGTGAGCAGTGGGATAGTGTGTTGTCCAGTGCACGCCTCGTTGACCGGCAACGTGTGCCAGATCCACCAATCGACTGCCGGACTAGGAAGCCACCCCACAATTCATTTGCATTATTTTGCTCAATAAACGCCTTTCTCTAGCTCTAATTTCTGTCATGATTATTCAACAAGATGCCCTCTTCTCTAATCACTAGACCTGCTGTGGTCGCTCAGTGGTTGGGGTATTCTGCTGCTGCATGAGGCTGCGAGTTTGATTCCCAGCTGCCATGACTGCATTCTGATGAAGGCAGAATGCAATAATGTTTGTGTACCATGCTTTGAGTGCATGTTAAAGAACCCTAAGTGGTAAAATTTAGTCCACAGCCTTCCAATCCAGACATGTTGGAAGGCTCTCCTAGCCCGTGTTGCTTTAGGATGTCGAATCTTGTAAGTCAAATCAAATCGTTCCTAATCATCAGAACATTCATCCCTCTGAATTTCAGTCAAGATACATTGGAACCCTGGAACATGACACAGTGGTACAGTACCTATGCAATATGGCTTACAATGTTCACCCAAAATTTAGATTCATTTCTGTGCCCCTTTAATTACTTAATTGAAAATGTTAGAAGCACTCTTCAGAGCTTTTTTCGTCACCTTCCTCTTTAAAAGTGATGTCGGTTTATTCTACTGATACACAGAAGGTTTGGTCAAGGATGTTTACGTATGCTGCAGTTCTGTCGTACATGCTACCTGTTCGGTTACACTACAGCAAGCTGTAGGTTCCATAATATGTATAGTTTTGATTAGACTGCCAGCAAAAGGAAAGAGCAATGGAAAAAAAAATATCTTGGCAAGCACATAAATTAGCTTGTCAGTAAATATCAAGGGAGTACAGTATGGTGTCATGCAACTGGGTAGAGCACGGCCCTTGCTGGAAAATATTGCACTTTCCACAATAGCTAAGAAAAAAAAATGCAGGAGAAGGAAAGCTAACACGTTCTCTTTTTATCATAAAACACTACTGAAAAATAAATTTCCCAAAGCAAAGCCATTTTCTGTGCAAAGAATCTGTAACTTTCTGAAAAAGTGTGGGACCCATTTAAATTATCAAAATTCAATGGGAATATACCCCATAAAAGCTTCATGTGGCATAAAGCAGAGGGCACTTCAACAACACCTTTCTGGGTAAAGATTTTATTTGGTCTATGGTATCTGTGGAGAACTTTGGTCGCAATTCTTGGATTTCCCCTATTACCTTGTAAAGATAGCATCTGCAGGCAGTAACAGATCATGTTCTCACGGTATTAATGCAAATGTGCCTACATAATTAATGTTAAAGGCCGGAAATAACATATTCCAATGTTATTTCCCTCCAGTTATAATTTGAGAAAACAATTGCATTTCATTTGTAGTTTTTCTTTTGTCTATGTATTATAGCTGGGTGCAGGAATCACCTTTACCTGGAACTCAAGTTAAACATTGCATTAGTTACTTGAAGCTGCTCTTAGCTCTAAACACAAGCTGCTTTGAGTTCATTTACAACCACTGACATTTTGTCTGAATGATGGTGCCCAATTCTAAATTAATGTCAGTGTCACTTTTAATAAGGATTCCTCATTCTGCAAAAAAAAAAATTGTCAAGCACATGGGACCAAATATATATGAGGGTTAAGGGATTTAATACAAGTTTAAATGAGGTACTATAATGTGCAGGGTGTTTTCCATTCCCTTTTCAGTAACCTGTTTATGGTATATGTAAAAGGAAGAACCTGCAAAAATATGTACAGTAAAAGCTCGTTAATTCGAACCGCAAGGGGAAGACGCTGCAGTTCGAATTAACGAAAGTTCGAACTAACGAAAGTGAAGGAGGGCAACAGTACACTGCGATTTGGAAGCAGTAGGGCATGTCAGAAATTTGGCGTGTCAGAAAGTGATGGCGTGTGCCGCGGGCACACGCCATCTTCAAGTCGAAGCTCTGGGTCCGACTGTGCCACACCACCGATGTCCACCGAAACGAACGTTAGCCGAGGCTTAACACCATCACAATGAATCGCGACGGCCGATACCTCCTAAGCTGAAAACAGTTGCACAACCGATGAAGACTGCCGAGACAAAGACGCTGAACATGTGAAGGTGGCGAAGGCCCTCATGCGTTGGTTCTTGATTGCAAGCGCAGCTGCGACGTACTTGATTCGCTGTGTTTTGGAGCTTGCCGTGCCATCTCCACACAACATTAGCAGCTGTACAAGATTTGCAAAGCCTCCGAGATTCGCAACGGGCAAGAAGTCTCGGAGGTTACGTAGAACGGAGAGGCGGCAGCCGCCGCTGCCTTCTGGTTGACCCCGCGTCGGTTAGATTTTTTTCTGATTTTGCCTTCTGTCGCCGTTCTCTCCGTTTCGGAGGCAATACAGCCTTGCGTGTAGGCAGTAGGCGCGCTTCTCTGGCCGTGTGTCAGGCGAGCGTAGTTCGAATTATCCGTGAGGGAACCTTCTCGCGTTCGAATTAACGGACTTTTTTATACATAGACTTCTGTGGAGCTTGGCCGGACCAAATCGTACAGTTCGAATTATCCATAAATTCGAATTATTGAAGTTCGAATTAACGAGCTTTCACTGTACTTCTGTACTGCAAACCACAAGAAATAGGCAAAATGCACATTTCAAGTGGTATACATAATTATTCTGACATTCATGAGAGTTTATATACTGCAGATGGGGAAGCACATCAATTGGAGGTTGCATGAACACAAGAATAAGGTAGCTGAAATATTGTCACTTGGTGATTCCTTGTACTCTACCTTTCAGTGCTGTGAAAATTCTTGTGTAGAAGGAGTCGCAATAAACCTCTTAGATTCTTGAAGTGAACTGGTCTTGTGAGGCATGAATTCAGACAAATGACAGAAAGGTGGATGCAAAATATTAATGACACATACATAACTGTGTCCCCACTAGCTCTGAATTAGGACTGCCTATTTGAACTTGCCACTCTCACTGAAAAAAAAAAAGTGTACAATCATTGCATTCTACCAGTGATAACATACAGGGCAGAAACTTGGAGGTTAACAAAGAAGCTGGGGAGCAAGGACGATGCAAAGAGCGATGGAACAAAAAATCTTAACACAGTATATGTTGTGTTAAGCTTGAGGGCAGGGGCTACAGAAGTGTACTTTAAGTGTGGGGGCAGGAGTGAGGGCTCATTTCACCAACACAAACGTTTTTTTGTTATTGTGAAACCAAGGCTTAATTAGAAGCATGTCAGCCCTTAGGTCTGGGGGGGGGGCGGTGCAGTTCCCCCCTGCAACGAAACCTATCTTCAGCCCCTGCCTTTTTTTTTTTTTGTTCACATGTTGGCTCAACAGAAATGTCATGCTACACAGAAGCTGGTTCTTCATTGTCACTTTCTTCTGGTTCAGAATTGATCAGCAGTTCATAAATCCGTTCATCTGTCAAAGTATGGACAGACCTGCCATACTAGTTTGCCATGGCTGCTCTGCCGAGTCAGAGCACTGAGGCATTTGCTCCACCTGCTGTCAGAAATTTAACTTACAAGTTTTCTGGTTTAAATCACTTTTTTTTTTATTGATGCCACAACAGGTACGCAATGTTCTTTTTTGCTTGAGTTGCTTCTGGAAAGCCAGGGAGTGCAGTGAAAACACAAAACGAGTGTACTTGAGAATGGCAGGGGTTGTACGAGGTTGGGCAGCTGAGTTAGGATTGGCAGTGTAAGGGTTAATTATTGAAAAATATCAATTGCAAAATGTTATAATGAAGAAGAATTAAAGTGCCCAGTCTAGGGTCACAACACTCGCCTTTGAGTTTCCATGGCGAGGTCAAAATTAATGACTAGCTTGACCATTGAGGTTGCCAGGGGAAGGCCCACTAGCCGATGTCACACGTCTGTGGGTGGCTTAGGTGCCCAAACACTGCTACACAGCCGCATGGCTCCTCAGGCACTTTCACTGTATGTGCCATTATGTAGCCACCTTAGGTTGTGTAGAAAGCCCCCTCGGCATCCCTGCATGTAGTGCGCGCATGAAGTAGACGCAGGGTGTCTACCAACCGAGGATTCGCGGGGATTTTGAATAGTCGGGAAATACTCAGGGAAAACTCAGGAAATTTGTGCTTCTATCGGGGAAAATTAGCTCTAATTTTATGGAAATGGAACGAAAGTCGCACTAATGCTGGCTCGAGTAACATAGAGGAATCGTAACGAATCGTCTTTTACGCCGTGTCGTCGGTTGGAGGAGTTGCCAGTGTACAGTCAACGTCCGATTTTCCGGACGCCCGATTTTTGGGACATGCCTGATAATTCGAACGGCTTCGCGGCACTACCGCGTGCCCCATAGAGTCAACCCTTCGCCGTCCATTTTCCGGACTTTTTTCCGTGACCGCTAATCCGAAACGACATAATTAAAGCCACCACCGCCGCCATTTTGATTATCTCGCGCCTGGTACCGGCGCTCTCGCACGCAGATCCGCTAGCAACCGTATCCACCACCAACGTTCTGTCACACGGGCACATTTGGAAGGCCTTCCAGTCGACGGCCTTCGAAACGCCAGAACTCTATCGACTCAAAGGAGTTGTCGCGCTGCTACACGGCACTTTTGAAAGGCCGTTGAGTGGTTCCGGCGTTTCTCGCCAAATTGTGTGGCGTTGCGTATCTTTATTTTCGTTTTCATGTCACAAAAAGTTAAACAACATTAAAACCACTTAAAAGTACTATAATTTCTTTTATGTTTGTTTATAGATTAAAACAATTGTTTATACATTGCCTTACATGTATGTTTAGTTTTGAAGTTGTTGAGTAGCGAAACTGCGGCAACGTTTGCGTCGCTGTTGTCGAGGGTGTGTTTAGTTCGCGCATATCAAGTGGCAAAAATACTTTATTGAATAATTGATAACACTCATATATAGTATTTTTAGAGCATTTTGGTTTGATTTGTCCTTTCTAACCGTGAGTTGGAGCACACTGTGAACGAGAGGGCATGTTCGCGCCGTTTCCGTTTCCGTTGCTCAAAGGCCATCGAGATTTCGATAGAGTTGTAAGGTCTTGAAGCTAAACATTTCGACAGAATTGCCTGTCTGGTTGGGAAATTGATTAGAACTTGAGACTGACTCCAACCAAATAACTGAATTTTATTAGCCCGACGTTTCGGAGCCCATTCGGCTCCTTCTTCAGGGGGTTGTTCTTCGGGGGGTGGCGGTGTGCCGCTTTTAAAGCGTCTTTTTTGAAGAAAGGAGGGGGGGGGGAACACGGGAGGTGGGGAGACACTCCACAGACGGAAAGGTGGGGGGGGAACAAAAGGAAAGGGGGGTTTGTGTTGTTGACCGCTTCCAAGGAGCTGCGATGACCGGTGCTGGGTGGAGTGCTCACGAGGGTGCCCTTGATGGGCCGCGGGGGGGGGGGGGGGGGGAGGTTACAGGGTCGCGCCGACGTTCTGTGTTGGTGAAACGAGCGGGAGTCTATCTGGCTGTGCGTCCTTTTCTTCTTTTCGTCATGTCGCCAAGGCCATGGACATAGACCGAGGGTAGGTTGCCCTTCACACGGTTTATGTTATTCTCCGTATTCTGAATGTGCCATGACTCCAGTAGTAGTCTCTTTCGCCAGTTCGTTTCTGTTTGAAGGATTTCAGTTTCCTTGAAAGCAATTTTGTGGTCGGCGACTTCAGAGTGTTCAGCGACGGCGCTGCGAATACGGTTGAATGTCCTGACGTCGTTCTCGTGTTGTCTGATCCTTTCTTTTAGATTTTTGGTTTCCCCGATGTACGACGCCGGACAGTCAGCACAACTGATTTTGTAGACGACGCCTTGAGCTTTTTCTTTTGGTGGACGATCTTTTGGTTTAGGGAGGAGGATATTGAAAGTGTTTATTGGTTTGTGCGCCACTTTGAGGCCTTCTTTTTTTAATACTCGGCTGAGCGCTTCGCTGGTACCTCTGATGTACGGGATGGACACTCGCTTCTGGGGTTGGGGAGAAGTAAACGGCTGAAGGTCCCGCATTTTGTTTCTTCTTTTTTGTTGTCTGGTTGTCTTTCGAATGAAGTCATCTGTGTAGCCATTCCTCTTAAGTTCGTTGAGAACCGTTCTCTTTTCTTTCTTTAGATCCGATTCCGATGAGGAATGAGTTTCGGCTCGTTTGAATAAAGAATTTACAACAGACGCCTTGTGGTTTGCCGGATGGTCGGATTGGAAATGAAGATAGCGGCCTGTGTGGGTTGGTTTTCGGTAGACTGAAAATTTTAGAATGCCGTCTTTTCGTGTAACTTGTACATCTAAGAATGGGAGTGATCCGTTCTGTTCGCGCTCATATGTGAACTGTATATCCGGGTCTATGGAGTTTAAGTGTTTCTGCAAGTTTTCGACTTGGCTCGTCTTCACGATGCAAAAACAATCATCCACGTACCTGAGGAAGACTTTTGGTTTCGGGAAAAAAGTATTTAAAGCTCTCTCCTCGATGCTCTCCATAGTCAAGTTAGCCCTGGCAACGGAAATTGAGGCCCCCATAGGAGTTCCTTTAACCTGTTTGTAGTAGCTGCCTCGGAAGGTGAAATAGGTATTGGACAGGCACAGTTCGAGAAGGCGGCAGATCTCGTCTACACTCAAAGGGGTTCTCTCACTGAGCGTATCGTCACGTTCCAGTGCATCTCTAGTTGCGGAAACAGCCAACTTAATGGGTACTCTTGTGAACAGAGAGATTACATCAAAAGAGACCAGACATTCATCATCTTCGATACGGATTTTTGATGTGAGTTTGATGAAATTCTCGGAGTCGCGCACGTGCGATGCTGTCCTTCCGGTGAGTGGTGATATGATCTGATGCAAGTAAGTGGATAGTGATCGTAGTGGGGAACACGAAAAGTCTACGATTGGTCGTAAGGGGATTCCGGGTTTATGGAGTTTTGGCAAGCCGTAGAAAGCTGGAGCGGATCCGTTCCTACAGATTAATTTTAGGTGACTGTCCGGCGTCGTACATCGGGGAAACCAAAAATCTAAAAGAAAGGATCAGACAACACGAGAACGACGTCAGGACATTCAACCGTATTCGCAGCGCCGTCGCTGAACACTCTGAAGTCGCCGACCACAAAATTGCTTTCAAGGAAACTGAAATCCTTCAAACAGAAACGAACTGGCGAAAGAGACTACTACTGGAGTCATGGCACATTCAGAATACGGAGAATAACATAAACCGTGTGAAGGGCAACCTACCCTCGGTCTATGTCCATGGCCTTGGCGACATGACGAAAAGAAGAAAAGGACGCACAGCCAGATAGACTCCCGCTCGTTTCACCAACACAGAACGTCGGCGCGACCCTGTAACCTCCCCCCCCCCCCCCCCCGCGGCCCATCAAGGGCACCCTCGTGAGCACTCCACCCAGCACCGGTCATCGCAGCTCCTTGGAAGCGGTCAACAACACAAACCCCCCTTTCCTTTTGTTCCCCCCCCCCACCTTTCCGTCTGTGGAGTGTCTCCCCATCTCCCGTGTTCCCCCCCCCCTCCTTTCTTCAAAAAAGACGCTTTAAAAGCGGCACACCGCCACCCCCCGAAGAACAACCCCCTGAAGAAGGAGCCGAATGGGCTCCGAAACGTCGGGCTAATAAAATTCAGTTATTTGGTTGGAGTCAGTCTCAAGTTCTGAGTTGTAAGGTGCACCGTTGACTCGATAGACTATTGACTCGGCGGCCGTCGAAACCGCCCGTGTAGCAGCTCGAACTTGACCTTTGAGTCAACTGACTATCGGTTGGAAGGCCTTCCAAACGCCCGTGTGACACGGGTATTAGATTCCTTCCAGTATAAAAGCTGTGGCGCGCGGAGTGTCGCTCTTCTGGTTCCTGTCGCGCGGTGACGCTCGTTACCACGGAGGAAGGAAACTAAGGAGAGGCCCTGACGTCACTCTTTGTGAAGCAAAAGTGAAGCCGGAAGTTGGCGTTGCTCGTGGCGATGCTCCGCCTTTTGTGCCACCCTCCTCTCTTGTTTACATCTTTCGCGAAACCACGTGCGCCGCGCTGCGCGTGGTTTCGCGCACGGAGCGCGCTCGCTCGCTCCGCAGCAATACTAAACAATCGCGATGTCTCATTGCGTTGCCGTTGCCGAACCCATGTTAAAAGAAGTTCATAATGAACTTCGCAAATTGGGCCGTGAGGTCGAATCGGCTGCTTTTACCGGCTATTATGAAAATAAACATGCCTTAAATAAAAGGCCAACCAACTGAACTCTTCTCATTAACCGCAGGTACCGGCCGCTACCCAGCTCTTGCGTGTTTTTTAAAAAAAGGTCCCCTTTATCGCTGCCTTCTACTTGCTTTTCTCTGCTTGGGCTTCCTGGGGCTCTCATACGGTCTTGCGAGCTAGACGTCTGGCGATGCGAAAAAAGATGTACGCATTCTTACTGCACCGCAAGAACGCACTGCAGACACGTACGACACACCAACCCATTTGCGATCCATTTGGAGTTTATGAGCACAAACACATTCTCGCTTGAGGAATCGTCATGCTTTATTGAACAAACTTCGGGTGGCCGCGCATCACTTCGACAGCGCGCCGGCGAGGAGGCAGAATGTCGTTTCTGACTCCACGTTTAGGTTCATTGACTGCGGCTTGAGGTGCCTTCTTCGCACGGTAAGTGAAGCGTCACGGAACCAAAGTTTTGCGATAGCCGGCGCACAATGCAGAACAGTACGCGCGTGGAACCGGCCCACCTGCGACCATGAAACAGCCGTTTGCTGTGTTCGCAGGTACGCTCTGTGGAGCCTTCCTCACTCTTGCGGCGCATCCGCTGACCTTCCCTGCGCTTCGCGCGCGCACAGATAAGGTACGCCTGCGGTAGGGAGGATTATTTCCTTAATAAGTCAAAGCAGCCGCTTCTTTCCCATCTTCCCGGATGAAGAGTCGACTGGCCGGCGCACGGTGCCGAACAATACGCGCGTGGACCCGGCCTACGTGGGAGCATGGAATAGCTAGCCGTTCGACGTGTTCGCAGGTGTACGTTCTGTGGCGCCTTGTGTATTCTTGCAGCGCATCCGCTAACCTTCACTTCCCTGCGCTTCTCTCACGCACAGATGAGATAAGCTTGTGGTAGGGAGGATTCGTTCCTTAATAAGTCAAAGCAGCCGTCCCGGATGAAGAGTCGACTGGCCATGACTGCATTTTCTGCGTTTCTTTCCCAGCGAACGATGCGCGAAAGGCACCGTTTTTTCAGTTTTCGTTCCGCGCACGAGTTGTGCGGACGCTTGCCTAGGTATCCGCTCATCCAATGCCTAGTTGTTGTGTGCCAGGATGCAAGTCGCGCACGCCGACAAGTGGACCGCCCATATCTTTTCACGTGTAAGTAAATTTCCTTATGTGGTTGGTGTTTTATCGGAGGAAAAACTAGAACTTATTATACACGCATTCACATAGCGATAATAATTCTATAGTTATAGTATAACAGTAAAATATTTTATTCGCACAGTATAAGTTATCATCTAATACATATGCGCGTGATTCTTCATTATCAGGTTTCCCGGTGACACCGTTCGTCGGAAAAAGTGGATAGAGGCAATTTGGCCATCCTCCAGAGTTGATCGAGAGCCTAAGAAGCAAGCCCGCATTTGTTCAACTCACTTTCGGGATGAACATATAGATCGCACGTCGCCAAGTAGAGTCCGTCTGCGGGGACATGCAGTGCCGACGCTCTTGGTGAGAACTGATGCTTCTTATGTGGCATGGCTCTTGCAATACATACACAAATGCATATAAGGAAGAGGGGGGGGGGGGGGGGGGCTTTCTTTAAACTGGTAAACAATGCTGATACCTGTATGCGACCAGAATTTTAGTAGAGGATAAATTTTAGAAAGCAAATTTACACACAATCAACCGACTTACCGAAACAAATAAATAAATTTTCAGCAGTATACAGTGCTCACTATACAAGTTTTCCAACTTTAACACGAGTTAAAACTCTATATGTTTCTCATAACTTTTAATTATGCATATCGTACCTGCTTCTCTGGTTATTCGTGGCACCCAGTACACGAGTTGGAGTGATGGAAAAAAATTAACTGCATGCATTTTAAACTTTCTACTGAAAGCACAATTTCAGAAGTAATCTTGGCAAACCATGCCAAATAATTTTGTGAGAGCAAACAAAGGATATGTTGTTAGTAGTCCCAAAGTGGCCAAGCACATATTCAGTTACTGCTATTTGACATCCCTTCCTTATCATGTGTAACATTATTAATATGAAGTTTGCAACCTCCCAGCTGCCTCATCCAGTTTACCAAGGTGACAGTGCATCTGATGCAACAAGCCATGTTGCACACTCGCACTCTGCATCCTCTCAACTCACGCAAGGATGTGATGAAGGCTTGATGGTGCTTGCACAGGTGAACATTTCAATTCGCTAATAATAGTCAGCAGTTGCTATTGAACAAAAAATTGTATCAGGCCATTTGGCACATATCAAAGACTGCACAACGCCTAATAGGGATGAATGCGGCTATCGCACGCTCATCCCTGTAAATTCCACGTCTCGCTTAGTCCAAGTCATGCCGCACAGTTTTACTTGAAGCGGTTATTTACTCATTGATGTCTTGCCCTCAGGTTGCCACAAGTTTTGATGAACGCTCAGCTCAGGCCAGCCTACCTACCCCTGGTTTGTCTGGCTTAGGTGCTGGTCTCTACAGTCAGACTACGTTTGAACAGGTGCACATTATTTCCTTCTGTGTTGCACTTTTCCTACACCTTTGTAGTACTTCAAGTAGGCAGTTTAGGCCATACAGCTGATTACAATAAGCACTCTTGTTTTCAGGCTGCCATGGATTTGGAATATGAAACTGCAGTCCAGACCAACCTGTCTGAGCCCGGTCCATCTGGCCTAAGTACCAGTGTTCCTATTGAGCCACAACTTGCGCAGGTGAGCATCTATTCTATGTGCAATTCACCCAACACATTTATTGTGTTATAAGCATACAGTGGTTGCAATTGAAGTTTAAACGGAAATGGCTGGCATGTGCTCTTGCTACCAGGCTGCAATGGATACTGGAGACAACAGTCAAGTACAGGAGAGCCTCTATGTCACCGACCCATCCAGCCTAGCTGCTGTTCTTCAATTGGAGGTGACACCAGTGCAGGTAAACACGTCTTTTCTGTAAAAAAAGGCTATGCAAACATAGTTAGCACTTTCCATTTATTTCTGTGCTTGCATTATTCTGATGTTAAGGGGTGCATGAACTAGCCTAGCTTAAGGTATTCTAGTCACAAGACAGTGGTTTAGAGACTGAAGTTCTGTCCTCCTCCCGTTTGATCACAATCAATACAAAAATGAAAGTAGCGGAAATATGTAACAGGTTTGTGGGCCCAACTAATTTTTCATAACGCTAATACCTAATAAAATCTATATGACTGCTGAAGAAACTGATTCAAGCTAGCATTCTTGCATGAGTTCAACATTGAGTGAGTGCGGTCACTGTTCTGTCAATACACACAAACCTATAGATGAACTATTTTAAATACATAGCTGCTTTCTTTCCTACATGTTTGCTGAGTACTTCAGGAAGGCAGTAGTGTGTTACTGTGTTGTAAGGCAAACAGCTGATATACATAAGCACTCTTGTTTTCAGGCTGCCATGGATTTGGAATATGAAACTGCAGTCCAGACCAGCCTGTCTGAGCCCGGTCCATCTGGCCTAAGTACCAGTGTTCCTATTGAGCCACAACTTGCGCAGGTGAGCATCTATTCTATGTGCAATTCACCCAACACTTTTATTGTGTTATAAGCATGCAGTGGTTGCAATGGAACTTTAAACGGAAATGGCTGGCATGTGCTCTTGCTACCAGGCTGCAATGGATACTGGAGACAACAGTCAAGTACAGGAGAGCCTCTATGTCACCGACCCATCCAGCCTAGCTGCTGTTCTTCAATTGGAGGTGACACCAGTGCAGGTAAACACGTCTTTTCTGTAAAAAAAGGCTATGCTAACATAGTTAGCACTTTCCATTTAGTTCTGTGCTTGCATTATTCTGATGTTAAGGGGTGCATGAACTAGCCTAGCTTAAGGTATTCTAGTCACAAGACAGTGGTGTAGTGACGTACTGTGAAGTTCTGTCCTCCTCCCGTTTGATCACAATCAATACAAAAATGAAAGTAGCAGAAATATGTAACAGGTTTGTGGGCCCAACTAATTTTTGATAAAGCTATTACCTAATAAAACCTATATGATTGCTATTACTCTCGAGAAACTGATTCAAGCTAGCAAGGGCATACATGCAAGCTTACAGATCTGCTTTGAAAACATGGCTGATTAGTGCTGATTGTTTGGTACTCATGTTTGGAGGGCGTTAGCCTGTTACATGCAGTCACGCACTCGTGATAGTGTGGTATGAAGTGATAGTGTGAAGACTTCGAGCTGCGCCACCGGAAATTAAACTGCTATCATACAACGCATTTATTCGCCCAGTTCTCGAATATGGTAACACAATTTGGTTTCCTTATACACAACAGCTTATTAACAAACTAGAAGGAGTGCAGCGAAAGGCAATTAGATTCATCTTTAACAAATACAAGAATAGTGATTCACCTACCCAACTGCTAAAACAAGCCGGTATTCCTACTCTGCAAAACCGTGCCAAGCTAGCAAGACTTAAATTATTGTTCCAATTAATACACAATGCATTACGAATAAATACTTCTTTGTATATATCCCTAGCTGACACCAGACTTTCCCGCCATAAGCATTCATTAACACTTAAAGAGTATGCATTTCGCACTGACTGTTTTAGATATTCGTTCTTTCCTCTTGCAATAAGAGAATGGAATAGCCTGGACCCCTTCATAACGACTAGCACATCGTTGCCGAAATTTATAACCCTTGTAGAAGAGCTGTTGTGCAATAATTAGATTATGTTAGCCAGAAATAACCCCACTCATGTCATTGTATAAAATGAAATCTGTATGAGCATTGTATTTGCCTATGTAATGTCACCCCCTTTTGCCAAATGAAATGTACCCTTGTTTTATTCCATACCATATGTGTATATCTGCTTCGTGTCGATTGCAAATATAGTTGAAATCATGTAAACCTGTTTTTATCACTATTTGTGAGTGTATAATCTATGCCCAACCTGTAAAAATCCCGCTGGGATTGACAGTATCTGAAATAATAATAATAATAATAATAATAATAATAATAATAATAATAATAATATGGAGCACCCACAATATACACCTCATGATTCACTGACACTTCCCTTTTTTCATAGGATAAACTTAGCATGCAGCTTTCATATTGGTTGCAGTATGCTTCTACAAGTTAGCAACAGTAAAAAATTCTGTAGTGTAATGTTGTTTTTAAGAAACTTCAGTCCACCATCTCAT
This sequence comes from Dermacentor albipictus, assembly GCF_038994185.2. Classification (NCBI taxonomy): domain Eukaryota; kingdom Metazoa; phylum Arthropoda; class Arachnida; order Ixodida; family Ixodidae; genus Dermacentor; species Dermacentor albipictus. The sequence goes on from NC_091821.1 coordinate 112,877,267, forward strand.
GATCAATCATGTTGCTACCTTGAGGTGCATTGCTCATGCAACAACTAGTGCTGTGCATTCATTGTAACAGGGTCAGTAGTGTTATCAGTCATCATCTCACGTGTTAGTCAAATCGCATTAAGGGTACAGTAGTGTCTGCCATAATTGGCGATGCAAGTCCCAGTAAATATAAGTACTTGTGCTCATTGCAAATCATTTAACCATTAATTAATGAGGTGCTATCAACTGCTTCTGCAGAAACTACAAAGGTCATCGAATGTGGAAGCTGCTCTAACAACGCCAAAAAAGAGGAAGCTGGCAAAGGTAAGGCAGATCTACAGATGGAAAATATCTTACCAAAGCAATGTATGTGCATCCAAGTAAATGAATGTGAGCAGTTCTAGTAACCGGGCATCCTTATTTTGACATTATCATTTTTTTTAAATCACCTGTGGCGAAACAGCAAAATTATACTCATCGATCTGCATGGCTTGGAAGAGGTGACAATTAATCACATAAGACATTAAAAACCATAATTGAATAATTAACAAAATTCCACTCAAGCTAATAAGCTTAGCCTACATATTGCAATATACAAACTGAAGCCGGTGATTTCACAAGGTACATCCACTTGGAATGAATTTTTAAACTTGCATACCTTTTGAAATAAGCACCGTCAAACTTGCGATGAAAATGCACTGTTCGTCTGCTTACTTTTCTTCACAATGTCTCTTTACACACTGAGGCACAAAAAAACTGCTGGAACACCAAAGCAGTTCGTCATGAAACTTGAGAATGCATATCCCAAAACTGGCGTCTTCATAATTCACTTGGAGCAGATGACTTCCGAAGGGATCGGCTACAAGTGATAAATTGCAATGTGTGCTGCACAGTAATTAGATAAAAAACTTAATTAGTTAAATATTAATTTTAATTCCTTGTACAATTATAGTCTGCCTGTGAGTAATCTAGCCCAAGATGAAGAACTGTGCTCCGTGTCATGGGCAATATAAAAAATTATGTTCATAAAAAATAAGCATTTATTGAGTTCAGTGTAATTCAACAACAGCAGACAGGGATATGTATGTAAGGGCATAATTTGATTCCAGACAATGCATACTAACTACACATGCTGTATTTATCTGCATGATGTATCAATCAATAAATGCATATAATATTAAGTGTTTTAATATCTGTGGTTTGAGCTCACAAAACTGGTTGGCTAGTCATGGTAAGATGTTCTTTGAGGAGACCATGATATGATGGCAGATGGTTGTCATGCATGTGTAAGTTTGACGCATTTTTTAGCATGAATGTGGATAGAAAGAACAGGAGGGTTGCAATGTGTGGGCTTGCTGGTAATGCACATTCAAGGGGTGTACGGTAGTGCGATTAAAAGACGGGACAAAAGAAGACACACAGGGACACACACAGCGCACACAGCGAAAGAAGACACACAGCGCTGTGTGTCCCTGTGTGTCTTCGTTTGTCCAGTCTTTTAATCGTGCTACAGTACACCACTTGAATAAAGAACAGGAATGCAGGAAAAATAAAGCCTGAAATCTGTCCTTGAGCTTAGTTATATCATTGTTAACAGCACTTTAAGTTTGCACAGGTGTTACAGCTTACTAGTTGATAAAATGGTTATAATATAATAAATTAGGCTTTCCTTGTGACACTTAGTTTTTGCATTCTAGGTCGACACCCCTGAGAAAGCTTTCTTGCGAGCTCGTGCAGCAAGACTTGCTTCACAGCAGCAACAGTCAAGAAAAGCGATCAAAAGACTGCAGCAATCAAGGCGGCGTCTTCAAAAACAGAATGCCGAACTAAAATCGGTTCTGAAGACACTAACCACACAGAACATTTTGCTCAGAGAACAGGTTTCTGTGCTCGACAGTCTTGGTGCTGCAAATCAACAGCTTTTGCAACGACAGGTAGCAAAGCAGACAGGACAACAGAAACCAAAGGAGTACTCGCCTGAGTTGAGAACATTTGCTCTCACTCTCAACTTTTATTCACCACGGGCATACAGTTATGTGAGGAAGGTATTCGACACATGCTTACCACATCCTCGTACTTTAAGGAAATGGTACGAAAGCATTGATGGGAAGGCAGGGTTTTCTAAAGAGGCTGCGACTGCTCTAAAGCTGAAGTGTTCAGAGAACAGCACCCGAGGCCATCAAACAGTGTGCAGCCTCATAGTTGATGAGATGTCAATCAGACAGCAAGTCCAATGGCAAGGGGGCCACTTTGAAGGCTACGTGGACATGGGCACAGGAGCCGAAGGTGACTGCTTGCCACAGGCGAAAGCTGCCTTTGTTATAATGGTCGTCTGTATTAATGGGCACTGGAAGGTTCCTCTGGGTTACTTCCTTGTAGATGGAATTGTAGGTGAACAGCGAGCAAACCTAGTTAAGCAAAGCTTGCTGTCTGCACATGAGGCAGGGGCCATGGTTGTCTCAATAACTTGTGATGGTGCACCAGCAAACATAGCAATGCTTCAAGAGCTTGGCTGCAATTTTACAGATATTGACAATCTGCAAACAACTTTCCAGCACCCAGCAACCAAAGAACCAGTTGCAGCCTTTTTAGATCCCTGCCATATGCTGAAGTTGGTGAGGAATGCTCTTGCTCATCACAAATACTTTATCAACCAAGATGGAAGGGTCGTATCCTGGGCATATGTGGAGAAGCTGCTCAATTTGCAAGAAAAAGAGGGTGTCCATTTGGCAAACAAGTTGCGAAAGGCTCATATTGAGTGGCAAAGGCAACCGATGAAGGTTCGCCTGGCAGCCCAAGTGATGAGCCTGTCCGTGGCGACGGCACTTGCTGAATGCAGGATCATGCACGTGGAAGGGTTTGCCAATACAGAACCAACCGAGGAATTCTTAGTCATTGTCAACAACCTCTTTGATGTGTTGAATTCCCGCAGTATGAATCAAAGAGAGTGGAAGAAGCCACTGTGCAAAGAAAATATAAATAATGTAAAAGATATGTTTAATACTGCAGTACAGTACCTTTCCGCTTTGAAAGAGCCTGTAAATAGAAGAAACTTGATAGAAACAGCGCGGAAGACTGGGTTCTTGGGATTTATTATGTGCATGAAGAGTGTGATAGCCATGTATAATTTCCTCGTTGTTCAAAAGAAAGTACTACAGTACATTCCAGTGCACAAGATTTGCCAGGACCATTTGGAATTACTTTTTGGTTTAATTAGAGCACACGGCGGTCACAACGACAACCCCACATCACAGCAGTTTCAGGCAGCATTCAAGAAAGTGATAGTCCAAAATGAACTTTCTGATGTCTCGGGAAATTGTCAAGTCCTGGACAGTATTACAATATTGTCATGCAGTTCAGCCAGAAGACGTTCACCAACCGATGTGCTGAATGCAAGCACACAGAGGAAGCAGCTTTTGACCGAGGAGTCGGTGGTTGAGCAGAGACAAATAGCCAGTGAACATGATTACTCTGCATCACTAGAAAAAATCAGTGATTTTGGGAGTCGTGTTGTGGCCTACGTCGCTGGCTACGTGGCATACAAGCTGGGCCAAAAGCTGATGTGTGAGCAGTGCACAGCGGCATTGTTTAGTACACCTGGAGCAGCAGACACTGCATTTATACAAAGAAAGAGCAGAGGAAGGCTTCACTACCCATCAAAGAGTGTCATTTCAATTTGCCAAAAATCAGAATCTCTTCTTCGATGGGCTGTGCATATGAAAAAATTGTCATCAAAAACACTATTGCAGGACTTAGTACACCAAGTGCTTGAATCACTGCAGCAAAGAGAGCTGTTTGCAGAGCTACACTCACACATGTTTGATAATTCTCCACTGGAGAATCATTATGTCCATCTTTTAAGAAGTGTAGCAGAATGTTATTTGAATGTACGCCTCTATCATGTCGGAAAAGAGACAACTCAGAGTTTCCACAGCAGTCAAGTGCGCCAAATGTTCACAAAACTGACTCAATTTAAAGGGCAATAAAATTTTGTTGCAACATTTCATTTACTAAGGAAAGTAATGACGTCATTTCAATTTTTCCAGTCAAGCTAATGCCAAATATGTGTTTGTGTTGAATGTGTACTGAAACCTTCATTGTTTTTTTTTTCTCATTTTCCTGCTTATGTTTTCATAAAGTTTTGACTTTGCTGATGTTCCAATGCGTATGCACCGGTGGCGTTATTTAGTGCTTCATTAGCCCTGCATTCACTGTTCTTCATACATGCATGCTGAAATGTTCTTGTTGATTGCAAGATTGTTCCTATATCACACTTCCGTCTATTGTTTTTGTTCACAAGTGTCTAAAAACATTCCCCTATGCAATGTCAAAGCACTGAGGGTATAAAAAATGAAATGATCGATTAGCTACTGAAGTTGAAACTAATACTGCGAAATGACTTCAGCGGTTTGATGAAGCATACTGTTTTTGTAAACAACAAGGTGTGTTTAATTTGGGTTGCCACAAATTCATGCGCTACTATACAGTTGAGTATTCTGACATGTTCTGTGCGTGCCTCTCTTTTCGATCTGCTATTTGTTAATAACACTGTCCATAATATGGTCATCGATATATGGCAGTTTGCTGATGTTTCAATCCTGTACCAGGAAATCATTTTGCCTTAAAATGGGCTGCATTAAACACCTTTTTATCCCATGCTAAAAATAAAGAACTCTGACTGACCAATACCTAGAAGAACCTTTTACTCATTGCATCAGTCATCATCTACTATCCGTGGTATCTAGTTATAAGTACCTGTGAGATATTTCTGATAGCCTTAGGAAGAATAATTCACACTTGAAAAACCATAGTGGAAAAAAGCAAGGAAGAAACTGGCGCACTTAAGAAGAGCTTCCACAAGTCTGCAAAAAATAATATATCGGGCTATTGCTAGAATATGCTGCTGTTGTATGGGACGTATACAATTTCATACGCATTTATCTTGTGGTGCGAGTTGCTTCTTTGAACGTTTACTTTCTCCACCACAATATAAGAAATAAACAAAACACACATTAGTTCCATTAGGCGTTTTCCAACACAGTCACATAATTTTAGGTGATTTTGTCACGTGACAGCAACATATTAAAACATTTTTTATCCAGGGGCTCAATGTCTGCTAGTTAAAACGGTAGGAAACCAAAAGAAATTGAAGCATAGGAGAAATCAACACTTCTTAATTGATGTACATGAATAAGAAAGGAAAATAAAAATGGATGAAAAGAATGGATTGTGTTGCCAATCTAAGTTGTTTTAATGCACATTTTTACTGCATGGTTTAAATGTTCCATTGAACTGATTATATGAATACAATTGCCACGCCTTTCTCTTTGATTCATACCAATACACAGCAGTATCTTATGCGTATATTCCTTATTAGATTAGTCCCATTTATATGGTGCAGAACTCCTTACATTCAACTTGTTGATTCAATGGTTTGCATTTGCTATGTTGTATTTAAATAATAATCTTTAACCCCTCCCATGAAAGGCTTGAAGATGAACAAACCTTTTCTGGACTTAACACACAGGGCGTGCAAACTTTTACAGTTGCCAGTCACAAGTGCCTATAGGAAAAGTGACCGAATTAAACGAATGTTTTTTCTCTACGCTCAAATCGTATTAGACAAAGACGCAATTTGGAGAACTTGCTGAATAAACTCATTATGCAAACTGAATCGCGAGGATTGTGCATTTCTTGCTCTTTGTGCACTTTGAAATTTCACTTCCACTTGTACATGTGATGAATGCCTTCCAAATAGTTTTGCACAGTACTGGTTTTATTTAGTTTTTTTTTAATTAGTAGACCCGTGTGCTTCTCTGTATGGTGCGCCGTTACATGAATGCAGCGCTTTAACGGCTACTGTGCGCATCGACGTGCCAATCTAGGTCATGAAACACTACATGTTGGTATAAAGCAGGCGTGCAGCTTGTGTAAATGTCGATGTCGAGGGCAGCAAAATGCACATATTCTGGGTAAATCTCTATCAGCACGTGTGTATTAATTGTGGTACACCTGTGCAGGTGTGCATGACCCTCGAACGTGCTCTGCCTAAAAGAGTCGGCGCTGTCGCGAGTAATGCGAGAAACAAGCAACAGTTGAGCAACACGTGTTTTAATATGCACAAAAGCAAGTTGTTACTGAACACGAAGTTCTGAAACTAGGATTATGCATTCTTGAATAACGCACGTTCTACGTGCCGCAAATGCAACATGCGCTGTCAAAAGCAGGAATCCCTGACCTGCAAGGCGTTCACTGTACAGATTCTGAAACGTATCGGTTTCGGTCTGCGATGGCACGTTAGCACGATTCCACTGAAGTGGAGGCAAAATTTCCCGCGGATATTCCTTCGTCCGTTGTCACTGCCGTGGCGCGGTACATTGCGTACAGCGTTACACATGCGCGTTCATTTCACGAGCTTTAGTTCCTCCTGTCCCACATGGCCACAGCAACATCCGGCAGAGCACGGTGCAGGTAACACCAACGTTACTAGATTCTGGGTAACACAGCACAACAAGACACGGTGACTAACGCAAACCCGCCCACACAGCGCCTTTGCCACGGCACGAAACTTACCAGAGCAACACGTGTGAGCGCTCAAAACCATAACAACGCCGCCATTGTGGCCCAAAAGGCGGGGCTATACAACAAAAAAAAAAAAATAAAAAAGCAGCAAAAAAATGAGAACCTACTACGTCATTTCCGCCACACTTTTCTCCTAGCGCGCGGAGGGGGTAGGGCCTCTCCTTAGTTTCCTTCCTCCGTGCTCGTTACGCTGTTTGCCCCCAACGTTTTTTAGATTCATTTGATGATGAAAGGAATCTAAAAACGTTGGCCACCACCGCGGCAACGCTAGGCCTAGCTGCTTCGACGTTCGCTATTAAGCTTCTTGCCATTTGGTGCCTTATTTTTGCATTGAAAGAATTCGCCGCTGTCAGCAATGGCACCGACACCGCCTTTATAATCTTCGCGATTGACTTCGAAGCTTGGAAAGCACAGCGCGTTCCATGCCTCCCGAAAGTCAGCTTCGCCTCAATACAGTAATGTTGGGCTGTTACGCATACGCCGAAGTATTGCGGTGAAACATGCCAAGTGTGGGAAGGGTGAATTGTCACGGGACACAGCATGTATTGCTTAATTATACACGCGTGCTTCCGCCATCTCTTGTCACAGTACGAGCACCGATATGCCTTATAAGTGTACTGGCACTCCTTCAGAGCTTTTTCGAACGTGCCTGTGGCGAATTGAGCCCTTAGGGCAGTAAAATACATGCATTCATTTTTTCGGACGTTTTCGCGGCCCCTAAGAAGTCCGAAAAATCGGACATTGACTGCACAACTCACCAAGAAGATGCATCAAGTGGTCCGTGGGGCGAGCGCCCGGCGGAAGGAGGTCGAGAACAGAAAGGACCGACGCATTGAGGAATGAACGGGGAAGAAAATGTGTCGCCGCTTCTTTGAAGAAGCTTGAACTAAAAAAAAAAAGTGTTGGCTTACGCCAAGATGCAGGTGTCGCCCATCCAAACCAAAATAAACTCTGTAAAGCAGCGAAACGCAACACTGAGGCGCTGTGCGCGGGCTGGAAGTAGAGTTACTGTATATGCTACATATGCTACCTACGGTAGCATATACAGTAACTCTAGCTGGAAGTATGTTAGGACAGTTGAGGTTGAGTTACCAACTGCTGAGAGAGCATCTCACTTGTGACAAAGTTAGGGCTTCATACCAATAAGCTTGCTATCAGTTGATAGAAATAGCTCATACTCGAAAATATTTGCTTCGGTATGCATCCCAGGGTGTCTACCGACCGGGAAAACCGGGAATTCTCAGGGAATTTGAATAGTCTGGAAATACTCAGGGAAAACTCAGGGAATTTGTGCTTCTATTAGGGAAAATTACCTGTAAGTTTACTGAAAGGGAACGCAAGTCGTGTTAATGCTGGCTCCGCTAAAAGAGGAATCGCAAAGAATCGTCATTGACGCAGTGTCATCGGCACGATGTATTGCCAGAGTAGTTAACGACCGATTTCAGATGCCAGATTTTTCGAACGTGCCCGATAATTCGCACGACTTTGCGGCACCATCACGTATTCCATATAGTCAATGTATATTGCCCTGACTGCAGGTCTGAAATGGCATTAATCGAAGCCACTACCGCCGCCATTTTTATCATCTCGCCGCCTCGAACTTGCACTCTCGCACGCAGATCCGCTGACAGCCGTAGCCACTACCGCGGTAACGTTAAGCCTAGCTGCTTCTACGTTCGCTATTAAGCTTCTTGCCCTGCGGTGCCGTGTTTTTCATTGAAAGAATTCGCCGCTGTCTGCAATGGCACCGACTCCGCCTTTGTAATCCTCTCGATTGGCTTCGAAGCTCGCGGAGCACAGCGCGTTGCGTAACGCCAGTCACCGAAAGTTAGTTTCGCCTCAGTGCAGTAGTGCTAGGCAGTGAAGCATAACGAGAATGGGAAGGAGCAATTGCCACGGGACACAGTATGCATTCCTTAATTATACACACGTGCACCCCCGTCTCAAGTCAAAGTGCGAGCACCGATATGCATAATAAGTGTGCTGACAGGCTTTAAGAGTTTTTTCGGACGTGCTTGTGGCAATTTTAGCCCTTAAGGGCAGTTAAAGACATGCATTAATTTTTTTTTCGGATAGCCATATTTTTCGGATATTTTTGCGGCCTCTAGCGAGTCCGAAAATGGGACGTTGACTGTACAACTGACCAAGAGGATGCTTCAAATGATCCAGGGGGTGAAAGGGTGGTAGCAGAAGGAGGATGAGAACCGAAAGGACCGACGAACTAAGGCAGGAAGCGTGCCGCCGCCTCTTTGAAGGAGCTTGAGCTCAAAAAACAGTGTTAGCTGATGCCGAGATGCAGGTGTCCCTCATCCAAACCAGAATAAACTCTTTAAAGCAGTGAAACCCAACACTGAAATGTTGTGTATGGGCTGAGAGTATGTCACGACTGTTGAGGTTGACTTCCCAGCTGCAGAGAGAGAATCTTGATTGTGACAAAGTTCAGGCCTCATACCGATGAGCTTGCTATCAGTTGATAGAAATATCTCATATTAAAAAATATTTGCTCATGTATGCATCTCCTTTTCATTCGTATTTGAAAATGTTCGTCTCAATTTGGAATAGGTTTTACCACTTCTTTCGCTGTGCATTTTACTAACACCGTCCTTCTGTTTTGTTTTTAAATAAAATAGATATTACTTCTTACTATTCAAATTGGATTGTTATTTTTTTGTTTCAGCATGCTTACTAGAGAGTGACAGCATTCGTACAACATGGTGTCAGCCTGTCTTGACATATTAAAACAAAGTTCTGGCTCATTCAGGGAATTTTGCAAAGGTGCTCAGGGAAAACCTGGAAAAATCAGGGAATTTGGAAATGTCAACTTGGTAGACACCCTGCATCCTTTTTTATTCGTATTTGAAAATGTTCGACTCAATGTGCAATGGGCTTTACCATCTTTTTAAAGATATATTATTCGTGGTGCATTTTACTAACTCCTCCCTTCTACTTTACTTTTGAATAAAATAAACACCACTCTTTACTATTCAAACTGGATTAAGCCATTTTATTTTTTAACATGCTCACTAGAGTGTGACAGCATCAGGCTATGTGGTGTCAGCCCGTCTTTACATAAAGCAAAGTTCTGTGTCACTTGAGGAATTTTGCAAAGCCACCTCGAGAAAACCTGGAAAACTCGGGGAATTTGGAAAAGTAAACTTGGTAGGCACCGTGGAAGGGGACTTCCGTGCAACACCCAAGTGCAACTAGCTAGGGGCTTGCTTTAAATTTTCATAGCTATTGGGTTATACCTTCAAGGCTGCAGAGAATTCAGAGCAGCATAGGCATGGAAAGAAATGTAGTAACTGTGTTTTCTTAAAAACTACTATAGAGGTTTGGCAGTCCTTATACTTTCTACATTATTTTTAGCTTTGATGTAAATTTGTGCAACCTTAATACATGCGCTCACACCATACTTGTAAGGGATGATGTGCTAAACAAAAATATCTTAGCACTCATGAAAATTTTGTGACTGTAGTTCCTATGCAGAATTTTTTATATTAAAGGGCCTCTAAACCACCCTGAGCTTGAAGGCTAGCAAGTTGTTTCTCTCATGCCTTTGCTACCCTTCCCACGGGCACTCTCTCCTCCTTGCTGCATACTTCTCTAGAAGATGCATAGACACTATGTTAGTACTAAATGTCACATTAGCGCTCTTTTCTTATTTGAAAACACCATAAACTTCTGTTTATAAGGACTCCGCACTTTTCGGCTACACACAACTGCTACTGCGAGCACAGTAAAAAACGTCACACGAGATGTTATCAGTAGATTGTGCATGACAGACAAATGAGACGATGAGGAAGAGCTGGTGTTCTACTGCATGTTAAAGGCGTGCTGGCAGAAGGATGGGAACTACTGTCCCTTGTATATGGACTTATTCACTGCTTATACCCTGTTGATATGAAGTCTCTTGATATCATGTGCGTGACTCTCGTTGGCATTGCAACACGTGAAGAAGAGATCAGAAAAGCTCAGAGAGGAGCATTTGATTGTTTTTTTTTAAATCATCAGAGGTGGTTTGGGGGTCCTCTAAGGCAAAAGCAGCAGTTGCAGTGTTTATGTCATGTTCAGACAAAAAAAGAAAAAAAAGAAAGTGTGTTTAACTTTGAGCTTTGGTTACTTCTCACAGCCTGGTAAAAGTGGACACACTTAATGCACATTTCAATGAGTCACATGGCTGCAAAGTAATTTTTTCTATTGAGCTGCAAAATGAATGTGAATGTGAAGTGTAATTTATCATTTGCATCCTCTCTTCATAGACTTCATCAAATCAGGCCGAATGGGAGAACCTCGATTAATACTCTGAGCAAATGCCAGTGCTGTGTTGCATATACTATAGTGCAAGCGAATACACAACTGAGTACACCTCCAGGCTTATTTCGCACTTTAATGAGTCACACACATTATTTAACACTGTTTGTGACAAATTGCCAACAGCATTTTCATGCTATCAAACCAAAAGGTGAGGCTTGCTGCATTTAAAATTTGATGCATTTTAGTCTTTATTACATGAGTGTGGATGCTCAAGATATTTCTCAGCTATGACAATATCTTATTGTAGTTTCATACAGCCAAGAAAATCAATCTGAAAAAACTCCAAAGCAAAGGACTACATCTCTGCCAAACATATTTGTTCTGGTAGCATTTCAGTTACCCGTTGCAATCATCTCAACATCTGCCATGTTGTATTGCTGTCATGCTGCCCATAGGCTGTGAAAGTTGTGGATATAGAACACCAGTGTTGACAAAAATTCCAAAAACAGTCAGGCAGCGTGAGGCCTCTTGATTTTGTTCTTTTCCTGGATCAGCATGTATCCACATACTATATACAGAACTGAACATCACAGGGAAAAGTATATATGCTTAAATCATTGACCTGAGAGTAGTATATGCATGTTTATGTGAATTTCAGATTATCAGTAACAAATTACCAGACATGTGGCTCACCAAGCTTGCTTTACCTCTCACAATACAGAGTTATAGTTATGCAATTGCTTATAAAGCTATGCAGAACGTTCAGGCACTTTTGCCTGTGAACACATCAATAAGCCAAATCTGACCAGTCATACCAAGTGTAATCTAGAGTACACTTTGCAGGGACATCATTCTCTAATGATTTTTATTGTGCTTTCCATTAGGTTGTGACACAGGCAACATGTCAGCCTCCAAGATGATTTATGCTCACCCATCTGTACTGAAAATAATATTTATTTGGAAGCTGCTACCACTGTTTACATCAGAACGATATGATGAAAACAAGTGCACATTTTTTTACAAAACCTACGCCCAGGAAACAAAAGCTGTACTATAGGCACATTTAGAGCATCCATGGCAAGCAGTGCGTCCATTTAATTTTGACTGTTGCCAGGCATCACAATAATATAATCCACATAACAAACAAGCTGCACACATATATGCATGGGCAGATAGTGAATACACAAAATGAATAAGCCTCAAATGTAAAAACAGGTAATGAGGACACTAAGACTTAGTAAAGTGGACCCTGTTTCAAAGTTATGTTAGTGTGACCTAACTTGGTCAGACTGATTTGGAGAGAACTACATTTTATTATTACTTTTGGAGTAGTGTAAACTGTGTAGCTGCACGGAGTGTGTTAGCACTCTTTCTTTTTCATACTTAGGTGGCCACATGTTGCACTTCGTTCATAAGCTGCTTAGAAAATCAGGAATAGGAGTAGTATGCTAATAGGTGCTCCTGTTTTTTTCTTTTGTCCCTCTTGTTCCTCTGTGCCTGTTTTTTTTTTCACCAGTATTCTTTTTAACAATTGTGCACCAACTAGCCGTGCAAGAAGTTCTCAGTATGTTAACAGGCGACAAGTATTGTTTGCAGAACACTGCACTACAACTTGCACAACAGTAATGATTATACCATTTATATATTGTACTGTTCTTGAATCTATAATGACGCAAACTCTTATGTAGTGCTTCAATGTCATATAATGTTTATGCTATAGTCACATTTAAGTGAATGCTTTCAGCTTTTCTGCTTTTCACGCTGGTGGAAAAAGTTCTGTGGTATTGTAGACAGTAAACACTTGAGTTGCTACAAGGCCTTGTGCAGAAAAAGCTGCGTTACAATAAGGAGCCACAGTTGTAAATCCTATGAACACATACATGACATTCTGTCAAGTAATGAAAAAATAAAAGGAAAGAATGTGCATTTGGAGCAGTGGAATTGCATAACATAGTAACACGAACACAACAAATATTGTAGTGACACACTAGAGGTAACATGAAAAACAGCTGCAAGAAAGCACTGCTTGACAATGCTAGCATTTCAATGTCAGCAAGACGTCTGACTAGCTGGACCACAGAACCATAAAGATCATAGGCCTCAGGTTTATAATCACAATAAAGCAAGGAACATTACTATCCACAACCTTTCCTTGAATAGAGAAACAAAAACAAACTAGTAGAGGGATTTACAAAGCAGAATGAGTGGAATGTACGTGTGGCAACTACAGCCAAAATGAACCAAGCAGTACAGCAACTACATTATTACACAGCAAACATCAACTATTAAATTCAACAAAATCACCTTACAAGAATCAAAGCAGATCATCTTTAAAACTATTTGAACACCATGGCATTGTTTGACAGCCCTGTACCAAACTTTGCTCTCTCCTTTGATATATTTTTCTTTTATAGAATTTTTGTGAATGGGTATCCAATTTGCTCTAATACTGTACACTTCTGTGCTAGCTACAGCACTGGACTCATCACGCTAATGGCAAATGAACTTGTCCTTGCGAGTCACTTGCTCTTGAATCTGTACATTGTTTCATATGCAATAATCATTTCTGATTAATATCTAGGCTCTGCAGCACAAATTCTTACATGTGGTGACTGCACAGATGCACGGTTCACTGATGTATATAATATGCTTTCTTAATACATATGTGAAAGCACTGTATGCAAGTTTGTTCTTTTTTTTTTCTTGAAACACCAATGTATAAATCTGTGATAACGACCATTGGAAACACTACAAACCCAACCAGGCATACACCTATAACAGCTCTACTGCTGCTAACCAATATGCAATGCAACATCTTTACACAACAGCAAGTGACAAATCGTGACACACATGACAAAATAATTAACTGTGGCAGAAGAACTGAAAATTATCCAATAAGAACTACCATTTGTCTAGCAACAGATGTAATTCTCCTTTGTCATCTACTGCAGTTCCTATACAACTACAGTTGAACCTTGGTATAATGAACCCCAATTCAACAACATTTTTTTTTACTTTTTGAATCTTAGCTCTATCAAAGGCCATGCATCATTTATCATGACTTTATGAACTAATTTTGCATCACAGTTTCAACATAACAAAGACATCATGCATTGCATTGCATGCACTAGGGGCCTTCATGTAACAAAAACAAAAGAAAGCTCAGATGAACTACTGTTTGCTGGCATCTTTACATCTACAGGTGTTGCCAGTAAGTATAGGCAAGCAGCTATCAAGCAAAATGCATGACTGTGCTATCTGCCATCCCAATACAATGCCCACACCCTGCATTCCATTCCAAGGCACTGCAGCACTTGCTCCAAGCTCTTCTGCCCTCTATGTTGCAGGGAAGTCACGGAGGATGGAAAAGCTAGCAGAGAGCTTCACTTCACAATCCTGAGGCATAGTCAAAAAGATTTAAAGGAGCCAATGCACTAAAATTCCTGCTGTACGGCACACAGAAAAAAAAAAAGATTTTCTTTCTTCATTTTTTTTTTCACTGCACGCAGCAGTAAACATTCTGAACATACAAAATGATGACCAGAGTGTGTATTGCAAAATGTTTACCCAGGTTTCTTGCGCTATTTTATTCAGGCATGTCTACTGACACTGTTCTAGGCGGCTTATGCTTCTAGGATCCTATCTGTGTAGCATTTTGGACTACAAAAACATAAAAGCTTGCTTTAACAATAATTTTTTTACTTAACAAGGCCTTTGACTGGAAGTACTGCTTGTTACATTTGGGTTAGACTATAACCACTCTAATAAACCATAGCAACTGTTAAGTGCATAAAAAAAATTCAGGTCAGTTAACATCACCAGATAAATAATGTCTACCATGAACCTTGACAAGTGCTTAAATCACTTGCTAGCTGCTGCATTCTGAAGGACACACATTTCCACAGCATCTCAAGACATACTTATCTGTACATCATACATAGGGCAAACCTAATGTTTGCAAAGCAAGTTAGCTAAGCAAAAAGAAATTTATATAAACAAAGCTTAAAAACAGTCACTGTTTCAAAATGGACCTGTCTGGGATGGCTCTAATGAAGATAGCTGTGTATGCTACATACAGATATGACTGCATTCAGCAGACTGCAACATAGTGCAATGCACATAATCCTACAGACCTTTTGCTGCTTTCTTGGCACTTAATTTGCAGTGACTGGGCATCTACAAGGCTGTGAACCCACACACAGCATAGCAGCCCAAAACACAGTTTAGCTTTTACTTCCTCGTGGTGCTCTACAAGGCACTAGGCAGAACAGAATGCAAGCACATAAAATCAGCATAATTTTGGCGCAGTGAAGAGATTGGCGCAAGATCATAGAAAAAGAAGCTACTTCCAGTATTTACTACTAGAACAATTTTTTAGAGGCCTGCTTAACTACACATTTCAGACAGTGCACTGTCAACACAAGGAATAGCAGCCATCTAAAATAGTATCAACTTTCATTTGAAACCTAAAACTGTGACTACAGAAATAAGGCAAGCATGCTGGAGAAGAAAAAAGCAGCCCATGACAACCAATTTAAGGTGAAATTGACATACTTGTCTATGTTCACTGCACTAAAGAATGCTGGTTGGTTGAAATTTATTATTAAAGCTGGTTGAAAAATTTATTTGCAAACTTTTGAAATATTAAGTTTTTCTAGCCCTTATGAGTGCCCACAATGTACTCAAGGTTATTCAAAACTATAAATTGCTCAGTACTACTGCACACAGTCAGTGCAGCTATGCAAGTAATGTAATTTCCAGCAATTTGTTATGTGCGAAGTTTTTCGTCTCTTTCATGCACATAACACATGACACACCTCATAACTATTCATGTCAAAATGAATAAGCAGGAGTACACTTCTTAACCGGTGTGCACAAATTATCATCACAATTTTACAAGCTCTTTCGCACCTCAAACTGTTGAATGCAATAATAAAAGCTTTCTTTTTTCACACATCTTTGTTTGTGCGTAGCTGCAATGCTTTTAACAATGGAACACAATGCTTGATGTACAATAAAACTTTCACAATGCATAATGATGGTACTTCCTTGTGCTTAGTATAAACAAGCTGCTGAAAGCATAGTGCTACGACAATGAATTATAATGATACATGAGCACACGTATAGCTTCCAAGGCACACATTTCATAAGGGAATGCTTCTCAGTGCAGAACTTCCTTGCATTATGCAAGGCAAGGCAAGGAAAATCTACATCAGCATTAAATCAGCCTAACGCTATCTGTTGTCACTTGATATTAATGGACAATGAGTGAAAAAAAACTTAAGAAAGGCACAGGAAATCCACTCTGACATTCAGTAAGTGCAATGTTATTTGTTCTTGTAAGCTGATGGAATTAAGATTGAGTGGAAAGAAGAAAATGTAAACACCAATTAATGAAAATAGCTATAGAAGCCAATGAGAATGTATGACTGATATAATTTTTCTTCTGGTGCTAGTACCCATACATTTGGACTGATAAAAACATTGTAAATTTTGTCACTCTTACTGGCCGCGGAAAACATTTTTTGCAAACAATAATGAAAGCCATGGCACATTATCACAAATCAAGAAGTTTGCCTCAAGGCATAATAAGCAATCTTTTATTTTAGTTTAACACAATTTTCAATGTGCACACAGTTGAGCATGAAGCAGTATAATAATAACGCTCACTGAAGGGAAAAAAATGCCACATGTGACCATCAATAAGAGCTAAAACATCTGCAACCCAACAATGAGTTGGTTATAAGAGATCAACAATGCAGCAACCAATGTGATGTCTGTGTGGGCAAGTGCATGAGCCAAAATGAAACATAGTGTGAAACATCATGAACACACAAGCAGAAATCATACTTCTGTGTACTTTGCTGCCCACAACGTAACTGCAATGTATTGATGCTTTAAGAAGAGTTGTCGAAGGCAAAAGCCAGAGTTTCAACCTAAAATAAAGGCTGGATGGGACTCAAAGACTGGCACTGTCGTGCTCATTTATGGCTCTGCTCAATAAGCAACAAGCATGTGTGCTCTTATGTAGGTAAAAAAGTTGGGCTGCATGAGACCTCTATGCACCAAACAGTTGTTAGGCAACAGATACTTTGACACGAAGCTTGAGAAAATGCTTGGGGACAAACAAATATTCTTTCTTTCCAACACTACAGCAAGCTGTCATTTATCTTGTGCACTGGCAACACAAGACCTGCACATAATACTTGTTTGAACAGTACCTAACCAGAGTCGGCAAAGTGGAACGGTGGGGCGTGCAAATGCGTAAAAGCTGGATGTGTTCCTGGCTTCAATGGTGCCTGCTCTTTCGCACCAAAAGGGCCAGGCTGGGAAGACCCGTGCTGCCTTTGCTCAGCTCCGTTACCGCAAGCGTGACACGGCCATAGTCAATCTTTTGGGCAAACTCCTGGCCAAAAGAAATCCATAAGTTGGTTTTGACAAAAGGTCATAACAGCTATTAAACACACGCACGTGCACGCACGCACGCACGCGCGCGCACACACACACACACACACACACACACACACACACACACAGAGAGAGCACAATCAAGAGTAAACTCCATGCCCTGTGCTTGTATTGTATGCTTGGAGAATTAAATATATTCCACTATGCGTCTATGCTTTAAGGCAGAACACAGCAAAGGTCACTAGCTTAAACAACATTGCATTTCATTCATTTATTGAGGATTACATATTTATACTTGAGACACCAGACAAGTAACTGGAAATAATGAGGTGAAATATATGCATAAGATATCAAGGAAAAAAATCTTAAATTTAGCATTTTGCCACCTTTTCACTTGCATAAAGATCAGCAGCAATCTTTTAAAAACAGTAAAGGCATATAAGATAATCAATAGTGGTAATTTAATTCACAAATATCACACACATTCATCTAAAAGGGATACTGCAACAAAATTTACCAAAAGCTGAGAGAACACTAGAATGTCGTTCCTAGAAGGTGTTTATTTCCCTCATTATTTTGGTGGAAGACTCTATTCAAGGTAGGAGTGTAGCATCACTTGTGGATGAAGTAGATGGCATCTAATTACCGTGCAGGCTAGTTTACTGCTGCTAGTTGCAGCTGCTGGCCCAATATGCCCCAACCAGGAAAACAATGTGGCAGTTGTGCACCCATTAGTCTGGCATATGCCATTTGTGTGTATAGCTTTATCTATTGGCATAAATCCGTGTGAGGTTGGCACTTAGTCACATGTGCCTAAGGGTGTCTCAGCTATCATGGACGAAGCTTTCAAAGAAAAAAGATGGATCAATTAATGTGGATAAGACCAAGCAGAAGATGTTGTTTGGAGTCCAGTTAAGAAACTGCCAGTAATCCTATTATTTAAAAGTGATTACCTAACATTTTAATTGTTGTTCTAGTCAATACGTCAAATAAGGAGTTGTAGAGAATCATTAAAAAAAAATATACAACAGGCTAATGGAGTGTGGGCAGCATGCTCACTAGGCAAGAACTCAGATATAATATACATATCAAATTCCACCAGGTGCACCAATTAAAGAAAAATAGCCAGAAAAAAATCCTTTGCATTTATTTGCCTCTGAAAGTGATGGAGTTCCACTTTACATCAGAACAGTAGGTCTTACTTTAATTCATTAAATTCAGTGATAAATTTTACTGCAATATCATCCCTCAACCTCACAAATTATTCCATGTGTGCAACACAATTACCAATTATTTTGTAGATCGTCATTTTCACTTGGTTTTATTCCCAGCAACATTAGGCTCCTGATAGCTGACAGTTTAAAAAAAAAAAAGTTATCTTTGTTACTGATGGCACACTCACAAGTACATTATAATTTTTCTTGCAACAATATGCGTTCAAGTACTGTGTGGGATAAGGCTGTCCTAACATTAGAATAAATCTTGAGGCATGTAGCTCCCACATAGCGCTACATTATGCACTATGCTACATTTTTTACCAGCTGGTCCTGCATACCATACAGACCAGCTGCCAAAGTACATTCACAAGCATCTGACTGCTATCTACTACCTTTGAGCATACACAATTCATCCAATAAAGAATCGCAATGAAGCATCAGAGTTATAAACAAATGCTAGGTGCATTGAACATCATGCAACTACATCCTTACCTGGTTTGCATTTGGGAACTCGTGCCTGTGCAGCAAACGCCCATTAATGTATAAACAGCCTGCTGCCCTCTCTTCAGGCAAAGTCACTGTCTGGTACTGGAATGTTGCTTCTCTCTCCACTTGCTGCAGCAATAACCACAGAAACAGTAGTATGTCAGCTAATTGCAAACAATGAACAGTGCATCAGAAGACACACAGGCAACTCTGTGCAACAAATTATTTACACATGCATGGCATTTCAATGCAAGAACCTAGCAGCCCCTGCAGTTGTGTGCAATAATGAATAGCCTACAACAACAAAATTAAAAACTGTACAAATATCTTGTAACAATATTCTTGTAATTATTTTAATGCCACACCATAAAACCTTGTTGATGTGCTCCTGTTAATTTTTCACAGCTCTTATGCTTTGAAAAATCGGTCCCATTTAGTTCACATAGGATCATGTGTATTAGCTTCCAATTTGTTACGCTTTTCTTCCGAGTTGTTTCAACCAAAAATTCCTAAGGCACATCGGCAACATGTCATCTTCTGTCTGTGGTGTTTACATTGACCACCGCATGTCGCCACTGAAAACAGTCACTTCGCAGCACCTGCCAAGCAGTGCAATAGGACTGCCATCACTTTGTTTAGATTGTCACCAGTTGTGAATATCAACATGGCCCATAAAGTCGAAAGTGAAGAGAAAGAAGACAAAGGAACAATCGGTCACCCCACACTCACATTCACAGATGTTGTTGTGGCCTTCAATACCTTGCATGGTTATTTCTATATATACGGCTGCACGGAACCATAAAAGAGCTGAGTGCGCTTGAAAAATAGGCTGTTAATTAGCAGAGAGAGTTGCCCTTGTTTTTTTGTCCACCCGCCCTGATCTTTACACGCTGCTTTTTCTTCTGCTCAATACACTGAAATGAATACATTACTTGAAGCTTGCGCAACACCCCTTTGTCTCTGCCAAGTTTCACACAATTCTGTTTCACCATTCTAGTGTAATGCGTGTAAAAAATGTATGTAATGCATATGTATATGTCTAAAATGAATATGTAATGTAGAAAACATCCTGGAGGCATTTTTGCATCCACAGTATGTAATACAGAAAAGATTTTAGTACATTTAAGATTCTACACACTGTACAGAAAAGAACCCCCCTTGTTCTATATGTGCAGATTTATTACTACTACATTTCTGAAATAGTTCTCTTTCCTCACATTAATCACAGCAAACTTGCTCTAGTCTAGTTTCTTGTGCATACCTTTTAAAGAATGTCTACTGGTCAAGTCCTTGACATTAAAGCCTCCACCTTTGGTTTATAGAATGTAACATCACTGTAATCTACAAGCCTGGACGAAATCACTCTAATGCCGACTGCCTATCACGCGCCCCCACTGACCCGCCGCCTCAAGACAACGAGGATTACGACGCCTTCCTTGGAGTAATAAGCGTGGAAGATTTCGCTGAACAGCAACGAGCAGACCCAGCACTAAAAGACCTTGTCAAGTATTTGGAAGGGAACACCGACATTGTTCCTAGGGCATTTAAGCAATGATTATCTTCGTTTTCGCTTCAAAACAAGCTACTCGTAAAGAACTTCTCACCAGTCTGCGCCAACTACCTCCTTGTAGTTGCCTCAGCCCTGCGTGCAAAAGTACTGCACGCCCTACATGACGATTCGACCGCTGGGCACCTCGGATTAAAAATGAAAAATGAAAAAAAAAAAGAAGCCACGTGACAGAGCAGTTGCGCAGTGGTATCGTGCTGCTCTTAAGCGTGCGTTCAGTGAACAAGGTAGGCTCTTATCGGATGACGGCACCAATGCATGCTGCTGGCCGAGAGCTGCCGAGAAGATAACGAACGCCCCAGTGGCGTAGCCAGAAATTTCGTTCGGGGGGGAGGCTTACGTTGCAGCTCGGCATCCTCCTTAAGAGGAAGCTTTAGCTCGGTTGCTCCTATCTAAATACATGTAGAAGGGTAATTCGTTTTTCCTTGCAGCAACTGCTCCAAATTTGACGATTTCTGTTGAATTTAAAAGAAAAACTTAAATTCTATTGACTGCTGGTTTCGAATTTTTCATTTAGGTTGTCAATTTTTATTAAAAATTGGCCAAAATCGCAAATTTTCAGAAAGTGAAACTATCAAGTTTAAAACTCTGTAACTCAACAATGAAAAGTGATATCACAATTCTGTGAATTTCCTCTAATAGCACATCTACAGCAAACAAAATTGATATGTTACACATGAATCTAAAGAATTTAGTATTATGGAAACATGGCTTTTGCAGAACCTTTGTACACAACATAACTAATTCACGTAAGATACAAATTGACATACCAAATTTGTCCGCTTTGACTGTTACAATAGATGCTGTTGACAGAACCGCGATATCTGTTCTTGATGCAGAGCTGTTAGTTTGTAAACGTCGTGTTCCTATTTTTTTTTATCTTTCGAATTTTTCAAAATATTTTAAACAAAATTGAGGCCCTAAATTGATATTCCACTTCCAACAGACACTACAATTTAACTTTCTCCCTCAAATGCAACAAATTTCATTAAAAGTGATCCAGAGGTCATCTCAGAAAAGCGTTTCTGCGTTTTACATGTATTTGAATAGGCCGCGTCAGAGCTGGGCCCGAGCTAAAGATTCCTCTTGAACAAATTGTCAAGGGTTCAAATACATGAATAATAATTGCATTGCCATTGCCAAAGATGCTGCAAACGAATTCTTGAATGCTATGCACCGCAAAAAGTAAAATATGCCATTCTTCATAAAAGAATATACTCGTATGTGCCAAAAATTGTGCCCAAAATAACTGATATCAATGCTTCAATGTTTTTGTCTATTTAATAAGTAAAGAAAATATCACACGAACTTTAGAACTATATGAGTTCGAAACCAGCAAAGCAGTGCATGCCGCTCATATGAAAAATGTAAAAAGCCATGCAATGAACAAGTTGAGGATAAATATGTTAATGAAACTTTGTCATTCAAGAACCGTGTTTGCATTCATGTACGTATGCAATGGCCAGTAAAAAATATAAATGACGCAGGCATTTGGTCCAATGTATTACGCAGGAGCACCTGTCACCGGTCGTGTATCGTGAGTAATTGCACCAAAATTATAGTCGCAACAGAGAGCACGTATAAAAACAGAAGTTCTGCAAAACATACGAGGGCGTGTCAGATGAAAGTGAGCCAATACGAATACATGACAAACGGGATACTTTATTTAAAAGTAGTCTCCATGAGCATTTAGACATTTGTCCCATTGACTAAGGAGTCGCGTGATTCCGGTCTCATAAAATTCCTTGTTGCTGCTCCAAAAAGTCTGCAACCGACTCTTTCACGTCATCGTCCGACATGAATGTGGTGCTGTATTTTTTTTTTTCGGTTGCCCCAAAATGTGCATGTCGCAAGGCGACGGGTCTGGGCTGTGTCGCGGCTGTTGCAGCATTTCCCACTTGAACTTTGCCAGTTTTGTATTAAACACATCAGTGATGTGGGGACGGGCATTGTCGTGGAACAAGATGACCCCATTCGTCAATTTTCTGCGTCTCTTGTTCTTGATTGCAGCACGCAGCCGTTCCGGTGTTTCAAAGTATCGGAAACAATCGATAGTCTCTCAAGACTTAGCAAATTTTACCTGTAATGGTCACTGACGATTGAAAAAAAGAAAGTCAGCAACATGTTTTCAGCGGAAATGACGGCCTTTGCTTTCTTTGGGCATGGTGAATTCGAATGTTTCCACTGTAAGCTTTGCCGTCATGTTTCAGGCTCGTAGTAGTGGCACCATGGTTCGTCCCCAATCACAATTGCAGACAAAAAGTCGTCACCCTCATTGTGATACCGGATCAGATGAGTCAAGGCAGCGCCGAACTTCTCCATCTTCTAGCGGCGGTTCAAAATCTTGGGCATCCATTGCGGACACAAAAGCTGATGACAGAGATGTTCATGAATTATGGCGTGAACCGAATCGTGACTGATGTTCAGGCGCTCTGCCAGTTCATCGATGCTTATCCTCCGTTCTTGTCTCATCACCTCATCAACTTTTGCAATTTTGTTAAGGCTGGTTTCACGATGGCTTTAGTCCCGTCTTGGATCGTCCTTGCAACTTTCACGACCTTCTTTGAACCGTTTGCTCCAACGCTTCACAGTGCCTAATGAAATGCGATGTTCAACGTACACGGCAGCCATACGGCGACTAATTTCTTTTTACGAAATACCTTCAGCAGTCAAAAACTTCACGGCACCACGCTGTTCAACTTTTGGAGTTTCCATTATGTCACGCAACCATGTTCAACTGAATGTATGAGAGCATTACAGAACCTTTATCTTCACATCTGCGTGTCACTTTTGTAAATGAGACATCCCTCTCTTCTACGCACATGCCTCGCAGATAATGAACCGAACCATTATTGTGCGGGGTGGTTAGGCTCGCTTACATTTGACTCGCCCTCGTACATTAGAAATGCGAAGATACAATGGGATATACAAATGCGAAGATAGAGCTTGATAAAGGGCAAAAAAGTGTCACTGGAAACAAAGTTCACTGCACGTATACACAAAATCTCCCAACAAGATATTTCAATATATTTATAAGTCTCCAATAAATGTACGTATCTAAGAAAAAGTCACGGTATGTAATGCGTCAAACCAGGCAAATAAACATGTTGCGCAATCACAGATTCACAGAATCCTAGATACCGCACCGCCCCCATTTCATCCACTGCCCCCGATGTATCGAGCGCGATGCAAGATGACTAGCTTGCTCTTCGCTATCGCTGACTAGCTTCTCTTTGCGCACACAAGACTGAGCCGCCGTCGTCGGCTCACCCATTCCACCCCCCCCCCTTTCCGTACGCTTTCACTCGCACATGCAGCATGCGGCGCTCTGTAACGATGTTATCACCCTCGGACTTTATATGAAACATGAGGGCGACGGTGATGGCAGGAATGCGCTTGGGGTGTCCATATAATTGCTATCGCAATATTATAATAAGAGCACCCGTCAACTGAAGCGTCTCGTGGCCCATTACTTTCCGCAAAGGAAGAAGTAAAAAAATTGAACTTTCACCATGCAACAATTCGCTGCGCCGCAACAATGTTTTTTTTTTTCCTTTTTTGGTGCAGGGGCACTGAAATGAAAAAAATGCCAAGGAAAATATGTTGGCCACAATTTAATGCCTATTTTGCGCACGTAATGAAACTACCGAAGGAATATCGAAAAAAATGTGAGACGTTTGGTCCACAAAGAACCATAGGCATACTGCTCGGTATCCTACACCGGCGAGCCAAGACTTTCCGGAGAGGTCGCGCTCATGCGAACGCGGTGTAATATGTTGCGTCTCCACAGTGATGGCAGCAAGCGACCATTGTCTCTTTTTCTCGTCTGCTAGTCAGAAAGTGTCCAATAATCTGCCAGGCGAAAATCCACTCGGCCAGAGCAAACCAAACACGCACCGAAGTGCGCCGCACGGTGGTCGGGGCAACACGAGAAAAAGGTATGCGCTCTGGCTGGCTCTGGCAGCCCGCGGGTAGGGTAGCATGACCAAAGAAATTGAAGACACTCAATGTGTCCTCGCGAATAAAAGTCAAAGTAGAAAAAATGAATAAGAACGTAGTTAGCTTGGTTGGCTTTAGTGTCTTAACATGGATGCTTTGGCGTAGGTGAAAAAAAAAATTAATATTTTTTTATGTGACATGACGGCACAAATGAACCACCACAACGCTTCGTCTCATCGGACCTCGCTGCATGCTTTGTCAACTTGTCTAATAGTGTGTTGATTTGGCTTGTCCCATTGTATGTTCCAGTATCCCTGAAGAGAAAAGTGTATAATAGCTGTGTCTTACCAGTACTCACCTACGGGGCAGAAACCTGGAGGCTTACGAAAAGGGTTCTACTCAAATTGAGGACGATGCAACGAGCTATGGAAAGAAGAATGATAGGTGTAACGTTAAGGGATAAGAAAAGAGCAGATTGGGTGAGGGAACAAATGCGAGTTAATGACATCTTAGTTGAAATCAAGAAAAAGAAATGGGCATGGGCAGGACATGTAATGAGGAGGGAAGATAACCGATGGTCATTAAGGGTTACGGACTGGATTCCAAGGGAAGGGAAGCGTAGCAGGGGACGGCAGAAAGTTAGGTGGGCGGATGAGATTAAGAAGTTTGCAGGGACGGCATGGTCACAATTAGTACATGACCGGGGTTGTTGGAGAAATATGGGAGAGGCCTTTGCCCTGCAGTGGGCGTAACCAGGCTGATGATGATGATGATGATGTTCCAGTATAAGACTTTAGAAAAGTCAATACACCTTTGTCAAATGTTTAAAACAGCATTATACCCACAAAGTTCCGCAATTGAAAATCTAACGCACAACTTTGGAAACTTCAATACACCTTGCACATCAAAATTTTCTGAGAATTATACCCATAAAGTTTCGGAATTGATGTCCATGCGCTCCATAGATTCCGCGGCCTCCGCGAGATGACGCGGTGAGCCTGTTTGTCATCAAAACGCCATAGAAACTTTGTGCTCGGATGGGTCTGCTTGCGTTATGTGACTCCCGGTGCATGGGCGTTGCCACGAAATCCAGCCCGAGTTCACAATTTTCGCGGTGAAATGCCTTTTTGAGTTCGAAAAAGACATTCTAGACAAAATCCAGAATGAATTTTGGCGCCGGGGGGTTGCTTTGGTCGGCGGTGCATTGACAGCACGAAAAAATTTCGGGGAGGGGGGGGCTGAAACCCCATAAGCCCCCCCCCCCCCCCCCTCTGCCTACGCCCCTGGAACGCCCTGCTGCTTTCCCGTCGCCAGTCACGATTCAGCTGACCTTGTTCACCAAACGCAGGCTTAAAGGGACACTAAAGTTTACTATGAAGTTAAGTTAAAGGATAAAGCAATGCTCTAGAACATCTAAGGCGTCAATATAATCGCAAACGGAGCTTTAGTAACCGAGAAATTGAGGTAGAGCTCTGTGAGGTAAATGCATGACACGATGTGAGACCCCCCAGTGACATTCCGGTACTAGCCCAATGACGAAGGCACTCTTCATTATAATTTGTCACTAGTACTCAACTACTCGTATTAAAAAGAACATTTCATTAGGTTATAAGACAGAAGAAAATGTTATTTGTCTACTTCTGGGGCGCGATCGGAGATATTTTGTTCGATACGCGTTCTATTCGGTTGCTGCAACGTCACAAAGTGGCAGTATGCAAAATTTGTGACAACGGGGTGGAGAGAGCAGCCAATCAGGAAGTGCTGACCTCCCCGAAAGTTTACTTCCATCGTTTGTCGTCTGCTTGCAGACAGTATACTATAAAAATGAAATGTTTCTCGTCTTCCAAATGAATCAAATCTTTATCTAAAAAAATGTATTTTTTCTTCTCAAGCCCAAACACGTTTTCAAATAGTAGTACATGTGACTACTGCAATTTATAACTATTAGTTTCTTTGCGTCGTCCCTAGGTGGTGTCGCGCACAGCGAGAAGAAAAAAAGAAAGAAAAAAAAAAACGACGGGAAGAGCGGCGCACTTTTCAAGAGGCAGCGACAACATTCCAGTGGCTCGCTGGCACCAATGATGGGGTCGATTTCTCTGTACAACCAACGAATTATTTGTTTCGAGAAACAAAAACGACGCCGGAATTCACTTTCTGCCATTTATTCAAACGCGTTTCGCACCGCCACCCGCTTTCCTCCTTCCTCTAGAAACGCCAGCGCAACAACCTAAGTTCCCAACGGAAGCGCCATTTTCTCGAATTAAACTATGGATTGGATCCAAACGTGCCATGCCGCAGCCGCCGGTTGGATCCAATCCAATCCACCAGACGCGCCATGCAAAGCCGTATGATCCCGTATGATCGCTCCAAACTTCCCAGCTGCCGTCGGGATCGGCGCCTAGAAGACGAAATGCTCGGTGGGAGGCTGATTGACAGGTACGTGTCGCCATTTTGACGTCACCAAAAACGTGGTCGCGCCCCGTGGCTGGCGATGTCGGCGCGGAGTAGGCCAATCGCGCGCGCCGGTAACCGAACGAACGCGCCGAACAACCATCTCAGATCGCACTCCTGTTGGATTCTAAGAAAAAATAACATTTTGACGTTACCTTTCAGTAGTATGGGTGGTAGAAGGGTTTCGTTTTCGCTCGACTCTGCGCCGCGCGCGCTTTGGAGTTTCAGTTGTTTCGTTATCGCGTCGTGCTGCGCTGGTTCTGCTGGCTCGCGAAACTTGCATTTGGAACAAGCAGCGATAATGTCAAGTCCATGTGATGTCATGGGATGCGCGAACGGTCCGCGGAACTTGGCCAAGGGCAGTTGCAGCGGTGAATCCACCGTTACTTATCGCTGTGTGCCAACGAGTGAACCTCTCCGTTCGAAGTGGTTAAGTGCCGTACCTCTGCCACATCGCGTTGGCAAAGAGCCGAAAAATCACATAGTGCGCTCGCTGCACTTTCGTCCAGAGGATTACGAGTTCAACGCCGACTTACTGAAGTCGTGTGGAGAGGTACGCGGACGCTTCAGAACGCACTTTCTCTTAAAATAAGTATCTTCTTCGCATGAAACAAGCGTTTTGAGGTTTCTGGGATAGTATTTCAACAGTCCACGTTGACTTAATATTAACCTTTAGTGTCCCTTTAAGAGCAGCACGATACCACTGCGCAACCGCTCCGTCACGTGGCTTTTTTTTTATATTTCGCGGGCTTTCTTTGCAACCCGGGAAAAAAGGAAGTCATACGTATCGTACAGGAAATAACTCGATCGGTGGTTTCTGGAGGTGCTCTACAAATCTGCGTATCATACTTGGGGTCCTCAACCAATAATTAAAAATTTGGGTAATTAAATTTAAGTAATTAGTGAGTATGGGGAAAACAAAAAATTGCCCGAGTTACTATAGGCCAGTGCGAATAGTATGCGTTCGGTTCAATTCGCTTCCGACGCGCCTTTCATTTTTAAAATCTTGGATCAAGTTACATAGGACATCCTGTATATACCGAAGGTTCGACCTCACATACCAGCTCAACAGCCGCATCCGTGATTCCAGCTAAGGAGGTTACAGTTAAACTCAAATTGTCACACATGACTACATCTACGTCGGCAGAACTTGCAGCCCTCCATGCCGCGATGACCTACGTCACCGAAGAGCCGGCACAGAAATGGGTCATATTTTGTGACTCTAGCAGCTCTTCACAGTATCAAGTATGGCTTACATCACAGAACTTACGAGCAGATGATATATCTGACATCAGGGAAGTACACCACCATGCTCTGGAAACAGGACACAACACGATCTTTGAGGGGGTTCCTGCTCCCTGTAACATCGTCAGCAACGAGTTCGCTGACAAGGCCGTCCGGTCTGCCCACGAAGACACCCAGACGCGTCCAATAGCTTTGGTGAGGACGGACACTGCCAGGGAACTTTGCTATACTTGCACGCAAAAAGTCAAGCTTTCTGGAGTTCAAGTGCCTTCAACTGCGGGCCGCTTAAGCTGGACCCCTTGCTACGGCTACAACTGCCATCTAGCCTTTCCCGCGGCGAAACAACCTTGCTGTGCCGTTTGTGGCTGGGAGGGGCGTTCACAAACGCTTAATGGCCGAGATCCCGATGTGCGACTCCTGTAGGTGCGAGGAAACCATCGAGCACCTACTGTGTACCTGTCCTCGCTACGACGTACAATGCCTCTCTCTTAGGACAATTTCAAACCGACTGGACTCGAGACCGTTCTCTGAGTCAAAAATACTCGGACCGTGGCTACACCCGTCATTGGCACAAAAGGCGACTCGGGCACTAGTATACTACTTTCATTTCTGAAAGTATTCTTTGCCACCGGTCTGCCAATATGTAAAGGGGGCCAGGGACCACTCAAGCTGCCAATAAGCAGCCCTTATCTTGGCCCTCTCCATTTGCTTGTAATTGAGCCCAAATAAAATGAAATGAAAAAGTGCACCGGTTTAAGAGACCGCTTATAGTGTTCCTGGGGTGCGATCGGAGATGGTTGTTCGGCGCGTTCGTTGGCGCGCGATTGGCCTACTCCGCGCCGACGTCGCCTGCCGCGGGGCGCCGCCCCGTTTTTGGTGACCTCAAAATGACTACACGCTCCTGTCAATCATCCGCCCACCGAGCATTTCGTCCGAACGCGACGGGAGTTGAGAAGTTTGGATACAGCCACTGTAGTTTGGAGCGATCATACGGCTTCGCATGGCGCGTCTGGTGGATTGGATTGGATCCAACAGGCAGCCTTTTCGGCTGCGGAATGGCACGAATCCGATCCATAGTTTAATTCTAGAAAATGGCGCTTCCGTTGGAAACTTCGGTTGTTTCGCTGGCGTTTCTAGAGGAAGGAGGAGAGTGGGTGGGGGTGCGAAACGCGTTTGAAGAAATGGCAGTAAGTGAATTCCGGCGTCGTTTTTGTTTCTCGAAACAAATAATTCGTTGGTTGTACAGAGAAATCGACATCATCGGTGCCAGCGAGCCACTGGGATGTTGTGGCTGCCTCTTGAAAAGTGCGCCACTCTTCCCGTCGTTTTTTTTTTCTTTTTCCTTCTCGCTGTGCGCGACACCACCTAGCCCTTTCAGGCGCCACTTGCAATTATGCATATAAAAAAATCTTTTTATATATAAACATTCTTTTTGGGACCTAAGAAACACAAAACTATCGAATTCTTGAAAGTTATCATGAAACTTTATTATTTGCAACATCGTACACAATTGTGTACAAAGCGCCTCGGTGGTCACAAAATTCACTTGTGGAATGCGAGGAAGCAATTTCTCTCTTTCGTCAGGCACAGTTGCACGGCGCATTTCATGCAGAATATCCGGGTGCCTCATGTGCACTTCTCGAGCTTGCAGGTGACGTCGCGGGATTCGAACCAATGGTCAAAGGTATCGTAGTGCGCGTCGGTGCAAGGAAGCGATATTCTTGCTTTTTTGCCCTATGTTTGGTTGTGGTGCTTGGATCTCTGCAAGAGAAGGCCTTCCACGCTTTTTCTCGGGTAGCACCGACTTAATTAATGCTTCGGCAGCTTGCAAGCAAGGGAAAATTCATCAAACATAGGAGTTTCGCTCCAGGCAGCATTTGATTGTCACGGTGGTAGTCCAGCCAAGAATTGCAGATACCCAGGTTCACAAAAGGAAAAAACACTCTGTGTCCACTTCTTCAGCTTGCATTTCCCCTGCAGCAGCATCTTCCTCTTCTGTGAGGTTGGTGAACGCAGCTGCAACGCAGGCGTCGGTCGCTTCGCACGTGGCTTCTTCTTCGTCGCTTTCCCCAACGTCTGAAACATTTATCATCAATGAGCTCCAAAAGCCTTTCAGCTGTCTTTTGGGTTTTCTTATACTTGTTTGCATTGTAGAAAGAACGACGAATGGCCAAAAAACCTCGAAAGAAAATCAAAGCAACTCTCAACGTTCTTCATTTCTGCAGCGACCACGGCGCTTTGTACACAATCGTGTACACATGCGCGTGCGAGCGTTAGCATTCGGTCATCTCCTCAGAAAGGATAAAATTATCACTCCTCGGTACATCATATGATGCACAAGCGCGCCTAATTTTTTTTCGCTTGCCACAATAAAAAAAAGCGGCTCTAAAAAAATAAGAACTTCACTCACCGCTCTTTGCTGCTCCGGCGTCCGCCATTTCTTGTTTTGATATGAACATCTTCACCGAAATGCGACAGATGGTGCCCAAAATGCACATTGTTGTCAGTTTAAAGTTTGGAAATGTGCTAAAGCCAACCTAATAGAAAATTGCGCGCCCTAAACGCGAAAAAAACACCAGAAGTACAATGTACACAATTGTGTACAAGGCGCCTTAAAGGGCTAGGGACGACGCAAAGAACCTAATAGTTATAAATACCTAATAGTTATAGAAGTTAAAGAACCTAATAGTTAAAGAACCTAATAGTTATAGCAGTAGTCACACCTACTGCTATTTGAAAACGTGTTTGGGCTTGAGAAGAAAAAATACGTTTTTTTAGACAAAGATTTCATTCAATTGGAAGACGAGAAACATTTGGCTTTGTAGTATACTGTTTGCAAGCAGACGACAAACGACGGAGGTAAACGTCCGGGGAGGTGACCGCTTCCTGATTGGCTGCTCTCTCCGCCCCGCTGTCACAAATTTTGCATACTGCAACTTTGTGACGTTGCAGCAACTGAACAGAACGCATATCGAACAAAATATCTCCGATCGCGCCCCTGTGCATCATCCCACGTGCACTCAGTGCTCACTCTCTCCCTCTTTTTCTATTTCTTTCGCCCTTTCTCTTACCCCCAGTGTAGGGCAGCAAACTGGGCGGTCGTCTGCTGACCTTCCTGTCTTTGCTCTCATTGCTCTCTCTCTGTTCGCGCAGGCAACGCAGGGCCCGTTTATTGTAATGCTCGATTTCATGTTCCATTGTTCTTATGACGCGACGCGCGCCGAGGCAGATCGCAGCGATAACAGCAACGCAGCGGCGTGCGATTCATGTCCGAGCCGATGACGAAGTGAAGAAAAAAAGAAAGGAATATTGATATGGAACGTTAGTAAATGTGGCCCCAGTTCGTGGTTTTCTTGCACTCGCTACGTAGGAAGTGCTCGCAGTACATTCCTGGGGCTCTATTCTCGACACGCATGGCGGCTGCACGGCCGCCATTATCCGCCATGTTTACTCTCTGATTGGCTGTCGAGAGGTCACGTGTTTTGAAATTTTTGCCGGGAAGCGGAAGTTTTGCGAAATGTCATTTTGCGTTTTCATCAAGATGACGAAACGTGACGTGGAGCTGCAAATTTTATGGACTAATACATTTTTTTGGTCCTTGGCAGATATATTGTGATGTTAGCGCTTCAAAAAGAATGTGAGCGGTAGCGTGCAGAAGCCAGTGCAATGCATCTGCAATTGCGCGAATATGTGGTGGCGATTCAAGATATGCGCCATGCCAGCTTGCTGATTGGCTGAAGGAATATCTTGTGAGGAGCGTCACAGGAAGGGCTGTTTCGTAATCGTCAGTTTGACGATACGTGACGTTGCACTGGGCCGCCATTGCTGAGATTTTCCGCCATAATTTTTGCTGCGACGAGCCGCGCGAATTATGCTAATGAGCAGCCATATGCAATGGCAGCCGAGAGGAATGCGTACCGCCACATTTTCCCCGTCGTTTGGCGCCACGAAAATCTTTTGTTCATAACGCGTGCTCATAGTATTTGCATCGCTCTCGGGTGGTGTTGGCATTTGTGTTTGGGGCCATCGTTTTTTAAAAGAACGCGTTTATACGAAATAATATTGGTTGAATATAGCAAACTTTCAGCAATGTTGTCCACTTTTCACTGCTGCATTTGTATTGTAATCGAGATTAATGCCTTTTCGCACAATCAAAAGTTATTACAACGGCCTTTTTCTAACTTACAAAAAGAAATGTACGCAAGGCGGCGCCTTGAAGTTCCCTCCCGCGGTGCCAGTAACCAGCGAAATGAACAAGAGATGGCAGCGCCGGCGCTTGCGTCGCTCTAGTGGATATCTCTGGCGCGCGCAACGCTATCGGTGATATTCGTCCGT
The DNA here is from genome assembly GCF_038994185.2 of Dermacentor albipictus. Classification (NCBI taxonomy): domain Eukaryota; kingdom Metazoa; phylum Arthropoda; class Arachnida; order Ixodida; family Ixodidae; genus Dermacentor; species Dermacentor albipictus. The sequence continues at coordinate 112,909,730 of NC_091821.1, forward strand.
TTCTAAGCTAGCCGAGTCGGGCTGAGTCACTTGCGTTTCACGAAATAGCGATAACGTGGCCTAGAACGTGCGCGCATCACCACTGGTAGGTCGCGTATGTTGTCTCAAGAAAGAAAACAAGCGCGTTGGCGCCAACATGCGATGACTCATTCCATTTTCCAGGGACACGCATCCGAGCTACTGAAGCAGACGACGGCTTGTACGCAGCAGACGACGGAAGCGAGAAGCGTTTTCGACAGAATAATCATACGCTTTGAGATAGCTGCTTTATTTTTACTGCGGAGGAAAACTGTTTTGCTTTACCGATAACGCTACATTCAGTGCCTTCATTTCAGTTTCTTAGGCGAAACGTCAAGTTGGCGTCACGTTACGTAAGCAAAACTGGGCCGCCAGCGCCATTTTGTTTGCGTCGCGCCTACGTCACGCACCGAAGAAAATGGCGGAATGTCCAGAATAGCGCCCCTGGTGCGTGCATCGTGCAAGCTCCTGGTAGCACACGGCGTGGCACTGGGTATAGTGTACTCGAATAATTATTCTAGTACACTATAGCACTGGGCTTTGCCAACGCATTTACGCTTGCGACGCTACCTGTCGGCGGAGAATAAAAAGAATGATATTAGTAACTTACTTCAAGAATTGTGCATCCGCACGTTTATACTTTAAAACTTGCAAAATAATATTTAATTGATATTTTATATTTATTGAGCAAGTGATATGACTCAAGTGATATTGAGCAAGCAATATGACGCGCACTTCAGAGGCTGCACCTTCCTTCCACATCTGGCTTGGGAACAGCCCATTTGGGGCGCTATTCTGGACATTCCGCCATTTTCTTCGGTGCGTGACGTAGGCGCGACGCAAACAAAATGGCGCTGGTGGCCCAGTTTTGCTTACGTAACGTGACGCCAACTTGACGTTTTGCCTAAGAAACTGAAATGAAGACACCGAATGTAGCGTTATCGGTAAAGCAAAACAGTTTTCCTCCGCAGTAAAAATAAAGCAGCTATCTCAAAGCGTATGATTATTCCGTCGAAAACGCTTCTCGCTTCCGTCGTCTGCTGCGTACAAGCCGTCGTCTCCTTCAATAGCTAGGATGCGTGTCCCTGGAAAATGGAATGAGTCATCGCATGTTGGCGCCAACGCGCTTGTTTTCTTTCTTGAGACAACATACGCGACCTACCAGTGGTGATGCGCGCACGTTCTAGGCCTCGTTATCGCTATTTCGTGAAACGCAAGTGACTCAGCCCGACTCGGCTGGCTGAGAGACGGCCGAATATCACCGATAGCGTTGCGCGCGCCAGAGATATCCACTAGAGCGACGCAAGCGCCGGCGCTGCCATCTCTTGTTCATTTCGCTGGTTTCTCGCACCGCGGGAGGAAACTTCAAGGCGCCGCCTTGCGTACATTTCTTTTTATAAATTAGAAAGAGGCCGTTGTCATAACGTCTGATTGTGCGAAAAGGCATTAATCTCGATTACAATACAAATGCAGCAGTGAAAAGTGGACAACATTGCTGAAAGTTTGCTATATTCAACCAATATTATTTCGTATAAACGCGTTCTTTCAAAAAACGATGACCCCAAACACAAATGCCAACACCACCCGAGAGCGATGCAAATACTATGAGCACGCGTTATGAACAAAAGATTTTCGTGGCGCCAAACGACGGGGAAAATGTGGCGATACGCATTCCTCTCGGCTGCCATTGCATATGGCTGCCCATTAGCATAATTCGCGCGGCTCGTCGCAGCAAAAATTATGGCGGTAAATCTCAGCAATGGCGGCCCAGCGCAACGTCACGCATCGTCAAAATGACGATTACGAAACAGCCCTTCCGGTGACGCTCCTCACGAGATATTCCTTCAGCCAATCAGCAAGCTGGCATGGCGCATATCTTGGATCGCCACCACATATTCGCGCAATAACAGATGCATTGCACTGGCTTCTGCACGCTACCGCTCAAATTCTTTTTGAAGCGCTAACATCACAGTATATCTGCCAAGGACCCAAAAAATGTATTAGTCTGTAAAATTTGCAGCTTCACGTCACGTTTCGTCATCTTGATGAAAACGCAAAATTGCATTTTGCAATACTTCCGCTTCCCGGCACAAATTTCAAAACACGTGACCTTTCGACAGCCAATCAGAGAGTAAACATGGCGGATAATGGCGGCCGTGCAGCCGCCATGCGTGTCCAGGGGCGCTATTCTGGACATTCCGCCATTTTCTTCGATGCGTGACGTAGGCGCGACGCAAACAAAATGGCGCTGGTGGCCCGGTTTTGCTTACGTAACGTGACGCCAACTTGACGTTTCGCCTAAGAAACTGAAATGAAGGCACTGAATGTAGCGTTATCGGTAAAGCAAAACAGTTTTCCTCCGCAGTAAAAATAAAGCAGCTATCTCAAAGCGTATGATTATTCTGTCGAAAACGCTTCTCGCTTCCGTCGTCTGCTGCGTACAAGCCGTCGTCTGCTTCAGTAGCTCGGATGCGTGTCCCTGGAAAATGGAATGAGTCATCGCATGTTGGCGCCAACGCGCTTGTTTTCTTTCTTGAGACAACATACGCGACCTACCAGTGGTGATGCGCGCACGTTCTAGGCCACGTTATCGCTATTTCGTGAAACGCAAGTGACTCAGCCCGACTCGGCTGGCTTAGAAACGGCCGAATATCACCGATAGCGTTGCGCGCGCCAGATATCCACTAGAGCGACGCAAGCGCCGGCGCTGCCATCTCTTGTTCATTTCGCTGGTTACTCGCACCGCGGGAGGGAACTTCAAGGCGCCGCCTTGCGTACATTTCTTTTTGTAAGTTAGAAAAAGGCCGTTGTAATAACTTTTGATTGTGCGAAAAGGCATTAATCTCGATTACAATACAATTGCAGCAGTGAAAAGTGGACAACATTGCTGAAAGTTTGCTATATTCAACCAATATTATTTCGTATAAACGCGTTCTTTTAAAAAACGATGGCCCAAAACACAAATGCCAACACCACCCGAGAGCGATGCAAATACTATGAGCACGCGTTATGAACAAAAGATTTTCGTGGCGCCAAACGACGGGGAAAATGTGGCGATACGCATTCCTCTCGGCTGCCATTGCATATGGCTGCCCATTAGCATAATTCGCGCGGCTCGTCGCAGCAAAAATTATGGCGGAAAATCTCAGCAATGGCGGCCCTGCGAAACGTCACGCGTCGTCAAAATGACGTTTACGAAACAGCCCTTCCTGTGACGCTCCTCATGAGATATTCCTTCAGCCAATCAGCAAGCTGGCATGGCGCATATCTTGAATCGCCACCACATATTCGCGCAATTGCAGATGCATTGCACTGGCTTCTGCACGCTACCGCTCACATTCTTTTTGAAGCGCTAACATCACAATATATCTGCCAAGGACCAAAAAAATGTATTAGTCCATAACATTTGCAGCTCCACGTCACGTTTCGTCATCTTGATGAAAACGCAAAATTGCATTTTGCAATACTTCCGCTTCCCGGCACAAATTTTAAAACACGTGACCTCTCGACAGCCAATCAGAGAGTAAACATGGCGGATAATGGCGGCCGTGCAGCCGCCATGCGTGTCCAGAATAGAGCCCCAGAATAGAGCCCTTGGTGACGGAAACGGCGAAGTGAAACGGAAACGGCGAAGTATAGCTGTCGCTTTCCGAAGCGTTATAAGATTGCGCCCCTAGTGCAGTTGCACGCGATCTCTGCGCCATCTACAAGTGAAACTGGAGCGGCCAGCGCTTTTCAGTGTTGACAGCAGCGCAGTGGAATCAGAGTGGAAGAGACGCTGTTTACATTAGCCATGTCACTCCGCATATGACTGCACACGTTCGCGATCGATACCAGTTGCACGAAAGTTGTGCGCTCGATCTCGTCAAAGTGCGGGGCATAACACTCAGACGAGCGACGAAAAGTGAGCCACTATCGTTTGAACTAACCCTGGCATCATACAAGATGTGGACGTGCTCAGCAAGGTGCGCTGCAGTGACCATAGGATGGTAAGAACTCGAATTAGCCTAGACCTGAGGAGGGAACGGAAGAAACTGGTACATAAGAAGCCGATCAATGAGTTAGCGGTAAGAGGGAAAATAGAGGAATTACAGATCGAGCTACAGAACAGGTATTCCTCTTTAACTCAGCAAGAGGACCTTAGTGTTGAAGCAATGAACGACAATCTCATGGGCATCATTAAGGAGTGTGCAACAGAGGTCGGTGGTAACTCCGTTAGACAGGATACAGTAAGCTATCGCAGGAGACGAAAGATCTGATCAAGAAACGCCAATGTATGAAAGCCTCTAACCCTACAGCTAGAATATAATTGGCAGAACTTTCGAAGTTAATCAACAAGCGTAAGACAGCTGACATAAGGAAGCATAATATGGGTAGAATTGAACATGCTCTCAGGAACGGAGGAAGCCTAAAAGCAGTGAAGAAGAAACTAGGAATTGGCAAGAATAATTTGGCAGATCTATGTGTTAAGAGACAAAGCCGGCGATATCATTATTATTATGGATGAGATAGTTCAAGTGGCTGAGGAGTTCTATAGAGACTTATACAGTACCAGTGGCACCCACGACGATAATGGAAGAGAGAATAGCCTAGAGGAATTCGAAATCCCACAGGTAACGCCGAAAGAAGTAAAGAAAGCCTTGGGAGCTATGCAAAGGGGGAAGGCAGCTGGGGAGGATCAGGTAACAGCATATTTGTTGAAGGATGGTGGGCAGATTGTTCTAGAGAAACTGGCCACCCTGTATACGCAATGCCTCATGACCTCGAGCGTACCGGAATCTTGGAAGAACGCTAACATAATCCTAATCCATAAAGAAGGGGACGCCAAAGACTTGAAAAATTATAGACCGATCAGCTTACTGTCAGTTGCCTGCAAACTATTTACTAAGCTAATCGCAAATAGAATCAGGAACACCTTAGACTTCTGCCAAGCAAAGGACCAGGCAGGATTCCGTCTGGATAACGGACTGGATAATGAATCCTTACCAACTAGCTCAGCTTTCTGTCGTTCTAAGGATTCCGTAAAGGCTACTCAACAATAGACTATATTCACACTATGAATCAGGCGATAGAGAAATGTGCGGAATATAACGAACCCTTATATATAGCTTTCATTGATTACGAGAAAGCGTTTGATTCTGTCGAATCCTCAGCAGTCATGGAGGCATTACGGAATCAGGGTGTAGACGAGCCGTATGCAAAAATACTGAAAGATATCTATAGCGGCTCCACAGCTACCTTAGTCCTCCATAAAGAAAGCAACAAAATCCCAATAAAGAAAGGCGTCAGGCAGGGAGATATGATCTCTCCAATGCTATAATATAATAATATATGGGGTTTTACGTGCCAAAACCACTTTCTGATTATGAGGCACGCCGTAGTGGGGGACTCCGGAAATTTTGACCACCTGGGGTTCTTTAACGTGCACCTAAATCTAAGTACACGGGTGTTTTCGCATTTCGCCCCCATCGAAATGCGGCCGCCGTGGCCGGGATTCGACCCCGCGACCTCGTGCTCAGCAGCCTAACACCATAGCCACTGAGCAACCGCGGCGGGTATCTCTCCAATGCTATTCACAGCGTGTTTACAGGCGGTATTCAGAGACTTGGATTGGGAAGAATTGGGGATAAAAGTTAATGGAGAATACCTTAGTAACTTGCGATTCGCTGATGATATTGCCTTGCTTAGTAACTCAGGGGACCAATTGCAATGCATGCTCACTAACCTGGAGAGGCAAAGCAGAAGAGTGGGTCAAAACCTTAATCTGCAGAAAACTAAAGTAATGTTTAATAGTCTCGGAAGAGAACAGCAATTTACAATAGGAAGCGAGGCACTGGAAGTGGTAAGGGAATACATATACTTAGGGCAGGTAGTGACGGCGGATCCGGATAATGAGACGGAAATAATCAGAAGAATAAGAATGGGCTGGGGTGCGTTTGGCAGGCATTCTCCGATCATGAACAGCAGGTTGCCATTATCCCTCAAGAGAAAAGTATATAATAGCCGTGTCTTACCAGTACTCACCTACGAAGCAGAAGCCTGGAGGCTTACGAAAAGGGTCATACTTGAATTGAGGACGACGCAACGAGCTATGGAAAGAAGAATGATGGGTGTAACGTTAAGGGATAAGAAAAGAGCAGATTGGGTGAGGGAACTAACGCGAGTTAATGACATCTTAGTTGAAATCAAGAAAAAGAAATGGGCATGGGCAGGACATGTAATGAGGAGGGAAGATAACGGATGGTCATTAAGGGTTACGGACTGGATTCCAAGGGATGGGAAGCGTAGCAGGGGGCGGCAGAAAGTTAGGTGGGCGGATGGCATTAAGAAGTTTGCAGGGACAAGATGGCCACAATTAGTACATGACCGGGGTTGTTGGAGAAGTATGGGAGAGGCCTTTGCCCTGCAGCGGGCATAACCAGGCTGATGATGATGATGATCGTTTGGAATGGCGTATGATTTTCATCGCCTCTCTAGCGGCCGGTGTCAGAGATATTGGGGCGAAGAATGAAAAACTTCGTCGTGCCATCTGAACAGTGCACGGTGCCTATCCTTGTCGGCTCACCCACGCAGGCTTTCCCTCACACTTACAGCATAGAGAAAGAGATTTCTTTCTCTGTGCTTACAGCATACGGCGCGCGGCCGCGATGCTTATCGCACTTGGAAACGGCGACGCCGCCGGTCGAGATTCGCCTGCAATGTCCATATAATTACGATCGCTATAAAAAAAAAATCAAACGAAGGTTTGTGTTTCGTTTCCATTCTATGGCACGCTGCATGTGTAACACGCAGAAGCCAGCGCTCCGCGTATCGACACTCGTGCAGTGAAGCTGAACGGTCGCACCGGCTAGCTGAGCGACGGACAGCTGTCAGGGGAGAGGAGGGCGAAAGGGGAGCACGTCACGTCACTATCACTTTTGTTTGTGATTTACTTTCTGGCCGTCCATAGGCATTGACGTTGACTGTATGCCTGACGTAATTGTGACGCGATTTGACACGGTCAATGGGAGGCATACGGAGTTCCCGCCTCCTGGTGTAGATCGGTTGCGTGCTGTATTCTGCCGCGTGCAGCCGCAGTTGTCTTTCGCATAGCCGTTAAGCAAGCCCAAACGCTTTGTTGCCTTAGCTGCAAGATTCTGTTTTGCCGAGTGCTCCGCTTACCGTCTGTTAAAGTCATGGCTACAGAAGACAGCCAAGTCGCAGGATGTTCTGCGGAAGTCGAAATCACCGGCAAGCATGAACAGGTGGGAGCGTCGCTTTTAGGCTTATCCTAAATGACGGTTCCTCTAGAACATTCACTTGTTTAATAAGGGGACCTTGGCTTTCAGGCTGCTCACGCGCGTCACTCTCCACACTTAATATTGTTGGCCTTATTTCACGCAGTGCAGAGATGTGTTCCGTAGTATATAGCTGTTGACTGTTAACGGGCCCTTGAAGCAGATATGAAACGTAACGCGTAGTTGCGATGCTGAGTTCAGTGTCGGTTATTAAGCCGCTGTCTCCTCGTATACCTTGCTGTGCTGATATTCCCACAGACTGCTTGATTTACCTTTGTCAGTTGAGGTTTTTGACTATTTCGTTACTTATCAGTCGTGCTTTTAAAGCCGCTTGCCTGTCGTTTCTGAAGCCTTTTTTTTTTCTTTTTTTTCACGGCAGACAAGGGCGTGGCGCGCGCCGTGGTATTTGGCGATCCGGTCGGCCGCGTCCCTCTGCACCACGCGTTCACTATACCGCTGCGGGAACTTTCCCCTATTTGAGATCTTGTGGGGAACCCGCCGTGGTTGCTTGGTGGCTATGGTGTTGGGCTGCTAAGCACGAGGTCCCGGGATCGAATCCCGGCCACCGCGGCCGCATTTCGATGGGGGCGAAATGCGAAAACACCCGTGTACTTAGATTTAGGTGCACGTTAAAGAACCCCAGGTCGTCGAAATTTCCGGAGTCCTCCACTATGGCGTGCCTCATAATCAGAAAGTGGTTTTGGCACGTTACACCCCATAATTTAATTTTTAACGTGCACCTAAATCTAAGTACACGAGCGTTTTTTGCATTTCGCTCCCATCGAAATGCGGCCGGCAGCTCAGCAGCGCAACGCCATAACCACTGGGCTACAGCGGCGGGTCACAACTCCACTGGGGACAAAGATAACATGACAACGTTCGACACGCGACCTCTTCACGTAAGCGCAGAGCGGACAGTCAAATCCGTTATGTCCGTAATATTGAGTGCTCCTTAGCCACGGATTGCAGCCAGTATATTCGCCCCTAAGTAAAAATAAGTATTTTAAACCTCGTCTTTCTTATTTGGTGCCTGTCTTCTGTCACGTTTTTCCCGAACTATGCAAGAACCGACTAGCCGAACGAGTGCTGCTAATTTTCCTCCGCCCCGGCGGCAAAAGTTGACAGGTCATCACAATGAAATTTCTCTTCCACTGTGTTTAAGTTAGGTTAAAAAGAAAAATGTAACTTTTCCACACTATCACGATCTTCCTGCTGCTTCGAGAAAATTACAATTACAAACTGACACCACCAGCCTCAACACTTCCTGCTCACCTGCAGCCAGGCACGTACCCAGGATTTTTTTTCGGGGGGGGGGGGGGGGGCAACCAACTCCATCATCATCATCATCATCATCATTGTCGTCGTCATCGTCATCATCATCATCATCAGCGTGTTTTATGTCCACCGCAGGACGAAGGCCTCTCCCTGCGATCTCCAATTACCCCTGTCCTGCGCCAACCGATTCCAACTAGCGCCCGCGAATTTCCTAATTTCATCGCTCCACCTAGTGTTTTGTCGTCCTCGATTGCGTTTCCCTTCTCTTGGTACCCATTCTGTAACCCTAATGGTCCAACGGTTATCTAACCGGCGCATTACATGACCTGCCCAGCTGAAGTTTTTTCCTCTTTATGTCAATTAGAAGATCGTCTATACCCGTTCGCTCTCTGATCCAAACCACTCTCTTTCTCTTTTAACGTTATGCCTAGCAATCTTCGTTCGATCGCTCTTTGCGCGGTCCTTAACTTGCTCTCAAGTCTCTGCCCCATATGTCAGCACTGGCAAAATGCACTGATTGCACACCTTACTTTTCAATAATAATGGAAAGCTTCCAGTCAGGAGCTGGCAATGTCTGCCGTATGCGATCCAACCTATTTTTATTCTTCTGTGAATTTCCTTCCTATGATCAGGGTTCCCTGTGATTAATTGACCTATAGGTTAACATACTCCTTCACAGTCTCTAGTGGCCGACTGGCGATCCTGATCTCTTGTTCCTTTGCCCGGCTATTTATCATTATCTTCGTCTTCTGCATATTAATATTCAACCCCACTCTTACACTCTCTCTGTTAAGGTCTCCAATTATTTGTTGTAACTCGTCTGCATTGTTGTTGAATAGAACAATGTCATCGGCAAACCGAAGGTTGCTGAAATATTTGCCGTCGATCTTTACTCCTAAGCCTTCCCAGTTTAATAGCTTGAATTCTTCTAAGCGCGCAATGAATAACTTTGGAGAAATTGTGTCTCCCTGTCTGACCCCTTTCTCTATAGGTATCTCCCTGCTTTTCTTTTGTAGAACTAAGGTAGCTGTAGAACCTCTGTAGATGTTATTTCGCGAAGGACGAGTCAGTAAGACGAGAAACTATTTACAGATTATATTTACAAAAACGTTGCAGCGCTGACCGGTTAGATTCACAGCGCGAGCCCAGTTCGTTCTTCCTCCTCTTTTCTGGAGTTATGGCGTCTACGCGCCTCGTTCAAGCAAACAAATACCACACGCATGTAGCAATATTTTCCAAGCTTTTTACGTAAGCGTTCTGTACTCCTTGATTACGTAGTGCATCTACGATTGCTGGTATCTCTACTGAATCAAATGCCTTTTCGTAATCTATATAAGCCACATAGCGAGGCTTATTGTACTCTGCAGATTTCGCGATAACCTGATTGATGACATGGATGTGATCCAGTGTAAAGTATATCTTCCTGAAGCCAGCCTGTTCCCTTGGTTGACAAAATCCAGTGTTGCCCTTATTCTATTGGAGATTATTTTGGTTAATATTTTATATAATACTGGGAGCAAGCTAATGGTCCCATAATTGTTCAATTCTTTAACGTCTCCTTTTTTTGTGGATTAGTATAATATCTGCATTCTTCCAGTTTTCTGGGACCCTTGCAGTCGATAGACACTTCGTATAAAGAGCCGCCAGTTTTCCAAGCATTATGTTTTCTCCATCTTTGATTAAATCAACTGTTATTCCACCTTCTCCTCCCGCTCTTCATCGTTTCATGTCTTGCAGGGCCCTTCTGACCTCATCGCTAGTTATAGGAGAGTTTCTGTATCCTGTTCATTACTGTTTCTAAGTGAGCTATCGTGACTCCTCTGGGTGCTGTATACAGGTCAGCTTAGAATTTTTCCGCTGCTTTTACTATATCTTCGAGATTGCTGATGATATTATCCTTCTTATCTTTTAGTGCATACATCATTGTTTGTCCTATGCCAGGTTTATTTTTTACTGATTTCAGGCTGCGTTCATTTTTTACGGCTTCTTCAGTCTTTCTCATGTTATAGTTTCGAATATCAGTTATTTGTTTTGCCTTGTTGATCAGTTTTGACAGCTCCGCGAATTGCGTAACGCTGTACGGCCTCCAGTCCCATACAACCGCGTAGAGCGCAGGACTCTGCGATTCTAGACGTACAGCGCTCACCGCGAAAGGTTAGAAAAACACCCACATAAGCACAGCAGAGAAGTGGCTACGTGAGGCGGTTCCAAACAAGTAATTGTTCTCCACTTCCGGCGGCGTTTTCTCTACTTCCTTTTTAAATAAAAAGATGTTGATCCATAATTATTCTCATAAACAACGGTTAACTTATTTATTATTCGCGTTTGCTTGCAGTTTGGTTGTTACCTTGGCTCTCTCCCTTAGTAGATCGCTTAATTTCTCAACTCCTTGCGATTTTTGTTTCCAGTTGCCAATTTTGCACGAAAAGTGCTATACAATTAGGGAAAAACAGACGAGGTAACGGGTGACAGTCATCTTACTTATGGGTTTAAGGGTTATTGCAGGGTTTCATGATGGACGCTCTTTCACATTATTTTATTTCCCACCTTATCTAACCCATATCAAGTGTATATGGTTCCGGGCATCTGCCAGCGTCGCAGCGAGCCGTAACTCAAGGAAATAATGAAGCAAAGGGATAAGTTAAACGCAATTGGCGTTTTCTCCGGCCGCAACTCGTTTCATGAGAGCACACACCAGCTGAGTAACAGCCGCATCCCTCTCCTGGTCCCAGGACCAGCCTAAACAAAGAAGGTTGAACTAACAAAAGCAACAGCTATGCGCGTGACGGTTGAATAGATGGTGACAATTGAACGCATCTCGAGTTAATCGCGCGGGTGCGGAATCTATGAGAAAACTGTCCTTCACATTACAAGAGATGCCGATAACTACCGCCATCTAAAAGGAGTGAAAAAGGCAGCATAATGCTGACCGATGAACAGCTGCCAAGTCTCAACATTGATCTGGCGGCGCTTTAGGAATGTGTGAGGAGTGGTGGCGTGGGCGTGGAGGGGTTGGGGGGGGGAGGGTATGCCGCTTGATTTTGGGGGGGGGGGGCCGGGCCCCCCCCTGGGTACGTGCCTGCCTGCAGCTTGAATATAGAACACACTGCGTACTCTGATCCCAGGTAGCTATACCCGTTGCTGAGATCTCAAATATGTAAAAATCTCAAGCAGCAGTAGTGACCGGGTGGCGCAGAGGGATGTGACCGAACGCATCCGTTAAGCGGAAGCCCGGGCCCAACTCCGACGTGGCCTATTCAAATACATGTAAAAGGCAAAAACGTTTTTCTGAGATAACCCCTAAACCGATTTTAATCAAATTTGTTGCATTTTAGAGAGAGTTAAATTCTAGGGACTGTTGGTAGCGCAATTTCGATTTAGGTCCTGAATTTCGTTAAGATTTTCAAAAATTCGGAAGTTTGAAGAAGATAGAAGCACGAAGTTTACAGATTCATAACTCTCTGCATAAAAAACAGATATCGCGGTTCTGTAAACGGAACCCATTAGATCATTCAAAGCGGACAAATTCGATACGTCATTTTATATCTTACCTGAATTTATTACGCCGTATACAAGGGTTCTGCAAAAGCTGTATTTCCATATTACTAAACTTTTTGAGATTCATGTGTAACATGTCAATTTTGTCCGCTTGAAATGTACTATTAGATGCGATTCACGGAATTGTATTATCAATTTTCGTTGCTGAGTTCTGGAGTTCTGTTGAGTTCACTCTGGAGTTGTAAACTTGAAAGTGTCGTCTATCGAAAATTTTCAATTTTTCGCCAATTTCTAATAAAAAATTGACGACCTAAATAAAAAAATCCGAAACCAACAGTCACTAGATTTTAAGCTTTTAAATGCAACAATCCTTGTCAAGTTTGGTGCAGTGGTTGCCGAAAAAAGTGAATTCTCCTTTTACGTGTATTTAGATAGGAGCACCCAAGCTAAAGATTCCTCTTAAGGCACGGTCGACCGCGGTGCGCCGTGGGTTGACGTGTGCAACAGTTCAGTCGAAGCGCCATTTGTTTCGGTTCCTAAGCTGAGCGCTCCAGTTATGTTTTTGGGATTGATTGAAGAGATCGCGTCCATGGCCGTGACGGCTGTGGTTTTATGGAAGGCATTTAAAACGTATAACGTCTTTTCGCCACATAACACTGACATAAAATCAACACTCGAATATAACTTGCACAGCGAGAGCGGCAGCAAACTAAATAAAATTAGGGTATTGAACCGAAACTGAACCTAAAAATAAAAATAAAACTAGAGGTGCTCGGTTCAGGTTGGCCACCTTCCCTGAAACTTTTTACCCATAGACTACCTGCACTTATGGTTCAACCTAAAGCCCCTGCATCTACGCGCCACCGCCCTTGGCCGGCGGTGGCGCGTAGATGCAGGGGCTTTAGTTCAACCATGCCACCTGCATGCAAACGCAAACAAACTTGATGTCATTGTATAAGTAGCAGCACCATTATTATGTTGTCACCAACTCGCCTCAGGAAGGTATAAATGTTAGTAAATACTCTGAGCGTTTGAAATTGGTAACCGCCAAACAGTTCTCCGGAGGACGGAGAAAATGAAGCGCTTCCTACCTGGACGGTTGTTCTCGATCACATTGGTATGTAAATTAAAGTGCTGTGTAAATCACGTGTTACTTCCGAGGCGTGCTTCCACAGTGGTGTGTGTGCGTGTGCGCGCGTGTGTGTGTGTAACTGTTGGCGGCCTGAAGAAGCATGCGTAACTTTCTTTCCTTTCTGTTTTAAATGTTTCGTGGAGCGCAGGACCGCTGTATAGTTTCCGTAAAGAATAAAGTTACGCTGCTTTCTTGCAATTAAATTCAGGTTGTGCAAACGAACGCAAACTTGTTCAAACCTTCATTTTTCACTCTGGAATTGAACAGAAACAAAGAACCGGAACGAAAGAAAGTTTCAGCTCTACCCTCTGAAGTTTAAAATAAAGTTCTACGAGCCGAAAAGCAGCAGGCAGACTAAAAGGCAAATAACGTCACCGGAGTGCCGTTCCCAGCGCCGCCATAGGTCGTGTGCACGAAGCCATGTCAGACCGGAGATGTCAACCTATGCGATGTCATTCGTATATCAGTACTATTTGATTAGCGTGGGGAACTTAGTAATGTCCAGTGGAATCGATCAAGGATTGTGCGCCCTGTACCTGAGTAGTAATGTTTTCGTCGTTTTTTTCCAGCGTCGGTAAATCAACATTCCACTCAAGCTAGTGCCGCAATATTTTTCTTCCGCGGAGCGCATCTTTGCGTAGGTGTGCCTCTATTTCGTGCAAATCAACTGGTATGCTCTTGTCCTTCGGCAGCAAATAGAGCGACAAGCCCAACTGGTGGAAGAATCGAAGTTCATGTCTAAGTACCCAGGGAGAACAGTTCCCGGAGGAGCTCTGGTTTTCCAGAAACGACAGAAGAAAGGGGTGAGACTTGCAGCACAGTCTATTAGAAAGTCAGGCTGATGGGAGAAATTCGCACATGAGTGAACTGCTGGAAGTATACGAACCGGCTCATACATTTTCACATGTAAAATGTCACCAAATTGTCTTGGCGCTGCACTACGTGCCCGCAGAGAGTTTGTAGAGCTGGCGTTAAAATAGCCACACAGCAGGGTTAGAAAAAAATACAAAAACAAAAAATACCAAGAAATGCATTCCGTTTGCTTTGCAGAGTTCATCGTGTGCTACTTTGTTTCATCCCGTCCTAAAATATGGTCAAATCTCAAGTAAAGGCCTTCCGTATTTTGTAAATCGACAGAGGTGTGCAAACACGCTGAATTACATTAAAGGGACACTAAAGGAAAATATTAAGTAAAACTAAAGTGATTAGCGCTTGAGAATCTCTAAGGCATCAATATTATCGCGAACAGAACCTTAATAATGGAGAAATTGAGGTAAATGCAGGACATAATTAGCGACTCCCCTGGTATACTTGCCCGATTCTGTCACAAAAGGAAATAAAATGCTACTTATCCAGTTCTATTTCATCTTTAGCAAAAAGAATTAATTGAGATTACACTTGAAAACGTCGAAAGGTTTCGTTTTCGCTCGTCTCCGTGCCACCCACGCTTTAGCGTTTCACTAGTTTCATTATCGTGCAGTGCTGCGCTGGTTTTGCTGGCTCGTGAAACTCGCACAAACTGAAAGTAGTAGAGAATTCAACTTCCATGTGATGTCGCAGGATGCCCGAACGGTCCACGACATTTGACCACAAAGCAGCTGCAACGGCAAATCTACCGCTGTCTTGGCTCGGTTTCTCCATGGCCACGCGTTTGCGCTTTGGGCAATAGACCGTACCGCCGTCTGTCGTGCGCCGTTTTACTGCCAGACGGTAACAAAGGGCAGTGACGGTGTATACACCGTCACCCCTCCCCCCGGTTGGGTGGCTGGAGATTTGAATTTCGAAAAAGGTATTAGGACCCTCCAGATGCAATTTTCTCGTAAACTTAGTATTCACACGAAACAAGCGTTGCGAGGTTTCTGGAATGGTATTTAGACAGTCCTCGTAGACTTAGTAATTGCCTTGCCTTTAGAGTCCCTTTAAGCCAAAACGTCGTGTTATATACAGTGTCGGCAGATGTCTGGCACCAGATGCACCAGACGGTTTGTAAGTAATGTACGTAATGGCAAGCTCATTTTGTCAGTTTTGGTGGCTGTCATTTGCTGAATGGGAAAGTGTACTAAGATAAGATCTGGAATGGAGTCTGTCTCAAGAAATGCATTGTAATTTTTGAAGGTCATGACTCATAAGACAATCTCAATTAAGTGCCAAAGATGGAGTAATTGAAGGTCAGGTGAATGCAAAGCTCGTGCAGAAGCTTAAACAATTAGCATGGGACCGAGTTTGAGCGTATTTTAAGTGACGGTATGAAAACAGTCCATGCGGAAGCAGTAAGAGAAGCAGAGCGAGCGAGAATAACGTCAAGTTGACTTTTTATTATAACAGATTACTCAAGGTTGCAAGAAATTTGAATGCGTCAATTTAATTTATAATGTCGTCTTTGGGGATAAGATGTCCAGCAGAGATAATTTAAAGGCCAAATGCAACGAAATTTTGAAGAGCGCAGAAAGGCTAGTTTTAGATAGTGTAGATAAAATTTTGCACGGAAGCTTCTCTTAGACTCAAATACGAGTGAATGCACCACGTGAACATGTCTGACGACTAGTTTCGAACACAGTTCATTTACCCCAGCAGCCAGATTTGACCATGGACTGCCCAGTGAACCATGCTGGAGTCAGACAAACAATACCGCAAAGTGGGTGAAGTTCCCAAAGAATGCTACTCGCATATAAAAGACGCCGACGCCGTTATCGGTCGCAGGCATTCTCGGCATTACACCCGGGACTGGGCATGCAGCGCCCACGGTGCGCTGAAAATCTGAAGACTGTGGTCTGGGATCTGCGTCATATCCGCTGACCACCAGGTACACGCATTGTCTGCTTAGGTGTTTAAGGGTTCTTGAGAAACACATGCAATTATCCGTACTGAAAAGGTTGCTGCAATAGTATACAGGGTGTCCAAGCTAACTTTAGCCAGAGTTTAAAGATATGCCGATGCTTTCTAAGACGAAGCGAGTGAATGCATGTTGCTGACTATCGTATGAAGTAAGTCGAACAATTTTTTTAT
Source organism: Dermacentor albipictus (assembly GCF_038994185.2). Classification (NCBI taxonomy): domain Eukaryota; kingdom Metazoa; phylum Arthropoda; class Arachnida; order Ixodida; family Ixodidae; genus Dermacentor; species Dermacentor albipictus. Next base: position 112,925,936 of record NC_091821.1, read on the forward strand.
TCTGCTTACCTGCATAATGAGTCAAGATTAATTACCCACTTCTGAAACAACGAAGTTGGGCAAAACATTCCACTTAGAAAGTTGTAGAGCGGTTTGCAAAACGTCCGATTGAACAGTTTGTAATTTCCTGTACATTATGTTTTTTTTTTTCGATTACTGCAGATGCCCGCGGAAAAAAAACACGTGACATGCCTGCTTGCGCGCCGTGATTGCAGTGTTTCCAAACGTTCCGCGTACAAACGAACATAGCATTCAACAGGGTGCTCTACCGCGACAGGGCAACGACGTAGGCGTTGGCTGTGCGACTGACAACAGCAACCGTTATCGCTTTCACTACGATAACGGTTGCCCTGTCGCCTTTTAACTATTTCCGTACCGCGCCCATTGTGTATCGTTAGCCCGCTAACGATGATTTGAAACGCCACTTTCGAGAGCTTTCGCGCCACTCACGAACACACTGCGCTATCGGACGTGAAGGAGAACTATATTTTTATTTTCTAAAGCAGTTCGATTTTTTTCCCAAGAGGCGGTAATTTATGAACGTGCTCCGAAGTTTCGCGATCGTCAAAGTAGGAAGCAAAAATGGCTGCCTCCGGGAGCAGCGCTCGCGCACCGAATGATCGAAGATCTCGCGATTTCGCTGCGTCTGCGGCTCATTCTATTGACGGATCGTGCAGCAGCGAGTCTGAGGATGCTGCCTTTTCGTCGGACTTGGACTCTGAGAGGGACTACCGACGCAAACCAGCCCGGGACATCGGCGGCCGCAGCCCGGCACGCCCAACTGTAGTGCTCGCAGTTAAAAATTTTTCGTTGAACAGGTATTCCACTACAAATTTTTTTTCGGAGATAGTGTCAATTAGACGGCAATATATTTTGTATCTCAATTTTTTTACATAATGTTCTTAGTAGATACAAGCGTGTCTTTAGAAACTTTGTTCAGTGTTATCTCACAATCTTGATACTGGCAATTTATATCTTTTTTATAACATATATCTCGTTAACAAAACCTTTATGCGTGAAAAGTGCATTCATTCTGCTTTTTGTTTATGTATTACATAAAATATTCAGTGCAGTAGTTCCTTCAGAACAGCATCTGGCGTAATCTACAAAAACACCTATTTTTCCCATGGTAAGTAAGGAAAGAGTAAGCGGCAGCACACTCGGCTACAAGCTGTGTTCGTTTGTACGCGGAACCTTTAGGAGCATTGCAATCACGGCGCGCAAGCGGGCATGTCACGTGGTGTTTTTCTTCTGTATCTTGCGGGCATCTGGCAGTAAGCGGAAAAAAACTAATACGTAATAGATCGAAAATTATAAACGGTTTAATCGGACCGCTCTACAACTTTCTAAATGGAATGTTTTGCCTAACTTCGTTGCTTCAGAAGTTGGTTAATTAATTTAATAATTACGCAATTAGGCATAATAAAAAATAGCGACTTACTACATACACTAGTCAGCAACATGCATTTGATCGTGTCGCCTTAGAGTGCATCGGCATTTTTTTAAACTCTGGCTAAATTTACCTGGGACACCCTGTATACATATTTATATCTAATTTAGCCAAAGTGATATTTCGTTGCATTTGGCCATTAGTGGAAAGACACCTCACAAAAGTAAATTGCTGCGCGAAAGAACCACGTACCAAGTTACAATGAATATACCTGATATATCATAATGACGATTCATTGCCAATAATGATTAGCCAATTTAGCAACATTTTTTTTTCTTTAACTATATGCAAAAGTGTATATAATGTGGTAATTCCTCTTCAGATACAGCAGTAAAATTGTGGCTCCGAAAAAAATATTGCAGGTAAATTAAATAGATGAAGCCGTGAAACCTCTATAAGTGTACATGAAACAGATTTGGGCAGGAACAATTTTAAACAGTACCTGCTCTGCACTTTACCAGGAAATCTAAAGGGCTGCCACATTCCGTGCGAAACAAGGGTGATGGACTATTAAATTGTATAGTCACACCTGTCTGGGCAGACCTAATTACCTCGCTTAACAGATGTTACAGTTCTTTAAATGCTAAAATCGGGACTGGTTCCTTTTCAGCTTGGCTACATGGTTTCTTCTAGGCTGGTATCTGCACATATTTGTGAAACAAAAAATATTGTTAACTAAACTGGATTGGCAAATTACACCTCTGAAATACTGGAAATGTCATTCACCATGAGCGAAGTGTTAACCAGAAAGTATGCACATATGAAAAACAGGCTTGAAGTTCCCGTGCTAGCTCCCCGTAATGTAATGAGACTTGAGCAGTGCCTGCACAAGCACTAAATGGCTCAAGAATGCAAAAATTGAAACCTGCGATATTGATTTTTTTTTTCTTATTACGTGTGTGCAGCAAGTCTATTTCGACTCGGGAGACTACTACATGGCCAAGGAAAGAGACCAGAGAGTGGTTCTGCGGGGGCTCCCCACCGTTCCCCAAAACCTCATAGGAGTGGCCACCACCAAAACGGAGTCACTGCCACTGCGCAAGCCTTCGCCGGTGCAAAGCAAGCTGGCCTCGGAGCCTTTTTCTACAAGGTTAAAAGTGGGGGCTGCCCACTCTATACAGGGCTCTACGTGACATGTCGTGAAACTCTTTTGCTGTTGCTGCTGTTTTTGTTCACAGCTGCAAGCAACAGGGGCCATTAAACCTAAACTGGTCAGATGCTTAGGAGGTCAACCGATCCACTTTTTGCTCGCTTTGGTGAGACTGGACAAACTATTAAGACCAAACCATTGATCTGGTGTTTCAAGTTCAAAAGTAAATGCACTAGCGCCCGTTTCATTCATTTCAGTCAAATTTTTTCATGGCATATCATACTTGAGCCTAATTCACAAATCTCTGATATAGTTGATCACAGTAATGTCTGTAAAAGTTGCAGCATGAGAGGCTCACCTCATTCAACAGCTGGGGTGGGAGCAATATTGAGCAAACTATTCCAGAAGAGGCAACTGTCTACCCTATGGCCATATGGGCCCATTTCCAGCTTCAGTGTTGACAGAATTCATCGAAATTCATGAACCTTAAAGCTCTTCGGACACCCGTATTCAAATTAGGCCAATTTACACTTGCAACATTCAAACAGCATTTCTGTAGGGAGATTGAGGCACTCACACAATTAACTATTTTGATATATTGGCAAATAGTATACAGGTGCAATATGTTACCAGTGCCAGTTGAACTGCAACTTTTCAGATGATCCTCCCTTGTCATTTTACCTCTAGCAAAGTTTTTGACAGGGTGTTGCAAATGAGTTGCATTTTCTGCACGACAAGCTCAGGCATATGTCGGGATTTACATTTTTTAGCCGCACTTACATAAAAAACATTCTTGCAGAAACACTTCATTGGTAAAACAGACTAAAAGCAGAACAAGACCAAATGCTGGGCTTTCCTGCAAGGTGTGTAAATGATCATGTTGGTCTGCTTTCTTGCAGCAAAAGTGTCCGAAAGGAGCACTCTCCATGCAGTGGCACAGACTCACTTCTGGACAAAGAAGACAAGGAAGGTGCAGTTCCTGCTGTTAACCCATAGTTTGCCTGGTGCCCCTAGTTCCTTTTTTCAGTCAGTTTTACATAGACTATTTTGGCACCTTCTTAAATGCCATCTTTCCCATTGAATAGTTCTTGGACTTGCAGTTTGTAGGTCTGAACCTGCCCTTCAGCTTTAATTAAAATAAAAATGAGCTTGGTGAGAGCTCACAGTGACATTTTACCAATCGGTATTGCTGGCTCTGTTTTACACTGTGTGTTGCCGATCTACATTTGGGTTCCACTTACCAGTACATTAAAGCCATGCTGATTGCATACACTACAAAAAAATATTGCAGGTAATTATCTAAAATATTTCGGCACGAGAAAAAAAGCCATAGTGAGCACGGATGGTCGCCAAGTCTAATCACCGGGTGTTGGTTTTTATAATTTTAACTTTTCTGGAGTAATATTAGTGGTATGTATAAGCAAATATCATTTCTATGGAGCATTTATCACCTATGCATTACAATAGCATACCTTATAATGTGATCTTCTACAGAGCATATTTTCCTGTGATCCATGCCATTGGTGCAATAAATAAACAATGCACAGATTTTTTTTTTTTTTTCATATCAATGCCCGTTTGCCATCTCTTCTTGAATCAACAGTGAACACACTGCAGAACGAACCACTGTTTTGATAAGCTGATGAAGAAACTGCTGGGAATTACAAACAGGCTTTTGACCATGCCTGAACAAGTTCAGAATAGGAAGAAAAAAAAGTTGTTTATCATGCGATTATTGTACTTAAAAAAAAAGAAGCATGACAGACTAATTTCAGAAGTAGTTGTCTGGATGTTGGTCATCGAAGAATGTGACAAACTGTGCGGAAGCGGTGGCACTGCCATCGTCAACTTTGTTTATCTGCGGCTTCTCTGCATTGCAGTGTCTGTCGTATCTTGCCACACAACGATAAACGTCATCTGGCTCACCCGCACTTCCTTTCTACAACACTGCGAGCCCAGTACTTCCAAGTCATGAACGGCATGCGCGCTATCAGCATGACAGAGCATTCTCAACAGGAAAGTAGCGAGCGCAGCATTTTCAGGAAACGCAAGCAGGGGCACAGCCGCACCGCAGTGAGCATGGCGCTCACGAACCACTTCATCTTTCTCGTCCAGGTCCTTGGTTTTTTGTTGCCCCACAACGTATGCATACAGGATCACGGCCCGGCTTCGCTGCTTGATCTTCCGTTTACTGAAATCCATGGAACACAGCGGATGCGCACCCTGTCCGGCGCAGCCCTCGACGAGATGGACTGGCGGGAGAGCGAACCCTATCGCTTCACTTCTACAACTGAGATGGCAGCGACACCAACGGCGTATAAATGGAGCAACTTGTCGATCGTCGACATTGGGAACGGCCGCGCCGCAGTGAGCATGGCGCTCACGAACCACTTTATCTTTCTCGTCCAGGTCCTTGGTTTTTTTGTTGCCCCACAGCGTCTGCATACAGGATCACGGCCCGGCTTCGCTGCTTGATCTTCCGTTTACTGAAATCCATGGAACACAGCGGATGCGCACCCTGTCCGGCGCAGCCCTCGACGAGATGGACTGGCGGGAGAGTGCACCCTACCGCTTCACTTCTACAACTGAGATGGCAGCGATACCAACGGCGTATAAATGGAGCAACTTGTCGATCGTCAGCATTGGACACTGCCCTCCGCAGTGAGCATGGCGCTCACGAACCACTTCATCTTTCTCGTCTAGGTGAGGAAGGATTACGGGAAATGTTTTCGTAGTAACAATGTGTTTCTTGTGGTGCTGCCGTGCCCATGGCAAGTGTGTTCACTTGTTGCCGAGTATGGTGTTTCCTTAAGAAATTTATTACTCTTGTCTGGAGGCATAGAAAGTAATCCTGGTCCTACTATTCAAGAAGTCATGAACGAAATACGCAAAATGGCTGCAGATCTTAACGACATTAAAAGCGAGAACAAGGCGGCTTCTGAATCCTTAGCAATCATTCACGCCAAACTGGATGGACTGTCGCACATCGAGGGTAGGGTAGGTGACGTAGAAGACAAAATTATCCGATTGGAACGAACCGTGACTAACCTAGCACGGCAGGTTGACGACCTCGAAAACAGAAGTAGGCGATCGAACCTAATCGTTTACGGAATTAAGGAAGAACAAGAGGAGACTGTCGAGCGCCTTGAAAATGAAATATGTGTGAAACTCGTTCAAAATAAACTTGGTGGCACTATTTCTGGAATAGAGAGGATTCACCGCCTTGGGGCCAAAAAAGAAAACAAGACACGTCCTGTTATTTTTAAGCTGCTTGATTCCAGAGATAAAACTAACATATTTAAGAACTGCACCAAACTAAAAGGTACCACCATATCAGTCAGTGAAGATTTCTCGTTAAGGGTGCGTAATATTAGGAAACAACTATGGGATAGCTGCAAGACCAATCGAGAAAATAAGGATAAAGTCAAATTGATTTTTGATAAAATTAAGGTTAATGATGACGTGTTCGTTTGGGACGAAGAAAGTGGTGACAAAGTACCATTAAACAGGAAAAAGCAGAACTTTGCAAAAAACGGGAACAGCCTGACCAACAAGAAAAGCTAACTATAGTGAACATTAATTCCAGAAGCGTTGTAAACAAAACCGAAGAATTAGAAGCGTTTCTTCTGGAGCACTCTCCGCAAATAGTCACAATCAGTGAAACATGGCTGTCATCACGAATTCCGAGCAGCGGTATCTTTCCACCCGGCTATATTGTCCTGCGCAAAGATAGGTGCGCTCGGGGGTGTGGTGTTGCAATTTTGGTGAGAGACGACATTCCAACGATGCCCATGCCTGACGTACATGGTATAGAAGCATTGTGGTGTAAGATTACTGTCGGTAAATTTGTATTCTTCGTCGGAACTATGTACAGGCCCCCAAACGCCGATTGCAGTATGCTTCACGCACTGGCTGATTACATGCAACGTCATCTTCAGGATACTCATAAAATTATACTCACGGGTGACTATAACCTACCCTCAATAGACTGGGCAACGCTTGACGGCGGAACTGCCGATCCGTCCTGCGCAGAAGCATTGCTGGAAATTGCCTTTAACTTTAGCCTCAAGCAGATTATACATGCACCAACACGTGTAACCACGAAAACCAGCAATATATTAGACCTCACCTTCTTCAGCGACAATATTCCCGATAACACAATCTCTTGGGAAACAGTCAATGGCATTGCAGATCACAAAGCAACCATATGTTCATTACAATTGCACAACCGGCCGCGAGCGCGAAAGAAAGAGACTCAAATATACGACTGGACAAATGCTGATGACGTTAGTGTTCTTGACTCCCTAGAAGAATCTTACCCAGAATTCCTTCGGTGTTTCCACGATGAAAGCATGCCAACTGATAACCTATGGGTGCTTTTCAGGGCCAATGTTGATCACTGTCTCAGAAAATTCATTCCTAAGAAAATAAAAACGGTACGCAAAACGAACCCATGGATATCAAGAGAGATTATACATTTAAAACGCAGACTTGCAAGGCTCAGAAAGCTTAGAAACAAAAGAATTTTTTTCATCAATTGTACAAGAAAAATTAGCGAACTTTCTCACGCGTTGAAGATAGCAGTGAAAACTGCTAAACAAAAGTACTTAGATGAAACCTTAAATAATTTCATTAAAAAATCCCTTCATAAATTTTGGCACTAGCTCAAATCTAGGGTTCCGAAGAAGAGCAACTTATTGCCAACAGAAGCCTTAACCAAGGCTACCCAATTTAATCAATTTTTCCAATCAGTTTTCACAGTAGACAACACTATCCCAGACAACATCGCACAGACAAGTGACATAGGTGAACTACCATGTGAGCTAAATATAAAGGAAGCGGGAATTCTTTCTTTATTACTTTATCTTGATATAAAAACATCCAGCGGCCCAGATAACATTCCAAATACTTTTCTCAGAAGGTACGCTGAATGGGTTTCTAAATACTTATTGCTAATTTTTACAAAATCGTTGAAAACTTCTGAGGTTCCACAAGAAAGGAAAATTGCAAAAATTATTCCGATACATAAATCAGGTGATGCTACAAATCCTTCAAACTTCTGTCCTATTTCACTCACTTGTACAGCAGGAAAAATTCTTGAGCATTTAATATTAAAACACATCGTAACTTTTGTTGAAAGTAATTCTCTAATTAACCCTAACCAACATGGATTTAGGAGTGGTTTGTCTACAACAACTCAATTAATAGAGACTATTCATGACCTAGCATTAACAATCGATAAGCAAGGACAGGTAGACATAATTTTTCTAGACCTATCAAAAGCTTTTGATCGGGTATCGCATCCAACACTAATCCATAAGCTGCAAGGAATTCTGGGACACGGTATTCTTACAAAGTGGTTAAAAGCATATTTGTCAGGACATCAACAACTCGTTCATTTCGAAGGGCAATCCTCAGACTACGTTGACGTTTTATCCGGTGTGCCTCAGGGCACAGTTTTAGCTCCCATTCTCTTCCTTCTTTTTATTAACCACATCGCAAACGGCATTGACACAACGGTACGCATGTTCGCAGATGACTGCATTATTTATAAACCAATACATACCAAGGATGATCAAGTTGTTCTGAATGACGCACTTAAAAATATAGCAAAATGGTGTCAAGACTGGCAGATGACGCTAAATGCAGAAAAAACTGTCTGCATGACAGTAACGAGAAAGAAAGAACCACTAACCTTTCCATACCAAATTCAGCAAAAAGAACTACACAGGGTAGAAGAATACAAGTATTTAGGTATAATTATCTCTTCCGATCTAAAATGGAACTAACACGTGTCATACGTGGCAACAAAATCACTCTCAGCGCTTTTTTCCCTCAAACGGTCCCTCAGATATTATTATTATTATTTGTTTTGCACACATATACACATATACACAGGTAACAGGAAAGGGATAGCGAGGAGCAGGCTGGCAACTGCCACCGGAAGGGGCACAACGCCTGCCTACTCTTCTGAAGATACACTTCACCCAACACCAAACTACTCGCGTACACGTCACTCATTCGCTCCGTTATAGAATAGGGCGCCATATGCTGGTTTCCATACACTAAATGTGCCATAGCGAAATTAGAGAACGTACAAAGAAAAGCAGTAAGATTCATTTATAATAAATACCGTCGTCATGATTCCCCAACTGAACTTCTACGCTTAGCCGGACTCTCAACAATTAGCGATCGTGCTAGATATCTCTGACTAAAATTCCTGTTTATTCTCCAGAGCAATGCCCTAAAAATAGACAAAAATAAGTTTTTAGTACACTCTAACGCTAGAATTTCAAGAATGAAACACAATAAACAATTATCTGAGTATAGGTTTCACAATGACACCTTCAGATATTCATACTTCCCACAAGCTATCAGAGAATGGAATATGTTACCACAAGAAGTTGTCGATTGTACAACCCTCGATTCTTTTTTGTCTAAGCTGTCTAACCATATCTTTGTTGCTACATGATGAAATGTGGTTTTTTACATTATGTTCTATTGTCACCATGAATGCGCACTGTCTATATTGCTGTACGTGTGTGTGTATAAGCTTATTTTTTAAACCAAAGCCAAGGCCTCTTGTAAACGATTATCGTTGAACCCTGTGTGAATGATGTATTTTCCCTTTTATGGATGTACCCTTTCCTGCCAAAGCCTTCGTTAAGGCTAGCAGTATGTACCAAATAAATAAAATACAGATGACGATTACTGTTGTGTGGCAAATATACACCCCAAAGGGTGTACATTTGTTTAACAGTGTACATCTAGTTCACTCCAAAAGCAGTTGCACCCTTTGTGGTGTATATTTGCCACACACCAATAATCGTCATCTGTCTTGTCCGCATTTCCTTTCTTTAACGCTGTGAGCCCGGTACTTTAAAGTCACGAACGGCACACGCATTATAAGCATGACAAAGCATTCTTGACAATAAGTAACGAGCACAGCGTTTTCAAGAAAGGAAGTACAAGTAAGACAGATGACGATTATTGTTGGGTGGCCAATATACACCCCAAAGGGTGCAAATGTTCTTAGAGTGTTGGTCTATCAGATCAGGTGATACCACAGCTTCCCTGGCCAACCAGCTTCACAGCGTGGATTGGAGCCACACGGTGATGGTTTGTCAAATGAGGGCTAACGATGTGATGTATTTGCAGCGAGTCAACTCCCGTTGAACAAATTAACGAGAGTACAAAATGCCACCTAACGATATTTAAGTTCCAGTACTAAATACTGTTTAGCAAAATATTTGTGAACGACAAAATACTCGCGACAGTATACAAAATACAATAAGGCATTGACTCGAGCTATTAAAGTTATGACACCGGTCTGTTCACTGTGCTAGACTGTCACACAAAGGACAAACTGAAAGAAACTGACACACATGTGCGCAATTATGAAGAGTGCCGAGACCAGCATAGTAAACCGAATGATGTCGTATCAACTCGTCCTAGTTGAAGCCTTATTGGGCATAACCTTGCGCTAATTTGCTACCTGGCACTGCACAATACAAGAAATGATATGTTATGGTTGTCACCACAGAATATACTATATCGAACAGTACCCTTTTCACAGCCTGTGCCTCCGGGCTGTCTGACAGGCAGATGACATCGGGGCCAGCCATGGACAAAAGGGCCTTGAGATGGTTTCGCTTGGGCAGTTTTACAGGTGTCACTGGATATTCGGGGAATGCAGCAGCCAGTGCCCGTGCTCCTGCCTCATTTGTCCAAGGTGATATACCCACAAAGAACTCACGACCTGCAACGCACACCCATGATCTAATGAATGTAGGGAAGCGAAGCTTTCAGGAAGGATGATATCTTTTATGGCATGCAACACAGAATTAATGAGAAAAGCAAGTATAAACTTCATTTACACTTAGGAATAGGTAATGTAAATGTCACAAATTTAATTTGGAGGCAGAAACTGTGATGTTTAGTTCAATGTAATGCTTCTTCCCACTTTTAAGAGAAATGTCCTACTGTGGCTGAGGATATACCTGTGAAAAGCACGTTTCCACCTTGAATAATTGCCATTGGATCCCGGATTTCCATTACTGCAATGCCCAGTTCTTTCTTGATGGTAGCCCGTATTATGTCCAGCTGCAATGTAAAAAACAAAGCTTTCACTTATGTTTCATCAATTTGGTTCATACTGGCGACTCTGCTGAGACACACACGAACAAAAAGGATAACCGAGAAGCTTGATTAACTATTGGCTTCATATGGCTGACCCACACATCACAGACAGACACGGAAATGCATTTATTGACTCGGCAAGAAAAAGAAAGGGCAGCTCCAACGCACTTGGAACCTACATTACACGAAGCGTTCTTGAAACTTTTCAGTTAAATGCTATGCAAAGAATCGTACAATGCGTGTAATTTTATTTCCAACCACGCGCAGGAATCACCCACATTCTCCCATCATATTTTTCTTTTGGCTTTGCGGCAACGCGCATGCAACTGTTCGTGTTCTGCACCGCGTTTTACAGCATATCGAATACATGCTTCGGCCGGCAAGATGCTCCATCTTGGCTTTGAGAATGCGCTTCAGTTCCATGACACAGGTGCAAATGCCACACCTACTTTCACAGCGCAAGTTTTTATGTGCTCAGCCTTTGACACGCGACCGTGGATTACAGCAGTATCCAGGATCGGCCCAGTCCACTCGGCAACAAACCGACCGAGCAGCCACGAAACGCACCTTAGGGAAACAGGCAAAAACGTTTTGCTTTGAAAGCAAATAGTTACAGGTGCTACATGTACTATTGTCTTCTTTATGAATGGAAATACGCGAGTGCGTGACAAATAGTGAAATGTGAAAACAAAAGTGGCACCATTCCTTTTATTGCCCACACTTCTTCTCGCACTAAAGAGGATGGAAGACTGGGCGAGTTGGTATTGATTCATGGCATATAAGCAACAGCGCACTGAAAACGTCTTCGTTTTCAGTGCGCTGTTGCCTATTTCCCACTCATTTTCTTGCACGTTACCTTCTTTCTGCGTTGACACAGCATGCGAGCGACAAAGAACGGAAGACTGTACTGATAGGGTGATGATGATGTCATGCTCCCAGTTTACAGCGATAGTGCATCCAAAGGAGTATAAAGAAAAACTGTTGGAGTGGAGGGAGTGCCCGCTAAGTGAAGCCGCCACGTCGCCATCTTGCGGGGGTCAAAAGCATGCCGGCCGCCGCAGCTTATGCATTTCGGGTCGTCGTATCTTGCCGTAAGCAGTGCTGTGCGGATCCCAAAATATGCTGCGCGCTCGAGTGTTTTTAGGAAAAATGACGTACAAATCGTTGACATGTTAGAGTTGTCCTCATTTAAATAAAGTTGCAGATCAGCACTGCCTTGTGCTAAAATAAAGGGAAATTTTATATTTCAGGCTAAAAGGAAACAGCCGCTACCAATGTTCTGAGACTCTCCATGCAATGAGCATGCTAAAGCACCTACAACACCTGATGATAATGAAGGTAATAATGAGTACTTATGTTTGTTACATGTATTGCTATTTCTCATGCTACATTTTTAGCTTTTAATTTTTCTTGCTTTCTTGTTTTGACAGCTTTCATGATTGCTGAATTTCTACACTAGATTAAAGAAGGTGAACAAACGCTAATTATTGCACTAATTTTTCTTCTACTTGGTGGCTGCTGCATATTGATGTCAATAAAATGGGAAAATGCCCGAGTACTGGCATATCTGCGATCCGGAGACCTCCAATATGGCTCGCCTCATAGCCCACAGTGCTGCATTTGAACTTGAAAATCCATGAAACAATTAAAAACCACCGGAAAGGTCAGCGAACAGCGCTGCGAAGATCTTGGCAGACCGCTTCTTGCCCTTTCAGAGTGCACTCTGGTGCACTCTGAAAAACGTTTCACGCTCAGAAAAACACTTTTACGTAGCACGTATCAAGCAAGAGAAAGCTGCGTTGGGAGTTTTTCATGTTGCTCTACAATTTTCGTTAACAACGTGTTAACGATTACACTCCTGCGAAAAATTTGCACCAGCAGCAAAGAATACATTTCGTTACTGCTAGTAGAACTTGTTGTTGGGCGAGTTGGTAGATATTAGCGAACATTGTTTAACTGCGCGAACAAACGAACGAACTTTGTGGTTCGTTCGCGCAGTTAAACAATGTTCGTTACTGCTACTGTGTGTAGTTGAGCTCTGTGCCACCGGATGGCTGCACCACGCAGACCATTCATATTTGCGCTTCTGCTCATCCCGTGAAAAGACAAACAGCCAGGCCCTGTCCCCTTGCTTTGGGGCTTACCCTAATACCGGACTCGCGAAATGCTACTGCGATAGTAATGTTCTGGTGTAAGGTGACCGCTGCAAATGCGCAAACCCTGGCACCGACCGGATAGCAGCAGTCCGATGCGCTGCAGCCAGTCCGCTCGTCTGCTGCCTTGCAGAGGGACACGATGTCGCAGCTTGACATATTGCCAGTCGCTACGTTTGCAGTCCACAACGCAACAAAGTCGAATTATAGTGCTCGCGAAAAGACTGAGACGGACTCTGACTGCGGAGCTCTCGTCAAAATGGACCACGTTGTAACACAAGTAGACGACGCTTGTTGTGTGCCGGAAGTGCTTAAGTGTAGTGAGAAATTGTTCTTGTGTATTCTCTTTCTATTTCTTTTTATAGAAACAAATTAACTAACATTCCAACTATTACGAACATAATTTGTTCACCATAAAGGAGGAAAAATTATCGATGACGTGCCCTAGGGAGCCAATTGGATAGCTCGCCCTACTGACGTCAACTGGGTGATTTACGTCGTATGGGTAGAAGCGGCTGAAAATTCCGTCGAGCAGCGTGCTGCGATCGGCAGCAATGTACATTTTTAAAACCTTATAATAAACTACACACTTTACGCGGAGCACCTGGATGTGTCAATTAATGATCAGAAAGACCTAATCTAATGATTCAGTATGTTTGTACAAAGTCATCAAAATTGTTTCAGGGTCCCTTTAAAGGGCAGGAAATAAGGCCCGGGAATGAAGAATGTTTGAAAATCAGCTGTTTTCTCCATATTTTATGGCATTGTTTGGGAGGAGTCTATTTGCTGGGAAACGTATGTAAAAGTGAATTTCTTTGTAATGTACACGCGTTATTCCTGTTAGGTCTGTATATCAATATGATACATGCTTGTAATTTACTTTTCTTCAGCTGATGGCGTACGATGGAGCTTTGTACGGAAATTACTGCTGCTTACCTCATGCCACAACTTTGGATGAACGCACAAAAAGCTCGGAACGAGCATTTATATAGAGCAAAATAAACATTTCATAATTTCACAAGACGTCTTGCGTTTACTTTATTAAATTGCATGTGGCACAGATTCGTTGGAGGCTTGTACAGATCGTTCGCAAACATTTTTAGTAAATAAACAGATTCCGCGCCAAGGCCGCGCGTGATTCAGCAGTAGAAGCGAAAAAAAAAAATGCTGCGCCGATCAGCGGATCCGGCGTGGCGTGTACCAGCTGGCGTTCAAAACGCACGCGCCCAGAACCGAAACCGGAAGGTGTTGATCCCGTCCGCTTGGTGCGCTACAGTCAATTCGGCCGCTGGGCTCTATGGGAGTGTCCGCTCTTGTATTTCTTTCTTTATGGAAGTACTGGGCTTGCAGCGTTAAAGAAAGGAAATGCGGCCAAGACATATGGCGATTATTGTTCATTTGTCTTGTCCGCATTTCCTTTCTTTAACGCTGCGAGCACGGTACTTCCAAGTCACGAACGAAATGTGCATTATCAGCACGACAGAGCATTCTCGTCAGGAAAGTAGCGAGCGCAGCATTTTCAAGAAAGGAAACGCAGGCGAGACAGATGACGATTATCGTTGTGTGGCAAGATACGACCCAAAGAGTGTACTATCGTGACCAATATGAGCGGGAACACGCGAACGCGTGGAAAATAGCCCCGAACCCGACGTGGGATGATTCGCGGCGGCCGCTGTCGCAAACAAAGTGGGAAGAGCGCCGCGGTTCCACTAACTGTTTGCACTCCCGCCTCGCTGCTGCTAGGAAACGGCAGCTGATTGCGCGTCACCAGCCGCTAGCGATGGTATGAGTTCATATCTGCGCGCGCAGCCACATCCAATGATCCGTCAGGCTACGTAACTCTGAGGGATCGGCCGTGACGCAGCTTGCCGTGATACACAGGATTTGCTCGCATCTAGGTAGTGTTGGCTTAGCATTGATACGCCTGTGTTATCTTTTCTTTTGTGGAATATGCTTATAAAGTAGACCACGGCTGTCCGTGCCTAGCACTGCAGTCATATGTGTTTCAGCGCCTAACGATGTCGTGAGTGCCTTTGCATAAGCGTGAGGAAGTCGTCGAGATGTCAAAGAAAGGTTACACGCACCGCAACGTTGCTGCCTTGACAGGCTGCCAGTTGAAGACGGTCAACAGGATAGTCTTAAGTATACCAAGATGAAGGAAGCATTAAGTGTGCGCCGCAGAAGAGGCAACCCCGCGCCACGTCGATGGACCAATACGTACAAATTGTTGCTGCAGTCAATGAGAAGCCATTTCAAATTGCGAAGGACGTGCGCAGTACTCTCGACTTGGCAAATGTAAGTGACAGCACAGTACGGCAAAGGTTAAGGGAAGCCGCAGTCCGTAGTCGCATCGCCGCTCAGAAGCCTCTTCTCACAGTTGCCAACACAACTGTTCGCCTGAAGTTCGCTGTCAATCACCGCATGCATGTCAGGTGGCGGATTGGAAATACGTAATCTTCTCTGACGAATATACTTTCTCGGGCCGCTGGGACCAGCACAAATAAGTGTGGCGCATGGAGAACACACGCTTCTATCCGCAGAACAACAAGGAGGCGGCCGCAAGCGGACGCACGTCAGTAAACGTGTGGGCGGCTACTTCGCCAGACGGCCTAACTTCACTTGTAAGAATCTCTGGGAGAGTTACGAGTGCTGCTTATTGCACATTGCTGGAGCACGAGATGTTCACATATGCATTGCATGGTCCACTCCCGGATGGGTACTATCTATTTCAACAGAACTTGTCTCCTGTGCATACAGCAAAGGTCGTGACACGTCTTTTAGATGAATGAGGGGTAATGCGCCTTGAGTGGTGCGGGAAGGGTGCGGACGTGAATATAATAGAGCATACTTGGATACGTATGAATGCTAACATTTCCACGCTCTCCTTGGACTTGGCGACCGCAGATGAACTGCATAGGAAGCTATACAAGTGTGGAAACGTCTTCAAGGTGACACAGCCTTCGTCGAGGCTCTCTACGGGTTTCCACCAAAGAGAACGGAAGCCGTCATTAAAGCCGGCGGAACCATTACCCGTTATTAGCCCACCAAAGACGCAAGAAAAAGGCAAGCTAATGCTGATATATTGGGGTACTTTTTTATGTGCATTCAAAGTTTGTTACCGCGTCGCAAGAGCTCAATAAAAACTTTTCAACCGACTGCTGCGTGCAGCTCTCCGTTCACGAGAACCAGGATACAGCAGAATAGGTGTAAAAAAATAGTTTTTTCCTGCGCCTGAACGCTATTATAGGCGCTACAGTATCAAGCCAATATCACTGCCAGACGTTCCGTGCGTGTCATAGAGCAAGAGCAAGAGAGGTATTTTGCGCAGGACTATAAGCAACACATTGCCACGCCCTGCGTGCTATTGGCGGCGAGCTCGACCACTGGGAAAGCTAGCGCCACCGTCGGTGTGACGTCGCATGAGGGACCAAGTGGACACAGCGGCCGCGTCGGCTGCTTCGGAAGCGCCCAAGCGAGCTGAAAACGAAAGTTTAAAGTCCCACCTGTGCCGCGGTTCTGATTAAGTGGTCAGGCTTTACCACCTTGGGTGTCTGCTTGACAACGTTTGAAAGTACTATAATAGGAGTGGCTGCCTTTGGAGGCACGCAGCATGGTAGGCTACTGCTCGGTGCCGCATTGCCGGACGTACGCAACGGAGCCCGGTGTCAGCCTTATTCACACGTGGCCGCAGGGCAAGGAGCTGCGTGAAGCTTGGCTGGCGAAACTTAGAACTGGCAGACGGCCATCTGCTACAACTCGGGTATGCAGCAAGCACAGACGCGAGGAAAATTTCTGCTACGGCGCCAGGACTGCGTGATGTTCGGTGAGTAGCAGAAAACGCGCACTGAGACGTTCGCCCACACCCGCTGCCCGGCTAATGTCATGACGGTTTGGTCTATGAACTTCTTGATGCTAGATACTGGCAAGTTCACTGGAAAGGAAACGGAGCGGTAAGACGCACATTTTAAAAGGCACGGCATATGGTCATGTTTGTGTTATGAATTAATGCACTGGATCACGAAAATCAAGCAGAGGGAAATCGCACGCTGAGAAGACCGATAAACATACAATGCGACGCAACTTGACAAATACTATTGAAATGTCCAAGAATTTAGAAGACAAAAAAGATTGCATCGTCGCGGCGGTACATCACAGTCGCCGTAGCTAGGCGTCGAAGTCTCTATAACGGAATTATTTTTGAACAGTTCTGATAGCGTCCACGCAACAATGGTTGCTAGTGTACTGTCAAATGTTCATATGCTGCGGCCTAAAGCTCACGGCATGGTGCGAAAACGCGCTCACAGCGAAAGCAAAACATTGTGCGCGGACATGCATGCAGACGCGCAGTCGGTCGATGCGAACCCGTGCGATCGCTGGATTGAGGCTCCATTCTGTTATGCCCCATTTGGTTATACAGACAGCCCACTATAAGAACATATTTCACATAGTTTACTCTCAGCGTTTGCCTACCTTTCACGCAAGAAGCCGGTTCGGGAGACTCCATCGCGGCGACCGCGCGCAGTGGCGTTCACGTACTGTACGTATTCGTTAAAGAGATAGCGACTGTAAGCGATTCTGTGCCTTCAGTATACCCAAGATTATTACATCGACAGTCAAAAACTTCCCTCCTTTAGAGTACCTGCATAAATGTCCAGGAGGGTTGCCGCATGGTGTTTTTATTGAGCGCCGTATGCGAAACCCATGAAGAGCGCGCCGCGTGATCCCTCATACTACGCAACTGAGGCGCTTCCGACAGATGGCGACTCCGTAACTCCTCGCTACCAACAAGCATAGAGTTTCTTACAAAATTACTAGAGGGAACTCTGGCGCTAGTGTCTACGTGACCTACAATGGGAGCGCTTGTCCCAGCATGGGAATTATGGGAAGTACATGGATTTGCCTAAACTTCGTCCTTTTGGCTCCAAACGGCTTTGTGACTTTGTAAACTCGTCATTTTCAACAGTTTATTGCGTAATAAATAATTAAATAAACATCATTAATATTGCCCGACGGCAGGATTCGAACACAGCGACTCTAGTACAGAAGCCTGATATTGAAACCATTAAGCCACGGATGCATGTATCGACAAGCGAATGAAACGCACTTATGAACTTATCGCGGGCATGCCAGTGCTTTGAGACGCTTGGCGCGTTTCGATTTGGGCACGTCATAGACAAGCTCAATCCTTGCAATTAATAGCAATTGTACGCGTTCCCGGCGTGTTCTGCACTTCGAAGAATGTAGATTGCGCTGAAATATACGACAATAAGATTTATATAGCGTAATATACAAAGCCACAAGAACGTCTGCATCCATAAGCACGAAGATCAGACAAATCAATGTCCTTCCCATGGCAGGACAACGACTGCAGCGCCAGAGTTCCCTCTAGCAATTTTGTAGGAAACTCTATGCCAACAAGCACCTCATCATTGCTAACGGCCGGTTAAAATCATCTGCCGTTTCGTAGCAACGCTAGCGAGGCGGGAGTTCAAACAGTTAGCGGAAGGGCGCGCCCTTCCCCTCTGTTTTCGACAGCGCCATCCGCCTATCACGCTAACTCGGTTTCGAGGCTATTTGCCACGCGTTCGCGTGTTCCCGCTCATATTGCTCACGATAGTACATTTGTTTAGGAGTGTATGAAGGGAAAACTACGGGCGCGTGACTGCTGTACACGTGTTATCACGCCAAATAGTCCGGCAGCGTTTGACAGTGCTTTTGGTAGCTCGGAACAGACACTGCATGAATCGACGCACGTGCGACGGTTTCGCGTTTCCCCAGACGCGGAAGGGAAAAGCCGCAAAGTAAGTAAACCTTTACACTCAGTGGTGTATGCTGTCTTATTTAACTGTTGCTAATAAGGTGTTCATGTTTTGCCTTCCCCAGCCTAAACTAACCTGGATTAAAATGCGGGAGTCTTTTCAGAAGCGCTCTCACTTGTGCACGCTTTGCATCCGTAGCTTTCCCTTCATACCCACGGAAAGTTGTCCTCGAGTATACTAACAACACCACCACCTAGATATTGCTAACCACAGGGGCTAAGTGGAAAGGAAAAAGGCACTCCTAGCGCGCACAAGAACTATGCCGGTTTCTGGCAATGGGGAAAAACTTGCGCCGTGACGCAGCAGGTGCTTCAAGCAACGACAGCTGACTCCCAAACGAACGCAGTGCGGCTGAACTTGATGTGCGCGCCTGTCAGTGGTGATGCCCAGACCACACTTAATATTGCCCGACGGCAGGATTCGAACACAGCGCTTGCACGCGCTTGCACGCGCTTGCAGACGCGCGCAAGCTCGCGTTCGCGCGCCCACGCATACGCAGACGGTGCAGCATGGCTCGAACGCGTCGAAACGCGGCGTGATCTCGGGGAACAGCTCATAGCCACCATAGCGCCTCCCTGTTATCGCGCGCCTGGGTTGTCTCGCGTCGGAGCGCCTGGCTATGCAGCTACGGCGCAGAACGTTCAACTCTTATGGTATCTTCGACTGGTCGCCTCCATTCCCCGAAGCAGAGTCGGGCAGATCAGGCGTTCCCCGAGCTCAGAGGTAGAGGACAAACGCGCAAACCGAACGTGCGACTCGCTCTCGGAAGAGGAAATGGCAGATGCGAAACCACATGACTACTGCCAACGTCCGATGATTCGCCTATCCAAAGCTCCCGGCGCTGCCGGGAAAAACCGGCGGACGCGCCGGCGGGACGAGCGTTCGTCGAGACGCCAGCATGCAGTGGCCTAGGTTACGGTGGGCCGTGCCAACAGCAGCGACGCGGCGCTGCGATGACGTTTCAATCTCGACGACTGCTCCGACGACAGGGCC
The DNA here is from genome assembly GCF_038994185.2 of Dermacentor albipictus. NCBI lineage: Eukaryota > Metazoa > Arthropoda > Arachnida > Ixodida > Ixodidae > Dermacentor > Dermacentor albipictus. The sequence goes on from NC_091821.1 coordinate 112,945,580, forward strand.
CGGAGCGCGAGCGCTCGAAGATGGAGTAGAGCTATCGAAAAGAACCAGCCGAACGCAGGGCGCGCACCCTCTTTCGACCAGCCGAAGACAACGCCGCTCGCGAGAGCGCTCCAGAGCGCTCCGAAGCGACCAGCCGAAGATGGCATTAGTGAAAGATTTATATAATGCAAGAAAGTGCTTCTTCTTTCCTTTTTGTGCTGATCTAACAGCTATAAAGATATAACAGTTCCGTTTATATACCGTATTTTCGCGATTCTAAGCACGCCCCCCTCCCCCTATTTTCGCGAGAAAATTGGGGGAAAACGTTTGCATGCGAATCTAAGCACCCCCCTATTTGTTCGGAAGAGCGCGTAGCCAAGGGCGCAAAGCGCGCTTGTTCACTCTGTCATCGAGCCGGAGCCGTCGGAGTCCCGAGGTGGCACGGCGGCCGCGGCGTGAGTACGCCGTACAGCCGGACTGTACGGCGAAAGCTGCAGAAAGCGTACCCATCAACCATCGCATAGTGGATTTCGGACGCTTGGAAGCGGGTCCAAGTGGACGTAGTGGTCAAATCGTTTAATAGTGCTCGATCACAAACCACTTCGACGGAACGGAAGACGCCCTCTTGTGGGATGTGGGTACCGAGAGCGGCGGTTGAAGCGTTGCGACAAACTCGAGTGGTAGTGATAGTGACTGCGCATCCGACACAAGGGGTGGGTTCACCCTCTGCACCTATTTTTCTTTTAAATGTTTGCAAAATAAAATCTTATTTCTCGCACCCGTCTCGTCGTTATGTCGCAGCGAAAAGAGGGAGGGGGGGGGTAATTCTAGATTTTTCGAATCTAAGCACCCCCCCCCCCTCACTTTGGGCATCGCGATCGTGAAAAAAAGGGGGTGCTTAGAATCGAGTAAATACGGTATATCGAAACACTTTGAAACACTAATAATATTTGAGGTTTTACGTGCCAAAACCACTTTCTGATTATGAGGCACGCCGTAGTGGAGGACTCCGGAAATTAGGCCACCTGGGGTGGGGTTCTTTAACGTGCATCTAAATCTAAGCACACGGGTGTTTTCGCATTTCGCCCCCATCGAAATGCGGCCGCCGTGGCCGGGATTCGATCCCGCGACCTCGTGCTCAGCAGCCCAACACCATAGCCACTGAGCAACCACGGCGGGTACACTTTGAAACACTGTCGATAACAAGAGAAAAGACGGGGAATGCGGGAGATGGAAATTCAAGACGACGATGAGCAAAACGGGAACAAGGTGAATGCTTGAAGTAGTAAAGGCAAGGTGCAGCTTGGCCTCCTCCTTAAGGGGATGCCTTAGCTCGCGTGCTGCTATTTAAATACATGTAGAAAGGTAATTCGTTTTTCCTCGCAACAACTGCACCAAATTTGACGATGTTTGTGGAACTTAAAAGAAAAACTTAAATTCTAGTGACTGTTGGTTTCGAACTTTTCATTTAGGCGGTCAATTCATTAATAAAAATTGGCCAAAATCGCAAATTTTCAGAAAACGGAACTATCAAATTTAAAACTCCGTAACTCAACAATGAAAAATGATAGCACAATTCTGTGAATTACATCTAATAGTACATCTACAGCGGACAAAATAGATATATTAAACATGAATCTAAAACAAAAATTAGTATTATGGAATTACGACTTTTGCAGAACCCTTGTACACAACGTAACCAATTCACGCAATATGCAAATTGACAGACCAAATTTGTCCGCATTGACTTTCCTAATAGTTGCCGATTACAGAACCGAGATATCTGTTCTTGGTACATAGCTATTATTTTCTAAACGTCGTGCTTCTATGTTTTCGAAATTTCAAATTTTTCAAAATATTTATACAAAATTCAGGCCGTAAATCGAAATGCCATTTCCAACAGACACTATACTTTGCCTTCCCTCTCAATTGCAACCAATTTCATTAAAAGCGATTAGCAGGATTATCTCAGAAAAGCGTTTCTGCGTTTTACATGTATTTGAATAGGCCGCATCGGGTTTGGTCCCAGCTAAAGATTCCTCTTAAACAATTTGTCAAGGGTTCAAATACATGAATAATAATTGCACTGCCATTGCCAAAGATGCTGCAAACGAATTCTTGAACGCTAAGCACCGTAAAAAGCAAAATATCCCATTCTTCATAAAAGAATATACTCGTATGTGCCAAAAATTGTGCCCAAAATAACTGATATCAATGCTTCCATGTTTTTGTCTATTTAATAAGTAAAGAAAATATCGCACGAACTTTAGAACTATATCAGTTCGAAACCAGGAAAGCAGCGCATACCGCTGATATGAAAAATGAAGAGGCCATGAAATGAACAAGTTGAGGACAAATATGTTAATGAAACTAAGTCATTCAAGAACCGTGTTTAGATTCTTGTATATATGCAATGGCCAGTGAAAAATCTCCATGACGCTGTCATTTGTTCCAATGTATTACGAAGGAGCAGCTGTCACCGGTCGTGAATCGTGAGTAATTGCACTGAAATTATAGTCGCAACAGAAAGCACGTACAAAAAGCAGGAGTTCTGCAAGCTATACGAGGGCGAGTCAAATGAATGTGAGCCAACGCGAATATATGGCAAACGGGGTACTTTATTAAAAAGTAGTATTCATGAGAATTTAGACATATGCCCCAATGACTAACGAGTCGCGTGATTCCCTTCTCATGAAACTCCTTACGTTGTTGCTTCGAAAAATCTGTAACTGACTTTTTCACGTTATCGTCCGGCACGAATCTAGTTCCGTTCAGCTGTTTTTCGGTTGCCCCAAAATGCGGAAGTCGCAAGGGTACAGGTCTGAGCTGTATGACGGATGTTGCAACTTGCAGGGTTTCCCACTTGAACTTTGCCAGTGTTGTATCAACCACATCAGTGACGTGGGGACGGGCATTATCGTGGGACAAGATGACCCAATTCGTCAATTTTGCACGTAGTTTGTTCTTGATTGCGACACGCAGTAGTTCCGGCGTTTCACAATATCGGAACAATTGATAGTCTCTCAAGATTCAGCAAATTCTATCAGTAATGGCCCCTGACGATCGAAAAAAAAGCCAACAACACCTTTCCGGCGAAAATGACGGCCTTTGCGTTCTATGGCCGTGGTAAATTCGAATTTTTCCACTGTAAGCTTTGCCGTCGTGCTTCAGACTCGAAGTAGTGGCACCATGGTTCGTCCCCGATCACAATAGCAAACAAGAAATCGTCATCCTCATTGTGATACCGGATCAGATTAATCAAAGCAGCGCCAAATTTCTCCGTCTTCTGGCGGTGGATCAAAATCTTGGGCATCAATTGCGCACACAAGAGCCGATAACCGAGGTGCTCATGAATTATGGCGTGAACCGAGCCGTGACTGATTTTCACACGCTCTGCCAGTTCATCGATGCTTGTCCTCCATTCTTGTCTCATCAGCTCATCAACCTTTGAAATTGTGCGGGATGTGATTGCCCGATGGCTTTGGCCCGGTCTTAGAATGTCTTTGCAACTTTGCCATTCTTCTTTGAACCGTTTGCTCCCACGCTTTACAGTGGCCAATGAAATGCAATGTTCAACGCACACGGCAGCCATACGGCAATTAATTTCTTTTTGGGAAACACCTTTAGCTGTCAAAAACTTCGCGACACCACGCTGTCCAGCTTTTGGGGTGTCCATTATGTCAGGCAACCATATTCAACTCATTGTATGAGAGCATTAAAGAACATTTATCCTCACATATGCGTACCACTTTTGTAAATGAAAGATGCCACTCTGCTACGCGCATGCCTCGCAGATAATGTACCGAACCATTATTGCGACTCGCACTCGTGCATTAGAAATGCGAAGATACAATGGGATATACAAATGCGAAGATACAGCTTGATAAAGGGCAAAAAGTGTGACTGGAAACAAAGTTCACTGCACGTATACACGAAACTTTGCAACAAAAAGATATTTAAATATACGTATAAGACTCCAATAAATCTACGTATCTAAGAAAAAGTCGCTGCATATAATGCGTCAAACAAGGCAAATAAACATGTTGCGCGATCACAGATTCACAGAATCCTGGATTCCGCCCCAATTCCATCCACTCCCCCCGATGTATCGCACGCGACGGAAGGCGGCGCGCTTGCTCCCCGCTTTTCTCCTTTGCGTACACACGACTGAGCCACGATCGTCGGCTCAGCCATCCCCCCCCCCCCCCCTACGCTTTCACTCGCACATACAGCATGCGGCACGTGGTCATGATGTTATCATCCTTGGGCTTTATACGAAACATGAGGGCGACGGCAGGAATGCGCCTGGAGTGTCCATATAATTGCTATCGCAATAATATAATAAGAGTATCTGGCAACTGAAGCGTCTCGTGGCTCATTACTTTCCACAAAACAAGAAGTAACAAAATCGAACTTTCACCATGCGACAATTCGCTGCGCCGCAACAATGTATTCTTTTCCTTCTCTGGGGCGAGAGCACCGAAATGAAACAAAAAAACACACAGGAAAGTTTGTTGGCCACAATCGAATGCCTACTTTGGGCACCTAATGTGGCTACGGAAGGAATATGGAAGAAAACATGAGACTCTTGGTCCACTGAGAACCAACCATACGCATACTGCTCGATATCCTACACCGGCGAGACAAGACTTTCCGGAGAAGTTCTGCAAAAGCGAACGCGGTGCAATCCGTCCAGTCCCCACAGTGATGGCGGCGAGCGACCATTGTTTCTTTTTCTCGTCTGCTAGCCAGAAAGTGTACAAAACTCTGCCAGGCGAAAATCCACTCGGCCGGAGAAAACCGAACGCGCACCGAAGTGCGCCGCGCGGTGGTCGGGGCCACGCGAGAAAAACGCATGCGCTCTGGCTGGCTCTGGCAAACCGCGGGTATGGTAGCCAGGAAAAAAAAAAAAAAAAGAGGCTCCATGTGTTCTCGCAAATAAAAGTCAAAGTAGAAAAAATAAATAAGAACGTAGTTACCTTGGCTGGCTTTAGTGTTTTGATATGGATGTTTTGGCGTAGGTTAAAAAAATGTTGATATTTTTTTTTTATGTGCACATGGCGGCACAAATGAACCACCACAACGCTTCGTCTCATTGAACCTCGCTGCGTGCTTTGTCAACTTGTCTGCTAGTGTGTTGATTTGAGTTGTCTCGTTGTGTGTTCCGATGTAAGACTTTGGAAAAGTCAACGGACCTTTGGCGTCAAATGTTTATAACAACATTAAACCCACAAAGTTCCGCAATGGAAATCTAAAGCACAACTTTGGAAATGTCAATGCACCTTTCACATCAAGAGTTTATGAGATTTATACCCATAAATTTTCGGAATTGACAACCATGCGCTCCATAGATTCCGCGACCTCAGCGAGATGCCGCGGCGAGCCCGCTCACCATCAAACCGCCCTTGAAACTTTGTGGTCGGCTGGGGCTGCTTGGCGTTATGTGACTCTCGGTGCATGGGTGTTGCTGCGAAATCCAGCCCGAGTTCGCTATCTTCGCGGTTAAATGTCTTTTAGAGCGTCAAAAAGACATTCTAGACAAAAATTGGAGGACGCTTAAGCTTCGCCTTCAAGAGTGGGACGCGACAGCGTTCCCGTCGACCCGCCAAGGGGTATAAGACAATGCGCTACGGCACAGCGATCACTGACGATGCGCCCCGCATCGGACTTAGCGCCCACCTATCACGCGGTGAGCGTCGAGCAACGCAGCGTTCGGCGCGGCAACGAAACGTGCGCCTGAGCGAACGAAACGAACCAAAGAACTCGGTGTCTCGGAGGGGAAACGATCTACGCCAGCCAAACGTCGTGATCGGCACGGGCAGAGAGATAGATAGTAATCTAAACCGGGAGCACGGCGAAGCGTCGTCAGGGGAGAGGGAGTCCCGCGACGCGCCTGGCAGCGGTCCCAATGCGCGCGCGGCGCGCCTCCTGTCGGGGCAGCGCCGTACATTGAGAGGAGGGGGTCTTCTGTGTTTGCCGCAAGATGGCTCTGCGTGTGCGGAAAGCGCAGAAGAAATGCAGCGGAAACGCACTTCGCAACTCGTGTAATTGTGACTTCTGTACGTTACATGTTCATAATTACCGATATACACCGCAGTATAACTTTCCACGGCTCGTTTCGAAGGCAACACCGCATTCACTAGAGGCGCGTTTGCACCGCTTGAAAGCATCGAACTCGTGGCTGAATGGTAGCGTCTCCGTCTCACACTCCGGAGACCCGGGTTCGATTCCCACCGGGCCAATCTTGGAAGTTGCTTTTTATTTATGAAGCGCCTGCCGTGATTTATCGCTCACGGTCAACGCCGCCGACGCCGACACCCGACGCCGACGACACCGGCTTTTCTGCGACACGAGCTCCTTAACGCTGTCGCGTTAAAATCCAGAATGATTTCCGGCGCCGGGGGTTGCTTTCGTCGGCGGTGCATGGACAGCACGAAAGAAAATCGGGAGGGGGGGGGTGCTGAAGCCCCATAAGACCCCCCCCCCTTGCCTACGCCCCTGGTGGTCTCGGCTTTATGCCTGAGCTGTGCACTCCGCTGTACACGTGTCATTTGACGCTGATGGTACGGTTAATTTGAAAACGATAGCTGTGCCCTATGATGTAGCCAAACTCGGCGTGTTTTAACGTTGGATTGTGAACGCTATTTATTATAGCGCAGGTTTATTCCAAAGATTAATGTGGCGGGTACAGGCGCGGTGGTTTTACAAGCGATAGCCCTACCCGCCGTGGTTGCTTAGTGGCTATGGTGTTGGGCTGCTCAGCACGAGGTCGCGGGATCGAATCCCGGCCACGGCGGCCGCATTTCGATGGGGGCGAAATGCGAAAAGACCCGTGTACTCAAATTGAGGTGCACGTTAAAGAATCCCAGGTGGTCCAAATTTCCGGAGTCCCCCACTACGGCGTGCTTCATAACCAGATCACTGATTTGGCACGTCAAACCCCACAATTTAATTCAATGTTTAAAAGCGGTAGCCCTGTCGCAGCCCATCTAGGAAATCATACTATTGTAGACGACAACGGACCGGTCCGTACGCCATGGCATAGAATAAAAATATTTGCCGCTTCCAGTGCGATTCGTGCGCCCCGATGCGCGGCACCCCATCGTGCTCAAGAGATGCTATACAGATAAGTTATTGCGTGTCGCTGAGGGTGAGCGTATATGATGCTCTAGTTCAGACGATAAAGTGGGACCGCTGCTGTAGCCGAAGCGGTGGAAAGTGCTTTGTAAGCATGCGCTACTGCTGCCGTAATGGGAACGCGCCTTTGCCGATACCGATGGCACAAGAGCTGAAGCAAGTGGTATGCCCCGTATGCCGGCGTGGGTTCCGTCAGAGTAGCTTCTTCGTATCGAGTAGAACGACTGATATCGCTGTTAGACGACGTGATCACGCTCGACCATGCAGCGGCGGCGGGGGCAGCGCGAAAAAAAAAAAAACGCAACTCTGTTCCCTGCGATAGCCATTACATCCATATACGGGGACACTACCCCTAATTGTATACGTAAGCCCACTCTAGTTCGTCTCGAAGATTTGAGATTTGGTTTATCCTAAATTTAAAAAAAAATGCAATCCCGATAAGTAAGTCACATAATGTCGATTCCACCGTCAATCTGCATCAAATCGAGTCATGCCACATATTTAACATATAAAAAAATTTTTCTATAAACGCACAGGAAGATTTGCATCACTTAGAATTAGTACGTTGGATCTGACGTAAATTCTTCCCTGTTGTTGTTATTCTTCTTACTATTATTATAATCAGTATTGGAAGTAGTAATAGTAGTAGTGATTCTTATCATTACCTTCGTTCTTACACGGTCACGGAAGCGGCCGGTAGGTCTGGCTCAGCAAAAAAAAAATACACCAGAGGCGACGTGGACGACGTAGAAGAAGCGAAACGGACGCAACCTTTTAGATGGAAACACGAGCCTAAACCAATAAATAGCTGATAACTTCGCTCTTTATTGATTTAAAGGCTCCTATGGCGCCGCGGTTTCTGTTACAGATGACTGGCAGAACAGCATTGCGGTTTTGGGAGCGCAACGTTTTTGCGTTACTAATGTTTATGCTTCCTTCATTTTTTTTAGCAGATGGAACACGAAATCAGAGGGCGGCAGCGCAGCTAGGTTGTAGAAGTCACATAGATATAACGCTCAGCGAGCGTGTTAATTACCGCTTACTGCTTACGTCAACAGTAGTAAATGCGCTTTACAAACTCGAGAAGTAAATTCGCCGTCAGATCTCGCAGATCAGAGAGTTTAATCCTATGCATCAGGTTTCCGAAAACGCAAGGAGCTCTTGTGTCGGTCGTAGTACTTGTGCGGACATTTTAACAAAGGTGAAAAATCCCACAGATATGTAGATCCACTGCAAATCACCATGAAACGCTTGTGGATGTGCGGAACTGTTTAGTGTATCTAGACAGTAATTAATATTGCGGATAGGTAGTTCGCAGCAAACGAAAAGAACGTGTCGGATAACTTTACATAAGCAAAGCACAACTGCGCTGAGAAAGAAAAGTTTGCCTGTGTGTCTGAAAGTTTGGTTGAGCTGCGCTAGAATGTTTTGCATCCATACTGTTGTTGATGCTAACAGAGGCGTCTCTGCCACTTCTAGATACAGGCCTAAGTACAGAGGGATGAACTGCGTGTCTTAGCTCATTGAATGACCATTTACCTGGATTTGACATAGCCTAGCCTTCCAGGCCGTAAGAGCAGGTAAAGTTAGCCGAACCGGTTCAAACGGTCTATTGTGTAATTGCCAACGCGTGTAGCTGGTATTCTGACGGCTCATTATAAATTTTATTGGTGGGGTGGGGGGTCTACAATAAACTCTAAAAGTTTTTATTCAAGCTGATTGAATATTTTCACACCGGTACGCTGGTGTAAGCGACATCAGCCATTCCCGTTTTAAGTACCTAATCATTATGTGGTGTTCCCAGTCTGTGAGATGGCTGAAAAAGACACCACAAGAAACAAATGTTTGGTCGTAGTGAAACATCGGTAGTGTTTGTTAACTGATTTTAACTACCTGAATCTGCACAAGAGGCCATGAGTGATGCCGTAGTCAACAAGGACACGGAGTAATTTTGATCATCTGAGGTCTCTTATAACGTTCATTACAACCTAAAGATATACGTTCCTGTAGTTTGTCTTAAAAAAGAACGACCGTAATAGCGGGTTTCATCCCATGACCTCATACAAAACAGAAGACCATCGTCAATGCGTTGGGTTTCGCGAGTTTTAAAATGGTCGTGTACATCAGTCTATGTTCAGTTTCATCACATTTCACCAGTCCTTATAGCAAAGAGGCAAGGGTGCGTTGTATGGCGTGCCATGTGCATAAGGACATAAATGACTTCCGACTTCTACTTTAACATGACCTTGCGAAAAGAACGGAACTCTTACATATTATTTAAACTAATGTGCCTTACCTGAAGCTCTTCAGTGAAGCTAGTCTTTGAATATCGAACAGTTAACGATGAAATTCTGCCTTTACTCCCGTCCTTACCAAGCCCTCAGAAAAGGTACTTGGTGTTGCTAGTTGCGAAACGCGGCATTCGCTCGCTAGCTGAAAGAGCCTAGGGCCACTAGGTCGCCAAACAACCCCCTCAGCGTAAATAGCAGCGCTGCGGCTAACGAAATAACGCCATGTAGGGTTTCCCTACTATTTTAACGCGACAGCGTTATGGCGCTCGTGCCATAGGGAAGCCGGTGTTGTCGGTGTCGGCGTCAGCGGCGTTGGCCGCGAGCGATTAATTCCAGAAGGCACTTAATAAAAAACACCTTGCAAGGAGGGCTGGTGAGAATCGAACCAGGGTCTCCGGAGTGTGAGACGGAGACGCTACCACTCAGCCACGAGTACATTCCAAGGTCGATCCAAATAGGTCGCGAAGCTTCGGGCGAAAAGCGGTTCAGTACAGATTGTCACCGACATCAGCATGGGGGGTTATGGGAGCAGCGATTGAAGCGCGACTATGTTTGGAGGGAACAAACATTGGGAAAGAAAAACGCGTCTTTTAATTCAAACGAGACACAGCTAGATTCATTCAACGAAAATAAAATTCCTAGTCAATTTTATATATTCGCGATGAGTTAAGAAAATAGGTTTAATTTTATTATTATTAATAAATGCATTTCTTTTCAGCGCCCATCGCTACAGGGGGCGTTGACGCCACTATCGCTCGCAGTGCAATGCACGTCTTGAAATGGGCAGAAAGGCTCACTCGTATCACCTGTTGAAATACGCCCCCCTCACAACTTGTGATTTCTTGCTTGTCGAAGTTTGTCTGAATTTGGTGACGCGGGTAGCTTCACTGCTTCTTAATCTGTTCAGTCAAAAGTAGTGAGTTACGACCGCCAGATAATTGTGTAGTTGTTTTCGTGCGACTGCTCTGGCCGACGGGCTTGGCATCCGACAATAGGATCAGCACTCTACACCTAAACCTTTCGTCGGCCTCCAAGGAAAGTATGTTCCGGGCAGGGATGCGATTTCGACAACCGTACGGCTGGCAGCTGGCCTTTTCCTGCATCGTTTTCCATGCTGAAAGCTCGAAACGCCCATCAACTCGAATGGCGGGGCATTTGAATATATAGCTCCAAAGGAAGAACAACAAAACAAATTTCGCGCTTTCAAAAACAAAATGACGTCACTTCTGCTTTTAACGGACATGGCGTCACGTTATTTTTTCTTCCGCCGGAAGTGTTCCCACCAGATACAGATGGCGCTAAGCCCCATAAACCGGCGATGGACCGCCATGTTTTGAACGTATGGGCTCCTATGGAAGCTTCGCTACCAGGTATATTTACCTTGTACATTCCTTCAAAACGGGACAAAATCGCCTCTAGTGAATGCGGTGTTGCCTTAGAAACGTGCCGTAGAAAGTTATACTGCGGTGTATATCGGTAATTATGACCATGTAAACAGAAGTCGCAGTTTCACGAGTAGCGAAGTACGTTTCTGCTACATTTCTTCTGCGCTCTGCACACACGCAGAGCCATCTTGCGGCAAACACAGAAGACCCCCTCCTCGCAATGTACGGCGCGGCCCCGACAGCCCCGACACGTGGCGCGCCACTCGCCCCTTGATCGCGTCCGCCTTCATGGCGCGTCGGGGCCCGGCTATCTGTGCCGATCGCGACGTTTGGCTGGCGTAGCGCGTTTGAGTAGGTGGTGCGAACGGGGTGCGATAACGCTATCGCGTTCCGCTCTTGAAGGCGAAGCTTAAGCGTCCTCCAATTTTTCTTAAAGGCGCTCTGAACCACTCTTTATGGAAGTGGAGAAAGGCATTTGAAGTGGAAATAGGCTATTTCAAAATACTTTGCCGCATAAAGCACTTCAATGCGTTCAGCAGAAGCGGAGTTATTGGCAATCAAACACGGCCTCCGCTCTGCTCCCGTTCCTTCTTGAATGTCTTGCACTGCGAAGGCTACAGCGCAGTGGGGCGTGCCCACAACGCTCCGCCTCCTACGTGGCGCGCAGTTCAAATTTCATTTTGAATGTTAACGTAGACGCCAGTACTTCCGCCTTTGGTGCCTACGACGCGCTAAGCATAAGCCAAACGCGGTTGTCCTCAGCAAGCCGCAGTGCGCTGAGCCAGTTAGAGCCAGTGGATTCGTGGCGGCACACCGCGGCGGCCGCGGTACCTAGGCTATGTAGCCGACCGCAGCTTGATGTCAGCTATCGGCCAATCGCAGCCGTCTAAAGCCGAGACGACACGTACGCTTGCGGACGCGCGTAAGCTCGCGTCCGCGCGACTAGCGCCTGCCGCGCCTTGCGAGTAAAGGCGGTTTGCATCCACAAAGACGCGCGACAGCGCGCGCTCACTGGGCTCACTCACAGACGCCTTGGGCACCGCTTCGTACTTTGTTATCGACAGTGTTTGAAAATGCTTCAGTTTATATAAACGTAATTGTAATATTTTTATAGCTGTTAGAGCAGCGTAAAAAGGAAAGAAGAACCACTTTCTTGCATGATATAAATCTACTTCACCGAGAGTTGAACGTTTCGCGCCGTAGCTGCGCGCCGACGCGAGTCAACCGAAGCGCTCGATCGGAGCGGAGCTGTTCCCCGAGATCACGCCGCGTTTCGACGCGTACGAGCCATGCCGCACCGCCTGCGCATGCGTGGGCGCGTGAACGCGAGCTTGCGTGCGTCCGCAAGCGTACGTGTGGTCTGGGCTTAAAGCAGAGACCACACGTACGCTTGCAAACGCGCGCAAGCTCGCGTCCGCGCGTCTAGCCATGGCCTAGCGCCTGCCGCGCCTCGCGAGGGATGGCGGTTTGTATCCACAAAGACGCGCGACAGCGCGCGCCACGCGCGCTCATTATGCTCAGTCACTGACGTCTTGGCAGACGTCGCTTCGTACTTTATTATTGACAGCGTTTCAAAATGCTTCAATATCTATAAACGTAATTGTTACATTTTTATAACTGTTATATCAGCACAAAAAAAAATCACTTTCTTGCATGATATAAATCTGCTTCACTGAGAGTTGAACGTTCCACGCCGTAGCTGCGTAGCCAGGCGCGCCGACGCGAGGCATTCCAAGCGCGCGATAGCAGGGAGGAGCTGTTCCCCGAGATCACGCCGAGTTTCGACGCGTACGAGCCATGCCGCACCGTCTGCGCATGCGTGGGCGCGCGAACGCGAGCTTGCGCGCGTCTGCAAGCGTACGTGTGGTCTGGGCAATGACGAAATAGTGCGTCTAGAAGAGAGTGAGAACAGGGTTTTCTGTTGAAAAGCGAGCGTTTGAAAAAGATGACTTCGCGATCCGCTTGCGAGCTCCATGCACCGCGTACGACAGCAAAAATTGGCCGAGATGTTCGCAGCAGCGTGTGCTACCCGCGGACTATGTTATTTCACCAAGCCCGGGAGGTGGTTCAGGGCCCCTTTAACAATGTATAACAATGCCATGCGCCATGAACATGGCTATGACGGCTAAACATGACCATGAACTTCCAACTGGATTGGGTTGGATATTTTTTTTCCTTACCAATATGGCCAAACACTGCGCTGGGCGAGGATAGAAACTGAGCTCAGCAGCAATTACAGGGAGATTTTACTCTCAACCGTACAACCGGAATAAACAGTCGGGAGGTTTGGCAGGTATGATTTTGCGTCTCGTCTTCGTCATTGCTGTAACAATGTTTCGCGCTAACACTGCTTCCACGTAGGGATGTCGTGCGCACGGTAACCGCAGCGGTTAATGACACGCGATATCTGCTTTTGCTTCGAGCCATGCCTGAAGACGTGCGTGGCACCTCCAAGACGAGCACATAGCTGGCAGAGTGGTACAATACATTCACGAGGCACACTGCGCGTGCTTTGGCAAGACTCAACATACAAATGCGTGAGAAGAGACTTTGGCACCAGTGTTCATCGTTCAGAAGCCTCAATGCCCGCAAGTGCTTATATTACCAAACGTACAGCGAGCGAACTATTAAATGATCGCTTCCCCCTTTACTACAGACTTCGATCGTAATCTATACGACCACAGATCACATACTGCAGTTATCTCACCAACAATAAATATTTAATGCAAAAGGGGAATTAATCGTACGTGCTGCTATCAAGGTGACGATAACGCTAACCCGAAGAGAAACGGAAACAGCAAATATCTTTCGTTAACTCTAACCTAAAACATGAATAAAAATGACCACATGTGCGCGCAATTTTCCCGCAAACAGCATATCATGAGAAAAACTTCGCTCATTCCTAACACCATGGTTATGCTTTCTTCAATGACCTATTTGTTTTTTCAATTGTGAAATTCGAAGGCAATTTGAGATGCACGTGCGTGCGTGTGTGTGCGAATTCACACTGGGGACTTCTCTCCGGACTCCTTTGTTCCCGGCGAGTATACCATCGCTTTGCTTTTATATATTTTATACATGTTGCGGGCGTTTCCAATCACGGAGTGTACTTTGTTCAGGCAGCCGCTTTAATAAATGAGTGATGCACGCTTCATTTTGTTTCGTTTGTTTATAGTTTTCTGCCCCAGTATTACTGCTACCAATGCCTTAAGCAGCAGGAATATTCTAACTAATGAACTTTTGTGCGCAGGCACCGGTAGCAGGAACGATAACTAGTTCGGAAAGTCTGAAGTTATCATGACACATGTTATGCCGCGAGGCAACAAATCGTTTTGATAACATGCTTTAGTTTAGTTGAGTAAGCAGAAAATGCTGTTTTCTCACTCAGCGCGGTGAGTTGTCAGTCTATTCGCTCGCTAGAAATTTAGAAGTAACTGCAAACAGCACTCGTTCCAGATTTGGAGCATTCGGCCTGGCCACAGCGACGCTAGATTGCTTTGCGACACTGTGCACACAGCCAAATGTCATTACAACTGGTTCGATACGTTTCTAAGTCACGCCTTTACACTAATACAAGTGACACTGCTTAAAAGTAAATCCTCGCTAAATTTCGGAAACTTATCGGAAGAAAGGCAACTTGGTCTGATTGGGTGTTATTTACTTCTCACGTTTCACCGGGGCTTCACAATTCCTACGGGCGGCGGGTGTCTGCTGTGTTCCCTAGCTCTAACGCTGTACACTGTGAACACGAACAAGCGCAACTAATCAGACGCAGACTACCTTATCAGACTATCAGTTAACTGTAAAGAAAAAGGTGCATCCCGACTCATTTATTTTTATCCGAAGCCGCACTGACCAGGTAACTTAAGTTTTAACCTCTTTCTCTCAGGGCTCAATATCCGTGTTTACCTACTGAAAGCACGACAGACATTACTGCCTATATATTGTGGGATGATATGTGATATAATGCAACACGAGTCACAGTGCGGAGTTGCCGATGAAGGTCAAAAATAGTCAAGTATAGTACTTGTGGCAGTGAAGCAGCGCCGCGAACAAATATTTGCACCTTTCGTTGGCCCGCTACGCACAAACACTTCCCCTTCTTAGCCTCCGGCTCACTTGAAAGCCTGTTTGTCTTTCCGATGACCATGACCGATGCGGCACAATAGAGGCAGGCCGGACGTTTGCACGCACAACGCAACGATTTCCGGGGTTTCGTCACTGAAATACTAGAGATCGCTCAAAATAAGGTAATCGGCAGCAAGAACACTTCGGCTTCGACGAAACACTTCGATTATACGCCACAAATAAGAAACTTGAGCCCAGCACCAAGAGAAACAGCCGCCGTGAACCTGGAACTACCACTGCTTCACCGCGCGGATAGGTGGCAACGGAGCGTAAACAAACTCGACTTCACTCCGCAATGCCGGCACTCCTAGGGACAAACGCATACAAAACGAGCAAAGAAACTTCTCCGTGGTACCTAGGCAAAGCGAGATCATAAGAAGCCAACAAACACTGACACCAAGGACAACATAGGGGAAATTACTTGTGCTTAATAAATAAAATAAAGAAAACGATAAATTAATGGAAATTAAAGTGGATGAAAAAACAACTTGCCGCAAGTGGGGAACGATCCCACCACCATAGGTGAGATTACTTGAGCTTAATAAATGAAATAAAGAAACGATAAATTAATGTAAATGAAAGTGGATGAAAAAACAACTTGCCGCAGGTGGGGAACGATCCCACAACCATTTTTTCATCCACTTTCATTTCCATTAATGGTTGTGGGATCGTTCCCCACCTGCGGCAAGTTGTTTTTTCATCCACTTTCATTTCCATTAATGATTGTGGGATCGTTGTCCACCTGCGGCAAGTTGTTTATCCATCCACTTTCATTGTTGTGGGATCGTACCCCACCTGCGGCAAGTTGTTTTTTTTCATCCACTTCCATTTCCATTAATTTAATGTTTTTTTATTTCATTTATTAAGCACAAGTAACTTCCCCTATGTTGTCCTTGGTGTCAGTGTTTGTTCGTTTCTTATATGACTAATAAAAATCGGGCCCCACAGTTAACCCCCCTTTTCTTCTCGTCTAGGCAAAGTGAGGCATTCAAGGCGCAAAAGCCCCCAGATTTTCTCTCTGGCACCCGCTAGTACTCGCGCCTGCGCACAAACGGCTGGCGATCTCACCGCGCGGGCAATCAGCGTCGGAGCGTAAACTCGACCTACAGTGTACTAGGAAGCTTCTAATTGTGACTAGAATACGGTTGCGTATGGATGAGTGGGACGAGACGATATAGAGTGTACTTGAATAGTCTCGTGAACCTGGAGGCCGTAGCCATCTTTGTTTACTTGGAAAGTGTTGCCAGCACAAATAACGGATTCTAGGGTTGCCGATTACATGTTTGTTTGTTCAGCCTTGGACGTGTGCTCGTTTTATTTTGACCTAGCTCATAAACATAAAACCTACTCTGTGTAATATCGTCATATCTTATTGCTATCTGAATAGTTTGCCTTTCGGATAAAACTGTTTTTCCCCTTTTATACATGATGGCTGTTTCACATGCTACGAACTTACCATAAGCACCAAAGGACACCAGTGACGACGTACAACGGTCGGCCAGTGCCCATAGTTTGGTAGGGGCGGTAACGGTGCTCGTCAATCGTACGGATCTGACCAACACACCAACCTTATTCGACAACTCGGTAGAAATTATTAAAATACGAAATCGGCGCCGATCAGCCCCAGTGGAAGGGCGCGCAGCCCGGCGCGGCTTCCACGGTACCGTGGGAACTGCGAGCCGTACGTGTTCCCAACGACTCGGTTGTCGCAGGCTCAAGTATCGTCGACTAGATGCGGCTACCGGACACCGACTTTATTCCCAACCTCAATATGATCAATGCCACAAGCACTGTCGGCGCGAGTTTACAGCAAGCTCCGGAGACTGAAAGCATCATTTATCGCCTATTTGCCAGAGGAAACGTAGTGGGACAACGGAAACTTTCGCGCAGGTGACATCGGCTACTGACGACAGCCTCCCTCCCCCCTGTAAACTGCAAAGCAGGTGATTTCTGCGTATGATTGTTCGCTATGTTTACGCCTATCGCAGCGCGTAAGCCAGAAGACTTCGTAGACCTAGAGGCGCTCGAATTAACCAGCAGCCAAGCATGCTGCGGAGATATAGAGCTTCCTGCGACCTCCATTTCTTTTTTTTTTTTTTGGTTACGTATCACCGCTCCGATTGAACCCACCTGGTGCCTCGACGAGAACAGCGCACGAGTCTCTACACTGTCCAAGTCGTGGCCTAGACGCGCCAGCAATAAACAATGAGGGCGGCCGCGCGCTTAGTGATTGCACAGGTGCGCGGTGAGCAAATGGACATTGATCAGTTGTTTTTGGATTCGTGCTACTATCTAAGCTTGCAAAACTCCGATGCTGCACAGTGATGAAGACAACAGTGAAAGGCCCTGGACTTATTCGGACCACCTGGAGTTGCAGTCCTGAGTTCGACGAAAATTCCTGTCGTCAGGTAACATGGTGAAGAAGTTTTTTTGTTGTTGTTGTTCACACTAGGGCAGACAATAGCCGTTTTCTGGGCGGAAACCGCTCTTGCCCGCCTTATGTGAACAAGGAACCCGCACGGACCCTGAAATACCTGTGTTTCTTCACCTTGACTTGATCAGTGACCAAAACTGCTTCTTTACGCGAGTTCTCTATTGTCCACGGAACACGCGATTTCAAAGGCTTTTTTTTTTTTTTTGCATTCCCCCGTTGCATCTGCATTCCACAGAGCACGGCCGCTGCAGCAGCTGGGATTCGACGCTACCGCCTCGTGTTCAGCAGAACGTCGAAGACACTCGCGTGGTTGAACTGGATTACGAGGGCGCGTATGCGTACTCCACTCAGGCACAGGTGCTGCTGACAACTCAAAAGACGAAAGCGACGCTAAACGCTAGATCCGAACAACTGGGGCACTCCCCTGTAGGCTACTTCCATGTAGTCGGCGCCAAGTATCCCCTTCTTGCGCTACCGCGCAGCCCTACGAGCACTTGGACTCTTGAACGTGACTGGTGATGTTTCCGCCGAACGCAGCCTTCTCCCATATCCAGGGCCACAGCCCGTTTATCGACAAGCTGCCGCGTTGTCGCCGGGCGCAACGAGGCCTGATGAGCGCGCAAGGCCGCACGGCGGACGCCATACCGCGGGCGCTCTCCCCGCGGCCCGCCGAACGGGGACCCCCCGCACGACCATCGGCAGGGACGAGCCGTCTTTTCGGCGGGGCCAGAGGGCTGTGCGACACTGCCTTTCGCTCTCGACCGCATGCGGCGAGGCAATCGGCCAACACCCTCTAGAGAACGCGTTGAATCGGCCCGGCGGTGTAGCCAATTTCTGCAAGGTGGTGAAGCTTGCAGCTCATGGCATCTTCTCGGACACTTCAAGGTGGAGCGCACTATACAGTAGTCCTGCGTTTTTTTTTTAACTTTAAAAGACGTTTCACTTCGTTTTCGCACAAGTTTAGCCCCAAGGTAGCATTTCCTTATTTTTTGGCTTGTATCGTTCAATATGTCATATGGCATATTTGCTTGCCTGGTTTATCGGAAAGAAAGAAAGAAAGAAAGAAAGAAAGAAAGAAAGAAAGAAAGAAAGAAAGAAAGAAAGAAAGAAAGAAAGAAAGAAAGAAAGAAAGAAAGAAAGAAAGAAAGAAAGAAAAGTGGTGTCGCATCACATCTGGCCTCCGGAGAAGTGAGCTGATGCAGATACGTGGCCCAGTTTAAAGTTGCCTGATGGCAACGAAAATTTAGGATGCAAACAACAATATCAAACGTACCGAAGGAAAATGCAATCTTGTTGCAGTATTTGAGTGAAAGCAGCAGTAAGCGCTAAATCTAAGGTTAGAACAAAAACGCACGTCCCTACTTATTACTGTAGCCTTGAAGAAACGAGGTACTGCGACATTGAGTCCATGCATTCTGTATTCAATTCGACACATTCTGCACCATCGGAACAATTAACTTCGCAACTTGGAAATAACCGTTACGTTTGACAAACTGCAATACGGGAAAAATTTTAATTAAATTATGGGGATTTACGTGCCAAAACCACTTTCTGAGTATGAGGCACGCCGTAGTGGAGGACTTCGGAAATTTCGACCACCTGGGGTTCTTTAACGTGCACCTAAATCTAAGTACACGGGTGCTTTCGCATTTCGCCCCCATCGAAATGCGGCCGCCGTGGCCGGGATCCGATCCCGCGACCTCGCGCTCAGTAGCCCAATGCAATACGGGAATTCGGTAATACTGAAGAGTGCCAGAAAGTGCAGCATCTAACTGAAACCACAACTTGCAACTGCTAATCTCTTCCGAGCTTTTTTGCAGCCAAGCACGCAGCTGGCCAGTATTAAATTAACGCTGGTAATCCCGCCGCTCATGTTTCTCGCAAATCGGATTCAAAACACACGGACACGGAAAACAGTGTAGGTATCCTCTTGTTCTTGCAGTGCTGAGCTCGGGAAACGTATCATGCCGTAGCAGCACCGATCACAGAAACCAATGCGTTTAATAAAGAATGTTCGTTTTCTTTCTTTTTGCCTGCTATGTCAATAGCGAAACCAGAACTTTACGGGCGTCATGGTGCTATTCACGGTATCGGAATAAAATCGTCGCATTTTGGTCCAGAAATGATAAGATGAATGTGCTGAAACCACACCCAAACTACGTACCGAGCCTTTTTGATGGTTCCAGATAGCGCTCCGTCTAAGTTAACTCCAGCATCAGTCAATCGCTGTGGCGGCTCACATCTGACCGGTACATCTGGTTACAGGTGCCGAATTGGCAAATGCTTTAAAGTGTTTGCCACTGGCCCGCCATCCTCGCTAATAATATGTCTGACATCACGATTCGCTAGTATCTGTTCTTACGAACAATTTCAGCACATAAGAACATTTCCGGCCCAAACCAGATATTCACGAAAGTTGTCTCACGTAAATGCGGTACGCGATTGGCCATCCCTGCGGCGATCCTCTTGCTATCACGCCGGCCAATGAGGAAGCTTTCTTACGTCAAAGAAGTTTTATGAATAAGCAGATTCAGAAAACTTCTCTTACGCAAATGCGCTTTGAGAATCGCTAGCGCTCGTACGCCGGCCAATAGATAACGTGCGGGGCGAGAACGAGAGGACAGGCAGCCCGCTGACGAGTGATGAACGAGCATAGGTAAGACATTTTTGCGAAGCAATGGCCGCGTTCACAAAGGTTTCCCTCGTAAGAACATTTTGTCATACAATAATCGCTGTCGCAACTCAATAGCGCCTTTTCTAAGAGTTCTGTGAACACGGGCCTATAGGAGCCGAGTTCACAAAGCTCTCCGTTCGTAAGATTTTGTCGTCATGGGACAGCCGTCTTCGCTGATGTGTCCGCTACCACGAGTGGTTGGCGCATGTTCTTGCGAACCGCTCTAACGTACGAACGTATTTGTGCCAGAAGGTTCAGCTTCCAGTCCAAGGGATGAATGAATAAAGGCTTCTATCCGCAAGTTACTTGGGATCAGTCGGCCACATTCACTGATATTTTATTCACCAATAAACACAGGCGCCTGTTCTTACAAGGCGTAGTGATTATGAAGCCGAATTAACACGACTTTTCCTTCGTAAAAATATATTGTAATAAGCCGGCACCTGCAATATACTAGTGCTGTTTTTTTTTTGTAAACGAGTCATTCGAGCGCACGAATTGTTTTGTGAATGCGAGCAGTGCACCTCTACTTTCTACTTGTGACTACATGCCAATTTTCGCTCAGTGCACTTGCAATGCTCAATGAATAAAATACAGTATTTCATCGTTCCTTATGCAGTAGTCTTTCGTAAAAATCTCGCCACAGGGCTGTGCGCTGTTCCGCGACAGCCTTTATTTGTGCGTGTGTGTCGCGAAATACTTTAGGCTATTATGGCGCGTAAAACATACGGCATCAAAATAGCTGTTGCAGAGTTAAACACAGTGCACACAAGTTTGACTTTCAGGTTTTGTCTAAGCAATCAACAATCCAGCGAGTAATCTGCATTCATCTACGACGTTTTACTGGGTGGTAGTCTGATTTAATTTCATTTTCCGGCGAGATATACATCAGGGCACTGTTTCTAGTTCTCTACTAAATAACACAAATAATAAAGAAAGATAACTGTTCTGCTTTCTCTAACGCTTGTATGAAGCACCGTCAGGTCGCTGACAGACATTCAGCGATAACAGCCACGATAGCATCCCACGCCAGGAGAGATAAAGTGGCATTCCAACCTACGAAATAACACTAGCGCGAGCGTGTAACAGCCACTGGCGTAGCGTCGAAGTCTTCAAATAGCATGCAAGTACGCAATAGCCGTGACAGTACAGCTGCCGCGATAACATCACGACCTATAGCGTCAGCATATATGGAAAACAGGGAGTCGTGCAAGCGTGATTCGCCACACCCAAGTAAACACGATGGGAATGTAGATGAACGCGACTTTCGAGATGTATGAATGGGTGTGTCACCTGGATACATCATAAGCTCTCTCATTATCTAGAATAACAGCATCGCGTATCACTGTTGTCAATTTTACCGCAGTTTGCACTAAACAGTCAAGAAAAACATCACAATAAAACTAATTATACGCGAGTGACTACAATTTAAACAGCATTAGCGCATGCATTCGGTGACATACAGCAGGAGCCAAGTGACGCGACAACTTTGAAGCACTACGGCAATCGGCACGCCTCATATTTAACAACTACTGCATGCATATAAAATAATCCGGCTTTCTTACTTCCTTCTGGCGCTCTCCGTTGGCTGGCCTGCAGATTAAGGCAGCACCGTTGCAAATGATCGCCGTGTCATCAACGAATGCGCAGTTCGGTGTTGACTCGTCGGCCTGCAGTTCGATGACATCAAGATCAAGGCTACGAAGAATTTTACAAAATTCTTCGTGTTCTTTTCTCGCCAATTCAACGTTAATGTCGCCTATAAGACCCGACGAACATTCCTTGATGCTGTTGGGAACTCGACAGACGACCGCATGCGTATACCGCCCGAACGCCATTTTGAAAGTGCTTGTGTTGGCAAAACAAAACTCGTCTAGTGGGACGCAAACTAGTTAAGAAAGATTGGTGTATTTTCTAGAAAAAGATGCAAGTTATAAGCAAAGATATAAGTTGTAAAATAGGCTAAACAAGGAATTATTTACAAATATGATGCAAGACGTAAACAATAATGCGTAAAACAGAAAATAGACCGCTAGTTGACTTGAGGCAGAAAAGAGAGAAAGACCATCGCTATCAGCATCAATCATAGAGCGAGTCAAAATGGAAGCGCTTCACAAAGCTTTAGTGCAAGAAGTCGAAAAATACAAGGCTGTTCAGAAAGGTAAGCGCCTTTAAGACGTTTACTTTAGCTGGTTACCTGACCAAATACTGCAGTGTTCATTCATTTGCTTGTTGACTAAATTCGGCCTTCTGTAGTGTGTTGCTCATTTACCGCTGTCTAGCCCCGCACACGCCTGCCTCAGCGTTGCACCGAAAGCAAAACGTGCCTAAAAATTGCAGAAAACATAACTTTTTAAATGCAATTCCGAAATAAACTTTCCCGACTCAAGCATAACATGTTTGTTCTCGATTATATTCTCATGCCTTAGGACCCGACGACAATTGCAGTTATTCTCCCTCTTGTCGGGGTGTGGTAATCGAGAGCTAACAAAAATAGCTCCTTAAGACAGGCAGGTTTGAATTGTGTTGATGGTGCTGCCTGGGAAATAGTGCAATGCCCTGCCTCCGAGGGCTGCATACTTGCGGACGGCTTTCTGGTTCATTAGATTTCACAGAGCACGCGCCCCAACCACCCACGCACTTGTGATATTTAATTGCTGGTCACGTGGGCTGTAGTTACGCTTTTAACTTGGCGATTTTGTTGCCTTGCGTTGTGAGAAGTGCTTTCCTGTCTGGAACTGCGCACGCTGAATCCAATTTACTGTAAAAGAATGTTCGCAGTCACATGTCTTGCGTGGTTTCGTCGTGAAAAGTGAAATCATATTAGATGCACTTTGACTGCTTTGGTGAAGTCGGTGCGCCATTCGTTGGTATTACTCGCTGCGCCGGACGTAGAGGTGTGTGGAAAGTAGCCTCTAAGTACAATAGGCTGCATTTTTTTCTTGTTGGGACGTTAAAATCTTGCTCACAGGTTCACTACTCTCAACAGATGGCTTGACTTGTGCTTCCTGCTTGGGGCAGTTAACTGTGTTACTGATTTTGTGAAGGACTTTTCCCATGGTTTGTGCATATATTGTAGAGAATGAATGTTTTTTTTCTGTCTTATTGTTGCCTAGTGACTCACAGATGTGAAAAGAAAGTGGGCTGGTCTGCTAAAAATCATGTAAGCAGCTGCACCTGCCATGGAGTTTAGCAGCAGAAAAGACTGCCAGCAGTAGTTCTGCTGAATAATCCTGCGTATTACATCAAAAACAGCTCCATTTTCTTGCAGGCATAAGGCATTGGGACGGCACCTCATGAGAGTAGGCATAGCTTATTTAGATTCTGTCTGACATAAATTTGTTTGCTTCGAGCCGCACCGTGTGCAACAGTTTTGTCCAGTTTGCTACCCCATGTAAGAGAAGGGGGTTAAGAGTTGAAAGGGGAATCTCGAAGTGAAGTACCAGCAGTGCCAACACTTGGGGCTACCCATCATGCCTGCAATTGGTTACTGAGGCCAGTGAATTTCATAAATTGCAGCATGCCCCTGTTGCTATGTAAGCCTGTGTCACATAGCACCGTGGTCTATGAATCTTTGTCTCTAAAAATATCTGCAGTCAAGCCAGTTTAAAAGTCTGAAGAATGTCATGTTCGATGTCATAATGACTAAAAACATGGTATGTGTTCATTATACCATCCAGCAACAGCCTATAGATTAAGCAAAGGTTAGTTGGGCTAGTACATCACTCAAAAACACAGTTCATTCTCTGTAGTGTACTGACTGGGTTGTTTTTTCTTTCTTTGGAATTCGTATGTAGAAATTATGCATATCACAGTGCAGATGCAATGGCTGATGCATCTGTTTAATGTCCCACAAAATTTTGCAGGCTGTTTCAAATAGTCTTCCTAAATTATGGAAAACATTACCTAAATGTTGTTTAATAACTTTAAAAGCTAGCGTAATGTCGTCTTTTGGGGAAGTTAGTAAATATTGTGACATCACTGCATGAAATTACGGCCATAATTAAGCACTTGTTCCTTGCTACCTGTAACAGCAATGAAACGGGCTGGGATAATGCAACTATTATAGTCCAGTGTTCTTCCCTTTCATGTTTCATCAGTGGTCCGAGTGGCACTCCATCTATGTCATCATTGAGATTGAGATGTTATCACCGAGTTGAGCGAAAAGAATGCTTACATTGAACTGGTGTAGATTTTCTTAAATGGCCACATTTCTTCAATGGACAGAAAAGGCAGCAAAATAGTTCTGGTAGTGTTGCATGATATTCTCAAAGCAAGTGCTGCCAATCTGCTCTTCCAATTCGTGGCACTCCATTAGAATTTGCATGATATGTAGCCTGTCATTTACACTAAAGAAGTTGTAAAGTATTTTTGTGAAGTACAACACTTTGTTTTTTGTTTCTTTTAATTTAAGCAGTCTTGAAAAATCTTGATAGAACTGGTAGCTGATATTGCAAATGAAGAGAAAGCCATCTTTCGTGTTAGGGATGGTTTGTTATGATTTGTGTCATTGTTTATGCTCTAAATATTGTCACAGGACTGTGAGCAATGTGACAAAGACAAGGTTGGTAATTGTGTGGAAGAAAATGATGATTGTGAAGGTGGGCTATCTGCCATCTTGGTTGTGTTGCATTTTAGTGGAGGTGCTAGAAGTTAATGTGCACAAAAAAATATAAATTAGCCAGGGTAATATTCTTTATGCTCCACGGGATATCATTAGTTGTGTGTATGTTCTGAGGGATGCAAATTTTCACATTTAATAGTAATCTATTACCTGCAGACTTCCAGAAGACGTACAGCTTGCGACAAAAGCTGGACTCCCAGTTGAATGAGAACACTGTTGTCAAAGAGGTAACATTATTGCTTATTTCTCTGAGTGGTGAATTTTCTGCAGGGCTTTTTTTTATTGTAATTTATTATTTGTGTGCAAGTGGGTGCATGTGAAGCAACAGCATTCAACTCATTTGTTTTACGTTATACGTTGTGTTGCTGTCTACTGCCTCATTTGCAGGTGGTGAGGACATTGTGCCAAGCTATGGCATCTTTTTATGCTGCTGTAGTGTGATTTCTTACTGAAATTGCATGAATGCTGCCTCACAGTACAACTTTAGAAATGAGAGTGTCATAGCCAACCACAACAGCACAAGATGTAAAGCATTCCATGCCAAATTATAAGCCTGCTTGTCTTCCTTTAGTAGTAAATTCTTACGAGATTGAAAATCAAATGTAGAAGTTAGAGCAACTCTGAGAATGTTGGGTTGCTATGGGTACCTGCCATGAAGCACATTGACGTGAGAGCCAGGGTTACTTTGCATAACATGCACATGTGTCATTCATGGTGGACCTCTGAGTCAGACCGCAAACTGAACTGTCCAGGACAAGGCAATGCATACAAACGTGTACTGTTAGCTACTTAATTGACACAAATAGGCTGATGGCAAGAAACGCATGCAAATCGAAGGTAAATCGAGAAGGAAAAAAAATTCTAGGGTATTACATTAAAAGCTATGATATGATTATAAAGCATGCTGTAGTGGGAGACTCCAGGTTAACTTTGGCCACCTGGGGTTCTTTAACGCCCACCCACTGCACAGTAGGCAGGTGTTTTTATTTCGCCCCCATCGAAATGCAGTCCCTGCGGCCAGAATTTGATCCCACACTCTCTGGCTTGGCAGCGCAATGCCAAAGCCACTACGCCACTATAACCTGCCGTGGCTGCTCAGTGGCTATGGTGTTGGGCTGCTGAGCACGAGGTCGCGGGATCGAATCCCGTCTACGGCAGCTGCATTTCGATGGGGGCGAAATGCGAAAACACCCGTGTACTTAGTTAGGTGCACGTTAAAGAACCCCAAGTGGTCGAAATTTCCAGAGTCCTCCGCTACAACGTGCCTCATAATCAGAAAGTGGTTTTGGCACGTAAAACGCCATAATGTTTTACGCCACCATGATGAGTGTAGAGGAGAAAAAAAGGAAAAACAAAGAAATGTTACATGACTCAATCTGATAATGGCACTTCTCACTTGTTAAAGCAAAGGAAGAATTTAGTGTGAACCGCAGAATACATTGTGTCATAAAGCTTTGCTCACTTGCACTGTTCACAAGTCTCAGCTGCAATTTCAGGCTCTAAATTTTGGGACGCACCGACAGCCACGATGGTGCTCTTCTGTGCCTCCTCATCCTCTCTGTGTTCGGTTGTATGTGCACTGAAAACAAATGCTAACCAACTACGTCAGCTGAATACTAAATTGCTGCCAGACAAGCAGCATAGTGGTGTGGCACTTGGCATCTGGCCAACTAACTGGTTGAAGGAAGAGTATTAAATTACATGTCAAAGTTCTTGTATGTGGGGTTAGAAAGTGCAACAATAGTTTCACAACATTTACTACCCCAGGGTGACATTTGTAGTGTTATTTCAGAACACTGAAACACCATCTAGAACTAAAACATCAATAATGACTATGAGGCACGCCATAGTGGAGGGCTCTGGATTAATTTTGGCCACCTGGGGTTCTTTAACGTGTCCTTAAATTTAAGTATACGCGAGCATTTTTGCACTTCATCCCCATCAAAATGCGGCCACCGCTGCCAGTGTTGAATCGCCACCTCGAACTTAGCAGCACGATGCCGCAGCCACTGGGCTACCACATCGCATGGTGACATGGAAGAAATCGCCACCCAAGCACTCCACACAGATAGTTAACCAGCAAAGCTGAAACGTGTGGCCTCAGTGCTTATCACTGGGTTAATCCAGACCGTTCATTAAATGACGGCTTGGTAGGCTGCCGCATTTTCGATACAGAGTTGCTGCTTCCACTTGGCTGCACAAGCCTGTTCTTGTGCCCAGGCTGCAGCATCGGCACGGTGTAGACGAGCTCATTTTCGGTTCTGCTCGCTGCGTTGAAAGCTGCCTGCTCCTCAGGAGTACATATGATGCGTGGCCTACCCATTT
Source organism: Dermacentor albipictus (assembly GCF_038994185.2). Classification (NCBI taxonomy): domain Eukaryota; kingdom Metazoa; phylum Arthropoda; class Arachnida; order Ixodida; family Ixodidae; genus Dermacentor; species Dermacentor albipictus. The sequence goes on from NC_091821.1 coordinate 112,972,557, forward strand.
CAGAGCCGGAGAGAAACTGCTGCGTGCGTGCTCAGCTGTGACGGAGAACAGCGGTGTCACTACTGGTGCAGCTAATCCAACACCACCTAGATAGCACAAGGCCTTTTCACTGCAATCCATGATGTCATGTTACCTGGCCCGACTGCCACAGAATCTAATGGGGGATGCTCCCGAGTAGACAACAGTGATTTTGACTTCACCGCTTTCATCGCGCCACCCTTGGCAATGGAAATTTCAGGACAGGTAGCGTGATGTCATGGATTGGAGTAAATAGGCCTTGTGCTATCTAGAGTCGGGTACAACTTTAGAAAGAAGGGGCTTTTTCTCCTCTAAGGCGAACAGACGAGCCTCCACCAATGAGCGCGCACTCTAGATAGACGTCACGAGCCCAACGGCCGGTGACCCCACCGATGGAGAAGAGGGCTGCCCACACTTCAAACGGGCCCGAATCGTGTCAGTCATGTGCGTCTGCCCCTCGTCAGAGTGAATCCCCGAACTGTTTGTGGTGGTCTGTCATGTCAGAAATATTATTGCGAGCTTAAGATGCACCATTTGTGCCATGTGCATTTATTCTGAACTGTGATCCGGCAACAAAAGATTGCAGCGAGCATCGCTGACGCTATGCTATGCGAACTGGGGAGAGTGTAGGCTTGGAAAAAAAAAAAAGGTAAATGTGAAATGGAACAAGAAAAAAGGCTATCACATTCTTGAAAATTAGTTTGTGAAAACAAAGAATTAACAAAATATAAATCATATGCTATTTAAACCAAGATTTTATCTAAAACAATGAATGAAGCATTTTTGCATCTTTCGTGTCTCGATCGTCATCTCTCCCCAGGTTTGTAATGGTTTTGAAAAATCCATTGTTTTTTTTTTAACCCTTTCAGGATCGATTTTTTTTCGCCATATGCGACTGCCCAGGTTCGATTATTTTTATTGCAGATTTCAATTCTTCTGAGGGACCTATTTCGAAAAAAATTTGCTGTAATTTTTCTAGGGTGACTGCAAAGTGAGAAAAAAATATTTTGCATTGTTATATGTGTACTCTTTATTCATGAGTAACAACAATAAAAAAGGCAATTAACTTATAAAAATTAAAAATTTGATGCATTGTTATGATTCAAGGCTTAGGCACACGAGAATATTTAAGTGTCAAATGTTCCTGCTCTTACACTAATATTTGCGTCCATAGCCTAATCAAACTGCGTAGGTGGGTGCACCCAAGAAAACTGTGTACTGTGTGGTTGTGTGTCCATCAGAAAGGCAGAACTTGTGACATCCGCTAATCTTCATCTTATCGCCAACGCAAATCTCCCCCCCCTAAATAAGAAAAAGAACAATGGTTTTTTGATAGCCGGCTGCGATTAGGGTGTTGTGCAGTTGAAGCTGTTCTGTATGTTGTGCATTTGCCTCTGTATATACAGGGTATTTCAGCGAACATTTTCTAAAATCTTTAAAAGTTGCCTAAGACAGATATCACAATTCTAGTTCGTGAGCTGGTCTACTCGAAACGGCAGACAATACTTGCACAAAAAATTGAGATGCAAAATTGACTAATTAATTTTGTAACTAATTGCATTGTGGCCCATATTTCAATTTACAAATTCTAGCCGTGGAGTTCGCAAGGCAGATCCACTTGGAATGAGTTTTCAAGATGACACCAATTTCGGGATATAAATTCCCGAACTTTGCAGAGAAATGCATAGGCGTTCCAGTTAATTTCTTAAGAAACCGTCGTTTCATGCACTGAAACACACAAGTAACTGGAACGCCAATGCATTTCTCCGCAAAGTTTGGGAATTTATATCTTGGAACTGGTGTCGTACTGAAAATTCATTCCAAGTGGATCCACCTTGCGAAATCTGCTGCTAGAATTTGTAAATTGCAATATGGGTCATAAGCTAAAAAGTTAATTAGTGAATTCTTGTTAATTAGTCAATTTTGCATTTCATTTTTTTTTTTTTGTGCAAGTAGTGTCCGCATTTCAAGTAGACTTGCTCATAAACTAGAATCGAGCTATCTGCCACAGGCAACCTTTCAAAAATTTTGAAAGTGTTCACTGAAACACATTGTATATTGCATGTTATACAATAGAGAATAAAAAGTCGAAAGTTGGCGCTTGCTTTGTTCCCTTCCGTCCACATTTGCGCCAAAGCGATCATATTTACGGTCTACTCAGCAATATGAACCGACTAGCCCAGCAACATGTACTTCTGGACTTGTAGTGCATGTGTGATCTTGGAGGCAATGTTACCCATGACTCCTTTTTGTTGTCTGCCGTGTGGCACCGCAGGTACTTTCAGCAAGTGCTGATAGCAACACAAAGTGATCATGCATTGTGCAATAGCTAATGAAGTGGCAGTAATGTAGAAGCTTCGGTTTTAATTATGTTAAGGTTCTCCAAAAAAATGTTATGGAAAGAGCACTGCTTGAGCAATAATCTGATAGTGATGTGTGCATGAATGATAGAGCTGTTCATTCAGCGCTGCACTGCATTTGAGTAATGCAACTTTTTTATGTATGTGTACTCATAGAGCTCGAGATAATTATGTTCATTTAGTATGAGGAAGTGCAGAATTGTTACATTCTTCAACATTTCATTTTTTTTCTATGCAGGAGCTGGCTCTTCTAGAAGCTGATGCAGGGGTGTACAAGTTAATTGGCCCTGTACTGATAAAGCAGGGGCTTGAAGACGCCAAACAAAATGTTGAGAAAAGACTGGATTACATCAGCACAGAACTGTTAGTGCAACAATTTTTCTTCCTTTACTACTTGGACATGAACTAGGTACCATGAACTATAAACTCTGCTATGTGCCCCCTATCACAAGAAAGTGAAGGCCAGTTGCTCAATGCCAACAATAGCAAACTAACTTTTACTTTTTTGTGGTAGGCTGTACATTTGTTTTATGGTAAGTGTTCCACATGCATGCAGGCTAGCCACTACTCACTGTAGTGTCTTCACGGTATAGCCATAAGGTACAGATGAACCGCTATTAAATCTGAAAGAAAGGACAAGGAAGTAATCAGTGAAAAGAGTTGTACTGAAAGGAGGTAATCCTGGTACGGTTATTTAAAATTGCAGCAGTGTTGCATGCACTTAAGGTAGCTGAGAGAGACAAAAGCCATAGTTTTTGGCATGATGCCATTTTTGCATTCCTTCGCGCACATGCCCTGAACAGTGGGATTCTTCCATGAACACTGGCTCACCCAATATTGCATAATGCATCAAGTGCAAACAGAAACATGGAGTCCTGTTAAAAACTTTGTTTTGAACAACAGTATGCTGAAATTAAGGCACATTTCTGAAGCCTAAAGCTCAAGAAATTACCGTAGAATGCATTGGTGGTGGAGCCTATAATTGGGGCCACCACTTTTCCTTTGTAGCTCAGAACATGAACAGCAGGAGGGTAAAAGGCCGTGTTAATAGAGAAGTTAGTATAATTTTGGGGGAAAATAATTTTTTAGTTATGTATGTGGTACACCTAATTTAACTCTTTTGTTACCATATAAACGTCACTCATTTCATTAGTTGTAGATTTTTTCTGTTAATAAATACTTGCCACAATTTAGGCTACACAGTTTTGAGCAACAAAACTGTGTGCAGTGTGTACACGACCATTGCAGTGGTTGGGGTGAGTGCTGGTAAGGGGTTAGGTAGTGCAGGTTGGGTAGTGGAGCATGCCATATGAATTCATAGGGCACACCCAAATACTGCATTGTAAAGGATGTTTTGCACACATAATGTCCACGTCCCACGTACATCCACATGCAGTTACGTGATATATGCTGATGAAAACTGTAAGCATTTAAAAAATGACATTTTCTCATGTCAGATGCTGGTCACCACTCGTCACACAAGGTACCTAGATAGAAGTATGGTGGCACAGGCATGGAAATAATATTTTGACCAAGTATACAGTGCTATAAAAATGGTACAGTTAATGAAACACAAACATGCTTAGATTGTTTTTATTGGAAATAAGCTTTGCTTTGTGACAACCTATCAGTGCAGTAGCAAATCCACCAATATGTGCAAATGTGCGAGGTAATAACATTTTCCCATTTCTATAACATCAACAATAAATGTAAATTTCTTTCAGCATGGCATCCTGCCCTCATAATTAAATTTGTCTGCAACACCAAGAGACACTGAGTGTCACACCAAGAGACACTGAGTGTCTTGTAATGCATAAAACAGCCCCTCATCTTCTGCAGACTTTTCAGCACACACACACACAAGAAAAAATTGTTGTGTTGATTTACTTGTGAATAAATGGTATATTTCTACAGATGTCCATCAGTTTCACTCCTGGAAGTTGTCTTTCATAGCAGTGAAAATTTTGATGTCATCTTGAAAGCACCCACACCCCCAATTGAGCATTTTGCCAACACCAGAAATGCTTCAACCATCACATACCATTCTTACATTTGTAAGCCATTTTATACAAACTCGTCTGAAAACTGTGGCAGTCAGTGAATCCCTTCACATTCATTTAGGTGCGGCAGCACGAATATCCTGTCCTCGTCAAAGTGCTGAACAGGCATGCCTGCATTGGTACATCACTGCCGGCGAAAGGAATCACCACAGCGGCGACATGTCTGTACACATTTAGAGCTGGCATATAACAATGCAGTAACTGCGATGGTATTTATTGCTCTGTGCCGTGTGAAAGGTCTAAACAAAAGGTTTAATTGCAGATTAGGTGGTTAGTAAAGTACAATAAAGGTTGGTGCATTTGCTGCATATCTTGACATTAATGGTGCAGGAATGGAAGTGCTGTGCCAATTGTGGCATCTTGCGCCAGGCCATCAAGCTTCGCCAGCCTGCGTCAAAATGCTAATTTTGAATAAAGTTGCTAAATTTTGCGGGATCTACGTGTTCAGTGGCAACCACATAGCTATGTGTTGGTTAGCATTTAGCCCTGGAATACAAGCCAAAGCAATCCATTTCAGCGTTGGCATCTTTTTAGTGTGGGTGTGTTTGGTGCCACATTGTAACTTTCCCATGGGATAATGGAATTGTTTTAATGCGAAAGCATTATATGCCCATTGCGCAAAAATCTGTCATAGTCTGTGCGACCGAAAGATGGTACCAAAACTGGCCGATGGTGCAAAAAGTAAAAACAAGTAAAAAAAACATGCATGAATTGATATAATGTTTCTCAGGGAGCTTCCTGTAAACAAAGTAAATTAAAGGCTTTGAAAAGAAAATTTGGCACATTTCGGTCTGGTTGAGAATTGAACCTAGGCCCCGGGGTGCGAGACAAACACTCTTCCCCAATGCCATGGCGACTGCACGGTTTGGGTTGACTAAAGGTGTGCCTAGTTAGGGTAGCTAGTGTGGGGCCACCCTAGCCTAGTGCGTGCGTCATTGCACAGGTCACGTCGCAGCCATCTGGCAGACTAAAGGTGCAGCCTAGTGTGTGCTTCCTTGGGCATGTGCCGGTGCAGCCAATGGGGATGAGGTGGCGCACGTCATGAGTGTATAAAATCAGTGCGTTCAGTAGTCGTCTTCATCCACTGTGCATTCATCATGTATTTAGCTGCAGTTTCTCTAGATTTGTGGATGAAAAGAAGCATGTGCTTTGGCATTTAGCTTTAAGCTAGGGCATATATGCAGCCAGTAAGCTCGAAGTCAGACGAAGTGCAGAGTCGGGCGCTTATCCGTCTGCTGATGCAGAAGACGACACGCAGTCTGCTCTGATCGGCTACAGTGCAGCACACGACGTTATAGTCTCTGCCCAGCACTACACTCGCCTGCACGAGCCTGCATGGAGTGTAGGTAAAAAAAAATAGGCCTATTGTCTCGGCCTCCCGAGGTCTACGAATGGTATAGAGCCTCTGCCTTGTCTGCACAAGCTCTCACCTGCGTTCTAACTGCGCTTTGGTAAGGCCAAACCAAAGCATGCTAAGCATCTCAACATGCTCGCTTGCCCACGAGGAGTTCATAATTAGAAGGATGGCTCAGCGGCGTTCAGTTGGACATTAATGCTTTCACATTCACAACTTATAAGAAGTGCTTGGGCGTCCTCGGATTTTTGTGCTATACATTGCATTACAAATGTTTTATATAAGTCTGATGCATTTGCATACTATGCAGACCAGCTAAAGATGATTTGATCTGGTGCCCTTTTGGGGCAGGCAGTCAGGAAAGAAAGCTACACTCTCAGCTGAATGTATAAGTTGTACAGTCTGTTCAGCATGTAGCTCAGCAGTTTCATTGTGCACCAGTGAGTTCTCTATTGGTAAATCTGCGTCAGTGAATGGCGAACACCATGAGAGTTCATTCATTTTAAACAGCGCCAAAAAAATACACGTACAAGGAAGAGCACAGGACTAGTGCTGTTTTTCGGTGCTGTTTAAAGAATTGTCCGTACCTACTAGCTCACGCCCAAACTCTCCTAACCATGGGAGTGTAACGCTCAAATAGAATCTGCATGTTAACATCTGGTTAACGGGGTCTTAGTGCGGCACGCCAACAAACGGTCCGCATGCTTTTGTGAAACTTCATCAGAAATATCCAATAGAAACCTAATGGTCACTCACATTTGTACTCCGGATCTTCTAGTTTCTGCACGACCACACCAAACAATCAGAATTGCATGTGCATAACATACACAATGAATACCAGATGACGATGTTTATGTGTGAGGCTTATGATATCACTGGCCTGGAGACGCGTTGTCATGTAGATTTTCTTTTTAAAAATTGCGCAGGCTTTCTTCTTTTCTTTTGGAAAAATGGATTGCACAGGATCTAGGTTGCTGAAATCGGTTATGCCTGTTATGGGTTATTTCATAACGTCCTCCACAACTTCGTATTGGCACCTTATGAAGTAAGTAAGTTAATAAATGATAGCGAATTCTACTTAAAGATTAGTTGCTCATGCACATCCGAAAATAAAAAATAAAATCAAATAAAATAACTCTTGACAAGCGTTGCCAAAACCCTATTGACATAAGTGGCCGCTTTTCACGTAAAGCCCTCAGTTTTTTTTCTTGGCCACATTTAGTTGGCACACCCAATATGTAACTTAAGAGTGGTTTCCGAAAAACCGATATGGGGGTTCCCTTTGTCAGGTGGATGACCTACACTCCTCCTTTCGGGCCTCCACAGAACACATGCTTTTTGGTTTGCCTCTATTTCAGTCATGTTGAGCTTTACCAAGCTGATCCAAAACGTGTATCTTCTGCTTCAAAATGGGCAATTCATGCTCCAAACCGGCTCCAAAGGGCCAAATTTGCTGCTCCCAGAGCTGCTCCAAAACTCCCTTGGCCACTTCCATTCCTGGTGGTGCAGAACCATGGTCGTCCGAGGGCGAGAATGTGAACTTGTAGAATCAAGAAAATTTAAAAGCAGTACGCACCTAGCTCTGTGAAATTTTAGGTTACACTACCGAAAAAGAACTACACATCTTTCATTTCTTACACTGTTAACAGTTTTGTCCACATTTTATATACATATTGGCCATTTCCTGCCTACTGTCTCTTTATCGAATTTTATGGTGCAATAGCTTTCCTAACCGATGAACTAGAAGCATTTACAAATATGTTGGTCTTGTTTCATGGCCTTGCATAATATGGCAACGCAGTGCAAGTTACATGACCATTGGTGAAAATATTGCAGTCTCTCAGGGACTATGCTTAGGAGTGCCGAGGTGATAAAAGCAGGTGTAGTGTAGTTTTGTGTGAAGTGCTTTTCCTATATTCTTAGGTTGTCACTGAGTATAAGTATTTTGCAAGTAAAGATGTAATCGTTGGTTACTGTGTATCCCACGGCTGAAAGTAATCTTCAGGCTTAAAGTGCAACTCCGGCGATTTTTTGACCATGTCAAGGTAATAGAATATTTAGGTTCCCAAGGCCCCCCTGTCACGCGTCTGATAGAATTGTTTAGTAAATTTAAAAATAATTTTAAATAAGCAAAAAAAAAATGCAAGAATGAAACCGAAACCTGTCTAAGCAGCCAAGCGAATCTTCGTGTGACGTCACGGGTGTCTCCACCGGGGAAGGCACGCAAGGTAGGCTGGTCTCGCTCGCTGGCAGCGGAGAGCAGATGCTCGGCTGAATCGTGACCGTGCCGGATCTTCAGGTGGCAATGTCAGCTGCACCAGCTTTTCGGAGCTGTAGATATTGAAAGGTATGATTCGGACCACGAATCGCCGTTCACATCCGACCCGCCATCACGAGAGCCAGCGCCCATGCGCTACATATCATGCTGCAACACGAAGACCAAGGATAGCCCAAACCACTGATTTGATATGTGCTGCTTGCTATTTTAGGTGTTATACCCCATCTCAGGGAAACGTTTCGCATGCTCACTGTAAGATGTGGAGCACGACTTTCTGCATTTGTATCTCGCAAAAACGCTGCTGGTAGTCCAAAGCACCGAAAGGTGCAATTGTTTAGATCGCCAGGTAACAACCACTCGTTGTTCGCTAAAGATATAATACTAGCCGCTCATCAAATAATGGCAGAACATATCAAAACAGGCAGATTTTGTGCGTGTAAGCACCGTTGCTTCACTGAATCGCACTGATACATATGAGCGATCGTGCACCTTCGAAAACAGCGAGCGGGAGACTAGTGTGGGAACGTTATGCTTCCTACTTATCATTCTGTGTACTCTCTTCATGCACACAATATGTTCTATAATGTGGACATAGATGAGGACTTTTGCACGTGTAATCGTTTATTTAGAGAATGCATAGTTTTCTCGCAAAAACGTTGATGCCAGTATCGACACCGTTGGCAGCTGAACGAGGCGGTTTACGCTGCTGTGTCGACGGGGCCTACGCTTGCTGCCCATTTGGGATACGAGGCAAACAGTGCACCTCGGAAGCTAAATAATGAGTCGGCATGACAATACATAAAAATACACTCGTCTTCGTAGTCGCATTTAATTTAGGGAAGTGCCGGTGCGTGCAGCGGGCAGCTTTCCATCGAAAACAGCAACATTCCGATGTCAATACTGCTTTGTGTTGTTTCTTCTCGCTTTTTGTGTGTGCACTGTACGAAATGAGGAATGGTTTATTTCAAATCTGTATGTGCAAAAGTGAACCACAGAAGTATTTTTCTTCATCCTGATGGCTCAATTAGCTTCAGGTCAGTCGCTCAGGTCCGTCAGGAGCAGATGCATGAACTACGCGACTGTGCAATATAGGCTTAACCTCAGCTGAAGGCGAATGGCAACGGCTCAAACTGTGTGTGTGGATGGCGAGGGCTGAAGTTTGTGCAGCCTACAACACAACACCACTTGCCACCCCCTATCGCTTGTCTGTCCATAGGGACTGCAAATTATTGTGACAGCAACTTTTCATGCAAAGCACTAGCTCACAATCGTCGACTCCTCCACGCTCTCGTTGTTGTCGTCTGCATGATCCTTGCATACTCTGAGTGGAACTCCTCTGACGTCATACACAATGTTGCCTGTAACTGAGGAGCAGGTAAGGTAGGGTGTTCGAAGCAATTTATTAAATTCTTTTGTAAAAAGCCTGTGCAACTCTCAAACCTGATTTTTTGAGGACATGGTGTGTGCAGAGGAACGTACCCAGCGAATTTCATCGACATCCGTTGACATAGAAAAATTGCCGAGTTGCCCTTTAAGGGCTTCATAAACCAGATTTAGAGTTCCACATGGCTCTGAAGTAAGTCTTCTGCAATGAAAAGTTGTTGTGATCACTCGGGGAAGCTCCAACTTAAGAAATGGTGCTGAGGGAAAGCAATCAAATGTGGGGGATGGAGTCCACTATAGGCCCACAGTACCCCATCCTATTATTCACTGAACTTCAAGTGAGTATGTCTACTGTTAGACATAAGCATTTGAAGTATTAGGGTTCAGTATAAATTGGCTAGACTGCATTAAATGTTATTCTGGATGAAAGCGTTGCAGTAGTAATGGTTATTTAAAAAATTGAATAAAAAATCAATATCTAGGTATTTGTGGGTCCGGAAATTAGTGCAGAAAGAAAAAGAAAAGAAACATCCAGAAATACTAATTTACTTTTTCACTGAAATGCACTAGCCGCTCATCAAATAATGGCAGAACATATCAAAACAGGCAGATTTTGTGCGTGTAAGAATGTCAAGTAAACTAAGTTACGCATTGTGTTCATAGTTTCATCATGTGTAAGTTGGATAATACAAAAACCTTGTTTTCACTAAGCATTGAAAAGCCTGTCTTCTGTGCCATGCCAAAGAGCAATCACTCCGTAAGAGTGAACAGGCGTTCTTTGCTGATTACACAGAAAAAGTTTGTTGTGACTCCATTTTTTTTCTTTTTGTAACACAGCTACCGAGGTCTTTTTGGTCTGCATTTCTTTAGGCTTGCAATAAAACAATATTGAATGCATAATATGTGCATAGCCCCTCCTCGTGCATAAGCCTGTCTCTAATTCAGCTCTCAAAATGTAAGTTGGCGTGGCCTGGTACTGTGGCTGGCTTGAGAGCTTTCTTACAATATTTATGGCATGTGTAATAAGATTACTCATGCTGATAACATTGATGCACTGGAAAAAACAGATTTGTAGGCATATGAACTATGTATAGGGTCTCTCGCATTGAATGTTAGACCATGCATAATGTCCTCTATACACGTTGGCAAATCCTTAAATAACTAAACCGCTGCAAATGTAAGTGTGCATTTCACGTTTTCATCATACGACCAAAACAATGCTTACGTGGAAGCAGATGCTAAAGTTTAAGGCCTTGGTGACAAAGCATGAGTGATGATCAGATGATCAAGTGTAGTCTAGAGCAGAGTGTTCACTGCTGCTACTATTAAAAGAACATGCAGATGAAGTGATAAATTTTTGCTAGTCATCTTGGGAAGTCGAATCCACGTTTGAGGCAATATGACTATAGCTGCAGCAGAACCGTACTTCTCATAACTCCCAATATGCTATAGAGCAATAAATGCCCCCAGAACTTAAGCGGTATTCTAGCTATAATGTGGTTGGTATTGTTGAACAATATTGAAATCACTATTTGGTTGTCCATCAAAAAGCCATTGATCAAATAGGTTTCCTCTCGTGTGGTAAGAAAGGTTCTATGGTGTAATATTGGCCTGTATAGCTTATTGGTGGGATTTTGGTGGTAATCATTACTATAGCACTGCGATTTTTAAAAATGAGTTACGAAAGTTGCTTCAAAAGTAGCATTCTAGAATGCACTATATTATTCAAAAGCTACATGTGAGCAGCCGAAATTGTCTGTGAATTGTCTCTGGTTTGGAGTGCCACAGCCGAACATTCTGAAGACTCTAACCACAATATTACTTTCCAAGAAACCCAAATCCTTCAAATAAAGACGAACTCACGAAAAAGACTGCTACTGGAGTCATGGCACATTCAGAATACGGGGCTTAACATAAACCACGTGAAGGGCAACCTACCCTCTGTGTTTATCCATGGCCTTGGTGACATGACGAAAAGAAGGAAAGGACACCCAGCCGGGTACATCCTTGCTCGAGGTCGCCAACACCAAAATGTCTGTGCTCCCCTGTGCTCCTTCCCCCTCCCTGCCTCCCGTCAACGGCACTCTTGCGAGTCAAGCCCCTCCAGCATCGGTCATCCCAGCCGACCAGCACCGCTGCAGCCATCCCCCCTTCCCATCTGTCAAGTGTCTCCCTACCTTCCGTACTCTCCCCTCCTTTTTACGAAGGACCCTCTAAAGGCTGCCCCGCCACCAATAAAGGAGCCGAATGGGCGCCGAAACATTGGGCTAGTGAAATTCACCTATTTAGTTGGAGTCAGTCTGAAAGTCCTAATCAATTTCCCAACCAGACAGGTAATTCTGTTGAAATGTTTAGCTTCTGTGACTGATGTGTGAGCTCTGTGGCAATGACGAAGCGGCGGTTGCCTTCACAGTGTCTTCACAAAATGCTTCTGTTTTTAGAGACTTGATCTGAGTGGGTCTTAATGCTCTGGGTTCTGCACTTCCACTAAATATATTCGAATTGTAAACAGTTACAAATGTTATTGTGTGATTTAGAATGGAGCAGGTGAATGATAAGCTATATTGACTGTAGAAAGGCACGTATATAGGAGAGGCTGGGCTTGTTTATGTGAGCCTGAACACACTTCTTCTTTATTGATAGGTTTTGGACAAATCAGTGCTGTGAAAAGCCTTCAGTTAGGCCAAGGGGTGTAAGCATAGTATTTGACCTGCATAAAGGTCGCAGAATTGTCATCACCATGTTAATGTAAGGCCTTGTGTGTCTTGCAGAATTTTATCTTTCCAGGAACACCGAGAACTAGACAGTTTTCACGGATGGCATAGGCGAAGTGTATCTGTTGCTAGGAAAATCAAATTGCTTGTGTTCGTTTGAATCGTGCCGCATTTGGAGAGGGAGAGAGAGAGATTGGCTTTATTATACAAATAGCTCATTGGCCCAAGCCGCACAATGTGAGAGTAAATGCCAAATTTCAGCTGTCATTGTCCATTGTTATGTATGTTAATAGTAAGGTAAAAGCCCACTACACATTATTGGTAAATTCATTGTTTATTCTTCACTCACACAGAGAGCTTTGCAGCAAGGTTTAGTGGAAATTTAGCCATTTCTTTGTCTCATTTTAGCGACAAGCTTCAAAAAATGATGGAACGGGCACCAGAATTCTGGTGAAAAGATGACTTTGTGCCAGAATTCTTGATACTTGCAGTTAGTCTTCATGTAGTTAATTTAGGTCCCACTGGACACACAATATACAGGCCTGCCCCATATTCTGCATATTTTACTGTAAGATTCAAAGGCATTAGTCTGCTCCAAATGTACCATTCCGCTCCAACCGTCCCTGGATGTGCCAAGCTTCTCAAAGGCACCCATTTGAAAACGTGGAGGTAAATTTAATGGCATACATCTTTATGTGGGCTGTCATAAGTTGTTCTAGGTATGCCTCTGAACTTTATCCTTCTTGCATGAAATGTGCTTATTTTCAGTGCTTTAATGTTTTATCATTTTATTTTAAGGAGATTCAGTCAAAGCATATACTGATACATCATGTTGTAGCTTACTTGTCCATGTTTTGAGTAGAAGTAAAGCAGAATTAATGTCAGAGTGCCTTTAACATCTTTATGCAAAATTTAAAATAAGCGTTGCAGAAAGCGTGCATAAAGAATAACTAGTAATTTTACTGAAAAGTACTGAGGGTTAAAAAGCTGAAATATACATGTCAAGTGCTTTACTGTGGTTTTCAGCTTCCATAAGTTAGCCTTTAAAAAAATAATTACATTTTCTTCTTATGATTGTTAGCTGAAGTTGGATGCCCATGCTTATGTGGTAAAGCAGTGGCTTTGTATATGTGAAAACAGGTACACATCACTTCATGTGCTTGTAGCATTTGTTTCAACTCCATATAGCAAGTGACTGGTTCTTTCTTTTCCTCTTTCTTTTTGCATTCTTTCTTTGCATTGAAGCAATGACTGTCAGGATGGGAATAACCACTACCTTTCTTGCATTTGAAAATGCTTGGTCAGCTTCTTTTCATAAGCAAGCTGTCTTTATCATGCTCTTTGAACTGGCACCAAAACCTACACATGCTATGCTCTGTATTTATAGTACTATAGACTAAGGCTATCTGCAGAGGCTGTGCTAAAGCAGTAAGAGCGAGTAGCCACACTTTTGTGGAAGTTTGGTCTGAAATCAACTATGCATGTTTCACCCTTGTGTGAGTGAAAACCCCACATAATGGGAAACATTCCTCGTAACACTCTCTACGTACATTGTTGAAGCAGTACGGAATAGAAGCAGCCCACTACAAGAAAAAAAAAAGAAATTGTAAATAAATTACTGGAACATAATAGTCTGTACAATGCTCACTTCTGAACCAGTGTGGCTGTCAGAATGGAGGAACAAAGTAAACAGAAATTGTTCAGCCATCATCACAGCTGTAAATTAGATACTGTACAACCAGCACAGTTAAGATAAATTTTGTATTGTTTGATTTAGAAGTGTAACAAGCACAGGAAGCCAATTTGGATGATACATGCCTCTTGTGGTCTGTAGACTCCCCAATGTGATGAATTCACAGAGCAGGGGACGTATTCTGCAAGGATTACTTCAGTAATACTATCGCCTTCACATGATTTCTATCGCCAATTTATGTGCAAGATGAGCAATTAAAGCATATAGTGGCCACGTCCCACAGTTGCATCCTTCATAAGGCAGTCGGGAAGATATCACACAGCATGGTCAATGTGTGTGAATTCTCTGTCAAAAGCATTGTTTTGCATCTTTGAACATTTCATATCTTGATACATTCTAGCAGCTATGTAATAATTGCATTCACTTCTAAAGGTTAATGCTGCTATGACAGTCATTTGCTGCAATTTGGGGTTATGCAGAACCATGCCTGATTTGCCTTTTTATATCGAGAACTTAAGTTTGGAAATCAAGGTATCCAATGTTCAATGCATAGCCACTGTCAGTTTAATTTTAAACTTTGCATCTGCGAGTCGTGAACATGCAAGATGTCAGGATGTCATAGCCTGTGTGGTTGTTTACTAGTGTAAAGCTAGTAGCTCAATCATCAAAAATCTGCCTTCGTTTTACCAAAAACAAATTGTTAATGTGTACGTGGTTCAGTTTGATTTTTTGGGCAACGTGTGCCAAATCAAAGCTTATTTCACAGAACTGTTTGTGTTGTGTTCAGAATAGGTTGCCTTTTCCAACCATGAAAAACTTATACCCATAGATTTATATATGTTGAGTATTCAGCATACTTTTTCTTTTTTTAACCTAGGAAAAGGCATGATTCCCTGCTTCAGGAGTTAGAGAAGAAGCAAGATGCCCAGAGGGACACCATCCACAAGTTGGAACAACAAATCCAGCAATCCAAGGCAAAAGCAGCTGGAAAGATGTGAATACCTCAAACATGTCTAAATTGTTCTGCTTATAAAACTAATACAAAGCTGGTTTCTCTAGAGTCTCTATCTCTTTTTTTCCTTGTTCTTCTTCTGTTTTTTTTTTTTTTTTAATAAGACGGAAGCAAAAGACCAAATGGCATAACAATGGCCTTTGTTTTGAGTGCTCTCTGGCATCCTCGGCCATGAAGAACTTTATCTGCAGGCTTTCTGCACATGTCCACAAATACATTTTCTACAATTTCTTATGACATGTAAGCATCTTTTCCAAAGTAATAAACAAAGGAAACTGCTGTCCAACAAAGATGAAAATATGGTTGATGTAATGGGATGGGAGCTTGCATGGCTCATTTCTGGCTTAGCAAGTCGCTTCCTGGTGTGAAGGGGCTTCCAATTGAGGCTCCCTCTATTTCCACCTCTCTCTTCATCAATGATACAATGCAGTGTTGGTGTTGTAAAGTTTTGTAGAAACACTGCTCAGCAGCTGGGTGTTTTCTCGCGTACTCTCCTGAGCAGTGCAAGCCAATAGCACCTACCATGGAAATGGGTACAGGAACAAGTTGAAACAGCAAATAATGTGCACCAGATTTATTTTTCTAGCCACCCTTCTTGCTGGCCAGCTACAACAAACATGCTCAACCCAGGGTGGGCATAAGCCCTCTGTTGCTCTTGTTCCTGATGTAAAGCCGAAGTGTGCTACTCGTTCGTGTGCATGGCTTTAATGCACTGAGCCACACTCGCAGCCAGTGGCGTAGGGGGACTGTGGGCCCCAGGTGCCAGTTGGGGGGGGGTCATATATGTCTGAAGAACCCACCCCCTCTCCGCTGGCTTGACTGGGTGTAAATGGTAAAGAATGCTTCGGTAACCAGCAGCCCCAGCTCATGTACCCAATGTGTAGTGCCGCAGAATTGTCGGCTGCAGCTTTATCAACATCCTATGTAATAATTGAACGAATGTACGGGCTAAAAAATTTATTTCGCTAAGTGGTCACTAAACTACTCGCCTTAGCGCAACATTTCATGTGTGGTGCGCTCATGCTTATAGGTTGCTAAACTACAGTCTAGCGATGTGGCTCTTGGGTCCTTCTTCCATTCTGTGCACGCTATCTTAAAATAGGATATATTAAATAACTGTTTAATTAGGAATTATAGAGAAAACGTTGCAATTTGGGAAGTGAGGGCCCAAAGTCATATTAACTCAACAAAAACTTTAATGAACAAAATCGTCTTAGCAGCTAGAGCCTGCAATGCTTTGGCACTGCAGGCAGCCTAGTATGGCAGTACCGAAAGAAATATGAAATAGTGCACCAGTGACGTCAGTCCCTCTGTACTATCCATTGCGAGTGCACACCAACAGTAGCGCAAGCTTTTGCTGGCACGGGTTTGATGGTGGCCTTCTCCTTTTTTTCTCCTTTTGTTTTTATGACGCCAGCAATCGACGCAGAGCGTGCTCTATTCCGTTCCCAATCTTGTGGTGGTACCGCAGCTCAGATAATCAAACCACCTTTGCCAATAGCAGCAAATAAAGAAAGGCTTTATGGATCAGAATGAAGAGAACTCGTAATTTTCATAGCATTGGCGCCTGTGCAGCAAGGAAGCAGGTGGCGTTTTCTAATAAGGTGTGGAGATCAGCGTCACTGACATGATATTTAAATTTTCATTTGGGTTCAGGGCCACCGACAGCCAAAATATGGCATGCCCTAGTACCTACGACAATTTTTTTGAAGTTGTTGGGCAACATATGACTGTCGGGCTTCAATTTTGCAAATGCAATATTGCCTCTAGAGTCGCTAATTAAAACTTTAATAAAATAGTTTTATTACATGTGAGCCATATTTTCCAAGATGCCGCATCTCTATTGACCGCCAAACCTTACAGTTTCACAGCAGATGTGCAAACGTGCTTATCACAAGTTATCAGTATAGCACCCTGTGTTATTTGGGGCAGAAAATAAAACATCGTGTATAGCGGCTGCATTCGCGATCTCTGGGAACGAAAGTGAAGTGGGCGGGGACATGCGCAGTATCCAAGGCGGCGGTGCTGGTGCTGAAACATCAACACACGCCCCCCTCCCCGGAAATTTCCGATAGCCTCTACTTCGTGACTACAGTGGGGGGGCAGAAGACCTATGGGCCCCGAGCACCAGATGGCCTAGCTACGCCACTGCTCGCAGCAGACAAAATTTTCCCCTCATAACATTGCGGTTGGAAGCATTCCTTATAGTGCGGCTCGCTAGTGTTCTCTTGTAACCACAGCTCATGCTTGTAGCTGAATGTCATGTACGACAAGAGGACAGTCTTCATTCCACCCGGTAAGCTACTCCTGTGCTCACTCTAGTGGTAATCAGATCAGTACGTTGTTACACGAGGATGCTAAAGCCACTGCTGAGCATCACCAGTGAACACTGTCCTGCACTGCCATCTGCCGGCAAGGCTGTGTTATTTTTGCTGTGCAGGTATGGATGTGCATAGCTGAGCTATATTGCTTTTTATTTTATTGTAAGTGATAACATCAAGGGCTACTTGGAATACCAAGGGCCAAGAGATAATACCTAGATTTCCTTTTTTTTCCTTGATAAACCTTGAATTTGTGTAATGCGGGTGTCACATGGCGCACTTTTAATCGCGGTCAAGCTCGATCTGGATTGAATTTGTGGTCGTGATTGGCTCCTTTGCGCAAGCTGCGCGAGGGAGCCAATCACAGTCAAGAATTTCTATCTGTATTGGGCGTGATCGCGATCAAGCGATCATATGACCCTGGCATAAAAGTAATCGCCATATTTGACTAAGAAAAATGACATCATTGTGTGTCATGTGACACTAAAGGAGATTGGAAGTGTGGGAACGAAAGACGGCAACAATAAGAATGGACTTGACATGCTCTTATTTTGTCATGAAAATGGTTCAGACCTGCAGCTGCTTGCTTCCAAGCATGTAGTGTGCGCTTTCTATGCACTGTAACATCTTAAGGACACCAATCTTAACACTGCTGTAGCCTCCCAGACTCATTAAGTCTGAAGAACTCTTTTAGCTCCTTTACTGTGTTCTGGCCTTCCATAACCTATCGTTTCTTCTGAGTCGGGATGTTTTTGTTTCATCATGTGAGCCACCATTACCAAGTTCCTTCATGCAGGACAATAGAGCATGTGCATAACAGCAAAAGAGGGGTGGTTGCATGGTTATTCGTTTCTGGTTAAACATCATGGGTGTCGCATGTGATGTGCTTGACCCTCCCCTGCATCAGTCATCCATCATTGATCTGTTATACATTTAAAAGTGTGCCTAGAGTGCATTAATTTTTCTTTTGTAACCTCATTAACGTGCTTTCCATAAACACTGCAGTTTGTGGTTTGGTGGCAACTGTGGAGCGTGGGACACTGAACCATGAACGCTTTGGCATTAAAAAGGGTGTAAAGCTTTGTCATAGTGGCTCCACATGAGCTGTACCACTCCAGCTACCGGTAGCCCCAAACACATCACATAGTAACAGTTGTAAACAGTGAGTGCGTGCATCTTCTAGCGGACAATGAAGAAAAAAGTAAAGTTACGGGACACATTAGTGACCAAAATTCTTTGCTCAGCTCTTATCATACTGTGGTACTGTGGTGCCTTTCTACAAGGTCGAGCATGTGGTGTCTTGTAATTCACATTTTAATGCTGAATAAGTCTTTTTGCTTGCTCTATAAGGTCCACCACGGTAGTTGAGGGACGCCTTCATCGCTGAAACCTGCAGTGCGTCTCTTTTTCCCTTGCTGACTCGTGAAAGCTACGGTTTCACCAATTCCCACAGTTCGTGGGTTCTGCATAATTTTTCACTACTGTACCAGCTTGATTCACGCTGGCAACATAGTCTGTGTGAACAGAGAAATTATGACATTGGGATCCTATATAATAGCCAGCTTCTGAAGTTAGCAAATGAAAAATTTTCTTATGCTGCACTTTTCTCCAGGTCCTTTCTGCTTCTTCTTTAATAATATAGGAGGACGGTAGTGCTTTTCTTTATGTTTACATACTCGGGAATTAGACATTACCATCTTCATTATGTAACATCCCACTCACACGTGTGGAGCACTTTTGATCACAGATGTGCCCATTGGCGCCTTTGCGCTAGCTGCAGAAGGGAGCCAATCGAAGTTGAGAAATTCTGTCCCTTTCAGGCTCAGTTGCAACTGAAAATGCCCCGTGTGACCGGGATATAACAATATTTAATGCTCAATTCTATTAGCTACCGCTCACGACCAGCCAATATCAATGATAACCTATAGTCTGCCTAACAATATTGGGGGCGAGGAGTTACGGAGTCACCATCTGTCGGAAACACCTCCCTTGCGTAGTATGTGGGATCACGCAGCGCACTCCTCATAGTTTTCGCTTACGGCGCTCAATAAAAACAACACGTGGCAGCTCTCCTGGGCATATATGTAGGTACTCTCAAAACGAAGGGAGTTTTTGACTGTCGCTATAATAATCTTGGGCAAACTGAAAGTGCTGAATCATTTACAGACGCTATCTCTTTACCGAATACGTACAGTGAACGCCACTGCACGCGGTCGCATCGATGGAGTCTCCCGAACCGGCTTCTTGCCTGAAAGGTAGGCAAACGCTGAGAGTAAACTATGTGAAATATGTTTTTATAGTGGGCTGTCTGTGTGACCAAATGGGGCATAACAGAATGAAACCTCAATGCACCGATCGCATGGGTTCGCGGCGATCGACTGCGCGTCTGCATGCATGTCCGCGCACTATGTTTTGCGTTCACTGTGAGTGCGTTTTTGCACCACGCTGTGAGCTTTAGGCTGCAGCATATGAGCATTTGACTGTACACTAGCAACCATAGTTGCGTGGACGCTATCAGAACATTTCAAAAATAATTTTGTTATAGAGACTTCGACGCCTACAGTGACTGTGATGTGCCGTTGCAACAATTCAATCTTTCTGTCTTCTAAATTCTCGGACATTTCAATATTATTTCTCAAGTTGCGTCACCCTGTATGTTTATCGGTCTTCTTAGCGTGCGATTTCCCTCTGCTTCTTTTTTGTAATCCAGTGTATTAATTCCTAACACAAACATGACCAGGTGTCATGCCTTTTTTAAATGTGCGTCTTACCGTTCCCTTTCTGTTCCAGTGAACTTGCCAGTATCTAGCATCAACAAGTTCATAGACCAAACCGTCATGACATTAGCCGGGCAGCGGGTGTGGGCGAACGTCTCAGTGCGCGTTTTGTGCTACTCACCGAACATCACGCAGTCCTGGCGCCGTAGCAGAAATCTTCCTTGCGTCTGTGCTTGCTGCATACCCGAGTTGTAGCAGATGGCTGTCTGCCAGTTCTAAGTTTCGCCAGCCAAGCTTCACGCAGCTCCTTGCCCTGCGGCCATGTGTGAATAAGGCTGACACCGGGCTCCGTTGCATACGTCCGGCAATGCGGCACCGAGCAGTAGCCTACCATGCTGCGTGCCTCCAGAGGCAGCCACTCCTATTATAGTACTTTCAAACGTTGTCAAGCAGACACCCAAGGTGGTAAAGCCTGACCACTTAATCAGAACAGCGGCACAGGTGGAACTTTAATCTTTCGTTTTCAGCTCGCTTGGGCGCTTCCGAAGCAGCCGACGCGGCCGCTGTGTCCACGTGATCCCTCATGCCACGTGGTGGAGCTCGCCCCCAATGTATTGGCAGCACAACCAAGGCTACGAGCCTCAGCACGCCATTTGGGGCTGCACGCTAAAACGTTTTGATGCCGTCCTGCACTATTGGGCCCATTTGCTCGATCCAGACTGATGCTTGTATTTGCTTTAAATTTCTGTCATAATGCTTTGGCAGCCAAATATTTGAGAACATTCTGCACAATTTTCGAAGTATGTTCTCGGGTTCTCAACGCTTAGACTTAACGAAAGATGCTGCACCATTTGTACAGGGCCTCCATGATGTTGCAGCACGCATGTGCTGTAAGCAATGGGCACTGTCAGTTCTTCGAGGCTCTAGATCTCGAATGTTTACTTGTACTTTGTAGTATCTATATATGGCACCATAACCTAAAGCTTCTACACACAAGAAACTCAATGTGTGGAAACAGTACTAAATAACTACTACTCAAGATGCAGTAGCAGAAATAGCATGGAAGGTCAATGCAGTTGACATCCATCGCTACTAGATACTTTTCAGTTGTAAAACTCTGCCTGGGAGCGGCGCGAGAAGGTGACCCTCTGCCGTCTCCTCTCGCGAGGTGGCGCTGCCGCCATGGTTGGCCCGGTTGGCTGCGGGAGCTTCCCAAAGCAGCAGCGCGCCGCCGACTCAATGCCACAATTTTTTTTGTTTGCTGCACTACGTGGCGCTAAATATTCAAAGAATAGCCTTTCTACATTGTGCACTCTGTAAAAAGCAGCTAATAGGCGAATGAAGAGGACAGTGAGGCTTTTCGTTAGTGGCATGTTTTATGTACACATGAAAAAAAGAATAGGACCAGTACAACGCCGGATTGATGAATTGATATTCACAAAAGACGCGCTTTCTTGGATGCTACAGCTACCTTGTGACTGCTTTCTAGTTGACAGTTTGTATACTGCATCTGCATAACAATGAAGAAATTCAGTACTTCGCACGTGAACGTGAACATATGCGCTGCACAACCAAGAAGAGGGAGGCAGCACCCCTCTAGATAATTTAAAACCTTCCAAAATATCTCTCCGCAAAGGCCTGCCTCATCCAGGGAAGCCGACACACTTTTGTTAGCAGTCTTCATAAAGCACAGCATCTTTGGCGTCGGGTGCTTTAAGGAACCTTGCTTGAGACTTCTGCACTCAAGTAGCTGTCACAGCCAACTGCTGGGGTTTCAAAGCTTATGTCCGTTATGCATAGATCACATGGGGCGCCCTTTGTGACTTTACGAATAACGTATCCACACAGATAATAAACAACATTGTCCCCTATGTTCATTGCTCATTGCTATGCTCATTGCAGGCACATTCTGGTGAGCTGCTTCGCTCCAGGCAACTTATCAACGTCGCCTCAATGGCATTGCGTAGACTACGTTTTTTTACTTGCAGGATTCTCTCATCTGCTTGAATGTGTCGTTGATGCCGATGAGCACAGGTCCTGGCACACCGTCCACACTACCACGTAGCGCTGTTTTAACAGGTGTATACAGGCTTAGAAGGCGGAATATCTGCGTGAAGTTGGTTATAGTAGGATGGGACTCATCTAAACCGAAGGAACGCACTAGTCTAATGTATTGCTGAAAAAAACATGAGAGGGAATTTTCTAGCAAACAGTGCAATGTGAATGTAGTCACAACAAATGTGAACAGTGTGCCTTACCTCCAGTGGATCTTGATGTAACTTGGCTGTCGAAACATAGAGCACACCTGGACGGGGCAGATCATCGACAATGTCTAAAGTCGACATCAGAGTTACTCGCAGCGACTTTGTCGTTTGTTGTGATGCAAAAAGCTTCAGGTTCTTCTGAATTGCATTCTGTTTTGTCAAGTTCAGCAGTTCCGAAAAATCTTTGATGACCTGACATGATTAGTGTAACAATTTTATATCCCTTAGGAAATGCGCACGAAGTTCAAAGGCGGTGGTCTTGTACACTATTTTGACGTAGAATGCTCGCAAATATTTAATAACACAAAAAAAACAGGAGTGAGAACAGACAAAGTGATAGGAAGAGTGCTGCACCCTCCCTGGCTATCACTTTGTCTCTTTCTCGTGTTTTTTCTTGTTTCATTGCCGTTTCATTGTTCCATTGCAGGTATGTTTGCTCACAAGGCGAGCAGCATTTTCCTCGCACACAAATAAGAAACACGAGCAAAACGTGGCACGCTTCTGCACGCATCGGCGTCTCTGTCCACCCGCACAAACGTTGTTCGCACCACCCTACTTCGGGCCGACAGTGTCGCGCGCGCCACCCCGCGGGGGCGACAGAAAGGGGCCAGGTGCCGTGGCGGAGTTTGACAACTAAAAGTAATTTAGTAACGTTGGTTGACATCTACCATGGGGTATTCACTAATTAGAAAGTATAAAAATAATAATAATAATGAAAAGAAGAAACGGTAGCATGTACCTATATCCAGAGAGTGAGCGCTACCAATAGCTGCACTGAAACGTATAGCAGATGGCAGTGACACGAGCACCCCATACTACCACAGCTCTCCCCAGATGTACGCTAGCACTGCTTTTATTGGTTAACTTATGGTAGTTCTACTACAAAGGCTTTTTACGCCTTGTAACTTAGTAATATATTAGCCTAATGTACTCACTCATTTACAGCTCTGTGGAGTGATTCTAGGTTGTGCTACAAATTTGTTGTCTGCTATATGCCTAGCATACAAGCAGTTATTGCTCTTTGACGACGTTTGTTGATTCAACTTGAAGCTTTATCGGGTACTAGGACTGCCGGAAGCTGGGGAACTTGGATATTACGTGTTGCCCTACCCTTCCACCACGCATTCACCTAGTATCATTTGCAGCCGACTTGAAATGAGGTAACATATAACACCACCTTCAAGACGGCATAGTTGAATACCTTGTTGAAGATACGTCTTAAGTTGGGTAACTGTTGAGCAGTGGGCACATTGTGTTTGCATTTTAACCAAAGAAAAAGCCAAGCTGGGAAAAATATACCACGTCATTGATGATATGCTTGACAGGGACAAAAAGTATGATTATAGCATGTTCAGAGGACAGCACAGAATCGGATACTACAGCGCCTCGGAAGAGGACAATATGTAGATTTTCAGTCGCTGTAAGTTGCAGTGCAAGCTACGAGTGTATTTTTACACGAGGCAGCATTTTTGTCGTTCATTGCAATAAGCAGAACAATCGCACAGAAAACCAAGCTGTCTAATTGGGTGAAAGCAGCAAACCACTGTAGGTATCAGCTGTGAGAGTCGACAACGCAACCGAGCTTCGCTTTAATAAAATGCTAGTGCTGCCATGGCAATTAAGTTTGTTATGAAAACTGCGAAGCAAATTATTTCATAATGTTAGCTGTGGTAAATAGAAAAGTATGTCTGCGTTGCTGTCTGATGTGGCAAAGATTTACATAGCACTGACATGACTGATGACTCGAAAATTTGATGCAAAGTGTTATTGACTGGAAGCAAAGGTATCTTTTCGGCTACCTTGCATTGGATCGATTGAGACAAGGGTACAGTCTGTGTCAGGGGAGCAGTTTCATGCCACACTGCGTGTTTTCAAGAGCAAACGAAGCTTCACGATGGAGGAACACACTGCTTTCATACGATTGCACTCCTGATTGGCTGATACCCGCTGTAGCCTCCCATGGCCAAAATCCTGATATACTGGACTGTCACTACAGAGGTCCACATGTAGCTCTACTGGCTTGGCAGTGAACAAGTGTTAGTATGCTTCCACTGTCACTCTCGTTAGCCATGGTTCTCTGTGCATTTGTTGAATGCTCAAACTGCAGCAGAATGACGATGAGAAGGCAGTCGGCAAACACAAACCTCTTCCACCTGTCAATGGCTGTAAACAATCACTGTGAGTGCACAGAAATGCTTTGCGCGAAGTGTCACAGTTTGTGGTTGCCACGCATAAGGCACACCGAGCTCAACCTCGACAGTGCTGATATCCACTTGCGCAGAGCCCAATTTGTGTCAGGTGAGCTTGAAAACCTTTTTTTTTTTTTTTGCTGATGGAAATGCTGAGACAAAGCATGAGAACAGAACAGTTTGAATTCGTAGGTGGGCCATCTAAGCTGTAGGAGGAGACAAATCCAGATTGGGCACCAACACTTCTTCTGGGATACAGCATCTGTCTGGAAGACCCTGTGCACTACAAGTGTGTGAAAAGACGACGTATGGAGAAAAATAAGTTTGAGGCTGATTTGGTGGCAGCAGCTACGAAGTCGATTGGCACTGCGAGCGGCAACGTAGTGGAAGGTCAGCCCCCACTGGAAACTGAAGGCGAAAGCCACATGCATGGTAGAAAAGAAGCCTGGTTGGGAGCTTTTTTGCAAATTTTGTAAGCCAGAGACCTTGGTTTTGTTGAGTAGGAGCCCACACCAAAAAGTGTTGGATTTTGATGTGCAAGACTCCACATTCCAGCTTGCACCAAAGACAAAGAACAGTTTTCAGCCAACAAGGTGGCGAGCACAAGAAAATTAGCCGCTGTACGCATCCATGTTGAAAGGGTTATTGGCCTAACCAGAAATAAGTTTGTCATCCTAAATTCTACTTTCTCCATTGATATGTTGCCTGTTGACCTGGAGGCAATTTAACACTGCTGGATAAAATTGTCACTGTCTGCTGTGCTCTCACATTTTTGCCCATCAATTGTTGCAGAACAAAAAGGAAGCTATAGTGACAGCCTTCTGTTAAGGTTGTCGGGCAACTGTGTGTGTAGTCAGAGATGTTGCTGAGGCACATTGTGGGGCTCAATTGCATTCCTAAAGGTGGCCTTTTAACTGCACCTGGGCCATGAAGAATACAGTAGTGAAAGGTTACATATCAATTTTGCTACCTGAGATTACCTAACAGACACATTCAATGCACTGGTGTTTTTGTATTCTTCCCAAGCGATATAGTCGCCATAGCCAGCTGCACCTATCACCTCATGCCCAGCAGCAGAATACCATAGCCATTGCATGACCATAGTGGATATGCAACCAAAGTCAGTGGGGTGTGCATGGGAGCTCGATTTCCCGTCGAAGCTTAGGTCGCTTATGTTAATGATGGATAACTGCACTGCATGAAGCTGACTGTGATTACACTCTGAGTGGCATAGCCGTATTTGAACACTTTAGATGTTAAATCCTTGATTATGTGCAATGTTCTCTTCTCCAGTGTCTAGAGTGGATGTGTGGTATCTACTTTGGACATGGCACTGGAACAAAGAGTACCCATGAAAATGCACCGAGGGCTATTTAGAACTGACATTCCTGATGATTATAAGTGATGGCACAAGGATAACTCATTTTACAAGTCACTGTCATAGTACCTGCATAATTTTTTTTAGCATTTAGAGGCTTGGTTGCATTGAACACTTGACAGTTTTGTATTAACTCACTTTGTGTGAAGGCTGCTTCATTACTTTTTGTAACTGCACTGCTTGAAGCTGACTGTGGTCACACACTGAGTGGCATAGCCACTCAGAATGCATTCAGTCACAGTAGCTCCACATGGCTGTTGATGTTTTGTATCTTCATATACAATGAAATACTATTTTTGCTTTTGCTAGTAGTTGCAACGGTACAAGTACAATCAGTGTTATTACTTAAGCATGTTGCCTCTTGAGTAATAACTAGACAGCCCCAGATTCTATTCTAGTAATAATTTTACTACTTATAGTTACGGAATGAATGTGTAGGCACAAAAAATGCTGTTTAAGATGCCTATAACAGGCACTAAAGTTGTCATTTAAGGCATATATAGGTGCCAAATAGCCCCGCTGTGGTTGCTTAGTGACTATGGTGTTGGGCTGCGAAGCATGGGGGGAGGTCATGGGATCGAATCCTGGCCACGGCGGCCACATTTTGATGGGAGTGAAATGTTAAAACACCTGTGTACTTAGATTTAGGTACATTTTACAGAACCCCAGGTGGTCCGAATTTCTGAAGTCCCACCCTATGGCATGCCTCATAATCAGATCATGGTTTTGGCACGTAAAACCCCATAATTTTTTTTTACACGCCAAATACTATCCTTTAGGTATGTATAGGTTCAAATAATTTCTTCTGTGTGTCTGAGAATAAATTATGATTTGCTAAGAAACACCCACTAACCCCCTGTTTTATGAAATTGACTTTATAGCTTCTCAATAAACTGCAATGGGATGAGGCAAGCTGCATAAGTTACAAGATTTATCTGAAATTTAGTGTGACTAGATGCCGCGAGAAATGTTTTGAAAGCAGTAGCAAATAAGCACTCTCAAGTTTGTTTTTTATTGTAAACGTTTTTTGGTTTCATGTTGTGCTTTTTTTCGCTGAGTTAGTTTTCTGCTTGTATGCAGAAAAGGAATGCGCTACATCCACTGAAGTTAGGGGCACGTATTTGTACTTCGAGACATTTAATGATCCAACACCCTCTGGAATTCCAGAATATTCACCAATCAGAACCTTTGACAATTCATTCAGTACCAAAAACTATATTTTTTCTGAGACAGATCGAAGTTTTGAACTATGGCTATCAGAAACAGGTCCGTTATGGATGGTGGTGAATCTTACCAGAACATCCAAAGTGAACCCCACATTCCATGTCAGAGTTGCAGCCGAGCATCCAAGTTTCTCAATGATGTCAGCTAAAAATGTGAGTTGAGCGCACAAGTATGCTAAGTCACATTTAACTGTTTTCTCACGTAGTGCAGTTTGAGTCCTTCTTAGCAATGCTCTCATCTCCTGCAAAGCTGTTAATAACGGCCTTTACACCAGCAAAATGTTTGTGGTAATAATGACCTTCAGCCAAGTTTCCCAGTGGGTGATAAAATCACAAAGAAAAAAAATTTGAAAATCAAATATAGGCAACAACATTGAAATAGATATTTATAGGCACATTAAAAGTGCCACTAAAGTATTTCTAGAGCCATAGTTTATGCTTATATGTCAAATAGGCCCCATAATAATGTAAGGAAAAAATAGGCATTTTGCCTAAAGTTCCAGTCTCTACTTGTAATTGGCTTGTTTTATGAATGAATGGTAGCACACCAGACTAGGGTGTAGAAACATTGTCTCACGATGCATACATTAAGGGTTGCAAATTTCTTTTTCAATTCTAAGGGTTTCTACCAAAACGATTAAATAAGTTACCATATTAACTTGAATATGGATCAACCCCTATATATTAAACTTGCAGAAACATTTTTAAAAATAATTCAAATATAGATATACCCATTTCTTTTAAGAAAAACGAAAAAGTTTGACAGGTACCCTTGGCACCATGAATACATATCCTTGGTGCAGTCGACTGCGTTGGATGTGCAGCTTTTTTTAAAGCCTGTGTGAATTGCCTCCAGACTGGCTTTATAGCAGGCGCAACAGCAAATGTCTGTTAGCTCCTTCCTTTTGCTAACTTTGTTCACGAGTATATGTTGAGGTTCTTTGGTCATAAATACAGGTCAATAGCGCATTTTTGGGTAACATTTTCGAACATAAAAAGGTCTACCTATATTCGAATAAGTACAGTAAGTGAAAAGATGCTGTTTGAATAGCAACTCTTCCTTTTGTTAAGCAGCCAAGCACTGCTTAGCCCCATTTTGCCTTCTTCCCTAATGTGACATGTCTTATCAAATAACTGAACAGTAAATCTTGTTGTCCAATTAGTGTTTTTACATAATGAACTTTTTCTGTCATCCAGAACATTATGTCCCAAAATAAACTACATTGTTGAAAGCAACCAGGTAGTATCCGTGGTATGCAGACTGCTCAGCAGGAAATTCGCTTGTTACAGTGAATTGTCTTATCTTATGTTCACAGTAACCGTGAATGGTTTGCTTATACAAGTTCGCCCTTGCATAGGCTCTTGGCAAAGTAGACAACACAAACCACACAAGTGTTTGTGCTGGTAAATCTGATGAGCACTGTGTCTTGCTATGTTATGCTACTTACCGTATATACTAGTGTAGAGTCGCACTTTCTTCTAGAATCTTGGCTGGGTGCGGCCCTTACACGAATCAGGCTGATGACGGCCCGATAAAGGTTTTTACTGTTTTTGCAACTGTAGCAGAGGGTAAGAGAGGCGCAAATGACATAATGCTACAGTAAACGACCTCGGATGCCAGCCCATCGTCCCTGACCAGCGTTGACCCAAACAGGGCTCCCTTCTATAGAGGCGAAATGCCACTGATCTGACTGGAAACACTGCTAACACAGCCGACACAACGCGCCAGACAAAGAAATAATGGAACGACAGCGCTGGCCTAAGTGGTGCCGATGGAAAAGCCGCAATAGAACTAACTTTGCTTTCCGGCGGGGCGTTTTGATTATTTTCCCAAAATTTTGCTGTCCAAAGTGGGGGTGTGGCCCTTACATGAGTATATATACAGTAATCACACCAGAGATTATTTGAGCAGAGTTTTGAAGCCTTAAAAATTGACACTGTCTGAGACTCTGGTGTACAGTGGAAAGATGAAGGAGAGGACAGCAGTGATGAACAAGGGGCATTTATAAGTAAATAAAAAGAGAAATTACTAAAGATTACGAAACACAAATGAACAGCTTCATGCAAAAGTCAACCTGAAAGAAAACAAGAATCCAGTTTGCAATGACTGGTATTTAAATATGATAACACAGTGAGTATCCTGCAACATATGCAAATGAAAGGTTACAAGACATTGATCTACAGCTACAAGCAAAAGTCAATCTGAACAACACCGTAAGTAACCAATTTACAATGACTAGCATTTAAAAATTATAATGTGGTGAGCATCCTGTGGCATTTCGTTGCTGACGGTGTGTGGTCCATGTAGCACAAGACGAGGCTAGTTGAGCACCTGGTGCTTCCTCATAGGCTTCTATAGCATACAATGGAGCTGCAGGTGACAAGCTTGGTCATCAAGCTCTGCTGTTGAGGACCATGGTGGACGGCCGCAGCACTGAAGCTATGAGTAGAAACTCTCTTTGGCACATGTCCATGATGCCATATTGTTTGTACCCCAGAGTACAGATGAAGGAACATCTTCACCTTTCAAAGACAACATCTGCAATGGCTGAATCATCTAAACAGTTTAACACAAGAAGAATGGAACCAATTCTGTGCCCATTGCAAAGGCAGTATATATTTCTTCTGCATTGTTCTGCTGTCACATAAAGTATCTCCTAAAGATCTCTACTAGAATTGCCTTGACAAAGAACTCCCTTGCGATGGAACACATGTTGCAGAACTCAGTGCACTGCCTTATTCACTCATCATAAAGCAGATATGGTGCCCAGACAATGAAATTGCAGTAATCCACACTGCATCTTTGCAGTTGCATTATGCTGTTAACTACAATTAAGCATCTGGTGGCAGCGCTGAAATTGGTAGCATCATGAAGCAAGTAGGGGCACTTAAGTTCTGCCACTCACTCCCCACAACAGATGCATGAAACAAGGGTGCTTGGTGTTGCTCCAACAAATCGGTATGTGGTGCTTCGACGCCATCCAGACCTGTGGCTCGTGAACTGTTCATGCTTAGCTCTCTCATTAGCTTGATAGGCCTCAAGGGCACTTTGCTCATTATTAGTTCGCCACATAATGGCTGGTGTCGAGGCTTTGTTTGCCTGGGCAGCACATTAATTACTCTTAGAAAACACACGCTGCATCTGACTGCACATGTGTAACATACCATTTTCATAACGGAAACAGTCACTGGCCTACCCCTCAAAAATTTGTTTGAACTTAATACCCGGGCCATTCTCGGCCTCGAACTAAACAAAGCCTCCGACAGTATTCATCACAAAGACATACTAACCCAGCTAAACAAATTAGCAGTTGACTCCAGAGCATACAATTACATCAGACTTTCTTATAGACAGGACAGCCACAATCACTGCTAGTGGGGTAACCTCGGAGAGCATTTAACTCGGGAATAGAGGGACGCCCCAGGGCTCGGTCCTGTCTCCCAACCTCTTCAACGTGGCCACGCTAGGATTGCCAAGCAAGCTATAACCAAAATCCCTAAACTACAGCATAGCTCATATACAGAAGACGTAACACTCTGGGTAACCAGAGGAAGTGACAGAGAAATCCAAGAAACTTTGCAAAGTGCAACGTAGTAGCCACTGAATATGTAACACCTAAAGGATTTCTTGCTTTCCGCAAAAATCAGAGGTACTACTGTGTAGACCCACCTGCAGAGGGAGGAAACTTTCATCACCCCCTTAAATCACGCTCAGAGCTAACGGACAGGACTCCCAATAGTACCGAGTATCAGGATCCTTGGACTCAGAATACAGGCCAATAACACAACAACTAAGTGATAAAGGCACTAGACTTACACGTGCATCAAATGACAAGACTCATTTCGGCCACCGCCAACAGACACAATGGAATAAATGAAATTAATCTAAGGTTGGTACAGGCTTTTATCATAAGCAGAATAGCATATGCTATACCTCATTCTGCAACTAAAAAGCGATGAACGCACCAAAATTAACCTTATGATCAAGAGAGCCTACAAGCAGGCTCTACACCTCCCAATTATGACCGCAAAGGAAAAGTTTGAGGCTCTAGATATACACAGTACTCTTGATGAGCTCATAGAAGCCCAAATAATTACCCATCTGGAGCGACTCTCCCAGTCCACGACGGGGCAACACACTTTCCAATCACTTGGGATTAAGCACACAATTCGGACCAAAGCTGGACATTCCCACAGAGTTAAAAACACATACACGTCCCACCATTACGTAAGAACACCCACCCTCCGCACAACCAAGAGCGCAGGCAGGAAAGTGCCAAATCCTTACAAAAACGCTTTGCAAAGGCGTGGCCTATGTAGACGCGGCTAAGTATCGTGATCGAGACACCATGACAGCAGCTGTACTAGATCAACAAAATCAAATTATTGCTGCAAGCTCAGTCATTACAACCTCGCCGGAGGTCGGGGAGGAAGTTCAAATCGCCTTGCCGTACGTCTCTGCCGCAGCCATATTCGTAGCGACTCAAAGACAGCCATACGAAATTTCATGAAAGGGCACATTTCACGCAAAGCTCTCAAAATTCTGGCCAAGATACCCGAAACCAGGTGCAGATAAACGCAACTTGTTTGGGCACCGGCGCACTCCGGTCTTCCGGGAAACGAAGCTGCTCCCAGTCGCTCACTGGCTGCTCACTGGCCATCCGCGGCTGCACGAAAAACTCAATTGTGATAACAAGTTTGAATTCTTCCGCCATTCAGGCAGGGGCCAGATGGCATCCTACAAGGAAATTCTGCTGCAAGGCAGAGGGCATTACCTCGCCGTTCACAAAAACTTAAGTGAAAAGCAATCTGTAACCTGGCGCCTCTTACCGACTCACACTTTCCCAAACCCATTGACGTACAGTCACCTCTAAATTATGTGCAGGTGGAGCCAAGCTTCACCACATCATGTGGGTGTGCTCCCTGGTAAGTAAAAAAAGAAAAAAACGCGCCAGCTTATTACTTCCCCTTCTCAACACCACCCTAGAGCAGTGCTAGACTGCACTGCTCAGCTCAGAACTGAATGTCGAACTCCGCGACGTCCAGGTGGCTTAAGACGCGGCCAGAGCGCAAGGCCTGGCCGCCGCCTGAGGAAGAAGAGGATGGGCCCTCCCTCTCCCCTCCTCCCTACTGCTACTGCGACTTGGGGGGAGGGGGGGCAGTGACACAACGCACTTGATCGCGGAGGGTGAGGGGCAAAATTAAATAGGTTGGGTAGGCCGCATACTAACAGAATTGGGGAGGAAGGGGTGGTGGTGATGATGATGTCTGCGGCCACATGCCTTGGAATCGGGAGATCGACGGGCAATACCGGATCGGGCCATAAAATAAATGGCAAAAGAAAACGGAAAATATAAAATCTTCTAACGCGCCTCTGCCGACGCATCTACTGTCACCTTTCCACCTTTCACACAACGCGGCCGCCGCGGCACCTGCCCGCGTCTACTCAACAATAGACCATATTCACACTATCAGTCAGGTGATAGAGAAATGTGCGGAATATAACCAACCCTTATATATAGCGTTCATTGATTTGAGCACGAGGTCGCGGGATCGTATCCCGGCCACGGTGGCCGAATTTCGATGGGGGCGAAATGCGAAAACACCCGTGGACTTAAATTTAGGTGCACGTTAAAGAACCCCAGGTGGTCGAAATTTCCGGAGTCCCCCACTACGGCGTGCCTCATAATCAGAAAGTGGTTTTGGCGCGTAAAATCCCGTCATTTAGCTTTACATTGATGACGAGAAAGCGTTTGATTCAGTCGTAACCTCAGCAGTCGTGGAGGCATTGCGGAATCAGGGTGTAGAAGAGCCGTATGTAAAAATACTGAAAGGTATATATAGCGGCTCCACAGCCACCGTAGTCCTCCATAACGAAAGCAACAAAATCCCAATAAAGAAAGGCGTCAGGTAGGGAGATACGATCTCTCCAATGCTATTCACAGAGTGCTTACAGGAGGTATTCAGAGACCTGGATTGAGAAGAATTGGGGATAGGAGATACCTTAGTAACTTGAGATTCGCTGATGATATTGCCTTGCTTGGTAACTCAGGGGACCAATTGCAATGCATGCTCACTGACCTGAAGAGGCAAAGCAGAAGGGTGGATCTAAAAATTAATCTGCAGAAAACTAAAGTAATGTTTAACAGTCTCGGAAGATAACAGCAGTTTACGATAGGTAGCGAGGCACTGGAAGTGGTAAGGGAATACATCTACTTAGGCAGGCACGTACCCAGGATTTTTTTTCGGGGGGGGGGGGCCCACCACCTCCATCATCATCAGCATCATCATCATCATCATCCCGTTTTATGTCCACTGCAGGACGAAGGCCTCTCCCTGCGATTTCCAATTACCCCTGTCCTGCGCCAACCGATTCCAACTAGCGCCCACGAATTTCCTAATTTCATCGCTCCACCTAATGTTTTGTCGTCCTCGATTGCGTTTCCCTTCTCTTGGTACCCATTCTGTAACCCTAATGGTCCAACGGTTATCTAACCAGCGCATTACATGACCTGCCCAGCTACATTTTTTCCTCTTGATGTCAATAAGAATATCGTCTATACCCGTTCGCTCTCTGATCCAAACCGCTCTTTCTCTCTCTTAACGTTATGCCTAGGAATCTTCGTTCGATCGCTCATTGCGCGGTCCTTAACTTGCTCTCAAGTCTCTGCCCCATATGTCAGCACTGGCAGAATGCACTGATTGCACACCTTACTTTTCAATAATAATGGTAAGTTTCCAGTCAGGAGCTGGCAATGTCTGCCGTATGCGATCCAACCTATTTTTATTCTTCTGTGAATTTCCTTCTCATGATCAGGGTTCCCTGTGATTAATTGACCTAGGTAAACGTATTCCTTCACAGTCTCTAGTGGCCGACTGGCGATCCTGATCTCTTGTTTCTTTGCCCGGCTATTTATCATTAACTTCATCTTCTGCATACTAATATTCAACCCCACTCTTACACTCTCTCTGTTAGGTCTCCAATCATTTGTTGTAACTCGTCTGCATTGTTGTTGAATAGAACAATGCCATCGGCAAACCGAAGGTTGCTGAGATATCTGCCGTCGATCTTTACTCCTAAGCCTTTCCAGTTTAATAGCTTGAATTCTTCTAAGCACGCAGTGAATAGCTTTGGAGAAATTGTGTCTCCCTGTCTGACCCCTTTCTCTATAGCTATCTCCCTGCTTTTCTTGTATAGAATTAAGGTAGCTGTAGAACCTCTGTAGATATTCTTACGCGAAGGACGAGTCAGTAAGACGAGAAACTATTTACAGAATATATTTACAACAACGGTTGCAGCGCTGACCGGTTAGATTCACAGCGCGAGCCCAGTTCATTCTTCCTCCTCTTTTCTGGAGCGATGGCGCCTACGCGCCTCGTTCAAAAAAAAAAAAAAAAACAAATACCACACGCATGTAGCAATATTTTCCAAGCATTTTACGTAAGTGTTCTGTACTCCTTGATTACGTAGTGCCTCTATGATTGCTGGTATCTCTACTGAATCAAATGCCTTTTCGTAATCTATATAAGCCACATAGAGAGGCTTATTGTACTCTGCAGATTTCGCGATAACCTGATTGATGACATGGATGTGATCCATTGTAAAGTATCTCTTCCTGAAGCCAGCCTGTTCCCTTGGTTGTCAAAATCTAGTGTTGCCATTATTCTATTGGATATTATTTTGGTAAATATTTTATAAAATACTGGGAGCAAGCTAATGGTCCCATAATTTTTCAGTTCTTTGACGTCTCCTCTTTTGTGGATTAGTATAATGTCTGCATTCTTCCAGTTTCCTGGGACCTTTGCAGTCGACAGACACTTCGTATAAAATCCGCCAGTTTTCCAAGCATTATGTTTTCTCCATCTTTGATTAAATCAACTGTTATTCCACCTTCTCCTCCCGCTCTTCATCGTTTCATGTCTTGCAGGGCCCTTCTGACCTCATCGCTAGTTATAGGAGAGTTTCTGTATCCTGTTCACTACTGTTTCTAAGTGAGGTATCGTGACTCCTCTGGGTACTGTATACAGGTCCGCTTAGAATTTTTCCCCTGCTTTTACTATATCTTCGAGATTGCTGATGATATTATCCTTCTTATCTTTTAGTGCATACATCATGGTTTGTCCTATGCCAGGTTTCTTTTCTACTGATTTCAGGCTGCGTTCATTTCTTACGGCTTCTTCAGTCTTTCTCATGATATAGTTTCGAATATCAGTTATTTTCGCGTTGTTGATCAATTTTGACAGTTCCCCGAATAGCGTAACGCTGTGCGGCCGCCAGTCCCATACAACTGCGTAGAGCGCAGGACTCTGAGATTCTAGATGTACTGCGCTCACCGCGAAAGGTTAGAAAAACACCCACATAAGCACAGCAGAGAAGTGGATACGTGAGGCGGTTCCGCCGATAACTGTAGAAGCGTCCATCAAAACATGTAATTGTTCTCCACTTCCGGCGGCGTTTTCCCTACTTCCTTTTTAAATAAAAAGATGTTGATACATAAATATTCTCATAAACAACGGTTAAATTTTATTATTCGCTTTTGCTTGCAGTTTGGTTGTTGCCTTGGCTCTCTCCCTTAGTAGATCGCTTAATTTCTCAACTCCTTGCGATTTTTGTTTCCAGTTGCCAATTTTGCACGAAAAGTGCTATACAATTAGGGAAAGACAGACGAGGTAACGGGCGACAGCCATCTTGCTTATGGGTTTAAGGGTTATTGCAGGGTTTCATGATAGACACTCTTTCACATTATTTTATTTCCCACCTTATCTAACCCATATCACGTGTATATGATTCCGGGCATCTGCCAGCGTCGCGGCGAGCCGTAACTCAAGGAAACAATGAAGCAAAGGGATAAGTTAAACGGAATTGGCGTTTTCTCCGGCCGCAAGTCGTTCCATGAGAGTACAGACCAGCTGAGTAACAGCCGCATCCCTCTCCTGGTCCCAGGATCAGCCTAGACAAAGAAGGTTGAACTAACAAAAGCAACAGCTATGCGCGTGACGGTTGAATAGATGGTGACAACTGAACGCATCTCAAGGTAATCGCGCCGGCGCAGAATCTATGAGAAAACTGTCCTTCACATTACAAGAGATGCCAATAACTACCACCATCTAAAAGGAGTGAAAAAGGCAGCATAATGCTGACCGATGAACAGCTGCCAAGTCTCAACATTGATCTGGCGGCGCTTTAGGAATGTGTGAGGAGTGGTGGCGTGGGTGTTGAGGGGGGGGGGGGGTATGCCACTTGATTTCGGGGGGGGGGGGCCGCCCCCCCCCCCCTTGGGTACGTGCCTGTACTTAGGACAGGTAGTGACCGCGGATCCGAATCATGAGACTGAAATAATCAGAAGAATAAGAATGGGCTGGGGTGCGTTTGGCAGCCATTCTCAGATCATGAACAGCAGTTTGCCATTATCCCTCAAGAGAAAAGTGTTTAACAGCTGTGTCTTACCGGTACTCACGTACGGGGCAGAAACCTGGAGGCTTACGAAAAGGGTTCTACTTAAATTGAGGACGACCCAACGAACTATGGAAAGAAGAATGATGGGTGTAACGTTAAGGGATAAGAAAAGAGCAGATTGGGTGAGGGAACAAACGCGTGTTAATGACATCTTAGTTGAAATCAAGAACAAGAAATGGGCATGGGCAAGACATGTAATGAGGAGGGAAGATAACCGATGGTCATTAAGGGTTACGGACTGGATTCCAAGGGACGGGAAGCGTAGCAGAGGGCGGTAGAAAGTTAGGTGGGCGGATGACATTAAGAAGTTTGCAGGGACAAGATGGCCGCAATTATTACATGAACGGGGTAGTTGGAGAAGTTTGGGAGAGGCCTTTGCCCTGCAGTCGGCGTAACCAGGCTGATGATGGTGATGAATTTCCTGAGAGCGCAGCAAATTACGCAAATTAGCAAATTGATTACGTTACCTTTTTATGAGACCATATTAAAACGTGCTCCAAGAGCATCGCGGTTTCGGACGTGAAAAATTAGACTCATCGCGTCATTAAAACCTGTTGCGGCGGTCTCGCGGTACCAACACTGAGCGTACGCACGCCACCTCTATACATGAAAAGTTTGAACACGAAGTGGACACTCAGAATGAGGAAGCTGAGGAATAGATACCTACAGCCGAGGGAGTGGGTCCAACATGGTTCTAGTGTGGGAAAGGAGGTGAAGGAGACGGAGAGAAAAATGTGGGAAGAAAGAATGCTCGAAAAGCCAGCGCTATCTGTATAGGTCACAAAAACAGGAGATTAAGAGAGAGCTCTTATTTGATAACTCGCGGGGCAGCTCACTATTATTCGAAGCTAGGACGGGGGTTTGGAGAACGAAAACATACAGGGCTAAATTTGAAGACGTGGACCTTTGGTGCACAGCTTGCGGAGCCGAAATGGAGACCACTGAGCATATAGTGCTGAGATGCACAGACGTTCGCCCGACTCTGGCAGAGGGAACAGTGGCAGATATGGAAGGGGCATTGGGATTTCCCGGGGAACGAGGGCAAATAGACGAGAAAAGAGTGGCAGTAACGAAGGGAAGGCTAGAGGATTGGTGGAGGAAGTCAAGGGAGAGATAATACCTTAAATCGGGGAGATAATGTTTCCTCTACTTTTTAGATAGTAATTTGGGGGGGGGGGGAGGAGGGGAGTGAAAACTAGGTTAAGGAAAAGAGGATATAAAGAAAGGGAAAAAATAATAAAATAGGAGGGGGAGCAAAAGGCTAGATGGCGCCAACCGCCGCCCGTTACAAAGGGTATAGCCGCCATCCATACATCCATCCAACCTCCGCTTTTGGTGACATACTGAATCTGCGTTTTCACGTGCGAAGCCGCGCTGCGCTTGACGCGGGTGTTTTGAACGGATTACTGGTTTAAAAGTTAATGTAATTGAATATTTGTGGCGATCGCGAGAAATCGAGGCTCAGTACCAAATTGGAGGAGAAGGGGGGGGGGGGGCAGTCGAGAGCTACCTAGAAATGAAAAAAAGAAAAAAGCGGTAAACACAGTTTTTGTGCCAGGCAAGGAGAAGCACTCTTCCTTCCTGGAGCCGTTTCTTGACGTGCAGGTTTTTGACCCAGCCGCTAGTAAAATAGTAAATTGTGCAACTCAAGAGACTTTAATGCATTGCGAAAAAAAAAAAGAGAGAAACGCGCCAGAATCAAATCGGGGAACTCGCACTCACGTTACCTAACCGCTTGTCCATAGCGAAACGATCTCAACTCACGAGTAGGTTTATATATGTGTACGTTTATGCCCGATTTTGCGACTGCGTCATGATAATTAACGGCTATTTCAGAACATTTTGGCCGTTTCTAGACTCACTGTTACAAGCTAATTTCGCCAAAACCGGTTCTACGATCTTTAAAAATCCTCAAGACATTCCAATTTACACCACAGTTCCTTTAATCGGTTTCGATTTCTGCGTTGAAAATGCCTTATAATTTGGCCTACGATATATACATACACACATATATATATATATATATATATATATATATGTGTGTGTGTGTGTGTGTGTGTGTGTGTGTATATATTGTTCATATCATAAGAAGCCAACAAACATTGACACCAAGGACAACATAGGTTATGTTGTCCTTGTGTTGCCAATGTTTGTTGGCATCTTATGATATGATTAATAAAAATCGGTCCCCTCGGTTAAACCCCTTTCTTCTCGTATATATATATATATATATATATATATATATATATATATATTCCTTCATTCCTCACTTCTGTCCACCTTGCGGGTTTCCGCAGAACTACTACGTCAAACTCTTGCCTTTGCTTCGTGTTGTCGACAAATTCGACTTCGCCCTGCCATATCTGCTAGCCGCCTGGTTAGCCCAGATGGTGGAGCGGCTGCCCCGGAAAGGCGGTGGTCCCGGGTTCGAGTCCCGGACCAGGACGAATTTTTCTTCAACTATGGAGGCTTTTCTTTCGAGGAACCCGTATGGGTTTCCTTTGTAGCAATTGCTACGAACGGGTGGATGTCTCATTTGCGCTTCATTCCTTCATATATATATATATATGTGCGTGTGATCTTGAATTAGCGATGAGGAAAGCATGGAGTTTCCTACGAAAATTACTAGAGGGAACTCTGGCGCTAGTGTCTACGGTA
The DNA here is from genome assembly GCF_038994185.2 of Dermacentor albipictus. NCBI lineage: Eukaryota > Metazoa > Arthropoda > Arachnida > Ixodida > Ixodidae > Dermacentor > Dermacentor albipictus. The sequence goes on from NC_091821.1 coordinate 113,011,636, forward strand.
GCTGCAATGGGAGCGATTGTCCCAGCATGGGAATTACGGGAAGTACATGAATTTGCCTAAACTTCGTCTTTTTGGCTTCAAACGGCTTTGTGACTTTGTAAACTCGTCATTTTCAACAGTGTATTGCGTAATAAATAATTCAATAAATGTTATTGAAAATTGCCCGACGGCAGGATTCGAACACAGGGACTCTAGCACAGAAGCCTGATATTGAAACCATTAAGCCACGGACGCATGTATCGACAAGCGAATGAAACGCCCTTATGAATTTATTGCGGGCATGCCAGTGCCTTGAGACGCTGGTGCGTTTCGATTTGGCCGCCTGGACAAGCTCAATCGTTGCAATTAATAGCAATTGTACGCGTTCCCGGCGTCTTCTGCACTTCGAAGAATATAGATTGCGCTGAAATATAGGACAATAAGATTGATATAGCGTAATATACAAAGCCACAAGAACGTTTGAATCCACAAGCACGAAGATCAGACAAATCCATGTAGTTTCCATCATTCCCATGGTCGGACAACGAATGCAGCGCCAGAGTTCCCTCTAGTAATTTTTATAGGAAACCTCTGTGGAGGAAAGTGCAAACTCAGTATAGTGTAGTAATGGGCGACTTCAATGCAAAAGTGGCGGAAAAGCAGGCTGGTGAACAAGCAATTGGCAACTACGGCGTCGATTCTAGGAATGCTAGAGAGATGCTAGTAGAATTTGCAGAAAGGAATTGGCTTCGAATAATGAACAACTTTTTCAGGAAGCGCAGCAACAGAAAGTGGACCTGGAAACGCCCTAATGGTGAAACAAGAAATAAAATTGAATTCATACTTTCTGCCGATCCCAGCATAGTGCAAGATGTAGAAGTGATAGCAAGAGTAAAGTGCAGTGATCACAGGTTAGTGGGGGGCGAGCGAGCAGTGTCAAGGTCCGGCAGGCACACTCATATATATATATATATATATATATATATATATATATATATATATATATATATATATATATATATATATATATATATATATATATATATATATATATATATATATATATATAATGCTTACGTACTTCGAAAAGTGCATACAACTTGGAACAACTACGTTTTAGGACGCAACAAGCGGTATACCGGTTCTGCGCATGTGCAGTTACGGGATCGTTGCCTGTGTGCACGATTTAGAAATTCTTGTCGCCAGCTGGTGGCACTAGGTGGGCTGCAGGGCTTAGTCTCCCGTCAATGGAGGGGGGGGGGGGGGGCAGCTCATGTAGGGCGGCGAGCAGTGTCAGGGTCCGGCAGGCACACTCATATATATATATATATATATATATATATATATATATATATATATATATATAAATTCTTGTCGCCAGCTGGTGGCACTAGGTGGGCTGCAGGGCTTAGTCTCTCTTCAATGGAGGGGGGGGGGGGGGCAGCTCACGTAGGGCGGCGAGCAGTGTCAGGGTCCGGCAGGCACACTCATATATATATATATATATATATATATATATATATATATATATATATATATATATATATATATATATAATGCTTACGTACTTCAAAAAGTGCATACAACTTGGAACAACTACGTTTTAGGACGCAACATGCGGTATACCGGTTCTGCGCATGTTCAGTTACGGGATCGTTGCCTGTGTGCACGATTTAGAAATTCTTGTCGCCAGCTGGTGGCACTAGGTGGGCTGCAGGGCTTAGTCTCCCTTCAATGGAGGGGGGGGGGCAGCTCATGTAGGGCGGCGAGCAGTGTCAGGGTCCGGCAGGCACACTCATATATATATATATATATATATATATATATATATATATATATATATATATATATATATATATATATATATATATATATGTGTGTGTGTGTGTGTGTGTGCGTGTGTGTGTGTGTGTGTGTGTGTGTGCGTGTGTGTGCACGAGAAGAAGGGCCAATGAGGGTCTCGAATCTGCTAATCACGACTATACAAAGCTGACGTACGATGAAGCCAAGCAAAGCGTAGATGAACTCAGCTGCTGTGGTTGGAACTGAAACGTAGAAAGGAACGAAGAAAGGGAAGTGAATGGGGACGAAGAGATAACATTATGTTATCTGTATCTGACGTCATACAAGACGCTGATGACGTCACATTGATTTTTGGCACCACTCGTTGCGGGCAACGCCGGCTTTTCTGCCTCATGAGACATAATGCTTTCGCATTACTAGAGCAAGCTATAGAAGAGCGTAAGTAGGCGTCTTGGTATAATCGAGAAGCCAAAAATTATGGATTACACTAAGAAGAGGTGCTCTCTAGATGGAAAAAGTACCGAAAAAAAAGGGGGGGGGGGGTGGCATGTGAGCTGGCGCAAAAGAAAATTGAATTCACATGTGAACGTTCGATGCATAACATCCTCAAAAGAGACAAAGGTGCACCGAAAAGATCCTGGAATAATGTAAGAGCATTCAGAGCTCCAACTAAAAATTCACCAACGGCTATAAGGGATGGAGACGGTAACATCTTCGAAGGAGACGATGCGCTGCGGTACATCACAGACGTTATTAGGGATAACTTCGGTAGGACAAAAAGCGTAGTTCAGATTTAAAGAGATCCAGCAACAACAGATAAGCCTGAGAGGTAAAAATTTAGCACAGAAAACTTGTACCGGAAAAAAGCAGAAGAAAACTGCCCTAATAACACGCCCGCCGTATCCGATGAAATCCCAATAGAGCTAAACAAATAGCTGGGTGCAAAGAGCAAATCACTGGTGGCGAATACCATAGAGCAAGTGATTAAAACGAAGACGATTCCGGTTGGATGGCGGGAAAGCAAGGTCAACCTCATCTACAAAGGCAAAGGTGATAATGATATGAGAAGCTCGTACAGGCCAGTTACAGTAACGTTAGCGATATACTTTATGCAAGGTGTTCTTTTTTAGACCATATACATATCTTTATTTTATTTTAAAGAAGGCTACAAGCGCAGAGAACGTGGCGCCTTTGCAAAGGGGTTCCTAGGCGATATGGTCACATTTTGCCGCCGATTACGTGAGCTTCGGGATGATAAAAACTAAAAATTGGCAGTCACTAGCATACGCCAAAGAAGGTGAAGGCGAAAGCGTGCGCGCTCAAGAGACATTCATTGCATTTCTTGACATTCTCATTCGAATGCGTTGTTAGTTCTTATTACTTATCTTCTCCTACCAAAGGTCGTGGGTTCGCGTGCCTTCAATGACACTACTTTAACTGCATTAATGAACTTCGCCCTGATTAACACCAAAGGTCGTGGGTTTGACTCCTACCAAAGGTCGAGGTTGCGACTCGCACCAAAGGTTGAGGGTTCGAGTGCCTTAATTAACTTCCGCCTTAGCACCAAATGTCGCGGTTTCAACTCCCACATTAGCTCGGGGGTTCGACTCCCACCGAAGGTCGTGCTTTCGAGTGCCTGAATTAACTCTATCTTAACGAAATTGTTTTGGGGGTTGGGGGTCATGATGAGCGGCATCGCAGCCAGGTGTGGAAGAAGACGACAATGAACACGCGAGCTCACATGACTTTCTGGCGAGTTCACTTAACTTTCTGTACCGCACGCAGCGTTTTCAAGGCCACCGTTTGATGAGGCACTTAAGGCTTTCGCCCTAATAACACATTTCCATTAATTAAAGTGTTTATTAGTGCCTCAGGGCCAGTTTCTTAAATGGCAAACTTGGAAGCAGTGGCATTTTAACATGACCTCACTTTTTTTGAAAACTTGAAAGTCGCTCGAAATTCGAAATAGGAGAGTGTTTAATTGGGCGGTTGAAACAACACTGCGGGTCATCGCCCGTGCTTGCGTCGGCGGTTACGTAAATTTGTCGTCAGGAGATTGAAATGAAGACATAATAACTGCGAGTCGGCCTAGTTGGAACATATTCATATTGATATTTGTTGTGCGCAAACAAACAGGGACGAAGAATAGGGGCAACACAAGGACGAGCGCTTTCTAACAACTGGTTTTATTTTTGAAGAACTACTTACTTAAATACCCACAGAACTGCGCGATCTAGTTAACAGAGCACCCTACAGCGCATATGATACCCGCTGATCTGCGCCATCAAGTCAAAAGAGCAACGTCAATAATACGTATAACACTTGTGACAAAAAAGACGTGGACAAAAGCCACCCGGTCATACTAAAAACAGCAAAGGTCGTGCATACAAGTGCATATAAACAACCACTTACAATAATATGCGTTAAAGATGTGATGATAGAAGCGAATTTTCTTTATCTAACAATGAAACAGAAGGATGGCTGATGCATTTTTCTTTTTGTTTTTCAATCCAGTATGCTTCCACGATTTCCCTAGCGGTTTGATTCTTATGCCTGTACAAAATGTCTGTGCTAGTAAGACAAGGGGAGCAACCATGTTCTTGGCAATGCATTGCCAAATGCGTACTAGGGCGACCTTTAAGGCTAGACAAGTGCTCCCTTAACCTAGTGTTAATGCATCTCCCAGTCTGCCCTATGTACACATGACCACACGTCATAGGAATCTGGTAAACAACGTTCTTCGCGCAAGCAACAAATTGGTTCTTGCGCGGATGTTTAACAGTGCATTCTTTCTGTACATCACCTTACTTTCAAACTTCTTTTTAACCTTGGAACACACACTACCTATTTTGTTTCTTGCCGAAAATACTACTTTTACTTCATAACTACCAGCCACTTTTTTAAGTCTGTGTGAAAGGCCATGCACATACGGAATCACTGAAACATTGGAACCTCCATCCTTCTGCCTTTGATTCTTTGTGCATTGTCCTTTATCCTTGTTAAGTCCTTTCATTAGTCTAGCACACGTCGTCAGCATCACAGCGAGCGGGTACCCAGCCTTTCTCAACCTGTCAACTTGCTCAAAGAATGCAATCCTTACAGTGTGGTGGCATGACTTCAACAACGCTGACCGGAAACACGAAATGACTATTCCATTCTTCACAAGCCTGGAATGGTTTGAGGCATAGTTCATTAGCGGTTTTCCAGCTCGGGGTGAGAAAGACCAACACACATGTTCCGGTAGGAATGTTAACTTGACATCAAGAAACTGTAGCCTCTTATCTACCGGTACTTCCGAAGTAAATGTTAAGCCCTTTCCCAGAGAATTGAAGGCTTCTACAACCCTATTTCTGAAAGCACCCTTGTCTGCATCAGCCATCCTTCTGTTTCATTGTTAGATAAAGAAAATTCGCTTCTATCATCACATCTTTAACGCATTTTATTGTAAGTGGTTGTTTTTATGCACTTTGCTGTTTTTAGTATGACCGGGTGGCTTTTGTCCACGTCTTTTTTATCACAAGTGTTATACGTATTATTGACGTTGCTCTTTTGACTTGATGGCGCAGATCAGCGGGTATCATATGCGCTGTAGGGTGCTCTGTTAACTAGATCGCGCAGTTCTGTGGGTATTTAAGTAAGTAGTTCTTCAAAAATAAAACCAGTTGTTAGAAAGCGCTCGTCCTTGTGTTGCCCCTATTCTTCGTCCCTGTTTGTTTGCGCACAACAAATACCAATATGAAGACATAATGGAATAAATTTGCGTTATATGTCACTCTTAAAAAATTTACGCTCTTTGGGGCTTATCTTGCCCCACAACCATAATCGTCATCCATCTTGACCGCATTTTCTTTCTTTAACGCTGCGAGCCCGGTACTTCCAAGTCAGGAACGGCTTGCGCGTTATCAGCGTGACACAGCATTCTCGACAGGAGAGTAGCGAGCGCCGAATTTTCAAGAAAGGAAACGCAAGCAAGGCAGATGACGATTATTGTTGTGGCACAAATATTCCTGTAGCTCTCGATGTTCGTATACGTCGCTGTAGGCTAGATATGGAATGCATGTAATGTTGTAATGCACGAAGCACAATTGAAGTGCTAAGAATGTAATAAGGAAAGGAAACGGGCTGGTGAATTCACCCTTTCAGTTTGTCAGTTACAAGAAAAACCGGTTTAACCACAATAACAGCAAAGGATCTGTAATATGCGCTCTGCGTGCTGTTGATACTTTCCATGTATACCCCTGTCTGCTTACTATATATTTAAATGTAGATGATTGCAGGCAGTTGCTTAATGCACGCAATTAGCGTTTTAAAAGTACTGTCACGACATTTTCAACTTTTCGTCTGCATCTCACGTGGCGTTTTCTACACTTCCGTTTACAAAATAATGGTTTGTTTTATAGATTCACCTGTTATACGTTGATATTACCCACTTAAGATCTTGCACACGTGTAGTTTGCAAAATGACATCACTTTTTGTTGCGCAGTCACGAAGTTCTCAACCTGATCCTTCATTTCTTGCAATTTTACAATATTCCTAAACAAAAAAAGAACACGCCTTGGCAGCTCAAACTAAAATTTCGATTTTGTTGCTCACAAAAGTTAAAATGTTTCTCTTAAGTGCAACAAATTTAATTTAAATCATTGTCCTGATCGCTTCCATCGGAATGCGGCAGCCACGGCCGCGGATCGAGCCTGCCACCTCGTGCTGAGCAGCAGTAAGGACACAGAACACCGATGACGGAGGACATCGATGACAACGACGCATTGAACAATACTTTGGAAACGTCTGTATTCATTGTTTGGAGAGAGGGAATCTCTTTAGTGGAAGGCAGATATTTTTTTGTCCGCGTGCATATGACCACTGACATGCGACTGTGTATAGGAAGAGGATTTGAATAATTCTAGAGGGGAGTGTAAAAAGAAAAAGAAAACATAAAAGAAAATGTGCGAGTAAACTTGATAATGATATTTAAAGGTGAGACGATGGCGAAAAAATCAGGCCTTTCTGTGTCATGAAGTGAGCCTTAGTAAAGCTTTCTGAGTAGACCATTTTCTAAGAGCTATCGGAAGAATTAATCCAAGTCCCGCCGCTATATTGAAAGGCAGGGCGTAGGACCAGCGGCGTAGCGAGGAAATTATTTCGGGGGAGGGCGGTGGGCCGGGCGGATGCTGTCGCTTGTCGTTTCATGCCGAATATCGCTGGTATACATAAATTGTGGAGGGAGGTACGTATTTGGTGCGCCTCCCCTTGGTTACACCACTACATAGGACCTAAGATGCCACGTAACGTTAGCAGAGCGTGACAAATGATGTCCATTTGGCCCTTAAGACAATATCTCTCGTCGCGGTACACGCGGGTCATTCAAGTGATATGTTTAGAACGACAGAAAGTTTAGGCAGGGATTCGGGGTAGAAAACAAAAAAACAAAGGGCGTTTCGATTGTATGTGTCTGCACGCCTAAATTTTTCTAAACGTTAAGTAATTTGTGTTCCATTGCCCCTAATTATAAACTGCCACAGTTTTCGCAGTAGGAATCGGTGGTAAGCCTCGCAACACAGATAACTGTTCGAACGCATGAATGCTACGTTCAGGTGAAGCCGATGATATAATGTGTCTTGCTGACGAGGAAGTAGCCCTGGAATTTTTTGCCTTACTACGGGGCCCAGCGATTCGCAGGAAGCTGTCTTGGTGAAGCGGCAGGCTTCTGAGGTGATCCCTTTCATCATAGGCACATTTTGCCATATTCGAAACATAGGCCGATTGCATAAGTTCAGCAACGTCCCGACTGAGCGTGCGAGTCGAATGTCGACGAATGTATGTAGATGGTAAAATGATGTGTGGATTTATCTTTGGCACCACCTTCGCAGCCTGGTTTTGGTGATGGCTACAGCCCCAATGATAATTTGAAGTACTTCTAGAAAATTGTTTAGAGCATGGCAGCTTGGCCTTCGTGATCCCGTACGTCGCTATTTCGGACGCCAAGACTGTAGAGTTAACTGTGGTTTCTCCTCCCGCTTTGCAGGTACGGGGGAGAGGGGAGAGAGAGGGAGCGCATTCATGCACCCTATGTGCAGGCCTTACACAGTGCATCTTAACAGCGCACGCGACCAACAACGCGACCCGTCCGTGTCTCGTGCGTGACCGCACCTTAGTTCTCTCTCTTTCCCCCACCTCCACCACTACGCCACTCTACCCTCACACAGTAGTTCGTGGAAGCGTACGCACCACTGCGCTGGGCACATGCACAGGATCGACGCAGCAGCTTGGATCGCACTGTTTTCCTACTCAGTGCCGTCTTTCAGTAAGACACACTTCAAACACGCACTTCGAACATATTCAACAACGCAGTATTAACAGTAAGGTGAAAGTACAACCGCTTGTAATCTACTCCTCGAAGTTCTAGTTGATACAAAGCGAAAAAAGAAAAGAAAACCTAAAAACACGCATAGGCAGCAACGTTTAACGTTTCTGGGGAAGAAAACGAATGGAAAGTGCCCTAGGCTACATCTGCCGCATTTTTTGCTACCGCAAAGATGCTTCCGTAAAAGAGTGTTGTTTATGCCTAAAGCTAAATGAATCGAATACGTGCACTGTAACAATAACACGATCTCGGTTGGCACAGTCGTAATACATTTAAAGAAAAAATACCTTTACGAAGTTCCCTACCACTGGCAGCGCCTACGATATAGGGAAGAATGGGTGAGTCTACTCTGCGCAGTGAGTCTCATATATACTCACCAACCTGTAGTGCATAACTACATTAAATACAGAAAAGGGACTTTATCTAGATAACATAATTACGTTATTGAAAAGCAGTGACTGCTATCTATCGTTTACACTTTGACGCCTGATCTGAGGAGGCTAGGACAACCAGGGAGATCTGAACAGGACAGGGAGTTTTATGGAGTTTGGGTAGAGTATGGGGACATCCGAGGTATGAAAGCCGTTGTAAACGGCGCCATTGCGCCATTCGCTGCGACGTCGGGAGGCCGAGACGACGGTAAGTTGTCTCGTCAGTGCTTCTGCTGCCGTAGTTCTTGCTTTTTCTTTGGCATGCAGAATTTGTCTGCATTGGAACTTCAGACTCGCCACGATGTGATAACTGAGTGGGGAATGAACGCCTGCCAATAAGCTTTACCGTCGTGCGGTAGGATTTCGTTTGTTGCCCGGTGCATATAGGAGCTCAAAATGGCGTCGCCTCCTCTCGGTCGACAAGGACGGAATTCGCAGAAGCAGTGTCATTCAACTTTGTGCACCTCAATTCAAGTTTTCTTTTAAAGTTTTGTGGTATATGGAGCAAATGTCCGTGCTGCCTGAATGAAATGTGAAAGTAGGTTGTATATTTAAAAAAAAAAGGGGGGGGGATGTGGAGGGTGCAACTACTTGTTCTGCTCAACATAAAAAAAATGGCGTGTGATTGTTATGATAGCCCGAGGTTAACCGCCTCTAGTGGAGCGTTCGCGACTGCGTGTACGTGTTTAGTGCTATATGTCGAAACGCGGCGCTTGTTGCTGACAGAGACGCGGGGCGGATGGCTCTTTTGGAGTGGGTAAATACATTCCACTTGGCAATAATAGGGCTGACGTCTTGGTGTAGTGGGTGGTTAGGCTTAGAAGCGTAATTGGCGCCATGCCGTCAGTGGCGTTGACGTGACTTCCGCTCCTTTCTAGAAATAAAAAAAAGAAAGAAAAACAGTATTAGGATACTGCCGAAGTCATTTATGTTATTTAGTTTGATGATCCCCTTAGATGAACCTGAAAAAAAAAATCGCCGTCTTATACACATGATGCCACGTACACCACATATTGTCCTATTCACTGCTTCCATCGTGCTGCTGGAGATAAGCGGATCTTGATGACGCACAGCCATATTTGTTGGTCTCTACTGCTTTGTGTATGTGAGCGCTTTCACACGGGCTCATTAGCGCCTTTTTATCGCTACTGAGAGCGACTATTACGGTAATATGTTGTTTCGGCGTGCTTGTGGTGGAGGTCAGGTTAGGTCTTCAGCAAAAAATTTAGTTCCAGAAGAGGAAATTACAAACAACCTTTCATAACTGCTGGCGATGGAAGGTTTAGCATTTTTATTGTTGCATTTTGAGGTTTCTTTGCCAAAATTTAAAATTTCGACAAATTATTTTGGAAATTCTTATTGAAGTTAAAAGTTGTGAATCAAGTGAATTTTAAACGTATGCTTGTAACAATAATATAAGCCAAGTTCAGAATGTTTAAGCTGTCAATATTGTGCTAAAAGAGCATTCAGGATGCGGTGACGGTAATTTCATTATTTCTTTGTTTCAGGTGCTCCACCGTGCCAGTCGGTGGTCTAAGTTGTTTAAGAAGTGTTGAAGCGGGCTTTGGGGAGTGAGGGGGACGTCTTCGGAGTGACGAAAAAGCGAAACATTATTTTTGTTACTGTGCTCTTAAATGTTTAGATAGTTCAGTATGCACGGCTTGTGTAAAAAAGTGAGTCAAATTCGCCGACGTCACTTTTCAACCGGTTTTACGTTCGCACTACCAAAGTAAATGAACGTGCTAGAATTTCTCGACCTAATCACCTGTAGGCGGACGGATAGTGACCACCCACTTAGAAAATGCGGCCTTCCCGAAGAACGAGCCTCCACACCTCTAGAGCGCAGCAGTGGACAGAAGATGAGTATCAAGCAGCTGACTTTGTTGATGAAGGCCGTCGGTCTGCAACTTTGCGGAATCGGTGTCAGCAGTGGTGCGTCACAAATAATAGATCAACGGGAGTGCGCGTTTTAATCATCGAAAAATAAGGGTGTTAGGGTGTTTGTGTAGGAGCTTCGGCGAAGTGTATATGTGCTGTGTGGCTCCCAGAAGAGCATCGTGTAGTGTGTGTCATAGTTATGGCGAAAGGCCAGGCCAAGTGAGACTGTCGTAAGCTGTGTCTGGTGCCTTTGAAAAGCTCTGAAGTCGTCATAATATAACGTGCGTTCGTGTAGTGAATCGGTGGTGTCTAGTGGCTTCAGGTAAAAAGTCAGGTGATGTGAATCAGTGTGGTGATTTCGCGCTTTCGTGTGGCTTAGAAAGCGCTGTGATGTGCGTCGGTGTGGTGCGTCAGCTGTATCGAGTGGCTCCAGGTAAGAAGTCAGGTGATGTGAACCAGCGTGGTGATTTCGCGCTGTCACGTGGCTGAGAAAGCACTGTGATGTGCGTCGGTGTGGTGCATCAGCTGTATCGAGTGGCTTCAGGTAAAAAATTCAGGTGATGTGCATCAGCGGGGTGATTTCGCGCTGTCACGTGACCGAGAAAGCGCCGTGAAGAGATGTGCGTCGGTGTGGTGCGTCAGCTGTGTCGAGTGGCTTCAGATCAAACGTCAGGGAATCTCTGTGGTGATTTCGCGCTGTCACGTGATTGAGAAAGCTCTGTGATGTGCGTCGGTGTGGCGCGTCAGCTGTATCGAGTGGCATCAGGTAAAAAAGTCAGGTGATGTGAATCAGCGTGGTGATTTCGCGCTGTCACGTGGCTGAGAAAGTGCTGTGATGTGCGTCAGTGTGGTGCGTCAGCTGTATCGAGTGGCTTCAGGTAAGGAGTCAGGTGATGTGAATCAGCGTGGTGATTTCGCACTGTCACGTAGCTAAAAAAGCGCTGTGAATTGATGTGCGTCGGTGTGGTGCGTCAGCTGTATCGAGTGGCTTCAGATAAAACGTCAGGTGGATGTGAATCTGTGTGGTGATTTCGAGCTGTCACGTGGTGAGAAAGCTCTGTGATGTGAACCAGTGTGGTGATTTCGTGCTGTTACGTGGTTGAGAAAGCGCTGTGAAAGGGAGCGTGATGGTGTGGTGAATCAGTGTCGCCGTGGCGCAAAACTCCAATGATGTGAAGTGGGGAGTGTTCTAGCCGTGCTAATTGTGTGCAGCGGTGTGGTGATTTATTTCTGCTGCGTGCCTCCAGGCAAATAGCAAAGTGAAGTGAATCGTTGTGATGTGAAGTGGTTGCGCAACTGTGTTTGAGAGGGTGTGCGTGATGCGGTGTGATGCGTAGGTGCGGTGAATTAGTTGTGCTCGTCGATATAGTAGCCGGTGACAAAAGTTTGCGACGTGGAACGCCAAAGGACGTAAAGAGGAAGCATCGTACTGCTTACGTCGCCTGTGAAACTAAATCCACGCTGTCTATTGCGTGCCTGTGTTTCACGAGAAATGCGTGGTGTGCTCCGATCTGCTATTTTTCACCTGCTGGAGCATAAGAATTCCAGTGTTCGGCCCTCGACGTATTCTGTGCGTACTTTGTGTGTAGTGCAGTGATGGGAAAATTGCAGTGCGTAGTGCAATCTCCCCGAAGTACTGCTGATAGTTGGGAAGAAGTTTCTACTACCGTAGGTAATTAGTGAAGTGGTGGAGGCGCCCTTGCTCGTCGTCAGCGCCGCTGTCGTGCTTTGTTGCCTGTTCAAGGTATGTGCAAGGCTAGGCGAAGTGCGATTTGTGCGCCGGCCTACTTGAAGTGATACAAGTTCCAGTAAAAAGTGTGTGGGCGTGAGGTGTCGCTTCAGTCAGCGGCGTGAAGCTCCTTACTGAGGATGCCTTCTTGCCAAGTTGTGTCGTGTTGTGTTGCACAGTGCGTGGTTTTTGCCGTGCAATCCAATCCGCCCAGAAGTACGCCTGAGTCGTGCTTGCACCATCGGTGGTGAGTGGCTTACAATAAGTGAGTGCACCTGTGTGCGGTAGGTTCATATTAAGGGCTGTGAAGCGTGTGCTCCGTCAGCGTGTGCTCCGTCAGCGTCCACGTTGTGTTTTAAATGTTGCAAGTATGCGTGTTATACGTATCCAACACGTGCACTGTGATAAAATGAGATTAACGCAAAACTGATCAAACGTGCAGTGAGAAGTGCGGCTGTGGTGCTCGCGTGTGTCTGTAGTGCATAATATGGCGATGCGTCGTATGCAAATCGACAAGATGTGATGGTGAACGTGAATGGAAATCAACGTGCGCTCGTGATGTGATGTGCAGCTTTTGAGCTGAGCTGAGCTTGGCGCAGGTCAGCTGTGAAAAGTGCAAGTGAAAGCGAGTTGCCGTGAAGTCTGCGGTAGGTGTGGTGTGTGGGGGAGACCAAGCTGGGAGTGCGGTAGTTCATGCGGTGGTTGCGCTGTGGTGCAGTGGCATCTGTGGAAGGTGCAGAAGAGATTTGTGTGGCTGATTCGCGGCGGTTGAATTACTAGTGACCTGCGAGCAGTGGGTCTAGATGTGCGTTAATTGAAAGTGAGCACTCCCTTTATTTAATCGTCTGCATTTAACGACATTGTGCGTGAGTGGGAAGAATGGAGACATTCGATCGTCAAAGTGGACATACTCAAATAATTTTTCTTCCAGCTGAAGTAAAGGTAAGCGCTATGGTAAGTAACGGGTGTATGACACGTCTAAGAATACCAATAAAAGATTTCTACACTCAAACAGTGCAATGTCTGACTTCTGCAACAAGAGGACGTACTACGATTTGCAGCAAACGGAGGGTGAGTAGGTAAGTACAGAAAGGTGAATTGGGTTAGTATTGATCCATAATTGCTACAGCGCAAAAGGAGGAGGGAGACAAAACAGCGCATAGTCCTATCCTTTCGTGTCTCCCCTTCGTCTTTAGTGCTGTAGCAATTATTAAATGTATATATGATTGGCGTTGAAAATATTTTGTGTGTTTTCATCCGTCTTCGTCTGAAAAGATGACACTCAACGTGACCCATGCCCAAACAGCATCACATGCGTGTATGCGCAAAAAGCCAGCGTGATATGACGCGCTTTTAAGTGTGTTCCGATAGTACTCTGCTCTAAGGAGCACGCGTGGGGTTGGGCCGGAACTGTTTTTGTGCTTCGCAAATCGTTCGAGCGGCGCTCCACCTGTACGGCTAACGGAATCGAATCGAGCACAAGGCATTCGTGCGTTATACTTTTGTATTTTGCTCAAATACGTCTTTTTCGTTCTTTTAGGATACGTATGTAACACAAGTAACGCCAGAATAATGGTGCAGGGTTTGGAGTAGCTTGTACTTTTGTATCGGACTCTATTATTTCTAACGTAACTTTCGTTGTGATGTAGATGGTCATAAATGCTTACTCGCATGTTTCGGCTTCACTTTTCGTTGAAGATATTAGGAAACGTTTCGCATGTTTGGAAACGTGGAAGCCTACTTGTAATGTCTGTCGAATGGGTTATTTCTAACGTGCGCGATAATGCAGGGAGGTACAGATACGTTATACTATGGTAATTGTGAGCATGTTTTACCATAAAATCGTAGCTTGCTAAGAGAATTTCGCATAATTGAAATCTTTCGACTGTAATGCTCAAAGCACTGGCACCGATTTACTGCTAGAACCTATACTGGGCCATAAACAGGTCCTCCTGTGTTAGACCACAAAGGCAGATTTGGATAAAGATACGATGATGGTAAAGATAATTTTAGTAGCAATGAAAACATTAATATGTTCTGTATGCTAAGCGATAACGATTTAATAAGGGCGTGCGACTGCTTGAATGTTTCAATACGAATTGAATACTTCTTTTCCGAATGAAGTATTCGGTACGACAACTCGGTGTTTGATTTCCTGGAGTATTTGACTATGGCGGGATATATGGTCTTAAAATGTTCTTGCGTTTGTTTGGGCCTTGCTACCATGGACAGAGGCCCATGCATGCGGTCTGCTGGCCGATCCAGATGCTCGTTGTCAAGATAACTGTGGTGACCTCTCACTTCTACCTCATTTACAAGCCGGTCAGTTAAACGTACGTCTAGGTAGCATTATGTATACTCTAAGTAAGAAATTGACAACAATTTTTGCTCCATGTTTTCAACGTTTAAAAGCGGAAATATGTTCTGTGTGAGGTTCTGTATTCGAAACGCGTATTTATTGAATATGCGTATTCGGTTTGAACATTTTATAATTCTAACGTCTTACTTCTGATACATCTCTACTTACGCGGTCTTCGCAACTCTTCCAGGTGCGGGAAAGTAAACAGTTAGTGACAGGTAAGGAAGTTTATAATCGTACATTCATGACGCTTGTTGTAAAATAGGTGCGCGTGCAATCTATTAAAGTAATAAAATCAGCTCTAGTGAGCCTCTTGCACTTTTGCTAGAGAACAGAGCAAATATTTACCTAAAGCGATTGCAGCGCTTAAGCACCAGTGCATTCTAATGGGTTCCCGTTCTCATGAGTGCAGTCATTTATTAGAAATAGTGGTGGCCACGCTGAAGATTGGGCACTTCCAGTGCTAACTGATCACACTCAGTGCAAGAACGCTCCTAGTGTAACAACGGAACAGTTTGAGTGTATAAAGTGAACACATTTTTAGTTTTCATTTTCTTCACTAGGATTTGTTTTGGCGCTGCAGTCGCGGCTCAAGTGGCCCGAATACTACGCTAGCGCCGCGCTCATTTCCCGCGAGTCTTTTCGCAAACTCGAACTGGTGATCAAGCATGGTAAAAATTTCAAAAGATTGATGCCAGCGCTTTATTCATTCATAAAAAAATCTTTATCTTTATCGTCACAAATTATTTCGTTTGTTACAAAATGTGGCTTTTTAATCGCTTTTAGCTGCGTTCGGTCGTAACGGTCGTAACCCACGTCACCTGCGAGCATTCGTACAGATGGAGCAACAACTTCCTTTAAGCGATCCCAGCGCTCCTGGACCTAGTGCATTTTATTAGAATTTAACGTTTGTTCAAGTGCTTTCATTTATTACAAAAAGTGACGCTGTAGTCGCGTTCTGCCACTTTCAAGAATAACTGACCGCATTATGCGCGAGAGCAGTCCTAACCCAACAATGGTGCAGCAACCGTGCAGCAATCGAGTGAATATTTGGCCTAAAAAGTTTTAGTGAGACATGATGCGGCGCTGTAAGCGGTACCTCTCTGTTTTACCGAATGCTATGGTGGCGCCTCGCTTATATCTGTTGCCCCTCCGCTACCAGCCTACGATTTTAGCTCACCGAACACGATGCAAGCGGGTTAAAGGACTCTGGTAAAAGTGACAACAGTTGACAGTGAAAATTTGCGTAGTGTTCGAGCCTTGCAATGAAACTGAATAGCTTGTGATTGCAGGGAACACATCACTTCCCGTCGATGGTTCTGAGGTTTTCAGCTGCTTTCAGGTGCGGTGGCGTGGCCGTTGTGGCCAAGGAGATTTAAAAATATTTTCTTTAAAAGCCTCCTTGGGCGTGGCGTTCTGCGTGCCTTTGTATCAGCGCATCGAGGCACCGTGCTCAAGTGTTTTTTGCTTTTAGAATTGCTGTTCTTCTTCAGGTTGTTAAAGTTTTGGGCACTATTATCTCAGCAGACTTACTGCCGGCGCCCGCTGCTTCAAATCGCATTTCCACCTGGCATATTCGTTTAGTAAATATTTTGTACAGTACCGATATAGCTATCACTTTGTTGATGTGCACGCACGTACGCTGTGGAAGCTTGCGTTTCCAGCATAAACTGGTGCTAACAACTGTAAAACGTGTCTAATGAACGGTGTAATGAGATTTGCAGTATCGATTGCATTTGTAGTTGGTATGATAGCGGACACTTATAAAATGACACCTATAAACAATGACACTTATAAAAAAAAAGACTTACCTGAGTTTCAAGCAGCTGACAACTTCATGTGAATGCTAGGAAAAACTTAAAGCTATGGAAATTATAGTTTAACTTAGGGCTTTGACGCACATTTTCGAGCCTAATATTCACTAATATTATAAAAGTGTGGGCGTAGTTGGTGGTAAGTAATGAAAGCTGATGGAACGCAGTATAAAGAAATAAACTGTGTGTTGCGCTGTGGCTCGCACATGATGGTCAAACAGGTCAGGAACGGATATGTATGTTTTTATTAAGTGCTTTCCAACAGCAACGAAAGTGCTTTCCAACTGCAACAAAACTTTGGATGTGCAAATTTGAATAAACTTGAAGAATGCGGCCGTGATATCCGATGCCAAGTTTTCGGTATACTGCAATGGCAGTGCTTGTATTGAACTGAATTGAATTGATTTATTTGAATTGAATAGATTATAGGTTATAAAGAACAATAATATAGAGAAGGAGGTCCCATAGTCGATGACTGTATTCGCAGTGTTGCGACCAGGGTTTCGTAGACGTGGGAAGTTCATGCACCGTGGTGAAGTAAGGATCGTAGGCATTGGCCCGACAACCAGGACGTTTTAAAAGACGTTTATTTTTACATTATTTACAAGAACATAGAAATGACGATAAGAAGTTCCGTTCGAGTTCAAGCTGCCGTTCTTTCAACAAAGTGACCGTCTCGTCTTATAACCCTTCCGTTCAATCAGCAGCTTCTACATGACCACGATACCAACTTCGGCTAACAAAGGGGCTGCATATTCGAGCCCCGTAACGTGAGTCAGTGACTAGTACAGTGGGGCCAGCGCATGATCACAATAGCAGCAACGAGCCTAGTCCTTTGCATCGCATTGACTTTTAGACAGTCATGGTCGAGAGTCAGCTGCAAATAACCTGTTGGTATCATGGCTGAAGACGAGCGCTGGAAACAATCTGCGACTAGAGTGCCTCTCTGCGTCAGAATTGTAGATTTACGGAAGAGAGAGAGAGAGAGAGTAAACGTTCAGTGATCTGAACCAGTGAGAAAGAATGCTTCTTTCTTCACCCAAGGCGGGTGGCCTCCTCAGTCCAGGAACAACCATCAGAATTTGTTGCTTCCCTGGCCTGGTTCACCAGCTTGCGCTGGCCCTCCAAGTCCGGGGCCACGTGCATGGCCGCCGACGATCCTTCACGGTCCTCTTATGTGCTTCTGTCTTCGGTTCTTCTTTTTCCGTCTTCATTTTCTTGATTGTTGGGTTCTGAAAGGTTAGGACACCTAGGTCTCACCATGTAGCGAAGGGTGTCCGGTGCCCCGCAGGACCTGCAAAGTTATGGGAATGCATGGGTTGGATGCATCTTATTCATTATAATGCTGTGTACATAGGTATTTGTTTGGAGACGCCGCAGAGCGACTGTCTCTTCTTTGGTTAGATTGGGATGCGGTGAGGGTTAATGAGGACTAATGAGAACATTTTTACCTCTATAAAAGAATGCAAGGAAACAATGCCATGAAAAAGAATTATCAAAGCAAAACACTAAAAATGGAAATAAATAAATGATACAGGTGCCTGAAAAGTGAAATTTCCGAATCGAATCGAATACGAATTCGAGAAAAATAGTCTTCGAATATCGAGTATTTTCTCACTTCTAAACAAAGTGAAATGTAGTTTGTATGGAGTTCTGCTAATAAAAAAATGAGGCTTGTTTAAGTTATTTGATAAAAACATGTAATGCCGTTCGCAACCGGAAGTGCAGTCAACTGAGGAGGAAACGACTGCTTGCAGTTAGCTGGCGCAACAATGAATGAAGAAAATAGCACGTAGCCACATGCACGTAGTGTTGTTTTTTGATCGAGAGAAGTGTGATGCTGCAGCATCAAATATGGTTTTAACCCTGTAACGTCCGGGTCCGTGCACTAATCTACGTCAAAAAAAAAAAAACGAGTACAATTTGCTCACGTTTATTTCTAGCCATCTACGTTTGTAAAAAGTTATTCGAGTAAAAGCTTAGTAATTCCTTTCCTGAGCTATCCGCAATTGAAACGTCGCCCCAGTGAATCAAAAACGTTACTTATAGGCTACGAGTCAAGTTTCCTCTTTACCTGGCACAGGGCACAAGTTCGCCCCAATAAAGCTCCTTTGAAGAGCCCGCGACTGCTATATCACTCAAGTACCGAGTTGCGCTGCGCTTGACAATATGCAAATATAAGCTGCATATGCTTAACGCCTGATGTTCGGTGGAAGGTGCTATATACGGAAGCTGCGTCATGGCTTCATCTGTGGTTGTACGCTATCTTGTAGAACTTCTTGATTAAAAAACGACTAAAGGGAATACATTGGGGCCTACATGGGGGACTACATTGGGAAACTATTATGATTCCCTTTTGATGCCTAATGCAGTTTCCCAAAGTAGTCCCCCATGTCGTCCCCCTTTAGTGCTTTCGCAGTAGCCCCCGAAAGTGTTGCGGGCTCCCCAATTTTTGCAACATGCAATAGAGACAAGCCAATGCGCGCGTTCTTTGATCTACAGGTGGCGCCCGCCGTGCCACAGGTGCACCGAGCACCCCCCTTTCCCGTGACGTCACGAACCGCTAGGAGCGCTGCATGAACTAGGCGCTGCTTCGTCTCGCTAATGACACCTGTACAAAGCTTCCTCGGGGTGGCGTGGGTTCGAATCCGCCTACGGGCAAATACATTCCGAATTTTCAAATCTCTTAGTTTATTATACCTGGATATGTCTATATAACTACTTCCCATACCATTATGACCTTTTTCTATACTCTACATCGACCTCGTACATAGTATACTTGCATTTTAGCATTCGTACCATTAAATGTACCACCACCGCCGGACACTGGCAAAATGCCCAATGAGCCAAGTCATGATTTCGCACTAAAACCTGTTCTGATCTCGAACCAACTTGCGTGAGCACGAAAAAAAAAAAGTACGACTGTTTTGCAGGAAGCCGCGGCAACCCAACGAATCATCTTTCTCCTTAAAACGTCGATATGACTTGACAGTATCATGCGCTCGTTGTTCTTCTGGGATATACTTCAGGATAGTTCAGGCGCATCATAAAGGACAGCTTCAGTTAACTCAGGCGTCCCGCAAAGATCCGTCCTGGGGCCATTATTATTCCTTATGTTTATAAATGACATCACGGACGACATATACTACAAAATTAAACTTTTCGCTGACGATTGCATCATCTACAGGTAAATTAACAATTGTGATGATCACTCGGCATTAAATATTTCGCTAGACAAGCTAGCTCACTGGCGCGAGCAGTGGCAGATGTCTATCAACATATCAAAATATTGTGTATGACGATAACAAGTAAAAAGGAACCATCCGAATTTACTTGCATAATTAACAACACACCATTGGAAAGAGTTACGCAGCTGAAATATCTCGGTGTCACCTTGACCTCGGATCTGAGATGGGACAAGCATATTAACAGCGTCACAGCAGCGGCTGTGCGTAAACTGCTTCTCCCTCGAAGGCCTCTACCATTCGCACCGACACGTGTTAAGCTCTTAACCTACGCAACATTCGTGCGCCCAATCATAGAGTATGCTAACACTGTATGGTTTCCGCATACTGTCACTAATTTGGTCAAAATTGAACTGGTACAAAGGAAGGCCGTTACGTTTATTCATAACAAGTACAAGTGAACCGACTCGCCCAATAATCTTCTAGCATCCTCCGGACTACCTGCGCTCGAGACAAGAGCAAAACTGGCACGTCTGAGGTTTCCGCACCAACTCCTGCATAAGCACAGCCAGATCAATGATTGCAAATACATCTCACTTGCAGAATCTCGAACAGTAAGAAACAAACATGCATACACTCTAAGAGAATACGCTTACAACAACAATCGAACATAATTTTTTTCCCCTGACAATCGCTGAATGTAATAATTTAGACTTACTAACACAGAATCCTTGCAGGATTTCATCTCGAAAATTGAAAGTATGATTCACTAACTTCTCCTCATTATTATTATTATTATTATTATTATTATTATTATTAACTACTCTTCGGTTTCCTTTTTTTTTCAGTGTTCTCTGCCGTAGCAAAGAGCCTGTTGGCTGCTTTCTAGGTGTGCGTATCTTTCATGATGCATAAATTGGTCCCCTGTCCTGTTTGACTGTAGCTAGCGTTGTTATTTTCTGTTTCAAAATAGGTACTGTTTATCATGCCACCTGTAAAAATATACCTACGTAGTGTTCATCGAATTGTAGTGCTGATGCCCTTGTACATTCGTCTCGTAAGAGACTGGCAATATTGTGACTACTGCTACTACTACTACTACTACTACTACTGCTAATAATAATAATAATAATAATAATATAGCGAGAGTGAAGTTGCCGCGCTTTGTTTGGTCCTCTACAGTGGTGACGAAATCAAAACATAGTCCACTGTGCATCGTCCCCGTCTGAAGCCGGCGATACTTTCCGGTAATACATCATTCCTATATTGCCGCAATAAAGTTGGTAATGAATAACTTTTAGTGCAAGGCTTTCTTTTGAACTACTTCACTATTTGACGTGTCGTCGTCGTGGTCGTCGCTGGTTGTCTATGCGAGTAGAAGCTGTTGTTGCTCTATCTACAAGAACGGTTCGTGTCGCGTTGCCGCGCGTGCTCCACTAATGAGAGGGGATAGTTAAATCACGTGATGCAAAGCCCGGTTGCCTGCACAAACAACAGATGGCGTTGCCCCCCGCGCATCACGTATCTCAGATGGGCCAAGCATATTAACAGCGTCACAGTAGCGGCTGCGCGTAAACTGTTTCTCTTTCGAAGGTGCCTACCATTCGCACCGACACGTACTAAGTGCTTAACCTACGCAACATTCGTGCGCCCAATCTTGGAGTATGCTAACATTGTATGGTTTCCGCATACTGTCACTAATTTGGTCAAAATTGAACGGGTACAAAGGAAGGCCGTTAGGTTTATTCATAACAAGTACAAGTGAACCGACTCGCCCGCTAACCTGAATATTGCATGGTGGACGGTAGTTGTCAGAGATACGTGAGAAAGAGAAGGCCGCACCTAGAATATTTTGGAACCACATAAAATTATTAGCCAGGAAGTCAACAACAATACAACAACATATCCTAGACGAAAATGAAAACACACTGGGAGGGTAAGCGGCATTAAATTACAACCGAAAAATAACAACCGAATCTTTCCAAGGCAATGACGAGGTTGTATTCGAAGAAAAAAGAGCATGAAAGAGACCCAAGTGGAAAAGGAGCTGGTGCTGACAAATTTCAACTGCAAGAAAGCTGAATAGAAAATTTCTAAGCGCACAGCCACAGGGCTAGACGAGGTTCCCATTAGGCTGAATAATGAACTAGGACCAGAAAGTAAGGAAGCTCTGGTGAAAGCAGTGGAATAAACTTAAAAAAATAGACGAATACCAGACAGTTGGCGACAAAGTAGAATGAATTTAATATATAAAGGTTAGGGGGGGGGGAGATAGAATTCACTCGTATAGACCGTTGACCATTACATCCGTAATACAGTGGCTAACAATGCAGGCAATCAAATTAATGCTGCAAGCGTGGGAAGAGAATAATGGCGTTTTGGGAGAACTTCAGAATGGCTTCAGAATAGGTAGGCGTTTGGATGATAACTTATTTGTTCTTACTCAGTGTATTGAAATATCAAGAGTCGAAAGCAGTCCATTATTTGTGCCATTTTTAGACATTACAGCAGCGTATGACAACGTAGACCGCAACATCTTGTAGGATATTCTGGAAGGGGAAGGCTTAGGTGACATTTGTGTACAGCTTTTGAGAGATATTTACCTAGAATATACCGTTTGGGTTGAATGGGAAGAGATGAGAAGCGAAGAGAAAGTTGATATCAACAAGGGACTGAGTTAGTGCTGTCCTTTATCCCCACTGATGTTTATGATGTACATGGTGAGGATGGAGAGGTCGCTGGAAGGAAGTAATATCGGGTTTAATCTCTCACACAAACAGGCGGGTACAGTACTAGATCAGCAGTTTCCAGGTTTATTTTATGTGGACAACCAGCAAAATGATTTGCAATGTATGGCTAATATCTGTGGACAGGAAGGTGAGAATATAGGTTTGAAATTTAGCGTTAGAAAATCAGGTGTTATGGTATTAAATGAAAACAGTGAACAGGCAGTGAAAATACAAGGCCAAGAAATACCTCGGGTAAAAGATCATAAATATCTCGGTATATGGATAAACGAAGACAATAGATATATGGAAACACAGGAAAAAACAATAACAGTAAAGGGGAAGAGAAATGCAGCCATAATGATGCACAGAACGCTGTGGGGATACAATAGGTACGAGGGGCTCCGAGGTATGTGGAAAGGTGTAATGGTTCCAGGACTTACTTTTGGAAATGCGGTTGTTTGCTTGAAATCAGGGGTACAATCAGGACTCGATGGCAACCAATTGGGCGCTCACGGGGAGACTACAAATGAAGCTGTGCAGGATGATACGGGCTGGAGAAGTGAGGGAAGCTCACAGCAAAATTGATTATTGGCTCTGTAAGGGGCGCCACCGCGGCTGATGGCCAGTACGGGCAGTGTACAGGACGTGTTCGTCGCCGAAATTAACTGCGCGTTTCTTATCATTATGCGCCGTTTTGTTTCGTCAGCTCATAAACTTCGCTTGCACCGATTCCCACATCGCATGGGACCTGCAATTTTTTTCTATTACTTCTGAGACACAAACAGCTGGTCAGGCTTTCTAATCGGTAAGGCTCCAAACTCGTCGAGTTCTTGCCTGATTTGGGCAAGGGAGCTACCTTGTACATTTTCCAACTTTCCGGGACCTTTCCTATTGTCAACATGTGTTGCAAATGTCCAGCAAGGCCCATCTGCATTTCTTCATAAATTCACAAGTGTGGCGTAATAAACCCACTCCATCTGGACTATAGTGCACTTATTTTTTCTTCACTGACCGCAGTACACATTGAAACTATTCGGGTGAGAAATTGCCTTCCAGAGCAGATAAAGACAACAAAGATGTATTGGCAAAGTCCAGTGAAGCCGACTGTGCTGACGCCTGGTATTCGCTAGTTTGGGAGGCTGCTCCGGTTCGCGTGATCAAACCACAGAATTCTTCAGCCATCTCTGGCTCGCAAAATTCACGAGGCAAAGCTCAAGTCTGAAGTGGCCTCAATCGGACCACTGGCTGATGGAGAGCGCGTGCAATCTTCCACAATTGCGATGCCGAAGCAAAGAAAGAAAGCGACGCTTGAAATCGACCAAGCTACCCGAACAATATCCTCTTTGAGATCGACGTCGTACGTCTTGTTGCCCAAAGATGCTCATGCTCAGCAACAGCACAAGCGCAATCACAATAAACCAGCAGTGGCGTAGCCAGAAATTCGGGGGGAGAGTAACCACAGCAGTGACAATCCCTCCCCCTCGATATCGTTTTCTCGGTCTTGCATGTGTGTATAAATATATACAGGATGTGCCACATAACTTGAGCCAAGAATTAAAGAAATGAAAGGCGCATTGGAAGTGAATTGAGCCGAACGCATACTATTCGCAATAACCTATGGTAACTCAACCCGCCGTGGTTGCTCAGTGGCTATGGTGTTGGGCTGCTGAGCACGAGGTCGCGGGATCGAATCCCGGCCACGGCGGCCGCATTTCGATGGAGGCGAAAACACCAGCGTGCTTAGATTTAGGTGCACGTTAAAGAACCCCAGGTGGTCAAAATTTCCGGAGTCCTCCACTACGGCGTGCCTCATAATCAGAAAGTGTTTTTGGCACGTAAAACCCCAAATATTACTATTATGGTAACTCAGACAATTTTTGTTTTCCCCATAACTCACTGATGAAGCTTAATTACTCAAATTTTTAATTATTGGCTGAGGACCCTAAGCATGATACGCAGATTTGTAGAGCAACTTCAGAAACCACCGATCGACTTGTTTCCTTTACGATACGTCTCACGTAGTCCTTTTTTTTTTCGGGTTGCAAAGAAAGCCCGCGAAATACGAAGAAAGCCACGTGACATAGCGCTTGCGCAGTGGCATCGCGCTGCTCTCAAGCGTGCGTTCGATGAACAAGTTCGGCTCCCGTCGCATGACTGCGAAAATGCATGATGCTGGCCGAGCGCTGCCGACGAGATAAAGAACGCCCTGCCGTTTCTTCATCGCCAGTCACGGTGCAGCTCGGCCTCCTCCTTATAACATTTGTCGAGGGATCAAATACATGAATGATAACTGCATTGCAATTGCCAAACATGCTGCAAACAAATTTTTGAACGCTAAGCACTGTCAAGACAAGTAAAATATGTTTTTTTTTATTAAAAAAATATATTCGTATGTCCCAAAAATTGCGCCCGAAATAACTGATATCAATGTTTCCGTGTTTTTTCTCTATTTAGTAAGTACAGAAAATATCACACGAACTTTAGAACTGACGTAGTAGTTCTGCGGAAACCCGCAAGGTGGAGAGAAGTAATGAATAAAGGGAAAATCAGACATCCACCTGTTCGTAGCAAGA
The DNA here is from genome assembly GCF_038994185.2 of Dermacentor albipictus. Classification (NCBI taxonomy): domain Eukaryota; kingdom Metazoa; phylum Arthropoda; class Arachnida; order Ixodida; family Ixodidae; genus Dermacentor; species Dermacentor albipictus. The sequence goes on from NC_091821.1 coordinate 113,036,478, forward strand.
ACTATATACTTTAGAACTATATCAGTTCGAAACCAGCAAAGCAGTGCATGCCGCGTATATGAAATAAGTAAAGGCCGTGAAATGAACAAGTTGAGGACAAATATTTTAATGAAACTTTGTCCATTCAAGAACCTCGTTTACGTTTTTTACATATGCAACGGCCTGGCAAAAATCACAATGACGCTGTCCTTTGTTCCAATGTATTGCGCAGGAGCAGTTGTCACCGGTCGTGCATTGTAATTGCACCGAAATTGTAGTCCCAACAGAGAGCACATATAAAAAGCAGGAGTTCTGCAAAATATACTAGGGCGAGTCAAATAAAAGTGAGCCAATGCGAATATATGACAAGCGGGCTACTTTACTGAAAAGTAGTCTCCATGAGCATTCAGACATTTGTCCTACTGACTAAAGAGTCGCGTGATTCCCGTCTCATAAAGCTCGTTGGGTTGCTGCTTCAAAAGGTCTGTAATTGATTCATTCACGCCATCGTCGGACACGAATTTGGTTCTTTTGCGCTGTTTTTATAATAAGAGTATCCGGCAACTGAAGCGTCCCGTAGGCTTTTACTTTCCGCAAATGAAGTAACGAAATCGAACTTTCACCATGCGGCAATTCGCTGCGCCGTAACATTGTCTTTTTTTTTTGTGGGGCCGGAGCACCGAGAAAAAAAAAAAAACGCAGAGGAAAGCATGTTGACCACAATCGAATGCCTACTTTGGGCAACTAATGAGGCTACCGAAGGAATATCGAAGAAAACGTAAGACGCTTGGCCCACAGAACCATACGCATACTGCTCGGTGTCCTACACTATCGAGACAAGACTTTCCAGAGATGTTGCGCTCAAGCGAACGCGTTGCAATCCGTTGAGTCCCCACAGTGATGGTGGCAAGCAACCATTGTTTCTTTTACTCGTCTGCTAACCAGAAAGCGTCTAAAACTCTGCCACGCGAAAAGCCATTCGGCCAGAGAAAAACGAACGCGCACCGAATTGCGCCGCGCTGTGGTCGGGGCAACACGAGAAAAACGCATGCGCTCTGGATGGTTCCGGCAGCCCGCGGGTAGCGAGAACAAGATAATTGAAGATGCTCAATGTGTCCTCGCGAATGAAAGTCAAATTAGAAAAATAAATAAGAACGTAGTTACTTTTGCTGGCTTTAGTGTCTTGACATGGATGCTTATGCGCAGATGAAAAAGATGTTGATACTCTTTTCTGTGACATGACGGCACAAATGAACCACCACAACGCTTCGTCTCATCGGACCTCGCTGCGTGCTTTGTCAACTTGTCTGAGAGTGTGTTGATTTGCCATGTCTCGTTGTATGGTCTGACGTACGGCTTCTTCTTCGAAAGTTAATGCTCCTTTGGCGTCAAATGTTTACAACAACATTAAACCCAAAGAGTTCAGGAATTGAAAATCTCAAGCACGACTTTGAAAATGTCAATGCCCCTTTCACATGAATAGTTTATGAACACTTTATACCCATAAAGTTTCGGAATTGAAATCCATGCGCTCCGTAGATTACGCGGCCTCCGCTAGATGCCGCGACGAGCCCGCTCGTCATCGAAACGCCCTTGAACCTGTGTGCTCGGACGGGCTCTTTGCGTTATGTGACTTCCGGTGCATGCATGGGCGTTGCCGCGAAATCCAGCCCTAGTTTGAAATGTTCGCGTTGGAATGCCTTTTCGAGCGTGAAAAATACATTCTAGACAAAATCCAGAATGATTTCTAACGCTGGGGGTTGTTTTGGTCGGCGATGCATGATAACACGAAACGATTTCGGGGGGGGGGGTGAAGGCCCATAAGCCCTTCCCCCCCCCCCCCCCCCCACCTGGCTACGCCCCTGGTGTACAGTACGGCGTGGTGCCATGGTGGGGTGTGCCGTGCCGTTGCGCAACATCCACTGCACCCATTTTAAGATTGCGGCTAGTGTCATCTGCAACAAATCTGCTTTGCCGGTTGCCATTTCATGCTTACATCTATTCTCGATTACCGGAGAGGCTGCATTTTTCTTTAGCTGCACCAAGTTTTTAAAAATTACCTTTGGCAGATAGCGCAATTTTAACCCTTGATCTGAATTACTCCATGACGCAGCCATTACTTCTACCAGAACCAAAGTGTTTAATTAAATAAATAACATAACTACTTTACTTATTTTTACTTAACTACATTACGGCACATATTTCAATCTACGAATTGCAGCTAGTGAGTATGCAAGGCATATCGACTTCGTACAGATTCTGAGGATGGAACGGGTTTCAAGATATGCGCCGTCAGACTTGCAGTAAACGTGCACTATTTTTCCACTTACCTTTTTATGAAAACGCTGTTTTATGCATTGGAGCATGGAGGTAACGGAAACGCCAATGCATTTCGTCGCACACTTTGAAAGTTAATATATCGAAACTGGTGTAGTCCTGAGAATTCGTTCTGTGTCGATATGCCTTGCATGCTCATCCACTGCAATTCGTGCCGTAAAATGATTAATTAAAAGTTAATTAGCGTAATTATGCTGTTTATTCAATTATGAATTTTGTTTCTCGAGGAAGTAATAGCCGCACTCATGGAGCAATTTATATCAAGGGTTATACTTGAGCTATGTTCCACAGGCTAATTCCAATAACTTGGTGCAAAAAAAAAGTCTGTATATTGAATTATACGGGTGACAATTTTTAAACCCGCCGTGGTTGCTCAGTGGCTATGGTGTTGGGCTGCTGAGCACGAGGACGCGCGATCGAATCCCAGCCACGGCGGCCGCCTTTCGATGGGGGCGAAAACACCCGTGTACTTAGATTTAGGTGCACGTTACCCCAGCTGGTCGAAATTTCCGGAGTCCTCCACTACGGCGTGCGTCATAATCAGAAAGTGGTTTTGGCACGTAAAACCCCATAATTTAATTTTTTATTTTAAAGATTACTGGAATACTTAAAGATCGTTTCTTGCAGATAACACAATTATAGTGCTTGAGCTGGACTATTCAGACAAGGGCACATTACTTGCACGAGCAATCGAAACATATTCGACTGAATAAAAATTCACTAATTACATTCTTTATTACCTTACTACACATATTGCAATTTAAGAATTGTAGCCGGTGAGTTGGCAAGGCGTATCCACTTGAAATGAATTTTCAGAATGATGAAAGTTTGGACATGTGCGCCATCAAACTTGCCATAAAAATGCACTGTTGATCTAATTTAGTTTTCAAATAAAACTAACCCGGAGTGTTAGCCAGCGCCACCACTTCCAAACCTTGGCGGTGGAGTGGTTTGTGAGTGGTGGCGCTGGCTAAGGTTAGTTCTAGGAGTAAAACATAAATACCCCAGAAAGTGGATGGGAAAACGGCGCCGCGGTAGCTCAAGTGGTACGAGCACCGCACGCGTAATGCGAAGACGTGGGGTCGTTCCCCAACTGTGGCAGGTTGTTTTTCATCCATTTTCATTTGCATTAATTTATTATTTCTTTAATTCAATTAGTAAGTACAAATAATTTCCTCTATGTTGTCCTTGGTGTCTTGTTGGCTTCTCATGGTATGATGAAAATCGGGCCCCTCGGCTAACCCCCTTTTCTTCTCGTTCAAACAATGCTACAGAGATATCAGGGAAAAATAGCATGGCTCAAGAATCAGCTGGCCCAACTTATGGAAACCATAAGACCCAGAGTACAGGCCACACAGTAACGTATAAGCAGCCTAAACGAAAACCACAAGAGAACTGGCACACATAACCTCAAACGACACGACCACGATATCCTGTAGTTCGCAGAGGGATACAACTACCAGAAGCAAACAACTGCAACTAATGCAACAACAAATACAGCAGCAAACGAAAATACAAATGCAGATGTTCTTGTCAGAATTTCAGGAACTAAAGTGATACGTTCATGAAACCCTCAAAAAATGAATCGAAGCGTAGAAATAAGCTTAACAAACAGCGATCCCAGGAGTCCGATGACAAAAGAAGTCTAACCTCGGACGCTGAAAGCACAACCACTACCTCGTATCATGGCAGATAGGCGGCCAAGAACACAAGATAATCTCACACTATGGTCCTGTAACTGTCGTTCCTTGCGCGACAAGCACGCGACACTCACACTATGCATGCAATCGGCGCTGATACCTCTTGACGTAATCCGCCTGTAAGAAGTGGGTACCAGGTCGCAAGGTGATTACGGGTTACAGATTGCACATAGAGGCAAACCACCCGAAGGTGGCCACACTCGTCTGGAAGGAATTAGTAGCGACACTCACAACGGTACCGCACGAAGACACTCCACACCACATCGTCACGATCTGGCCAACCAAAAAGGGACGACCGAAGCAGGTAATATGCAACGTACATAGTCCCCCGCAAGACCGGAAAGCGGACTTTGACCACATCTCCCAACATATGAACACCACGCTTCAACCACACAACCGCCTAATCATCACAGGGGACTTCAACGCATGATATGGGGCTACGCTAAAGACAGACCCGAAGGTATGAGACTCCCAGAGGCGATACAGCAATATGACTATATACGTACTCCTCAAGACACCGGGCAGGTCTACTCGTATGGGATACAGCGTAAACACTGGGGCACCACACCCGACCTTACCACCACCAAGAATGCCACAAACGTGCGCTGGAGCGTGTTGGACAACATTCTGGGGAGCGATCGTAATATATAGGTCGTTTTTTTTAGTTGCACTAAATTAAAAAAAAAATGCCTGTGCCAAATAGCACAGTTATAACCCCTGATCTAAATTATTTGATGATTCGGTCATTACTTCTATGTGAAATCAAAGTGCCTGATGAATAATTAACATACTTACGCTTATTAACTGTGTAAATAATTACATTACGGCACATATTTCTATCTTAGAATTAATTTCTTTATGAGGTTTTACGTGCCAGAACCACGATCTGATAGTGAGGCACGCTATAGTGGGGGACTCCGGAAATTGTGACTCTGGAAATTTGGACCACCTGGGGCTCCTTAACGTGCACCTAAATCCAAGTAGACGGGTGTTTTCGCATTTCGCCCCCATCCAAATGCGGCCACCGTGGCCGGGATTCGATCCCGTCACCTCGTGCTTAGCAGCCCAACCCTATAGCCACTAAGTAATATACGATGAGTTCGCAAGGCATATCCACTTACAACGAATTCTTAGGACCGCACCATTTTCGAGGTATTAATTTTCACAGTGTCCGACGAAATGCATTGGCGTTTCCCTTACTTTTTAAAAGAAAACACCGATTGATGCATTGACGCACAAAAGTAATTGGAACACCAATGCATTTCATGGGACACTTTGAAAATATAGCTATATCTTGAAACTCGTGCAGTTCTGAGAATTCGTTCCAAGTAGATACGCCTTGCGAACTCACGAGTTGCAATTCGTAGATTAAAATATGTGCCGTAAAATTAGAAATTGCGATGTTGATTGGCGTAACTATATTAATGATTCAGTTAAGCATTTTGATTTCTCGTAGAAGTAATGGCTGCCTCATGGAGTAATTTAGATCAACGGCTAGGATTATGCTATCTGCCACAGATAATACCAATATACAGATAATACAGATAATACCACAGATAATCCTAAAGCACATAATGTCATTCATAGAAAAAAATAATTTAATTCTCCCTAATCAGCATGGTTTTAGAAAAGGATTATCTACGACTACTCAATTGATTGAGACAATCCACGACTTAGCGATTACATTGGACAAATGCAGTCAAACCGACATGATATTCCTAGATCTATCTAAAGCATTCGATCGAGTTTCCCATCCAAAGTTGCTTCAAAAACTTATCCACTACCTCGGTGACAACAACATCACCAAGTGGATAAAAAGTTATCTTACAGGTCGACGTCAATATGTATGTTTCAAGAACTACTCTTCGGATTTCGGCGATGTGCTATCTGGCGTCCCACAAGGAGCCGTTTTAGCTCCTATCCTCTTTCTTCTTTTTATCAATTATTTACACATTAATACTAACGCCACAGTAAGAATGTTTGCAGATGACTGTGTTATCTACAAGGAAATAACCTGTCGTGATGATCAGATAACCTTAAACAGTGCACTTGAAAATATAACACAATGGTGCCAAACGTGGCAGATGGTGATAAACACAGAGAAAACAGTTTGTATGACTGTAACGAATAAAAGAGCGCCCATGAACTACCCGTATTATTTACAAGGACAGATGTTAAAGAAAGTAGAAGAGTATAAATATTTAGGCGTTATAATTTCATCAGATCTTAAATGGGACAAGCAGGTAACATATATTGTTAATAAATCACTGGCAGTTCTATACTCTTTAAAACGCTCGCTCAGATCCGCATCAATAGATACTAAACGCTTAGCATACGTGTCACTAGTTCGCTCTATACTGGAATATGAAATAGTCTGTTGGTTTCCCTTCCGTAAGCAGTGCATAGCAAAATTGGAGAGCGTACAAAGGAAAGCGATTAGATTTATTTTTAATAAGTATCGCCGTCTTGACTCCCCCACAGAACTATTAAGGCGAGCTGAACTTCCCACTATACAAAATCGAGCTCGACTACTTCGTCTTAAGTTTCTTTTCCTTCTCCTTAATGGTAGCACGAAAGTCAATACGAGTGACTACTTGCTACAGACAGATACACGTAGTTCTCGAACAAAACACACCAAGCACTTAACAGAATACAGATTTTACAATGACATATTTAGGTACTCATTTTTTCCACATGCAATCCGTGAATGGAATATGTTGCCCGATGACGTTGTCACCTGTACATCACTCGAAACTTTTATCGCCAAGTTATCAAACTATGTTCTGTAGCTACGACCTGCACACAGGTGCGCTGCGTCGTGCAATGGCATTCTAATTCACTTAGCAGTGTCTTGTATTCTGCCGGGACATAAACACTGCCGAATCTTGTCTTTTGCGCATTGCACATCAAAAAAAAAATTATTTTCTTTCCTTGTTCTTCTGTGTGCTAAACCTTCCATCATGGCGTTAACTACCATTTTTCCCCGCTCCTGTTATAAAAATTGTGTAATAATTATAGAGTGCATATGTACTGCCTTGTACACCCAAACTTATCTATGTCTGCGCCTATACTTGAACTGTGTTCTCTTGAAGATGTATCTTACCCCTTTCCTGCAACAGCCTCATATGTGAGGCTAGCAGTATGTTCAAATAAATAAATAAATAAATAAATAAATAAATAAATAAATAAATAAATAAATAAATAAATAAATAAATAAATAATATTAAAAAATTGCTGCAGCTAAAAAAAACACCCTGTATAGTGGAAGTAACCTATGAAACAGCCCAACTACGACGCCCGCTCGGAAAAGCCAAACTCACTAACTGGACTAAATACCCAGAGCAACAAAATGTTGGGAATAGGCCCAAACCGGAAACCATAGCGGAATAGACTCCCTACATCAAGGGCCTCTATGACGAAAACACTAAAACATATCAGACTATGGCAGACATCCGGCCCCGCCATTGACAACCACTTGACACACCTTTGGGAAATCATCAGGGTCTCGCCAAACGGAAAATTCAGACGTCGAATAGCGGAAATCACAGAGGAAGCGAACGCATACGCGAAAGAACTCTACCACAACATTTGGCGCACATTCTATGACTCCTTAAGAGGTACATTAGGCATGAAAAAAACTTCGAACATCCTACGAAGTCTTTCGGGCCCCTCTATCACAAGAACCGAAACAAACGCTACTCTCCAACAGTGAGCAGGGAAATTTCAAGGGGGCCAGGATCAGTTAATACAAGCGATGATATTGCCGGCTTTGTCTCTTAACGCATACACCTGATTCTTGCCTATTCCTAGTTTCTTCTTCACTGCTTTTAGGCTTCCTCCGTTCCTGAGGGCATGTTGAATTCTCTCCGTATTATACTTCCTTATGTCAGCTGTCTTACGCTTGTTGATTAGTTTGGAAAGTTCTGCCAGTTCTATTCTAGCTGTAGGGTTAGAGGCTTTGATACATTGGCGTTTCTTGACCAGATCTTTCGTCTCCTGCGATAGCTTACTGGCATCCCGTCTAACGGAGTTACCACCGACTTCTATTGCACACTCCTTAATGATGCCCATAAGATTGTCGTTCATACCTTCAACGCTAAGGTCCTCTTCCCGAGTTAAAGCCGAATACCTGTTCTGTAGCTCGATCTGGAATTAATCTATTTTCCCTCTTACTGCTAACTCATTGATCGGCTTCTTATGTACCAGTTTCTTCCGTTCCCTGGTGACGTTCCCTGGTGACGTTCTTCCGGGTGTAGGGGTTGGAGGACGGACTTCGGGATGAAAACCCAAACTTGGGAGGGTTTATTTACATATTATGTACAGGGAGGTGAGACGTCAATGAACATTCGTACAGTCATTACGGGCCGGCAGCAACTCGGACGCTGCGGCCCGCGGCAAGAAGTTCGAGAGAGGTGAATCAGGGAATCAGGGCATGTCCCAGAATGCTCAGGTCTCTCTGGAAGGCTTCTTATAAACCCTTCGAGCACTGTAAGTCACGTCATGTTTGACCAATGGGAGAGTCCGCTCCGATGACGCCACTTTCAGCCAATGGTAGGCGCCCGTGTCGCGGTGTCACACCTGGCGGCTCTCTGTGGTCTTGCCTCGCAGACTGGCAATGCACTTCGAACGAGGAGAAGGGGAGGGCTGCTCATGCTCCATTGTCGGAGGCCCACCTGCTAATCCCGGCGGCGCACGACCTTGTTGGCACGTGAACTTGTTGCCTTAAACTTGTTTGCTCGGCCGCTCCTCTGGAATGTGCTTTCCTGCTTCGGCATTCCTCAATTAGCTGTGCTGCGACTCGAAGTGGTTTGGGGAACTCGAAGTAATCGCAGGAAACAGCTCCATATCTAACAGCTCGTCCTCGCCCCGGTTGTTCTGAATGGCCGGTGAACTCAATTCGCTGGCCATGAGGAACGCTGAAAGAAGCTGCAGGGTACTGGGGTCGAGCCTCGTTTGACAACCCTCGGGATCCTGGGCCCTGGAGAACATACGTCAAACAAACCAAACAACACAGCGCTGCACCACGCGTAAGCGCAGGCTCTTCACCCCTGACTCGCCAGGCTATTACTGAGTCAAAATCAACCCTGATCTTTTAGTTCCCCAATTTTGACAAAGCAGTTCCAACCACCCTTCCAAACAGCTATCCATTTCTCCTCGATTGCCGACAAGACCAGACTACTATTGTTGTTGCAAAACAAAAGGGTCGTTGACGATGCAAACAACAAATGAAAACAGCCGTACATAACTCAAGTGGCCTAACTACACGAACAGCATGTTTCCAATCTATCGCAGTGGCGTACTTATCGCATGTATTGGTGCCACTGAACAATCTGGTCAACCTTACAAGTACGTAATCACAAGCGCACTAGCCTTGTGGTCACTAAACAAAACGCGTACTTGCGTTGTAGGCAAACTTTTCATTTACGCTTACTCACGTTTCTTCCCTGAAAGTCCTACAGGACACGTGACTTAAACAAACAATTAAACTTGCGGGACTTACACACTCCGCAGAATCCTTAAAATGATGCGTCTTCTACTAAATCTTTCCACGCACGCTCACTAAAGAAGTCAGAATACGGCTGCCCTCAACACACACTAGCAACCCAGTCATAAAGTCTGCTTCCTTCCGTCCACACAGGACACGCGCTAATGGAACTAAGAACGCTTCTCCGTGCAAATCATGCACTCACTGAAAATCTACGCGCTTAACCTTAGAAAATTCAACACTTAAAAAGAAAGAAGGTTAAATAAAACACACGCGCGTTACGATAGGCCTCTCAACGATAACCTTGACCTTCAGGTTACTCACACACAAAAAAAAGAAAGCCTATGTACTTATTAATGAGCATCTCGCGACACTACATGTTTACATTAACGCGTCTTTCAAATCTCGGAGCTTTTCTAACAAAACACAAACAGAGCTCATACCTTACATATTGAAAGAAACTCTAGTCTCAAATCGCGAAATTTTCCGATGCTCAAAAATAAAACAAAATAACACGTTTTACTTCTACGGACGCTCTCTTGGCCTCCCTTTCCAAACGCTTATGTCTGACTCATACTCTGAGCCGTCCTCGCGGTGGTCGCGGCTTGAAAGCTACTCTGGCTGCCGAGAGACAACAAAAGGGCTGACTAACTATCAGCTCCCCCAAGACGTTACGGTCTCCTGCCAATTTGCGTCCTCGCGCCCCGCTTTCAACACAAACTCGATTGACCGCGTCGCTACTCCCCACCTGGTCTCGTCCTGCCACCTTGCGTTTCTTCGAACTGCACGCTGAGCTGTGAAAAGAACTACGGAACGACGAGGAGATTAACTGCCTCGTGCCCTTTGTCCGCGTCCGTGCAGAACATTCTTCGCGGTCCCCCTTCGACCTGTGGCTCGAACGTTTAGGATGCGGCAACATCGTCCTAGACGACCGCACCTTTCTTCTCCTCGCGCCCTGCCCATTTGGGGTTCTCGCCATCTTTGGCGGCGCTACATTAATTACCGACTTTCGGTCTTTACCGCGCTTCTTTTTACGGCGCTTTCTCTTTGCACTTGCTTTCATGTCGCCTTCACGTGCCTCGTGCTGGCCGGTACACATTTCGTCGGCCCGGATCGGTCTCTTACCCGCACAGTCTGAGTGATTTACATTTAAATCTACTCTCTCTCTGCCTCGACTGGCGGACAGCTCAACCGACTCTGGCACAATGCAGCAGGCTTTACTCGAGTAAGACAACTCGCACTCTTGCGAACTGCCCTCTACTACATTGCCCAGCTCACGCTGTGCATCGGCACACAGCCCGTCGGTATCGATCGCTGTCTCACGCGCACAGTCCGAATGATTAACTGAATCATCCCTATCTAGGCCATCTAGACTGGCGGAGAGCCGCACCGATCCCTGAACAATGCAGTTGTTTTCTCGTGAGCTACGGAGCTCGCCACCCCGAGAACTATTCTCAACTGCATCGTCCAGCTCGCACTTCATTTCTGCACGCACATCTGGCTCTACATGGGTGCTCGCTTCTGTCTGGTCAGCAGTACCCTTTTCTTCGCTAGCAACCTCGCTAACATTACCAGCGACGCACACACGCGGTAACTGTGCCAATTTGTTCGCAGCTGGCCTAGCTGTCTCCACAGTCATCTGTTGGCACAGCACCTCGTCGCTCTCACTGCGGCCTTTAACGGCCTCTGTTGCCACTAAGGCATCGTTAGCAGCTAGCCTTTTCCCTTTTCCGATGAATCTGCAGCCAATCTCACAGCCACTACTCTTTTCGTCGGCTTCTGGCGAAAATCTGCTAGATGCTTCCTCATTCTTTCGCTCTGTACTTCCTACAGAATTCTCAGACAGCCGTTGTCTCTGTGCCATTAACTGATCACAATACTGTATCTCTTTGATCAGTGCTGCCTTCTCTCTCTCATATTTTTGCTCACGCTCATGCTTCCGTTCCTGATACTCACGTTTGCGTTCATTCTCACGTTCGTGACGCTCATACCTAAGAGTAAGTTCTTGAAGGTCATGCTTCCGTTCATTCTCGCGTTCTTCACGCATACGCTCACTCCTAAGTTCACGACGCTCTCGCAAACGTACACGACGCTCGCGCTCCCGTGGCTCCTGTATCACCTCCCAAGCAAGCTCAATGCTTTTGTCATCATTGCCACTATCTTGAATCGCCTTTATGATAGCTGGCGTTTCCATCCGTTCGTCCGCCTCAACTCCCAAATCGTCGCACACCAACAACAAGTCTAACCTCGTCAACCTTCTAAGATCCATGGCAGCTGCCCCGACAGGTGGTTAAAACTGTTTTCCTTAATTAATTTGTGCAAACACACAATGCAACAAATTCCCGATTCCCAGAACTATCAAAATTGAACACACAACCTTTGAGTCTGGCGAATCATAAGGAAAAAAACCACGCGCTCACTTACGGTTGCAGCACCCTGCCATCCGGTTCATTCGTCCGCTGTTCCCGGTTCCTCCGGACTCCCTGGGTCGAAGGCTCACTCCTTCTTCGCTACTCCCAGTTTCTTCGGACCTCTTTCGACGAAGGCTCTCTCTTCTTCGCTCTTCCTGGTTCCTTAGGATCTCTCTCGACGAAGGTTTATCCGTAGCGCTGCCACCAGCTGATGCATTCGGAGGCGATCCCACCACTGCCACCAGATGTAGGGGTTGGAGGACGGACTTCGGGATGAAAACCCAAACTTGGGAGGGTTTATTTACATATTATGTACAGGAAGGTGAGACGTCAATGAACATTCGTACAGTCATTACGGGCCGGCAGCAACTCGGACGCTGCGGCCCGCGGCAAGAAGTTCGAGAGAGGTGAATCAGGGAATCAGGGCATGTCCCAGAATGCTCAGGTCTCTCTGGAAGGCTTCTTATAAACCCTTCGAGCACTGTAAGTCACGTCATGTTCGACCAATAGGAGAGTCCGCTCCGATGACGCCACTTTCAGCCAATGGTAGGCGCCCGTGTCGCGGTGTCACACCTGGCGGCTCTCTGTGGTCTTGCCTCGCAGACTGGCAATGCACTTCGAACGAGGAGAAGGGGAGGGCTGCTCATGCTCCATTGTCGGAGGCCCACCTGCTAATCCCGGCGGCGCACGACCTTGTTGGCACGTGAACTTGTTGCCTTAAACTTGTTTGCTCGGCCGCTCCTCTGGAATGTGCTTTCCTGCTTCGGCATTCCTCAATTAGCTGTGCTGCGACTCGAAGTGGTTTGGGGAACTCGAAGTAATCGCAGGAAACAGCTCCATATCTAACACGGGTGACGAGTGAGTACAGCCAATTGCTGGGGACAGGCGTTAACATCAACGTCTTTAGTTGAGTACAATAAAAGACATAATGTAAAAAGAAAAGTAACACTTGAATACCCACCTTCCACGACGTTCAAACTTTGGTACTTCTAAAACTGCCTGAACTTAAAACAATTTTCCAGAGCTCAAGTTACGTGTTTCAAGGTCATTGTAACACACTTGGCATCTTTTAGGGGCGAACACGCTCACATATATCTGTGTTCGCTGTTTCGAAGTTGAGCTTAGGGTTTTATAAGATACTGAAGAAATTCATTTAAAAGGAGTTACTAAAGACCACGCGAAAAAAAAAATAGGTAGAGTATTATATACCGAACTCGGAAATACCTTGTGCGGTCGCTTAGTGGCTATGGTGTTTGGTTGCTAAGCACGAGGTCGCGGGATCGAATTCCGGCCACGGCAGCCGCATTTCAATACGGGAGAAATGCGAAAACACCCGTGGTTCTTAGATTTAGGTGGACGTTAAAGAACCCCAGGTGGTCAAAATTTCCCGAGTCCCCCACTACGGCGTGCCTCATGATCAGGTCGTGGTTTTGGCACGTAAAACTCCATGATTTATATTTTTTAAAATTCAAAAATGTATTTGAGATAGAGAAATACTCAAAAAAGTATTTCGTTACTTCTAAGGTACCTAGCAGTAACCATATACCGTTCACCATACGTATGCGTGAACCGTCAGCCATGGAAGCATGCTTTCTTTCTTGTTAATGTTTAACTCGGTAAGCCCGCCGCCCCGGACAGTGTATGTGCGACAGACGAAACGGGCGGGACCGGCCATGTGCGCACTGCGCGTCAGCCGCGACGAGCTCGCTGCGCGCCGATACCGCACCTGACAGTGACGAAGGGCGTATCTCAAGTACTGAGCACAAGATACTCTGAAAAGTATTGAAGTCGTAGAAAAAATACTGAGTTGCCAAATTATTTAAAGGAGAGTAGATACCAGATTCTCGGGTGATGCTTTTTTTTTTTACTATTGGGTAATACACAGCCATCTATGGGACTATATTAACGGTCAAAATATGCGCGATCGTGTCCCCATCAATTTAATATAAAACGATTTCCTTTCAAAATTTTCACCAGAAGGGGTGGATAACGTTAGATACCTAAATAATGAGCACCCGAGGTCACGGAGTTCACGTGCATGAACCACCAATGCGTTGACGACAACGAACTCATCCGTCGTCTGCTCAATTTTTCACATGCGCCCACGTTCGTCGACGCAGGACGGGAGCCGCACACTGGCGTCTGCCGGCCGCGTTTCGATTTACACACGTGCAGCCACTCTGAACATTCGTCGCCACCAGAGTCGTTACGCCACACTATTTTGCTCTCAACAGCGACGGTTTCGTGATGGCTATCGCGACGAGTCAGGAGACGGGAGAGTATGCAGTTTTCATTTCTAGAATTCGAAAATTTAGATAAATTACCTTTTAGCCGTCTGCTGTCAGTCATACTTCGTGAAAGCGTACTTCGTAAGCATGCAAAACTTATGCTGTAGTCAATTTACCCTCTCAATTTGGTATCCATAATACCATAATATGAAGGATACCAAGTTACTTTGGAAAACATTTAGGATAGCGTATTTTGAGTAGAGCATTTAAATTGCATACGAGCCTGGTTCAACTGTACTTAGTTGCGCGTTAAATAAACTAAACCTTTTTCGAGTTTAGAACGCACACAACCTAGAGTAAATACAGACTTCTATATGCGCCAAGTGGATTTACGCGCATTTGTAGATATATACACTACTGCATATCCGTAGTGTAGTGTTACGTTTCGCCTACGACGCGCGGTATAGCCGGCGCGGATGCAACGGACGCCGGCGCTTCGTTCAAAGCGGCGGACATTTTGGCCCGTTCGGAGCGGCCGCAACGCATCCCCGCCAAGCGCGTCCCGGCATGTTCAGTGCCACGTGTCTTTGTGTGTGCGTGCGTGTGTGTGTGTGTGCCCACGCTTGTCAAAGCGCGGCAGCCGGGGAGAGGAGCTCCCCAAGTGTGAAGCGAGGAGGTCTGACCGGCGCCGGCCCGGCTGATGCGTCACTACACTCGTCTCAACATGTCTCTCAGCTCGTCCGTGCCTCGCTATCACGTGGTGTCGTCCCGTGACCTTCCTTCTTGCCCGCGACGCCAAGAGTGTAAAAGCAGCTGCCCCCGGACGCCAAGAGAGAGGCTCCGATTTCTTCTGTTGAGTAACGTGCTCTCCCGTCTCTCCACTTCGGTCGACCTGACCGCCCGCTCTTTGCGATGCTAGAATAAACAAGTTGTTCTGTTAGCAGTCGACTCATGCTTTGCCGGGACCTTCGGATGCTTTCAGTGTGCCCCAGGCCGCCAGGCCAACGCTACCCTTGGGGCTTGCGACCCATTTGCAACAACGGGCGCCAGCGGTCCGATTGCAATAACGGGTGTCAGCACTGAGGTTCCAACAGCCGGTGCCATCGGTGGGATTCCAACAGTAGTGAAAAACACAGAAGCAATGACTGGGTATTAATATATTTATTCAAGAGCTAGAGAAACTTCATCAGACATATTTATATTCTGCACTTGCAAGAGACTTGATCACGCGCAGCTGTAAAAAATTGTAAATTGTGGTGCACAATGCCCATAAAGTCGCGCGACAAAACAAGAAAGACTATACGGCGCAGACAACTAGTGTACACGTCGCAATGAAAGCCTGCGTAAACGTGCACCAGCTGCTTACTTATATATATATATATATATATATATATATATTCACTGCGCTCGTGAATCACGTAGGCAAGGCTACAGCGCACGTTTTGTCTCGCTTACGCGTGTAAAGCACGCGGTGGATGCCAAAAGCGCGCGCGTGAAGCACTCACAGAGGCGGGGACAACAATGTTGCATTTGCAGCCGAGTTGCAAAAAAGGCACATAGCGCGCGGCATTTCGATTGCTATGGAGCATTGAGGCAGAGGTAACGCAACTCTAGCTTGCACAGCTACAAAAACATATCGATTTGCAGCGCAGCTTCGTTAACTTCACACGAGGTTGCAGTTTTCTTTGGCAGGAGCTTGTTGCTTCCTGAACGGAAAGCAGAACTAGATTTCAAGGGATATTCTTGGTGACTGTTACCGTGGCAAAGTGTTTGGTTAATAGAGCCACTTGGCTACTCTCGAGCTGTTGAAGGTGCTGACACTACGTTCAGCCTTTTTCCGCATGCATGCGGCAACTCGCACAAACTGTAACAGCCGCTAAAGAAGATTCGCACGCTCCAAGCCCACTAACAAAGTGTGAGCAAAAGGTCGCATCCATCCCAAAATATGACTGTTGTGACAGACTGCAAGTGCAAATCGAAGCTTGCTGGCCCAAATTTAAAAAATTTGAATAAGGTGAAAAAAAAAACATACACACGAAATGGACATCACAATAACTTACTTCCGCTCGCAGCCATTCAATCACTTTAACAGCGCACACGATTCTCAGCGTTTTGGTTTCTCTGTGGACTAGATGTTTATCGAGGTATTACATCCCGGCAAAGCGGTAAGGAAGACCGCTGACAAGAAACATCCGAGGTAACATGCGCGTTGCACAGATTCAACAACAATGACGCTGGTACCAGGAAAATAACTGCGCCTTTCTGCCGACGGCTGTTTATGAAGATGCATTTATCGCACTCAAACGGTAAAGCGAAGGCTGCGCAGCTGTGATCAGATATCCGACTAATTTCGTGGACACGTAGTACAAGTGGGTTACAATATATATATATTTTAAACAGACGTAACTAGAAAGAATACAACTTCAAGGTCACGTCATCGGTCGGCTCACACGCATTAATAATAATAACGACAAAGACTACTATGGGATAGACTGCTACCTAGTGTTTTGTAACTTACTTTCGAGTAAGCGCACATATGAATATTATGGAGTATAGTATTCACTATCTTCGCAGAAACCTACCCGACAGATGAATGTGCCTGGACAATGTGGTGCATAAATTGATTTGGAACATTCCCTGTGCAGAACGTAACAAGAGCAGTGATCCGATTTCAGACCGCAGTGGGTCCTTATGCAAAGTGTTCAGTCGGAAAAGTTCGGGTTAAACTAACGATCGCAATTCCACTCAACTTCAAACAAACAACGTATAAAAATAATTACAAAGCCGTTTTTTTCACTTGTAGCGGCGTTCTGGCTATATGGCACGCTGTCCAGTCGTTTCACTAAACACTGTATCGAAAAAGGCAGGTAATCTGCGTTGTACACAGCGAAAAAGTTTTAGTTTGTTCACTTAATAAGAGTACGCACACTTCGTTAGCTCGTTTGCTTTTAGGTACAGGTGGAGTCCAGCGCTGAAGGCAACAGGAACTCGGGAACAAAGACACAGGTTGACGAGTGGGTATTTCCAGTTGACGTCAACGATCATGTCGAGCATCAGACAAGCAGTCAACCGAAGTGGACAGAATTGTGACAGTGCTGCCTATTAACAGGTGCGAAAATGGCACAAAGGTACGAGGGCAGAAAGCAAATTATAGCAAACAAGCCATGGCTTCCTTCTTTAAACAAAAGAAGAAAGATCAGCGATTGGCGGCGATCCCCCCCCAAGAAAAAGAAACAACACTGACTGACTCATACAATACAATCTCTTCCTCGAAGAGAGAACATGCACTTTCGTGACGTATGCTTTAACACACGAACGGGCGCCATTAATCCGAGACGCCGTGCATAACCGAGCTGCGTGATAGGGAAAGCACAGTGACTTCAGGGTACATCCACCTTTCTTGCAAGTGAATGGCTTTTAGGAAATAAAAAAAATTGTTGCAAGCCAATTGACAGGCTCGATTTTTTTCTCACCTTTTCTTTCTTTGAAAATTCTCATATATATATGAATGAGTATCGTGAAGGTAAATTTCTTTTTTTCACATACAAGCTCAAGCAAGGAACATGCACAGACTTTCCAATCTGCTCGGAAGCTTGCCTAATCTGGTGAAACCGCCCGAAATGTGGCAGCAAACCACCGACAGCTAAACACTCAATGCCATGGCTCCTGCTCGTTTCCCAGCGTCACCGGCGACAGTCAAACACAGCATCGCAGATGTGGCGCAGAACTTCGTGACATTCGTGGCGTTCCCCCATTCAAGCTGCTCATCTGAGCTGCAGCCTGCGTCCCCAGCGGTGGCCCGAAGCGCGCTCCTGACCAGCAGGACGCTCAGTCGTCGGGCACGGGAGGTGCGGGTATGTCGGGGATGCTGAGCCGCACCTGCTGCTTGCTGGACGGGGTCGCGGGAAGCGGGGCGCCGCCTGCGCCCCACTTTGGGATGTCGTAGTAGTGCCGGCCGTCGTCGGGCTCCGGGGGGCAGGGAGGCGGCGCGACTCGCCGGAGCGCGGCCATCGGGAAGTCGTAGTCGAGCAGCGGGTTGTGCCGATGGTCGATGACGGGCCGCGGCACTTGCGGAATGTCGTAGTACACGCCCGCCGATGGGTTCGCCACTGCTGGCTTGGCTGCGGGAAACCAAGAGAGTTTGAGCACGCGGGCGTTTTCAGGTCTGTTCACGCCTGTCTGTCCTTTTAGTCTAAGCTACGGTATGTACAGATATATACATAGATATATCGAGAACCTCCCTCTCCTGCACCCCCCTTTCCGCCCCAAGAAATAAAATAAAATAAAATAAATAAGGGTGTGGAGGAAGACGGGGAATGCCCGATTCATGCCCTCCATAGCCGAGTGGCGTAGATGGGACCCACTGGTAAGCACGCTACCAAGAAATTCAACGAACATGCATGGATGAAAACTTTGGTGATCCTCAGATAGTAGCTTGATGACAATCCAGTTGTGTGTCGCGCCGATAATAATGCTGATATCAACTAAAGCAAAGTGTGCTATGCAGAGCAACACATCCGCCTCGCAAGACTTCTGGTTGCACAAGAATGAGGAAGTGGCTGCTGAGGTGTATAGCCAGGAATTTTTGCGACACTATCTCCAAAACTCGCCTTTTATGAGTATTTTTATTTTTGAAGAACGTTCCCCATTGTGTGACACGATTGCGCCGCGCCCGCTACCGACAGGTGGCGCTGGCAGTCGATGTACCACAAGCCTTAATGCCCAAAAAATCTTGGGCATTGGAAGGTAATCCCCTCGCGGTCGCTGTAACCGACTCACCCAAGGCCCACACCTGAACTGTACGGTGGCGGAGGGTAGTTGCAGCGCCATCACAATTTTGGGACATTGCGGAGCCACGTCGGTGACATCGGCAAGTTCCCTAAATGTTTAGCACCAAATGTGCGAATCGCGGGCGTTTGGTGGCAAAGCACAAGGCGGTGTGACAGGGCCAACAACGACAACTTGTTTGTATAAGATGTCGACCAAGTTGTACCGCACTGCAACAGCGCCTTAGGTTCATTAGATGAGCATACATGATAAACAAAAATGGTGCTTTCCCTACAGAAGACGCGTAGGTTCCAGAAGCAGCAAGTATAGTTTAACTAAACAGACATAATAACGATGAAGTACGAATTGCTGTTGCTTATTCTGGTAGCATAACTTAGCATAACGCAAGCGCCCTCAAATGCCTAGCTCATACTTTTGCTACGAAAGGAAGTGAGCGGATGTTTCTACCAAAGCTCTGCAAACAGAACTTGAAGGTGAGCGGGCCATTAATTATATAGAAGCAAGGAAAACAACCGGAGAGATACAGTTGATAAGGAATGACGCGATACGGTCACTGTAGTCTTGCATCGTTCCTTGTCGTTGAATGTCCTATAGCTCGCGATGTTATGCTAAAACAGTCATGTAGTAATGCGGTACCCTGGCATGGGGAAGGCTGATGATACTGATTGCCATGAGAACAACATAACTTGTATAGGAGTGCAAACGGCGGTTTTTATTAGCCGCTTGTGGCGTGGGAAATAACGAGCCTCTGCACCTTAATATAAACGCCTCAAAGGTGCCAAGCTGAGTCTTGCGAGGTGTATGCACTGCTGGACAGCGAAACGAACCAGTTGGATTCTCCCCGCTAAAGACTGGAGTAAACAGATCACATGATACCACCAGTTATATTTAGGGATACGACAGTGTGCTGAGGAATTTGCTAATCGGCATGCGAAAGTGTGCGAGAGCCTCTCACAGTGTTCGTAATTTTTTCAACCGCGAACCTACCTGATGTGCTCATATTGCCATGCAGCGAGATGCTTGACGGTATGCTGTTCGCCCTGACTTCTGAGGCAGTGGATGTTGTAACGTTTCCGGCCTGTGGGGAAGCCTGCAAGAAATTGGTCAGTTATTTATTGTTTTTGAACTGCAAATATTTCTCAACAGATTCTATCAAGGTGCTGACAGTGAAGGTATTATTTTTTTATCAATACCCCAAAAGAACCGCGAAATGTTTCGCGGAGCGGTTTTTCCTGCCTTCGTCGCGGCGGTTGTAATTTGGTGCTAAACTTTCAATAGGTCCCCGGTGAAGTATCGCACGCAGTGAAATGAAAAGCAATGAAGTTAATCTAGACCGCCCAAAGTTCACAGTATGTTTCTTATCATGCCAGACGGGAAAATGTATGTGCAGTCCGGAAGTATACTTGGGATCCAATGCATCTATGAGTGCAAAACGTTCGAACCTGGGGAACATAAAACCTGCCCCTTTAATTTACAAAATAGCACGGCCAATATATTACTTTGTTATTATTCATCAGCCATCAGGTAATCAACGAGATAAGCGTTTCTTGTGCAATGTTATCTGTCGCCCCCCACTTGCGCAAGTATGTACCAGGGTAGATTTCCCACAAAAAGCTTTCTGCGAGAAGCTTTTTGCTGAAACGACCATGTCAGCCAGAGCTTCTATATATTCTCATTTGAGAGCTGACTGGCATGACATGTCCAGTCTCAATGGCTGCTCTTCAAATGGCTTGCGAGCAGATATTTACTGGTTCTTTTCTTTTTCTGTGGTTCTCAACGCTCGGTATCGACCTCTCTTCTGCTTTCAAACTGACAGGAGGCGATTCAATAAAATCGCTCTGTGAGACGGTATACAGTTTAACGCGCATCTTGCGAGTAATCATGCATTCTTGTCCTTTATGATTTACCGTCGTTAAAATCTGACAGAGCACCAGGACGATTCGCCAGAAACAAATTCCAGAGTTCGACTAATCTTTACTAAAGATTCCAGTTTCTGTAGTAAAGAGTTGTTGGAGGTCCAACGCTTGTCGCGTGAACACCCTTCATGTGCGGTGCATCATTCGCGTCGGCGAATTATTATAATGAATCAAAATAACCTGCAGCCTACTAGCCCAAGTTCAATAACTACGCAGCCCCAGGGAGTGCTATGAAAAGGCTGTTTGTTCACAGTGATCGGGCCCTTTTGGCTTTTTGGCGGGCTTCGCGAGCTGAAAGGTTAAATCACACGGAGGCACATTTAGGCAGAGATACGCGCGGCACTTGCGCGTAACACGCGCAGCGCCTGCAGCGCACAACAGACAGCAGTAGCCCCGAGCGAGACTATAGGGCGAGCAACATCGCTTCTGAAAATGTGTGCGCAGCAAGACGGGACACACACATTCTCCCTATATCCGCTCACCGCTTCCTCGACTAACTGCGACAAAATGTTTGACCGCGCAAAAAGCCTAGTTTGAGATGGTGTAGATATTGAGGAGGGCCTCCATGCAAAATTGACGTTTGAGATACGAGCGGAAGCGTCAAGAAAAGCTCGCAAAAAACAGTCGTTCTTGATACGGAAAGTGAGAAAAAAAAACGGCGCCATTGCAGCTCGCCGGCAGTGACGCACGACCTGCGAGATAAGGCGACACCCACGGCTGCCCAAGTTGCGCCGAAAAATCTCGGATGCAGCGTGCCGGGATTTACGTCGTAGCGACAACCACCAGGTGCACGCGCCGTCTGCTTAGGCGCTGTTTAAAAGCTGGTAACGAGAATTGGTATTCTGCCATTGGCTCTGGTGCGGCATGACGGACACATTCGGCTGCTCTGAGCAGAAGGCCTTCCCGGGGAAACACGATTCCCTGCCGTCCAATCGGGTGACTTAATTGACGAAGCGTGGACACGTGTGGCTTCCTCACCGGCGAGTGGTGGTGAGGCGCGCTCCGGTCGGCGCTGCCCGGCGCAAAGGCGTAGTACTGGTGCGTCGCCGCCTTGGGGTTGCGCGGCGCCGGCAGCCGCGGGGGCCGCGGCGGCGGCCGTCCTTCCTCGCACGAGTCCGAGTGCGCCCCGCTGTCGTACGCGCTCATGGAGCTCAGGGTGCTCAGTCGGTCGCTCGAAGTGGAGCCTGCGCAGAGAGAAGGGAATGAGCCGCGGGCCGGCTGCTTTCCGCCTTCAGCCGAACGGTCGTCGCAGAAATGGCGAACTGAGCGAGTTGCTCAGGGGTCACGCTCGGGAAAGCGCTCATCCTGTGTTCTTCACTTGTATCTGTCCCTTTCGCGCTTTCCTAAACAGAAATCTTTCCTTTGATACTAAACAAGGGCTTATCTGCAACTACTGCAACTGCTACTATTACGACCTACTAATGATAATAATAACAATAAGCTTTAATGAGAATAGTATAATGGCACATTCGACTGCTCGTTTCAGAACACTCTGGAAACATCGCAAATGCTGCGTAAGACAACTAAGGCTTACTCCGGGCATAAGCAGTTCCCAATGATAATAATGACGGCAGATTATCGCTACAAAGCATCATTGTTCCTGTAATACCGCTTAAAAGCTTGTGGGGACACTCGACTCTATTGCGCCCCTTGTGTCGTTTTCTGCGCACGGCTCTCGCATCCCCTGTAATCCGGCTAAAAGCCGCCGGCGGTCGGTGTAGTTGCAGCAAAGTACGAGAGATGACACGAGGTGTTGTGCTGCTAACGTCTCCTAATGGTGGGCTTACTCGGGCGCAAAATGGCTCTTCCTTTTTGGCTTGCGGTCACACTGCGCGCGGACTTGTCGCGCGCCTGTCTGCTGGACCGTCTCGCGTGATGCTTCGGAGAGGGGCACCGGGATGGACGAACACGATCGTCCAAACGCGCCGCCGTTCGCGTGACTTTTGGCGCGAACTATTAAAAAAAATGCGGATTTTACGTGCCAAAACCGCGATCTGATTATGAGGCACGCCGTAGTGGGAGACTGCGGATTAATTTTGACCAGCTGGGGTTCTTTAACATGCACCTAAATCTCAGTACACGGGTGTTTTTGCTTTTCAGCCTCATCGAAATACGGACGCCATGGCCTGGATTTGAACCCGCGACCTCGTGCTTAGCAGCGCAACACCAAAGCCACTAAGCAACCACGGTGGGTGCGCGAACAATTAGGTGTTCGTGTCTGGCATAAGGCGAACATATTCGCTCGATATCCTGTCGCGGTGAGTCGGACTTTCTCGATTCGTTACCGCTCATCGGCATGTTTTACTGATTTTAAGTTGGCTGGCTAGATTGGTGCATAAAAGGCGCAATAAATGCCCTTTTGATTGTTTACACTGCTGTTTTGTCGTTCCCTTGCCCCAAGGGCACGTTTGAGATAACGCAAGCTGTCTTTCAAGAGTCTCGTAAAGCTGCCAGAATGCTCTGAAACGCCCACTCGAACATGCCATAAGTGTATCGTTTCCCGTTCATTATGTGCAAGGTGCTATTGTCTTTCTGCTGCTGTATCTTTGTGTAGTGAAAGGGAAAAGGAGCAGCAGATGTCGGATCGATATGCTTATTGTACAGCACACTTTTGCATAAACGAAGAGTGGGTACTATATCTATTACTGGATGCTACTACAGATAGTACCCATGTATAGTTTGGCTCGCAGCATACAAGAATGCAAAAGAAGCAGGATTTATGGCGAACAAGGAAGAGTGCATTGAAGTAATGGTTGAATATCTCGGTGCTTGACTTACTGCCACTGCTGGATGTTGAGACGGCACTAAGGGTGCTGACACGTCGGCAGCCGTCAGTGGAGTCGTCTTGCTTCTGTAAGAAATGGAACGGAACGTCGAACATGAGCTAATGGAAGACAATATGCGCCTGTATGCACGTGCCAGGAGCTACTCCCGTGAACTGGTTCGCGAGCTCACACAGAACCTGAACGTATACTGAGCGACGTAGCCGCTTCGCCATCGTTCACGACACTGCACATTACAGCTCATGCGAGTGTTACAAGGCCTCTTTAGCATCTGGATGCTCTCAGGAGACTGGCCCTCGGCTTCCGACAGCGTGCTTACTTGTCTACGACGAGTGTCGCAGTCAGGGTCGGTGCTAAAACAACTTCTGTTTAGAATTTGAAAAAATACACAGACACGATTAACGTAGCCTGAATCTAAGCAGCTCAATACAATGCGAAGTGCACACGAAAAAGAACTGTGAAAGCAGAAACTAAGGATAGTATCGATGTTATAACTCGCCCTGCCGTAATAAATAACCCGGCACTATAGGGCACCAACCAAGGCGTGATCTTGTAACAGTCGGTGCGCAAGGATAAGTGTTATACTATAGCACGTAGCCAGCAGCACGGATTTAAAAAGTAACACATCGTTTAGATTAACTCAGAGACTTGTGACGCGCTGCCACCCCGTTGCTTTCGTATTCTTTTGCGGACGAAATCCCGCGCAACGGCATAAAGGAATCGCCGTGTGGCAACGGCAGCTCTCCTTGCAACTGCACACGACGAGCCCAAGAAATGCGAAGCGCATTCTTGTATCGGAACCAGTGGCGTCTTTGCGAGACACGCAAGTTTTCGCCGCCTTTCAATGGCCCGCATGAAGAAGACGCAAATCGCTAAACATTGTTGCCTGTCGCGTTGGATCAGTGGATGTAAGGCGTTCTATACTTTGAGCACGAAGTAGCGTGCTCGACCAGGCCGCAGCGGCAGCGTTGTGAGAGGGTAGAATACAAGAGGTGGGTATAGTGTGCAGTGCTTCAGGTAGACGTTAATGCGGTCAAAATCAACTCAGAGCTCCCCCCTCCTCACTGCGGTGTCTCTCGTAGGTGACAGAAAACCCCATATTAAGCACGTGGCTCATGCACTGAACGTCCGAAAGGTAATTGTGCTGTGAGAAAAATAAACAAACCCATGACGACAATCGTGAATGATAGCGCAGTTGATTGCGCAGATATCGCAGTGGGATACGATAGCGCAAAACGTGTAGTTCACCTGATAAAGGCTGCGGGGTGCACTCAAAGGACGGGTGTACTACAGCAGCCATCCACCGAGTGGCTAACAATATGCAACGTCGTCTGCAAACACGTCCACCAGGTGGACGTTTCTCATCGTCTCCTTGATCACTGCACTGCCTCAAGTAAAACTTCAAATTTTAAGACCACCGTTTCCACTGTACAGTTGCTTTTCGGATATTCAGTATATACAGGGTGTACCAGCTAACGTAAGCCTACGTAAAATATTTGTTTGTGTAGCTCTTACAGAAATTTGCTTGAAGATTTTTTTAAGCGCAGCTCGATAATATCTAGGACCAACTTCGAACTGCTAACTTGGCATAGCCACTTATGATAAATAATTAAAGAACTAATTAACGTAATTTCTTCATGTACGCAGATAGCTATGCAAATTACTCCTTATCTGGAGTATTCCAATATGGACACTAGAATGATGAAAATAACGACACGGCATATACATATATTACGAATTGCGCCGCTTTCCTGTCGCGAGATAGCAGCCAACTGAGAACAAAAGGATAACAGCTTGCCAACAGCTCATACAGCTGTAGCTGCTGATATTTTCAGCAGTTGGAAAGGCGGAAATGCCGATTCGTTTAGTTCTTTGTTGACGAATAGAGGAGTCACACACATGCAACACTGGAGGACTTTGGGCGCCGTTATGTGATCCATTTTTCGCATTAAAGCGACGCAAAAGAGGAGTATTAAATTGTACTCTGAAAGAACGCTTCCGCAATAGCGCCTGCGGCGTCATATCCGCTAAGTATCAAGTACACGCAACGTCTGGTTAGGCTATTAACAAGAAAACGACGCACTTGTTAGCCGTGCAGCTTTGCCAAGATTGCTTCAATAGTATTGTTACGTTTCGCCTATGACGCGCGCTGTAGCCGGCGCGGATTCAACGGACGCCGGGGCTTCGTTCAAAGCGGCGGACATTTTGGCCCGTTCGGAGCGGCCGCGACGCATCCCCGCCGAGCGCGTCCCGGCATGTTCAGTGCCACGTGTCTTTGTGTGTGCGTGTGTGTGTGTGTGCCCACGCTTGTCAAAGCGCGGCAGCCGGGGAGAGGAGCTCCCCCAGTGTGAAGCGAGGAGGTCTGTCCGGCGCCGGCCCGGCTGATGCGTCACCTCCTTGTCCCAACGTGTCTATCAGTCCGTCCGTCGCCGCTGTCACGTGGTGTCGTCCCATGACCTTCCCTCTTGCTCTCAACTCCGAGAGTATAAGAGCAGCTGCCCCCGGACGCCAGGAGAGGGGCTCCGATTTCTGCTGTTGAGTAACGTGCTCTCCCGTCTCTCTACTTCGGTCGACCTGACCGCCCGCTCTTTGCGATGCTAGAATAAACAAGTTGTTCTGTTAGCAGTCGCCTCATGCTTTGCTGGGACCTTCGGATGCTTCCAGTGTGCCCCAGGCCGCCAGGCCTACGCTACCCTTGGGGCTTGCGACCCAGTTGCAATAACGGGCGTCAGCACTGAGGTTCCAACAGCCGGTGCCATCGGTGCGGATCAAACAGCTGGTTGCCAGCGGTGGGATCGCGACAACGGAGGCCAGCAGCGAAGAAATGCGGTTGACTGTATGCTGAGCAGCACAACGACCATCCGGGAGCAGTGCAACGAGCCCTGTGTGATGACTGGTTGCCTGCAGCGGAACGACTGCGCTGAAATCTTGGCTGCGAGGTTTGGTGAGTGCGGGACTTTCTTCTTCTGAGTTTTGCCAGGCTTTTGTTAGTGTTAGAAACAGAGCTGGTAATTGTGGTTGTCGTTGCTGCCGGGTTATTTGCGGCAAGACAATAGTAGGCAGTAGAGAAAGCAGCATTCAGAGCAGCCATGGATTTGAAGTCGTTGCGCAAACCGAAATTGTTGGAGCTTGCAAGAGAGTTGGGTCTGGATGTCTCAGACAAACTCAGAAAACCAGAACTGCTAAGGGTTATTCTTGAGTTAGGAGCTGAGGATGACGAGATGTCGGAATGCCTTGAGACCATTGAGGAGAGGGAGACGGCAAAAAGACAGGAGCTTGAACGAAAAGAACGAAAAGAGAAAGAAAAAGAAGAGCGCGATCACGCTTTGGAAATGAAGCGTCTCGAGGTGGAGATGGAACGCGCTCGTAATGGAAGTCAGGCACACGGTGCAGGAGAACGAGTATTGTTTAAAATGACTGACCTGATGCGGCCGTTTAAGCTTGGAGAGGACATTGGTTTGTTCCTGGTTAACTTTGAGCGAACGTGCGAGAAGCAGGGGTTCTCTCGGGAAACGTGGCCACAGCGCTTGCTCACTTTGTTACCCGGCGAGGCGGCCGACGTAGTCGCTCGCTTGGAGAGAGAGGAGGCAGAGGATTTCGACAAAGTGAAATCGAGTCTGCTAAAAAAGTACAGGCTGTCGGCGGAGGCGTTCCGTCGGAAGTTTCGAGAAAATGAGAAAGGCAAAAGTGAGTCGTATACAGAGTTTGCCTACAGGCTTATGTCAAACATGCAGGAGTGGCTCAAAGAAGAGAAAGCGTTTGGTGACCACGAGAAAGTTCTGCAGTGTTTCGGGCTAGAGCAGTTTTATAGTCGGTTACCTGAGAACGTGCGGTACTGGGTCTTGGATAGGCCAGACGTTAGTACGGTGGCTAGAGCCGCTGAGCTAGCCGAAGAGTTTGTGACGCGTCGGGCTCGCGGAGCTAAGGACGGTCAAAAGGGTGAATTTGGCTCCAAGTTTGAGAGGCCGAAGTTCACGCCCATGAGAGCAAAGGGGGACACACGTAGTGCGGACGCGAGTGAAAGCAGTCCGACTGAACGTAAGGAGACGGCGGCAGCCGAAGCCGAACGCAGAAAGCGGTTCGAGACGAGGCAAGCACGCGTTTGTTATACGTGTCAGAAGCCGGGTCATTTTTCGGCGCAGTGTCCAGAAACAAAAACAAAAGTCGTGTTTTTGTCATTATGCAGCACTGACGAGAACATGAAGCTTCTCGAGCCTTACATGCGAGACCTCCTCGTGAACGGGAAAGAGTGCCGAGTGCTTCGCGATTCCGCAGCTACGATGGATGTGGTTCACCCCTCTTACGTAGAACCCGATATGTTCACGGGCGAGTGCGCATGGATCAAGCAAGCCGTGGAAGCTCACAGCGTGTGTCTGCCCGTAGCAAAAGTGCTCATTGAAGGTCCTTTCGGAGCACTTGAGACGGAGGCGGCAGTGTCATCTATGCTGCCCCCCCAGTACCCGTACCTATTTTCGAACAGGTCCGATCACCTCCTGCGCGAGAAGGGGCTTTTGTTTGGTGAGGCTAGCGTTCAGGCCTTAACCAGATCGAAGGTTCGGGAGCTCGCTGCAAAGGCGGTGGTTGCGGGGCCGACGTTGTCGAACGATGAGAAAGGGTCAGAGGCGCAGCAAGGTGATATTCAGAGCACGCCCGAACTGAATAAAATTGAGCCTGTAGCGTTAAAGGCACCAGATACTGGAGAGGAAATTCCCGACGCGGGAAAGTTAGAAGAGCTATCTGCAGATTTGCTCATCGCGCCTACGTCAGACGGACTTAATAGGTTGCTAAAAGTCAGCCGGTCGGCTTTGATAGCCGAGCAAAAGAAGGATGGCAGCCTAGAAAACATACGCTGCATTGTCAAGGAAGGTGTCGCCAAGAAAAATGCTCGCTTTGTGGAAAGAGGTGGGGTCCTGTACCGGAAGTATATAGACCGCAGGGGAGTGGAGTTCGATCAGCTGATCGTGCCTCAGTGCTACCGTCAGGATCTGTTGCGCTTGTCGCATGGGGGTTCGTGGTCCGGACACCTAGGAGTTAAGAAAACTAAGGACCGTCTCTTGCAAGAGTACTATTGGCCAGGGTGTTTTCGGGACGCAGACCACTTTGTGAAGACATGCGACACCTGTCAGCGGGTGGGCAAACCAGGGGACAAATCGAGGGCGCCGTTGAAGTTGGTACCTATCATTACGGAGCCTTTTAGACGGCTCGTTATTGATACAGTGGGACCTCTGCCGGTAACAGCCACGGGGTACAGACACATTTTGACTGTGATCTGCCCAGCGACAAAGTTCCCTGAAGCAGTGCCGCTTAAAGAACTCAGCTCAGTTGAGATAGTCAATGCACTGCTGTCCATATTTGCGCGAGTTGGTTTTCCTGCGGAAATCCAATCAGATCAGGGCACAGTGTTTACTAGCGCTTTGACGACAGCCTTTCTCGAAAGGTGCGGGGTAGAGCTGTTACACAGCTCAGTGAACCACCCCCAGTCGAATTCCGTTGAGAAGCTCCACTCCGTCATGAAGCGCGTGTGGAGAGCATTGTGGTTTGAACAACAAACAGACTGGGAGCTGTTTCTGCCTGGGGTGATGTTTGCATTGAGGACCGCGCCGCATGCGGCTACAGGGTTTTCGCCAGGTGAGCTAGTGTACGGTCGCTCGCTGCGATCTCCGCTTCGCATGCTTCGAAACGGATCACTGCCCTCTCCAATGGCTGCAGACCATCTGTTCCACAAATGGCCGCCTCCTGCGCTGGAGCCTCGCTTTGCAACAATATTCCTTTGAGGTGCGTTACAAAAAGGGGAGTCTCAACGGTAACGCCGATGGCTTAAGTCGAAGCCCCTAACGTGGGAATCAGCCTCAAAATTGTTTGTTATTGATGTTTTTCTTCCTGAGGCAGGATTTTTAACATATTGCTTTTGTGTAGTGTTTCAAAGTGATGATGTGCTTTCTAGTGCAATTTTCCAATTTGTGGACGCGTTCTGAGTGCTGCTAGACTACTGTAAGGAACTAGGCAGTAGTATAAATGGGGAAAGAGCCTGGCATGGCTTAGTGAGGATTGTGCCGTGCTTGCTGACTGAGCGGCTGAGTTTCGGCGTAGTTCTAACGCTTGCTGGGAATGAGAGAAAAATGAGAACTCTCCCGAAGTCACTTTGCAGTGTCCTCTGTGAACCTGAACGTGAGAACGAGGCCTTCTCGGTGCGCTGCGCTCAAGAAACGCCGAGGGACGACCGACTTCGGTAATGAGCATCATCGAGCGACATCCCTCCGGACAGCGGATGCAGTCCCCTGACCATCGGGATCTCCTTCCCCCGGCGGGGCGGTCTGTTACGTTTCGCCTATGACGCGCGCTGTAGCCGGCGCGGATTCAACGGACGCCGGGGCTTCGTTCAAAGCGGCGGACATTTTGGCCCGTTCGGAGCGGCCGCGACGCATCCCCGCCGAGCGCGTCCCGGCATGTTCAGTGCCACGTGTCTTTGTGTGTGCGTGTGTGTGTGTGTGCCCACGCTTGTCAAAGCGCGGCAGCCGGGGAGAGGAGCTCCCCCAGTGTGAAGCGAGGAGGTCTGTCCGGCGCCGGCCCGGCTGATGCGTCACCTCCTTGTCCCAACGTGTCTATCAGTCCGTCCGTCGCCGCTGTCACGTGGTGTCGTCCCATGACCTTCCCTCTTGCTCTCAACTCCGAGAGTATAAGAGCAGCTGCCCCCGGACGCCAGGAGAGGGGCTCCGATTTCTGCTGTTGAGTAACGTGCTCTCCCGTCTCTCTACTTCGGTCGACCTGACCGCCCGCTCTTTGCGATGCTAGAATAAACAAGTTGTTCTGTTAGCAGTCGCCTCATGCTTTGCTGGGACCTTCGGATGCTTCCAGTGTGCCCCAGGCCGCCAGGCCTACGCTACCCTTGGGGCTTGCGACCCAGTTGCAATAACGGGCGTCAGCACTGAGGTTCCAACAGCCGGTGCCATCGGTGCGGTTCAAACAGTATATAGTACAACTCATTCATAACCAATATAGCGAAGATGAAATTTCGTTGCACTTGGCGTCTAATGGTATAGTATTAATAGTTTTCAAACCGTTAATGAGCAAGATTTCCGGATGGAAGCTGGAACGTCTTAATGTAAACCACACATTTTGTTTGGCACCCTACGTTTTGTTTTCTCACGACAAGACTGTGGCGTGAACACAAATACACTAGAAGACCATTCACAGCTTGTTTTGGTATGCTTTGCTGCTTGGCGATCCTGTTGTAAGAATGAACACCTGTGCGCAAAATGCTTAGTGTCACTAAGGCGAAAAAAAGAAAACAAGAGGGAGTTGCAGAAATAAAACCTCAGAAAGAATAACATAATCAGGACTGATGAAGAGCTGCCACATCAGCAGGGCCGGCTGTGTCATATGTATAGGGGTAATTTTATAAAAATGCATGGGAAGTTGACTTGCCATGTTGGGGAGTGTCGTGTGCTGGATGTCACGGCTCCGGCTTCCGCGCCTGTTTCCCTTGCCGGTGATAATTTGCCTGAGGTCACTGAGACTGAATGACTGCTTGGCTGCTTGCACTGCACGTTGCTTCTGCTTGTAAAGCTCACGAAGCGCCTGTAGATTGCTCTGTGGAAAAGGAAGTAAGAGACAGCTGAATCAATGGATGTGAGGTTGCACAGAGAAAAATGCACGCACGTTTATGACAATAAACGACGAGGTAACGTGACACCGTGAGCCCGGGAGTGTACACATACTACGATTGCGGAAAAACTGACTTTCCGGCTAACATTGTCCCAGTAGCTATGGAAGGTATGCGTTGAGTTATATGTAAATATTACGCAGCTTTCACGACTGTCCACGAACAACGTGGCCCGGACAGTTAAGAGCTCACTTTTGCTTTGAAATCATTGTCCTGATGATGAATAAGGCCCCAGACACGCAAGCGTCTACTGCGTCTGTCGGAGGCGGACGGGCACAGGGAGACGCTTGCGACGTGCAGAGATGCGTCCACGTGAGGCGTTCAGAGACGCGGAGGAAATAGTTTGCCGGCGCGAACCAATTGGAGGTTGCGACTCACAGGGCTACCGGAACTGGTTTTCACGCAGTTTGGTGCGAGGCCAGTCCGGCCGTGCGTGCTAGCTACGATTCTAGGGACTTTCTCTAATGCATCACAGAGAGCTACCGCCGACGAGCGCACAGCAGCACGCGCTTTCTCTGGATGAGTGCCCTCTTCCAAAGTCGGACGCGACGCGATGCGTGGAAGCAGAGGCGCGCCAGTAATTGGGACTTGAACCTTTGTTCACTTCTCGAAAAGGTCTACCTCCTAAAGCAGCTGGAAAACAAATGGAACACAAAGCTGGGTCTGCACACTTACATCATCAATGTTCTTGGCATTTTCATTGTTCTTCTTCCAGTCATCAAACAGCTTCTCAATCTGCGAGAAGGGCACGCCCTTCTTGTACATTTCTATTATGCGAACTAGGTCCTCCTGCGTATTTGAGAAGACCATGTCCGGTGTACCTGGATAAAATGAAACAGAAGGTACCCAGTTTAAGGCATTTCTCAATAACTTGCTCGTGTCTACGCCAAAACCGTGGACTATACGCAAAATTCCGTAAGCAGGCTTTCCCACAAACATTTCACTTGCCCTAAACCATGACGGCCGTGTTCCCGCTAGTAGCACTGTCGATAAGACACGCGTTTTGAAAACTTTGACGGTGCGGTGAACGGAGAGCGCAGAAATGGCGTAACCAGTCCGCATGCTGACCCTTTTAACTACGATTCTAACTCAAGGTCCGCCATATTGGTTAGCTTAAGCAAGGTGCGTGGAGAAGCGCACTTGCAGGTATGGCATATCGTCTATTCTAAGGCGACAACAAAGCACCAAACGTTCAAGTAAAATTCAGCCTGCAAGTCTGTAAATAATTCGAAATAATAGTTACCTAATATTATACCTCTGATAAAACTAAAATATTTTTGCTCGAATGGCATGGTTTACATAGTTCAGAAAACACACATGACATTCCTGTAGCATCGAACCCGGTTCCATCATTACAGGCGCCCTCGCTGCTTCATGATTCTACTATCTTCATACATTTTGTTACGTTTTATTCTCAAACATTCAAAGAATCTGTTAGACCCCTTTGCACCAGGTCATGATCTCCCAACTTTTAATTAGTTCATTCATAACTTCACAATATTTAGTACCAAAAGTCATTCATATTTAGACCATCGCTACGAGCTAGAAAGTTACTTGCGGGAAGTTCACAAATCGTGGTTATTGTCAACATGTCCCAGGAGCGAAGAATATGCCTGCAGTGCTATATAGTTTAAGGAACGCAGCAGGCATTAATATTATAATTAAATACGTCCGAACTGATTATATTGTGCTTTATAAGCGAACATAACAGACAAGCATATCGCAACTTAATATAGGTAGTGGTGGTAGCAACGTGAGTAGCAGACATGCATTTATTTAGTCAATATATGATTAGCATAAAAGAAAATACCTTGGTCAGTTTGTCCACTTGTGGAACTCGTTTCTTTTTTTTCTTCGTCTGGATCACCTTGGTTTGTTGCCGAGCTTTGTCCTAATTGCCACGACGAACGGAAAGAAAACCCTAAGTCAATATGGCTAACCTACTTAATTCAATAAAACAGGGCTTCTTAAAATTTAATGCCCGATTGTGAAGCCAACCAACAGGACGCTTAATTTCGTGGTAGCCTCACGTACGGCACGCATCTATAGGAAGATTCAGGGTGGTCAATGCGAAAAGTAGTTTACTTTTGCAGCTAAATTATCTCGCAGGCGCACCTTTTTAATGAGCACACGTTTGAGCGTTATGCACGAACAAAAATAATTAACACAGCGAGCAATCACCTATCGCAGAAGCAAAGTTAACTAGTCAAGTCCTCCTACATCCCATTCAGGGCGAAAGCGAAAACCAGGAAAAGGCAGTGCAGTCCTCTTTATTTTATTCAGGTAAGACACAACATTGAACGAGAAACGGTCACAAATCAATGCTTTCTCACATTTTCTTCGTGCCTCTATTTGATACGCATTATTTTCTTCCTTATATATTTCCAAATTGCTTCAATCTCGTTTGTTCATAAATATGAATGCGTAATATTTTCGGTTGCAGTTCGTTCATTTCTATCATCCATAAGCAAATGACATATCGTGGCACTTTATGAAAGCTCGATTTGTAATTCGGTTTGCTTATTTTTTACCGATTTCTGTTAAATAAAGAAAAAGCTTGCCTCATGAGTGATGCACGCTTTCTATTTGCTCCTCTTTTGCCAGCCTGCTCGTCGCCTTCCCTTTCCTGTCTAGTGTGTATATATATATATATATGTCTTGAAAACAAATAACAATAATTGCTGCTCACGTTGCCTGTGTTCAGCTTTCTCCATAACTGAAAAATCATCTTCCCAAGTCCAAAAATAGATGAATCAATCAATCACTGTGCACTGGCAGTGGCGGTCGCACCTTTGGGCGGCGCCTCGACCTGCGGCAGCATGCTCAGGTACTCGGCCTCCTGGTCGTCGTCAGCGGACGGCGGCTCCGGGGCCGGTGGCGGAGGCAGTGGCGGTGCAAGTCCGTACGACGGGTTGCACACGGGGGCGCCTCGCGCGGCGCCGGGACTTGCGTAGTGGCCGCCGCCCACGGTCACGTTCTCTGCGCGAGAAAGCGCCGCCGCGTTTCAGATACGTATATATTTTAGAGATTTAGCTGAGCGGCAAATTTCTTCCCGTTTACGGATTAACGGGCTGCCAGTGGGTGTGCGTGGCAGTAGCAAAGCTGGTAGCGACACTTTGTGACGCTTGTCCAACTACAATGCGTTTGGAATGTTTTAGAGCGCAGCCCTTAGGCGACCGTTTCTTCGGCGAACGTCGGCGCCCCTGGTAACCGAGTGAGCGAGCACAGCCAATTATGAAAGAGCGAACGCGGAGCGCAGCGGGGACGAAAGACCGCGATAGCGAAGAGAGCGCGAGCAGGAAAGCGGAGGAGGAGGGTATGGCGAAAGCGTGAGAAGAAAAGCGTAGTGGCGCACGAGACGGGCTATGCCAACACCACCTAGACTGGTGGCTCTGCAGCGACGACGGCTACGAGATGGCCCCTGAGTCGCGCGCGTCGTATGTTCACCGATGACACCACCGAT
This sequence comes from Dermacentor albipictus, assembly GCF_038994185.2. Lineage (NCBI taxonomy): Eukaryota > Metazoa > Arthropoda > Arachnida > Ixodida > Ixodidae > Dermacentor > Dermacentor albipictus. The sequence continues at coordinate 113,071,231 of NC_091821.1, forward strand.
ATCATAAATGGAATTCTGGGGTTTTACGTGCAAAAACCACGAGGCACGCCGTATTGGGGGACTCCGGATTAATTTTGACCACCAGGGGATCCTTAACGCATCCCCAATGCACGGGAACCATATATGGAAACAAAGCGCTGCATGAGCGGAGGTCTGTCTGCGGCGGCTGCTGTGAATCGCGCCCACGCGTCACCCACACACTGCCTCTGGCGATCTCACGATTAGCGAGGCATGTCGTGCCACACTTCGCTCCGTTTGCAACGTGCAGCACCAGACAGAATGTCCGCGCCAGCCAATATATCGCAAAATGAAAACACAGAGCTGCACTATAATTTCGCATTAGGGGGAATCGTAATCGTCGGTAGAATTTTCTGCGTTGTGTAAGTGTTTTTGTCGACGGAAAATGATAAAAACGACTGAACGTTAAGGATCATGTCGCTACCGGCGCTGTACACCAGCAGTTAAGCAGTATGGTATCGGTCACAGTTGTATAGTAGCTTTTTATGCTCTCGGCCTAAACTCTGCATCACAAGAAGTAGCTGCCACCGTTGTCGCTGCCATACACCTCTCCGGTAAACCGGTTTACCGCAAACGTCAATGCCGTTCACGGTCAAGCTAAAGAAAAAAGTAATTATTGAAAGACTGGTAAATCTATGTCAAACGGGGCGGGCCGATATAGGCACGACCAATCCCCAGCCATTACTTGATCCAATAATTGGTTGCGCATTCATCTACACGCATAAATTTACGGAGGGGAAAGAAAGGAGACGAAACAAACCTCACATTTTGCACGTAAAGTTGAAATCGACATTACGGAAAGTATGGCGTTCAAAAAGTGGCTACCGTCTTATTGGCCCTTCGTTTACTAAAATTTCGGCGCAGTAGTTTCCATCGTCAGCCTACATTCTCCAAGAGTGCGGTCAGCAAACAAAGGTAAGTGAACTTGATATCGTGATGCAATAAAAAGCAGGAACTGTGTACAGAAAAGTGCGCGCAGCACTTCACGCGGCCCCACACCGGCTCATTTGCCGCACTTTTCTTCTACCGGTTAATCGGCTTAAAAATTGGCCTCAACAAAAGCGTTCATTCGTTAAGTTCAAGTTTATAATCGATGAATCACCGACTCGTAAAATAAAAAAACAAAATGAAAAAGGTTTCCGCCTTTGGATTTTAATGCGACTTCTTGCTTACCGTAGTGCATCCGAGGCGGACTGCCTCTGCCCGGGTTGGATTGGACTCGCGCTGGAGGGAGAACAGGAGCGTCCTCTTCCACCGCAGGTGTAGACGCTCTTAACTGCAGGTTTTTTTGTTTCAGTTAACATTGACCCATGTTACACTTCCGCAAGTCATAACGCGAAAGAACGAAATAGGAGGAGGAACACGAGTTGCACATGAACATGGTGCTCTTGGGTCTCAAAGTCGGGATGGCGAGACTTTTCAGAAAAAACAACGGCAGACGGTGGAACGTCAGACGTTGTCGCTGCAAAGCTATTTGAAACATCCTACCTGGGAAATTTATTTAGGGTAACCAACCAGACGCTTTTCTGGCTAATATCCCCCATATTCCCTCTTTTCTTATATGTCGCTCTTTCACGTCTATTTCTCTGCGCAGTCAATCTGTGAAACGACGCAACTTTTTTTACTAAAGAGCTTTCACACGTTTTGGCGTCTAAGCATTGCGTGTATGCTCAGATTTAGCTTGGTAATTAGGTGGAGAGGTTGGAAGCATGAACTTCCTGCTGCTGCATCTGACTGTGATAGCCAGGTTTATCGTTGCGCTTGAACTTCTTTGACGGTTGTCTAACTACACGCGGGTTAGACTAAAGCGGACTTGACATACGCGTGTGCGGCGAAATTTCTGGTACATTTAGAAGCTTTAACACGCCGTATAGGGCCTGTAATGACATCACACAGTCACCACCACGCTGCCCGTAAAGAGCTGCGCTGGAAGAATTAGATCACTTTCCGGTTTGAGCACTAATATTGATTTGCACTTTTAATATTTAATAATTTGAGAAAATATAAGATAAAAAGCATGCGCTGTGAATGTTATATTTCACGACATTTGTTTGCGGGCTGTCATTCTCAAAATTCTGAGGAATAATTTAGTAAAGAACGTCTGATCTGGTATGAACAACTTTAGTGATTGAATAGTGTAGCAATATAACGTGCATTTACGGCATGGTTAAGCATATAGCATACGTAAATAGAGGCGGAGCCTCACGGCAATGCCGACGACGGCGAAAATTCGCCTGCAGTGTTCACATAATTGCTATCGCAATAAAAAGTAAACTTCAGAATTAGCATTATGTGCGCCTGGCGAACTATAGATGTGATTACATCTCACTTCTGACGCTAACATGTCCGCTTTATGATCCGCAGAAGCGAGAATTGTGCTTCAAGTTTATGACCATGAGAGGTTCTGCTACCCTTAGCGACTATTCTTGGACCGTGACCTACTCCAGACTTTTCAAAGAGGGCATTACGTGGTGTGCGGAATTTTTTCGGTTCGTCCAACGTAGGGGGCCTCCGAGTGTGTGTGTGTGTGTGTGTGTGTGTATATATATATATATATATATATATATATATATGTGTGTGTGTGTGTGTGTGTGTGTGTTTGTGTGTGTGTGTGTGTACTCTTATGTCATTATTTCGTAAAATCAATGTCGTCAAACGGCAACATCCGAAAGTTGAAGGTTACGCTAATTAGCTTTAATGAACTGACGAGAAATGTCCTCTTCAGCATGACATGGTCCGGTTCTCGTCATATGGGCCAGTTCTCGTGCCATTCGATTGTGGAACGCTCTTCGTGATTACATCGTCTCCGAATATAATCCCGATAAATTCAGCCAGCTCATCAGTCCATTTTCCACCGCCTGTTAAGAATGGCCACCTGCAGTGCAGGATTGCCACCCGCTTACGACTATGAAGGCAACCTCCCGGCGCTGTTAAGAATGGTCAGCTGCACTGCAAGATTGCCACCCGCTTACGACTATGAGGGCAACATACCGGGAGCTTCGCCGCCAACTTCTAGCCACAGCGTGACTAAATCGACTTTGTGACGGAATGAGTTCGGCGGGCCAACTATTGTTCCCAAACTCCCCAACGCGCTACCCGGAACGGCTCCGAGTTCTACGGGGCCCCTCTGACGTCGGCTCCGGACATTGGAACGTGTGTGCCTTTGTGTGCGTAGGCCGTCCTGCGGGAGGCGGCTAGTTTTGCGATGACAAAACGAACGTTCGCCGCCTTGTATCGCCGGTGGACCGAGTGTTTAAAAACTGCTGTTGTGCGGATGCTCGACACACTTCTCTTGAGCAGTCATGTTGGACTGACACTCACTCTCAAGCAGTCATGTTAGACTGATGTACTTTCTCAAACAGTCATGTTAGACTGATATAAATATTGTAAATAAACCCATATTCCTCGTTAACGATGAGAAGCAGTCCTTCCCTTCATCAACGTCCTCAGCGTGGATAAGTTGGACGACGGCATGGGCCAGCTACCTTCTAATTCATGCCGGACTCCAATCTTGACAACGGATCACGAGCGACAGGATTGAGCCCCCAATCCTGACACGCCTAACTTCAATAAAGTGCATGATGCATTTTCTTCTGTTTTCCAGTTATGTGCTTTCTTGTTTATGAGCTCATTATTTCGCTTAATATTGCATTTTTTAGTATTGTTTAGTATTTGTACTGGTGTGGCTACATTTTTTTATATTGTTTAACGAAAGAACTGTATCGTTTGTCTTTTTTCTAATATGTACATTACCGACCCTGTTATTTTTGTGCAATGCTTTAATGCTTATATAACATGTGTATACATTTTTCCACTGTCTATTAATAATCTATCTCTATTATGTTTTGTTATATGCCCTATAAACTCTTTTAATCCTTCTGTAACGCCCCCCTTACCAAATGCCTCATAGGAGGTTTGTAAGGGCAGTTTAAATAGATAAATACCACCGAAGCTAAACGGCGTTGTGCTTGGTAGGCATTCGGGATTCGGTATGGCGATGCTCTGGTGACCACCGAGTTGTGAGGTCTACCCTTGTTGTGCGGAATAAGTGTTCCGGAATAAGTGTCACCTTGAGTGAGACAGCTTCGGGTGGAAGATGTCTCCTACCCCTTAACAACTGATATATATTAAATTAAAGAAGACACTGGCACAGCGAGCTCAGAATCGGTAACGTTCGCCATGCGTACAGTCGTGTGCCAAAACACAGTGAACTGTCGCATGCAATGATGTCGAGCCATCGATACGCTCCTCACGGTACGTTTCGCGCTGCACAAAGCCTTAAGCGGTGCCTGTAGAGACTACGACGCGACTTGTGCAAGCACGCGGCTCCTTTTTAGCTTACTTGGAATTCGTTGATGGTGGTAGCAAGCCGATGGTGTCCCGCATTTGATGCCAGCTGAGCGGGCGAGTGACCTTTGCAATTCAGCATCTGACAGCAAGCGCTGGCACCTGGGCACTGCAGGAGTGCCAAGCTGAGTTCGTGAAGTCCGTAGTGGGCAGCAAAGTGAAGCAGGGTTGGCAAGAGTTCTTCACCTGCACCAGGGCGCGAGTGAGCCACCGGGGGGTGAGTGAGCCACGTGCACATTTTAAGGAGAGATACAAAAAGGTCTTCGCGCACTTCTAAGGGATAAAATGTGTTGTGAGCTCCGACAACAAGGAAAACTTCTACTTTCGAGGGCGTATATAGAGAGTACGCTCAGTCACCGCAAGGGCATGTCGAGAAAAAATAGAGATCATTAGAATCAATGAGCCTACTATCCTTGACGGCTACGTTAAGTCATAGCCCTTTTCTTTTTATTTTTTATTTTTTTATTTGTCCATACTGTGAGCCCTTTTCGGGCTGTTACATGGTGGGAAATACAATCTTATAACAGTGGCATGCGCAAAAATGATTAATCAGTAATTATATACAAGGCATATATAGGTACAATTAAGGCATGTATACACTAACGATTAGTAAAACAACATTTCTAAATTTCTTTAAAAGGAAACCACAGAGTCAACATTTTCAAAAACCTCGGAATTAAGTTTGCTCCAGTCAACAATTGTTTTAACCAAAAGCCTTTGTGCTGCCCCTCGCTTCCAAATTCTTTATTATGACGCACGTTTACGGATATGATTAATCAATTTTCGCGTAACTCTTACTGTTTGATTAAGCTTTAATGTCTTTAATCTACGCCTTATATTGTTAGGATCCATGGAGTTTCATTCTGACAGGAGCCTCGTGAACGTACCTATTGTCAAATAATTTCAGATCGTTTATTACGCATCATTCATCTTATCAGATGGAAATCACATATATTGGGTTAAGAGGAAACAGCTAGATTTGGCGCTGTCGGTTGTTCCACTCGTAAAAAGACATGTGCCGCAACTTTAGCACGAATCTAATCCATCTTGTTCTGCCATTACTATAAATAGTGCTTTTCACACTAGGGCCGACACGACACCGATGGCGTTCTGCCGACTGTCGGCGACAGCGTTTTTTCCTTCGTGTCGGCGCCTCTGTCCCACTGTACTGACGCCGGCAATCTGCCGAAGGTCGGCGGGGAGCTCGGCGTCGGTACAGTGGGACAGAGGCGCCGACACGAAGGAAAAAACGCTGTCGCCGACAGTCGGCAGAACGCCATCGGTGTCGTGTCGGCCCTAGTGTGAATGAGCCTTTACCAAAGCCTGATTTTCAGCGACAGCGTCAGCCTTCAGAGCGTGCCCCTTCTTACATATGGCCACCACGATGCCAGCGCATACGTCACCGCTGCTGCTCCTAGCTAGAACAGGCAGCAACACTGTGCATCTGTTACTTTAGAGTAGGTAATATTTTTTGCCTGCTGCCACCCTATGAGTCCGGCTGCCGCACTTTCTAAAACGTATGGCAGGAGAAAAAGGGGGGGGGGGGGGTTGCTGACATATACGCAATTGAGCTTGTGCTTTAGCAAAAGCTAAATTCGGCAGTCTTCGCCAACCATTCATGAAGTACGCGTTTATCCCCTCACACACGCTTCTTTGCAACCTACGGCTGCGCAGCACCAATCCAGATCAGACCAGCATGGCGGTGCTCCAACGAAATCAAGATAAGCAGGCTCAGCCAGCCGGCAACTGATAGCTTGACAAGTGGTGCAGACTACGGGAAAAGGCCTACCTTGCTGGTAGGTCACACCTCGTGTTTTCTCGGAAGGACGCCCGCTGTTGTGATAAGCACGCTGCGCAGTCAGTGCTGCTTGTGTAACGCTCAGATAGGCAATCCGATTATCGAGCGTGTGCGCACCCTTTATTATGTCATGGCACCTCCTCAAATACGCGCTTAATTATGTCGTGAAATTGCGCTTCCTATCCAAACGTACAGCGTAGCACGCAACTCTGGTAATAACCCAGCGGCATACTAAGCATACTTTAGAGACTAAACAACCAATTCACTTCCGGAACACCGTGCGCAGCTGCACCCGAAAGACGAAGAAGGAGAGAGACTGACTGCGCTTCTTTTCCGGGGCGACCTGTTGCTGCGGCGCGAGCAGGTGGAAGCCCCGCGCGGGCAGGTTGCGGTGCAGGTTGGTCGCCAGCGCCGTGTCCACGTCGTGCAGCGTGGCCAGGCCGAGCGTGAGGCTGAGCATCTCGTACGGCGACGTGGCCGACTGGAGCAGAACGTGCAGCTGCGACATCTGCGACTCGCACTTGAGCTGGCGCACACCCAGCAGCGCGCCATCGCAGCGTAGCTGCACGTTGACCACTTTCGAGACCTGCAGGAAGGTCTCTGCGCCAAGGCGCGGCGGCAGCCTGTCAGCTTTGTAGCTTTGCCATTTAATATATGACAATGCACTCTCCAGTTCAGGGCGGATTGCATGCGAGGGCAGTTCGTAAAAAAATGGCACCGCCCAATCGCGACACGGAATAGATGCACGTATGTCACTAGCGAATAAAGTCGACCAATGTCTAACAGTTCTGTCTAACGTCTAACGCATTCGGTCCCGGCATTACCCACGGAGAGAGATAGAGAGCGTGTGAAACAAGCTTTGCACGTTGACTCATCCTTACCAATTTATTAAACGAAGGTTAGGTACGAACACGATGGGAACTATCTTTATAATACAACTAATATGCTACCAGGTTCACAAATATTTTCATTCATATAGGAATCGTTCGGCATTAGTCCACGACGGTTCTCATGAGTCATTCTCGCGAACGAAATACTTTACGAAATTTTTACAAACTTTAGCAACATGATTACAACTAGGAAGGAGAAATGGTACATTTTCGAACCAACAGTACAGACATATACAATACTCGTTCGATATCAGGGTACAGGCTCACCTGGAACTGTAAACTGCAGAACGTAGGGATTCCTCCATTTTACGGGTAGCTCATGCATTCCCGAACACTCGAATAGCACCTGGAACTTCTGAGTTTGTTCCACTGGCTCGTTCAGCATGGCAAATACTTTTGTGTTTCCCTGCATATGAACGACACCCTTTAGTTTCAGACCGCGTTCATAAATAAGCTTCTTCATATGAAAAATGTCAACACATTCTCGCTGCCGGAGCAGTGGCTATAGGCTCAGATGCGTTTATTCAACACAAAGGAAACGCAAATGCGAACAACTCTACTAGCTGGCATAACTATGTGAAACATGGTTCCCCACGCGAGAACTTCCTCACTTTGGCATAAACTCCGCGCAGCGGGTTTTCTGAAGAAGTTGATCACAGCTAAACGGCTATACTCTGCTAATTTTCAGTCCCCAACAACCTTGTTGCAATTTATACAATTTCAGACAAATCAGCAGCAAATATTGGACTTTTTGGCGAACGGGGATCAGATCTGGGATAATGAAACGATGCTATTCCTCTTATTTTCCTTTTGCCGCTCCGTAAGTGCGTGGTCCGAAAGGCGCTCCGCTTTCGCCATCCCCAGGATCGGCTGGTCTTGAGCGGTGGATTATAAGGTAGGAATAGAATCGAGTAAAAGGAACTGTTACATTATAGTGGTTCAGCATCCACAAGAATTCGGCAATTATTAGTATGCCGACAACATAATTATTACAGCAGTTAATGGTAATTATAACTACTGTAGGTGAGCTCCTATGTCAGCGTGAAAGAATGTGCGAGTATCAGGGGGAAATCACTTCGTCATATTCACAAACAGTACACCGAAACAGTAATAAATGCTCGGATAAAGATGGTTCTTAACGACGTTCGTCGCCATTATTTAGTTGTGCAGATGTTTCTTTGATGTCCTCGTTTACTGGGTACGAAGGCTAGGTTCGTACTGATTTATCCAGAAAGTCTTCTAATTCTGCACAGGAAAAGTGGCGCAGGAGCTCAATTAATAATGATAGTTCACTGTATTAATTTTACGCTTATCGCTAGGACTACGCATGACCCGATCCAGTGCTTAGAATTACTTCCAGGCGACCAATGTTCTAAAGACTTGAATAATTGAATGACATGAAGGATGTGTCGTAAGGCTTACTCCCGGGTTCTAGCAGGTAAAAAATAGCGCCCGCAAAGCATGCCTGAGCTTCAGTTACTCCTGTGGGCGCAGTATCTTTTTTTTTCGTTCATGAGCATCAGTTCCGGTCACTAGACCCGCAAGTGTACGCGAGCTAAAGCTTAGTCTTATGCAAAGCGCCAAATAAAACTTGGCCGCTATTTGACCTCGATCAGAACTTAGCTTTCGCGAGATGATGGTGTACTCACGCACCTGTGTTCTGTATATTTCTTCAGTGCCCGTGTGCCATCTTTATTGCCAGATTGACCAGTGAAGGGGGACACAGACGTTGAACACTCCTAATAGTGAATCAACTCGCAGAGATCGAAGTCGCCACGGCTAACGAGACGCATTTGTTTGTCTTCAACTGCGTGGAAGTGGCTGCATCGTTTGACCTTTTCAATCGGAAAGATCAAACACGCAGATAACTTATACGGCTCACATGAAGCCGAGGTGATCAGGCTTTTCCCATCGTGTATACATACTATGTGATGACCAAATTTCTACATGTGAGCCGCAAGGCATGCTGTCTCCGGATTATGACGTAGGTGCTAGCTCTCGCTCGGAGGATCCGCCGGCGCTGGCCGGTGGCGCCAAAGTAGAAAAAAAAGAAAGAAAACGGAGCAAAGAGCCTTTTTTGCACAATTCCTTCTGTGAACGAACACCATCCCTACAACGCAGCTACGACACGACATCAATGCACGGTACTCAACTTGCGGCATGCCCGAAGCCAAAGAGCAGCATAATTGAAGGAGTCGTTAAAGGAGTACAGAAAGCGTCGTAGCGCCTATATTCTTCAAAACGTAAGCGTCAACCAAAATTAAAATGACACCACGTAAGTTCGTAAAGTATACCTTAGGTCGCGCGTGCGCGAGAACACGAATATTGGCTATACATAGAGCAGAATGCAGCATGCCACTCATAGCAGAGTGACAATAGCGCAGGAAAAATGAATTCACGCGAAAAAAAAAGTGCACATAAAATGCCGCCATTAGAGATGCACAGGAGGCTTTACAATAGTCGCAGGGAGAGCTAAGAGACGCTGACTGCCTGCTCTGAGAACAACGAGCCGCGGTCGCGAATCTCACCTGGTGCACTTTCCGCGGACAGAGGCGAAACTGGGGCGTTCCAGCTCCCGCGCCCCGCCCCATGCTGTGATCGGCACGCTCCACAATTTCGCGGGCCGTCTCGACGAGCCGTATGACGAACTCGCGGTCCTGGTTGCGCGCCTCCAGCAGCGGCCACGACGAGAAATTGGGGAAAGCGGCGCGGAGTGACGAACCCAGCTCGTGCGGCTCAACGCCGCACAGCATGGCCAAGCCCCGGTCCGCTTCCAGCAGTCGGCCCACTGAGAAGAGCTCGGCGCCACGCCGCTCCAGCAGCTCCAGCAGGTCCGGAGACACGATCAGCAGAGAGACCTGCAGTAGCCAGACATCGGGATGAGTGCACGCAGATGGGAGGCTGCTTTGTCCAGCACCGAGCCGGATATCCAACTCCGGCTGGTGAAATGGTCGGAGGACGTCGCGACTAGGCATGGCCTGGATGCCACAACCGGCAGCCTGAAGGCCGCCCACAACGCTGCTTTTTAATTTTTTAATTTGTTTTTACTTTTGGCCTTCTGATCAATAAAAGTTTTTCACCACCACCACCACCACGCAGATGGCGCGCCGTTTAACTATGCTTCTGCGCCGCTTGATTGACTCTGGGAAACCGTTAGACACGCTATGTGACCACGTTTGACAGACTTGACTTCTTTATTAATTTTTTTTGACGGGCTTTACTCGTATCGCGCGAAATAGGAAAAGTGCCGCGTGATGACGCGCCTGCGTAGAGGTCCCAGAAGTGATCCGATGGAACTGGCTCCGCTCCCTGCCCGACTCGGCTACCGCCAGGTCATTGCGTAGGCAGCGATCGCCACGCGACAGACAAGCAGCTCACGATCAGCGCAAGGCAACCTCAACAGTGACAGGTTAACGCTCCTAGGCTTGACAACGGAAACTTGCAGTGTGAAGACGCTGTGGAATTCACCACTGTCGTTATGAGGACTAATCAAATTAATATCACAGCTTTGGATGTTGTAGGACCAGCAGTCGAAAAATATGGACGACAAGTATTTGCACTCATCGTAGAAGCGCTTATTAAGGTTGCTATTTAAATAAAGTATGATTTAATTCTCTCTCTACAGGATAAGAAAACAACTGTAAATTTAACTTTAAAGTTCATTTCATGCTGTCAACAAGAAGGACGCCTTCCTAAAGGCGAGATCGAAACCAAGCGGGATTTAGACAACGCAGTAAAAGAGAAACAGCCCGAAAACACCGTCTGCGAGCCACTGCAAAGGTGCCAGCCGACTTCGATACTTTCCCGACATTTCGAAAACTAAACAGTATGCTGCGTCGTCGTCACATCATAATCACGTAGCGGAAATATGATTGTATCGCGTGCATCGAAACCCTCAAGTGTTTTTAGTATAGCCACTGCGACTCTATACCTCTTTACTGTTGCCGCCTCAGCCAGACATCAGCTGCTGATACTTCGCACCGCGAGTGCGAAACTGCAGCTGGAAGATACAGCTGACACTTTCTTCTCGTTCTTCTTTGGCGCGTCCACTGAGGTACTAAACTATGCCGCCGGCAAAGTGAACCAAAAGAATTTGGGTAGATAGCAGAAGGCAGTAGGCAAACGGAGGACAACGAATTAAGGAACAACACTGGTAGTATTCACAGAGAGCTCTTAAATTAGAATTGTTCGTAAGAGAAAATTCCAGCCAATCCTGAAGGTTGACATATTAGTGAAGGCGGACGGCCAATGAAAAACGGCGCTTCGTGTCACACACTCCTCTTTTGTGACAGATGAGCGTGGCGATATTTTTACCCCATCCCCTCAATAAAGGCGTTTTTTTACAACTACTACTACTACTACTACTACTACTACTACTACTACTACTACTACTACTACTACTACTACTACTACGAGCAGAAATCTTTGTGAATTCGGCTCCAACTCAGTAAAGGCCGGGTCCTCAAATACTTTGTAACACAGAGGTCTTAAACAAGCGAATTGTACGTTTACGTGGCCATTACTTAAATCCCTCCACCCCCTCCCTAACTGTCTTCCCCATGCTGTCCAAACCTCACACAAGTGCCTCCCTATACAGAAACGCTCACGGTGCAGACCACTGGGAGCAGCGCGTCGTGAATGTGGCCTGGTGTTTAACTTCAGGTTGAGGCCCCTGCTGGAGTGCCCGCAATAAAACAGCCCAGCAGGGGCATACAAAGAGCAACATGCATAAAGCGTTAAATCCTGACAGCCGCTTTTCAAATGAAAATAATTCAAAAAATCAGAGAGAGAGAGAGAGAGAGAGAGAGAGAGAGAGAGAGAGAGGGGGAGGGATTGTTGAGATCAACAGAAGAAAAGCAATGGGCCCAGATCTCTGGTATATACGTATATGCATATCTAGCAGCCAGACAAACGAGATTACCCGTGAGAACGGACGCTAGAGTGTTTAATTCGGTTCTGTGGGAAAACAGGGACACGATTCCATTCATGATTAAGGAACTAAATAACATCTGGCAATGATGTTCATTTAAGAGAGTTCAACCTTGTCTCTCCTGCAGAACAAAACTCTTCCGTACGTAGGGTTCGTCTAGCAGTATAGTTCCTAGTAGTAGACATGGTCTATTATGCTGGTGTTCTCGTGTAACGGATATTCGAGGAAAAAAAGAATACGCCATATTGCCTCAGCTAATTATTTACACGATGCGTAACTCCAGCACCACAAAATTCCCACCCTTGCCTTTTCTTTCGTCCTGTCAAACGATTTCGGCGCGTGAAACTGATTCAGTTCACCGAAACTCTCAAAGATGGCGCCGCCATCTCGGAATCCGAGATGGCGGCGCACGAGACATTCTGGAACATTCTGGAACACGAGACACGGCGTGAGAGGGGAGGCTGGAGTACGCTCTAGCTGATGGAAACGAACTGCTCGTCGCGACTGGCGTTCGCTGTTACAAAAAAGAAAAAAAAAAACTCGAAAGAAGAAGGTATGAGCCCCGCAACGAGCGATGGAACAGGAAATGATAGTGGCAACGTTAAGAGGCCGAAAGACGGAGGCATAGGCGCCGACTCTGGGGGCTCCGGGGCCCGAGCCCCCTGCAGCGTTTACCAAGGGGGGGGGGGAGCCCCCCCCCCCCCCCGACACACATCTAAAGTGTCATTACCAGAGTGTCACCCACATCATTTGAGGTTTCTTTTGACTTGCCTCGACCCTCTCAGTTGAAATTTTATTAGGGCTAATATCTTACAGCATGACTACGTGCGCGGCTTTCTCAATTCATACTTTCGCTTTACTTTTGTAAATCCTGAAAATAGGAGGGCAAGCGCATTGGAAGCACTAACAGCGGCTGCTTCATCGTATTTTCTCACTTCAACATTGTTTTAAGTTTCCACTGTAAACACTATGTACAGTCAACAGCAAAAGTTTGCGGGATGTGCGAGCGCGTGGCAAAGCGACCCTCCTCCCCTTCTAGCGGTGAACCCCTGCTGGTGTCGAGACCGACGCCTGCATGCATGCGCGTCCCTCCGATACTGCAAGCGTGCATGTTTCCGCGCTTCCTCTTTGCGCGCCGGCGATATACGAATGCAGCCGCGAGGTAGCCCACTTGCGATATGCGCCATGGTGGCTTACATGTTACATGTAAAGCCATGTAAAGCCATGTAAAGGAAGCCGGGCGTGGAACTACACGAAGCAGCAAAAAATGAAATCCGAAGGCCAAACCTTGATGCTAATTCAAGGGGGAGGGCTCCAGTGTTCGAAGCAAGATTAGCGGGCCCTATAAAAACATCTTTTTGCTATTGTGGATCCTTCCAGCATCTTACAATCGAACCCCCGTGTAGTGTCAGAAAGTATAACTTAATGGCGATAGAATGTAGTGCTTACTTGACAAACAAAGAAAGAAACAAACAAACAATAAATAAACAAATCAATAAATAATTGTAATATCTTGCACGTTCCCAATAACAGCGTGTCGAGTGCCCAATTAGGTTTAGTCAGTTGGAACGCATGCATTTTCAATATTCTCAGTAACGATCGCATTCGCTCTGCCATAAAATGGATAAATGCGTTCGCGAAAGTGCTTCCCCAACGCAGCGTTGTCGGGTAAGATCAGCAGTGAAGATAATATATGCGCATAGCGAAACTCCTCCGACATGCACCAAGATCTCGGAACACTGCTCCGTGCCTCACTGCGCGCAAGCGTGGCAGCGCACGGGGCGAATGAAAACTGAGTCACGGAGCGAGTGGCGCCCCTCGGGCATTCCGTGGGCGCAGGTGACCGTAAACGCGACGACGCCCGCCGCCGCTGTCATTCACAGAGAGCGCCGACTCTCAAGATGCCCGCATTCCTCGGGCACCCACACTCCACTTGTAACATGGAGGCGCCGATAACCTCCCCGAATGCAAACTGTACTTTATCTTTTCTTTTTTTTTTCGCTCACAGCAAACAAACACTAACCGGGTGCCCTCGGGCAAGGGGCCAGAAGGCCACAATGGAATAAATTATTAAGCTGGACGCTCGAAGAGTTCTTTAAACGCGCATACGTTACGGTTCATGACTCAGTTGGATGGGGATTACCGCGAAGAGTAAATAAATAAAAATAAGTGTTGTTAAGAATGGCGGACTGCAAAACAAGATTGCCACACAGTTACGACAGGGCGACACGACGCGCATCTCCCCCTCACCGTCGCTGCAGCTGGGAGGCGTTCGAAGAAGCGGCCTTTGTGCTGGAATCCGCCGCCTTCCACCCGCCCCATCGACATTGTGACGGGACGAGTTCGGTGTGTGAACAATGGTTTCGGAGTTCCCCAACGTGGACCTGATTTGACACGCATGGACAAGCTGCTGTGGGAAAGCCGTATTTTGGGGCTTCTCACGCTTCGGCATGACGCAAAACAACGAGCGACCCTCGATCGGCGCCGATAGTTTCCGGAACGGCACCCCTCCAACGCCGTCTTTCAGGCTTCGGAATGTGTGTGTCTTTGTGTCTGTAAACTGATCTGCAGAGCAGCGGCGAGTTGGTGATGAGTAAACGAACAGTCGCCGCCTCGTATGGCCGGCGGATCGAGTGTATAAAAACTGTGGTTGTGCGAATGCTGAACACACTTCTCTTGAGCAGTCATGTTAGACTGATTCACTTCTCTCATGCAGTCATGTTGGACTGATACTCTTTTTCTCGAGCAGTCATGTTAGACTGATTTAATTTCTGTAAATAAACCTTTTTCCTCGTTCTCGATGAGAAACAGTTCTTCACTTCATCAACGATCTCAGCGTAAATAAGTTGGACGACGGCATGGGCCAGCTACCTTCGAATTCATGCCGTACTCCAATCTCGGCAAAGGACCACGGACGATGGGATTGAGCCCCCAATCCTGACAGTGTGTACATATTCTATAGTATGCTGGATGAAGCCAAGAAAAGTATTCTTTTTGATGATCTGTTTTAATTGATTGCAAACTGATCTTTTTCAATTGCAATGTAGAAACGCTGTGGAATAGACAACTGAAAGTGGCCGGAAAGACGACGTGTAGCCGGTGGGAGCCGAGTCTGCATCTAGCACCCAATGCGTGCGCGATGCTCCGCCCAGTTGTGTTGCCGTGACGGCTTCTTCCACTTTACTGGCGATTCGCGTACGCGTACAAGATCTGTCCCTCAGCGTTAAGCATCGTCATTGACGGCCACGGCGCCGGTGGACCGTGCACGGCGATACGCAACATCCTTGTCAACCGCAGACGTGTCACATACACTACGTGAGCTTATAGGAGCGGCCCACTGGCCAGTAAACCACCGTTAAACATTAGACGATTCTTAATTTATTGATCTCTTTTTAGTTGGCCAGCGTGATTCAATTTTGCGGCGATGATTATGTGAAGGGCGCGCAAATAACTACTCGGGAAAACCAGCTCACCACACCGCACTGCTTACGTTGCACAAAAGCTACCCTACGCACCTACAGGACTGACCACGTTACACGAGAATCTCAAGTTGACTGAAAATCTTGGCAATTTCGCTTGCGAGCTTTGCGCCCATGAGAGCATAAAAAAGGGGAAAAAAGGAGAAAAAGAAAGGAAAAAAAAGAAAGCACAATAAGCGTAATGCTCGATCTTTAGCAACCCTTTGTTTCTTTGTTTTTTTTTATTTACTGTGTAATTTGCTTATTTCCGAAACAGAGAGGCGCTGTGAAGAAACGTGCCTAACTTCGATGATCCTCGAATGGCTCAGATAAAGGAGGTTATCGTTTAAGCACATGGACTTTACAAAGATAAGAAAGGAGTATATAGCTGCGATGGGAGGCGCGCGCCAGTTCCACCGGTGGATGGTCCCTCGGGACTGGGAGCGCCTCGTAAGCGCTCGGAGGCTACCTAGACCAGCGTTTCTGAAACTGTGGTCCGCCGACCGCAAGGGTACTTGACAAGGTTCAAGGGGGGCCCACGGCGACCGTTCTAAAAATACCTCAGAACTGCACCTTTATCCAGTTCTCCAAGTTTATAAATGTTAAATTATAAGCAAGTAGCAGGGTTAATGTTGGACTGGAGTTCAGATCTCGATCACTGCGTTCAATAAAGCATGATGTAGGCACCCAGATTTTTTGCGTGCAGTAACGTTTTCCTTGCATCTGAAATAGACTGCTAAATATACATCAGCTAAACAATAATGCCCGCAGCCTGACATACAATAACATAGTAGCAGTGACCCCAGATTGGACTCCTCTGTATGAGTTTTTGTGTACGAGAGGGTGAGAGAAGAAAACGGTGCTGAAGAAGGCGACCAAACTATTTTCAGCGGCAGCTAGATATATGAGAACCACTGCTGTAGACAACCGACCAGCACCCGAGCGGACTTCAACAGTTTTACTATACGAGTGCTTGTGACTATACGAGATTGAACATGCATCAGCGGGCGTGGGCACACGGACTCTCCTTCCTTTTTCTTACCCTCTTTCAACCCCTTTTCCCAAGTGTAGGGTAGCCAACTGGGCGCGGCCACGGTTCACATACTTGACTATTTCTTTCTCTCTCTACTGCTCAGGCACGAGAAGGTATATGCCTCGTATTTACAACGCTTTCATTCGCGAGTGCCCTTTGCCAATTGGCCGGCCGCCTTCGCTGATTTGTCCAGCATCAGGAGTGGGTCGAATTTTCTCTTACGACCAATCCTAGCACAAGAGGCTTTTATGAACACGTACCATGGTTATAAAAAATGGCTGCACCTTTATGTTCGCCATAACATAATATAAAGGAAGGCTAGCCCTTTATTCATCACGGTGGGCTCCCTCGTATAATTTTTCGCAGACAGGAAATTCGTTGTCGAAGTTAAAAATGCACTGCGGAAACATAAGGGAATAGAAAAAATGGCGGACGCAAGTCTCAGCATTAAATTGAACCGAGTGAGCCCCTCGGGCCAAATTCCCCGTTTTCGGTTCGTAAGTGCTGCTTGCCATTGGCCGACCGTCTTCGGTATGTCCGAAATCGCATTGCCTGGCATTCGGTGTTGCGAATAGTTCTAGCGTAAGAGTTTTTTTTTTTTTAATGGATACCGGCCTTCGAAAATATACGAGGCAAACGTACTCAAATGCAAAACTGGCAGAAAAGTGCTTCGGGATCAATCCTCACATACGCTCCTCTGTACCGCAGCTAATTCATGCGTCAGAGCGACTCGCCACCTCAGCTTACTAGGTCTCACTAAATCTGTGAGCGGCGGGCGTTATAGGAGTTAGTATAGACGTCGGCGAACCAGGCACCGAATTCACACACAGACACACAGAAAAAAGTTCTTACGCCGAAATTGTTCGTAAGACTAGGTTCTTGCCAGTCTTGATGACTGGCGCATCATTAAAGAAGGCGGCCGGAAAGTGGCAAACAACTCTTACGAACAAAATTCTTCGTGAACTCAGCCCACGGTATACTTATAATCATGAAGCACTTCGTACGTCATAACGGTTCGTAAAACACAGGCGCCCAGCAATGTTAATGAGAAGCATATTATATGCGAAGGCGACCAGTCAATCATAAACACCTCTTTCATGGAAGAAAAACTTGGTGAATTCGGCCCCCAGAGCCATTCACCAAACGACATGCAATAACAAACAATTATTACAAACGGAAAGCCTGTGAGTGCGGCTCCATAGAGGGCGTGAATTGACAATGTAGTTCGTAGGTCGCATCGGTTCGCAGGAACAGGCGCCGGCCAAATGTGATACGGTACATATTATTAGGGAATGCATAGCTGACTAATTAGAGATATTTCATGGTTTGCGAGTTCCAGACCATGGTCCCGTATTCACAAAACGTTCTTACGCTAAATGCGTTCGTGTCAGCCAATAGTGATGCAGTACATATTATTAGCGAAGGCGGTCAGTCAATGAAAAACAGAACTTACGAACGAAAAGCTTTGTGAATTCGACCCTATGCCCCGTATTCACACACACACACACACACACACACACACACACACACACACACACACACACACACACACACACACACACACACACACACACACACACACACACACACACACACACACACACACGCTAGAATTATTAGTAAGCGAAAATCCGA
Source organism: Dermacentor albipictus (assembly GCF_038994185.2). Taxonomy (NCBI): domain Eukaryota; kingdom Metazoa; phylum Arthropoda; class Arachnida; order Ixodida; family Ixodidae; genus Dermacentor; species Dermacentor albipictus. The sequence goes on from NC_091821.1 coordinate 113,089,340, forward strand.
AATCTGGGCATATTATTAGCGAAAGAGTTTGGCCAATGGTTCAGAGAAATCGCAAAAGCAAAAGTGTTAAAAAACCTAGGCCCATTTTCACAAAAAGATTCTTACGCTAGATTTGTGCGTAAGAGAGGATGCCAGCCAATGGTGACGTTGGACATGTCACTGGAGAAGGCAGCCGACCAATGGTAAAGAGGACTTACGAGCAAAAAGCTTCGTGAATTCGTCCTCTTTTATATACGCAAGTACGCGAAACCCGCGTGTGGGTGGCCAGCACTTGTTCGCTAGCCAGTTGCAATAACTACGCAGCGGGCCAGTCACGAGCAGCAGTAACATTCCTTATTCTGTGGCCGTAATCATACCGTTGGGGTACCACACTGAATCGGGTGTCTGGCTGGCACCGCGGCTTCAAGTTCCAGAACACTGCACGCGTTTAATGAGGCGGCGAACTGTTACACACAGCTGTCGCAGTGAGCCCAACAGCACGCTTACCTTAGCAGCGCCCAAAGCCTTGGCCCTATCCTGAGGCAAGGGCAGAGAGATGGCGTCCAGCGCCTCCTGGGTGACGGTGAGCGCCTGTTGCCGGAAGCAGTCGGTCAGGTAGCTGCCCCACTCACGGCCGTCGCTGCAGAACAGCGTGCTCACGTCGGCCGCCATGCCCAGGCGCAGCTGCAGGGGGCCGTCTGCGGGCCCTGCGATGCACGGACACGACGCTATACAGACCGCAACGGCTTGACAGAAAGAAACTGCTCAGGAGGACTGATAATTGGGCAGCTTGGTTCGTGGCTGCAACAACGCGATTTCTTAGTTCTTGTCTTTAGTCGCGCTGCTCCAGGCATGATACCTTCTGCTGTAACTCACGCGGTCGATGGTTCGTGGCTAAGCTGCGGTCACTTTCTATGGGCGCGGAATGCGAAAGTGCCCGGGTCCCGATGTTTCAGCTCAGATGAGAAAAAAAGAAGAAAATAAAAAGAAGAAAGAAAAAAGGCAAAAAGAAATTCAGAACTACTGCGTAGCTCTCCGCTACGCGTGCCGCACAGCGCAGATGCAGCTTCGGGCGCGAAAGTTTATTAGTAAATCGGTACTACAAAATGTAAAGTCTTCCCACGTGAGTGGCGACCGGGAGCAGTAACTAAATGCTCGAAAAAAATATGATTCTACTAAAAAAAAAAATTCAGCGAGCACAGTGATCGCACCACCATTTTTTTCAGGCTAATGATGAGAGAACGAACCCACTTAAGCTTGTTCATTCTTTCATCATTAGCCGAATCACCTACGCTATCCCGTACTTAAAGACAACTAAAGCAGAGAGACAAGGTAGACATCCTCATCAGGAAAGGTGTCAAAACAGCCCTAGGTTTACCACCATGCACATCAACCGAAACGATCCTAAACCTAGGAGTGTCAAACACCCTAGAGGAAATGTGTGAGGCGAAACTCACGGCGCAATATGTCAGACTAACTGGAAGCAAAACGGGCAGATCCATCCTTAGGAAACAGGGCTACCAGAGCCCAGAATCGCGAGAGGGGACAACCGCCAGCCCCAAAGAAATTACCAACAGGTTAAGATGACCCCCCCTCCCAAGAAACATGCACCCCATACACAACGAGGAACGCAGGAGAAGCACAGTTTAAAGACTCCAAAGCTCCCTCCTCCAAAAACAAGGGGTAGTGTACACCGATGCGGCAGAGTACCCAGAAGGGCCCTACGCTGCAGTAGTAGTGAGCCACAAAGGCGAGCTAATCTAGAGCTGTAGCGTGAGACACTCTTCACCAGAGGAAGCAGAGATGGCGGCGATCGCCCTGGCAATCACAAACCCATCAACCAGAATAATTATCACCGATTATAAAACTGCAATCAAAGCCTATGGCAAGGTGTCCAAAAAGGCCGGCAAAATTCTGCAGGCAGGCAAAGAGAATGTACCCAACGACCTAATTAGAATAATATGGGCACCCACGCATAGTGGACTCACAGGGAACGAGATCGCCAACGAGGTCACCCGAGGACTCACACCGGGCCCCAGCGCAGGCAGACTACTCCCTCTCCACAAAGAGAGACTTAACCACATACGGAGAAATTCTAGAACACTATAGAATGGGCAGGAGGACCCCACCCCCCTCCTCCCATAGATCTCTCACAAAGAAGGAAGAAGTAATCTGGCGAAAACTGCAGACCGGTACCTTCCCAAACCCGTATATCCTACGCAACTGGCATCCTGAAGTACACTCTCCCAAATGCAAAAGCTGTGAAGGCATAGCGACCCTAAATCACATGCTCTGGGCTTGCCCAGCGCTAAACGGTCTACATGAGAACAAAGAGTCATGGGAATCCTCCCTTCGTAGCCAGAAGGAACAAGCCCAAAAACAAGTCATCGGTCAAGCCCAGGTCGCCGCCGGAAGCCCACTAATTCCGGCCGATGTCTAGGGGGGTGGTAGACGGTGAAAGGGGTGGGGGGCTGCATCTCACCCAGATCCCCCCTACTCCCTGACGGGTGCAAATAAAGTGATTTCTCTCTCTCTTCAGGCGACAGCAGCTTGGATAGAAAAAAAAAAAAAAAAAACGTAAGCGGGTGGGATTATCGGTTTCGCGTCCAAATTCATGGATTTGCTTTTTCTGCTTTATCAGTTGCGCTTAGCACAGTGACCAAACATAGCGCCTTCTCAAGACGATGAGAAACAAACATCCTTGCAGCAAAGGCTATCTCCCCACTGTTGAACTTCAACATACACGACGCGCTTGAGAACATCAGTAGCAGGCTTTCCCACGTACAGTTTACTTATCTCTGCCCATCAGACAACATGCATGACAGAGAATAATGGAAACGCAAATATGGAGGCCAGCATGAGTGGGTAAGCGAGCTCTATTCGGCAATACATTTGCGTCTAAAGCGGGGAAAAAAAACCATAGGCCTCATACCTACTGCATCCGCATATCTTCCCATATTCTGCGGATTCTCTATATATGATTATTTGATAAGGGGGTTATAGGACGTAATGGTTATTTCGTTAAGGGAATGAGTTATGGGTTACAATTACAAATGAGTTCAAGAGGGCACACATGTGGGCATATAAACAGGAAATGTCACAGCTACCTTCCTCTAAACATCAATGTTTGAAGGTCATAAAAACAGGGGAAAATGGTCTACCGAAGAGAAGGCTGTCTCATCGTTAATCGATACGAAACTTACAATTTGAAGTAAAAAAAAAAGAACAGAAAAGGCCAAAAGAAAATGGAATTTGGTAACGAGAATAAAATTGCACACTCAAATAAACAGAAGACTTAAACGCACTAGTTAGCGAATAATTAATGTAGGGTAAGGTTTCCATCGTATGTTGGCTACTGTGGTGCCTTATTACGTCAAGTGTTACACATAATTTCATTCAGTCTTTGTTAAAACGCCCAATAGCAGTATGTCATATTTCACAGTTGAATTTCCACAATGTGGTTTCTTCAAGAGTGGAATATGTATTTGAGCAGATAGCAATACTTGTAAATCACTCCCAAATGTGCTCTGCCATAATAGCAAAAAAAAAAAAAGCCGACCATATGCAAAATACTTCCAGATTGTCAATATTCATATCGACCCATACATAAGGGCAAAAACTTATAACAACCGCTTTTCCGATTTAGATATTGTTATAGCTAGGTTCTGCTTTAGAAATCGCTTTTTAAATATCATCGTGTAACAGTTTAGTGTTGTGCGGAGGTCGGATGCAAACGCTGTTAAAAGTACCGACGCTATCAATATAACATCACTAGTAATCCAAGTCATGTTGTATAGCATTGCAAAGCTTCCGTGCTCTCTTAATGCTATAACGTCAGTCATATACAACTGCATTCGCATTCCGCAAACAGTTCAGCATTTTTAACACGCCGAGAACGTTGCTGTCTTGCTGCGATTTTCACGTCCATTCAGTGCGCGTTAGGCTTTTTGTTTCTTCGCTTTCATAGCGGTAACCTGCCTGCAGCATTACCCCGACACCGAAGGCAACGCAGACGGAAGAGCAATGATTTCTAAACTATGAATTCCGAAACCGGAGCTTGCATCTCGTTCCACAGCTTCCGTCTTTCGCGTTTCTATCTGCGAGCAGCGTGCAGAGTAAGTGAGGAAACGCCACGTTCCGCATGCACAACAAAAGCGCTCACCACAAAACCGGGGATCAAGCACGTACCGCATCCGATCATGTTGCTGCGGCGCACAGTGAGCGATGCGGCGGTATATCGGCGAGGAGCGCGAACCGTTCGTCACGACCACATCTTAGCGTGCACTGTGGCCGGAATGAAAGCCCGAGCTGAGAGCAGTTTCCAACGGCGCCGCTCGCAGTTTCCGGTGCCTGGAGCGGGGCTCTTGGCACGAGATGTGATTGCGTCAGGGAACCCCAAGCATTGCGCCCTCGATGAGACACGGTTGGCACGATTCGCCTTCCTGTTCTCGGCCACTGTCGGCGCACCAGGGGTGCCGTGAAGATAACCACGGTTCCGCAAGCACGGAGTTTCGCTACTCCCGAAGGCTCCCAGTTCGCAGCAACATGGACCGTGCCTGCTGAGGCTACACAGTACTCGCTTAGGTTCTAGAGGACTACGTGTGCTACCGAGCTCGACAAGCTGCACAACGCAAGCGTCGATCCAGGAGAGGTGACTGATCTCAGTTCCTGGCATCGTTAAGAAGGCAGACTTGTCTCCGCTGGCCCTTAAGCGCAGTGGTCTGCATGCTTCTCCTAAAAAGTCCCATTTTGACCGCATACAAATCTACACGGACGGTTTCACGGTTTCACAAATATTCTCACAATACCAGCTATTCCACCCGATTCCTCTAGGATTTTAACATTTGATCCACTTTTTTTATCACACATCGTACTCCACATCAAGCTCACCCTTCCAACCCCACTAAACACACACACACACACACACACACACACACACACACACACACACACACACACACACACACACACACACACACACACACACACACACACACACACACACACACACACACACACACACTTCCACACGCGCGCGCGTGTCTGTGTGTGTGCGTGTGTAAACGTGGCACACATTGCACAGGAGTTGGGTGTATCGCGAAGAAAAACAGCACATTTTCGTGAACTCTAAAACATTCTTACTTGCAACATAATGTCGTATATTCCTTTGGCTGTGACAAAAATTAGATGGCACCGACCAAAAAAAGGAAAGATGGAATGACATTTCGGCTCCCCCCCTTCTATGTCCTTTTGGCTGTAAAACGTATATGCGACACGTTGTATACCGTTGTCCGGAATGTCCTGGAGTAATACGGGCTGTCGATCCTCAACTCTACCAGAATGAGTAATGCCGAGATGAGCTCTTATTTCGACATGAAAAAAAAAGAAAAAAGAAACGTGAGAGATTGTTGGTCTTGAATCTATTTTTGTAACCACAGGTAAGATTTTTGTCAACACGAGACTCCAATGGCCGCCCCTACAGCTAGCTAAAGGGCGACATATGGAATGTTTCATAGCGTCAGGTGTGCCATAGGGTCGCAAGACACAAACATCAAAGCCTTGAACCATATATTTGTGTGAATTGAAGAGTCAGAAATAACGGCACGCAAGGGTTATATTAAATTTATGGTAATTACTTATTCCAGCGGGCACAAGTGCGCGCAAGAATACCAAAAGCTTCAACCCTGACAGTGGCATACCTTCGCCGACAAAGTCTGACGATATCAGCAGGAAAAATGTGCGCCAGTTGCATTTATGCGAAAACCCACGTCTTCCTACCCGGTGCGCATCGAGGGTCAGTCAGTTGCGTATAAGAAAACTCAGACATTATTAGGCGTGATTGTGTATCGTAATTTCACCTGGACTCCCCATGTCTTCTACCTGAAGGAAAAAGTCGCATCTTTCGAGAATTTGTAAAAAAGTATTTGTAAATAAATAAATAAATTTGTTTATGTTTGTAGCTGGAAAATCGTGGGGACCATCCATGTGCGCCATGTGATCTCACTATGTAGAGCGTACAAATCCAACTGCTTCAGACATGTCCTCGCCTCCCGACATTTATTTTTTTTTACAGCCGCAACGATTGTCATTGCACAGAAGTACCCGATCACCACTTATTGAATTGATTTTTTTTAATTTGAACTTATTTTGAACAAGCATGTATACATACATGTTTGAGGCATATGGGAGTAAAAGCCGCTTAAAAGCAGCTTGACAAAGCTCCCACATCCCTTTTGTACTTGGCAGTGCAGGCGGATTCGAAAACAGATAATTACAGTGACGTCAGCAAAAATAGCAATAAGCAGTACAGTGCGATAACAAAAGTGATAATACAACAATACGAGGCATTTATTATTGGTACACTTTAGCTCTGCTAAAACGGCACTCTCTCAAGCAATATTGCATCAGAGAAAAAAGTTGTATGCTTTTAAAAGAAAGATTTTAAACTTATTAAAAATATATGGTAACGCGTAACTAAGTGTTTGAAATCCATAATTTGTGTGCGGGCGTGGAACGTGCCAGTGTTCATGGAATCGTGTTGGGTAATTTGCGGGATGTTTATGTAAGTTTGCGATGTCTCTAAGCAGCGTATTGTTTTGTTTTACCTGAATTTTATAGGACTTAAGAATGCGAAATTCATATTTTTTCTACTTCCATGACATGGTATTTTGAGAAAGGGAAACTAACCTGTGGTGTAAAAGGAACGTTCATTATAGCTCTCATCGCAGCTTTCTGCAATATTAGAGGTTTATTTCTCCAAGTAATGGTAGTGCTTCCCCACACTAAATAGCAGAATTTGATATGCGATGCGAAAAGAGCGTGATATATTAACATATTAGCTTTAGTTGGTAATGTGTATTGAAATTTTCTTATTAGTCCTACAACTCGAGCTAGTTTGGTGGTTATCATATCACCATGATTGTTCCAGAACATGAATTCATTAAAGTAAACACCTAGTGTTTTCACAGTAGTCACCATTGCTACAGTGTTTTCACCAAGGGTTAAGCAGAGGTCGGTAATAAAGTGCACATTTTTCGGCCTTAGTATAACTGTTTTAGACTTGTCTGTGTTAATTGCCAAAGCATTTCTTCTGGATCACGCGTGAAGTTTTGCGAGTACATCATTTCCCCCACGTATTAAATAATCTGGATTCGTTCCTGAAAAAAATATGCTTGTGTCTTCAGCAAATATATATATATATATATATATATATATATATATATATATATATATATATATATATATATATATATATATATATATATATATATATATATATATATATATATATATATATATATATATATATATATATAATCAACCTCATTACCTATTTGCACCAAATCATTTATGTAGATATTAAACCGTAAGGGCACCAGTATGCTTCCCTGTGGGACCCCGTGGCTAATTGATTTCCACGGTGAGCGAAACTTTCCTAGGTGAACCGATTCAGTGCGATCAGTCAAGTAGCTGGAAAGTAGATTAAGCGTTACATCACAGATACCATATATTGAGTTTCTTAATCAGAGTTATGTGATGTATCCGGTCGAAGGCTTTCGAGAAGTCTACAAATACAACAAGGGTAAGTACTCTGCGTTCAATGTTATTTGATATTAGTTCCTTCTCTTTAAGTAGCGCTATTTCTGTTGATAAGCTTTCTTTAAAGCCGAACTGTTTAGTTCATATAACATTGTACTTTTGGAAAAAACCAATTGAGGTGAATAAAAAATATCTCCTCCAGCCCTTTGGAAAAGATCAGATGGATCGACATTTGCCTGTAATTGCTGGGTACGTTTTTACGACCACCTTTATAAATAACAATTACTTTCACTTCATCGTTGAGACGCTAACAGTGCATATTCGACACTTTTCACGGCTACCATCTCGCTACTTAGCCGGTTTGCCAGCACGAAGACTACAGGCTTCGAGACATGACGAGACATCATGACTCGATAACATTTGGCTGCAGCCTGCGAAACGCCCTACATCGCCGCTGTGGTGTCTCCGGCAATCTCACATGCGCCTATCAGTTCCTGGCATTGTTAAGAAGGCACACTTGCCACCGCTAGCCCTGAAGCAGTTGTCTTCTTCTCCTAAAGTGTCCTATTTTGACCACATACACATTTGCATGGACGGTCTCACCAATGCCAACAGCTCTACCGGAGCAGTAGTTGTCCCATCGGACGCCGTTTCCTTGCGGTTTAAATATTCTCACAATACCACGTCGACAGCAGCAGAACTTGAAGCTCTTCAAGTTGCACTCAATTACGTGCTCCGGCAGCTATCTAATCGTTCGTCCATTTTCTGCGATACGAAAGCAGCCCTACAACCTCTGCAGTTAACCCTACGTCATTGGTTACACGAGCAGCTCGCGTTCAAAGTAAGGCACGCTCATCACCAAGTGCACGAGAAAGGACACCGCGTTGTATTTCAATGGGCGCCGAGGCACTGCGGAATTCTCGGCAACGACAGCGCAGATGAAGCGGCGCGCTCGGATCATCAAAACATCAGAGGGTGCATGTAGTACTGTCGGGAACGGGTGCTGCGTGGCAACTTAAATCACTTGCTCGCCACTTCACACTTCTACGATGCAATTAACCGAGTTTCAGTAACTCACACTTGCACTCTCTCGACCCTAACTTGCGGCCCTTCGCCTGCACCCCGGACTCTCCTGCCGCGAAACAACTTAACTGTGTCGCATGCGCATGGTTGGGCGTTGCATCTACAAATGCCTATTCCTTTCTAATAGAAATGGCCAACAGTGTGGCGTGCAATTTGTGCAGGCGTGATGAGACACTACAGCGCCTCTTGTGCCACTGCCCATCCTTTGACGCTCAACGATATGCTCTCAGCTCTCGGAGGAAAAGATCCTGGCACCACGCAGATCCGATGCATTCTTGCATCCACAAGGCCACAAAAGCCCTTCTGCATTCTTGAAGGTGAGTGGACTGTATACGAACGCTTGTGACAGCGGACATTCCTCTGCGAATATTGTTCACCAATGACTGACTCTTCGTTATTTTTCTTCTCTTTCTTTCTCATCTATTTTTCCCATTTCTCCCTTCTCAAGTGTAGGGTCGTTAACCGGGCACGTCCTTTGTTAACATAGCAACCACTCCTTCATCTCTTTCTCTCTCTCTCTGCCCCTCTATTACAAAATAGAATTTTAGCTGCACGGCTAATCGCATGCGTCACGAGTGGAAATTGGGGCGGGAGAAGGCTGTAAGTTTTGGCACATTGCATTACTGTGAGCACGCATGTGTAGCATGTTCTCCGTTACACAGTAACGCCGCGAATGCGTTTCAGCATGGTCCGTCGTTTTCAGTTCTGATCATATCCCAATGTCGTGGGAGAGGACCTGCCCAGCATTACTTCTCGATAGTTCCGAAAAGAGAGCCGCAAACCTTGGCGAGAGTACTACTACGATACGCCATAACGCTGCACCGGACGCGCCGCGCTCTCGCAAGTATCAATACCGCACCGGGCGTGAAACGATGTTGCGCAGCCTACTCGCCACGCGAAGGAGTCACAACACGCCGAAGCTTAGCTCTCTTGGGAGAACGTAACGCACCTGGGCGTTGTGGCGCTGCTCCTGCCTGCAGTCCCCCGCTGCGCAGAACGCCGTGCAACATTCGACAGTCCAACGGGCGCCGCGGCCTTCCAGACACGACAGGGAAGAGCGTCGTATCCTGTTCTCGCGCGATCTCGCGTTTCGCCTTTCCTCGGTGCGTGTCGGTGGCCAGAAGTCGCACGTTGCTATAGACCGTTTTTTCGTAGGCGCCGCCATATTGCGAACGCAGTGGCGCCGCCTATGGGCAGCGCCATACTGGCTTGGGTGAAAGCGGTCTTTTGCATGGCAGGTATACGCTCGGAGTTAGGTTCTCGCGTTTGTTTTCGCGGTCGTGCGGTCTGTTTAGTATGACGTGCGTCTTCCACGTGGTAAACGGTTCTGTGAGACGTGCTGAAGTGGTTTAAGGCGTCATGGCCGGAATTTCTGCTGGCGTTGAGGTGGACGGAACACGCAGCGCGATGTGTGCGCGCATATTTGAGCCTACAATGAGCGTCGCAGATCAGTTGTGTATTTCTGAATGTTCCAATCACTAGTGTGACCTTATTGCAGTATTATCCTCTGTTTCTAAGCTGCGGTTTATGAGCCATTAAACATGCGCGACGATCGTAACAGCGTGGGTAGAGTTCTGCTACGATAGGAGCTATGCTGTTATACTTTGACAAGCGTTCAAACTGTTCGCTGCAGGTTACATTGCGTGACTACTTGGTTGGATGGATGAGCTTTCCAACCATGGATAAAATAGTTTCGGCTAGTAATAGCAGCATACCTTACAGTCTGAATTAAGCTTGTGCAGCAAAGCGATCGTTTACGAACTGTGCGAGCGTCCTAAGCAGTAGTAGGTGCTGGATTACAGATATCTTTGTTCTATATACCGCATGGTCCAAGCATACGGCATCAGCGGTTACATATTTATAAACGTTGTGCGGCGTTAGCCAGTTTCCTCTTGCTTTTTAGAGTAAGAGGATGATAACCGATTTCTTTTTCGGTTGTGTTCATTCATTTCTCTACGACGCAATCACACGTATTACAGAAATATTGCGCTGAAAAATTGTCATCGCATTCTTTTTATGCGAACCCTCTCATATATTATGACTGTATACAGGGCAAAAAGGTAATGCCGAAGCACACAGCTTACATGTGTATCGTGCTGGCTCACCAACCGCATGTGATCGCTGGGTTGAGCAGCGCCATGGGCCTCATACAGCAAGGCTAGTGTAGACATATGGTAATTTCATGCATACTAGACTTGCAATGCGCGAGACCTATGCCAGTGTATCACAAATATTTGATAGCGCCTGTCGCTCAGATGTTTCATGGTTGCCTTAGGTTGGCCATGCACGAGGATGCGCTCTTATGTTTTACGTTTTACTCCGTACGCCAATCGATCAGACAGTGAGCTGATTTAGCATTTAATGCTGGTAATGCAGAGACGCCGGTTTTCTTTGTTGAATTAAAATCGATATAAGCAAAATAGTAAACAACACATACACGCACCGCGACTGATAATGTGCGTACACCGCGGCTGATTATGCGCGTCACATTATTGCGCCCCCAAGACATATTTCTGCCTACAGTATAATTACTGATGCACCGAAGGGCTTCCTTGACGACCTCATATGAACGAACATGGCTTAAATTTGACAAAGTACCATCTAAAACATTTCGAACTCGTTCCGCAGCACGCGACAGCAATACTTTCAAGCAGCGCCGCGCCGGATCGCCCAAGCCAGAGAGGAGGAAAGGCTCTCCGCGCGCCCTATCCTCCTCGCCCGATGAAACGGTCTATACGCTGTAACCAAAGGACTCCGGTCCTTTTGTTACAACGCGAACCTGCGCGCTCGGTCCAAGCCTCTTGAACGACCTGGCGACCGCGCTTTAACCGCAGACGCCTGCCAAAAGTTCAGTCAACTATTTCAGCCAGATGAGATCTTTCACCAGGCTGAAACACGGTTTCAGCCGACGCAGCATGGCGCCCACGAAGTGAAACTTTTCTTTAATTAGCTTCTCTCACAAAATGTCAATAGAATTTGGAGTAAAGCGCTCATTTTCCGATTTTTCAAGCTCACCTTCCGCATTTCAAGCTTTTGTGAACGTCAAGAAAGCATCTGAAGTGCTTCCAAGTTAATAGAACCAAGCCAGCCGCGCAAGCAGCCAAAATATTCCTATAATCAAGGAGCATCAAATATCGCCGTGGATAACGGCGCTTGCACGGTGCATTGGTGGAGCAAGCGTTACGAGGAGGTTAGCAGTATAGTTAGTGCATATGCTACCAAAGGCTACCTTTGGTAACATATACAGTAACTCTAGTTAGCAGCGAAGGCAGCCGAAGTGAGCGCTCGGCGTTCCTCGAATACGCTCCCTTCCTACGGGAAACGCGTTCGCGCAAGGCTGCCGAGATCAAGGTCCCTGGCCGTGCGCACCACTCACGCCGGACCCAAAAATAGTACACGCCGCCAACATCTGCTCCGAACGCGACAGGCTTCGGCACGATTCAAAAAAGGCGAGGCATTTTCGGCAGCGACGGTGCAACAGACCACGAACGCCTGCGTGCTAATAACTGCTCATCACGAGGAGTGAATCGGCTTTAATCCTCGCGCATTCAATGAAGTCAGAGAGGCAGCGACAATGACTGGTGTCTAGCCACCCTCAGCATGCCGTTCGTGACGTAAGCATCGAAGTAGCCTATCGTTGCAGCACCGCTGGCCCCTGAATTCTTCGTTTTCCTAATCCTTTTTTCTCTCTCATTTATCACATCCCTTTGCCCCTCCCCCAGTACAGGGTAGCCAACAGGGTAGCCAACCGGAGTTAATCTCTGGTTAACCTCCCTGTCTTTTCTTCGTCTTTCTCTCTCTCTCTCTCTCTCTGGCCCCTGAAGCTGTCTTTTAAACAACGTGTGCACGGCCTGTATAACGTAAGGATTCCTTTCACTCGATTATATCCTTGTTTTGTCATCAACCGTTCATCTCGAAGATGACATTGACGGAGTGCCGCTCAGACCACTGAACAAGCGCGAAATGGAATACCTGTAGGAAATAACGCGAAACAGACATTAAATAAACTGAAAATTTATTTGAATGGAAACCACAAAGATTCTGTCACTTAAACGACGGAATTTTTTTCTATTAACCGTGAAAGACATAATTTTCCTTGATATTAACAGAATTGGTCCCAATAGGGTAAATACAAATTTCTGTCATAAATAGCTTGAGCGCAGCAACTTTTGTTCGTTTCTTTATAATCCTGAATTAATATATGCGTGCAGCTTCATCGCCCACGTACGTGTACACAGACAGATCTGATATGAGTCAGCGAAGCAGCCAGCCACAGAAAATTTCAGGAAAACTACAGAAAAACTAAGCAACAGAAAACCGAAGAAAACAGAAAGCGTACGTGACTAAAATTGCCGAACTCAGTTCTTTTTTTTACTTTTTTTTCACTCAAATATTTTTACAATGTAGCATTGGAATAGATTCGTTACATCATCTATAGGCCCAGAACTCTTGTTGCCAAGAGTGACTGTGTGCAACTTATCTGCTTCCACAATGGTTTCGGCCGCAACATAACCTTCGTAACAGTTTTTGTCCTTAAAAGACCGTTTACAGTTCGTTGCAGTTGCACACAGTGCCTCAAGATGTCGCTACTAAAGCCATTGTTCGCTGTGCTCACCTGCTCTAACGTCGCAACTACCCACCTCGATAGCTAAGCGACTATGGCTTTGCGCTGCTAAGCTCGAGGTCGCTGGTTCATTCGACCGCATTTTCATGGGGGTAGAATACAAAAACGCTCATGTGTATTTAGGTGCACGCACAAAGAACCCAAAGTTGTCAAAATTATTCCGGAGTCATCCACTTAGTCAATTAGATTACGGTTTTGGTGCATAAAACACAATAATTTTATTTTTATTTTAACTAACGTGACATCTGACGTAAATAGAAACATCCAGTTACGGTGATTTTGCTTATTGAAATAATTATTCCTGCGTTCTTTAGCACGCTGAACTACTTCACGCGCTACAGGAAGCGCAGAGATGCGCAAGACAGCCACCACATTTACACGGTCAAAAGTCACCAGAGTTTTTGTCGGTGATAAAATGTAACTAACGGCTATAAAATATATGAACAGCAGCCTTGTTGCCGCTATCTGCTACAATCAGGTTTTGTGTCGTTTGCTTTGTAACTGGTGGCGTCAACAGCTAATACGCCGTCACTGTCGGACAGTGAGGGCGACAGAAAAAAAAAAAGAGAACAGGCTGGTTTGAAATGCGGGCATATTTTTTAGGGATTCTGGCTGCTTGCTCTTTCTTATAGAAGCACGTGGAAACAAGCGACAAGATACGGATGAATGTATTATTCCCTGCTGCCGTAAGAAATTGATATTTTGCTCATCAATGCGATCCTCATGTGACTTACGCTTTCAGAACAGTTTCAAAAAAAAAGAAAAAAAAAACCAGACGATCCCACGCACTGTGGGAATCTATGCAGGTGAAGCTTTCTATGCTGTTTGTTTTGATTGACGATGATTAGAGGTGGTGTTGACTGTGAATGTATAATTTTTTAAGCGTTTAGTCCTATACGAGAGTGGTGAGTTGATGTTAAACGATACATCGCGTGCACCAATGCTGTTTGTTTGTGCAGTACACAAAACGCCCTGGGAGACGTGTTCGCTTGATGCGTTCTTGTGCGCCATTGTTCATGATCTCTGAGCGTGTTGAGCATTACCATTGCGTCACATGGCACATCACATCGTGGCAGAAGGGTTAAACTTTAGATGCATTATGGGGTTGTACGTGCCAAAACGACGATCGGATTATGAGGCACGCCATAGTGGCGGACCCCGGATTAATTTTGAGACCTTGGCGTTTTTTAACGTGCGCGAAAATCTAAGTGCACCAGTGTTTTTGTTTTTCGCTGCCAATGTCGCGATTGTACCCGCAACCTCGAGCAATGCCATATCGATCAAGCTACCGCACCGCGCACACAAGTGTCGATTTGACGTGCAACCGCTTCCGCAGTGTCGCCTGAACCCTGCAGTGTTTTAATGCGGCTTTGAGTGCGCACGCATTGCGTCAGTTGCCCAATTGACATATTTGCATGGCGTTTATTTTTACGACGTAGCAGAAGCGTAACTTACCATACCTTCAGTTTGTCCGCAACCGCTGTTTCCTTCTCTTATCACGTCATCTTTTCCCTCTCCCTCCCTCTCCCGCTCTCTTTCCCTGTACGGGAGCTGCGTGAGTGGCAAGGCTTGTTCACTTGTTTCGCGAGTGCGTCAGTTCTACCCATTCCCTGCCTCCTTTCCCCTTTCTCTCTACAGTTCTATCCACGTCCCCTCTGGACTTGCACGTTATAGAAAGGTAAGTGCTGCAGTTTCTGCAATGCTTTCGATGGGGTTCATGGATAATATAGCTGTCAAGAGTCTAATGTGGCGATACCAGGGAGCTGCAGAGGGCATTGTGCACATGCCAAGCGATGGACAGATCAAAACGAGTTGCTCGCGTCGAATTTCCTGTCTTCCACGCTCCTGCCATGTATGTACACGCTCTGAACAACCCCCGACACGGCGTGCAAGGAAACAGCAGCAGCAGCGCAAAAGTCGAAGGAAGAGGCAAAAAAAGCTTCGGTTTAGAAGTTTCGCGTTAAAAACGCGCGCCAAACGTAGCGTGGCCTCATGGCGTAGGTAGCAACGCTAGCGTATGGTGTTTTTTTCCTCCATGGTCGAGCACGGCTCCTTCACATGTCCCGAAGATGGGAGGTGGTGGTCACGTGTTACTGCAAACCACTGAAACAGCCACCTCCGAAAGGTGGGCGCGCGTCGCGGCGGCCATTCTTCTCTCCTTCACGGCCGCCTCGCCCACCTCTTAGCCGCTCGCACGAGCCTCACCAACCGTTGGCATAAGCAACGTCACAACCGTCGCCTGCGCCGCCGCATCGCATACCTCGATCGCGAGATCGAGCATCACACAACTGTGCTCGCCCGCCAACAGTGGGAGCAGCTTTGCTCAGGGATCTCCGGTCAGTTGGGCTGCAAGCAATCGTGGCATCTCCTCCGCCACCTCCTCGACCCTGCTTCCGCCAAGTCAGTCGCTCGGCAACAATTACAACGCATTGTCCGGGCCTACCCCGGCGACACACCGTCGCTGATAGCAGACCTGGCCGCCAAATACCTCCAGCTGACACCCCCTGGCACCTCTTCTCCCCCTCTCGCGTCCTACTCCGGGGCCCCCAACCCCGAACTAGATGCCGATATCACGGAAGCTGAAGTCTACGCGGCGCTACACAAGCTCCGCACCACCTCTGCCCCCGGTCCAGATCGCATTCCCAACAAACTACTCCGAAATCTTGATGCCCCTTCGGTCCTTGCCCTCACTTCGTTCCTGAATGAGTGCTGGCGCTCCGGCAACCTCCCCCAGTCGTGGAAACACGCTCGCGTGGCTTTCATCCCGAAGCCGGGCAAGAAACTCACAATCGAGAACCTCCGGCCCATCTCACTCACATCGTGCGTCGGCAAGCTCATGGAGCACGTCGTCCTAGCTCGCTTGCAAACGTACACCGACGCTCACCACCTCCTTCCCCACACCATGATTGGTTTCCGCCCCCACCTCTCCACACAAGACGTCCTCTTGCAACTCCACCACGACCTTCTCGATCCGCCCACCTTCTCGGACACTAAGGCTCTCCTTAGCCTCGACCTTCACAAGGCGTTCGACAACGTCTCCCATTCGGCTATTCTTACCGAACTCGCCACCATCAACCCCGGCTCTCGCACCTACCACTACATTCGCTCCTTCCTCACGGCCCGCACGGCCGAAATCATCGTGGGAGATCTCTCGTCTCCCACGTATGCGCTTGGATCTCGTGGCACCCCTCAGGGCGCTGTCTTGTCGCCTTTCCTTTTTAATCTCGCCCTTCGCTCACTTCCCGACAGGCTCGACCGTATCCCCGATCTGAAACACACCCTGTACGCGGACGACGTAACTCTTTGGGTCACGTCTGGCTCCGACGGGCACATTGAGCAGACGTTGCAACGCGCAACTGACGTCGTCACAAGTCACGTGCACGCGGCCGGTCTCGCTTGCTCGGCGGCCAAATCGGCCCTCCTCCTCATGCGGCCCCCCGACCGGCGTCGCCACAAGACGCCTCACCCCACCATCACGATTCACGCCAATTCCACTCCCGTTCCCGTCGTCTCGCATCTCCGGGTGCTCGGGCTGATAGTACAGTCAAACCGCCATAATGCTCACACCATCGACCAGCTCTCGCTTTCGGTTCAGCAAACCGCGCGCATGCTTGCTCGTGTCCGAGCGCGGCGCATGGGCATGCGCGAACACGATCTCCTCCGCCTAGTGGACACTTTCGTCGTTTCCCGTCTCACGTACGGCCTTCCTTATACTCGTCTTCTCAAATCGGAACGCGACAAGGTCGACGTCCTCATCCGCCGTGCATACAAGACTGCTCTCGGCCTTCCCCCCAACGCGTCCACGGCACGTCTCCTCCGCCTGGGAGTCCACAACACGCTCGACGAACTGATCGAAGCTCACCGCACCGCTCAGGTGCAACGCCTTCATCGTTCGCCGACCGGTCGCTACATCCTCTCTTCCATCGGTCATGACACCTCTTCTCACCCGCCAGACCTGGTCTCACTACCGCATGCTCTTCGGGCAGCCTTTTCTATCAAGCCGCTACCCAAGAATATGCTCCCGGGACACCACGACGCCCGTCGCCAAGCCCGTGCGGCCATGCTTCACGCCAAGTACGCCGACCACCCGGCCATCGCCTACGTGGATGCGGCCAGATACGCCTCGCCCGGGGACGCCTTCGCAGTCGTCTCCATCTCGCCCTCCTCGGTACCCTCGGCACCCTCGGGGCCGACAATCACGGCCGCCACCGTTCGAACGCCCTACGTCGTCGAGGCTGAGGAGGCAGCCATCGCTTTAGCCGCCACCTCGACCAACGCCAGCGTCATACTCTCCGACTCCAAGCACGCCATCTCCAATTTCGCCCGAGGTCTCGTCTCGCCTTCCACCTTACGGCTCCTTCGCCCACTTCTACTGGAGGACGAGCCGTGTCACATTGAACTGGTCTGGGTCCCCGCCCACTCGGGTCACCCTGGCAACGAGTCGGCTCACCAACACGCTCGAGGATTCGTCGACCGAGCGGTGGGCCCCTCCGCGTTGGACGCCCCGGTGCCGGAGCCCCTGGTCACCTACCACGACATTACCCAGCACTATCGCCTCGAACGGTACGCCTACCCACCTCCACATGGCAGTCTTCCCAAGCGGTCCGAGATCGCCTGGCGTCGCCTCCAGACCCGCACCTTTCCGTGCCCCCTAGTGTATTCGCACATCCACCCTGGTGTCATTGATCCACGCTGCTGCCTGTGCGGCGACGTTGCCTCCTTGAACCACATCCTCTGGGGCTGCCCGGAAGATCCCCCGCCCGCCGACCTCGTCTCGCCACCCCCCACCGACGAACAATGGGAGGCTCTTCTCTCCAGCACCGACCGAGACATCCAAACACGGGTCCTGGCACGAGCTGAAGACTCCATCGTGAAGCACAACCTGGAAGCCTACGTAGCTTAGCCTCCCTTATCCCTTACCCCTTCTAATAATAAAGTTGACACTCACTCACTCACTCTCCTTCACGGAGCGCTTTCTGGACACGGGATGAACCAACACCTCCTAGACTAGAAGGCCGGAGTGCTCGGCGAGTGACGTCACGGGCAAGAGGCCATCGGTACGCTCGGGGATACGGGTTCAGTGAAGGGATCGCGGCTTGGTTCACCTAGCAGCCGTATGCTTTTATTGACCACTCCACACGTTTTCTTCAGTCGAAACTGCGGGATGAGCAGCAGGCACCTAACAAACCATTTATTTAGAGGCACAGATACAAAGCAGCTTTGTAAAGCTTGTGCATGTATTGATGCCAGAAGCTTTTGTAGCATCGCGCTTTGTCGTCTTTGTAATGTACGTTTTTTGTGAATTATTATTTATTATACCCCATACTTCATACCTATTACTTCAAGTAAATTGAATCCATAAAAACCTCTCCTTCCGTATTTTGTACTTGTGGTTTTTACGGCACGGCAATGACGAATGTAATGCACTCGATTAGCTTCACAATTGCGTATGAACAATCCTATTGGGGACACATGTATTTATTACAATCTAGATTATCGTCAAACGAATAATCTTGCTTTCGACGCACTAATTACCGCAGTCCACTAATTTACAACAACTCAAATGAGTTTAGAAATGGGATATAAAACATTTGTCCAGCTATTTACACGAAAACAGCTGCCCTATTGCGCAGAGTTTCAGCTTTTCTCTTCCTTGCCTTAACATTGGCATCCAATATTTTGTCATTCATCTTGCAGCAGTAGTTTTCAATAAAATATTCGCCCTACACCACAAAAGGTGCCTTAACACAAATTCAGATTTATGTCTATCCTCGCAGGCGTCGAACTCTGAGGAATCATCACTTTCTGTAAATGCACTTGCTGTAATTGAGCTATTAACTTTCCGTATTTTTCAAAGGTAACTATTTAAAGAAGTTCTGAACATCTTACCCTGGAGTGCGCTAATACAATGAAGTCTGCACGTGGTACCACCCTAATCCAGGCACTCTGGGCTTCTTCATATTGCGGAAACTTGAAGAAATTATTTTTCTGCCTTGATTTGTACATGTAATTGCTCCGGCAATTGGGCACGCAGCACTTAATAGGCATATCTTGGCATGGCACTCCACATTCCGGGGCAATGAAGACTCGCGGTACACACAATCGCAAGCACAGCACAAGTGTTGAGACTACATTCACTGGTCACGTCTAGAAAAAAATGTGCGTTCGGAAGCATGCAATAGCATGGCCGAGCATGCCGGGACTTGTTTAACCCCGAAGCTATTCAAGGAGTGGCAGGGCTCCTGGAACTAATTGAATTGTTGTCGCCGCTTTCGTCCCCTCGGTCTTCTCCGAATAGGCGGGATTAACCATTGTATATCTTCCGCGCTTCATTTTCAAAACTGGTGCGCCGCTCGTAGCTTCGTAGCACGCTGCACGGAACTTCTATGTTGGCCTCTTGTGCGTGACGTCGCTCAAGGGGAGAGGGTCAGCCAGAAGGCCTTAAGTTCTCTAGAGGGTGTTGGATGAACGCCGTCCCCTGCTGTCGCTTTTCGCGGAATGTGGCGGCCTTTCTCTCCCCACGTTTAGCTTTCGGAGAGTGCCCCTTGCGACCACTGCAAGCCGGGATCGCTCTATCCACCCTACCGGGATGACTGACCGACCCGCGCGACAATGATACCACGTGACAAGCACCTGCGTTTTTCGTGACGAGTGCAGAAGCCCCGTCCAACACTCCCGAAGCCGCGCTACGTCTTCTGGATGCGCCTTTGAATGTGCGTTTTAAATTCGCTGTATCGAAAGATAGTCTAGTTTATGATTTGTTGCGTGTTTCAGGAATCGCAGCCTCATATCGCGAACATAAAGTGGGCATCTGTTTGATAAATAAATACATAAATAAATAAATCAGACGGAAGGTTTTGTAGTTGTCAGTTGTTTTTTCATCTCTCTTACTTTTTTAATGTCGCTTTTAGGGGTACAGACTTGAGCTGAAACACCGGGCTTATGCCCATGGCGATAGTTTCAGAGCTTCCCCAAAATTAAATTTTCAGTGGCTGGTGAATGGCTCCGGTCACCGAGAGCGTCCTATGCCACGACGCCATGCAGACAAGTCGTGATGCACAATAGAACAGTCCGCTGAGCGGTCGCGTGCACACCGAGGCCCGCCTCTTTGACGCCCATTGAAGCGTGTTGGGCCGACCGCCAGCGTAATAAAGGAGCCCTAAACGCGCAAGGAGGTCGCCAGCAAAGATTCCCGCGCCAACCACACGGCCAATAGAGTCAGCCACGAATGGACCGAACGAGCAGCAAACGGTGCCAGGGCTGCCGAAAAAGTAGCGCGGAATCTGCCGCGATTGGCACCAATTGGCCACCGCTGCGACGCGCTGTCGCCCGGGCCGCGGACGTTCTGGCCTCGCGAGGAGTTGCGACGTCTTCTCAACTTCCTAATCCAGGAGATTAAGCCACGTGGTGAGATCGGCTGCGACGGCACCGCTAGCTTCAACGTCAGCGAAACTTGAGCATTTATTGCTGCACGTGACACGGTATAAAGGGCGTACAGAGTCAGCCCGCACTTTCGCCGCCTCGCGCGCACCGCCCCGACAGGTGCACGAACTTTCGTAGAATAATGTATTTTTCTAATCGTTCGCATGCCAAGCTCATTAGTGCAACTAATGAGCTTGGCCTGCGGGTAATATTTCAACTCAACATTCGAGTCAGCCCAAGTGAAACGACTTGGGAGGTTGCGTGTACCTCCGTAAGAGCGCGTTCACTGAAAACTCCATCTCGCGAGAGCACGGACACAAACTTTCGCGCCTGCTTAGGCACACTTAAGGTTGCCTGAATATCATAGAACAAATGCACCATAATCAGTCAAGTATGACACAGCTCCGATCTTGGTTATTGTTTATGCAGCGTGAGTAGGGCATCGCCACACAAACACCCCTTTTACGAGTATTCCCTATGCTCAAATTCTATACATCTTGCCACTTGGCAACTATATATATATAGCGACCTCAGTGGCATGCGTCACAACCCGTTTCAATGGGGATGCTCGCTTTGCAAATTGCTTTTCTTCACTTACGATTTGTTTCCTTAACATATTTTTTTGTCTCTTCTGTTTTCGTATACCACAACCTGATCATTTTTCTATCCCCCACATGATGTTTCTGCCATCAAGTGAAGCTATCATATTTTTTTTTTTGCACCTCGCTGAATAACTTACTCAATCCTTTTACGAAATATTTGGCGTTATCATTTTTGAGAGCCTGATCAAACCTAAAGCCACCTAAGCTGTACCGAGGCCTGATACGAGATGATGAATTACAGAGATTGCGTGGTAAAGGAGGTAAGGAAAGACACTGAGGCGAGCCACAGATAGTGAACCAACCTCCCTCTCAGCGATAAATTAGTGTCGTGAATTTCCAGACTAGCCTGAAAAAATATTGGATGATGAGTGCCTCATTATACGCGCAGACTTCGTGCAAGGGCACCCACTTAGTTACAGTGGCGGTCAAACATAAGATTTTGATGGAGTTTGTGCGCCGCTGATTGACAACCTTTGAACGACACAGTACTTCACGCCACAATTCACACCACCACAGTACTTCACACCACAAGAACTTCCAGTAAGCAAAGCACCCTCACTGTAATGTTCTTGACTGCACAAACGACTGACAGCATAGGTCAGCAAGATACACAGAATTCACTCGCACTCACTCACAAAATGCATTTTTTTGCTTAGGGATCGCTCGGACTCACACTGACCAAATTTTGTTGAGTCGGACTCACTCGGACTCAGACTCACCAAAATTCTATTCAGCCAGACTCACTGAAACTCACTCACGGGTCTATCTAACTGAGCCGGAACTAATCGACTCATGAGTGAGTTTCCGTATTTGGCATCAAAGTATCATCAGTTAACAGAAGCGCTCTTGAAAATCACGTGCAGGGACATATTTGAACTTTGCAGACAGCGCGGTCTCTTCTGGAACAGAATGGAGGGAAATAATGCGCGATTTTTTTCCTCCCTCGGGTCACAGATAGGCGACCAGAAATGAGCGGGTCGCGGGTGTACACTCGGTGAGCCTGAAACATGGCTTTACCAAGGCTGCCCGTCCGACTCCTGAGCGCCCATCGCAATCGTCAGCCTCGTACAGCCTACATACGCCAGCACCATTCGAAGCTCACAATGGACAAATTTACGTGCTACCTCACGGCTGAAGAGCGACCAAGTCCCCCACGAGCGATCAAGTCTTATCTGACGCGTAGTGCACATCCGCGAGTTCTCTGCGACACTGCGCGAGCATGCACGCGTATGGCAGCAATCGGGGCATTGCAGTCAGCCTCCTCCTGCGCGTGTCAGCAATTCGAAATAGCTTCGCCAGCTTTGTTTCGGCGCGGTTATTGCGCCGAAGCCTAGTTCTCGAAAGCAAACGTTTTTGCACAGACCTTTTCGGAGACAGGCGGCCCATCCTTTGAACTGCGACCAGGTCATTCTACGAGGCTCCCGCATGGCGATGCTGAATGCGGCCCCCGTGGAGCACACACATGCCAGGCGAGTCGGCGACAGGACGCGCTCGTGCGGCGTCGCGCGGCTTCTCGGGCGCCACGTGCGCGCAGTTGGAGTGTCGCGGCTATCGAGAGGACGGTGCCCGAGACTCCAGCTGGTCACTGGCGAGCTCGGCTGGAGGCGTTCGTCTCGCGGCGCCACCGAGATTCGAAAGGGCTGCTGCTTTCTCTCTCTTCGAGGCCTCCCGTCCTCACTGGGGAGAGGAGGAGGCCGTCTTCCAGATGCGCCGCTTCATTGCGAGCACCGGAAGCGGCGAGGAGGGGGCGTTCGGAAGTGGTCCCATATCCGCTGCCGCCGAGAGCCCCAGACCGAGCCCCCCAACCTCCCCCTCTTTTGGCGGCCCCCTCTGGGCGAACGCCTCTGCTCAGCTATACTCCCTCCCCCCTCCCAGGAGGTTCTTTCGCGCGGCGGACACCGCCCCTGGGCTTCGGCAGCGCATCCGAGCCTGCGCAAAGAAGCGGGACCGTGTCGCGCGGGGCCTGCTCGTTGTTGACACCGGGGCGGAGGGCCGTCGTCCGGCACGCAGAAGCGCGCGCGGGCGCCCAGAGAAAAAGCGAGGCAGGAGAAGTTCAAGAACGACGAAGAGAGAAAAAAGATAATGGGAAAAAGGGAAAAGAAGCCCCTCCCTTGTGAAATAAAGCAACACAACAGCGAACGAAAACGAAAAAACGGATACCGAGCCAGTGATGCCGCTGGAGACTTGCTGTCGCGCTCTCTTTTAGATGACTCTTTTTTTTTTTTGTTCTCGTACGGTAGTTCAATGAAAAGCAGAAGTGGAGTACTACGAAGACTGGGAGCGGTTTAAAGAAAAGCCGCCCATTCTGCAACGGAAAGAAACAAAGTCGTACGACAAAGGAACGCAAACGACAAATGCGGAGCTATTTCTTGTGAAACTGTCTATACAGGTGCAAACAGATCGCCACAGTTTACGCGCTACATTTTTCATTACCCGACCCCGGTGGCTCAGTGTAGCACAGAACGGATTGCCCTTAGCGTAGAGAGGCAACACAGATGGGCAGGGAAGCCGTTACTGTAGATGCATTCGGTTACATCAGTGTTGTGTTTACATGGCGCCATGACAGTATCTCAATGGCTTTGTCAGTGAGATTGCAAAATAAAGAGTAGGAAAGGTCTGCCCGGAGTGAGTTCATTGCAGGTCATCCATCTCTATAGTTTGGACAGAAAACGAGGATTTTTATTTCAGCTTATAATGTGAAAGTTAATTTACAACGGCACATATATCGCTTTTGCACCTTTTAATTCATTGAATGCATTGTGAACTGTTCTGACCTCTTACTTGTTCCGTTAGCAAAAGCTCATTGTCCGTCGTGAAATTAGCGCACAGTCTATGGCGATGTTGCTAGCTTCGGACGCTCGGAAGGAAGCGTTCGGGAAAGATTAACCAGATAAGAGAGAGGCCGAGCCCGATTTTAGCACATTCTACACAGATTCGCTCTCGGCAGAGGTCGACTACCCTTTGGCGGTCCACTTTTCGAGCGTCCATCTTCATGCTTTTATGCGTACTCCACCCCATATCAGGTACGTAAATTCTACCGATGAATTGCCGCAATTTCATTCTTTCCTTCCCTCCTCTGTCTCCCTGTGATCTTTGCTTTCCCCTTTCCCATTCCCCCGGTGTAGGGTAGCCAACCGGACGTCATTCTGGTTAACCTCCCTGCCTTCTTCTTTTCTCTTTCCTCATCCTACCGATGAATTAAAGTCGTTCACACAGGCCGGTAGGTGTGTGTGTCTCCATGTGTGCGCGTTCCTTTTTCTTTTTTTTTTGCGTTTTCCTCACTGTCATCTTTCTACCCCTATCCCCCATCCCCAGTGTAGGGTAGCAAACCGGAGACTCAAATCTGGTTAACCTCCCTGCCTTTCCTCTTCATTCTCTCTCTCTCTCTACCGACGAATTCGGTGAGTTGAAACTGAGTCACTGACATGGATAGTCGTGCGCACGGAGTGTCGTTTACACACACACACACACACACACACACACACACACACACACACACACACACACACACACACATATATATATATATATATATGTGTGTGTGTGTTATATTATATATATATATATATATATATATATATATATATATATATATATATATATATATATATATATATATATATATATAATGGACAGTGGATAGGATACCTGGATTTGAGGACACTCTCCATTGATTTGAGCGAGACTTTGCGTTAATCAACGTGTCTAATGTGTCGACACATATTGAAAAAAAAATGAGTACAACTAAGGGCAAGAGTCTTACACGGTGCCACACGGCGCACTTTCGATCGCGATCGAGCCAGGTTAGCTAAGCTAATCATGTCATGCCGGCACCCATATACGTCAGTCGATGTCATTTTATATGTCACATAGAGACCATAGAACTCAGAGTATTACCTCACGAACTCGCTTGCGTATAACTGCATTAGCAACCATGACATCAATTCGCTTCTTGAGAAGCCGCTTTGCATCGAAGTCCACGCACTCATGCTCTGCAGATTTGACGTTGCACATGGTTGGCTGGAGAACCAAGAGCGTTGAGTGTTAGCTGTTCTGGTTGCTATTGTATTAGCTGGAGCAAATGGTTTAGCTGGTTTGGTTGAGTGTACAGCTCCGTCTGTCACAGATATCTTTTTTTTTTATAATTGAGCCTTCCCATTTTTAATACGCTTCACCGCATCACAACTTGTACTGTGGCGAAGCTAACTTCATGCAGTGATGCTCCTGGTGCAAAGACTGCTCGTGCTTCTGAGTATAGTGAACATGTCGTTAGGACTTTCTTATTCGCGCAGGCAATCATGTTAATAAAACGATACAGTTCTTCTGGTGTTTAAAACCGATTTGTGCAATTTAAAAAGCCGAACTATGTACTGTGTTTGTGTAATGGCTGCAACGATTAAATGATGATTAAGTATGTAAAACAAAATTATATTTAAGTTGTGACAGAAGCAGGCTGTTGTCGTGTATCTCCCATGCACAGACAAGCACTAATGGTGACTGGGATGTAGCTATACATTTACCAAAAATAAAGCAGAGCTCCAATTAGGAAAAAAACAAAGTTGTATAGCCAGAATGCACATCAAAATCGTAGAAATGCTTTCGGCCAGACTTCTCGATAAGTGCCGAGCATGTCAAGATTTACATAAAGCAAGCAGAGCAATTGCATTTGATTTTTGCGGCAAGTACTAATATAATTATGCAGTCTGCAGTTCTTAGATGCTATATGTAACAAGAAAAATTCCATTAATCTAGAAATGGTAGCTGAAGTAGTTTCAATGTTGTTCTGCATAACCAGGCAATTCTTGGACGAAAATACTAACATAACAGAATAACTAGAAGCAGCAGGCTCCTAATGTTACTCGGCTGCGAATTATTAATCTGTATCGTCATATATCAGTAAGAACATGTAGGCGCAAAAACGGGAAATCAAGAAGGACCGCAGAAAAGTAGGCATGGTTCAGACACACTGACTTAGAACACGGAACACCGGATACACTTTATCGCTTCATTAACATGGTAAACCGCGCAAATAAGAATGTCCTAACGAGATGTTCACTGGAGTCGGTAGCATGAGCAGGCTTTGCACAAGCAGCACCACTGCACGATAGGAAACGTCTGTCTGTACACTACGAACATTTGTATCCACTGTTTAGGAGTACGCACACACGAAAATGGGCTACCGTAGCGACGGTAAAGTCATATGGAACACACAGAGCCAGCACTACGTGCTCGATCAATTGAAAAAACGAAGTTCAACGATGCCGACGAAGCTTCTAATACGCGTCGACCGAGTTGCCGCGATGTTTCGACGTAAGATTGTGGTAGTTTCTTTTTCTTTATTTTTACTTTATTTTGCTCCCCGCTCCACCACCTCTCTCGACCTCAAGTGTGCGCCGAAAACCGTCTCCCGCTGAAAACGGTGGTAGGTAAGAGCGATAGCGATTATACGCCGGCATTAGTGGGAGGCAGACGACAAGTGTGGCCGTGCTGTAACAAAGTATAGTTTTGTTTATCAAATCCGTTTTCCTGCGATTCATGCATTTCGAATTGTTAAATGATTTCTGCGATAACAGCTACATGTTTTCGTGGTTTACTGCCCAACTGCTTTGGTGTTTAACCAGTCAAAACGAAACCAATCGGATCGAAACGAAACGACGCATTTACACGTGATACGGAGTTCAGCGTGCTGCCGTAGCCACGCGTGCGTTTTTGATTTCCGAGGCATGGAATAATGCGCGAGTGTCTAATAATATACCAACTGACATTTTAAGCAATAATTATGCTGCACTTTATAACAGTCGACTTACGTACAGTAATCGCATAGAATACATCCTAAGTACCAAGATTTCACCGCCAGGTGTCGCTACTAACTGGTTTTTGAGACTTTCTTTGACAATTTAAAATTATAATTCCTACTTAAAATACGAACAGCGCGATGGAGTCTATCACTTTAAATCATGTTCATTCCATTTCCATCAACATGTCAACACATTCTGGCCGGTTGTCGGTTTATTTAATCATTTTTACACCTAGAGAGACACCCCAAGCCCAGAATCCAAATAATGTTTAACACGACTTCATATTCTTGTGACCAGAAACCAGCCCTCCAAGCACCAGCAGGCGTTTTAGGCACCACAGACGGAGCATCTGAAGCAGCCTTTTAGGCGGTGAAAGAGCGAAAATACACGCTACAAATGTTGCAAGAAATGGCGATAATTTTAAGCCGAAAAGTGCGCAACCTATATGTGAGCGAACGTGTTGACAGAATACTGATTTCTGTTGTGAAAAATGTGGCGAGATTGCATAAGGCAGTTGGTGCAAATAGCTGGTAACATCGTAACATGGCGGCTATTTGCTTACGTCCCAAAGTGCTGAATGAAAAACGAGCAGTGATAATATCCTTAATAGGTACGTACATGCTGTTTTGGCTCCAGTGACCAAAATAAGCCTAACTCTTAGGTACTAACCTCCAAAATAAGCATTTATAGGAATTATAAAGCCGTAGTTAAACCATTGATTGTACCTTAATTAATGCTTGTATGTACGTAAGAGAAAAGGAGGAGGATGTAGAAAAAATAGTAAACGTCTACAGTCTGGTTTCTGAGAAAGAGCGATGGTGAGCAAAGTTGGATACAAAACCTTTGAAGACAGGTGGTCTGTGTCAACGAGATTTATCTTGGAGCGCACAAAAGACAAAATGCCAGGGCGGCCGCGACACAATGAGCTATACAAGCTCTCTTGGTAAAAAAAAAATGGCTGTGGCTTAGGTAAGGTTAAGCCCAGGATGCGAAGCATACTAGCCTTTATTTTAGTTGTTGAACCACTGTTTAGCCTGGTGAACTGCTGTTGCTTGGCTATATTTGGTTCGGCTAGACGAAGAAACAACTCATGCATTACTTCTTCGCCTTCAAGAGTGGAACGCGACAGCGTTCCCGTCGACCCGCCAAGGGGTGTAAGACAATGGGCTACAGGGCAGCGACTACGCGCCCCGCATTGGACGCGGTGAGCGTCGAGCAAAGCAGCGTTCGGCGCGGCAACGAAATGTGCGCCTGAGCAAGAGACGCACGCCTTAGAAACAGCGCGTTTCTAAGGCAACACCGCATTCACTAGAGGCGCTTTTGTACCGCTTTGAAGCGTTGTACTCGTGGCTCAGTGGTAGCGTCTCCGTCCCACACTCCGGAGACCCTGGTTCGATTCCCACCCAGCCCGTCTTGCAAGAGTTGAGCCAAAGCCACTTCTCCTCTGTCGTGACGTCACGGTGTCACGTGATTTCATGGTCACCGCCGCGCCTGAGGAGCTGGGTTGAGCCCTCGTAATATGCTTCGCATAAAAAGCATGAGCTTTCTTTCTTTTGGCTCAGACGGCAAAAGTACAAACACCTTCCCCCCCCTTTGTCGTTTAATATTTGTTTCGATGAGCTCTCTCTCCCTTCCGCCTTCCCTAGATGTTCCGTCAATACTTTTCATCTGGTCATGAAACTTCCCCGAAAGTCTCATATAGGAACAGAAGGTGGCACCAGAGGCGCTGGCGTAAGTAGAAGAGGAAGGAAGTAGAAGAAAAGCTAGTCAACGTAGAAGTGAAGCTGAGGGCCACCATTCCGCTAAGCAATGGTGAACGCCTCAATGCGAGCAGCGCGAATGGTGATGGCTCCGAAGTGAAAACAGCTAAGCAAGCCGAAACCACCATGCCGGAAAGCAGTGGCGGAAACGACAGTGGAAGTCACCGAGGGGTCACTACTGACGTGCCGGCCGCGGAAGAAGACAACAAGGCAAAGGGCAAGAGAAGGACAGGAGGGGAGGGCATCGCTGCATCAGGTGCAGGTTTCGGCGGCGAGGAGGAGGAAAATCGTCGAGTTGTCATTGTTGGGGATTCCAACATGCGTAAAGTAAAACCGGCGATAACAGAAGGGTTGGTGCAGGCGAACGAGTCCAGGTTAGCGCACTTAAGGCAGAAAGCCGTGGCTGGGAGTAGCTTACGTATGGAAAGGTAGCGATAGCAGAGATAAAAATAAGGAATTGATTGATTGCATTAGAAGCGACATTAACGAGTTCCAGAAATCGGGCCAGCTAGATGAAATTAGTGGGACAAGTGAACGCGCACGTGGGTGATTTAGACGGATATATTGATTACAACGGTTCTCTAGTGCTGGATCTAGTGTGATGAATCGGACCTTATAGTAGTAAACAGGTAGAATAAGTGTCATGGACAGGTAACGTGGCAATGCGGAAACAGGCAGTCATGTACCAACTACGCCTTAGTCTCGAAAATGGTCTACGAACAACTATACCAAATGATAATAGACGAACATGGAAAAAAACAGCCTGAGTAGCGATCATGGTCATTTTAATGATTGAGAGAGATACTAACGCAAAACACGAACTAATAGCATCAGCACATCTAAAAATGAATGAAGAGCAAATAGAAGAGATCGCAAAAAATAACATAGAGAAGAAAATGGGAGAATTTCCTACAGCAGTCTGGGAATATAAGGAACTGGTAGACGCTATGCAGCAGGAAATAAGACAGACACGGCACAAGAATTGTTGGATTTGAAAGAGAAAATCACGTAAGTGGGGGAACAAGGAAATTAAGTAAGCTATAGAAGAGTGTAAGCAGGCGTCTAGGGATCATCGAGAAGAAAAAAGTTTGGATTACACGAAGAAGAGATGTTCCTTAGATGGAACAAATACCGAGAAAAAGGTGGCGAGTGAGCTCGTGCAAGAGAACATTAGATGCGCAAGTGAACGTTGGGTGCGCAACATTCGCAAAAGAGACAAAGGCACCACAAAAAGATCCTGGAAACATATAAGAGTATTCGGAGCTACAACACAAAATTCACAAACGGCTGTAAGGGATGAAGATGGTAACATCTCCGAAGTAGACAATGCGCTGCGGTACATTACAGAGGTTATTAGGGATAACATTGGCACGAAAGAAAGCGTAGTTCAGAATCAAACCGATCCTGCAACAACATAGAAGCCTGAGAGATCAAAATTTAGCATAGAAAACTTTCATTGGAAGAAAGCAGAAGATGATGTCCCTAATAACACGCCCACCGTACCCGATGAAATCCCAATACAACTAAACAAATAGCTGGGTGCAAAGAGCAAATCCCTGGTGACTAATGCCGTAGAGCAAGTGATTAGAACGAAGAAAATTCCGGTTGGATGGCGGGAAAGCAAGACGGACCAAGTGATAAGGATAAGACGGGCTCGTACAGGCCAGTTACAGTAACGTCGGTGATATATAGAATGGCATGCAAGCCATAAAATTGGAACTGTCGAAGTGGGTGGAGAAAAATGATGTAACGGGGGAATCGCAGAATGGGGTTTAGGCCAGGCAGACGCTTAAAGGATAATATGTCTGCATTAACTTAGTGCGTGGAGATTTCAGTAGCTCAGAATGGACTTTTATCGGCAGTATTCCTAGATATTATAGGAGTCTATGACAACGTAGACAGGGAATCATTATGGAGTATTCTTAGGCACGAAGGCATAGAGGGCGATTTCGTGGAGATGCTGAGGGAGATATATAGAGACAAACTAGTACAGGTTGTATGGAAAGGTCGAAAAGGTAATTAAATGGCGGGAATTCACCAATGACTGAAGCAAGGATGTCCTCTGTCTTCATTGGCGCAAAAGAAGCTCCATGGACTGATGTATGCAGACGACATAGTGTATACTAGCGAACTATAAAAGAGATTTACAGATACTTGCGAATATCTGTGGCAACGCAACGACAAATCTAGGCCTCAAATTTAGCACAGAGAAATCGGGAATTATGACGTTCAATGAAGAGAAGTAATTACGTGGTGTCAATTCAACAGCATACCCACAGTCAAGCAATAGAAGTACCTCGGCGTATACGTACATAAACGAAGGGAAATACTTACTGAAGCACCCACCAAGGGAATATGAGAATAAATGGAAGCGGAATGCTGCAATTATGAAACACAAAGCGCTGTGGCGCCACAATAAGTATGAGGTGGTGCGTGGAACCTGAAAATGAGTAATGGTATACCAACGCTAACGTTCGCAAATGTCATTCTATGCTTAAAGTCGTATATCTTGTCGGGGTTGGAAGCTAACCAAAGATCGCTACGCTGGCTGGCTTTGGGAGCCCACTGTAAACGCACAAAAGAGGCGGTGCAGCGTGACATGGTTTGGGCCCCTTTTGAAGTCAGAGAAGCACAGAGCAAAGTTGGTGTTGAATGATGACTCAGGAACATGGATGAAAATAAATGGGGCGCTAAAGTGCACAAATATCTAACTAAAAAGCGTAGACACAGAATGGACGAAGAAGTAAGGAAAGTTGGTAACCAAGTACAGGATATTTGAAACTGTAGGTAGACAACCAGGAGTCATCAGAAAGAAAGTGAGAGAGACAGAGACGGTTAATTGGATGCAAAGAATGGAATCAAAAAGGGCCACGGAGATTTACAAGAATGAGAAGAAAGAAATTAATAAGAAAAATTTGTACGATAACACAAAGGGCAGTGCCTTGCTATTTGAGGTTTGAGCCGGTTGCCTAAGGACAAAAACACACCGGTGCAAATATCCAGAACTAGATGAAGCATGCGTATGCTGCAGCAAAAATCTAAAGACCACTCAGCACGTCCTAGTGCAATGGGAAGGGATTCATCCAGTGAGACCCAGGTAACATACACCTTCCAGAAGCGCTTGGGTTTAAAGTGGACGGAAGCGTCAGCCAGTTGGCAGTCGAGATAAGCAGGAGACGTTTAGAGTATTGGTGGAAAAAAAAGCAGGGAAGAGCAGTGAAGAGACGACCGGGTCTCTTACAACCATAACTAGCGGTACAAGGTATATATTGTAGTAAAAAAGAAATGATTAAGAAGATGTATACAAAAAGGCTAGATATATAAAAAAAACGTGTATAGCATACTTCATTAAATCAAGCAGGCTAGGTGACTATGTGTCACCACCCTGTTTCAAAGGGAATGCCATTAAATCATCATCATAATCATAATCATCATCATGTGAACAATCTGTCGCGCCAGATGGCCGGGCTGCGCGATCATGGAAATCTTTCGCGAGGAACGGCGCCTCTTCCACATTTATTTCAGCATGTTTGTAGAGTCCACATGCAACGAGAACTTTTGGCAAAATAATTTTTCATGTGCGGTGCGTCTGTGTTTCAATTATACACCGTCACCGCTTTATGACTGACCTCGCCCCACTCCCGCCTAGTAGCCTTCCTTGGACCAACTGTTTCGTTCGCCTGTCTCTATTTGCACTTTGTCTAGTTAGTTGGGCAAGTCAGTTATACTTGGTTAGATATTTTAGCGTGTTAGTTATTAGTTGATTAGTTAGTAAGTCAATCGTATTTGCTTCGTTATTATAGTTAGATAGGTTATTAGTGAATGATTTTGTTATTTCAGTTCGATAACTTAGTTGATCAGTTGGTTAGATTTGTTAGTTACCTTATTTATTTAGTTAGTTTAGTTGACGTATTACTTAGTTATTACTATGTAATTAGTTTATTGGTTGAATTGGTCTTGTTATTATAGTTTGTTACGTTACTTATGTGTTAGTTTAGATAGTAATGTGTTAGATTAGTTACTAGTTTGATAATTACTTTAGTATTTACCCATTCGTTTGGTTGGTTAATCGGTTGGTTAGCTTTATTAGTTTAGTAATTGGTCGGTAATTAGTAATCAGTTGGCAATTAGTTTAGTAATCAGTTTAAATTCAGGTGGTTATTTTTGTCAGTTTAGTAATTGCCTATTTATTTGGTTAGTTAATCAGTTAGCTAGCTTTGCTAGTTTGATACGCAGGCTTTTTTACGCGCAATTACATAAAAGGGCGATTTCACCTTGCTCTGTAGTCGGTTTCTAACGATGTAGTAGTCCCAGTGTACATTCTGATTTACGAATTAAGCCGCTGTTGCGAACGCAGTTTAAATCTGGAAATGAAACAAGGCGTCGCAGTTGTTTCGAAATTGTTCGCGCTTCTGGACACTGTGCAGAAACATGGCAGCAATGCGCACCTCGTCAATATTCCCACGCCGGCCCTTGCGCAATAGCGAGCGTATGCAGAGACCGCCCGTGGCGTTCGTTCGGCGGGCGCTCCAGTCCGCCTTCGACTTTCGCCAGCGCCGCGGTGCGTCAGCGGTGGGCGCAGCATGAAGCCCTCCAGTAGCATTACGCGGAACAACGTTTCACGACCAGATGAAAAGTATTGAAGGACCCTGCCCTGCATCCACCCACGACACAAGAACGGTGCAAAAGCCTCAACTTGCCCGCTATTGAAAATGCGCAGGCAGGACTGAACAGATGCATTTCACACACTAAGAAAATCTCTCAAGACGCTCGGACCACGAAATAGAGAAATTAACGTGCACTTTATGCGATCAGGTTCCTCTACCGTGCCTGTACGCGGGACTTCAAGTTCTTCTCCGACAGCCCAGAAGCGATATACGTGCAGGTAGACGTTTCGTTTTTACCAGTACTACATGTTTCGTCGTAACGTGTCAACACTGTTTATGGACGACTGTTATTATGAATAGCCCGCCGCGGCAGCCCAGTAGCTATGGCATCGCACTGCTGAACTCGAGGGTTCGATAACGGCCGCTGGGGATGGAATGCAAAAACGCTCGTGTACCGTGCACTGGGTGCACGTTACAGAACCCCAGGGGGTCAGAATCAATCCGGAGCCCCCTAGACTAATAACTAGATAATGGCGTAGGCACGTGAAACCGCACAATTCCTTTTTTTCTTGTTACAAAAAATGAGATGACGGGCACCGAAAAAAAAATAGAAAGAAAAATCGGCTCGGGGGAGGCGTTGACAAACAGCCGAACGTATACACAAGGTAAGAAGACATCGAGGGCAAAATCTTGAATTGGACTAAGCGTAGCCATGGTAACATGATCAACGTCCAGTGTTGTTTCTTGCTCAGAGGCTGCATAATTAAGCGTCAAAACGAGAGAACCTGAAATATTAGGCGTATTCGGAGCTCCAATGCACGGGCTTGTTTTGACAGACGCAAGCAGTGCGCGAAGTTCTCGAGGCTATGTCACAATCACGAGCAATCTGGCGTCGCACCTTACGCGCGTGGCACTGCATGCGTTCGTGCCACGACACGACAAGCATCGCGGACCGCGTGCATGTGGCCCGCAGCGTTTGCCGCCGTCTTCACTGCACCTCCCTTTGATGCCAGCTACCCCATAGTTAAACCCCGGAACGGGAAAGCCAAGCAGCACCTAAAGCGCACACGCTGTGACGTCGCGGGCAAAGGCAAACAAATCTATGGTGATGTGCGTGCACGCGAGACAGCAGCCATTGCGAAATATGGAGGGCGCGCGTCGAAATCTGCACATGCTCGAGGGGGGTGGGGAGGGTGACCAGCGTACCGTGGTTCGGCGCATGGTGAGCTCCGCTTTCCGCCGAGTCTGCCGGGTGCGTCAGCGGCGTGGGTGCCATGTTGCGAGCCGACTCACTCGCCGATCATGCCTTCTCCACGCACGGGCGACGCCGGGCGGCGAGTCGTGCACACTCGGCCGTCTGTAGACTATGGGAGCCTCGCTAGCGGGCCTCGGACTAATGTGCACGCGCGGTGGCGCTCGCTCAAAACCGCGGGCTGCGCGCTCCGGTCCCTCGAACGTATTTTTAGCTCCAGAGCCGCGCGAAGGAAGGGAACAAAAAGAAAGCAAGAAAGCGAGACAAACAAAAAGATAAGTGTGGGAAAGCGGGAGACGTAAACAAAGGTAGCACGTGCTGCGGCAACACCGAGGCAGGACTTCGGGGAGGGACGCCAAGCGAGCAACTTGTAAGCAATTCCTACGAATAGCTGGACTTGGCGGCTGACGAAGGCGACTTCGTCGGATGCGTAAGCGAAGTGTGCCAGCGGAGTGCTTGCCGCCTTCTTCACTGTCAAGTTCAGGTCGGCTGCATTTGTGCGCTGTTGCCGAGGCATCTTGCAAAGTTCAGCAGTGCAGCGTCGTCTCTCCGTCCGAGGTGAAATACATCATAAGAATGACACCAGTGGACACGTTCGCCCGGATACAAGTGAGTGAGCGACAGCTGTTTACGCTCAAGACGAACTTTGCAGGCGTCAGCCTTGTCTCTGCGCCCGTGCATTGACCCCATCTGTTTTGTAATACGGAAACTAGAGGCAGAACATGCTTAGTTTAAAGAGAGCTCACGAAGCTTTTATGCGCTGAGTAAAATACTTAAACCTTAAGGTTGTGGTGTTTACTGTCCAAAAACTGCTCAGTCGGTGATGGCCGAGGGACGCGTAGTGGGGGGATCTGGATTAATTTTTCCCCACCTGGAGTTCTTTAACGCGAACCCAAAACACGGTACACGAACGTTTTTGCATTCCGCCTTCATTAGAATGCGGGCGGCAATCGAACTCGCAACCTTGTGACCTGCAGCGCAATCGCATAGTCATGCACTGAGCCACAGAAGCGGGTGATCCTTAACCTATAAACAAACACCAAAAGAAGTGCTGACACAATATTTCGAAATTGAAATTGACTTGCACACGTGGACACGCTTGGCGTAGTATTAATGGCGAGCAATGTTTAGAACATGCGGCCTGATGGCTTCTAACCACACGACAACATAGACACCAAGGCGCTTTTGTTTACGTTCAGCGAATGCACGCTGAAGCATGGGACGCAGAATGGCTGGCGTGAGCCCCTTCACGCCCACCCCGTAATACCGGAACAATACATTTGCTCCCTCATCCAACAGGCCTCAATGTAAGCCTTTATGCTGAATCTGCCATGTCACTTTGAACGTGGATTTCTTTGTAGAATTTCGATTTTTTAGGGCTAAGTGTAGAATTTCTGAGAAAGAACTTCAGTGAAGCGGAAGGTGTGTGTGTGTGTGTGTGTGTCTATGTATTTTCGGGGTGGGGGAAAGGAGGGTGGGGTGGAGAACTAGTTTGGAGATACAAGCCATGGCTTTGCGAACATAAGCGCCTCTGTAGGTCTATTCGATTCAACCAAGTTTCTCTAGAGTCACTATAGAAAAACAAGTTTCAGAGTACCGCATTCCTTTTCTCGGCGCTGCCTGCCCTCCCAATGGCTCGCGCCAAACACATGGCTTGTCACCGGCATAGCAAGCGCCGGTGCGCAGGCGCTGCAGTGCATGCTGTGGGGGCGCGAATGCCGTGTTCGTTGTTTTGTTGGCGAGCTTACTCGACCATTGGATGCAACTCCCATTGTTTAGGCCTCCCTGTATTCATGCCCGGCGGCTGCAGCCACCTGACCGAAACCAGAAAAACAATCTTTTTCTTTCTATTTTTGCATCGCGGCAGGGAAAGATTACCGGACACGGTAATCGTGCCTTACTTGTGGCTCCATTGATTTCGGCAAAAGAACTTCGTCCCCAACTCGAAACACCCACACGCGAGAGAGGTAAACTTTTTGTTGCCGTTTGCTGCTTCCTTGGCTAGGTTTAGCCTGAACTGTTTAGGTGATGTTTGCGCAACGCACTCTTAATAGGCTGTGGGCAAAATTGCCGCGGGGCGCGCGCTCGGAAAGGCGCGCTTGGCTTCGCAACTACTTGGGAATGCCGTCGAACGTCGTCTTCATGCGTGCTAATATATAAAAAAAAAAGGCTGCATGACAGCGGTGTCGAAGCTGTGAAAAGTGGTAGACGCAGCAATAGGCTAATTGAAGTGACTGGACGGTTTAAAAGAAATCACGTTAACTAAGTGACCCTGCGCCAAAGCACTTAAAAACGTGACGTGTGGTATAGTTCTTTGTGATCTAGTCGACACTGGCAGACAATGACCTAAACTAAGTGGAGAATAACCATTAGTTTATTTCCTCTGACATACACGGCCACTCAACCGCCTCCCCCCCCCTCCTCCCCCCCTCCACCTCCAATCTCAAGATTGTCGTAAAGCTTACAAAACTTTGGCTCATTCTGCAATTTTACATGTTGCATCAAGTTTTACAAAAAAAGAACATTCTGTTCGTGAATGTGTTTTAAAGATATTACAAAATGAGGCGACGCAGGATTGCATAAAAAATAAATTGTGATACTCAAAATGCCATATACTAGAAAGGCACTTGCTCCCAGCAAGTTTCTTCAGGTCCCTGAAGCAGGAAACATCGCCAACAGCAAAATCGCTGAAAAAAGCTCACTGTGATCTAAAAACAATATGTTATCAATTTGTGCTGTTCCAAGTTTACTGCTGCTTGTGTGGAGCGTCGAAAGGTAAATATGCTTTACTGAAGCGTGTGTGATGCAATGATCTATGGGGTGAAGGTAAAGTGCACTGCAATCACTGGCTCCCCTCCGTTCCGCAACGCGAAATGTTGTGTTCGCAGGATATTTATACGCGCTGTAGAGTTCACAGCTTGGCAGGTATACTGTGATGCAGCGCACAGGCGTTATTCCACAATGTCAGTCCGCATTGCAATCGGACCGCCGCAGGGGCTGAGAATCAAACTTGCGACATCGCACTCGTTTAGTATATAGTGAAACTTCGGCAACAAATTGGATTGGATTGAATTCGGTCATGGGGTTTAACGTGCCAAAACCACGACTTGATTATGAGGCACGCCGTAGTAGGGGACTCCGGATAAATTTCGACCACCAGGGAATATTTCACATGCCCTCAATGCACGGGACACGGGCGTTTTTTGTATTTCGCCGAAATCGAAATGCGGCTACCGCGGCCCGGATTAGAACCCAAGACCTTGTACTTAGAAGGGCGGCAGCATAGCCGCTATGCCACCGCGGCTAAGCCAACGCGGCGGGTGGCAACAAATTCATTACCAGTGCTCGACCATGGCAAGAGTTTCAGATGTACATGCGGCAGTCATGTCTTCACGTGGTTATAAGCCAATTTAGATGTAGTGGCAAATTAACGTTTTATATTCATTCGTTTTCACTAGCGCGTTGTTTGCCAAGCTCTTGATACATAGAACGTCGGACAAATAGTCACCAAGTTCGGACAGCGACTCGCTAGCTTACTTGTGCCATGGAGCAACTCAACATAGTCCTATATACTGATGGTTCACTTGGCGCGTTTGGGAACTTCGAAAACTGCGAGCCACCCGCACGGACTAAATTGCCAAAAGAGATTAAATATAGTGATTAGTGATTAGCCGGACTTGTTGGCACGATGACATAGTATTGCAAAGAACGAGCGAAAAAGAAGTGGCGATAAACCACAGAGGCGGCAGCGGCGGCTTGGAAGCCCTATGGAAGCCGCCGCTCCCCGTTGATAGTTGAAGGGGCACCTTTGCGCTACTCTGAAAACTTGGGTTTTCTACTGACTGGAGAAGCTTAGGAGTCACTAGATACTGACTAAGTTTCTCCACCGCTGAGCTCCATCTCCCCAAGCTGGATGACTCGTACTATAAAGAGACATGATATGCAATAAAGTGTGCTTCCTTCCTCCTGCACTTTCAGCAGATATTCCCGGTGCGCTGCACCTATAGGCCCTCGATTCCCCGAGGTAGAGCGGCGCTTCCTTGCACCCACGTTCTCGATTGCACGGAGTGCAAGCCGAGGTGCAGTAAGTGCACTGCACCAGTGAACTTTGCAGCGAGTGGGCGCAGGCCGGCGCATCGCAATCTGCACCACCTGCACATTTTCGTTTGTGATGCCATGCACCTTTTCTGAATCAAACAAACCTTTAATATGCATATTCATGGTTCCATTGTGGACGCGTACCGTGCGTGTCAGCGGCCGACGTCACGGCGTTCTCGGAAACCGAAACTGGTCACACAAAATGACGATGCAGTTATTTGTTCGTTGTGCGCAGGAAGAGGACAGATTTATTGCCATGATTGCCTGGTCAATAGCTACTGATCGAAGGAGAAAAAAACAACAAGAAGAAGGTAGGTTTTTGTGTCAGTACTCCTTTAAGAGTGACGAAAAAACAAACAAAAAGGCTTCCGAAATACTGCTTGGAGGAAGCTGCCAACTATGGACAAAATATAGCCATTCCCGGGGCCCGGTTCGTTGAGAGCATGGGATACCTATATATATACATATATATTTATTCATAGTTCCCGAGGAAAATGCACTCGTCGCATTTAGGGACAGCATTACTTGGCGATCAACATATTAAGATGAAGTTGACCATATAAATGCTTTACAAAGAAGTCTTCTAAGTGGTCACAAGTTTTCGTCTCGCAAGATCAAGTAAGGTATCCTTCAGTTTAACTCATGTGCCGAGCATTTGCAAGTGGCGGCTGAATGAAAGGGAGCCATGCCTGACCTGAACTAGCTACGTTGTTACGTCGACGCTAAAAAGACTGTACTAGAAATTCAATAACGTTCGGTTACGACTACGACATATATTTCACCCAGAAAAACGGCTCCTTTGCCTTCACTGGGTTAATCAGAAGCTAGATTGCAAGATACAACTACCACATCCGTAAAGCTAACTTGATGCCTGCCACTAAGGGGAAATCGGTTTCGATAGTTGGACGATGCGCAGGTTTATTGACCGTCCTGATCGCATTGGGAATCGACTCCGGCGAGTTAGCGCCTGTTGACTAGCATTTAACTCGAAGCAAACGTCGCGCTGGAATACGATTCTCGAAACAAAAAAAAAAACACAAACAAAAAAAAAACTAAAAGCGAGGGCATTAGCCACCTTTCCGTCGGTGTGATCGGTACGCGCCCCCATAGATCTCCGAATGCGCGCGTGCAAATCCCTCGTTCCGCGCGCTATAAAAATAATAACGGCCAGGCACCCACCCCTCCCACCCACCCGCAGAAAAACAAGCGCCCGCAAACAGGCACTCCCGACTACGTTGTAGCCTTGCACACACGCCCCGGCACCGAAGGAAACGCATCGTTTCTCTTTTTCCTGCGCACGCGACCAGCCAAAGGAAACGAGAGAGAGTGATGGCCGGGGGTGTCGCGGGGCGCGATCGACTCGGTCGATCTGCTCCGACTGCAGATGAGCGTCGCGGCGGAAACCCGGGGCGTTTCCCCCGCCTCGAGTTGTTGGCCCAGCCAGCGATGCACTTATCAGACGCCCACGTCACATCGATGCAGGCAAGACGAGGGCCAGGTCAAAACACGAACTGTATCGGGCTGTCTTTCTTTAAAAAAATTTTTTTTATTACTACTGTTATTATTTGTCTCGCCGTCACGCGCGCACGAGCGAGCGGTCGTGCAAAACAAAACGCAGGATCGGCAATCGACCACGTGGTCAACCACATATTGTGCAGCGGGGCTGCTTTTGGGCAACGATCTGCTCCCGACCCCTGCCACCTGTATCATCCCGTTGGCTCGCGCTTTTACGCAACTGCACAGCTGCACCGATGCCTTCCGCGCCCGTGCCCCTTGCCGGAGGCCCAGACCAGTGTTTGAAGCGTTGCTGCCACCCAGTTAGACCAGTCCGTGCAGCTCGCTCGCGTTCAGCAGCCAGCGTAACATTTAGCGAACGCAACGTGGACACACTTTTTGAGTTCAGTGTCACATTACTACGTCGACGACAGTGCTGGAGAAGGAAGGCGGAAAACATCGCGAATAAGCGAAGATTAAAGTAGAAAAAAACGATAACGCAACGCGCTTTGTCGCAGTTTTTTTCTGCCTGTCCTTGTCTGCTTGCGCTGACTTCCACGTTAGAAATAAATATCAACCAACTCTCCCACATCGCTACAAAGAAGCAAAATTGTTACAAGAAACAGATAAAAAATAAAGAAAGCTCAACGTCATCGCTCGTGATAAAACAAGGTAATGGCCAGCGGAATGTTGTGCCCGCAAACAGAATTATGCGTACAAGGACGTGCCTTCTGAATTTCTTTTTTAATATATAATAATGCTTCAAAGGAAAACACTTTTATCACGCTGTCTCCCCTCCCTCTATTCCATTTCGTCCTCTCCCCTACGTCTTATTAATCAAATAACTAAAAACTTCCACTTACAAAGAAAAATGCAGGTACTTTCTTACATATGAACGCAGTCAGACGGCTACGCATGAGGCGAACCTGTTTTACGATAGTGACACTCCCGAGTTATGTTTACTTGTGCTCTGCGAACGTGATCTCGCGTTGAATTCGCGACCTAAATCAACACATTTAAGCATGCATCGTTCCTCGGCCGGCACTCACAAAAAAGCTCTTGCAACAGCGTTGTCCGTAAGAGCAAATGCTGGCCAATCTTGATGCCGGGTATATGACAGCTATAGTCGACTGCCGTTAATTCGACTTCGCTTAACTTGAAAGCAATGAAGAGTCCCGGCGAGAAGCTATACATTGCTATGAGAGGAAAACTCGTTTAGCGCCGAACTCGAAAGCGCGCTGCTTAGGTTCATTCGATCCCCACCAACCCGCAATGGCACCCCTCAGGCGTGCAGCGTTCACTACAAGCTTGAAAACGCAAGAAATTCAGCAGACGATGCTGCTGAATCCATAGGCGTGAAGGTGTTTTATGTAAATTTATTTTTATCTTTTAGTGGCCGACGCTCCTTGCACCCGTGAAGCAATCCCTTGCCACTTAATTTGTGTCGTGTCACGCTGAGTGTGTTTTATCGCAGCTCTTCACCTCACACTGATTCAGTGACGCTTCAAGAGCAAGAAACAGGAAGACGTTACAGGCTACTTCAAGCAATAAAAAGATGAATTAGTTCATTTTTCTGCCACTTGTTAATCCATTTTGCTGCCGTGTGTTAATTCTACCAAATCTTGCGGTTCCGCAAGGGTCGAATTAACGGTAGCCGACTGTATTAGCGAAGGTCGATGGCCAATGTCCAGCAGCACTTACGAACAAAAACATCGGTCAATTCGTGGATTCGGCCCCATGGAACCATATTCACAAAAATCTCTTACGCTAGATTTGTTCGTGAGAGCAAATTCCAATAAATCCGGATGGTGAACATATTATTCACAAAGGAGGCTAACCAGTAGCATAAATCCCGTACGAACGAAAAGTTTTGCGAGTTCGGCCCCTGATGCACCGCGCGGATTTGTCAGTGGGATACACCATGGAACCCTCCGTAGAGTCTGAACTTGAGCTTGAGTTCGTATACGCCTTCGCGTTTGAATAACAGGGCAAGAGTGAGTAAGTCAGCAAGACTTTATCGAAAATAAATAAAATAGGCACGAGCTACTGAGACATGAAAAAGCGGACAGGCCGCAGCGTTGTGTCGTGTGCGCTATTTCATGTTTTTTCAACTGCGCCACTAGAACATAGGCAAAGTCCGACTGCTAAAGGGTGACGCGCTAACCATCCCTATCAATAACACACGTCCCGTATAAACCCGCGCATTGTGTACAAAATGCCGTGACAATCATTTTCGGCAGAAATGTGGGCGCACCGCACCGCAGGGAAGCCATAAGTAATAATACTAACAATAGAAAAGAAAGAAAGGATATATAGGTTCCTCTTCAAGGGTAAGGATGCTGAGGCGAGCAAAAGAAAACGGCAGAAGAGGAACGAGCATGTGCAGCTCCGCGGTGCTCCTCGTTACACCAGCATGCAATCGGGTGCTGAGGACACTCGATTTCGGCAACTGCAGGAGTGCCTGCGTTGCTTTGTGGGCCTGGTTGCAACGACGCTCCCATTGTCTTCTACCGTGGTATAGATGCAGCCGGTTTGATACACTCCGAAGAAGATTCCGCGCTTAGCGCCGTAACGAGGACAAAAACGAAGTAGAAGCGAGCCAATGACTGCGCTATAAGCAACTCCGATGTCATGTCCTCCCTGGAATGACCTCGCAACCTCAGTCATGCGATCAATCGCACATTGTTTACTAGGGGTGCACCAATAGTGATTTTTGAGACCAACTCTAATAGACATCAAGCAGTGCCGGAATCGAGTCGAATCGAATACTTTTCGAGTAGTTTTCGAATAATGAACCATTGTGTTCATAATTCTTCTAAAGCGATGTTCACATCCTAGTATTTATAACGCAAGCAAGTTTGAGTCATTACATTGCCCGTTACGAAGCATTTTTTGTTAAAATCACACATACAGCATTAACAACAACTAAGCAGGATTGTTCGTATGCACAGAACTCTTCGGAGAGCGCGGATGATCACTGTGTATGTAGCCTGCAATGTACGGCTTCCTGAGCGACGTGACCTGCTCCACAGCGCGAGTTCTCATGTTTTATTCCTGTCTACCTCGCACGCGGGGATGCAATGTTATGTTTAATTGTGCACAGTTGACTTTTGGAAACATTCGGAAA
Source organism: Dermacentor albipictus (assembly GCF_038994185.2). Classification (NCBI taxonomy): domain Eukaryota; kingdom Metazoa; phylum Arthropoda; class Arachnida; order Ixodida; family Ixodidae; genus Dermacentor; species Dermacentor albipictus. The sequence goes on from NC_091821.1 coordinate 113,132,725, forward strand.
GCGTTCGAAAAATATTCGTATATACAAATGCGTGGTGACTATTCGATTCGGTATTCGAATCAAATAGGACACTATTCAATTCCTTATTCAAAACTTCGAATATTCGCACACCCCTATACTGTTTACACAAGCAATACTCAAGCTTGGCCTTCGCTTGAACACCACTGTGGCATTGTTCAGCAACTGTCGTCACTTTGGCCCTCTGCAAGTAAGCTTTCATAACAGCCGCCCCTAGCCAGAGGTGGCGCGGTCAAGTTAATCGCAGCGGGAAAGGCGGAGACGACAGTTCGAGACACTCGGGACGTTCGGAGAAGTTTCCAAGAGAGAGAGAGAGAGAGCGATAAAAGGGGAGGAAAGACAGGGAGATTAGCAATGTAAGTACCGGCTGGCTATCTATATCTATATCTCTATAACCGGATGGCTATTTATCTCGGATAGCAATTGCGCACGATTCCTGCACTGTGGCGCTGACTCTGAAGTGGCTCAATTAATGCTGCTTTGCAGTCACAAAACACGACCCATTTTCGAGGTTGTGCTTGCAGACTGTAATTAACAGCAGCAGGCCGAGAGGCAAGCGCTGTTTGCGTAGACATCGTCATATGGGACCTATCGAACTTGATTGTGACATGCATGGAGGCAAAAGCCGTAGCGCATCGGAAGCAGGGCAAAACAGACGACACACACAATTGGCGCACGGTTGGCGTGTCGTGTGTGTCCTTCTTATGTCCTGTTTCTGATGCGCTACGGCTTTTGCCTCCATCATGATATACCAACAAGCCGAACGTGCAACTTTAGTGCGACATGTATGACCGGCATAACAGTGGCACACGTAGAGATGGCTGAGGAGACCGATCCATCGGTGTCAATGTGCGTTCTGCACGCTCTGCACAGCGCTGAGAGCAAAGCATTGTGCACCGATGAACGGCGGAGTGGGTGTTCCAGCATTTTGTCTGTAGACAAACGCCGGTCGATTGAATTGGCTGACGCGCAGAGAAGCGATCGACTCGGTGCACAAACCGGGGCCTAGTTCCCGAAGCTTTTTCTTCCAACTGCTTTCCTTGTTGAAGCGAAAATGAACGACATGCATTAATACATTAACATTAATACAGTAATACATTAAGCAAATATATTTATAGACCTATAACGGTGACGGCTACTCCCTTTCACGTAACAGTAAAATATATCGTGAAAAATTATTGTAAGAAGAAACATCACGAGTTAAAAACATGTAAAGCAGAAGTTAACTGAAGTACGCTTATACTCCTGGACACACTGCACATACAGGTATAAAAGGCCGAGGACAGGTTACACCTTACATTATACTGCGTCTCGACATATACACTTAAACTGAGCTCCAAACAAGTACGCGAGACCGCGACGTGGTCCGAGATGGCCCCAGGGGCACATACCCAGAGGTACATAATTTTAGACAGCTCTATTTCCGGCATCGGCCCACGAATGCGCTGGGATATAATCGCAAGATACACCACAGAAACTGGTTTGACTCGGAAAAGAATACCTCGATCACATTAAAAAAAAAGCTTTAAAAAATTGACTCGCCATCCTGGCTCTGCAAAGTGGATGTCCAGTGAAGCTGTTGCAAAACCATCACTACAACTGCTGAGGGGGGTAGGCAATGCTTCATTGATGATTCGGATGGTTGTTTTGAACTTGTTCTTTATTGAAACGTATGCTGTTCTGTGTGTTATGCGTTATTTCAATGAATGTGTGCACTGTTCGCTTCACTTCGATGAGCACTTGTAGCATCTACTTTACGAGGATATGAGCCATTGCATTACTTGTTTGCTTGCGGGGGTATGAGCCATAGCTTCCGGGGGTTGCATTTTTGATTGCTTACGGGGTTAAGAGCCATCGCTGATGATGATAGATGCTTGTTCTGAGCTTGTTTTTTATTTAAACGCACGCTGTTCTGCACGTTGTATGCGTGATTCCAATGAATGTATGCACTGTTCGCTTCACTTCGCTCAGTGCTTGTAGCCTCTGCATTACGAGGGGTATGAGCCATTGCCTTTTTGCTTGCTTAGGGAGGTATGAGCCATTCCTGATGATGACAATTTTTGTTTATGGATGAACACAAATAATGTCGACCACCTAGAGGCTAAAAACTTCGCTGTAAAAGGAACTTCGTTACACCACAAATTTAGTTAGATCGACATTGACTGTATGTGCTCCCGCGGTAGATAATTTGCCATGGGCAATTAAAAAGATCGAAATTGGCGCTGTAATCACAAAAACAATTATGAATTTAAAAAGTTTTCACTGATTAACTTTTTTTATAATTGACTCAAGGTGACAAGTTGTAACTGAATAACTGAAGTTGGCCAGCACTCAAAGTGCATGTATGTATATACCTTTCGCTGGAAACCTTGTGTCAGCTGCTTCCAGGAATACGGACACAGAATGTGCCATGAAATACATTGCTGTTGCAGTTAACATTTCTTTCGTACACATGTTTTTTCACAGTGTGGAAATATATTAACTCAGACAGGAATGCATTTCACTGGACATTTCGAGTGCTTATTCCTTGAAACTGGTGCAAGACACCAACTTTCTCGCTGAAGCTTACGATTTTCAGTACTGGTGGGCTTCAATTCTGCAATTATAACACGCAATGTCATTGATTAGAAAGTTACTTAGTCAAATTTGATTACTAATCGCACTGACCATCATCGCAGAAATATTAATGTCCGTCGTAGCTAGCTATGAAGTTTAGTCAGCAAAAAATTCTAATGTGCTCTCGAATCCAATAAGCTTAGCAATAATCCGAGACAGCCATCTCAGAAACGCGGTGTATAACTGGCAAGGTTGACCCTCGCATGTACGAAGGCTTTCCTCCTCTATCAAATTATAAGCCATCTCAGCGAATCAAGCAGGAAGAGGAACGCTGGTCGCACTTCCTAAGCCACAAGCCGCGCTTCTGGACGATACCTGCGCACATACCGTCAGACGCTTCGTTCCGTGAAGCCCGATGCACTTTGCGCAGATATCGACCAAGACGCCAGTTGCCGGTTTCGCGCAGGAGCTCCCTTGCCAAAATGTTATTTTATATGCAGGTGACTCTCCACAGAAACATCTTAAACGATGCGCTAAAGGAACGAGGACGCAAGTAAAGAAACGACAAGGACGCAGTGCTTGATTTTGTCCTCGTTTCTTCTGCGCATCAGTTATAATGAATCCGTCCCGACTTGCCCGACCTGCTGTCTCGACAGAAATTGTGCAGATATTGAAGAAGCAGCGGTCTCCTTAAATTTTTGGAATGAGGCATTGCTTCGGCATGCATTAAGCACAATATCTCATTTAGTACCTCACGATAGAATTGTTCGTAAGAGCAGGCGGTGCAGCCAATCGTGTGACGTTGGCTGTGTTATCTCAGGCGGTTGGCCATAAGCAAACAGCTGTCACGAACGAAAGTTTCTGCGAATTCGGTCACTGAAACGCAATGACCGGAGCCGCGTTCTTTGATTACGACCAGTGATATCCATTCCTCTGCGTTTTCTTCTCGAGCACGGCAGGTAAACAACCATCAGTTTCAACACGCCGTCATGCGTTATCGCGCGCCGGTGATTAGCATGCAGCTTGCAGCGCTTCTATATACGCTACGTCGGAGGTCGCGTCGCGCTTGGTTGCATCATTTCGGTATAATGCCGAGCAAATGCAACCAACCCTCTTCCGTCAGGGGCGGGGGGCGAGGCAGCGCTTGCTCGGGCTGATATGACACATGCATCCGAATCGAAACTTGGAGGCTCCGTGCATATCGAGGCACACGCTGGGCGCGGAAAAAGAAAAATAAAGAAAAGAAAGAAAGAAGTGACCACGTAGTCACGCAGCTTTGCGTATTGACGAGCTTCAAATGTGAAGTGTCGAATCAGGCAAAAAAGAAAAAAAAATCGTACCAAAACGCGTCCACTTACGCTTCCACTGTTCCTATGTGTCCCTGCGCTCGTCACCGCGTTTAACTGTATAAGAACAGAGTGCGCATAGGTATCGTAACTTTCTCTCTCCTAAAAAAAAAAACAAAACAAAAATTAATGTACGACGCCTCTACGTCTATTACTGGTGAACATACCCCGGAGTTTGTTGTACACTGGATAACAGGCGATCATCATGCAATAATCCGCAGCCGTGCCAGATCTCTCTGTAAGACATTATTAAAGTTCATACTTTCGTTTACAAGTGTACGTAGATTGCTTGAAAGTTCGTTACACAGAGTTGAAGCTGTCTGCACCGCTCATTCGGAATGAAGAAAATATTTTGTTTAACTGGTGCATAATTTTCCTATATTTACAACAATGCGGAAGAGTTAAAATGTGTAAAATATTACTAATGCAAGGGGCACAATCATGGAGAAACTTGCGAAATGTTTCTCCATGTCGATTATTTTTCCCGCAATTGAAAAAAAAACAAAATCAAATTGAAACGACGCAAGATCCCAGGTGGAGCAAAACAACAACAACAAAAAAAAACAGAAAAGAGAACAAATGAGGTAGCCTCACCTTACTATACCCCTTTAACACAATGCGCAATAGAAAACCAGCCTCATAGATAGTGTGGAGAAAGAACGCGAGTCTTAGATATTAGACAACTCCCGTTCGTGCCAAGAGATCAATCTAGCCATCACTAGCAGCCGTTATTGGCACGCAGCGACCATTTAGCGCGACGAGGGATAAGAACAAATGAATGGCAACAAAAAGAATAAGGACATCATCTCGCCTCAGGAGAAAAACAGACACTTGTGTCACAACTGCTCCTTGATCCGATGGCAGCCAGAAGAGCATGCAGTAGGAAGCACGCACTCACTCGCGCAGAAAGGAACGTCGACCAAACGTCAGTCACGTCGTTATATACTCACTGCGGGCCTTGCAAGAGGTGCACACCGTTCCCAGCGCTGTCTGTGTCTCACGACTCGCGGAGCAACGTCGAAGGCCGGCCACGGGCTCGACGATGACAGCTTGTCGTGAGCCCTGAACTTCGCCCGCCAGCGCTGACGCCGGCGACTCCAACGCGGTCCAGGAGCCGACACTATCGGCTACGCAACTTTGCTCCCGACCGGGCGAAGATAGGTCCGCCGGCGCCGAACCTCGGGCGAACTTCGCGCACACGTCGGGACTCCGGGCGTAGCAGTCGAAACACGGCGGCAGAACGAGGAGCGTCCGCGCGCAGTGCCTCAGCTCGCGACATCGATCGGCGAGCTGAGCAAGCCAGGCGGCCGCGATGCTCGCCGGATGCATCGGATCGCAACGCCCGCCGCTGCCGCCGGATCGGACAGCGTCGTCTGCTGTCGTCATCTCTCGCCGGCGCTCTCGGGATGCGACGATGGGCGGGAAAAGCCCCCGGGGTGACTCAGCCACGAGTCTTTGAGAACCCCTTCCGCGGCCTCCGCAGCCGTCGTCGTGTCGCTCCTCGGCTCCGACCAGGGGCGTCCGAGTTGTCGCGACTCGGCGGCGTCGCCTCTTCCCAAAGGCGCGCGCTACGCTACAAAACAATATCTCAGCGAACGCTGGACGGAATGCAAATCAGGCGACGACGGCGTTTCCGGTCAGTCCCAATTATGGGTCGCTGATAAGCAGCGGGCAGCGTTTATTACGCGTGGCTACGTGCAAAGACGTGGACCGCACAGATCAGCGACATTTAGCCCCCCTCTCTAATTGTTTTCCAGTCGCAAATAAACTCACACAGCCACTTGAGGGCTGGAGCAATTGTTTGATAACGTAGCTCTTTGTACAAGCCACGTGGAAACTATGGCATTGAGTAGGCTCCTTCGCTTGCACAGTGCTCATCCGGTATTACACGCATCAAGGTCGTCGTTCATTTTTCGAGGCGGAAACTAATTTAAGCATGTGTAAAGAGCTGCAAAGTTAAAATGCTGAAACTTGGCGTAATTCCATAGCGAACTTCTTAATCACCAAGGGTAGGAGACAAACGAAGCGTTCAACCTAGAAGCGTGACCAATTTTCTCAGTAATACAACGCCTCTGGACAGGCGCCATAAAGTTAGCAGCAAGGAGTCCAATTCGTGGGTCACGATTACTCGTTTATTGGCTGTAGTGCTTTCAATTATTACAATTTTTTCCATGGAAGTTAGAGCTCCCCCCCCCCACACACACACACACACGCGCGCGCGCGCAGGCAGAGAGAGGGAGAGAGAGAAACAGATAAACAGACAGACAGACAGACAGACAGACAGACAGACAGACAGACAGACAGACAGACAAATACAAGAACACTTACGGTGTATCGCATTCGTCCTCAATCTTGCGTGAGGCTTCCATTATTTGACACGCAGTTGGCCTTCCTGACAGTTGCCCTTCTTATTTAACGCTGCGCGTTAAACAAAGGAGTGCAAGAGAGATGACGATTATTGTTGTTGGATAAGATGAACCCCACAGGGTGTGATTTTAAAAGGAAAAGTATAGACGGATATATTTGAAATAACATTTCCAGATCTGTGCAACTAGCGAGGGGAATCTGCGTGGCTTGTAAGAGTATTCAGAAAACATGTTGAAATTAACGCACCACTTCTTATCGCTAGTACTCAACGTTTTAGTATTAATATTGAAGCAGTACATACTGCATAATGTATAGACTACGCGCGCGCACCGCTTTCGCAAACGCGTCGTATTTCCCAGATGTGTATATATGAATGCCTAAAATCGTCCACTCGAGCTGTTTCTTTTCTTGGCCTATATGCACCTCTTATCTACGCTTAACACCCAAGCCACCGCAGTACCGTTGAGAACGAAAGTTCTTGGGGATTACGTTCAAGGGGAGGAAGCACTTCAGTCCGGTGCTGGCCAGCACTTCCGTGGGGCTTGCTGTGCGAGAAGCGTTTGAACCCTAGTATTTTTATCAGTTGATCTTCGTTCACCAAGCGCCTTTTCCCACCGAGTGTCTCGATCTATCTTTTCCACAGACCTGACTTCGCTGAAGCTGCAAATGCGATATCACTTTTCCCGCTCTGATGCAGGTTTACAGTGGTGCCACTGGTTAGGGTTGGCGTTTACGAAAGCCTACTCATTCCGTTTTGAAATGTCAGACACACCCATGAGTGACTCGATCATACAACTACGAAGAGAACACGTATTATGTTTTTGTCGTCGTTATGACAGTCGAACGTGACGTTTTTCAAACCGTGTCAGACAAGCTGAATGGTAGACCATATTCAGTGACAAACATTCTTGGACCACGTGGTCTCACGCGTCGCCGGCTTATAAAGCAATGGAGGTGTTATTTCACTAAATCAATCAATCAATCAATCAATCAATCAATCAATCAATCAATCAATCAATCAATCAATCAATCAATCAATCAATCAATCAATCAATCAATCTTTATTTCCAACGACAGTTGGGAGTCCCTTAGGCGAAAAGCGGTAGTAACACCACTTGAAAATACCTAAGGGCCCACGTACCTCTTTCATATCAACCGGCCTCTGAGGCCGGTTGATATGAAATCAACCGGCCTCAGTGACCGATGTTGTAGGTGTGATGGACCGCCGCTCAAGTTCGTAGTGCTAGCTCCTACCTCCTTTCCTCTCCTTTCCTTCTTTTCATTTCTTAAAACCCTGCGTAGGGTAGCAAACCGGACGCACATCTGATTGACCTTCCTACCTTTATTTTCTTTCCTCCTCCTTTATAATACTTCAGAGGTCTTTCTTGCACGATTTCCGGCGTCATAAAAAGAATCTAAGGGAAACCTCAATCCTGCTCCCCCCCCCCCCCCCCCCCCGCCTATGAACACCGCTCCCCAATTAGGCCACAGGCCAGCACTCTCTAATAATAAAGGCTTATTCATTCATTGTACGATTTCAGACATGGCTAGTGCGAAGGGCTTTCCACTTCTTCCTCTTGGTTTTTCTTCCTACATCGAAGATTTTTATTTTTATTTTTGCCGGTGGTTCAGTAAGGGCACTGCAGTAAAACACGTTGTGGGGCTAGTTGGTGCATAGCTTTCTATAGAATAAGCGCCAAAAAGTGACAGCACACAAGAAGAAAAACAGACAGGACAAGGCGGGCGACTGTCAACAACAACGAGACACAAGAATACCCCGTATTGCACTTAGACATACGGTGCTTTCACTGAGAATCTGGCTGAAACAACAAAACCTGTCGGCGTTGTTTATGCATCCAGCTTCCCATTGGAAAAGACGTGAACGCTTTGTTGCTCGAGGGGAAATAATCTATACGAGCACCAAGGTCCCCCACGCTGACGCAGCAGTCCTAGGGTCCTTGGCGCACTTTATGTTCTACCAGCAGCGTCTGAAGGGTTTTATAGGAACTACTCTATACACAATCCAGTGCCGCAGCGCTGTCGCGCGCCATAGATGCCAAGCTAACGTACAATAATTTTGCATCGTCAGCGCAAACGCATCACGAAAAACATCGTCGTTTTGCACGTGGAATGCGATCATGACCAAAAGTGAAAACTCTTTAGTTGCTCCCTCATTACCATCCAAACTATGTCAGCCAGGAAAGTAAACCATAGTTGTTAATGCGCCGTTTTTATACGAAATAAGTGAGGTGGGCAGCGTGCGATTCAACGGTAAAGATAACTTCGCTCACCGCTATTGACTTTTTCGCAGCAATCCCGGGGGCTCTGACATGTTTGATCCCGTGGTGACGCGTTCATTGCTTGCCTCAACTGCCTCCGTTGCCTCCGCGTTTACGATGGATGTGTATATCATGACGCCGGCGCGGCTTAGCAAACCTCTGTGTCGGGACCTATCGTAGACGGTAACTGCGTGGAGGACACAAAGCTATGGGCACACTTTCAGAGAACATGCAAAGGAGCTTTGGGATCTGATCAAAATATCTCCAAACAGCGTGCGCAGCGTATATAATCATTGTTCAAAAAGCGGGGCTAAATATGTATTCCAAGCTATCCAAACTTTGCGGTCATGAATTGAATCAGGATTAGTGTGTTTTGCTCTTCGTTCTTTTTTTCTTTTTGGCAAGTATTCTGAAGCAGCAGCTTGTCACGTTTCTGACTCAGTAAAGTTCCTCGGTGCGGTCACTATCCGATTATTTTCTGCATAATCACTCACCGGTGTGCTTAGTTGCGATATATTTGTTCTTGCTACGCACAATTAAAGGCTTTAAACGTAGCTATCTTGTACATTGCAATACCGCGTAGCATATATGTATTATCGCTACTGACTCTTGTGGACCGTCACGAAACATCAGCTCGACCATTTGTGCGCTGCGCCGGTGCAGTCCGTCATTTACTCTGCGTATATATTCAAGTGTGCGCCCGTTCACTTCTTGACACGTTGGCGAAAGAGCGGGCTTCCGCGCCAGTGGGGGCAGACGTGCGGAGATACTGTGCGCGAAACTTACTACGACAGGAAGCGGCGCTACTCGTTTTGTCATTGTTTAACGAGCGGTACTCACTCTTGCCGACGTTCCAGTGTTGAAGGCCTTTCTTTGAAGGTTAGCGATACAGCGGTGGCGGATGAGCAAATTTCTGTATCCTCGAGGAAAGGCGTACGGACAGTTGCAGCAGCGATCCGCGTACTTGGCCACACAGATTCATTCAAGTTCTTGATATACCAGTCCCTTTGCAGCCAACTACTGTACAAGTCTTCAATCCACACGATTCAATCCAGCATGATTATAGCACAGTGCGTTAGCGAAAACACAGTTGCGTTTCCGACAGCTGATCGCACAGAAGCAAGGTGGTAATGGTTTAGTATTCGTGCGCTGTCGCTGAGGCCACGCGCGGCGCGCCGCCGAAAGCGCCATCTCGTTTCTCTGGAAGAAACTGCTCCGCGAAAAGGGCCAATAAAGATTCAAATAGGAAAAAAAGAAAAACAAGGAGAAAAAAATGAGCTCGCGAGCTGGTATGCATGACCGCCCCTGCACTGCAGGCCAAGATCCTTCATCATGAACGATGCGGATGAACATAGAGAATGCTTCGTGCACTTTCCCTGGTGCTCCCATATGGGGGCGACATAAAGGTTAGCAACCTCCCGCGCATTAAATTGGGCGCAGCGGTCTTTGCGCCCTCCTTTTCAATTTCGCCTAACGACGTCTCAAGTGGGACCGGGGGTGATCGCAGCCGCACAATCGCCGCCCATTTCGCGGCTGGTACAGCGCATGCAACAAGTGGCGCTTGACACATGCACGCGCGTAAGAAAGGAAGAGATGCTGGGCCCGATAAAAGGACAAAGAAATTTAATGCCTACGTACGCACAACTTTAGAGCGGCACAAAATGGCTCGACTAAGAACGAATGCGATTTGTTTCTAAATGCTACTTGTACAGTCGGAATCAGACTTGTCTCGAGCAGTCGAGCAGGTGGCTGACGGCTGCTCTTAGGGATTCTGTACTTATTGTGTCACAGCCCGCGGGGCACACCCATTATATACGGAGGATTGGAGAATCCGCTAAATACTTTGCCATTCCATTAACAAATCGGAGTGCGTACCGAATTGGTAAATAAGAAAAAGTAAAGTAAATAAAATGATTCGTGAAAAATACTTAACCATTCCGCTGACAGATCGGTGTCCTTTAGAGATAGATGTGAATCGACATTACGTCTCGATGGTTTATGTAGGAATCGCACTCAGTGGAACATAACTATTCGCGAGGAGTGGCCGAAAACCCAGTGAGTGGTTAAATCAAAGAATATAAAATAAATAAAAGAATCCGTTAAATATAATTCGCCATTCCATTAAACGTTTGGAGTGCTTTAGAGATGCTTGTAAGCCAATATTATATGTACAGGTTTTAGGTAGAAAGTTATTGTTTTGTTGCGTAGAACAGAGCTGAAGACACGAAGCCAGCATATAAGGTTTATATGAGCAACTTCGTTGGTACCTTTTGTATATACATATCCACAAATATATTCGGCAACACAGCAGCCATGTTCAGGAAAGTCTGGGAGTGTTCGTAAAGAGAGCTTCGCTTTAAAAAGTGCGAACGCTATAACTGAGGTTGCGCTATAGGTAGAGCCTAACAAAACAAATTCACGCGTCTCTCTGTCAGTGGTATTGTTTCTGGATGAAAAAAAAAAATGCTTCAGGTATTACTACCCCCCTCCCCTCTGACTTTCAAGGCGCCTCTCGAGTTCATGAATTGTTTCACTACGACCACAAACCAGCGGTTGAATTCACGAAGCCTTTCGTTAGTAAGACTTGTTTGTCATTGGTCGGCCGCCTTTGGTAACAATTACATATGTGCTCGCTGCCGCAGTTGAATGGCGTTCATTGTTATGAAACACTCTCGCGTGCTGAACTACTTTGTGAAAACGGCCCTCTGGCTTGCACAATAAAAAAAAAGAAAGAAAAAAGACGTTCGCAATACAGAGCCCGCGCTCCCAAAGTAGCCTCGTACACGCTTGCTCCCCCCCCCCCCCCCCCTAACTTTGCCCCGGGGCATTGCGTGTTCAGGTCACGGTCTCTGCGGGAGGGCGTGGGCGCAGCGACGTCGGAAGCGGCGGCGACGACCTTGCTGCTCTCACTTTGCCGCCCGTTCGACTGTCGTTGTTCCGACACCTCTCCAATTCCACCCCCAACCTCGCAGCTCTTCACGCTTCCCCACCAGATGCGTAAGACGCTATCAATCCAGCCGAAGGTCGCGCGGTACGAGTCAGCCCGTTCGCCCTGGACACCTCGCACATTCGGTTTCGAGGTTCCCACTGCCCACCTTGTTTTCGCAATTCTTCTCGCGAAAGGTTTTGCGCAAAATAATAATAAAAGTAACGCGAAAGCTTAAAAACTAATAAATAGAAGAAATATCAGCGCAGAAAGAAGCCTACTGAAGAATTTTTTAAAGACGAAGTAAAGCGAACGCGCAGTCTTTTAACCTATGTGCGCGACCAAGTATTCCCAGAAATTTGGCTCGGTCGTAGGCGAGCGGAGTCAAAGTGCTATCGGTGTTTCCGGCCACCTCGATTCTTCGTGTCTTCAGTTTCGCCTTGTTTGCAATACGACTGGGGCTCTCTTCAGTAAACACGTATGCGTCATCTGTGAGTAAAACATGTAGGTGTCTGTAAAAATTAAGCGTCAAAGATGCGGCGCATGCACCCCGGAAAATTCGGTTTCACAACAACGTTCACGCACGCCAATCGATTACTTACAAGCAATATAACAAGAATTATGCGGCGATGCCCTTTACCTGCAAGCTTTACAAACGGGTGCGCCGGTGAGATACATCGACCAGGTAGAATTACCTGAACTGTCAAAATTGTTCAACGAGAGGAAGTGATAACCAAAATCAACGCTGGAAAAATTGAGGAAGCAGTAACAGACGGGCAATGTGTGGAATCGTGAAGAAGGAGACTCGACACTGGTAGAAAAAAGATATGTGCAATCAAAGAAAAGCAGAACATCATCCGCAGTTGCGGGGGCATGTTGATAATAAGGGCAGCGCAGCAATTCTACATGCGGGTCATTTTGTAGGTTTTATGGAATTTAAAAAAATTATGCCTGTTGCAGATAACGTAATTGTAGTCCTTGAGCTGTATTATTCAGAGAGGCGGACATTACTTGCCCGAGAAATAAAAAAACACATTAAAAATAACGAACATCCACTAATTATGACTTTAATTAATTACTTTACGGCACATATTGCAATTTACGAACTGTAACCGGCGAGCTTGCAAGGCGAATCCACTCGAAATGAGTTTCCAGAATGACGCCCGGTTTGCAGATAGGCGCCATCAAATTTGCCGTAAAGATGCACTGTTCTACTCTTCTAACAAAACGCTCCTTTATGCATTGAAACACAAAAGCAACTGGAACGGCCACGTATTTTGTTCCACAATTTGGGAAATATCTTGTTTACCGTCAAAGTGCGGAACCAGCAAGAATAAGTTCACTCCGTATACGAAGACATCGTGATAGAAGGGGATATAATAATAGCTCCGCGTTCCGTGGCTCTGCATGTTTCTGACGAGAACATCGGGAGCTTTTCGGCACTTGCCATTGCTCCGTAAGTGGATTGGGTGTTTTCCTGTTCTTGGTTGATAAAGAGTTTATACAATCATGCTTCTTAACACGCACACGCACGCACGCACGCACGCACGCACGCACGCACGCACGCACGCACGCACGCACGCACGCACGCAGCACAGTCACTGCGCCTTCCGGTTTATGTCGAGGCGCTGCTGTGGCTAGAGGTAAAATGCCTATGTACGCGACTCCAGCACTGCACTGCAGCGAGCAGGAATTCTTTAACGGTCGGCAGGGTCTCCTTCTGGGAGCCCAGGAAGCTCAGAAGCTCAGCGGCTTAGATGCGGCGCCGAGCCGCTATCACGGAGCCTTTCTGGATGCTTCGCCACCATGCATGTAAACGGCATCGCATTATAGGGCGCTGCGACCGGTGGCTGCACAAGCTGCTGGGCTGAACTGACCTATATATGCGATTCATCATTTGCAGTTAAAGGAGAAGACTGAGAAACTCGGGACTGGTGCAACGGCATCTTGGCTTGGACCAGTTGCTGCTCGAGACTCGTGTTATTTTAGCGCTAAAACGACGACACACATGCACAAAGTCCCGTGTGTATGCGTGTTTTTTCTGTCCCCGTCTTTCGCCGTTTTAGGCTAAATAGTTGAGAAGAGCATCGCGCACAGCCTCATATATCTGCAGTGTTCATTTTACGGACTTACTAAAGATTACGTACACAGAAATAAATGATTAACTAAAAAAAAGTTGCCGGAAGCTCCAGGTGATGACAGAAAAGAAAAGGGGACGATTCATGCTAATGGAGATTGACTCCGTTATCTAAAGGGATTACAAGCAGGAACACGTTGTCTGGTGACAACGTGTTCAATCCCCGCAGTTAAGTTCAGAAAAAAAAGAAAAACGAAGCCTTCAGATTTGTAAAGCAGAATGTCGCGGACATAGATTTACTGGCACCTTATTGTAAATAAGCATCCAAATGAAAATATAGTTCAATTTGTTCATTGGCATGTTCGTCTTCAAAGGATAACAAAGACGGCAGCGCCGAAATGACAAGCCATTGGAGCGTTTAACAGGCCTTGCAATGCGCAATTCATCTTGCATGAAGCGCACGAAAGTGTCACCGTGGTATAGACCGTTTTTTCGTAGGCGCCGCCATATTGTGAACGCAGTGGCGCCGCCTATGAGCAGCCCCATACTGGCTTGGGTGAAAGCGGTCTTTTGCATGGCAGGTATACGCTCGGCGGCAGGTTCTGGGGTTTGTTTTCGCGGTCGTGCGGTCTGTTTAGTATGACGTGCGTCTTCTACGTGGTAAACGATTCTGTGAGACGTGCTGAAGTGGTTTAAGGCGTCATGGCCGGAATTTCTGCTGGCGTTGAGGTGGACGGAACACGCAGCGCGATGTGTGCGCGCATATTCGAGTCTACAATCAGCCTAGGAGATGAATTGTGTATTTCTGAATGTTGTCACTAATGTGACCTTATTGCAGTATTATCCTCTATTTTTAAGCTGTGGTTTAGGAGCCATGAAACATACGCGACGATCGTAACAGCGTGAGCGTGGGTACCATTCTGCTACGATAGGAGCTGTGATGTTATACATTGACAAGCGTTCAAACTGTTCGCTGCAGGTTACATTGCGTGACTACTTGGTTCGATGGACGAGGTTTCCGCCCCTGAATAATATAGTTTTGGCAAGTGATAGCAGCATACCTCACAGTCTGAATTACGCTTGTCCAGCAAAGGGACTGTTTACGAACTGCGCGTGCGTCCTAAGCAGTGGTAGGTGCTGGATTACATATATCTTTGTTCTATATACCGCATGGTCCAAACATACCGTATCAGCGGTTATATATTTATAAACGTTGTGCGGCGTGACTATGCGAGGCCCTATTGCGGCGTTAGTCCGTTTTCTCTTGCTTTTTCGAGAAAGAGGATGATAACCGAATTTATTTTTCGGTTGTGTTCGTTCCGTTCTCTACGACGTACTCACACGCATTACGGAAATTTTGTCCTCAAAAATAGGCATCGCATTCTTTTTACGCGATCCCTCATATATTATGGCTGTATGCAGGCCAAAAAGGCATATGTACCGTGCTGGTTCACCAACCGCAGTGATCGCTGTGTTGAGCAGCGCCATCGGCCTCATGCAGAAAGGCTAGCGTAGACATATGGTAATTTGAAGCCTACTAGACTTGAAATGCGCGAGAACGATGCCGGTGCATCACAAATATCTGATTGCGCCTGCCGCTTAGATGTTTCGTGGTTGTCTTAGGTTGGCCGTGCACGAGCATGCGCTCTTATGCTTTATGCTTTACTCCCTACGCCGAGCGATCAGATATTGAGCAGATTTACCTTTTCGTGCTGCTAATACACAGACACCGGTTTTCTTTGTTGAATTAAAACCGATATAAGCAAAATAGTTCACAACACATACACACACCGCGACTGATAATGTGCGTACACCGCGGCTGATAAAACGCGTCACATTTTTGCGCCCCCAAAAGATATTTCCGCCTACTGTAGTTACCGATGCACCGAAAGGCTTCCCTGACGACCTTATATGAACGGACACGGCGCAAATTTCACAAAGTACCATCTAAAACATCTCGAAATCGTTCCGCGGCACGCGACAGCAATACTTTCAAGCAGCGCCGCGCCGGATCGCCCAAGCCAGAGATGAGGAAAGGCTCTTCGCGCGCCCTATCCTCCTCGCCCGATGAAACGGTCTATACCTATATACGAGAGCGAAAGCGACTGTCCATCCCAAATCACTCAGCACAAGCTCTACATTATCAGACAATGAGAAAATAAAATAAAAGTTAGAGGTATACAAGGAATTCTGCTTTCTATATATAGTGAAGTGCAACACGTTTACTGCGCTAAAAGGTTTTCAACGCTCTCGCAAGCAAAGAGAATAAGCTTTCCATTCTGTGCATCGTGTAACTCGTACAAGCTCAACATTTTGTCACCAGAATGTCCTGTGGGGCTGCAACTCTGCTGGTCCCCCTTTCACCCAAGAGGAAATGATGAAGCTAATTAGGGCCCTGGATCAGACCTCTCAAATCCTGGCAGTCCAGAGGGCTCCGTCAGGTTTCACCTGATGGTCCCCGAGTGGGCCTAGCCAGGTGACGTTGAGTTTGCTTACGTCTATAGTGGACCAAATAAAGTTGTTTCACTCACTCACTCACTCACTCACTCACTCACTCACTCACTCACTCACTCACTCACTCACTCACTCACTCACTCACTCACTCACTCACTCACTCACTCACTCACTCACTCACTCACTCACTCACTCACTCACTCACTCACTCACTCACTCACTCACTCACTCACTCACTCACTCACTCACTCACTCACTCACTCACTCACTCACTCACTCACTCACTCACTCACTCACTCACTCACTCACTCACTCACTCACTCACTCACTCACTCACTCACTCACTCACTCACTCACTCACTCACTCACTCACTCACTCACTCACTCACTCACTCACCAGAATTCCTATAACCATGGCAGGAATATTTTTCCAGGAGGAAATGGAGAAGCATGTTGACTTGTTGGAAATGTCGGAAATCGATCCGCTATACAGAGCCGCCTTTCAGCTGAGTTTAAGAAACCTAAACTCTTTAGGCATGTCACACAGTGTATCATCATGCAAAGCGCCGCGTGAGACGGACGGACAATACGACGCGCACATCTATACACCCCTGAACATTAATGCAGAATGTTCTGGGTCCTCTTGGAATTTTTAATTGACGTGGGCTCATAGGCGCCGACTACGGGGGTGCTCCGGGGCCCTAGCCCCCTTCTGAGTTTTCCGGGGGAGGGGGAGGGCTGAGCTCCCCCCCTCCCGGGCGATGTGGAAGCCTACCCCCCCCCCCCGCCACACACACACACACACACACACACACACACACACACACACACACACACACACGCACACACACGCACGCACACACCTAAAGTGCCATTACCAGAGCTTTGACATCCACATCGTTTGAGGTTTCTTTTGACTTTCCTCAACCTCTTCACTTGAAGTTTTATTGGGGTTAATAGCTTACTACCCCATTGTTGGCGCGAACGCGCACGGCTTTTAATTCATACTTTCGCTTTATTTCCGCAAATCCCGACAAAACGAGAACACGCACATTATAAGCATTAGCGGCGGCTGCCTCATGCGTATTTTCTCACTTTAACATTGTTTTAAATTTCCACTGTAATCAGCATGCACACACACAATATATTTAAATATACACACAGGATAAAGTTTATTACACTTTTGAAAGAGATGGAGGTTGCCAATTAAAAATTATTTCTAAAGGTATGAGGCCACCACATCAAGAACTGCCGGACTATTCTTTACTAAAGTTTCTTCTTCTTCTTGTTCTTCTTCTAAAGGTATGGATAGCCTATGCCTAGAGAATGAATATGTTGCTGTATGTTCACCACGATTCAAATTGCTTTGCGTGCTTTTTTGACCATGAAATAAATCTATAGACTTCAGTGACCCCTTCAGCAGTCTTTTATCTAAGGTGTGTGAAATGCATGTGAATGTTGTGTGTCTCAGTATTGCTTCTCTTTCCAGTAAACAATGCCAACGACTCACACAATAAAATTTCTAATAATTTACAGCCTTTATTAGGGATGGAAACATCGTCAGTTGCATGCAAAGGTCATAAATATATAAAAGGTGTCCCAGTTAACTATAATGCACCAACATTTAAAAAGAAGAGCAATGCGTTACTTGAAGAAAACCCAGTGCATATTGTTTACAGTACAGTAGAGGAGCTGCCAGTAATTTTTTAGTTACTGAGATTTAATTACGTAATCGTAATTAACTACCTAACTCGAGACGTACTATCCTAATTACGAAAGTGTCAATCAGGCATTTGAAAGCACAACCAAGGGACATCTAACTGCGCTATATTCAGCGACGTACTAATTGCGTACAAATTTTTTTCCGACTGAGAAATAAACTGCGCGAAATATGAAAAATATGCGTTCCCACCCGCATCTAAAGCAGCGCCCTCGAACAGGCTCCCTCTGAGTTACCCAGAATGAAATAAAAGAAATAAAGAAAAAAATTGCGCTCGAGCCTTATCTGCCGCGCGCCGGCCGAAGTAACACGTCGCGTTTGGTGTTTATTGAAAACAAGCATGTTCTTTTTTTTAAACCTATCCCCACAAAAGCGAGTTGACAACGTCACTGCAAAGGTTTAAAGGTCGTTCCAGTCACCACGTGTTTCTCTAATGAGTAGAAGTTAAACATGATCCTTGCCTTGGAAGCTGCAAATGGCAACAAGATGAAGGCCGCAAACACATATATCAGTCATGGAAGTGTGGCGATAGACAAAACGCATCGAATATCACCAGAAATTATGAAAACGCGAGAGAAACCGGCAGCTTCGAGAAACAGCGGAGGAGGACTCCATCTTTGAGTCTTAGCCTACGCACGGATGTTCTAGCATTTATAGCCTCAAACCCTCATGCTAGCGTGCGGGATGTGTCCGCCCAGGTACCAATATCCTAGTTATCAGTTTGAAGGATTCTAAATGACGGGCGTTTCACCCGTACCACCTTAACCAGCACCAATGCTTAAATGATAGGGACCTGTAGAAACGTCTAGATTGCTCGAATTGGGTCCCCACAAAAGCCGATGAGTCACTGGACTTTTTTGAGCAACATCATGTGCACAGATGAAGCCAATTTTCAGAGAAACGCCTAGGTAAATTTGCAGAATGCACGCTGTTGGAGGGACTCTAATCTACACTGGGTAAAGCAGACTCGGCACCAGTAACAGTGGTCGCTCAATGCGTGGTTCGGAATTTACGCCGGTGCTATAATCGGTCCCATCTTCTTCGATCACAAACTGACTAGACAGCGTTACGTGAACGAATTCCTTGAAGGAGTGATGGATGAGCTTCCCAGCGAAGTCTAGCTGTCACGTCTTCCATTTCTGCGGTATCATCAAGGTTGGGGCGCCAGCACACAGCAGCAGCCGAGCACGAAACTGGCTGCTTTATGATTCGGGTGGGAGCGCAGTCACGCGGTATTCTCCATATTTCGCGGGTTTAATTTGTCAGTCGGAAAAAAAATAGTACACAATTAGTACGTCGCTGAAAATACCGCACTTAGATGTCCCTTGGCTGTGCCTTCAAATGCCTCATTGACACTTTGATAATTAGGATAGTACTTCTCGTGTTAAACAATTAATTGCAATTACTGAATTAAATCTCAATAACGAAAGACTCGCGGCTACTCCACTGTACTGGAAACAATATGCACTAGGTTTTCTTCCAGTAACGCAACCGCTCTTTTGTTAAGTCTTGGTACATGATATTTGGGGAACAATGTATAATTCACTCAGTAACCGAAATGAGGCCAAGCCAGATTCACTCGAAATCAGAATCAACAGCAGTCATGCGCGGCAGTGCTTACACTCGGTCTCTCTCTCTCTTTCTCTCTCTCTCTCTCTCACACACACACACACACACACACACACACACACACACACACACACACACACACAAAAGGAAAGAGAAAGAGAGGCTGCAGTTT
Organism: Dermacentor albipictus; assembly: GCF_038994185.2. Lineage (NCBI taxonomy): Eukaryota > Metazoa > Arthropoda > Arachnida > Ixodida > Ixodidae > Dermacentor > Dermacentor albipictus. Next base: position 113,152,209 of record NC_091821.1, read on the forward strand.
CGCCGGAAAGGTGAAGCATTATTAGTGATAGCCAAGTATGCAGCAATTAGACGAAGGAACATTACACCACCGAGAGTACTCGGGCTGTGAAATTTAACTTCATCTTCATCTTTACAAAGTCAGCAGCAATCATCGGCTCGTGTTCGTTTTTGCGTCGGTGCCACTTTTCTTTCTTGGAATAAAGCGTAGCCTCGACCATGGTATTTCAAGTGGTGGAGGCGCTTTAAGATCCCTTCGACCTCAATCCTCTTCAAGATCCCTCCTGGAGCTACGTTCGGGACGCTGCTTACGCCAAGAGGCCGCCATGTCGCAAGACCAGCCCGCAGCTTACACCTGCTTGGTTCAAGTGCCAGCCCTGCCACCAGCCCTGCCACCACTCCCAGCCCTGCCAACAACCGGTATCGCGATCCTGAAATCTTCTCCGGCTTGCCTGATGAGGACGCTGAAGACTGGCTCGACAACTACGATCGTGTCAGCGAGTGCAACAAATGGAATGAGACATCGAGGTTAAACAACGTACCATTTTACGTCTCTCAAGTAGCCAAGACATGGTTCCTGAAACACGAGAGAGACTTCCGTGATTGGTCGTCTTTCAGGGAGCAACTAAGGCGGATTTTCGGCACACCCACGGTTCATTCGGAAGCTGCGAAAAAGAGGCTGTTTGATCGCGTCCAGCATTATGGCGAGTAGTATACCTCGTACATTCAGCCTCGCGCTTTGCCGCCGTGTCGACAATGCCGACAGAAATTGACCGCATGCGACACCTTCTTAAGGGTATAGGATTTACTGCCTTTAACGCACTCGCCGCTCAAAACCCTTCGACGGTGTCAGACGTTGTCTCCGTATGTCAGCGCCTCGACGCCCTGCGTTCAATCCGCTTGTAACCGGACTTTTCCGACAACCCCCTGGCAAACAGTATTGTGCTCTGGTCTATCATTCGAGCCATAATTCGTGAGGAATTGCAAGAGCATGGCTCAAACCCTTGCAGCAGCGTTCACGTTCAACCTGCTTCTACTGACCTGCGCGGCATTATTAAGGTGGAATTGGCCTCCCCGCAGAACGCCCACCATACCAACGCTTCTTCTTGCCCTCAATCGGCTTCTTACGCCCAGGTTGCTGCAATGCCAGCCACGCCGTCTCCAATCACACAACCTGCGCCTGTTCCCGATCGCCTGGCACCTTTAGTCCCCCGAGCTCCGAACCCGCCTTACTACTCTGCCTGGCGTTCGTCGAGGCCTATCTGCTATTACTGCGGCTTTCGAGGACATATTTCCCGGTTTTGCCGACGCCGCCAGCAAGACGAACGTCGTGGTTACGCTGCCTTTGAACGCGATGAGCCAGCTCCTCGAGTCTGCCGCACTTATGACGATAATCCTCCCGTTCGCCGATCTCCATCTCCGGCCGACTTCTCCAATACCGCACACAACACACGTGCCTCGAGACGTCGCTCCCCATCGCCACAACGACGTTCTGTTCCGCCACTTCGGCTTGTCTCCCAACTCCATGTCCAGCGACCGGACAACTAACCAGTGCAGTTTTTGAAGGGAAAATTTTAATCTTTAAACTTTAACTAAAGCTTTAAACTCTTGGAGGGAAAACCGCTTTAATCTCTTGCCGTCAACGTGTAGTCCAGATGACCGAGACAGTTCATTGCAGCGGAAGTGCCGATGAGCCACGACTGCGTTTTCTCGCTGCTGCCGATTCTGTACTGCCTCCCGGCCACGAGTAAATCATAACTCTCTCTTCTACGAACATCACCAATGGCGACGTGTTCATAAGTCCTTACGGCCGCTGTCTTGCCTGTGGGATTGTCTTCGCTTCCTGCCTGGCGCGGTTCAAAAAAAGCTCTGCATTAATAACCGATTTAAACACCACCACTGACACAATCTTCCTACCTCAAGGCTCTGCAGTGACCTGTTATGTGGACACCCAACCAGTCTCCCTGCTTCATCTTGCCGCTTCGAAAGCTCTTCCTCAACAGAGCAAATCTGCTTCATCTAACCTTGCTTCCGTGATAAGTCCTGACCTTACTGCTGCTCAGAGTGAAGCGTTGCTAAAATTGTTTACGAAGCATCAGGCCTCCTTTAATATGAATACTTCGTCCCTCGGACAGACCTCCGTTGCCTCCCATCGTATCGACACCGATGGCCTGACTATTGTAGGCCGTCGTCCCTAGCGAGTCTCTTTGGGCGAACATGAAATCATCGAGGAGAACGTCGCCGATATGCTGAAAAGAAACATCATACGTCCCGTCGTTTTAGTGCAGAAGAAGGATGGATCAGTACGATATTGTGTTGACTACTGCGCTCTAAACAAGATCACCTGTAAGGATGTATATCCGATGCCCCGTATCGATGACGCCCTTGATTCTTTGCAAGGCGCGCAATACTTTTCCAGCCTTGATCTTCGCTCAGGATATTGGCTCATTCCAATGCACGAAGCGGACAAAGAAAAAAGCGCCTTTTCTACTCCGGACGGTCTTTACGAGTTTAACGTAATGCCTTTCGGCCTATGCTATGCTCCTGCCACATTTGAAAGAATGATCGAGACTGTTCTTCACGGTCTCAAGTGGGAAACCTTTATATGTTACCTCAACGACATCGTCCTGTTTTCCTCGACTTTCACTGACCCTCTGCAACGCTTAGATGAAGTGCTCACATGCCTTTCTACTGCCGAACTTCAACTAAACACGAGGAAGTGCCGTTTCGCTAGCACAACGAATAAAGTCCTGGGTCATCTCGTTAGCAATGACGGCATCCAGCCCGATCCGGACAAAATTTCCGCAGTGCTCAACTTTCCACGCCCACTTCGTGCAAAAGAACTGCGCAGCTTCCTTAGACTCGTCTCATACTTTCGACGTTTTATCCGGAACTTCGCCAGCATTGCCTCGCCCCTACACAAGCTCCTTGCTAGTTCCAGTTCCTTCGATTGGGACGATCACTGTGAAGCCGCGTTCCGAGAACTCAAGCGCGCACTAACATCCCCACCTGTTATTTGTCATTTTGATGACAAGGCGCCCACATTACTGCCTACTGACGCTAGTGGTCAAGTAATTGGTGCCGTACTGCTGCAGCACGACCACGAATTTTGCGAAAACGTTTTTGCATATGCAAGCCGCGTTCTGACTTCGTGGAAAAGAAGTACTCGATAACCGAACAAGAGTGTTTGGCTATTGTCTGGACCATTCAGAAATTTCGTCCATACCTCCACGGTCGACATTTCACGGTTGTGACCGACCACCATGCTCTATGTTTGTTGTCGACAATCAAAAACTTGTCTGGAGGCCTTGGCCACTGGATACTTCGATTACAAGCATATGATTTCGATGTCATATACAAGTCCGGAAGGAAGCACCAAGACGCCCGTGCTTTTTCACGATGTCCATTACCGCCATCATCGGAGCACATCACATCACCTTGTCAAATTGGCCGCACGGAGGATGCATCGTCTATTACACCGATTTCCTCCTTGACTCCATCAAACCGCTCTTCAGTGCTTTCCACTCCCCAGCGCACCGATTCTTATTGCCATGGTATCATCAATTGCCTTAGCGGTGTTTCATCTCTACCCAATTCCAGGCTACGGAAACAGCTCAAACTGCTCAAATTCGAAGACGACGTGCTTTACCGTTACATTTTCACCAGGAAAGCCATCGATGGTTTCCCGTTATACCGCGCTCTCTTCGCGCTGCAGTTCCGCAGGCCTCACACGATGACCCTACGTCAGACCACTTGGGTTACCACAAAACACACGAGCGCATACTCAGCCGATTTTTTGGCCAGGTCTTTCCACGAGCATAGCTAGATATGTTGCCTCGTGCACGCTTTGCCAACACCGTAAGCGGCCTACTACTGCTCCGGTCGGGACGCTACAACCACTTCCTTGTCCAGCAGAACCCTTCTCTGTCGTCGGCATTGACCTTTTCGGGCCACTCCAACCTACTCCAGACGGCAACAGATGGATCGTCACTGCTGTTGACCGCTTGACCCGGTACGCTGAAACAGCCTCAGTGCGTTCAGGAGCTGCCTCAGAAGTAGCGGCCGTCTTCTTGCAGGCTATCTACATACGGCGGGGACGCCTCACGTTTTTTGAGCAACCGAGGCAACACATTTCTTTCAAGCACTCTTAATCAAGTTCTGCAAGCGTCCAACACCGTGCACAAGACAACGTCTAGCTACCACCTCCAAACCAATGGCCTAACAAAGCGATTTCATCACACGCTGTGCGACATGCTATCCGAGTATATTCAACCTGGGGCGCTATAACGTAAAACTATTCCAAACTTTTCTTTTCCAATTCTGCAATCAGCCCTCCGCGATTGGTCAAAAACTATTTTGGACCACACCCCTACTTCACCGGTCTGTCACGCGACATCACGAAAACCGCGATAGCTCCCCATCTGATATGATGTGTACACACGGATTATGCGTGATTTGACCGAACAAAAGAAAAATAGTTATTTCTGATTCGACGCCTCTTCGCCATTAGCCCTCGGCTATTGGTAAAAAGTTTTCGGGCTGCACCCTCTTCACCTGCCTGTCACGCGACGTCACAAAACCGCAAAAACTCACCGCGTCAAAGTGACGTGTACGCGTTAGAGATGCATTAATATGCCGAACAAAACTGAATTTTCTTCTGAATAGGCGCAGGCTGCCCCGTTCCGAAAGAAGTAAAGGATGGCTGCCGCCGGTCGCTCAGGCACTGGCTACCCGCACCTGCCGGAGAGCATGGGTTTATTTGCGTGTAATAAAACTTCTTGCGTGGCAGTGTAACGTTTTCGAGCACTGTCGGCACGTTTACGACCTCGTTCTGCCAACTCTTATTTGCTGGGGATCCGCTTTAGTGTCATTCTTAAGGTTCCATTGCATGACGCCGCGATTGTCGACGAGACACTGCAAGCTAAGTAAGGGGAAGCGGACCAATCGCATACGCCGGTACAACCCTTTTCATCCGGTTATCGATTTTCAGTGCAGTGGCTCGGCCCCACCGAATCCCTCTCCCCCTGAGCGTGCTCCTCGCCTCTTGAGAGCTTATTAGATAAGACAAGCCGCTCAGTGTAGGCAATGTTATTCGTTTTTCAAGCAAACAAAAGTGACCTCCTATGAACGAGGAGAGCATTTGATCTGTTCAGACAACCCTGCGGGCGACCGCCCGATGCTTGCGTCAGCGGTTACGTAAATTCGACGTCAGGAGATTGGAATAAACCATATTGGAATACTTTTACATTATAGGGCCCCTGACCATCGTAACTGGGATTCGATTCTCCCATTTGTAACATTTGCATGCGTCTGTTCAACGGACCACCGGATACTCTGATAAGCTCGCGCCGACCGAGCGTCACCTGTATACACAGCATGCATGCGCTTGGGACCCCAGCGCCACGCAACTAGACCGGCATATCCATTACCAACCGAAAACGCGGTTGGTGGCATTACTCGCCGTCCCCGCTTGCGGATGGTCGGGTGCACTATGCGACGTCCAAAACGACAATGCCCTTATGTTAAGTTAACATTAAATTAAATTCTGGGGTTTTACGAGCTAAAACCACAATATCATTATGAGGCATGCTGTGTTGGGGGACTCCGGAATAATTTTGACGACCAGGAGTTGTTTAACGTGCAGCCAGTGCACGGTACAGGGGCGTTTTTGCATTTTGCCCCTATTAAAAGGCGGCTGCCGCGGCCAGGCTTTGATGCCGAGATCTCATGCTTAGCAGCGCTATATGCCAAAGCCACTAAGCAAATACGGTGGGTCCTTATGTTAAGTAACGTGTTGACTTGCCAGAGTTGGACAGGTTCCACAACGTGAACAGCACGGAAAGCGAGGACGAGCGAGAAGACGACGCATGCTTGTGTGGTCGTCTCGGTGTACGGCGCCCAGTGCTATCTATAGGTGGTGTTGACCGACTGTGGATGGGAAACTGTCGCAACAACGCCTTCATAACACCGATACATTCGCGCTCTGAACCGTGACTTTATATACCGGGCCGACGACACACATAGTCAAGCGGAGATGCCGAGAAGGGAGCAGCGGAGCTTATCGCCGCCATGCTTCTCTCACGCCAGGCTCGGCAATCGAAATGTGTCTGTCTACTTCTGCTACGTTGCGGCTCAAAGCATGTAGACGATGTGTATGGGTGATCGTGCCTGTTGTATAAAATCGGTGAAGTTAGGTAACGGTATGCGATGTCCGCGCTTCGAACAATTGATTCGGACCATCTTATGAACCAGTAACTCTAGCTTTGTAACACCATGTGGTTGCGCTAGCTTACACAGCGTGGTTGGGTTACCTTACGCAGCGTCTAAAACGGGTAGGGCGAACAAACACACAGACAAAAAGAGGCAGAACGGATGGGACAGGGCGCTCCACTGCGCCGGTTGCGCCTGCCCCATCTGGCGCCCCTGCTTGTCCGTGTGTTTTGTGCGCTACTCGTTTTTGAAGCTCTCTAGCTTCCATAGCGCTGCACGGTTTTCGTGAGGCCAAGACGGGACCAAGGTCAAGTACTGCGGAGCGTCCCGTATAATGTAGTGACCGTTTTTCTTTTTCTTTCCAGTGCGGCGTTTGTCTCAAATCGGCCAACCGAATCCTGCGATTCCACCACACGTTGTTGCCGCACGTTGCGAAATACCGTACGTCGTTCGACGGGCAAGAACGAGTGCCGGCACTGGGGCGGTGCTATATGCGGTATAGGAGTGCGCGGGTGGCGCGGAGATGTAACTTTTTTTCTTTAGAGGAAATACGAGGCAGTCGAGGCCGACCGGTGCGCCCACCACGCCAGCGGAAGTGTTCCCGCGTGCCGCCCCTCTTAAACAGCGCCACGTGGGCCACTCGCGACCACGCTCGGTCCGCCGGCAGCACCAAAGAGCGTCGTCAAACGGAGCATAGTCGCGGTCTGGGCGGGGAGGTACAAGCACAGATGGGGACGAATCGTTCCATACGCAAAATAAGAAGGGAGTGGAAGTCGTGCGGTGACGGTGGTGGTGCTCTTTTGCTGAGCGTTTTGCGGAGGGGGGCAGCGGGCGAAATTGGCTGGCTACGTGTGCCACTATCGCACCAAGAAAGACCGGGCGAGGAAACGAAAAAACGATGGCCCATGTGGCTATATCTTAACTGGAGATAAGAGAGCAAGGGCGGTGCAGGACGCGCAGGAGAGCGACGCTCTGTGCTCGCGCTATTTTTAGATCGGATATTCTGAAACACGATGCGTAATGAAAAAAAGTCGCAGTTTCGCCGGCGATGCATCGATTGCCATGGCAAATTAGTAGACATACGAAGTAAGGACAGTAGTTTTATCGGCCGTAGGAACTTGGAAACATTCGCTTAGTATAATTGCGGACAACTTTCTGTGGCTACGAAGGGAAAGCTACGAGGGCGGAGCTTCTGCACATGCGTTACCGCGCCAAGTAGTCTGCCAGCATTTGACAGTGCTTTTGGTAGCTCGGAAGAGAGGTGAATCGGCGCAGCTTCCACGTGCGACGGTTTCGCGTTTGGCCTGACGCGGAAGGGAAAAGACGCAAAATAAGTAAACCTTTATATTCAGTGGTGTGTTTTGCCCTATTTAACTGTTGCTAATAAGGTTTGTGTGTTCTCTCTTCCCCAGCCTAAACTAACGTGAATGAAAACGCGGGAGTCTTTTCAGAAGCGCTCCCACTTGTGCGCGCTTTTCCTCCGTAGCTTTCCCTGCATAGCCACAGAAAGTTGTCTGCGAGTATAACTGAATTAACAAGCACAGTGTCAGCGGGCACAAGCAAGCATGAACGCATCACATTCTTTGAGCGCGGACACTCGCTGTCAAAATGCTGGTGTGAGCAAGCGCGGCAGCAGCAGCGCGCGAATTAAGTCACCTTCGTGCTGCCCATCGCTTCAACGCAATAATGGCGAGAGCACAGCGCGCACAAAGGTATATGATCCGTCTGCAGATCACTTAGGCGCGCGCGACCGCGCGCGGCGGTGCCAACTACGCAGTTGTTGGCGGAGTCGAAGCCGCCCCCATCCTTCCCGCGCTGCCTCCGCTCGTTCTTCCCTATCGCGCGCGAGACTGAGCCGCGATCGTCAGTTCCCCTTCCGCCCGGTCGCGAAATACGCAGTTTACGGACAACGCCGCCCCCCCCCCCCCCCCTCCCATCTTCCCACAGCCTTTCGCGCGACGGAAGACGGCGTATTTGCTCTCCGCTTTCCTCCTTCGCGCGTGCCGGATTGAACCGCGCAGTCGGCTCCCCTCCCATGCTTTCACTCGCACATACAGCATACGACGCGCGGCGACGGTGTTATCGCCCCCTTGGACTTTAGATACGGAAAATCACGGCGACGGAAAAAAATGCGCCTGGAGTGTCCATACAATTGCTATTGCAATAAAAGCTGGAAGAAACATCAGTCAGGTGTGCGATGAGAACGACTTCCACTAACAGGCTTAGGCTAGTTGGTGATTCTGATGCATAATGACGGCACTGTGGCCGTCAAGAGCTTACGAGGCGCGGTATCTGTAAAAAAGGTGAACATTTCAGTGCCCTGGGCCCTCACTCCATCCTGGCACTCGGATTTCCAGTCTGTAATGACTGGTATTTGCGACCTGCACGTTGTTGAACGCTTTTGCCCGCTGCACGCAGAAATCGTTCGGATCTGCTTTCTTTCTTTTTTTTTTGCGGAAGCACAGCTCTCTCCTCCCTACCTCCATTAAACTTTCGAAACTGACTACTTTCTTGAAAGAAGTTACGGAAAAGTAGAAATAGACCAACGTAAGAGGTAAACATGAACAGCAGAGATTGCGAGGACACAAACGTCTCCATCTACTTAAAAGCTGAAACACATGAATTATTATATACATAAAATTTCAGGTTGGTCTTCTCCCCCCTTTGCTTCATCTATACCTGCACTTATTTGGTTGCTTTGAATCCCGTTCAATGACTTTTACACGCATCCACGCGAGAACACTGAGCACTTTGAAAGCCTAAACCTATGCACCCGGAAGCGAAGTATTGGAAGGCTTTCACGGCTTCATTGAGTAATATTTGTTAAAACGTAGGCCTTACCTCTTGTTTCCTCCGCAGGCACGATAACTTCGTGAAAACAAAATTCGACGAATGGAAAACCTAATAATTTTTACACAGGACAGATGCAGACCTGGCATTCAAATGGCTATTGCACAATGCAATCGACAGCGCGGTCCCGTGTTATCGAACAAAATGATCTGTTTACCAAAGCGGGAAGGCGACGCAATGACGCAATCCTGTCGCTGGCCAATAGTGGGCGGTGTGGCCGGCGAACGCAACGCGTTATCAGGCTGCTGCCGGAAATTGGAAGGCCGGCGGAGTGATTAACCACCGTGTGAGTGAATCAGTGGCAAAGTGACATCAAGCGGTGATGCTGACAGCACGTTTGTCCGTCCACGCGGATGGTGCTGTAGACCGGAAGGCAGAGTTCGCCCCTTTTTCACCCTCGTCTCGTGTCCATGGGTCGGGGGAAGGGGGGGGGGGGGGGGGGAGACGACGAACACGTTCAACAGGAAAAAGAAAGAACACATGATAACGGAATGGCTGTTTCGGGAGTCGGCTGCCAGCTTGCACTGGCCATTTGAAAGGGCACTTGAAAGGGCACTTGACCGAACACATAGACACTGAACTTTCACAATCATGGATAAAAAAAAAAGCGCGAGAGAGTATAAGGTAAACGCGTCATTTAACAAGACGACAACTAAGATATTGTTTCCCTATAGCCTTGGGGGACTGCGCTGGGCAGGTTCAAAATGATTTCCTGATCGCCGTACCACATACAAGCCACCTAAAAATGATCGCGTTTTCAAAGTATTGCACACGCAGACATACCGTTCTATCAATAATGGGCGAGCTTTGCTTTTGTTACTTATATTATTGATATAAGTAGTGGTCTGTGTTCTACGGTGAGACAATTTCCTGATGACGGCGTGATTTCTAGACAAATTAGCAGCCCTGTGGACACTAACTACTTAAAGGCTGATTTAGATAAATTTAGTAAATGGTGTAACGAGTGGGAAACGTAAGTTAACGTCAGCAAAACAAAAGTCATTAGGCTTACTGACAACAGTATTGTATAACTACCCATTAAATCGCGTGCCTATACCTTCAGTATGCACTGTGAATGATCTGGGTGTCCATTATTCTGGTCTGTCACGGAATACTCACATAGACACAGTAGTTAGCAAGGAATCTAAACACTTGCCTTTTTAAGGCGCAATTTGCAAGCGGCTAACTCCGCCACTAAACTTCTTTCTCACAACGCCTTAGTACGCTCTAAAATTGTGTACACATCTCTCATTTGGAACTCACATCAGGCCTACCACATAAATGAACCACTCAACACTATACTATCAAGCGTACCGCGAATAAGATCGCCAATTAATTTATCTCTGATAGAGAAACGTCAACAAATCACACTTATATCCGTTCTTTTTCAAAAGATTTACCACAATTCCGCGCCACGCGCTATACGTTACATCAAATCCGCCTATCGTGCCCTCGTGACTCGATCAGCAACTCACAGTAGGACCTATATCTTTATCCGTACGAAAAAAAAAGAAAGTTCGTCATGTTCACCAACTAAATACTAGCACGTTACTTGTTACAAAAAGCACTACTTTTTTAGTAAGTGAAGGTAGTAAAATGATAGCACTATTCGAAACCTGCTGAAGCTATAAAATATCACCAACTGAAAGGCTAACTCTTAGTAAAAAGGTCGTTGTAAGTACTGACTGTATGTTAGTAATCATTCACCAGTAATTATCAGTAATCATGATTAATCATATTCACTACGTCTGTAGTCTAGTTATTAACGTAACTGAGATATAATTAATAACAATACAGTGGGAGCCATAAGTGCCGCTTGCATTGGCATAGTATGTCGATGGTACTGTAAAAACATAAAACAGTCAAACAATGCATATGAAATAAGAGAACCGCATCATTTCGCTAATCATCATCAGCCTAGTTTTATGTCCACTGCAGAACGAAGCCTCTCCCTGGGATCTCAAATTACCCCTGTCTTGCAGTAGCTGATTCCAACTTGCGCCTGCAAAATTTCCTAATTTCATCGCCTAACCTAGCTTTCTGCCGTCCTCAACTACACCTTCCTTCCATTGGCACCTATTCGGTAACTCTAATGCTCCACTCGTTATCTGCCCTACGCATTACACCACCTGCCCAGCTACATTCTTTTTTTTTTCTGTTAATGTCAACTTATACGATATCGGATATATCTGCGTTTGCTCTCTCTGTGATCTGCAACTGCTCTCTTCCCGTCTCTTACCGTTAAGCCAAACACTTTTCGTTCCATCGCTGTTTGCGCGGTCCTTTACTTGTTCTCAAGCTTCTTTGTTAACCTCCCACGTTTCTACACGTGTTAGCACCGGTAGAGTGCAATGATTTTACACTGCTTTTTTTTCAACGACTGTGGAAAACGCCTAGTCTGGATTTGGTAATACCTGCTGTAGGCAGTACTCCGTGCTATTTTCAGTGTTCTGGAAATTTCGCTATATATTACTAATAAATTATTGGTATACGTAATGCTTACCAGGGACGTTACGGCATAATGACTCTGGATAAACATGCACTACATAAAGACATCAAGCAACAATAAACAAGAACACATACAGAAAAACGAGAAATGTGCTACGCAGCACCTACGAAGAGCAACTTCACGAGTATTTATACCCCAGTTTGGGGGAGCACATGTTACACCGGTGAGCACCTACGCAATTGGATAAATAATCAAAGTTTTGTACACAAATTTCTATCACCCACTGTCTCTATATATGTGTGCTAAGACGTCGCACATAACTGTTAATGCAAACATAGTGAACGAAACTACAGCTTATTTAAAATTTCTTTGAGACTGTCACAATCACACCATAATATACCACGGTCAGAAGACGTAGGAGATTACTCAGTAAAAACGACTAAGAAGCCTTTCTGGCTTCTTAGTAGTTTAGTAGTAGTAACGGCAGCACTTAATAGTTTCACTAGCTCCTGGTTAGTACAGAGCTGGTAAGAAGGTAGTAAAATATATATTAAGCTACTAAACGCATGCATTTTCTAGGTATTTACTACATTTATTTTTAAGTGCGCTTTTTTATCACCGCTCCTCCTTGCAATCCGTCAACAAAATCAGCTCCCGGCTGACGATACATGTACCACGACGCATTTGTAAACAGTTTAAAGTGCTCTCTAAATCTATACACTGGTGGTTATTAGTATTACTTGTAAGAATTTTCATGATCTTTTTTTACACATCGCAGTGGCGTTGCAATACAGTTTTTTTCCTGTACTTGTTTAGTTTGTTTTCGTGTTTAGCTGCGTATGGCTAAGAAGTTGTGTTATCTTGTCTTATTAATTTTTTTACTCCACTTATGCAATGCCTACCGGGCTCTTAGGGTACAAGTGAGTACAAGATAGAGTACAAGATAGTTTTTCATCCTTAAAAACGTAGTTGTGGCGGGACAATAAAGGAAGCTACTTGGCACGCACGGGGTTCGGGCAGAACCAAGCGAGTGCTTGGGGTGTGACAGCATTCTATGCAATACGAAAGCAATTCATTCAATGCGCACGCAGTGACGGACAATTGTGTCGAGTAATTATTGAACATTCGAGCGAAAAAGTGCGCTATGCCACAGCACGTCCAGAACTGAAAGCGTGCTCCTAAGGCGATCAGCGAGGAAGAAAGGCAAACAAAGACACAGGTGAAGAAAACTGAAGTGGTGAACAGACTGAAGGCAAGGCTCACTGTTTCAAAGTCGGATGAGTATGCAGGGATCGCAGGGTACAGTAGGTCGTGAAGCTGATATGCAGTGATTACACGGGAGCTCAATGGCCGCACAGCACAAACGAGATGCGGTATACTAACTTGCCGTCGTATAGTCAAGATCCGGCTGAATTCCGCTCGTCATATGGCTGGCGCGGTTGACGTGGGAGCCGCGGCCAGAATAGGCGCCAGCGGCTTCGACCGACCGGAATTAGACGCGATGGGAAAACTCGGCGACGTGCGGAGAAGGAGCGTTATGAACGGCGAACCGGGGCGGGAGGAAGTCAACGAGGAACGAATGTCCCGGCTGGGAACGAGGCGCCAGACTATCGCGCTTTTCGCTTTATTTTCTGCGTGCCCAGAAGTCTTTCAAGGCTTGTTAGTCAGAGGAACAGAGCGCCTTCTCTGCCGCTGCGTCCGCAGTGCCTGTAAGGCTTTCCATGTGCAAAGGTTTCCGTATATACTCGTCTCAGTGCCAGACACAACTTGGACTTGCCTCAATCTTGCTTCATTCTTCTGGGATAACCTGTACAGCAAGAGAGTAACTCTTCCTCTAAGAAGACTCTGTTGTTATTCTGGCGCAGTCAAGGATTCCTGAGCACTGGAGATGGATTGGGCCAGAATAATAACTACGATTCGTGAGCTCAAGCTGATAAATGAGCTGGGCATAAAACTTATAGTGAGAGGAAACGCGTCCACGATGCGAGAGAATGCACAGCACTTTGCAAAGCCTATGAAAGGAAATTAAGGAGTAATCAAGATAGCTGTCGTGACGCACCTAAAGAGGAGTCATTGCCTTGCGAGCTATGGTGAAGAAAGGATGTTTATGGAGTAACACTGTGATTCACAGCATCGGTCGACCTGACATGACCAGAGTTCAGAACGAAGTTACAAGGAAGCTATCGTCCGTGAAGGAAGAGCAAATGAACATGGTGTCCGGACAAGATAAAACGACGAGGACATCGGAGAAAGAGAGCTTAGGGCACGCCTGTTCAAAAACGAGAGAATGGATATCTCACGCAGAAAGAGGGAGCCCCTGACCGCAATTCATCGAAGAGGTGATGAGCGTCTAGCTCTGTGAGCAGAACTTTGCGACAAGCAAAGCACGACCAGGACCAGGAGTTCGCAAGTTGCGAGAGTGGCGCGAAAGACGTGGACCAGAACAAACAACGGCTACAGACGGAAATTTGGACCTCTCGGATGAAAGAGGAAGATGGAAATAAAACGCGCGAAAGAACGAAAGAATAAAAGAAATACTCTGAAAAGTAGAATGTTGAAAAACCACCATTCAAAAAAATTTGACGAAGGCAGTATAGTTGGGCGGTGCTTCACAGCACTTTCAATGTACGAATACTAAGAACGAGCAGTCATAACGTCGACATAGTTACTAATGTATGAAGAAATATTAGAGCGGATGTTTCACTGTAGATCGTGAGCATGTCCACATTAAAAACAAATCTCAAGTCCAAGAGCAAGGCAAAAGCCTAACGGCTACATTAATCACTCAAGAAGGCACACATCTCGAAAACGCAGCAGGAAGGCGAAGAGGATGCAGAGAGCCAGATGGCCCAGCAAGAAGCATGTGGTTTGGAAGCTATGTCTGGCAAAGGAAAATAGAACAAAGCTGCAAGTGAACAAGAGCTCCAACGCTTTACAGGAAGCGAAAATACGCTAGGAATAGAGGGAAACTACAAATTTACAAAAATCCACGAAGGCGTCGCGAAATATTTAGCTGTATACTGTGGCATTGTGAGGCTTAGATGTTCAGTTCAAGACGTCTCACGTAACATCATCGACGGCTGCAGAACTCGCAGCTATCCGTGCTGCTTTAGAGTTTATTTGTCACAAATCGTCACAGTCATGGTCCCTCTTATGTGACTCGAAGGCAGCTCTCCAGTGTCTGATGGCCCCTTTCAACCACGGACCAAATATGCAACTAGTGGCAGACATCCGACTACTCCACCATCAAGCAATAAACAAAGGGCACAACGTCATCTACCAGTGGATACCGGGTCATTGCGGAATTGCGGGCAATCATCATGCGGATGATACCGCCCGATCGGCCCACGACGGTGCCCGCGTTGTACCACTACCACTGTCACGAACAGACGCAGCCACAAGTCTTCGCTCCCTCGCCCGCGAGCTTACGCAGAATCTGTGGAACACCAGTGAGTTCACGAACGAACGTCTCCACAGATTGGATCCATGTCTGCAACTCCGGCTACCACCAGGGTTACCACGAGCGGAAGCAACACTTCTGTGCCGCCTGTGGCTCGGCGTCGCTTTCACGAACTCCTATTCATTCCGCATCGGAATGGCCGACAGCCCTACTTGCGGCACCTGCGACTGCGAGGAGACGATTCAGCACCTCCTTTGTGACTGTCCCAGCTACAAAGTGCCAAGAACAGTGCTCGTAACCGCGCTCGAAAAACTGGACAATCGCCCCTTTACAGAGGAGAAGGCTCTAGGACACTGGTCCAGACGGGCTTCGGCAATCAAGGCCTTAAAGGCTTTGCTGAAGTATCTAAGGACTTGCGAATTGTGCGATCGCCTTTGAGTGTTGTATCGCGTAGTATCGCGGTACTGCGTGAATTTCCTTAATTTTTTTTCTCCTCTTCTTCTTCTTTCTCCTTTTATTCCCTTTACCCCTTTCCCCAGCACAGGGTAGCCAGCCAGTACTTACACTGGCTAACCTCCCTGTCTTTCCTCCTCTTTGTCTCTCTCTCTCTCTTAGATGTTCAGAAAGGGAGTTGATCTAAGGGCGCGCAACCATTGTAAAGACATGCTGGTGGATGGATAGATAGAAGATGATGGAGCAGTACTTCCATTTTGTCCAGGTAACTGATTCAGAAAGACGTAATTCAGGTCATGCGTGAATAAAAGAGAGCGTCAGTACTATCAGATTCCTTCGATAATTCTGGTTCTATTTTACGTCCGGAAGTTTCTCAGCAACTCGAATGACAAACGAGGGGAAGAACATGTGGCAAGCTAGTCGTCCGTCATGTGGCATAATAGTCATGCTCTGGCTAAAGTATGTCAGCAGCGTTCCTGTCAACATGCAAGTTGACACGCCTCTCTGTACGAGGTTATATTATGTATGCAAGAGCAAAAGCTACCGACCCACTGGTAGAGCAGTGGACTGTTATTCCCCTGCTGTGCGGGGTGATCATTTCTCAGTTTTACGGAATTTTCAAAGGTCGCCTGTGGTAGATGGCATAATTATTGTCCTTGAGCTGCATTATTCGAAGAGGCGGACATTACCAGCCAGATACGTCGATGCATATATGCGACTAATTAACAAAAGTTCACTAATTTACTTCTTAGATAATTACTTTACGGCTTGAATTTCAATTTAAGAATTGTAGCTGGTGATTATGTAAGAAGCATCCGCTTCAAATGAATTTAAAGGGGGACACTTGCTTTCGTGATATTACTTACCAAAGTGTGGGACGAAATACATGCGCGTTCCAGTTACTTTTGTGCTTCAATGCAGAAAATAGCATTTTGTTAAAAAAGTGGAACAACAGTGCATTTTTACGGCGAGTTTGATGGCGCATATCTTCAAAGTGGCGTCACTCCGGAATTTTATTCCAAGTGGGTACCCCTCGCAAACTCGCTGGCTACAATGAGTAAATTGCAACATGTGCCGTAAAGTAATTATTTAAGAAATTAATTCGTGGCTTTTGTTAATTAGGTGAATATGTGTTTTCATTACTCGTGCAAGTAATGTACGCCTCTCTGAATAAAACAGCTAAAGCACTAGAGTTATGTTATCCGCAACAGGCATTTTTTTTTTAATTTCGCAAAACTCAAACATGATCACCCCGTATATTACTGCGACAGCACGTAGCGGTTTGCGGCTTCATTCCTGCTGCCAATCCCGAGCTCGTCCTCTTGAGTAGAACTTGTTGCTGGGCGAGTTGGTTGGGATCTAATGAATACATTGTTGGGATCAGTGAATACATCTTCGACTACGGCCGTCTACCAACCCCGCGCCGTCATGTGCCACGGTAGCTGCCCTGCTACCGCGATAATTAGGCCAGCGCCGACGTCCCAGCGGGCAGGACTTCCTATACGAGCGGAACTGTATACTAAACGAAGTGTTCTTTTCCTGGAGTCTGTACCGAATCCTTAAAGATTGCCCGTGGCACATAATAACAGTATATACCAGGTGTTTTTGTTTTCTTTCTTGAGACAATTCAGAATTTAAAAAAAAATCGTCTGTGGCGCAAACAACACTTATAATCCTCGAACTGGATTGTTCGACGTGGTGGACATTACTTGCAGAACAAATCTAAATGTGTAATTAACAAATTAACAAGATTTCACTCATTGCGTTTCAACTAATAAATTACGGCATATATTGCAATTTACGAAGTGCACCAATTAAGTTATTTTGCCAGGCATATACATTTGGAACGAATATTCAGGAGGCACCGGTTTCGAGATATCCGCCGTCAAACTTGAGGCAAAAAATGCGCCGTCGTTCAACTCCCTTATCAAAAACGCCGTTTTACGGTACGCCAATGTATTTCGTAGCAGACTTTTGGAATCAATATCTCGAAAATGGCGTCATCACAATAATTCGTTACAACTTGCTACGCCTTGCGAACTCACCGGCTACAATTCGCAAACTGCAATACGTGCCGTGAAGTAATTAGTTAAAAAGTAATTAGTGGCATTTTGGCAGTTAGTTGATTATGCATTTCGATTTCTCGTGCTAGTAATCTTTGCCTCTTCAAGTAATACAGTTACAGAGAGAGAGAGAGAGAGGGAGAGAGAGAGAGAGCAAGGACAGGAAAGGCAAGGAGGTGGTCAACAAGACGATCACCCGGTTTGCTACCCTACCCTAGGAGTGAGGGAAAGGGAAATAGATGGAGGAAAAGATGGAGAGAGCAAGCACTAAGTGCGCGTGGGAGGATGCACAGGGACACTATAAACGGTCTCTTAAGCCGGTGCACTTTAAGTATTTTACCAGTGCACCAATCGCTTTTCGTGCCAGTGACGGATGTGGCCACGGTCCCAGTATCTTTGACTCGGAGAACGGTCTTGAGTCCAGTCGGTTTATAATTGTCCTCAGAGAGAGGCGTTGTACGTCGTAGCGAGGGCAGGTACACAGTAGGTGCTCGATGGTTTCCTCGCACATCGGTCTCTCGGCCATTCCTATACGATAAGAGTAAGCGTTCGTGAACGCCACTAGTAGCCACAAGCGGCTGAACAAGGTTGTTTCGTCGCGGGAAAGGCTAGTTGGCAGTTGTAACCGTAGCACGGGGTCTAGTTTATGCAATCGGCAAGTGAAGGCACTTGAACTCCGGAAATCTTGCGACTTTTTGCGTGCATGTAGGCGAAGTTCCCTGGCAACGTCCGACCTCGCCAAAGCTATTGGACGCGTCTGGGTATCTTCGTGGGCAGACCGGGTAGCCTTGTCAGCCAAGTCGTTGCTGACGATGACACAATGAGTGAAAATCCATCGAAATATAATGTTGTGCCCTATTTCCAGAGCATGGTGGTGTACTTCCCTGATGTCGGCTATCATATGCTCGTAAGTTCTGAGATGTAATGCAGACTTGATGCTGTGAAGAGCTGCCTTAGAGTCACAAAATACAACCCATTTCTCTGTCGGCTCTTCGGTGACGTAAGTCATAGCGGCATGGAGAGCTGCATGTTCTGCCGACGTAGATGTAGTCATCTGTAACAATTTAATTTAACTGTAACCTACATAACTGGACCGACGAATGCAGCAGTTGAGGTGGTAGGTGAGGTCGAATCATCGGTATATATATGTACGCGGTCATGATACGTCTGGTGCAGTAATAGGAGCGTCAGTTGCTTCAGAGCCAGTGATGGATGATTGGCCTTCTTTGTGATTCCGAGAATAGCAAAATTCACTTGAGGCTGTCGCAGGCACCACAAGGGAGATGAAGGCTTCGCCGCCGGTGAAAAAGATGCACTCTTGATGCGCGCTAATCACTCTTGAAAAGGTCACAAGCAATACAGCTCAGAATTGCAATTGTAGTATCTAGGTGACACGGGCGATTAAAAAAAATTCTGTATAGTCTTAAAATAATAATAATAATAATAATAATAATAATAATAATAATAATAATAATAATAATAATAATAACAACACTTGTTAGAACTTGTAGTTTGCTTCTATTCTTTGCGAGTTCGTAACGCGCGCGCCGTGTTCGTTTTCTAGAGACGTTCTGTATTACTGAGCATTTGTTGTTGAAATTTAAATGTGTATTTTGCGTGGCACTTGTGCCTGTTTTTCTCGTCGGTTGGAATACGTGACAGAACCTTAACTAGGAAAATTAAGTGTACGAACTGCTATTAGCGACGACAATGCCATCAAGAGTGTTCGAAGCATAGACAATGTTGTTTCATGCTTTGCATGTATTGTGCGCCAACCTTATTTTCTCGTCTGCGGAAAATTACTGTGCGAGTGAGTGAGTGTGTTATTTTACCGTCAGGTTGATAAACTATAGTCACCGCGACGATTACTTGTTGATTACTTGCGGTTGGTACCGAACTCAAAAAAATAAAGTACCAGCAATAACAGCGCACAAATTTTCTCCCTACTCCTCCGCCTTGCGATTCCTTGTTCCCTTGTACGTGATGTTCACCGGTGAATTTCCCCTCATCCTTTTCAGGTCACGCACTGCAAGCGCACTGCGCCTGGGAGAGTCAATTGCGGTCACACCACATGTTCTATGTTATCACGGAGAGGCGCATCCGCAAGAATCACGAACGTGTAAAGAAGAGAACGTCGTACCAGTTTTGGTTTCAGAGCCCATAAGTTAATCTGTAGCTGAAATAACACGACCGTGGAAGAGGCGGCGTAAGCGATTGACTTCATAATTTGGTTATTTTCTTTATCAAGAGTTGCCTGCGTAACAAGAAAATGCCTACACATCCGTCTCTGCTTCTCACCAAATCAAGTAACTACGGGCTCGTGCGTTAGAGCCCGTATTCACAAAGTATTTGGTGCCCTATAGGCCGGTTAGTAAGTATAGGTGGCAGCCAATTTGTACGGGAAAGTGGAAGCTCCGGTTAATCGTGATACCGAATATAGTAATAGAGAAAGCGGTTGGCTTATGAAAAACAGGGTCCGGGTTCACAAAAACCTCCTACACTAAAATCGTTCTTAAGTAGGAATTTCAGTCAATCATGTTGCTGGTCATATTATTAGCGAAGGCGACCGGCCAATGACAACTAGCACTGACGAATGAAAAACTTTGTGAATTCAAACCAAGAAACTGTAAATGCGACCCCATTTCTTAAAAACAAAAGACCCTACAATATCTCCGGCCCACGCGACCGAATTTACAACGCTTTCCGTTGGCGACCACTGGTTTTCCCTGCGCGGCCAGCCACCTTCACTAATTTTATGTCCTTCATCACGATTGGCCCACACGTTTTCTTGTAAACCTCTTTCGTACGAAATACTTTATGAATACGGCCCCCCGATTCCTAGTGGCACGCTAAGCGAACAAAAGCTGCCACATATTTTCTCCTAACTCACTGTTAACGATGCTCACAATTGCGCGCCACGATACCGGGAGTGAAAGGCGATGACTGTCGGCGGGCCGTCTGAGGTGCGCGCGCAACCGAAAGCATTGGTCAGCGTCGCGTCGAGCGCGCGTTGCACAGATTTACAGTATGCCCTGCTAGGAGACCCCTTACTTCGAGCAGGGCCCGCACGAGACACACGACACGAATAGCGCGCGGCAGAAGCGTGACAAAAGCACGTGGCTTACCCGGTGGCGTCCCTCGGTGCCGACCTAGGGCGCCATGGCCCGCGCGCGTGTGCCGTTAGCGGCGGCACGGGTGGGAAGGGCGCCGGGGAGGGCCCTCGGGCGTGGTGTTGTTCTTCGCCGGCGGCCGCTGTCACCAGGCCGACGCGCGTGCAGCTGCGTGCGGCCGCGCCGGATGCGCCAAAAACGATGCAAAAAACACAGAAATGACAGCTGGGGCGGAAGAGCCCGAGGCGGAAACTAGAGGGCGTCTGCGGCGCGGCAAGCGACGGTCGCGTTAAGGTCGTCAAAAGTCAGAGGGCGTTGTGGTCTCACGACCGATCCGGCGCCGCCGAGTACGCTATTATTACACCGCCCGCCCATTAGCGCCAACTCGACGGGACGGGCGCGCGCGCTGCCGCTGGGGCGCCGCGCGATGAGTGACGTCGACGAGCGGCCATCACGTGTGCCGGCTCTGTCCTCTGACCGCGCACTTTGGACCCCTTTTATGGGCTCCCCTGGACGTCAGTTAGATGACCCACGCCTTCTAAATCGCCTTCTTTCCCCGAGGTCGCTTTAACAGAGGAGGGACCGTTAGCGGTGCCTAGACCGAAAACCTGCGTCCTAGCGCCGACCTAACATTACTGGAGCCTCATCAAAGTGTTTGTTTGGGACGATGAGCAAAATTAAAAGGAATAGCAGAGAAAAACCAGCAAGATAGCACTTCACCATCCTTTTCTTCTTGTCTTGAGCAAAGAGTCGTGCCACGCGTATCGAATGCTATAGACTAATTATTCGTATTCGAAAAGGAACTACTTGGCGTTTTCGAATATCGGAAACTAACCAAATAATCGGCAACAACCGAATGCTAAAGGATGCTTACGTTCTTAGTCCGCTGAACAATGTATCGCAAATAACCTGGAGTGAGACACCGACAAAAGTTTTCGAAGCAAAGGTAGAAACAGGTAGGTACTGCAAGCTTTGTGTTTGGCTTCACGTCGGAAGCCTACATGACAACCGGTGGTTTTTGCTTTATAGACTGTCATTTAGGATTTTTGGCAGTCTAGCCTTGTAGCAGTTTAATCTTTCACGCTGCATCTTGTGATGTTTTCCTTGCAGCGGGCCCTACTACATGTGTCTGCTGCACACTATTGCTTCAGCAGCTGCTTTCGTTTTCTTTTTTTTTTCCTGATCTTTTTTCAACGACCAAAGCTAGTCATACCGCCGCACTTTGTTTGAGAACCTGTTTGCGACCAGGTTTTAAAGTTGTTGAGAGGCTGTTTGTGCAGTTTGCTTTAACGACAATTAGTCAATGTGTTGAAAACTGACCCTTTGTTCCTGATAGATAGCTGTCCTTATTGCACGAGTCAGTGAAAGCGTGGTGCCTAATAATGCCGGAATAAATATTTTTGCTACAAATATATGTGTCTGGGCTTGTCTATCCGATTCGATATTCGCTGCATGCTATTCGTATACGACGAAAATGTTGATATTCCCCCGCCTCTACATACGAAGCTTGTTATAATAAAACCCGTAAGTTTTACCCTGTGTAAAGCTAATAGATATTTCTTGGGGTGGTTTACCAGACATGCAATGACTACAGTGCACCTCTTGAGACTCCCTGCGTTTTACTTTGATAAGACAGTAAGAATGACCGTACTATATATACTGCCTCCCAATAAAGAACGGAGATATATTCTCGCTTGTTTGTGTAGTGCTACAGCGTCCGGATGTTACTGCTTAATTAATAGATTAAAATTATTTTCAAGAAAGTAATTAATTTCTCCCGTTTACGTGCTGGGGATTCGCGTGAAGCACACAATGCAAATAAGATTATCGAAAAACCATGCCTAATTGGAAAGCGCAGGGTAAATCCCAAATTCCTGTGGGTGTTTAAGGTGGTTCCTGGTCTTACTGGCCGCCTCGCAGCGATTACGGGCCCCTCTGTGTGTGGTCGGGACACAGGTGGAGATGGGGGGGGGGGGTGCCTACCGCGAGCTGTGCGAGTCAAAGGGAGGCCCTTCTTCGTCGATCCCAAAAGGGACATGCAGATTATCGCCAGCAGGGGCAAGAACGTGCAACATCGCCTAGGAAGCAGCGAGCAGCCGCCAATCACCGATCGGACTCAACAGATACCATGTGACGTTGGCGTGAGCAAAATCCTGCCTACAATTTCAGCGGGCCTATTTAAGCGGCCCCGCAATGTAGCTTTTTTGTATTCTCTTCTTTCCTTCCTGCTTCGTTACCATGGAATAAACAGTGCAAGTTTCGCACTAGGCTGGCCCCTACTCGGCCTCGATGGTCTCCAGGGCGCCTTCGACCTGCCGACAACGCCATGCTATCCAGTTGTAACACCGGTCGAAGCTGAAGTAACCGGCGTAGCAACAATTGGTGACGTCGATGGGATACGCTGGATTTTAACAGCGCCAAAACCACGATGTGATTATGAGGCACGCTGTAGTGGGGGACTACGGATTCTTTTGACCACCTGGTGTTCTTTAACGTGCACCCAATGCGCGGCACACGGGCGTTTTTGCACTTCAGCCCCATTGAAATGCCGCCGCCGCGGCCGCACGGATTTTCATCCCGCGACCTCGTGCTGAGCAGCGCAGTGCCCAAGCCACTAAGCAAGTGCGGCGAGTGATATTACTGCTTCCCTTCATTATCGTCAACGTTAAGCTTGCGGCAGCTGCGCTTTCTCTTTCCATTTCCGTGTTGCATTCAGTAAATGCAACGTCGTGCCACAAGTAAACACGTATTATCATCAGACGCCCCCTTTGCTAGGAAATTAATCTCCCGGATGTGGTTTCCTCAAGTCAGCTTATCGTTTACCTTTTCTCGAAACAATATAATGCAACTGCAGTTATGAACAAACATTAAATCTCGATGAAAATTAACAATGACGCAGATCACGGGCAGAGCTTAGTGCAGGAAGGTGCAGTCACGTTCAATATGGGCTGCAACATGGTGCCCGTGGTCGAAAGGGCTCCAAGACTGCGCAGCGGCCCCGACATACGAAAGGTAAGCTTAGAACCAACGACGATTGTCAATGTACGCGAATACCCTGAAAGAACGAACCAGCGAGCAAGGGGACAGCCTTTCCTCTCCATCCTCCCCATTTTCCAGCCCCTTCCAGCAACTATAGGTTGCGCGAATGCACGTACCCTTTCCCCCAGGGCCTTCTTATCTCAAGTGCGACCACCAAGCCGCCAACCACTAAAATGGGTGAAAGAGGGGGAAAAAAAGTAAAGCTAATCGCTTTAATACCAGCAATTGGAATTGTATTTACTCCATTTTTACCTATGTCGGCGCAGCGGTACCCTTTCCCTTAGACCACGGTACCCTTGGAGCCCTTTCGACCACGGGTACCGTGTTGCACCTCGTATTTAAAGCGACTGTACACGTTTGGGATCTAAGGAGGCCTTCGCAACCAACCGCGGAAGTTATTGTATATAACAAAAAAGTCGAAGTTTCGCTCGAAAGGCGATACATCGACTGCGACAGCAAATTAATACACAGCTACACGAAGTAAGGACAGTAGCTTTAACGGCCATGTAAACCTGGAAAAATTCGCTTATTAACTGAATTAAGCGTTGCGTCAGCGCGGACAAGCAAATGTGAACCCACCACACTCGAAGCGCGTGGACACTCACTGTCAAAAAGCTGGTGTGAGCAAGCGCGGCAGCAGCAGCGGGCGAAGTGACCTTCGTGCAGTCTATCGCTTCAACGCAAGAGCGGCGAGAACACAGTACGCACAAAGGCATAAGCTGCCTGCAGGTCCCTTTCAAGATAAGACGCGAGCGGCCGTGCAAAGTGCGCACTTGTTGGCGGAGTCGAAATCACCCCTCCCCTCCCCCATCCCTCAGCGCTGCCTCCCCGCTTTTCTCCGTATATGGTGCGCGAGATTGAGCCGCGATTGTCAGTTCCCCCATCGGGCGGTCACTAAATGCGCACTTGTTCTCCACTTGCTTTTTTCGTGCACGCCAGATTGAGCCGCGATTGTCGGCTTCCCTTACGTGGTTTCGCTCGCACACATAGCATACGAAGCGCAGCGACGGTGTTATTCCTCTTGGACTTTATGCGGAACATCACGGCGACGACGACAGCGACGCCAAAAATGCGTCTGAAATGTCCGTATAATTGATATCGCAATAAGAAAGTAGCTGTTTCGCCCGAAAGGCGAAGCATCCATTGCGTTAGCAAATTAGGGGGGCAGCTATACGAAGTAACGATAATAGCTTTACCGCCAGTATAAACTTGTAAACGTAGGCATATTAACTTAATTAGCAAGCATGCTGTCACGCGTGCACGAGCAAACATGAAGACATCTCGCTCGATGACCGCCGAAACTCGCTGTCAAAACGCTGCAGCGAGAAAACGTGGCAGCATCAGTGAGCGAATTGATCTACGTGCTGTGGCGCCTGCATCAACGCGAACTTCACTTTCAAGGAGTTCACTTTCAAGATATAGCGGCCCGCGCGCGGCCGCTCGGGTTGCCACGAGTAGAACGCGCCCCCCTCCTTCCTCCCGAAGCCTTGCGCGCGACGGAAGGCGACGCGCTTCGTCCCCGCTTTCCTCCGTTGCGTGCGCGAGATTGAGCCGCGATCGCCGGCTCCCCCTCGCACGCTTTCACTCGCATATACAGCATACAGCACGCGGCAACGATTTTATCGCGCTTGGACTTTATACGTAACCTCGAGGTGACGCCGACGGCAGAAATGCGCATGGAGTGTCCATATAATTGCCATCGCCATAAAACACTTACTTAAATGCTTAAATATTAGAGTGCTTCTGAGCTTGATCGATAACGATTAATTTTTCTTTTATTCGACCGTCTTATTGCATTTCGTTGGTAAGTCCTTTTACTGCATCATGTGGTAGTAAAACGCATGGGTGCTCACGGTCTTTTAAAGAAAATAAAATTATGCAGGTCCAACGCGAATCTTGGAATCTACCTGAAGCGAAGCTTTCGTGAAGCGGTTAATGAAATTCTATAAATTTGCCCATTTCATTCTCGAGGTCTCTTGGAGCCAAGGACACTGGCGCGCCCGCATGTGCTCTGAGTGACACACGCGGCGATCATCTCAAGGAGCTGGTTGGCATTGGCACGACAGAAGTATATGTGAGATTGCGGCCTCATCAACAAAGAAAGAAAAAAGTTACAGTGACGTTTCACTTCGCGGACGCGGGTGCACGCCCAAGCGCGCGGGTGCTATAGCGCACACGACGCTATATCGGCCCTCGGGGCGCCTTGACGCCTATACTGTCGGCATCACATATCGTATACAAGACGGGGCTCGGGCGGCCGCGCCACACGCAGCAGCCGCCGGAGTAGAACGCCCCGTTGTAAACATTGACCGCGGACACTCGCTGTCAAAAGACACTCTGGCGTGAGGAACTGCGGCAGCAGCAGTGAGCGAAGTGACCTTCGCGCTTCTGTCGCTTCAACGCAAACTCAACGATGAGAACACAGCGCACGCAAAGCTACGAGCCGTCGGTGCACCTAGACTGTGTCCCCAGAGCCGATCGCTTTCAAGATAAAACACGCGCGACCGTGCGCAGCCGAAGTACCACGCCTCCCCTTCATCCCCTTCCCCGGGGCAATGGTGCAATGCGCACGACGGAATATGGCGCGCTTCCTCCCCTTGCGCACGCGAGACTGAGCCAACATCGTCGGCTCACCGTCGCACGTTTTCACTTTCACACACGGCGTACGGCGCCTGAGGGCGCTGTTCAGCCTCTAGAATCCGCGCAGGAGTATGTTAATATAGCTCACTTACTCACAGGGTACCCTGATCACGAGAAGAAAATTTACAGAACAATGAAAATGGGTCGGAATGCATACCGCCGGCATTACCAGTTCATGACCGTGAGCTAACCGCTTTCGTTGAAAAGAAAAAAAAAGGTACAATCAATGCATTCTACAAGTACTAACATATGGAGCACAAACTTGGATGTTAACAAAGAAGCGTGAGAACACGTTAAGGAGCGATAAAAAAAATCACCTACAATTACGATACTCCCTAACACGAAATTTGAGTGCAGCTCTATACATGTTCTTATTTCACTATATATTGAGGCAAACAATTTGAGCGAGACATGTAGCAGAGTCGTCGATCGTCGAAAATCTGATCTGTGGGTCAAGCGCGTCGGCTTTTATATATGACCCGTCGAAGGTTCCAGTGTAATGGCTGGTGCCGCGTGCCTTCCAGAAAGTACTACGCACTTGGTGTTGCGCATACAATCAGCTTACAAAACAATCGCAAACCATGACAATCGAAACAAACGCGAACGAGACTAAACCAAGCAAACCAAACCAGCGACAGCTGACGCGAGCAAACGATACAGCTAAACGAGCAGTCCGGCTGAGACCAGTTATCCGCGCGCAAGTCACTGAAGGGGCCTCTCTCGTTGGTCTTCGCCGTACGCGGCTCGCGTCTTTCATGTCCCGCTCTGCGTTCCCTCTTTCATCGTTCGCTGTGCTCAATCGCTCGGCTACGCCGCCGCCGCTCGCCGCAGGAACGGGCGCCTAAGAGCAGCGCTATAAAAGCGTAAAGTAACATGATATCTAATATAACTGCGATATTTGTTTAGGTTTGAGTACACTAAGGGCCCATTAGGGCATTAAATAGCGGTGAAGGGAATGCAAAATATCAAGCGTAGTGAGAAAAGGTTTATTGGCGGCTCCTAATGTAACGGCACAGCAACCGGGAACGGCGAAGCAGCCCGAAGCACTGTCCAAACGGACGCCAGCAATCAACAGCGCGAGCCGAGACGAGCCGCGCGTTGGCGATGCGGCTGTGCCGCGAGGCGCGTCTTCTTCTTCACAATCTCCCCCCGGACAAAAAGAGCCATCCTGGCGCCTTAAGAATCGGGAGGAAGAGGGTCGTGGTAGGGCTTGAGACGCGAGACGTGGACAATGTCACGTCCACGCCGGCGCAAGTCTTCAGGTGGTGACAGGGGCTCAATGAGAAAATTTACCGGGGATGTTTGCTCCAAGACTCGGTAGGGCCCTTCGAATTTTGGGACGAGTTTCGAGGAAAGCCCCGGCGTTTGGAAAGGGACCGACAACCACACAAGAACGCCTGGAGCGTAGGTCGTGTTTGGATGCGTGTCGAGGCGGTTTTCTTTCTGGCGCTGCTGTTGCTCTTCCGTAAAGGAGCGCGCTAGCTGGCGGCATTCTTCGGCTTGTCGGGCGACGTCGGAAACAGGTAGACACTCGGAGGCGTCAGGACGGTATGGAAGGAGCGTGTCGATGGTATGCGTAGGCTCGCGGCCATACAGGAGGAAGAAAGGTGAAAATCCCGTAGTGGCCTGGATCGCGGTGTTGCACGCGAACGTGATGAATGGAAGGATGCGGTCCCAGTTACCATGATCAGATGCCACGTACATAGAGAGCATATCACCAAGTGTGCGGTTAAATCGCTCTGTGAGCCCGTTAGGCTGTGGATGGTATGCCGTGCTTGTCCGATGAATAATATGGCATTCCGAAAGCAAACTTTCGACGACTTCGGAGAGGAAGGCGCGACCTCGATCGCTGAGGAGTTCCCGAGGTGCGCCGTGTCGAAGCACGAAGCGATGTAGGACGAAAGAGGCTACATCCCGCGCTGTAGCACTTGGTAAAGCAGCAGTTTCGGCGTAGCGTGTCAAATGATCAATAGCAACGACGATCCACCGATTGCCGTCTGGTGTCATAGGAAGCGGGCCGTATAGGTCGATGCCGACGCGATCGAAGGGTGTGGCAGGGCACGGGAGCGGCTGCAAGGCACCAGATGGGCGTAAAGGCGGCGATTTGCGGCGTTGGCAGTCAAGACAGCACCGAACAAACTTGTGTGCAAAATTGTACATGCCGCGCCAGTAGTAGCGGTGGCGAATTCGTTCGTACGTCTTGAAGACTCCGGCATGGCCACACTGCGGATCGTTGTGGAAAGCGACACATATTTGAGACCTTAAGCTGCGGGGAACCACCAGAAGCCACCGACGACCTTCAGGAGTGTAATTGCGTCGGTGCAGCAGCTGGTCACGAATGGCAAAATGAACTGCTCGGCGTCGGAGGGTTCGGGATACAGGGATGGTCGACGATCCAGAAAGATAGTCGAAAAGAGAAGCGACCCACGGGTCACGACGTTGTGCGGTTGCAAAGGAGTCCATGTCGAGAGATGACACGGAATGTGCGGAAGTTGTTGCGCAGGCCGAGTCTGGAGGTAAAGGTGAACGAGACAAGGCATCGGCGTCGGAGTGTGTGCGTCCACTGCGGTATACGACGCGAATATCGTACTCCTGGATCCGTAGTGCCCAACGGGCTAGGCGGCCAGTGGGATCTGTCAAGTTGGCGAGCCAACAAAGCGCACGGTGATCTGTGACCAAGTCGAATGGGCGCCCGTACAGATATGGTCGGAACTTGCCAAGTGCCCATACTAAAGCCAAGTACTCTTTTTCGGTCACGCTGTAATTGGCCTCAGGCTTCGTCAGTGTGCGACTCGCATAGGCGACTACATATTCGGGGTAGCCCGCCTTTCGTTGGGCGAGTACGGCGCCGAGACCGAGCCCGCTGGCATCTGTATGTACTTCAGTTGCAGCTGACGGGTCGAAATGGCGAAGAATAGGTGGGGAGATGAGAAGACGACGCAGCGTAGCAAAGGCGGAGTCACATGCAGGGGACCAGCAGGAGAGGGCGGCGTCACCGCGTAGAAGCTGAGTCAATGGCGCCATGATCGATGCGAAATTTCGAACAAAGCGCCGGAAATATGAGCATATGCCCACGAAGCTTCGAAGTTCTTTGATGGTCTGAGGCTTCGGAAACTCAGCGACTGCTCGAAGTTTTGCAGGATCGGGTAGAACGCCGTGCTTGGACACAACGTGGCCTAAAATGGTGAGCTCTCGCGCGGCGAAGCGGCACTTCTTGAGGTTGAGTTGAAGGCCAGCGTTCGTTAGACAGGTCAAAACTTGTCTAAGGCGGAGCAGGTGAGTAGGAAAATCAGGCGAGAAAACCACGACATCGTCGAGGTAACACAGACATATAGACCACTTGAGGCCACGCAGCGTGTTGTCCACGAGTCGTTCAAAGGTGGCAGGGGCGTTACAAAGCCCGAAAGGCATCACCTTAAATTCATATAAACCGTCAGGCGTAATGAATGCGGTTTTAGGGCGATCGGCCGCAGCCAAGGGGACCTGCCAGTACCCTGAACGCAAGTCAAGGGACGAGAAAAATTCTGCGCCCTGAAGACTGTCGAGGGCGTCATTGATGCGCGGCAAAGGATAGACGTCTTTGCGCGTTACCTTATTTAACCGACGGTAGTCGACACAAAAGCGAATAGACCCGTCCTTCTTGCGAACGAGAACGACAGGAGATGCCCAGGGACTGTGCGAAGGTTGAATAACATCACGGCGCAGCATATCTTCGACTTGGGTGGTAATGACACGACGCTCTTCGGCAGAGACGCGATATGGTCGTTGACGTAACGGCTGATGTGAACCGGTGTCAATGTAGTGCTGCACTTCCGACGTGCGGCCCAGGTGAGGTTGTGAAACGTCGAATGAACTTCGAAATTTGTGCAGGAGATCAACAAGGTCGGCGCGTTCGGCAGGTGTGAGGGTATCGGCGATGGCATGCGAGAACGCAACCCCGGACGTTTCCTCAAGCGCGGACATCGAAGATGCTTGGCCGGGGTCGACGTCAAAAGAGTCTCCAGGGACGTCAACCAAAGACGAAGAGGCGAGGAGTTCCACGAAGCCAAGGCATTCACCAACGAGCAACGTAATAGGCGCACAGAGGGGATTGTAAAAGTAGATATTGCTGCAGCCGCCAGCCATGTCAAGCGTCGCGAAGGGTAGTGGGAGAGATTTACGGCTCATGAAGACGTCGGACGGCGTGAAGAGGACCGTTGCATCAGCGATGGCATCGCAAAAGACGGGGACGAGGGCGAAGGAGCCAGGTGGAATATCTGTGTCCTCGCGCACGGTAAGTTTAGAAGGGCGGTCGCAATCTTCGTCCAAGGGTGCGTCACAAGGGGAAAATTCAACTTCGGCGCGTGCGCAGTCGATCACGGCTTTATGACTGGATAAGAAGTCCCATCCGAGGATGACGTCATGCGAGCAGGTGGGAAGAACAATACACTCGACGATGTAAACAATGCCGTGAATAAGCACACGTACAGTACAGGCTGCGTGCGGAGTGACGGGCTGCGCGCTTGCCGTACGAAGCGACAGTCCAGAAAGCGGCGTGGTCACCTTGCGCAGCGAACGGCACAGTTTCGCGGCTATCACAGAAACGGCTGCGCCGGTATCCACAAGAGCGAATGCAGGAACACCTTCTACACAAATTTCGACCACGTTAGCAGGAGAGGCGCGAGGACTTTGACAGTTCGAATGGGGCGCAGTTCTTGCCTCTTGAACTGCGACGTTCAGTTTTCCTGGTCAGGTGGTGCGGGTCGCCGACGCATTGGGGAGAGCGAGCGTCGGCGAGGGGATGGCGGGCGACGCGAAGGAAATTCTGGGATGTCAGCACGAGCATACGGTTGGGGGGAAGGAGCGGCGTATTGGCGAAATGGCTGGCTGCCGTACTGGAAGGGCCGCGAGGCGTCGCCGAACGCTTGAGGACGACGGCGGCAATATCGGGCGACGTGTCCGGGAGTGCAGCAAGAATAACAGATGGGTCGATTGTCAGGTGTCCGCCAAGGATTAGCTCGCGGTGCGGTCCAAGATGTAGCATGGGCTTCCGGTGGCAGCGGTTGGGACTGGGTCGTGAAAGACGCCGGTGGAGGCCTGCGTACTGCCTGGGCGTACGTAAGAGGCGCGGCCACAGGCAGGACTGGCTGCGTATAAGTGAGAGGCGTGGCGACAGGCTGCACTGCCCGCGTAGAGTTGAGATTCACGGCTGCAGGCGGCTGATGTGGTGCGGAAGGGACAACTTGGGCGACCTCTTCGGAAATGAGGGTGCGGAGCGTGTTTGGAAGACGGGAGGTGGGCTCCTGAGTGAAGGGGACTAAAGAAAGTTGGCGGGCAACTTCCTCACGCACAAAGTCCTTGACCCGCTGAAAGAATGAGGATGGGTCGTACATGGTGTCAAGGCTCGCCAAGAAGTCGTCGCTTCCCAAAGGACGCCGAGTCGAAGCGCGTTGCTTCCTTAACTCATCGTAACTTTGGCACAGGCAGACAACTTCAGACACAGTGCGCGGATTCCTGGCGAGGAGCATCTGGAATGCGCCGTCATCGATGCCTTTCAGTATATGGCGAATTCGCTCAGCTTCGGGCATTGCGGCGTTGACTCGTTTACAAAGGTCCACGACGTCTTCTATGTAGCTTGTGAACGTTTCCGCCGTCTGCTGTGCTCGGGCGCGCAAGCGCTGTGCGGCACGCAGCTTGCGAACAGCGGGCGGCCGAACACTTCCGTAAAGGTAGTCTCGAAGACTGACCATGTGGGCACGTCACTTTCGTGGTTGTGAAACCACAGTTGGGCAACACCAGCCAGATAAAAGATGACGTGAGTTAACTTTGCGGGATCATCCCACTTGTTGTGTGCGCTCACCCGTTTATACGACGCAAACCAGTCTTCTACGTCTTCGTCGTCTGCACCGCTGAAGACCTTGGGGTCCCGATGTCGTGGAACGCCGGTGCAGGTGACGGACTGTGGCGTCGGTGCCGTTTGCGAGGAGCCGTCGGTCATGGCGGGCGGTAGCGTTCGTGATCTCAGCTCCAGGGTTTCAAGCGACGGGGTTTGAGTCCCAGCACCTCCACCAATTGAGAAAAGGTTTATTGGCGGCTCCTAATGTAACGGCACAGCAACCGGGAACGGCGAAGCAGCCCGAAGCACTGTCCAAACGGACGCCAGCAATCAACAGCGCGAGCCGAGACGAGCCGCGCGTTGGCGATGCGGCTGTGCCGCGAGGCGCGTCTTCTTCACAGTAGGTACAATATGTACGATATACTCACAATAGACTCGAAGGGATAGAGAAATGTTCTCCGTTTATCCGAAGCTTCAGTTAAGCGAATGACCCAAAAATCACAAACAATTGTTTATCCGAAATGCGTCCGAGTGTTTTGATATTACTGTGATAAAAAAATGAGTCTTTGCAGCGCCCTGCTTCGAGTATTGTAGATTTCTTTGTGCAAGGTTGTGATCATGTGCGAAAGGACTCCCCAAAATTCTGCGCAATTGCCGCGTTCATAATACTGCTCCAGACTTTCAACTGCAACTTTTTCTGCCTGGTCAAAAACAATAACGCGCACTGACACATGGACATGTTATCGACCCCAACTTCACCGATATTTTCAACTGTTTCCTCAGACCATTTAACAAGGGCAGTGTCTGAGGTCTCCTATTCCTGGCGGTATGCATAAAGCAGACGCCAAGATTCTGCCTACTCTGTGATGCTCCCTTCCTCCTAAAAGATCCTTACTTACTTGCCTAGCGAAGCAGTCTTCGTGAGGGAAACACAAATGGAACTTCGACATCCTTAATTTGCATTACATTTCCCGCAGCTCCCTGATGTATTGGATATTGCCACTGGGTGTCGATCACGAGCAAGCACTAAGAAAGAAGTTACGCCTGGGATGCGCGTTCTGCAAGATGCGGGCGCTGAAACAATCAGGACTGAGACTGAGGACGCAGGTTTGAGAGCAGGAGGAGAAGATTTGAATGAAGAGAAAGGAGGAGAGGTCGACCTGGAGAGTGTGTCTCTAATCTGCTACTCCTCACTGGGGTAAGGGGAAGTGGGAGATACAGGGAAAGGTAGGTGGCAGGTGATCATGTTACAGTACAATGAGGCATTATATACACGTTGTCCAATACGTGGATGCGCGCTGTAGACATAACACACGCAGGAGTAATGTTGTCTACACAAAATGTTATCGCGTAAGAACATTTCGCACCGTGTGCACGTCTCACAGGTTCTAGAAGCGATCGTCTAAGCCAGTCTCACGTAGTAAATTCAAGAGTGACTTTATGGTGCGTTGGGCATGGTCAACTCTTCTCCACGTGCCTAAAATATTTTCTTCCGAAAAGGGGCGGGAATCCAAGCAGTCACCACTAGACTTAAGTGTTCTTCGCCCGGCCGCATATTGAGGGCACACGCAAAGTACGCGAACTGTTGTCTCGGGAGTGTGACATGCGCTATAGTCACGGTCCCGTTCTTGTCCGATCTTGTGAAGGTATCGGTGAGTGTACGCCACACCGAGCCGTAATCGATGGATGAGCATTTTATGGCCTCTTGGCAACGGAAGTGGAAGTTGGAATCGCAAACCAGCGTCAAATCTGAGGAGGCGCTCTTGCCGATGTTCAGGGTTGTCCCACTGTCGCGCCATAGAGGTTTTGATGGAGTTATGGAGCAATGCGTTATGTCATATCGGGAAAAATTAAGTTTGGTAACCTTCCCGTCAGTGTGTGCCTTCTTGTTTTTCCCTCCGCGTCATCCTGTTCATTTCCAACTATTCCACAATGGATAGGAATCCACTGCAGAGCGATGGTAAGCCCGGATTGAGACGCCTCAGCAAGCAGAGACATGATATCATAAACCAGATGAATATATGTGGTTCTGTGATTCATATAATTGCTGATGAGTTGCTGTGCTGGTTTTGACTGCTCATTCATGGAGGCTTTGTTTGCAGTATGCAGCGGACTGCTTTTTGGACACCGGTCAACTCAGCTGCTGTAGACGACGTTCTGTGTCCTATCTTGAACCATCGCGCGGTCCCCATTCCAGGTACCGTGTAAGCTGCCGCGGAAGAGGTCTGTGTTACAGAACAATCTGCAAAAACATGATCGGTATAACCATACATGTAAGCATTGTAGGATAACACGAAATGCTTGAGCCCAGCAAGCAGCATTTTCGACTTCGTTATTCCAAGAATTGAGAGTCTCACCATTGCCTTTTCCGTCGTCCAGGGTGGAACTTCCCGTATGTCATGCGATTCCAAGTCCGACGGCAGTAAATCTTGCTGTGACAACATGCTTCCGAGTAGGCGGCGACAGGCCGTATGCTTGTGACGTTCGTCAGTGAATGATTCCTGTGTCTAGCCAGTCGCCTTAGATGCGCTCGCAATGGCTCATGTTGCATCGAGCTGGGCACGCGCGTGCCTCTGCAATAGTGCCCCAAGTAGAAGCACATCGTGGTTGTCCTAGGCTAATTCTTAGCGCGCCAGCCTGAGCACTCTAAAGTGTGCGTACGGTAGATGTACTGATCCGCGAAAGTACAGGCGCACTGTAGCGGAAGTAGCCAAAAAAAAAGTGCCCGGTAGAACTGCAGAATAGTTAATTTGGATGGCCCCCACGATTTTCCAGACGTATGTCGATGACTTGAGTAAAGCTTTCCGGCGTTTTTCTTAATGCAGAGATGTGCTTCGACCAAGATAAGTGACGGTCAATGTGACTCCGAGAAACTTGTAGTGGATTACCGAAGGTATAATCTTCCCATCAATCATAACGGGGTAGCAGGCCATTGACTTCCGTGTAAATGCCATGACTACACTCTTTGTTGGTGAGAGCTGTAGACCACGAATGTTTAGGTATGTCGACGTTATTGACACCACACGCTGTAGCTCCGTTTGTAGTTGCAAGCGCGTTAAGCTCGTGGTTCATGCAGATGTCATCTGCGTACCTAGAGACCGAGACTGTGTCTGCGAGTTTTTTGACGAGTCCAACGAGAACGACATTAAATAAAGTTGGACTCAGTACACCGCCTTGAGGCAGCCACGATAGAGGGGATGGTTTCTTGTATCACCGTCTAGAGTTGTCATGAATATCGTTCTGTCTTGAATATAACTGGCTATCCACTGATGCATACGGCCACCGATACCATACTATTCAAGGGAATTTAAATTGCATCATGTAGAACATTGTCAAGAGCACCCTTTATTCGAGAAAAACAGCCGCCGTCAATCGGCAGCGACTTTTCTGATGTACAACAGTCGTTACTACATCAATAATGCTGTCGATTGACAGCCTGCCCTTTCGGAAACCTGTCATCGCGTCCGAATATATATTACGCTTCTACAAAAACCACTCCGGGCGCGTCAAAACCATGCGTTCCATGGTTTTTCTTATGTTCTTGGCAAACACTACCGTTCGGTTGGAAAGCATAGCATGGGGTGTCTCGCCTGGTTTCAATAATTCCACGATCTCGCTTGTCTTCCAGTGTGCAGGCACAGTTCCCGAGGGCCAAGGGAGATTGTATAAAGCCAGGAGCTCTTCAGTCGATCGAGGGCCTATATGGCGCAAGGTAGAATACGCAATGCCATCAGGTCCAGGCGCATTTGAGTGTCTTGAAGGAGAAATCGCTGCACGTAGCTGTTGCAGCGCGAATAGGAAGTCGAGAGGATCGTCCATTGTTGGAGGAGCGCACATGAGTAGTGAAGCTAGTGTTGTCGCAGAGTTGGAGAGGTGCATGCAGAAATCTTCCGCGATCTCCTTCTCACTACGCGTCTGGATGATAGCTAAAGCTTGGAAGCGACGTAGTTGTGAAGAAAATGGTAGGGCTCGTACAACATGCCATATCGTGGACAACGGTTTTCTTGGGCGAAAAAGCCCCCCAACGTTGCCTGTCGAGCTTGTCTAAGTATCTTTGAGTTTTCTTTTGCCCACGGCGTGACGTCCTTAAGTCTGATATCAATTTATTTCGCCTGTATTTCCTCTCGGCGCGACGTCGGACTACCCGTAGCTCTTCATACATAATGTCAACGAATGTTCTTGAATTTGATGTTGGGATGACGCGTGTTGCGTGCATTGCTGCTACAACACGCTCTTCAATCTCTTTCGGAGAAATTATACAGTTGCGGGACTCTTCTAGTTTGTTTTGAAAAGCATCCCAGTCAGTGCGTCACGCATGAGAACTTGGGCGTTTTGTAAACCCTCTCAGTTGTACATAAGTAGGTAGGTGATCACTGCCATACGTTTCAGCATCTGTGCACCAGGCAGCAGAAGAAAGGCATCGTGTAGCGATAGCTAAATCGAGACAGCTGTTCTACGTTGCGCCACGCAAGAATGTTGGGGAGCCATCATTCAGGATATCAAGACCATTACTGCTTGTGCAGTCAAGAAGTTGTCTTCCGCGAATGTTTATGACCCTGCTACCCCAAAGATAGTGGTTCGCGTTGAAGTCACCTACGATAACATGAGGTCCTTGGCTGGAGTCAAGGACAAGTTTAAGGTGCCCAGAGTAAAATTTTCCCCTGGGAGAAATATAGCGACCGATGATCGAGATTGCTCGGCACTTTAGCTTGAATGTCATAGAAACATACTCGTTGCTGTTGTGCACCGGTACTTGGTTTAGAGAATACGTGAGGTCACATCGCACGTACAGTAAAACTTTGCTAGGATTTCCGCATTGTCTCAGGCCCGGATTGTTCGTATCCAGAGAGTCTAAATGTCGATGCCATATTGGGCTCGCAAATCACTATAACTGGAAATCAATGCTTGAGCACTATCTGTTTAAAATCTCCGAGGCAACCCCGTAGACCTCGTGCGTTCCACTGGAATATTACGGAACGGCTGATCCTTTCCAGCAATGATATTTATGTTGATTCCATGGTGTTTGCTAGCTTTTTATATAGCAGCAATCACCGGTTTTAATGGGTCGAGAATTTGCACCGCAGCCTTGACAACGGGCGTCTTAACTCCTACAAGCAGCATTCGCAAGGAACGAACCAACTGTGCAAGCATTGCCTTGATTTGCCCATCCGATGATGACGGTGCACGTTCACGCTGGCGTTCCTTGGTGTTCAAAAGAGTAGGCGTGGCTAGAGGTGAGTCTGGCGATTGAGGAATAGCAGGAGCGCGCGACGACTTTTCAGGGAGTACAGGTTGTCCTGTTGTCGAGGCTGATCTCCTCCTGCGATTACGTGAGCGCCTCTGGCGGCGGTGTACCTTGGTAGTGTCGGAGTTGTAGGACAATCTCACCGCTGGCATCCAGTTGTAAGGTTTGTAGTCGGGCATGAACTATGTGGCAGCGGGCCCA
The DNA here is from genome assembly GCF_038994185.2 of Dermacentor albipictus. NCBI lineage: Eukaryota > Metazoa > Arthropoda > Arachnida > Ixodida > Ixodidae > Dermacentor > Dermacentor albipictus. Next base: position 113,189,662 of record NC_091821.1, read on the forward strand.
TGCCGTCGTCTAACTCACTCACGCTTGGGACGTGGTTGTAGGACGGAACTTGCTCTCATCGAGAACTAGGAGTACAGGATTGATTTACATATTTACATTAAAACAAGAGATACATTCGACAACCTAGCGTGAGTCCCAAATGGAGCACGCAAGACGAAGCATACAGCCCACCAGCACACAGCTCCAAGCACACTGCTTGTCGAGCACGAGCACACTCTAGCAGCCGACAAACTGCTGCTTCAAAAGCCTCTGTCATACCTAGATCCCTAGGGGAGGGAAAACTGTTGCCCAACATTCTTCCAATTGGACCGCCCACAGTCATTGGGGCGTAGTCGACCCACCTTTGAGGGGGAGAGCTCACACACCCCCATACGCACTTTGGATTCCCAGAACCCAAGTTGAGCGGGTCCTCGTAGCCAGATGGTCACGCTTGCCCCAGCCGGCGCCTCTTAATTCCAGAGCTGGCTTTCTCCGGTAGTCGCCACGAGTGTCAGCAGACTATGACGAATCCTGAGGCCCGAGGAAACTCAGCGCAAAACACCCTTTTGTAAGAGAAGCTCTCTTGCTGCAAATAGACCATGAAGGCCACGGCAAATCAACCAACAAAACACGGTCCGCCAAACGTGGCCAGCCCTGCTGCCGTCGCCGACTCTCCGAAGAAGGCGCATGGTGGATTAACGTTGCCGTAGTCTCCAGTTCTCCGAATGAAGCTCATGGTCGGTTAGCGCTGTTGTCTTCGCCGGTTCTCTGAAGGACGCCACGCCCACGGGTGGATCGAAGCACCTGCAGGGGGCTGAGATAGCTTTGCAGAGCAGTACCCCTGCAGGCCGATCGTAACAGCTTCTCCATGGCCCGGAAGATCTCGACTGGCCAGTGCTGACAACCGCTTGGCAGGAAGAGAATGGCTGGCGAGCAAGAATACGGCTTAGCTCTCCGCAACAACTGCGCCCTTGGAATGCCTTAAAATATCTCACAACAACCGGCACAGAAGAGTCGATCCTGGCAACACAATGCCATTCAGCGTGCAAACGCCCGGAATCAGCTGTTAACCCACCGGGCTTCCTATAAAAATTTCAATGCAAGCCGCTCAACTGGGAACCCCAAATTTTGACCCCTAACTTTTGTGCCGCCAAAGCGAGCGTTCACGTTCCCCATGAGCTTAACCAAACCTGACCGTCGCGCTGCACCAAAGTAAAGGTGTACGCAGAACTAAACCGAAGGCTCTCAACCACCAATGCCCGAACATAACTTAAGCAGCCTAACTTCACGAACAGCCTGTTCTTACCCTATCGCAGTGGCGTACTTATCGCACGTACTGTTGCCACTGAACAGTCTGGTCAACTCCACAGGTACGTAATCACAATAGCGCTAGCTTTGTGGTTCCTATTCCGAACGCGTACTTGCGTCGAACGCAAACGTTTCATCACGCTTACTCTCGTTTCTTTCTCTAGTCCGTACTAAAGCCTCTCCATCCACGCGCCACCGCCACCAGGGGTGCGATCGGAGATGGTTGTTCGGTGCGCGCGATTGGCCTACTCCGCGCCGACGTCGCCAGCCGCACGGCGTGACCACGTTTTTGGTGACGTCAAAATGACGACACGCTCCTGTCAATCATCCTCCCACCGAGCATTTCGTCTGCTAGGCGCCGAACCCGGCGGGAGTTTGGAAGTTTGGAGCGATCATCGCTCGTTACGAGACCGGCTTCGCATGGCGCGTCTGCTGGATTGGATTGGATACAAACGGTGGCTTGGCAGTTGATTAGCACGTTCGATTCCAATCCATAGTTTAATTCGAGAAAAATGGCGCTTGCGTTGGGAACTTCGGTGTTTGCGCTAGCATTGTTCGAGGAGGAAGGAGAGCGGGGGGCATTGCGAAACGCGTTTGAAGAAATGGCAGAAAGCGAATTCCGGCGTCGCTTTCGTTTCTCGAAACAAATAATGCGTTGATTGTACGGCGAAGTTGACCGCATCATCGGTGCCAGAGAGCCACTGGAATGTTGATGCTGCCTCTTGAAAAGTGCGCCACTGCTCCCGTCGTTTCTTCTTTCTTTCTTTGTTCTCGCTGTGCGCGACACCACCTAGGGACGACGCAGAGAAACTAATAGTTATAAATTGTAGTATTCACACTTACTATTATTTGAAAACGTGTTTAAGCTTGAGAAGACAAAATTTAGACACAGATTTCATTCATTGGAAGACGACAAACGTTTCGTTTTGTAGTATACTATCTACAAGCAGACGACAAACGAGGGAAGTGAACTTCCGGGGAGTTCACCGCTTGCCGATTGGCTGCTCTCTCCACCCAGTTCTCAGAAATTTTGCATACTGCCACTTGGTGACGTTGCAGCAACCGAACAGAACGCTTATCGAATCGAACAAAGATCTCCGATCGCGCCCCAAGTTAAGTACCGCCAACCTACCCTCCTCCTCCACGCTCCTTTCCCCCATCATCCCCTTAGCTTCCGGCGTCAAGCGGAACTTACGTAGTAGCAGCTTCCTGTGGAGAGGCTTTAATTGCACCAGTTGCGGTTTAAACTGTGAATGCGATACCATCCAAGAACCACCACCTATTGTAATCAGCGATCTGGTCGTGTTCGTTGGTTCGCGCCAACCTGCGACGGGTTGTGCCACGAGAGACAGCGTACAGTGCAATGTAGTGCCTGGGCGCTTGGAGACCACTGCCGTTTTTCGTGCATTTGGAAAACATCGACCGCGAACAGCTTGTCCACTTTGCATTCTTTTTATGGCGACTGCCACAGCTCTGCTAAGCACGCGCGGGCGTCTCAACATCGTCTAACAGCAGTCAAAGCAGAAATTCCCGCAGCGCAACTCCAGGAAGCGGAAACGCCGGTACCGGATTTGGTGTGAGGGGAAAAGGCGGCGCACAATAAAGGTTGTCGCTACTTAAGAAAGCGGTGGTGGCGCGTGGATGGAGGGGTTTTAGTCCGTGCAGGACACGTACCTTAAAAGAACAACTAAACTTGCGTAACTTACGGACTCCGAAGAACACTTAAACAAAGGTGTCTTCTAATAACTAGTTCTACGCACGCGTACTAGAGAAGTCAGAACGCGGCCGCCTTCAACACACACGAGAAACCCAGTCATAAACCTTCTGCTTCCTTCCGTCCACACAGGACACGCGCTAATGGAACTGAGGACGCTTTTCCGTGCAAATTGTGCACTAACTGAAAACCTACGCGCTTAACATTAGAAAATTCAAACACATATAAAAAAAGAAAGTTAACTCCTCCACATGCTATGGGAGTGCAAACACCAATACCAAGACCTTAATCCCGTGACCCTCTCGTCGAGATGGCACGCCGCCCTGCGCAGCTCCCACCTCGACGACCAACTCTGGGCGACCCAGCAGGCCTACGAAGCGGCGAAGAGGCAAGACCTCGACGTCCCATCGTGGGAGGCCTAGGCCCAGCGGACTAAACTGCTGGTGCTTATTAAAGTTCACTCTCTCTATCTAGTACACATGCGCGTTACCATAGGCATCTCACCGATAACCTTGACACTTCAGGTTACTCACAAGAAAAAGAAACTCAATCCACTCATTAATTAGCACCTCACCAAACTAAAGTTTTACCTAAAACACATCTTTCCAATCCGGAGCTTCCCAAACAAAACATATACAAAGCTCATACTTTACACATTGAAAAAAAAAAGCTCTAGTCTGAAATTGCGCCAATTTTCAAATGCTAAAATAAAACAGCACAAGACGTTTCACTTCTACGGAAGCTGTCTTGGCCTCCCGTTACAACCGTTTACGTATGACTCATACTTCTGAGCCGTACTCGAGGTGGTCGCGGTTCGAAAGCTATTCTGGCTACCCAGGAAAAACAAGAGGGCTGACACACTATCAGTTCCTTCAAGACGTTACAGTCTCTGGCCAAGTTGCGTCCTGGCGCCAGCATTTCATCACGAACTCGATTGACCGCGTCGGGACTCCTTATCACCTCCTCTCGTCTTGCCACCTTGCGCTCCTTCGCACTACATGCTGCATTCCGAAAAGAACGACGAAACGACGAGGAACATAACTGCCCCGTGCTCTTTGTCCGCGCAGAACATGCTTCTCGGTCTGTTTTTCACCGGTGGCTCCAACGTGCTTGATGCACACACGTCGTCAACGGCGACCGCATCTTTCTTCGCGCCCTGCCTTTTTGCCTCTGTCGCCGTCTTTGGCTGCGCTACATTATTCACCAAATTCCGATCTTTACGGCTGTTCTTTCTACAGCGCCTTCTCTTTGAATACCATTTCATGCCGCCTTCTCGCGCCTCGTGCCGGCCGGTACACATCTCGTCGGCCCGGATCGCTCTTCTACCCGCACAGTCTGAGTGATTTTCATTTAAATCTACTCTCTCTCTGCCTCGACTGGCGGACAGCTCAACCGACTCTGGAACAATGCAGCAGTCTTCACTCGAGCTATGCAACTCGCACTCCTGCGAACTGCCCTCTACTGCATTGCCCAGCTCACGCTATGCATCGGCACACAGGTCGTCGGTTTCGATGGCTGACATTTCAGTTTTTAACTTCGGACAGTCCTTCGACGTGGCCTCTTGCGGCCCATTGCAGTTCATCATCATCAGCCTGGTTGCGCCCACTGCAGGGCAAAGGCTTCTCCCATACTTCTCCAACTACCCCGGTCATGTACTAATTGTGGCCATGTTGTCCCTGCAAACTTCATAATCTCATCCGCCCGCTTAACTTTCTGCCACCCCCTGCTACGCTTCCCTTCCCTTGGAATTCAGTCTGTAACCAGCATCGGTTATCTGCCCTCCTCATTACATGTCCTGCCCATGCCCATTTATTTTTCTTGATTTCAACTAAGATGTCATTAACTCGCGTTTGTTCCCTCACCCAATCTGCTCTTTTCTTTTCCCTTAACATTAAACTTATCATTCTTCTTTCCATAGCTCGTTGCGTCGTCCTCAATTTAAGTAGAACCCTTTTCGTAAGCCTCCAGGTTTCTGCCCCGTAGGTGAGTACTGGTAAGACACAGCTATTATACACTTTTCTCTTGAGGGATAATGGCAACCTGCTGTTCATGATCTGAGAATGCCTGCCAAACGCACCCCAGCCCATTCTTATTCTTCTGAGTATTTCAGCCTCATGATCCGGATCCGCGGTCACTACCTGTCCTAAGTAGATGTATTCCCTTACCACTTTCAGTGCCTCGCTACCTATCGTAAACTGCTGTTCTCTTCCGAGGCTGTTAAACATTACATTAGTTTTCTGCAGATTAATTTTAGACCCACCCATCTGTTTCGCCTCTCCAGGTCAGTGAGCATGCATTGCAATTGGTCCCCTGAGTTACTAACCAAGGCGATATCATCAGCGAATCGCAAGTTACTAAGGTATTCTCCATTAACTTTTATCCCCAATTCTTTCCAATCCAGATCTCTCAATACCTCCAGTAAACACGCTGTGAATAGCATTGGAGAGATCGTATCTCCCTGCTTGACGACTTTCTTTATTGGGATTTTGTTGCTTTCCTTGTGGAGGACTACGGTGGCTGTGGAGCCGCTATAGATATCTTTCAGTATTTTTACATACGGCTCGTCTACACAGTGATTCCGTAATGCCTCCACGACTGCTGAGGTTTCGACTGAATCAAACGCTTTCTCGTAATCAATGAAAGCTATATATAAGGGTTGGTTATGAGAGAGAGAGAGAGAATGAAGAGGAAAGGCAGGGAGGTTAACCAGATATGAGTCTCCGGTTTGCTACCCTACACTGGGAATGGGGGATAGGGGTTAGAAAGATGACAGAGAGGAAAACGCAAAAAAAACGAAAAAAAAACGAACGCGCACACATGGAGACACACACACAAAAGGCGTTCCAGTTAAAGTCGTTCACACAGGCCGGTAGATCGCAAGAAGCGCAAAAGCGCTTGCACGGCCTTCTTCTGTGACGGCAGATCCTTTCGATGTTGCAGGATTCTTTTTTCTGATAGCGGTTGGTCGTCCAGTTGGTCAAGTTCCTGGCTGAGGCATGCCCTCTGTGGACTGTACTGCGGGCAGGTGCACAAAATATGGCCAATTGATTCTTCATGGCCGCAGTGGTCACAGGTTGGGGTGTCGGTCATCCCTATGCGGAAGGCATAGGCTTTAGTAAAGGCAACGCCCAACCAAAGTCGATATAAAAGCGTGGCGTCTCTACGGCGAAGCTGTGATGGCGCTCGAAGACTTAATGTTGGGTCAAGTGAATACAGTCGCGGATTTCTTAAATGTGGCTCATTCCATTGCGACGCGGTGCACTGCCGAGCAAGTAGGCGGAGCTTCCGTGCAGCGTCAGTTCTAGAAAGAGGAATTGGGACGTGGCGCTCCTCAGTACACTCTAAGCCAAAAAGGACTAAAACGGGTATGGTTGTTAGTCTCTTGGGGGACTAAATGACCTGCCACAGATTTTGAACCAATTTTGGACTAACTGCGGGAGCAAATGCAGCGGCCTAACTGGGGGAGCAACTACTGCAGACTAAAAGTGAGGGCAACTTTTAGACCCTCCCAGTTAGTCCCTAGAGGATCAACGGTTAGTCTGTTAAGGTTAGTCCACAGGGAGTAACTGCAGGAGCAACTTTTAGTCCTTCCCAGTTAGCCCCTAGAGGACCAACAATTAGTCTGTTAAGGTTAGTCCACAGGGAGTAACTACAGGAGCAACTTTTAGTCCTTCCCAGTTAGTCCGAAATCACTTTTCCAATGATTCCAGGTTGCAATAGCTTTTCAAGCAAAAACAATGATCGAACTCAAGTAACCCATGTTTATTTTTGATTACATATTGCCACCATCATCTTGAGCCACAATTAACAAAACAAAAAAAGGAATACTAGCATACAAATGCCAAGTCCTTGGTATACAGTAATGACATATAGATACAGAAGATAAAAAAATTGACTGAAAATATGCAGCAGTTCAAACAAAATAAAAACTCCAAAGTATACAGCAGATGAAACGTGTCATAGCCAGAGTAAAATCATGAAAATGAAATTAAGTCAGGAGCAGTCACAGTCAAATATAAGTTAGAAGCACTCTACAACCCCCGAATGCAGAGATCTAACTTGGCTCGAACTTGACTTCTGGCAGTCTCAAGACACCTTCGCCGCGCGTCGTAAATCGTGCTTGATCTTGCCGACGACTTGGGAACGACTTGGCTGCATCGAAGTCCGCTCAAATTTGAAGTCTGCTCCCGGGCTAGCTTGAAACTGACTTCGTGTGTTATTCCAACATTGCAGCCTCCCGAACGGACGTCGCGCGGAGGTTAGCTGCTTTCGAGTTTGCTTGCTACGCCATGGATACAGCATTTTCAGAGGCGCAGCCCTTGCCGAAAATTCCGCGACCCACCCTACGTGACCGAGGGAATTCGATGGAGCTGTACGACGACGAACAATTCTTCGGTCGCTACAGATTCACGAAGAACGCCGTGCGACTTCTCGCTACGTTGCCTATCCGGGTAAGCTGGGACAATAGAGGACCGACTGTGTGCCTCCTATGCTGCAGTTGCTGATGGCTGTGATGTTTTACGGCGCTGGCACGTTTCAAACAGTCACCGGAGGTCCGGTCCGCATTCCTCAGTCAACAGTGTGCCGCGCAGTTGGAAAGGTGACTCTGCTCATCGCGAAGCACCCGCGCCCGATGCTGGTGCGCTTCCCGCAGTCGCGGAAAGATTGATTGCGAGCGTATTTTCTCATCTGCTATGACTACACATAATAAAAAGTAGCCCAAATAAGTCAGTCATGCAGAACATGTGCGCTTACCAGTTTTGTGGCGCTTTCCCTTTTCTTCCGCAGCTTCCTCTTTCCGCTTTTGCTTCAGGTTGGTCCAGCATTTTTTCAGTTGCAGGTGATCGCGCCGCGTAATCCCGTGGTTGGCATTCAAATATTTTGCTATTTCTTTCCATGTCTGATTCTTCTTGGTCAATGACGCGACGTAAGTTTTCTTGCATTCCACAATATGCTTGTAGCCGTTCAGGAGTGTCGTCGGCAGGCTCCTTTCGTCTTCTTTAAAACGGGCTGCCGTGTTGCGTTGCGGTGCATTCTCTTGGGAGGAGACCGTACGTGAGTGCGACATTTCAGCGTCAAAGCCTGTTGACAGAACAGAAATTTCGTACCAAATGCGGCGCGCGGCCGTCGCGCGAGCCCCACAACTTGTTTTCCTAACAGACGACACTTTCCTAGCAGACGACACGCACTGCCAATTTGCGATGCCTACGACGGTGCCGCACTCTCCCTCTCGTTGTTCTCGACAAACCCTCCATGCGAAGCAGGCAAATCGTTTGCACGTGTCATTTTATTTATTTATTTTGTTTTCTATCGGGTGTTGTCACCCATATGGGTCCGGGCAGGGGACTCAACGGCGCTCGGTACTCTTTGTTCACAGCACATGTTGCAGTTTTTTTTCTTGTTTGTGACTCCGGCCTAGCGCGTTCGAATAGGTTGGCTTTTTCTGCCTCGTCTCGGCCTCTTGTATCCGGTTGCCGGCCCAGACGGCGCATGAACGCCTTGCGGCAATCGAGCACAAAAGCCGAGAAAGAAATGACAGACGAACAGACGGGGGCATGATCGGCAGACGCTGCCTCAGGACATCGAGACGACGGAAGAGTGCGCGCGCGCCCGCCGGGACCCCGACGAGCCGAAGTAGCCATCGGCCGGCGGCGGACAAAGGGGGCCGCCGCCGGCAAGAGAGGAACACGTACGCACCTTCAGACGCCCCGATGTGGTCTCCCCGGGACCCGACTTGCGCGCGCTTACCCGGAGTGCACGCAAGCAGGGCCCGATTCCCGCCAAAATGTTAGCCAATGGCGAAAGCCTGTTGACCTTCGTGTGGGCGGGATGACAGCAGAGCGACAGTGTTTTATGACTCGCTGCCACCCCGTCCAGGCAGGGAGGAGAGGGACACGGAGCCCCCCTCTCTAAAGGGACTAAAGTCAGAGGACTAAATTGTGCCGTTGATCCCTACCGTCGACCGTTACCTTGCAAGGACGAACATTTAGTCCCACTAATTTGCGCACGACACTTTGCCTCTGCACACGGCACGCACGGTGGATTAACCGTTGATCCAAAGGTCCAACGGCTGCCGTTAGTCCCCTTTTCCCCGTTTTCGGCTTAGAGTGTATGGGCTGAGCGGGCAGCGTGATCCGCCCGTTCATTGCCGACAATCCCGCAGTGACTTCCCGACAATCCCGAAGCCACGGAAAGGCTATTTCGTGGCCTGCATCACTTATATGGTGTAATGTCTCTGTAATATGGAATATTAGTTGTTCGTGTGGTCCGCGTCCTAAAGGTGACAGTAGAGACTGCAGTGCCGCCTTCGAATCGCAGAATATTGTCCATTTGTGTGGCGGTTCATCACCAATGTGATGAAGAGCAGTAAAGAGCGCTGCGAGCTCTGCTGCCGTCGATGTTGTCGCGTGGGTCGTCTTAAATTTGATTGTTGTAGCTTTCGCTGGTATGAAGATTGCCGCCGTGGAGCTGCTTGGAAGGACAGATCCATCAGTGTAAATATGCGTAGAGTCAAGGTAGTTCTCGTACAAATGTAGTAGCGTGAGCTGTCTAAGGGCTGGTGATGACAGATCAGCTTTTTTCGAGATACCAGGTATTGCGAGGTTGATTTTTGGCTGAGCGAGGCACCATGGAGGGATCGAAGGTCTCGCAGCCGGAGTGAAACAAGCTGGCAATGATTCATCATATGCAGTTATCGTTTGGCTGAAAGATGTGTGTGGCCTGTCCGCTGGTAGAGAGGCTAAATGGTGACGAGGAGTCCTGGCTAGATGCCTTATATGGGTCCTGAGTACTTCAATTTCAATGTGGGTCTTGACAAGGTGGTCTCTAGCGATTGCTATCGTAGCCACTGTTGAAGCGCTCTGAGGCAGGCCTAGACAGATCCGGAGCACTTGACCCTGAAGACTTTGTATTGTGCGTAGATTCGTTTTGCCTGTGTTGTTTATTGCTGGCAAGCTGTATCGCAGAAATCCCAGCAATAAGCACCCTGTACAGTTGTAACATGGCACTAGGCGACATTCCCCAGGTCTTGCCAGCGAAAAACTTGAACAGGTGGCAGATGCCTGTCAACCGTTTTTTCACGTAAGATATGTGTGGGCTCCATGACAAGTCCCTGTCGATTATGACACCTAGAAACTTGTACGATCGGACCCGTCGTATTATTTGGCCATTTATCGTTACACTGTAGTTTGCCATGGGTTTGCGCGTAAATGGCACTAATGCGCATTTCTCGGAGGAAATTTCCAGGCCTCGATTACGGAGGTAGATAGCAGTTTGTGTCGCGGCTTTCTGAATTCTCGCTCGCAGCTGTAGGCGTGTTACTGCAGATGTCCATATGCAGATGTCATCCGCGTACATTGATAGCCTGACTGTGGTTGGCACGTCCTCAAAGAGAGCAATTAGTGTTAGATTGAATAACACAGGGCTAAGTACACCGCCCTGGGGGACGCCACGGTAGTTATAATGTAGAGAAGTATGGCCTTCCTCGGTGCTTACAAAGAAGGATCGCATGGATAGATAGCTCCGTATCCATTGAAACATCCTACCACCCACTCCTACCTCTGCTGGTTATATTCCACACATTTCTCTATCACCTGATTGATATTGTGAATATGGTCAATTGTTGAGTAGCCTTTACGGAATCCTGCCTGGTCCTTTGCTTGACAGAAGTCTAAGGTGTTCCTGATTCTATTTGCGATTACCTTAGTAAATGCTTTGTAGGCAACGGACAGTAAGCTGATCGGTCTATAATTTTTTCAAGTCTTTGGCTTATGGATTAGGATTATGTTAGCGTTCTTCCAAGATTCCGGTACGCTCGAGGTCATGAGGCATTGCGTATACAGGGTGGCCAGTTTCTCCAGAACAATCTGCCCACAATCCTTCCCCAAATCTGCTGTTACCTGATCCCCCCAGCTGCCTTCCCCCTTTGCATAGCTCCCAAGGCTTTCTTTACTTCTTCCGGCGTTACCTGTGGGATTTCGAATTCCTCTAGACTATTCTCTCTTCCATTATCGTCGTTGGTGCCATTGGTACTGTATAAATCTCTATAGAACTCCTCAGCCACTTGAACTATCTCATCCATAATAGTAATGATATCACTGGCTTTGTCTCTTAACGCATAAATCTGTCACATGATTCTTGCCAATTCCTAGTTTCGTCTTCATTGCTTTTAGGCTTCCTCCTTTCCGGAGAGCATGTTCAATTCTATCCATATTATACTTCCTTATGTCAACTGTCTTACGCTTGTTGATTAACTTCGAAAGTTCTGCCAGTTCTATTCTAGCTGTAGGGTTAGAGGCTTTCATACATTGGCGTTTCTTGATCAGATCTTTCGTCTCCTGCGATAGCTTACTGGTATCCTGTCTAACGGAGTTACCACCGACTTCTATTGCACACTCCTTAAAGATGCCCATAAAATTGTCGTTCATATCTTCAACACTAAGGTCCTCTTCCTGAGTTAGGGCTGCAGTTGGGCCACTTCAAGTCAGAGCCAGCACACGTCGACTCATCATGATCAACACCACAGCGGGAAAATGCCGTCTTGTTCGCGCGCACAGCACTCACATGCCCGATTTTCTGGCGTTTACGGCAATGTAATGGCCCAGGGACATGTGGACGGATAGGTTGCCTCACATATGCCACTTTCTCATGTGTTGGTAAACTCTCCCTCAAAAATCAGTATGTCTGTGACATGGACAGTTAAGGCGATTAGCATTGGTAGACCGCTATTATCGATATTTGTATCCCCATCGTAGATCACACCAGCGGTGGTGCTGCCTACATGTACGATGAATGAGCGTGCAAGTATATTTCCTAGCTGAGTTACAGCTTTCAAAGTGTCGGATATGGTGTGTGTAGTCACATCAACAGTAAGTCTATTTCTTCTGGGATTAATTCGGACCTCTCTGATTTGCCCTGGAGCCAGATTCTTGAAATAGGCAGTGAGAGTTTGCCTATTGAGGGAATTGCGGTTGCCTGTAGCAGAGACGGGGATGTAGGCGATTGTGTACGCTTGCTGTGAGGGCGGCTTATTATAGTTAAGCTCTCTCACGCTTGAAGTCCTACAAGGTTTCCTCTTTAACCGGAGATTTGTGGGTTCGGTATATCCACCATTGGATTTCATGTCATCCAGGTCAGAGCAATTCGATGAACTTGGCAGGGTCACGTTCAGGTGGTCAAGCGCAGCAGACCGACTTGCAGCTTGGAGGGCAGCCCCCAACCTTGGCGGCAGAGGGGGCGGAACGTCCGTCATTGCTTTTGATACTGTACCCGCTAAGGAGGCGTTGGTACGCGCAAATTTAACTGAAAAACCAGAGCGAATCAGGAATAGCAGCTGACCAAGAAGTCGTCTTTTTCGCCTTGAGAGTATCCTCGAAGGTCCTATATAATCCCCATTTTACCTACGTCAGGTTTCATCACTGCGGCGCGATTCAGAAAATATACTACTGCAAATAACTTCGCGCAATCGTCGTTGTCAACATCTGATTTCCGGTATCTGAATTTTCCTTGGAACAACAAATGGTGGTCCACTTGAAAAACTGAAATTACGATTACGCGACTACGGTGCCAAGTCCCCTTTTACCGCCACAGTTCTGGTCTGGCTATATCATCTTCGTGTCCTTTATGCAATGAGAGTGAATCTCATTCAAACAATCAAACACTTATTTTTGACATGCCGTTGTTTCATTATTCAACAGAAAAGATTTTTAGAAGAACCCTTCCGAAAGTTTGGCTTGAATTTGGTTCTTCCTGAAATTCTTTCCTTTGTGGCTACCGTACTGGGTTACAGCCAAAGGAGAGTTTGTGAAGCCCTCTGTATCTTTGTGTGTGAGACAAAAAGAAGTGCACGCTAGAATTTATCTTAATACTTATTATGCTCACATAATTTTCTTTTATGTAATACTTAGATAACCGATTATTCATATCCGTAACCCTAGACACTTTAAATCCCATTTGCAAGATACTTATTTCACCTTAAATTATTTTTTTTTAAATCATAACAATTTTTTCATCGCCCAATTCATAGCCGATCTCCCGACGCAGTGCACATCTTCGAGTGTCATTTTGCGACAATATTCTTTAATATTTATAACATCACCGTTTTACATGTTTTTCGAACATTTCCATTTACAAACGCCGATGAGATAGCTGGCAGCTTTGGTTAACGTTTCGTTCAACCGAAGTTTGTAAAGATTGTGCTTATGGGTGGCCACCCAACTTTGATATCATTGTCTCTTCTATCCGGAATTTCCTTTTAAGCGAGTTTCATTTATCAGGTTTCCACTCTAAATGATATAGGAGGACATGAGAGGACCGCTGAAAGTGTGTCTAACCTCAGTGATCTAGAAAATAGTGTCGGACACTGAGAATTTCAAAGGTCCGCGGTTGCTTCGCAGACGCAACAGGAGTACCAATCATGACAAAAATTGCAAGATGTTCACGTTGCACAGCCAGTGCACGGTCGTGACATCGACGTTTGCTATCAGTCGCGCTGAACGCCACCGCCACATCTCACAAGACAACAGCGCCAACGCGCAGTTTAAGGCGCATGCGCGAGCGTTATGCTATGTTCAGACTACGTTCGTAAGGCGCCGATTTTTCGTAACATACGTAAGCGGAAGCGCAACAAGCGTATGCGTCTAGTTCAGACTGCGAACGTAAAGGTACCAACGTGCACAATTCTCGCAAAAATCGTGGGTGAGAGTGTTGAAGGGTCGGCAACATTTACGACTGTTATGTTACGACCGTTGCGACACAGCCAATGACCGATAAGCTTTCGGCTTTCAACAACCGGTGACGACACTTCCGTCCTCCCGTCTGCAGACAGCTCCGGGCGCGGGAAGTGCCATTCCGCCATTCCGTGCGCACGATTGGCTGTGTTCGTGAAAATTTTTGCAGTGCGCCTTGCGAGACTGTTTTCAGTTCATCTGGTTTATCCGCCGAGGAAATCGATGGCCGCAGATGCGTGCTCCGAACTTCGATGAGTGGTCTCATTAGGTTTTCAAGGAAGCGGAACTGCTGGGGCGACATGCGCATGATGTTATGAAACATCGCAGCGTCACCAACTCGGAGCTTGGCGGAAAGGTTGTGAAAATCGCCGTCCGTGGCCCTGTCGAGAAATACTTGCCGCACCCAAACCCTTCTGCGTCGCCTTCGTCGTCTTTGGGCGATTCAATACATGACTATAAGTTTGTTTTGAGCGTGAATTTCTTCGATCTCGGCCAGCGCTCGCATGTTGGCAGGAGCCATATTGGACCGCTGGTGACGTCCATTCTGCAGCTCCAAATTTGATTGGCCTGTTGTAAAAGCCGTAATTTAAGCAGCAGTAAATGTGAACAAAGGTGCCGGCTTAACTGCCGTAACGTTTTTTACAGCCGTTACGTTCGATACGCCAAAAGAGCTGTTACGCGCGTTACGACCGTAGTGTGAACATAGCATTACATAGGAAGTCGAACGAGCGCGGAAAAGGAGCGGTAACAGAACCGACCAAACTCGCAGCCCGGCGCTGTTATCGCTCGCTTTTCGCAACTTCACCAGTGCCTGGCCTCGTCTGATATTTGCCACAAGGACGAAGGCGAAAGCTACGCTCACATGCACGACACCCAATCCTTCGGGCACGCCGGTGAGCCTTCTCAGGCTCCCCTTCCCAACCCCTTCCATCATGCCGCGGAGACGCGAAGAGTGGACAAAGTTTTAGATGAAAAAGCAGAAAGACACAGGGAGTCGAAACATGGCGCCATGCGTCTAGACGAAGAGGAGACGATATTTGTGTTGCTAGCGCTGCGACGGCTCCGGAGTGACGCTTCAGGGGGTGTACATAAGGGAAGGGGATAAGGTGCAGTGACCTGCAGCGTAGATCCGAGCGGTGGGCTGCCGATAACGCGGCGGCCGTGCGGTTACCTTTTTTTTTAAATTTCTAGCACGATGATTGTTTTTTTTTTTCACGTGACCGCCATCGCCGCAATTTTAACGGTAACATTTTTTTTTAAGTTGACCATAGGTCCACAAAAAAATTTGAACTCACTAAGTCTCACTCACAATATCTTTTTAAAGCTCACTCGCCCTTGTATTAACCAGAATTCTTCTCAGCCGGGCTCACTTGGACTCACACTCACGGCCCACTTTGAGTCTGAGTTTGCCCACTTATACGCCCTCGAGGGCAGTGTTCGTAGCACAACACTAACCTACTCGGACAAAAAAGCCACAGAAACACGAAAATACGACTAAACTTTTAAACAAAAATGTATGCTACTTGAAAATAACTCACTGTGGTTGCTTAGTGGCTAAGGTGACGGGCTGCTAACCACGAGGTCGCGGCATCGAATCCCGGCTATGGAAGCCGTATTTCGAAGGGGGCGAACGTTCACGTTAATGAAGCCCTGGTGATCCAAATTTTCGTATTACCCACTAAGGCGTGCATCATAATAAGAAGAGAACGCGTTTGGGCTGGTTGGTGCATGATTCCGAGCAGAAAACAGTGCTTACGAACAGAAACAGCACTGTGGTCTGTGTCTGTCTCTTCGTTCTGTTTTCAGCTCGTCCTCATAATCAGATCGTGGTTCTGGCACGTAAAACCCCATAATTTATTATTATTTTTTTCAAGAGAAAAAAAAATCAACCATAAGATCAAGAAAAAAGAACGAACGGATGAAAGGAATCGTTATCCGATTTAGTAATATTTTGATAGTTCTGGTTCCTCTAAGAATGGAACTATTGCACGTGCAGCGACTTGCTGCAATTTTTCTGATGGTCATTGACCGAACACTTTTCCTATAGTGACAGTGGTCGTCTACCCAAAGTCTGCAGCTGTGCCAAGTGCGTCTTACGGGGAGCGTCATATTTTTTTGCATTGTAGGTGAAGGTGCTCTATGCCTTCTTCAGCTTTTTCACAGGAGCATATAACGCTGTCAGTTCTTCCTTATCTTATACATGACCACATAAAGGCAACAGCATTATGTGGTCCTGATTAACAAAACCGAGCCCTTCAGTTCGCCTTCTCCTCTCGTTTATCTTACACAAGAAACTTTTAATATAGGCTGTGCCTAGCCGAAGTCTACGAATTGTAGTTTCCACAGCACGGCTGGTTTTAATCGGTATATTGAATTGTATGCCGGGGTCTATGTAATATAACCGGGAGTTTTCTGCGCCATTTGCGAACCGAGTCTCCTTGGACAATCGACCGCGGGGAATTTGTTCGAGAAACAACCCTCATCTGACAATTCATCTGTGTGGCGCGCGCCGCACGTGCCATGCTATTAGCATTGGCGTTCCCTATATAATTTCGCAGTGTCCCGAGATCCACTGCAGACTTATGTCATGATGAGAATACTTTTATTATGTGTGTCATATATTAATGTGCTGTTTACTTTTCCTAAGCTGCAGGAGCGGGAATTCGCTCGCCGCTGCTGCCGCTCTTCATCACGCCAGCGTTCTAACAGCGAGTATCTGCAGTCATCGAGTGACATGTGTTCGTGTTTGCTTGTGCGCGCCTGACACCGTGCTTGCCAATTAAGTTAGTAAGCGAATGTTCACAGCAGTTTTACAGCTGATAAAACTACTAACCTTACTGCCTATAGCTTCTAGGGGAGTACGGTAGCGCGATTAAAAGACGGGACAAAAGAAGACACATAGGGACACACAAAGCGCTAACTTCCAACAATGTTTATTATCGAAAACCAAGTCGTACTTATACACTCAGCCAACATAAGTCACAACCACGTGAACAGATTAACAATCAGAGCGATACATTTTGTGATATGTTAAGCCATGCGCAAAAATTTCAGTTCTTTTTCAGAGAGAGCCAACGGTGGTTTGCTGATACATGAATACCCTAGGGCATCAATCTGCTCAGCTTCTATTATAAGTCTAATGAAATTTTTGCGCATGGCTTAATACATCACAAAATGTATCGCGCTGATTGTTAATCTGTTCACGTGGCTGTGACTCATGTTGGCTGAGTGTACACGTACGACCTGGTTTTCGATCATAAACATTGTTGGAAGTTAGCGCTGTGTGTGTCCCTATGTCATCATCATCATCATTTATTGTCCCTTAAAGGCCCCTGTCGGGGTATTACATAAGGGGGGAGCGTATTGACACGTGTACTTGTCTCTATCGGGCGACCACGTTTAGCCGCCTAACAAATGTTATCGCACAGCGCGGGACGCGCTTGCATGTATCCGAACTTTCTGGAAAGTTATCGATGCTTCTATCCGCTGTCTGTTGTCGCCGAACCTTGTGTTATCTGATTTCATCGCTTGACGCGAATGGTGTAGAACTTTGCAGAAGGCATGCGGGTCCCAACGTTTAGTCTGGAACATTCGATGACTGCTGTATAAAAGCCGACGCGCTTGACCCGCTGATCAGATTTTCGACGATCGCCGACTGTGTTCGCCGCTTTCGTTGTGCTATAAGTGTAGCCTGTTTTGTGGGCACAGGTTCGCCCAATAAAAGCTAGTTTTGTATTCCACCGTACTGCTTCTTTCTTCGCCGTCACTACCTCGTGACATCTGGTGGAGGTGCTTTACGTCCATGTACCGGACGCCCCCGACAAGCCGTAATACAAGCCCGGACCGCAAAGACAACACCAGCGCCGTCCCGGAACATCGAGCAAGCCGCCGTCTTCAACAGCTGCCCCCGGAGCACGGACTTCTACCTGAGAAGACCAAGAAGATTGTGGACAAGGCAACCCCAATGGCAGCCCCAGCATCCCCCATCGTGCTGCAGCAGCCCAGGGAACCTCCGACGTTCCGCGGATCAACATTCGAGGACCCGGAAACCTGGCTCGAAACGTATGAGAGGGTCGCTAAGTTTAACAGTTGGGACAGCGACGACAAGCTGCGGCATGTCTATTTCGCATTGGAAGACGCCGCCATGACGTGGTTCGAGAATCGGGAAGCCACCTTAACGACGTGGGACCTTTTCCGAAGCGGCTTCTTGCACACGTTTACAAGCGTCGTGCGAAAAGAGCGAGCCCAAGCTCTACTAGAAACCAGAGTGCAGCTGCCAAACGAGACGATCGCGATCTTCACGGAGGAGATGGCCCGTCTTTTCCGGCACGCCGACCCGGAAATGTCAGAGGAGAAAAAAGTCCGCTTCCTGATGCGGGGCGTCAAGCAAGAACTTTTCGCAGGACTTATTCGTCACCCGCCGAAGACCGTAGCAGAGTTTTCTGCAGAGGCATCGACCATCGAGAAAACTCTGGAGATGCGCACCCGGCAATATAACCGCCAGGGGCTCACGCCGCAGTACGCCATCCAAGGACTGGATTCCGGCGACCTTCAGGAGACCATCAGGGCCATTGTGCGCGAAGAGCTGCGCAAGGTCCTGCCTTCGTCTCAGCCTCAAGTGGCCTCTATCGCCGACATCGTGAAGGAAGAGGTGCACCGATCCCTTGGAGTTCCTGAGATGCAACCAGAACCACCGCAGCCGGAAGCAATGACCTACGCCGCCGCCGTCGCCCGCCGTCAAGGCCCCCCTGCGCGACCGCGCCAAGGTCCTGCAACACCGCAATTCCGTCGTCCACCGCCGCCGCCGCCAGCGCGCCCACCCGTCGCCCAGCGCACCTATACGATGTTGTGCCATTACCACAAGCCCGGATTCCGAATCTGCAAGATGCAGAATCTATCCTGCGAGCGCCCTAATTCTCCCTTCACAAGTCAAGATGCTGAGCCGTCAGGCAGCGGGGTCCTGCGGGAGAAGTTTCGGCTAGCCGCATGTTTGGACGTGTCGGCGTGTGCCAGACAGCCCGGCGCCGCACCTCCCTTTGCCTGGAGGTCTCCGCGCGCGCGAACTTTGAACCGGGTGGCCAGCGCGGTCGCTGGTTGGACCCCTCGGACGACCGTCGTGTGCTGACTTTGTATTGGGCCGTTTGAGTGACAATGGTTCCTCGGGGATTATAAAAGCAGCGTCGCGCTGCCTGAAAAACAGGATCCGCCGACCCACCGGGAGACAGTGTCGCTCCCGACTGGGGGGAGATGTGTCACGCGTTTTCGCCGGACGTCGTCGTGCGAGAACAGTCGCGTTTGTTGTGAGCACTCGGCCCCAGTGCCGACCCGTTCATGTCCTGTATGATAACCTGTATATAATGTATAAAGTCCCTTTTGTTATTCTCATCGACGCCAGGCTCGGAGTCTTCGCTACCAACGCTCTGTCACGAAACGGGTGACGAGCGCTACGGGACCACAAAGCCGTAATCGTGGTGCAGCGGTGAAAGTTCGTAACACTGCTGGCACCGGTTGGATGTCGTAACACTGGTGGCACCGGTTGGGAGTTCGTAACACTGGTGGCAGCGGTGGGATTGACCGGCATCAGCTACCTCGGCGCGGTGAGTGCCTGAAGTTTACCTCAAACACCAGACTTTCTCTGACACAGGTTATAGTAGCTTAGGGAAGGATTTGGTGTTGCATTGTGATAACCTTGTGTGTTTCAAGCCTAGTAAGAGTGTTTTGAAAACCAGGGGATGCTGAGGGGGTAAACAGGGCAGTGTGTGAAATACTTGCATATGTCTTACTAGTAGTGTTATAGTAGCGTACGGCAGGTATATTCAAAAAGGGTAAACAGCAGGAGGACAGTGTGAACGATGGAGAAGTACAAGGTGAAGGAACTTCTCGAAATTTGTGAGGAGTTGGGCATTGAGTTGGGCTCGACCAAAAGAAAGAATGCGATCCTTGAGGTCATGAGGACTGGGGACGTAACGGCTGAGGAAGCCGCTGAGGCCTGGGCGGATATCAATGAACGTCGGGAGGAAAGGAGAGAAAAGGAACTTCGCGAGGAGGAAAAGGAGGAAAGGAGAGAGAGGGAGCGACGTGAGCACGAGCTTAAAATGAAAGAGTTGGAGATCCGAAATAACTCGCCGGCGCCTAGTCTCACTTCTAACGTTCCAAGAATACGCGATCAACTTCCACCCTTTGTCGTCGGAGAGGATATGGCCAAATACCTCGTGAAATTTGAGCACGTCTGCGAACGGAATAGCATTGAGCGATCCCTTTGGGCACAGAATCTGTTAGCCTTGCTTCCTGGGGAGGCATCAGACGTAATAACTTGCTTATCGAAAGAGGCGTTTGAGAGCTACAGTGATGTGAAGGAAGCGCTACTGCGGAAGTACAAATTGTCGCCCGAAGCTTTCCGGCAGAGGTTCCGGTATGCAAAAAAGGGTAAGGAGTCGAATGTTGACTTCGCGTTTCGTCTAAAAGCCGACCTGGTGGAATGGCTGAAGGGTGAAGAGGTTTACGACGACCGCGACAAAATTGTCGAATGCATCGCGTTGGAGCAGTTCTACCGTTGCATTGATGAGGATGTCCGGCTCTGGCTGCAAGATAGGCTAAAGGAGGTTAAGCTAAACAAGGCAGCAGAGTTAGCGGAAGAGTATTACACCCGCCGCAGCTTACACAGCAAGGCAGTGCGTGTAGAAAAAGCAGATAGAAGAGATGGGTTTTACGGGAAGCCCGACGAACGGAAGGAAATCACGCGTCGCGAGTTTCGGGACGACGAGTCCCTTACCAAAGAAACTGTAAGGGAAGGACAGAATGCATCTCAGAATGATGACGATGGTCCGAAACAGCGAAACGAAATGACGCGTTCTTTTGAAAAACGGAAACCGTTAACCTGCTACAATTGCAAAAAGCAAGGGCACATCGCTGCAAGCTGCCCAGAGAGAATTGCTTTTGCAACGATACAGGAAACCCACAAAAACATACGTCTATTGGAGCCCTATGTGCAGGAAATTAAGGTAAACGGCAAGAAGTGCCGAGCACTGCGGGACTCTGCAGCAACTATGGACGTTGTTCACCCGTCTTTCGTCTCCTCGAGTGATTTTACGGGAGAGTGCGTTAGGATACGGCAAGTGGCCGAGAAGGAGAGTGTCTGTTTACCGATCGCAACGGTTATCATTGAAGGAGAGTTTGGGAAACTTAACACCGAAGCCGCTGTGTCAGCCGCCCTCCCGGAGCAATTTTCCTACCTCTTCTCAAATAGCTCGGAGCAGCTGCTGAGGGATCAAGGCAAATCATTCTTTGCCGACGTGGCGTACATGGCCCCCACGCGATCCAAAGCGCGCCCGCTGCCGAGGGAACTTGACTTAGCGTCGGTGAGCGAAAGGCGGTGTGGCACACGGACTGATCAAGGTAACTTGAGTGGCGAGCAGTCACGGGAGAGGCAGAGCTCGGACGCAGGCCTAGACGAGCGGGTCCTGGAAGTGAGTGGGAGTGACGCGTGCAGTGCTAGCCGCGATAGAGACGCGACGCCGCAATTAGGCGACGCGGGCTCCACACTCGCTCCGGTTTCCGCCAGCTGGCAGGAGCAGGCTGCAGTTGAAAGGGAAACTCGGATTCGCGAACAACAGGAAGATTGTTCACTAGGCGATCTGAGGAAGAGCGTCAAACGGGGAGTGAAAAAAAAGGGGGTTTCATTTGGCAAGGAATCTGGCTTATTGTACCGCCGCTACACGGATAAGCAGGGTCGCAAATATAAGCAGCTTCGGATTCCGCGAAAATATCGCCGGGAAAAATGAATGACCTCATTTGCTTCCTCAGAAGTATGTTTTCGGTCCAAGTGATTTCAAGGGGACCGTTCTATTTGTCATTATTATTGCTGATTATTAATTGTTTCTATTTTGGTGTGTTGTTAATTTGAAAACTGATTGTTTGAGCCTTGTGTGCTAGATCGTACACCTGCCTCTTGTTGCAGCGGGAGCAAAAGGGGATAGCGATTTAGCTAGGTTGATTTGAATTATGGCCTTGTCTGGTGTTTGACGGGAGACAGAGGGCACTTGTTCGTGTTAGGTGTTGCCTTTTGCCGGTCGGTTTTGCAAGCTGCAGAACGACCAAGCGGGACCAGTGGCGAGAAGCAAGGTCTTAGGAACGACCCGAGCGGAGCTGGTCAAGGTGCCTTGGCGACGACGCGGTGAGCAGAGCTCCTGTCCTGGCGAGTCGGACCTGGGCACGTGAAGTTACCTGGCGTCCCGACACTGGACGTGAACTTGGACGAGCCTGACGAACGTGCGCGCCTGGCATCCGAGCCACGTGGAGGCAGCTCGTCTTCCCGGCGCCTCATCTGAGGGCGGGGATGCTGTTGTGCCATTACCACAAGCCCGGATTCCGAATCTGCAAGATGCAGAATCTATCCTGCGAGCGCCCTGATTCTCCCTTCACAAGTCAAGATGCTGAGCCGTCAGGCAGCGGGGTCCTGCGGGAGAAGTTTCGGCTAGCCGCATGTTTGGACGTGTCGGCGTGTGCCAGACAGCCCGGCGCCGCACCTCCCTTTGCCTGGAGGTCTCCGCGCGCGCGAACTTTGAACCGGGTGGCCAGCGCGGTCGCTGGTTGGACCCCTCGGACGACCGTCGTGTGCTGACTTTGTATTGGGCCGTTTGAGTGACAATGGTTCCTCGGGGATTATAAAAGCAGCGTCGCGCTGCCTGAAAAACAGGATCCGCCGACCCACCGGGAGAGAGTGTCGCTCCCGACTGGGGGGAGATGTGTCACGCGTTTTCGCCGGACGTCGTCGTGCGAGAACAGTCGCGTTTGTTGTGAGCACTCGGCCCCAGTGCCGACCCGTTCATGTCCTGTATGATAACCTGTATATAATGTATAAAGTCCCTTTTGTTATTCTCATCGACGCCAGGCTCGGAGTCTTCGCTACCAACGCTCTGTCACGAAACGGGTGACGAGCGCTACGGGACCACAAAGCCGTAATCGTGGTGCAGCGGTGAAAGTTCGTAACACTGCTGGCACCGGTTGGATGTCGTAACACTGGTGGCACCGGTTGGGAGTTCGTAACAACGAGGAAGACGGAAATTTGGCGAGCCCCCGACCACCGCCCGCTCTGTTATCACTGCGGAGAAGCCGGCCATGTGTACCGCCGATGCCCATACCGCGACATGGGACTGAGAGGGTTCGCCGTCAACGCGCCGCGTCCACAGCTTGGGGAGCGCCCACGTGACATTGCCGATTACCTAGCCGCCACTCAGTGGAACTCTCGACGACCGTCCCGTTCGCCGTCACCAGGCCGCTACCTGTCGCCGCAGCGCCGTCCATACACTGGCCCAGCCCGGGGCCGATCTGCGAGCCCATACCCGGAAAACTAAAAGCAGCAACCGATGGAGGTGCGGTTGCTGTTCGTCGAACTGACGAAGATCCTCCGCCGCCGACGAAGACGACGAAGAGAATGTTGCCGTCGCTAGCTATCTCCAGCGCGCCGAAGAAGCCCGACAACTCGCCCGCCTACGGATCAAAAACCAGCAGCGTACGGACAGCCGACACTACAACCTCCGACGACGCTTCGTCGAGTACCAGCCCGGCGACCGTGTTTGGGTATGGACCCCGATACGCCGACGAGGACTGAGTGAGAAACTATTGCGCCGCTATTTCGGACCTTACAAGGTCATTCGACGTGTTGGCGCACTGGACTATGAGGTCGTGCCAGACGGCATCTCGCATTCACAGCGGCGCCGCGCACGACCTGAAGTGGTCCACGTGGTGCGTCTTAAACCGTTTTACGGACGCTAACGAACTTCCCTTATTTTGTTGTTTTCATTGCTACGAGTGCTTATTTGTTACTTTCGTTTGTTTGCAGCATCGGGTCGATGCTTTTTAAGAGGGGGGTAATGACACGTGTACTTGTCTCTATCGGGCGACCACGTTTAGCCGCCTAACAAATGTTATCGCACAGCGCGGGACGCGCTTGCATGTATCCGAACTTTCTGGAAAGTTATCGATGCTTCTATCCGCTGTCTGTTGTCGCCGAACCTTGTGTTATCTGATTTCATCGCTTGACGCGAATGGTGTAGAACTTTGTAGAAGGCATGCGGGTCCCAACGTTTAGTCTGGAACATTCGATGACTGCTGTATAAAAGCCGACGCGCTTGACCCGCTGATCAGATTTTCGACGATCGCCGACTGTGTTCGCCGCTTTCGTTGTGCTATAAGTGTAGCCTGTTTTGTGGGCACAGGTTCGCCCAATAAAAGCTAGTTTTGTATTCCACCGTACTGCTTCTTTCTTCGCCGTCACTACCTCGTCCCTTAAAGGCCCCTGTCGGGGTATTACATAAGGGGGGAGCGTATACAAGGTAGAAAAGAACAAAGATAAAAAACATAACAATAAACACAGGGACATAAAGAGAAGCAAGGAACGCAATAGTTAACTCGGTGCTTGCCAATATTGCCTTGAAGCCACAAGCGCCACACATGTCGGCGAAAGGTTAGGGCAGCAGGGCGAGTACACAATGGTTACATGCAGGGAAGAAAAAAAAAACTCAATAGAGGAAAAGGGATAAAATTTCATGAACACAAATCGGAGCAAAAAGAAACATGTCAACCCAGATGATTTAACATCGCCTTAAACCTTGTCGCGTCGTGCTCATTAGTTGTTGAATCGGGCAGCAGGTTCCATTCTTCAATTGCGGTCGGAAAGAAGGACTTGTTAAAAGCATTAGTGGAGCCATGAAGTCGTTGGACGCTATTTGAATTGAATAGGCGACGCGATGTACGAATGGGAGGAGATATAAGGGAACCACGCAGATAGGGGAAATTGAAATATAACTTATGCAATAAACACAGGCGTGCAACTTTTCGTGTGAGAGCTAAGGAAGTGAGGCCAAGTGATAGTTTAATGGAGCTTACGCTGGAATGAAAGTCGTATGTCGACGATATGAAGCGTGCTGCACGGTTATGAACGGATTCAAGCATGTTAATTATGTAGGACTGATGAGGACTCCAGATCGCGGATGCATATTCAAGCCTACTGCGGACAAAAGTTTGATATGCCAGTTTTCGTATGTTAGCGGGGGAAGTGGGAAGTGATCTTCTGATAAAACCAAGTGTGCGTGAAGCGTCGGCCGTGATTTTTGTGATATGATCAACCCAAGTTAATTTGCTATTGATTGTGATGTCAAGGTAACGATAAGATTCTACCTGCAATAGGTCCTCAGAAAATAAAGAGTAAGGATAAATTAAATTAGACCGTTTCCGCGAAATTTGCATAAAACTGCACTTCCTAGTGTTTAATTCCATCATCCACGATGTGCACTAATCTTCAATAAGCTTCAGATCGTTCTGGAGGGCAGCTTGATCGTCTTTAGTATTTATACGCCGGTAGATAACGCAATCATCTGCGAACAGGCGGATGGTGGATGAGATGTTGAGTGGGAGGTCGTTAATAAAAATTAAGAAGAGAAGTGGGCCCAACACAGACCCCTGTGGTACTCCGGAGGTGACACAAGTAGAACTTGAAGGAAGTCCGCCGATTACGGTGAACTGAGAGCGAGATATGAGAAAGTTGTGAATCCAGTCTAAAACAAGTGGGTGAAGGTGAAGACCTGAAAGTTTGTACATAAGACGTTGATGTGGAACACGGTCGAATGCTTTGGAAAAATCAAGATAGATGACATCGGTTTGGAACAAAGAATCAAGGTTTAGGTGAAGGTCCATGGTAAACTCGAATAACTGTGATTCACATGATTAGCCATGACGAAAGCCATGCTGATTTTTGAAGAAGAAGGAGTTGGAATTCAGGCGGGATGCAATATGCGAAGATATAATATGCTCAAGAAATTTACATGGTATGCAAGTTAATGAAATAGGACGATAGTTCGACGGATCGCTCCGGCTGCCAGCCTTG
Source organism: Dermacentor albipictus (assembly GCF_038994185.2). Taxonomy (NCBI): domain Eukaryota; kingdom Metazoa; phylum Arthropoda; class Arachnida; order Ixodida; family Ixodidae; genus Dermacentor; species Dermacentor albipictus. Next base: position 113,215,274 of record NC_091821.1, read on the forward strand.
AATAGAGGAACAACTTTGTTAATTTTCCAGTCACTAGGTATAGAACTGTTCGCAAGAGATTGATCAAAAATTATCCTTAGAAAATGAGAAGATACATTTTTTGTGTGTTTTAATATCTTCGCAGTGATGTTGTCTGGCCCGGCGGCACTGGACATGTTTAGTTTGTCTATTAGAGCACAAATGCCAGCAGTAGTGATGTTGATAGGGGGCCATCGCAGGAAAGTTAAAAAAATGTTTGGTGTGGTGTATTCCAGGCAGGCTCATGTGGGAAGACTAATGTAAAATAAGAGTTCATGACGTCAGATCGCAGTTCTGGAGGCACCTGTGAACCATCAGGATATAAAAGGGTAATGCAATGAGTGTTGCTTGATGTGGGTGATAACATCCGCCAGAATTTATTTGGGTTTGTTAGTAGAATGCCATACAGATCATTGTGAAAAAAAAAACTTTCTTTTTGTACACCTAAGGAGACGCGTGTAATCCTGTAGGCACGCAAAATATTTCTTCTATTTAAAAGCCAGCGCAGTTCCTTTAGCTTCACGAAAAAGACGCTTTTTCTTTTGAGAAAGCCTCCTTAAGGAGTTAGAATACCAGGGCTTGTTGGAGTCGCCGCGAATGCTTATCAGCGGAACATAGGTTTCGACCAGTTCTGAAAGTTTATTTTTGAAAGCTAGCCAGTTTTCCTCGACAGACCTATTAGATGCGGATAGCCTGAAATGAAAAAAAAAAGTTCTCAAGCTGTGAGTTGATACGGGCGAAGTCTCCCTTTTTATAATCGCGAATGAACTTAACAGAGCGCTGCCGTTGGGGAAACGGAAGTGATAGGTTGAAAATAACTGTTTTGTGGTGACTGAAACCGTCAGTGCTCGACATGGATTGGATGAGTTCAAAGCTGGACGTAAAGACTAAATCAAGGGTGTTACTGCCAAGTGTGGGAAAGTTTACTGTTTGGCTGAGGTTGAATGTCATGACAACGTCAAGGAAATCTTTCGATTGACGAGAAAATGCGCACAAGTTTCCCCAGTCGATGTCAGGGAAATTAAAGTCACCGCAGAGGATGTTATTGGCTTTAGGAAAACGAGTATTAAGATCGAGCAGAACCGAGTAAATATCAGTAGTAAAGGAACTGACGCTGTCAGGAGGGTGATAACATGCAATAACTATGAATGTGGTTGTGGAAAGGGTAATTCTGATACAAAGAATTTCATGGCAGGAATGAGTCGTAAGAAGAGAAGAATTAAGGCTGGTTTTAATAAAGGCTAAAACACCCCCACCCCTGTGCGAAACCCTATCACGTCTATAGATGAAAAACGGTTTATTGTTGTCAAGCAGTTCCTCGTCTAGGATATTTTCGGAGAGCCACGATTCTGTAAATATAGCGATATCGGTGCCGTTGTCATCAAGAAAAGTTTCCACTGACTCTCTCTTGGGAAGATAGCTACGAATGTTTGCTAAAACAAACGCCATAGTTTCACAAACATGTGGGCGTAACGGCGGCAAGAGTGGCTGACGGTGGGAGGGGAGCCTTGAAGCAGATAGTGACCGCTATGACCCATGCTCTAGATTCTGACCCATACAGATTCCATGCTCTAGCATGGAATCTGTATCAGCATTGTAGACAAACTGCTTGTTACCCATGGTTAACTTATCATACCGTATTTTGTATTTTAAGCCACTTTCTTTACCGAACGCACGAAGTTTCTTTTGAGCTGTACGCACACGCGCTGAAAAATCTTCACGGATTGAAAAGTCAGTTTCCTTGAGCTTAGGGCCAGCAGAAAGGATTTTTCATTTATCTTTAAAATGCGAGAATTTGACTATTATTGGCCGTTTCTTCCTTTGCTCAAAGCGGCCTAAGCGATGCGCTCTTTCAATGTTGGCGGAATCGATTGATATGCTTAACTTACCTGAGCAGAAAGAAATTACGGCCATTTCAGATTGCTCCCATGTTACATCCGCCGCATCGGGCAGTCCGAAAAACAGCAGGTTATTTCGCCGAAGTCGGTTTTCAGAATTGTCACATTTTTCCTTGAGGATTCGAATTTCGGATGAAAGGCTGTGAATATCCGAGTTTGAATTAGGCGTTAGACTGACATTATTGCACTGACTCGTTGCGACAATTTTTTCCAGAGCATCAACGCGCGATGAAAGGCTACTGACCAAGCTTTGGAAATTCGACTGGGAAGCGCGAATCATTGCAAGTTCAGACAGAACGGAATTTTGTGCAAGTTCTAAGCGTGACAAACACTCAGCAATAGAGTCAAGGGACGGGGGAGGACCAGGATTTAACTGGATGTCGCCTGACAGAACAAGAAGCAAGGAGTCAAAGTAAGCATTGACGGCGAAAGAACACATGCACCGATACAAAAACACTTGGCAACGTTTGAATGTGTCTGAGGGGCTCGACACCGCAAGTAAGCATGGATCGCTAGAGCGAGTACATGATGCGCCCGGCAAATAACCAACCTGCAGCAAGAAGAAAGGCATTCCTGTGACCAGGCTCGTAGCGGTGTGGTGCCCCAAGTGGTCCGTGAAGGTTGGGTGCCTTTGTAGCCAAGGCAATGCTTCCGCGCAGATAGTGGCATGGGGTTGCCAGGCGAAGATCCGGTCGAGGGTTGGAAAAGGCGATGACGGTTGGACGATGTTTTCACGCTGGTTCCAGCCCGGCTCTTCGCAAATTCCTGCGCCGGTGGTGACGTTGCAGCCAAGGCAGGATAACATCGGCGAGATTTGCGACAGCAAAAAAGCCTGCAGCAAGAAGAAAGGCATTCCTGTGACCATGCTCGTAGCGGTGCGGTGCCCCTTTTGCGGTGCCCCTTTTGTGTCTTCTTTTGTTCCGTCTTTTAATCGCACTACCGTACTCCGCTTGAAGATGCATTACCAACAAGCCCACATTGCAACCCTCGTGCCTATAGCTGTTCAGTAATTTGCTATCGCAATCAATGCTTTGCCTTTCGGGCGAAACTGCCACTTTTTTTCCAGAAACGTCAATTTTTTTGTATGTTATGTATTCTAAACCTCAATTGTAAGGAATTCGCACTTTTTGTTGCGGTTTGTTGATGTATGCATAACTCTGTATACGTATGTTATACCATTCCTCACGTGCGCCAGTAACAAGACCACCATGTTGTTCCTGGATACATTCTTCTTCTTCTTCTTCTTCTTCTTCTTCTTCTTCTTCTTCTTCTTATTATTATTATTATTATTATTATTATTATTATTATTATGTTGAGGTGTGGAAGTGCAGAGCTCGAAAGACAAGGCCAAGTCTGAAGCTCCGACCACAATTGTCTCGTATTCTCCCTCGTCCGGGCCCTTTGAGCCGCTTTCAGTATGGAACACAATGGAACCTAACCAATCAGCTCAAGGCAACACCTTATTAAGACTTCCCCGCTGAGGCTCAAACTTGTCCAAACTACTCGAATGTGCTTGCTGTTGCAACCACGTTTAACCATGTTGCAACCATGAAGCCATTGTACTAACAAGGGCTTCATGCTGAATAAAGCCGAGGCTTTTAAAACTGAAAGTAAATATGTACTTATTTAGTTCCACAGTTTCCCGTACGGACGTTCTTTTTTTGCGGTTTATTAACTGCGGCAGCATGAAGAGCTTGTCTATTAAAAATCCGGCTATCCCAAAATCGCAGCTACACACACATGTATAAAGAAAACACTCGATGAAAGGACAAGGTAGATAGCAAAAAATAATCGACAACTGTCCCAATCGGTCCGAATAAAAAAAAAATACTACATACGCTTACAGACATGCAAATAACTTGACATAAAGTTGCAAATCTATACAAATCATGCGTAATGCCGACTCGGCGCACGATTTGAGACGTGGTCTCGCTCGCTCTTTTGCACAGCGCAGAAAAAAGGCCAAAACAGCTGATTTTATACGTATTATGTTGTTAAGACAGTATCCCCAAGAAAGTTCCTCGACATCAAAGCTGCCGAGCTTCAACGCACAAGACCATGCCGCCGTGTTCCTCTCTCATTTACTCTGTCGCTGGAGGGGCGGGTAAACATTCAGTCCGTGGCCCGTCAAACACGTTTGCGCTTTTTGAAATTGGCTTGAACACGCACCATTCACGCATTCGAGGCCACACGCTGGGTTGCTTGTAGCCTCATTCAAGGGGCACCCGAACGCGGTGGCTAGAGTCGGCAACGAGGGTCCTTGTAAGCGAGGCGCACGTGGTCTTCATTCATTTCGTCTTTCTTGAAAAGCCTAATCTCCTGTGTTTGGCTGTGGTGTGCTGTGCGTGTGTTGATCGCCAAGTTCATTTTCAGCCTCTCCCATGCAGCCACTTCCCTACAGTTAGTCGTTCGATCGTGAAATCCCTAGCGCTGCTTTCAATGGTGAACTGTGAAAGGCGCGACATTCTAGGGATAATTGAACACCGACTGAATGGCATGGCCATTACCCTCTCTTGTATAAACGTGGCTCGAGCTTGTTTTTTGCTCCTTTGGAGAATTTGTGCGTGATGAATGTTTAGCGGAAACAGCAAGTTGATAACACTTGCAGACTCAAACAGAACTTCTTTAGTGACGAACCTGCATTCCACTCCCTCTCTCAATCTTTAACGATGCAAATTTATAACGTGCTGACACTAATTTAAGCATCCGTTCTCCTCCTTACACTCTAAACTACGGGATAGCACTTAGAATCAAAACGCGCTTAGAATAAGACTTTCTTTTCGTTTCTTTAATACGGTTATGGAAAGATGTCGCATGCTTGTGCCTTTTTAAGGTGACGAAGTAGTCCATAACAGTCCAGACGGCCTTGCACCCATACCATCGGTACCAAAGAAATCGGTCCCCAAGTACGTCTGCAGTGGCGCCAAAATTATCTACATCACTGAAATAAAGGGAAGGGGAAAACTACAGATGAATAAAGTTTGTGTAATGTAACAGTTTCTCGTGACTAAATCGACATCTTTGTCTCACTGTTCCGCACGGAAGAGTTCCTTCTCCGTTCTACGCGAATATACCATAAAAAAAAAACATTCTCAGTGCCCTTCCACTCTGTGAAGAAGGATGACCAGCGAAGCTGTGAGTGTGGGCCCCTTAATAGCGAACTGCCCTTCCGCCGCGGGTTGGCCCGGCATTGCACTACCTTTGGGATCGGCTCAAATATGAGGAGTGTTTAACACCTGCTTCACTTCCGCCACGGGTCGGCCCGGCATTGCACTATTTTCGGCATTTTTTTTCTACACGCGGACACTCTAGTGGGGAAAGTAGCCCATAAAAGCTTAGCTGTAAAAAAAAAAAAATCTTTAGAACGAAGCTACCAGTTCCATTAAGGAAGTGTGACAATTCCCGAATTTTCGCCGCACGCCCAGCACACAGGTGAAATTCGGGAGAGTTTCAAATGTGTGCTCTTGGTCGTGGTGCGCAAGCACCACGACCAAGAGAAAACAAAGAGGTGACGCACAGTTATAATAGGCTTCAGTGTTTAGCGTCGATTTGCAATCCCTAGTCCATGCATCCACTAACCGCTCCTCTCTTATCTATCCAAGTCCGCATACAATACCAGGAAAACAAGCTTACCAGCCTGAGTGGAATCCATTCATTCTCATTATCAAGATGTTCTATAAACCTGCACTTCATGGCCATCCGTTGTTTTACAACTGAAGAAGCAGCGCAGTTGACCCTAAACATTGGTTTTAATAAACCTGGCAGTATATGTAGACAATATTTATTAGAGGAAAGTCAAAGAGAAATTCTGGCAAAATGTTTAGCTTCCCAGGTGTGCTAAACCTTACGTCACTCGAACAAAGGCGCGCGTGTCGAGCCCTGCCTTCGCGCCCTTTCCCAGAAACGGCCCCCGTGGTATAATAGAAGTCTCCCGATGGTCACCTATGCTGCTCTGTGCTTGGTCAGAGTAGGCGGACTTTCCCCGAAAACTCTGTGACTTTGTCGGCCGGCTCTATCCAGAGCGCTAGCGTTCAAGACTGTACCGTGCTTCCTTGAGGGATGTACCGCGGAAGTAATCGGTGCAGCCATTACGGTTGCAGCTAAGGACTACCATGTCTAAAGGTTTGCTTTATGTGGTTACAGTGAATTAAGTATCATTGGCGTCGAAGCTGTAACAGAAAAATTTGAGAAGCGCGAAATTGCCGCGGTTTGGGGAGAAAGAAGACGATATTTATATGTTTGCGTTTTTTATACAAGTGTAGTTACGCATGAACATTGTAATCAATATTGGGCCCAGTCATACGTGTAAAGTTGTGTCTGAAAAAGCTGAGGTGTGACTGGTAAAATGAACTTTGCGGCTGGCCAATAGTTCTCAGCGCCAAAATTCATTGTTGTCTTGCGATTTCGAAAACGACGGACTGCACTCGTAGCAACAAGTTGGGCTGTTAGAATACCTGAGATGAGTGGTCAGTGAACTTCGTAGTCACCACGTAAACGTTTACAGTGTCTCGATATTATGCCGATATTGAAGCGCCGTGTTTGTTATGTATTTGCGCGCTGCCGTTGATGCACACCTATCCGCTGCTTCATTACCCGGTATACCAACATGGCTTGGTGCCCAGCAAAACCTAATTGACCAGCCGTATTTGTTTAATGCTACCATGTTTAAAATATCCCCTATCAGGGGTTCACATTCGGGTTTCGCGTGTAGAGCCTTCAGTGTGCCTAATTAATCAGTGTATATTTCTGTGTTTTCGTGTTTGTCAGCGATGCTCTTTGAAAGACGACGACGAAGTTACTGTGCTCGGTTGCTGGTTTTCCTCTGGTGCTGCAGTTTTCTCTGTTCACATTATTTTCGTGCGTCAGTAGCAGGCAACGACGTTTGTGCTGAACCCGGAAGTCTTCTACTCTGCTGGGAGATCCTCCCCGCGGAGCTTGCCATGGAAGATATGGTCTTGGACGCGTCTGGCGGTCAGCATAGACCGCCTGCGGCTCGGAAGCGGCTCAGTTCGGCAGTAGGATCCGACGCTACTGATTCCGAGCTTTCTGACTCAAGATCGGAAGATTCGGATGGTTTCATACCTGTCAAACACCGCCGCCCACGACGGACGTATCCGGCGTCGTCCTCAAGTGAAGGGACTATCATATACAGCACCATCAAGACTACGACCGTAGCTTTCATTCCCATCGACGCGATGGTAAGCCTGAATGCTATCTCTCGACAGAAACTTAATGATTTCTTCTTCAAACTTGCCCCTGGACTAATCCAAGAGGTTCGCGTGAACCCATGGAAAAATGTCATTGCCGTTGACACGACTGATGATAAGATGGTGCAAACACTACTTGGTTTGTCTGAAATCTGTGGGGTCCACACGCGTCCCTACATACCACAGGGTACAAATATAGTGGCTGGTGTCGTATCTGATGTGGACTTGGATCTAAAGGACGACGTTTTTAAGAACATGATCGTTTGCACGCCACCATGCAAAATAATTAGCGTCCGAAGGCTGGGCACGTCAAAGTGCGTGAAGATACTTTTCGCCTCTGGAAAGCTGCCTAGTCATATAAAGGCTGGACTTGTGCGCTACCCTGTTCGACCTTTCATACCACGGCCTTTGCAATGCCATAAATGTTTCAAGATTGGTCATGTTCAGGGCTTTTGCACCAGAGATCTGGTCTGTGCCAAATGCGGTGGGAATCACCATGTAGATTCCTGTGAAAGTCAGGCATATCGGTGCCCTAACTGTAATGGTGAACATTTGGCAACGGATAAAGGATGTCCATCATTGAAGAATGAACTAAAGGCACTAAAAGAGAAAGCCATAAAGAAGGCAGCAGGAGATGAGAGCTCCCGTCGCCGTAGTGCTGCCCCAGCAACTGGAAAAGCAGCGCGTTCAAAGAGTGACAAAGAAACAACACATCAGAAAGTAGGGGGGCGGACCTTTTGCCTCTCAGACACATCGTGGCCAGCGCTTCCATCGAAACCGCCGGAACAAGTATCTACAAAGACTTCGACCATAGTGGAAAGCACTGCAAACACAGTACCTAAACCGGTATCAGCCAACGACGATGTACAGCTTGTCAATCTTCTAAAGATGCTTGTCAACGTCATCAGATCTCTAATCTCCGGTCGCCAGACACCAGCAGCGTCAGCAGCAGAGCAACTTTTGGAGGCACTCGTTCCTGTCCTCGACGGCCTTCGCTAGACGTTTTACCAGAAATAATTCTAACAGTTGTCAGCAGCCTCGCCCCTTTGTGCTGCAATGGAATGTCAGGTCGATGCGACCACGGCACGCTGATTTAGCCCTTCGACTAGTCGCTATGAAGACTCCTCCGGACGTTATAGCGCTTCAGGAAACTAACGTAAGGAAAGACGAATATCGATTGCCAGGCTTCGTGGGTGTCCACAGTAACACTCGATGCGCGGAACCAGCTTGTGGCTCTTTCCAGTGTGTGGAGGCGGCGCATACGCGCAATGCTTCAAAAGCATCAGTGTACGTTCGTGCTGACTTGGACTTCGCGGTTATAGACACAGACGGCCTCTGTGACGATGAGTTTGAGTGTGTAGCTGTTACTGTGAGCCTCAGAGGTGTGTGTACGACGTTGGCAAGCATATACAACAGGCCTACACGTTCTTCCGATACCTCGCTACTTGAGGGCTTAGTGTCTCGGTGTGGTGCATCCTTTGTTTTATGCGGAGACTTTAATGCCCACCATCCACGATGGTGTAGCCGTCCCCAAGACAATCGTGGGGAAGAGATTAACGAGTTCATTATCAAGAACGATCTCCAAATACTGAATGACGGTTCACCTACATTTATTGGTAGAGGAAAGGAGCATTCCACTATAGACCTTGCGATAACAACGAGAGATGTGTGCTTAGCCTGGTCATGTGAACCCGACCCGTGGGGCTCAGATCACCTACCCATTTGGTTAACACCAACACATACTGCGGGTCGCCAGGATGTCGTTTATACGGTTACTAACTGGGACAAGTTCCGACAGCTCATCTCAGAGGCACCATCTCAAGACAGCCTATTTAAATATATGAGTGAGTGCTTACAAAAAGCTCCAGCACAACGAAGACGGAATATCGGCAAACCAAACCCCGATCTCAAGCTTTTGCGGCTCCGCGCATGTCGACGGCGCGCTTATAGACGGGCACAGCGCTCTAAACGACGCACCGACTGGACTATATACAATCGCCTTGATGCAGCCATACGGCGGCATACAAAACAGCTTCGTCGCAAGAGCTGGGAAGCTTTGTGTAGTTCGTTGCATACTGGAAGTGGTTTTGGAAATGTATGGCGCATACTGAAGGCTCTCCGCACTCCTGAAATCTGCAAGAATCCAACGGCTACATTGAGCATAGCGACTGGCCAGTCACCAAAGGTAATAGCAGAGGCATTTGCAGACATTTTCGTCTCTCCTGCATCCAGAGACACCACAATTAGCGATATTCCTTCTTTGACAACTCACAGCACCGTAACCGCTTCCTATGGTCCAGCTTGCCAGATGGACGAGGCAGATTTCACTCTTGAGGAGCTGCGACACGCGCTGAGCCTCTCCAAACGCCGCACTGCTCCAGGCGCAGATGGTGTGACGTACCAAGCATTGCGGAACGTTGATAAGAGTTTCCATGACCGTATATTGGACGAGTACAATGAAGTATGGAGAACCGGTGTAATCCCTGCTGAGTGGAAATCGTCCGTTGTAATACCAATTTTAAAGCCCGGGCGTCCGGCAAGACACCTCAAGTCCTACCGACCAATATCCCTAACTTCAAACATCGTCAAGTTAATGGAGCGAATGGTCTTGTTTCACTTAGATGTCAGGCTAGAGGAGCTGAATTTTTTCCCTGATGTCATGAGTGGCTTTCGTCGCCGCCGTTCGGCTCTGGACAGCATATCAGACCTTGTCTCAGCACTCGAATTTGCTAAAGAAAACAAGCATTCCGCCTACATGCTCTTCCTAGACATACAGCAAGCTTTCGATTCAGTTCCGCATAAGGCGATTATTTTCGCACTTGCAACCGCGGGAATTTCGGCTCGTCTACTCCAGTTTGTGCATAATTTTCTATCGGAGCGCCGCATGAAAGTGCGTGTCGGAGGAGTAACCAGTGAATACCGAAATGTGAAGTGCGGTGTTCCACAGGGCAGCGTATTATCGCCGCTTTTGTTTAACGCGGTACTCGCCGCGCTTCCAAGTCGTTTGCCTCGAGACACTGACTTCCCTGTGAGCATAGCTGTCTACGCAGATGACATTGCTCTGTGGATAAGCGGCCCTTCACACCTTGGTCCGCGGCTTCGTGCAAGCTTGCAAAGAGCTCTCAACGCTACTTCGGAGTACTTGGGTGAAGTTGGCCTGCTCATATCACCTACTAAGTCGGCTGCAATAGCATATCACCCTAAACAACGCGCTCGTCGAACAATGAGCCGACTGTATCTTGACGAAACGCCTATAAACTGGGTGCGACAACACCGTTATTTGGGGTTAATTCTGGATGATCGCATCTCTTGGCGTCCTGCCGTTAAATCTGTACGACGCAAATCGCACTCCCTTCTTAAGTATGTGGCCGCATTGACTGCTCGAGGTGCTGGTTGCGACCAAACAACGGCTCTTCAGGTGTACCAGTCATCTGTACTCTCAGGCATACTGTACGCATTACCACTTTTGAACATACCACCTAGTTTGATGGCCCAACTGGAGCGAGATCATCGCGTTGCCCTTCGACTAATGCTTGGCTTACCTCGTGAGGCGCAGTCTATTGCATTACTTACTGAAGCGCATCAGTTACCCCTGAGGCTGCAAGCAGATCAGAGAGCTCTATATCATATTGAGCGTCTGCACCGCGCATCGAATGGTCAAGCGCTCCTTGATCGTCTGATTCACCGCCCATTATCTCGCATGGGAAAAATGGCGGCATTATTTATGGATATCACTACCATTTCTGATCATGCTGCTTCAGATACGTCTCCGCCTCCAAAAGGTATCACGACACATGTATTCCCCATTTTCCTCACAATCCCTGGCATGTACAAAAAGTCTGATATGGCTGTTTCGGCAATATTCCAATTGGCTCAATCACACTTGTTCGAAAAGTTTCCAGATCATCTTCAAGTTTTCATAGATGCATCTGTACACAACGACGGTCAAGGCGCCTCTGCAGCTTTTTACTGCCCTTCAACTCAAGTACGACGTATCTTTCAGATACCTCATCTAACTTCGTCAACAACTGCGGAACTAGCAGCGATTAATGTTGCATTGAAATACGTGCTAGAGGAGTTAAATACATCGAAGGTCGTCATCTTTACGGACTCCCGTGCTGCCCTTAGCAGGTTACAACGCAGTGAGCTTGATTGTCCACTTGTGCGCAGTATTAATGAATCTGCGAGCAAAATTACATCACGTGGGGTATCTCTCGTTGCTCAATGGATACCTTCACACGTAGGAATAACCGGAAATGAAGAGGCTGATCGGCTCGCTTCAAGTTGCGTTCATAACAACTGTGACTGCCCAGAAATTTTGTGCAAGCTTGATGACCGCTCGTCTGCTGATTCGTCGCCACCTACTCAAGCAGCATCCAGATCAGCGCGTCGCAAATGGAACGTTCCCGCCCCGTGTTCGTGGTCGAGGCTTGCCTCGTCGCGCTAAAGCACAACTGCTCAAGCTAAGGGTTGGTTGCGTGAACGTGCACGAACGTTTATACAGACAAGGGCGTGCGGAAAGCCCATTGTGTACGTCTTGTGGCTGCTACGAGACACTTCAGCACCTTATACTTGAGTGTCCCGCTTTCAGTGCGCAGCGCATGTCGCTAGTGAGAAACTATCATCTCCTTGGCCTGCGGTGTGCGACACTCGAGGAATGTTTATACCCCAGTGGCTGTGCATCTAAACGTGATCAGGCCCATCGCGCCCTACTAACCTTTATAGAAGTAACTAACTTAGGTTCACGTTTGTAGCATGAACATTGAACATTCTGTAGTAGCGTGACCTTCAGTGACCGGCCCTACTGTGTGTGATCTGTACTGTGTTCTGAGGCTTCTTCCTTCGAAGATGGGAGGTGGCGGGTTCAAACACCTTATAGTGTATATTGTGAACCGACTAACGGTGAAACGGTGATTACGTGCAACTTTACTTGGCGTCTCATCGTGGAGAACACAATTAGCCGCATAGCGAACTAGCCATGGATGTGGTTGATAATTGTGGAGGCTGTTCGACGCAGCGTCACTTTAATTCCGGATGCTGAGTTCTACTTTAGTCTTTAGATTTGTCCTGTTGCAGTGTCCTGTTGCTCTCCTTTCCTCTTTCCGTTTTCCTCCCCTCCTTACTATCCTCTCTTTCTGTGTTGCTGTCACCTCCCTTCAGAAGAGTAGGCAGGCGTTGTGCCCCTTCCGGTGGCAGTTGCCAGCCTGCCCCTCGCTTTCCCTTTCCTAATACGTGTGTATATGTGTATATGTGTTCAAAACAAATAATAATAATAATGCTCTTTTGAACTACAGTCCATACTGCGTATACTTCGGCTGTGTAGACAGAGGCATGTTGTGGGAATCGAATACTTATTTCCCAATGTTCCGTTACGGCCCCCACACCCACGCGATTTTTTGTTTTAGAGCCATCGGTGTAAAATTCCATGTAATTTTGGTATTTGTCCTGAAGAGCGCGGAATTCTTGTATAATGTGTTAGTGTGGGGTGTCTTCCTTCTTTAAATGTTTCAATGTCCAGTCACATAACGGTTCAAAATCGTACCACGGGGCCAAACGCTGTTGCTTTCAGGCAACCTGGAGTACTTCGCGAGGCATGTCATGATCCCGAACATATTCCTCATATCACAGGAGAAGCGGCTTAATCATGTTCGGTTTGGTTGTATAGTGTAAGCGTGAGTTGCACTGTGTGACAATGTTAAAACATATGTGCTGTGGTGAGGACTGAATTCTGAGTACATAAGAAAAAGTTAGTAGCACTCTGCGCTGCTGTAAAGGAGGCTCATTACATTCAACATGTAAGCTCTGGGTAGGTGATGTCCTGTAAGCACCGCTTGCCAGTCGCAGTCCTATATATTACGAACTGGATCAAGTCGTCGGACGTAAGATAGTCTGGCTGAACTATATGCGATGCTAAAGTAGTCTAATATGATAGGCACCAAAGTGCGGTAGATGCGTAGCAGGCATTGACGGTCAGAACCCCAGCGTTTCCAGGAGAGGATTTTGAGAATGTTAAGTGCGTTGTTCGCTTTGATTTTAATACTATCTATGTGCTCGAGAAAGTTCAACTTTTTATGAAACAGAACACTCAGAAACTTGTGTTATTGTTTTGCCGGTAGTGTGGCTTCCTGTAGTTTAAGGATTAGATCTGGTTGTAGGCCTCTTTTTTTGTGTAGAGACAACGCTAATAGTTTTTTCACTTGAGAAGCGAAAGCCGTTTTCAGATGCCCACTGCATGAGTTTGTTTAACGTAATTTGAATTTGTCGTTCGCAGGTTGCCAGGTTCGATGCACGACACGCAATTTGTAGATTACCCACATATAGTGAATGCATTACAGAGGATAGAATTACATTATTGAGCGAGTTCATTTTCGCCACAATGTTGTGCTTAATACGCATCCCTGAGGTACACCGTTCCTAAACGCACTTGTTATGTTCAATCGGACATGAAATCAGCTAGAAATTTAAGCATTCTATCGCGGTACCCTAAATCCGCTAAGTCCCTTAAAATACCTAACCTCCATGTTGTGTCGTACGCGTTTTCCAGATCAAAGAAAACCATGAGACAGTATTGCTTGTGTAGAAAGGCCGCACGCTTCTCGTGTTCTAGCCGAACTAGATGATCTGTTGTAGAGCAGCCTTTCTTGTACCCACACTGATGATTATCGAGTAGGTTCTCACTTTTCAAGGACGTATGCCAATCTTATGTTTATAATGGATTCATAGGACTTGGCAAGACAGCTTGTGAGTGCTATATGGTCGGTAGCTGGCAGCTGTTGTAGGATGCTTTCCAACTTTCAAGAAAGGGATTATAATGGCTTTTTTTTTCACTCATTCGGCATTTTTTCTGTTTCCCAGATTATGTTGAAAAAGCGGAGCAAGGCCTTAACTGCTTTTAGGGATAGGTCTGCGAGCATTGTGTAATGTACTCTGTCCGGACCGGGCGCTGCTTTTGCCAGTGGTGAGTGCTCTGTTGATTTCCGGAAGTGTTAAAGGGGCATTATATGATCTCTCGGAACTTCCTGTTGTCGGTTTCAGGCGTGGCCGTTCTTCCGTAGACAACGTTATCGACTTGGTGACGTACGTCGAGCACCATAAGTCCTGCAAAAGATTATCTGCTGCCCTTTTTCTGGATGTTAAAGGAGCGTACGATAACGTAACGCACGAAGCGATTTTCAACGCGTTAGAGGCAGTAGGACTTGGCGGCAAAGTATATTTTTGGATAAGTAGCTATTTACATAAGAGATCCTTTTTCGTACTTACCGAGAATGGCCCGACCTCCCAGCATTACAGTAACCGTGGGGTGCCTCAGGGCGGAGTACTCAGCCCAACGCTCTTCAGTCTAACACTCATTGGACTCACCGACATCCTGCCAGGCACCGTTAGGCTCTCCATCTATGCCGGCGACATTTGCATTTGGACGTCGGCTGTGACGCGACTGCAGCTTCGCGCGCGGCTTCAAAAGTCAGCTACTTTAACATCATCCTACCTTCGAGAACAAGGACTTCGTATATCATACGAGAAGTGCGCAGCGGTGGCATTTACCAGGAAATCAATGTCTCCATACGTGATATCCGTCGACAGACACATGATCTCGTACAGCACGAGTCACAGATTTTTGGGGGTGGTCCTTGACAAAAATCTTTCCTGGACCCCTCATGTGAATTATGTAAAAAAACGCCTGACAGAATTTGCCATATGTTTAAGTTCCTCGCAGGAAAGACCTGGGGAGTGCCAATACACTCTATGCTGCAACTGTACAGGGTCCTCTTTATTGGATTCCTGCGGTACAGCCTACCTGTCATGTCCAACAGCTGCAGAACTAACCTGAACATAATCCAAAGCATCCAAGCCCAAGCACTCAAGATATGTCTCGGTCTACCGCGGAGTGCGTCAACGACTGAAGTTATTGCAGTCGCTCAAGATTTCTCTTTTAGAACGCACATTAGCATTGAAACAATGCGTGTGCACATAAGACACTTCGCCCGGACCCCTACCAACCACCTTGCAAGTCTCCCGGTAGATAGGCTCAACACGACATTCAGTGCGACTGTCTTGGTGCACCGTGCCTCTTTCAGGTCAGGTTACACACCTGCGGCAAGGCCTTCTATTCCTCCATGGTGTATGCGCCGTACTCAAGTGAACCTTACAGTCCCAGGACTTCAGAAAAAGTCGGACTTGCCCTCATCAGCGCTCAAGCAACTAACTTTACTTCTCTTGTGCGAGAAATACAGCGACTGCACACACGTGTACACTGATGGATCAACTACATCAACCAGTTCCGGCGGCGCTGTAGTTATACCAGCAATGAGAATAACCAAGCGGTTCAGGGCTTCCCATGTCACTACGTCTATAGCTGCAGAGCTCGCGGCTCTGCGCGACGCGCTTCAAGTGATAAATACTGAAAGTCCTAGAAAATGGGCAGTCTTCTGCGATTCAAGGCCGGCCTTGCAATGTGTGCATTCGTTTCTCCGACATGGAACTCACGATCAGCTCACTTGCGAAATCGCGGAACTTGTCCATCACTTAAGAGAAAAAGGCCATGATATCTCTTTTCAGTGGATACCAGGTCATTGCGGTATCTTTGGTAATGATGACGCCAATAAGGCAGCTCGGACGTCAAACCAAGAAGACCGCTGCGTCCCCATTCCGCTCTCAAGGACCGATGCCGCGAGACAATTTGGCATTCTGGCAAGCACTATCTCCTTAGCAGAGTGGAATACCGTACATACAAGGCGCACAAGACTGCACCGACTAAACCCTTCACTTCAACTCAGACCTCCAGCCGGTGTGCACCGCCGTGAAGCATCTCTTCTGTGTCGGTTATGGCTTGGAGTGGCCTTCACGAATGCCTACTCAGCACTAATTGGAATGGCTGATAGTCCTGCATGTGATGTTTGCGCATGCGAGGAGAACATTGACCACATATTGTGCCATTGTCCTCAATTTCAAGCACAAAGACAGTATTTGTCCGACACATTGAGGAAACTAGACGATCGTCCTCTGAGTGAACAGACAATATTAGAGCACCGTCCCGACCGATCATCGGCTCAGAAGGCAGTGAAGGCACTTTTGTGTTTTCTCAGAACTTCTGGTTTGCTCGAGCGACTTTAAATGAAGTGCTTTCCGTACACGTACCTACACCTTCTTTCTCCCTTCTTTCTCTTCCCCTTCTCCCTTCCCCCAGCGTAGGGTAGCCAACCAGACTATTGACTGGTTAACATCCCTGCCTTCCTGTATTCTTCTCTCTCTCTCTCTCTCTCTCTCCTGTTGTCGGAAGCTTTTGTTTTTCTGCTGAGTGTTTATATTTTTGAAATGCAGTGGAATAGTTTATTGAGCTTGATATGTTATGGAAATGCTGCCCTAACATGTCTGCTTGTTCTTTGAAATTCGTTAGCGTACCTGGGGGTGATAGTATGGGGATCGTGTAAGGAGCGTAGTCGCTTCTAAACTTACGAAGCTGATCCCACATTCTTTTGGATGTCAGTGAGCTATTTATGGAGGATACATACGTTTGCCAAGACTGTATTTCGACTTGCCTACGCGTGTACCTGGCTTTCGCCTTTGCTTTTGTGAAATGCAGGAGGTTAGCTTGTGTTGGGTATCGCCGAAAGATGCCCCACGCTTTGTTTTGTGCTTTTTTAGTTTGTGTACATTCATTCGTCCACCAGGGTATTAGTTTTTTCCTTAAGAATCCGGAGGATTGCGGAATCGTCTGTTCTGCTGCAGCAAGTATGGAGGCAGTAATCCTTTCATTCATTCCGTCTATCGTTTGATCCTCTGATATGTCATCCAGACTGGCCTTTTCGCTGAAGAGAGGCCAGTCTGCTAGATGGAGTTTCTAACGGGATGTTCTTAATGGTACTGTAGGTAGAGGAGATGTGCTTTTAATAATGCCGGGCATATGATCACCACCATAAGGATTGTTAATAACGCTCCATTTAAAATCGATAAATAGAGATGGAGTGCACAGCGCCAGGTCTAGATAGCTCATACTTCCTGTGCTTGGGGAGCAGTAGCTTGCCGCACCGGTGTTTAAACGGCATATTTCGTTCGTCAGGATAAAATCTTCAGGTGTTGGTCCCCTGGTGTCAGTTGTTTTGCTACCCCATAATATGTTATGAGCGTTAAAATCACCCGCTATTAAAAAGGTTTAGGTAGCTGGTTTAAAATTAACTCCAGATCTCTTACAGTAAAATATGTATGTGGTGGAATGTACATTGAACAAATGGTAATGGTTTTGTGTGATAAAACCGTGACAGCAACGGCTTCTAAGTGAGTAATAATGGCAACTTCTCTAGCTGCAATGGCGCTCTGCAGAATAGCTACACCACCCGAAAGCCGGTTCGCGTGAGTACGGTCGCGCCGTACAACAGTGAAGCCTTTAAAAATGTTTTTGTGCTTTTCGCCTAAGTTTGTTTCCGGTAAGCGCAAGGCCACAGGAGCGAAGTTAAATAACAGGTCTTTGATGTCACCTAAGTTATGTAAGAGACCTCTACAATTCCAATGAATAAGAAAAGCCATTATTAAATTGAAAGGTAAAAAATGGCATAAAAATTAAATGAGAAAGATGTTAGGTGACATGGATATAAAAAAACTGATACAAAGGAGCGATAACGTTTAGGTTATCGCTTTCTTATTTAAAGTGGTTATTGGGATTTTGTCCCTCTTTCCGCGCTTGATAGAGCGCTTGTCCTTCGGTGTCGGTGACACCGGGGAGTTTCTGAGTCGACCTCCAACGCTCTCTCTGAGGCGCTGGAGGACCGAGAGTTTGCCGCCGAGACACGTGTCTCGGACCTTGGAGTTCGCTTGATCTTAGGTCTCTGGGGGCTGCAGTGTCTGCAGGGCCTCTAAGAGGATGGAACAGCGTCGGCTGCTTCCACCACGGGGGCGGGAGGGGTCACTGCGGGACCACTGCGCGTGGGCTCGGATGACTCAGGAGGCCTCTGTGACGCTGCCCCTGCCTGCGTGACATCGGCATAACTTCTTCGTGGAAGGTACGATAGTCGCTTTCTGGCTTCATAGAACTAGATTTTTTCTTAACAGTTAGTGCAATTATTTCTTTTTCTTTGTTCCAGCAAGGGCAAGACCGCGAGTAAGCTGGATGGTGTATCGGGAATGACGCACGTGCCATGCCTGGTGCGGCGATTCATCGTGCTCGCCTAGATTAGATATGCGCCTTGGTTGCCACACCCCTTGCGGCTCTAAAGCACTGTACGTTCAGCAATAAAGAGCATTTGGTCGCTGGCCACCCCGACTGATACATGGTGTCAGAAGTGGGATAGCTCACGTCGATGGAAACACAATGGAGCAACTGCTGAAGCTTCCTGAACCACTACTGTTGTCTGGGAATGTCGCCAAGAACTGGGAATTGTTCCAGCAGAAATTCGAGCTTTTTCTGGACGCAACGGAATCGCCAAAAGAGCCCCGAACCACGGCCGCCAAAACAGCACTGCTGCTCAGCACTGCCGGAGACGATGCATTGGAGGTATTTAACAACTTCCTTTTTCTTGGGGACGAGAACAAGCAAGATTATGCTACCGTTGTTAAGAAATTCAAGGAATACTGCCAAGAACAACAGAATGAAGTCTGAGCGGTACATATTCCGATCCAGAGTGCAAGGCGAAGGGGAGTCATTCGAGCATTTCTTGCGGGACCTCAGAAAACAAGCAAGAAGCTGCAATTTTTCGGAAATAGCTGATTCCTTAATCCGCGACCAAATAGTGTTTGGCACCAGCAGCCCACGACTGCGTGAAAAGCTCCTCAAAGAAAAAGACTTGACACTTGCTAAGGCTGAGCAGATTTGCAAAGCGGAGGAAGCAGCATCGCTGCAAAACAATGCCTGGGCGCAGCCCGATAAGCACGTGGCGCTGGTCATGAAGCGGTCTGGGCAGGTTCGCAAAGCGGAGCATGCGGTACAAAAAGAACCGTCGGTACAGCCCGATAAGCAAGTGATGCAAGACATGCAGCAATCTCGGAAATGCACCAGATGCAATCGTTTACACGCCATACCTGGCAGATGCCCTGCGTTCGGCAAAACGTGTTTCATATGGCGATGTGTTAACCATTTCGCAGCTTGCTGCAACAAGGGCCCGCAAATCCGAGAAGTTGGCGAGGAGCAAGACAGCTTCGACATTCTCGATGTGACAGTCTCGAGCATCGACGCGAGAGCGGACTGGGTAGTACATGTGAACGTGGCTGACCAGATGGTTAACTTCAAAGTGGACACGGGATCTCAGGCCAACTTGCTGCCCTACTCTATCTACCGACGATGCAAGACGGCAGCAGATTTGAAACCGAGCTCTTCGGTGCTTCGATCATACAGCGGTGGTGTCATTCGACATTTCGGTATGGCAAGGCTACCAGTGACCATGAACGGCCGGTCGAAGGACGTTAACTTCTATGTCGTCAAAAAGGGCAACCAAGCTATACTGGGACTACTAGCATGCGAGTCGCTTGGTCTGGTGTCACGTGCAGTGGATGCTGTAAAAGAAGGAAGCACCACAGCGGGCGGCAGTGAGGACGTTCTAACCGAATTCCGCCAGCTTTTTCAGGGAACAGGCTGCGTGAGTCGCCAGTATAAAATGGTCCTACGCAAGGATGCGACGCCAGTTGTCCAGCCAGCTCGGCGGGTGCCCTTGGCGCTGAGGGAACCTCTGAGGGAGGAGCTGGAGCGCATGCAGCGAAATGGCATCATTGAGAGGGTCCAGAAGCCGACAGACTGGGTGAGCCCTTTGGTTATCGTGCGGAAGAAAGACGGAAAAATACGGGTTTGCATGGACCCTAGAAGTATCAACGAGTGGATACAGCGAGAGCATATCAGATGCCAAGACGCGAGGACATAGAAGCTGAGCTCGCCGGCGCTAAGTACTTCACGCTCCTCGATGCAAGGGCGGGTTTTCATCAGGTACCTTTGGATGACTCCACAGCAACTATATGCACGTTCGGTACTCCGTTCGGGCGTTACCGGTTTTTGAGGCTCCCGTTCGGAATTTCATCAGCCCCGGAAGTTTTCCAGAAAATCCTGAGCGAAATATTTGACGGCTGTCAAGGTGTGAGTGTACATTGATGATATTATAATATGGGGCTCGTCTAAGGAAGAACACGATGCGCGCCTGCGGAAAGTGCTGCAAGTGGCAGAAAAAGCAGGCTTAACTTTCAACGCTGAAAAGTGCAAGGTTGGAGTGACTGAAATTAAATTCTTGGGTGACATCATTAGCCACGATGGAATAAAGCCTAACCCGGCGTTGACGCAGTCGTTAAGGGAGACTCCATGCCCAACGGATAAAGCCGCTGTCCACAGAATACTAGGAGTAGCAAATTATTTCAGCAAGTACTTGCCTAATCTCGCAGAACGTACTACGCTTCTTCGCAGCCTCATCAAAAAGGACTCTGTCTTCGAGTGGACCGAAAACCACGCTAGTGAGTGGAGGATGATCTGCGACATGCTTAGCAGTGCGCCTCTCCTAGCTATTTTCAACCCAGCCAGAGAAACTAAAATCGTGGCAGATGCATCAAAGAATGGTTTGGGGGCTGCACTTTTACAGCGCCACGGTGAAAACTGGCGGCCAGTCGCTTATGCCTCGCGTGTAATGGCCAACTCGGAGCAGAGGTACTCGCAGATTGAAAAGGAAGCATTGGGAATAACGTTCGGCTGTGAAAAATTTCATCACTTCGTATACGGACGTAGAACTGTTATCGAGACTGACCACCGTCCACTGCTTGCTGTTGCAGCGAAAGGAATCAGTGATATGCCACCCAGGCTTCAACGTTTTTTCTTGAGGCTAATGGCTTATGATTTTGAACTGCAGTATGTACCAGGAAAGAAATTCTTTCTCGCAGACATGCTATCAAGGGCTCCAGGGAAAGCGACAAAGGACTACTCCGACGACACGGAAGATGTGGAGGTCCACGCGGTTGCAGTCATGTCAACCTTGGTAAGCGCTAGAACACTGGCCCGTCTGGCCAAAGCAACGGCGAATGATCAGGACTTGCAGTCAGTGATGCGCTACATTAATGGCCACGGTGACATTGTGGGTATAATGAAGCCATTCGCGTCCGAGCTCTCATTGATTAAAGGAATTGTATTTAAAGGCAGCAAAGTTGTAGTCCCGAAGTCAATGCGAAAGGAAGTTCTCGAACGTATTCATGAGGGACACATGGGCTTGAACAAGTGCCAAGCAAGAGCCAGGGGCCTAGTGTTCTGGCCGGGGCTGAACTCTGATATCAAAAACCTGTTGCAGAGTTGTGCAGTTTGCCGCAAATATACGTACAAACAGCAAAGTGAGCCTTTTATGATCAGACCTACACCGGCCCATGCATGGTACCGCGTGGGCGTTGACATTTTTCAGTACGGAGGCAGCTCGTACCTGTCCGTTTTTGATGCCCATTCGAACTTCCCGGAAGTGGAGAAGCTGACTCGTACAACATCCAGTGCCGTAATTGAGAAGTTGAGCGCCATCTTTTCAAGATACGGCATTCCAATGGAAGTCCACACGGACAATGGGCCGCAGTTTTCGTCTTATGAATTTGCTCTCTTTGCATCCAGGTACGACTTCAGCCACGTCACGTCGAGCCCCGAGTTCCCGCGATCGAATGGACTCGCTGAGAAGGGGGTTCAGATTGTGAAAAGAATCCTAAAGAAAACGGAAGAAACAAAACAAGACTTCTGGCTCGGGTTGCTAAACTACAGATCCACTCCGATCGAAGATGGCCGCTCCCATGGTGAACTCTTGCAGGGCAGGAGGCTTCGTACTCTACTCCCAGACTTCAGGCAGCAGCCAAGCATACCAGTATTCAAGCGAGCCCAGGCAGACACTCGGGGGAGAACGTTACCACCTCTCAATACCGGCGATGTCGTGAGAGTACAGGAAAAGACATGGAATCGCCGAGCTCAAGTTACCGAAGCAGTTGCACCGAGGTCTTATCGAGTAGTTACCGAGGACAACAGAGTGCTACGTCGCAACCGACAGCATCTGCTTCCAACTGGTGAGCTGTTCCAGCAAGAAGCCCTCGAATGTGACGACCGGGAGAGCGAACGAGCGTGTGAAGCACTGCAACCCACGGCACCTGCTGCAACTGGAGACTCGCCTGTGAGCTCCGAGAACATTCCGCAGGCGCCGCCGCCCGTGACTACGACTGGACCGACTGTGAGCTCAACGGCTCCGCAGGCTCTTACATTGCGCCGATCTACCAGAGATAGGAGACCACCGCAGCGCCTGCGGTACGACCGCAATTTCAACCAAGTACTTGGCATCTATTCTCCACAGGAGGGAAGATGTATCGGGAATGACGCACGTGCCATGCCTGGTGCGGCGATTCATCGTGCTCGCCTAGATTAGATATGCGCCTTGGTTGCCACACCCCTTGCGGCTATAAAAGCACTGTACGTTCAGCAATAAAGAGCATTTGGTCGCTGGCCACCCCGACTGATACAGATGGTCTCCTTTGCAGTTAACACAATGTGGCGAAGAGGTGCAGTTGACAGATTGGTGATCATTGGAGCTGCATTTAGCACAGGCTGTTTGGCCTCGGCATGCATGTGAAGCATGCCCAAACCTTTGGCACTTGAAACATCGTCTGGGGTTCGGGATATATGGTCTCACATTGACTTTAACATAACCTGCATCGAGCGAAGTAGGCATTACGCTTGTTCCGAAAGTCAGTATAACATGTTTGGTTGGGATCTCTTGGTCGTTCCTGCGGATGACAATTCTTTGGACTTTGGTAACATTTTGTTCCTGGAAACCTTCCAGCAGTTGTTCATCGCTCAAGCCAATAAAGTCTTCCTGTGATATCACACCCCTGCTTGTATTTAGTGCTCTGTGTGGTGAAATTGTTACTGTCGCGTTGCCAATACTGGTAAGTTCCGAGAGCTTTTGCGCTTGATCCTTGTCATTTAATTCTAGGAGGAGGTCCCCCCTAGACATTTTTGAGGCTTTGTATGTAGGTCCGATTTTTTCTTTTAGACACTTGGCTACTAGGAATTGCGAGAGCTTTCTTACTGGTACGTTGTTTTCGCTGTGCAGCACATAGAACTTAGGAAATGATGGAGCGTTGCTCCGAAAAGAGAACTGGAACATTGCTTCGGTGCGGCATCTTTTCAGACGCCGATCATGAAGAACAGAGGCTTGCGCTGCCATGAAAAAAATGTGTATGTTCGGCAACAGCGCCGACCGCCCACCACGGAGCCAACGCGGGGACGCGGCAGAGCTTGTGTGCAAGTCTGCACGACGCCAGTCGTACGCCGTCACTATAACCAAATATGGTGGACCCAAGGTAGGATACCCACACAAGGTTAACCCTTGCCGCCAAGGAGAAAGGAAGTAAATGGAAGAGAGAAGAATACAGGAAAGGTGAAAAGTGAGAGAGAAAGACGAAGATTTGAGGAGAGAGAGACAGGAAAAGGCGACTGCCGATTTCCGCCAGGTGGGTCAGTCTGGAGTGGCCGTCTATGTGAAGCAGAGGCCAAAGAGGTCTGTTGCCTCCGCCGGGGGGCCATAAAGGCCCAAACACCCAGCATCGGCTCAACCCCCAGGATCCCCCTTTCCCCAGACACGGCTAAGCCGCGCACGGCTACACGCGGGAGGGGCCAACCTTCGTGTGCTCGGGTACGTGGTGTCGCAATACACCAAACGCCCGCTGATGCAGACGCCCCTGTGGGGGAGCAAAATATAGACTATGACAAGCTTCGGGAAGTTTTATTGAGCCAATGTGAGCGCAATACGAAAACATTCTTTGAAATCCGTGACGTCCCACCGGTGCTGGGGTTCCCGCGCGAAATTAAAAAAAGAAATGAAGCTTTGACGTTCATTTTTTCTTCTAATATTCAACATATTACTGCGAAATTACTCCTGTTGTGCAGAGGGAACAGCGCCACGTCTGTTACCATGAGCGTCTAACAACTCTGGTACGCTGGCGTGGAGTGCTGACATGTGGCGTTGCAGGCGTTGCACCGCTGTGGTTCCAGTGATGACACCGACGGGAAATCGTTGGCGCTAGCCAGGGCCCAGTGACATATCAAATAACGTTAGCTTGACGTTTACTGACCGTTCCGACCAGAGCAGTGCTTCCGCACTCAGCAGTTAGGAGGGCTAGCGTGCTTATAGTGGCGTGCGCACAACGTTGATACCAGGATCGTAAGGAATGCCCCAACCACTGACACGCGTCGGCAAGCTTCGGCGCGCGCGCCAATGCGTCAAAAGCGTCAAAAGCGTCGGTCGGGAACTGGGCGAAGCGTGTCGACACGCAGAGGTTTTGTCGACTGTCGATGCTAGAAGTTCGCCGACGCGTGGCGACGCTTCGCCGGCGTGCGCCAGATACTGGGATGCGTGGCCGGCGTCTACCAATCGGAGGCTGCGAGGCCTCCGGCTGCTATGCCTATGATGACCGTGGGTGCGAAGACGCCGACACTAACGATCGTCCGAGTTCTTTGGACGCACGACGCGCGTGGCAGTGGTCGTGACAACGACATGACCGACGACCGTGAGTTGTGGCAGCGCGACGTGAATCCGAATCGACTTCGAACGATGCCGACAAATCCAACCTGCCCACTGGGGTCCGCCGGTCTCAGTGCGATCATCTGCTAAAACATTCAACCGAATCACTATTGCCGCAACGTCTGTGCTTGGTGTAGGCATATTTTCTCGTGCTCGAAACGAATGGAAACATGCTTCCGAACTCCGCAGTCTGTATAATCAGCACTCGCCTACCGCCGATGTTGTTTACGTCGCGCGTAGGCTTAACGCGTCCATCGGCTTCGTAACTGATGGCGAGTGACGAGCCCAGGTGAAAAACTCTGTCGAAGGAAATGAATTTTCAGTTTCGTTTGGCGCTGCAGCGATCTAAAATATGACACTCCTGACTTCGTGTGGTGTGTGATGTGGTGAATGAACGATGTGGAACTTTGGGTGGTCAACCGCGGCGTGTTTTGTGTGGTCTCAGGTGACTCAGGTTTAACGGGCGAACTCTGCGCTGTTTCCAGTTGCAAAGATAACTTTCGAAAGCGAAAAATACTTGTAGCCGAACAATGGGAAGTACGTACGTCATCAGCCACGCCGTCTGCTGCAGTTGACAGTGCGTCGTTCAATTCGGCACGTGAATCCAGTTCGGTATAAATTCACAGTACTCCCTCACTCACTTTTTTCAAGTGCATGGACTATAGTTGGGGATAAATCGCTCGTGCAGCACTCAAGAACGCTGACGAACTGAAGGAAACATTACACAGCGCAGTCATGTTTGAGTCGGTGTGTCCTTATACTTGAGCTCTGCAAGAAGAAATGATCTGGTTGAAATATGTGCACC
The DNA here is from genome assembly GCF_038994185.2 of Dermacentor albipictus. Lineage (NCBI taxonomy): Eukaryota > Metazoa > Arthropoda > Arachnida > Ixodida > Ixodidae > Dermacentor > Dermacentor albipictus. The sequence continues at coordinate 113,240,697 of NC_091821.1, forward strand.
GTGTGCAATGCATAGGAGGACCTGCATCATGCAAGATCTATGCATGCAGCCGCGTATACCAGGATTGCTTCGATGGCTGCTTGAGAAGCAGCACATACTGAGTCAATGAAAGTGTAATTGGCTTTCGAACCCTTTTTTTGTTTATGGAGAGAGCAGATAGTGTGAGTGCAATGCGGGAAAGGTGAAAAGGTGTCACCAGTGCATGTGCACTCGGTATGCTTAAACTGCCCAAATCTCTTCAGCTTCCACTAAAATGTTTCTCGCTACGATACTGTAAACTGTAGTCAGCAAAAATATCAACTCAAAACTAAGTTCCTTATGCATCTTTGCAGAATGTGTTTGATTAACAAGTTAACACTTCCACTGCAACATTAGCCGGTGTACAGCATACACGCTTGAAATAAATACATTCCGTAAAGGTGAATGACTGGGCCTACAATAACATACTTTGTAGTAGCACTGCAAAAATTGCTGCTGTAAGTATCAGCCACAACAAAACTGATGCGTGTCCAACCTACTTCTTTGGAGGCAGCCCTATAAAGACTCTTCGGGCCCTTCCCATTCAGGGTGTAACATTCAGCCCTTCTCGACTTTTCTGCATATGTCACCAGCACTGTATCTAAGGATCCTCGCATTCTTGGGTTTGTGTCCCATGTCTCCCTTCCCTGTGGACCTGAGGTTTTCTGAGCACTCTACACTTCTATAACTCTGCCACGGCTTGAGTACTGCTCATCAGTATAGTCCCTGTACCGAACTCACGTCGCGACAAAATTGATTTTGTTCAGCGCTGGGCAACACGCACCCTCTACTCCCGTCTTTTCGGTCGTCGCAAGCTCATGCCAGCCACGAGGATTGCCTCAAAGCCCTCAAGTGGCACACCCTACAATACCAGCGCCACGCTGCACTAGTCTGTCTATTGCGCAGGTTGCTTGGTGGCTCTCTGGACAGCAGTCATCTTTCTTCAGTCCCTCTGAACAAGCGGTCAGCACAGCCTGAGCCCCATCGCGCCCGTACAGCCCGACATCGCTACTCCATACTCACATGTGGCATATAGAGGGACCCCACCGGCCATTCGGAATCCCCTTCTTTGCGACCAGACGGAACTGGCACTCCTGCGTGTCGTGCACCCGTCGACTACGTGCGGGTGTGCAGTGCTCTGCAATTGAACCAATTGGGCGCATGCGCGCGTGTGTGTGTGTGTTTGTGAACGTGGGGCGGGGGGGGGGTTGTTTCTTCTGCAACCTGAAAATTCCTGCTCTAGATGGTTCTAGCGTACAGGCATCAGCCTTTCCTTCAGTCTTACGAGCTCTCTAGAGTGCCATGTTACCACTAAGATTCTTCTTCTTCTTCTTATTATTATTATTGATGTAATTTCGTTGTCCTAACCTGTATATCTATATAAGCACGAAAAAAAGTTCAATACATTGGCATAACATGTTTTTAATTTTTGTTTTTTGTTCTATATAAGCACAAAAAATCTTCGGTACGTTGGAATAACATGCATTTAATTCTGTTCTTGTTCTATATAAGCGTGAAAATATGTTCACGCTACACTGTAATAATATGTATTTAATTTTCTTTTGTTTGCGCAATGTTTTGTCGGCACTAAGGTAACGCCTGTATGTACATACGCTGACCTCACCGCTGTTGCCGGCGCTGCCGGGCCTAGTCACACAAGTCATTTAGGCTTCGACAGGCCCGCCTACTATGTATTTGTTCTTGTGGTGCACAACAACAACAACAACAACAACAACAACAACAACAACAACAACAACAACAACAACAACAACAACAACAACAACAACAACAACAACAACAACAACAACAACAACAACAACAACAATAATATTAATAATAATTATTATTATTACAGTCATTACTACGACCACATTGAATGCATTGAAGCCAGCGCGACACGTAATTTCAAATATTTCTGGAGCTTCGTGCGCTCTCACTCTTCTAAAGAGAGCGCCAATGATGTACGCCTTCTTGATGAAAATGGTGATGTCTCGAACACTGCTGATTGCTTTGCAGAACATTTATGTTCTGTATATTGTGTAAAAGATGCTTCAAGTAACCTTCTTCCTCAGTCTGGCGTGGTGTGTACGCTATCAGTCAATGAAGACCTTGTTTTCAAATGTATGAAGCGCCTCAAACCTTCCCTTTCTTGTGGTGCTGATGGTATTCCTTCCACAGTGCTTAACCCTTTCAGACGCTGTCTACACAGCGGTGTACAGCAAGAAAGTGCATCAACAGCAGAAGCACTGATGAAAGTAATGATATTTAAAGTGTGTTGCATACATCTTTACACACTTCTTATTGAAATTGTGGTGCAATTGTGAATAACGTGCTGAATGTTGTAGCAAAATGAGTGGGAAGGCAAATGGTTGGGTGTTCTTACTCTGTATGAGTATGTTGTATGTAACGGTTCACTTCTTTGTTTTTCACAATATCATACACCAGGCATAACTTTCAAGTGGCTGGATAAGTGCTTCCCGATGCTGGGTCCGAACTTCCCGCCCTCCGTAGCGCAGTGCTATATGTACAGCAACAACCGTGCACCAAATCATTGGGTCTGTGATTCAAAGGTAGCCCTGCAATCACACTTACCATCTCTGCGCCACTGCCTATATGAACAATTGGTAGCAGAGATACGATTAGTCTACCATCAAGCGGTGGATGCAGGCCACGACATTGTATTTCAGTGGCTACCCGGGCACTTTTATTGTTGGCAACAAAAGTGCGGACAAAGCTGCCCGTGACGCACATGACGTATGTGAAAGCACCTCAATACCATTGTCGAGAACGGATGCAGCTTGGCACCTCACCGGTCTTGCCCATATAATTACTGTAAGAAAATGGAACGTACCGGAGTTCACCAACCGGCGCCTATATGCCATGGACCCGCATATGGCATTGCAATTTTTACCTGGTTGTAACCGATGGGAAGAAACGCTACTGTGCCCCTTGCGAGTAGGTGTTTCTTTCACAAAAGCCTACTCATTCCTAATTGGAATGGCGGACAGTCCCAATTGCAGCAGGTGTGGCGTCGAAGAAACGACCAAACATCTCCTGTGTGATTGCCCTGCTTGCGAAGACGAGAGCAGTGCCCTTCGTACAGCTTTGGAGCACTTAGACGACCGTCCTTTCACGGAGGACAAAACCTTGGGCACATGGCCTCGTGCGTCTGCAATGTGCAGGGCCACAAAGGCGCTGGCGCATTTCTTGAAATGCATCAGCCTGTATGACCACCTGTGACTGACTTAGTGGTGCACGCTTGAGTGTGTAACAGTGGAGTCTGCGACCTTCTTTCTTCCTTCTCCTCTTTCAATCCACCTTCCCGCTTCCCCACTGCAGGGTAGCCCCCCGGGTTCTGCCTGGTTAACCTCCCTGCCTTTCCCTTATGACTTATCTCACTCTGTCTCCCCAGTTCACGCTCACGAACGCAATTTGTAGCCCGCTCTACCACTTCCCGCGTAAACGGCCGCATATGTATACTTCCAGTAACACGACAGTGCATAATGTCGATCTACCTTAAGTAGGCATACCTTGAGGATTTAAATTTTTACGAACTTCTGGTGATTATGGCTTTTATTCCTCTCCGCACACACCACCATCTGCACCACCATAGTTTGTATTTCCCGCCGATAAGCTGTGAGGTGAAGTCGAAGCGCGAACCAAAATATTGCAATGGTGAGACTCGCATTAAATGTTTTTTCTCACTCAAAACGCAAATTACTTAATATCCGCTTTTCTAACGTGTTTTTTCTTAGGCCACTGTAGCGTGTTACGAACGTCTAAACATAGGCGAAAATAACACAGAAATAGTTTAGATGTTGTGCGCAGCACGGAGGCGAAAAAAAAATGTTTGAAGATTGAGTTTTTGGGATAATTCAATGAAATTATTTCAGGTTTTCTTCCGTGACCATTATTTTGTGAAAATTTCCCCAAAACGCTATAATTCACGAATTTTTATTAAGGGTTAACGAACATACAGGTATTGTGTCAAACTGTTTCATAATGAAAACATAATGTTCAGCCAACGCAAGAGCGCAAAGCTTGAAGGAATGCGCGAAATAGTCTATTTTTCGAAAATTTCGGTTTCGCACCTGCTTTTCCGGCGTTTCGTGAAATTCAAATGGCCCTCACGCGCGCAAAAACGTTTTTTTCGCTCAAGATAGTTCGGGAGAATGCTGCGCAAGTAATGCTTATATAAGTGAAATATCGTTTTGTATTTTTCTGAGAGAAGCACATATTGTTCGAGCGCCACGGTTGGGGCAGTTGGCGTAGAATGATCCTTAAGCGCCGCTTCAGATGCCAGCAGCCATCCCGTGCGAAGTTGAAGACAGCTCAGGGAGCAGCAACGAGCGAGGCTACGCTGGGAAACATGACAACCCCGCAAGGAGCGCAATGCAGTGTCAGGCTGCGATTAGTGTGACGCAAACGTCGGGCCCTATTGTACTGCATTTCAGGAATACTTTGGTACCGAACCAAATGACCCCGGTTGTCTCCCCCCGTAACCTCTAACCGTTCCGCAAACGGTGACGAACTTATAAACCACGTCTCGTTTTTTTTTTTCTTTCCTTCTTCTCTAATTGAATAAATACCACTCGTACAGCTGCCGTAACGCCCGTTCCCCCTCGGATGCGCGGTGATTAAGGCACTCGGCCAGAGAAGCGTATTGATCGGAGAGGGAATGACCGTTTTATGGAAGTGCGTACAAGCCAACCAGCAGCGCTGCCGAGCGGCGTGGCGTCGAGCCTACCGCGCTCGTTTCGTTTTGTGGTACTAGCTATCAGAGTAATGACGCAAGACCCCTTTGGTGACGCGAAAGATGAGGCTGGCATGCCAGACAATTTTGACAGTTCATGCGCAAAGCCGGGGAAAGACCACCGCTAGTGGTGTAGGCACTAATGGTAGGTATCGTGCGTGTGTGTGCTCCGCTTGTGGATCGAAGCTAAAACACGCACGAAACTATAGCGCATCGCTTGGAGCGTAGTGCTCATCGATTCGCGCTTTATAATGAAGCGAACAGTGTTGCACGACTGGCACTTGTGCGGTTCACTGCGCGCTGCGCTATCCAAGCGCAGTATGGCAGCGACATTCCTCGCGTACATAATTAGCTGTATTACTCAGCGATCGTACGATTACGCGAGAAAAAGCGTAAATATAGTTGCCGAGTCAGACCGAGGCAAGTAGCAGTTTATTTCGTCGCTGCTTTGATATAGCGACCATGAAAATAAGGGTCACGTCATGCGCCTCTTTCTTTTCCATAGCTGAAGGGTCCTCACGGACGGCCCAAGTAAGGAAACTCGAGCCACAAACTTTGAGACTGGGGCCTCAATGTACTCGTTTGCGCACTTTTCGCCTACAATGGAGTGCAATTAAAATTTTTTTTTCTCTTTCGGTACTTTGCAGTTGCTAGTGCCTTACAGTTCCCAGTGGATAGAATGCCGCGAGCTATAAGTGTCGTAGCGCAAGCTTTGTGTGTGACGTCTTGTGATATCTAACTATGCTCTGATATAGTGACGCCACACGACCCTGTGACGTCATAGCGTTTTCTGTATAAGAACAAGCCGTTCTTAGCAATATAGTTGCCTTTCTGCTCCTGGACCGTTGCCGCTCTTCCGCGTTAGTTCAATAAGGTTTCAATAAATATGAGGACCTTTCATTTTCCCGTATATAAGACCAGATTTCGCTAGATTTTCCCGTAAATGAACTGATTAAACTCGGTTTGGATCCGGTTTGTTCTTGAAAAGTGATCTTGTAAAAAACGTAGCCCCCGACAGGCGCAGTAAAGCAGGCTATGAAAGCACTGAATCGCCATGTCGATGTTGAGCTGCAGAGAGCGAGCGACCAGCTCCCAGCGATAACGCTGTAAGGAAAAGCAAGCCATGGCTGTCTCGTCGTGCGGCCGAGAATCGCCATGCAAGCAATAGATTTCCCCTCAGGAGTTTCTAATAGCCTGATCTTAGTGACGCGGTGCAATATTGACACGTGTGCTTGTTTATCTTTTCCGGGTGACCGCTTGTCACCGCCTAACAAATGTTATCGCACAGCGCAGGACGCGCCTGTATGTATCGGAAGTTTCTCGATGGTTATCGATGGTTCTATCCGCTGTCTGTTGTCGCCGTACCTTGTGTAGTCTGATTTCTTGTACGCGCGACGCGAATGGTGTAGAACTTTCTGGAAAACACGCGGGCACGAGTGACTACTCTGGAACCTTCGATGACTGATGTATAAAAGCCAACGCGCTTGACCCGCTGATAAGATTTCCAACGATCGCTAACTGTGATCACCGCTATCATTGTGCTTTAAGTCTAACTTGCTTTTGAGGGCACAAGTTCACCCAACAAAGGTTTAGCTATTTACAGTTTTGCTACTCTGTTCGTCACAGTCACTACCACGTAACAATATCACAGGGTGCCTACCACCAAGAATATGGTGTCTGATTTATAAAAGTTAGCAGCTACCTTGCACCCACTTCAGACGAGCCACAGGGCCTTGTAAGGCTGTAAACACTTTGCGACCGGGACCATGTATATATGAAGAAAATTTAATGAGAAACACTGAAAAACAAAACATAAAGAAACAAATAAACAAAACAAGACACAAGAGCTTAGAAAGCATTTGTGTGTGTGTGTGTGTGTGTGTGTGTGTGTGTGTGTGTGTGTGTCTGTGTTTGTGTTTCTGTTTGTGTGCGTGTTTGTGCAACCCAGAGAAACCAAAATACTGGCATTGGCTATGAATAAAAAGAATTGATTTATTCTAGATTTTCTACTGTAAGAAGAGCACCCGACTCTCGCTTCCTTATTTTAAAATAAAATGCAAGAAGGTACGACTGTAAGTATATCATACACTAGTACTGTACGAGGAGCACCTGACTCCCAATGAGCGAAATCAGTGATGCCCGCGTCGATATTGAAGTATGCGGCACCGTTTTGACAGCCAGAGGTTCAGGAAGTGTATTTTGAGTGTGGGGGCATGAGCCGTATTCATTTCACCATGGCATACATTTTTTTTTTAGTTATTGTGAGACCCCAGCTTAACTTACTGTATATGAGTGGGATCAGACCTCATGGCGGGCCCTGATACCCTGCACTGGAAACTGGGCACACGCCCTCGCTGATCCCCTTTCCGAGCCCGTGTTGACAGCTCAGTGTGATACTTGTTGCAGGAACAACATCAGTAGGAAAGCGAAGGGAGAATCCTGCGAACTCTGCGAATGCTCTTCAAACTTAACGAGCCTATGCAAAGTGGCACTGTGCTGCCATCTAGGAAATACCAGCCGTGCTACAACGTGCTACACGTTACACGTTGCAATACCAACGTGCTACAACAATGTCCTAGACTTCCCGCAGTTACCCGGCCGTGCCCCCTGGCTGAGAGCCTGGCGCTGACTGGTCTCACCGAGGAGGATCGAACTGCACGCGTCGAGACTACGAAGATCCGGCTAGAACAGTGGGAACGACTGAGCAGGTGAGCCGAATAGGTGAAGGAAATCCCCAGACAGACATCGCCCGGCTAGAGCCGCCCAGTCACAGCGAGTGGCCGCTGATGCCGACCACCTCAGCTACAAGGTACCGGTAGCAACCAGGTAGCGACGCAGCTGGGACGCACTGACTTGAACCGGTATGGCTGGCGGATTGGATTGTTGTGGCTTTGGTGAAATCCGAGGCGACTGGAGCCTAGAATACAACAAACCGGACCAGCCAGACGGACTCGCAGACAGTGACAGTGACAAACCTGTGTTTTATGTTCTTTCCCTCCTTTCTTTCTTTCCTTCTTGTCCTCTGAACATCTCCTGTGGCGTTGACAAACGCCTGCCCTGAGTCAAAAGGGATCAGGACCACTTACTTACTTACTTACTAAACGCTCTCGTGTGGCCGCGGTTTCAAGGGCCGCCGCGCCAGTGATTTTGCTTTGCGACTCCTTTGCAACACTCAGCTGTCAACCTTTCTTATTGCGTGAGTATATAAAACTCAAAGCAATGTTAAACGTTTCAAATATTATTGCCTCATGTTTTCCAGGCCTTACAAGTAGCAGCAGAAGCAGACAACAAAAGATATCTCAATTTCTCTGTGTTACAGACCACTGACTGCAGGTAGATACGGGGCAAATCAAAGAAAAGAAGGAATAATATAAAACGTAAGCGCATTTTATTCGAGTGTGTTGGTGGCGTAGAGTGTGATTGAAGTAATTTTGTTACCTTTGTCACCGCACTTACTGAATTAATGAAACCAGCTTCGCATTAGAAAATGGCTGTTGGAAAATAGGACGAATTTATCGCGTAAAACGATGTAATAGTGCCAATATACAATTTAATGCACTTTTTTTTTCGCACAGCTACTGTCCAGGAACCTGGGACTAAAATTATCATATCTACTTCACGTGGTCCCGGGCACCTGTCAGCACGAATGACATACCGAGCAAGAAATTCTCAAAGTGACGTTCATCTGCACAATATGTTTTTCCTAAGAGTATGCAAGTAGACAGGCAAAGGCTGCGCTAACAAATGTGAACATAATAACAGTCAAAGCGACATACCTTAACACTGACATAGACAGCAATAACGTAGCTATAGAAGAGAAAATCATGTTGTTGCTAAGATGCACGCAGAAACAGAGACAAAAGTACAAAAATGTGAGCATAATAACAAGTTACACTAGAAAAGTTCGCATACATAACAGTAAGTACGTTATCACAAAGAAAATTTAAACATTTGGACAGTCTTGACATCATGGGCTAGGGAAAAATAAATAATAACTTGCTCGAAAACACTGCGATGGCATACTGTGTCAGCCGTGATACATGCTGCGATCTAATACGAGGAGTAACAAAATGCAATGCTCTTGAGTTATAAACGTGTTGTTTTACAACCCGATTGTTAAATGCGACAGGGTTAAAACGAACTGGTTTATGAACAGTTCATGCAAGTTTATACTGCGTAAGATCGATTAGAGACAGTATTTTAGCTCTAGCAAAATAAGGTATAGTGTGACCAGTTCGTTGCAGCTCATAAGTACTTCTAATTCATGGTTTCTGCAGTATATATATATATATATATATATATATATATATATATATATATATATATATATATATATATATATATATATATACATATATGGAGGTTCCGCTGTGAAATAGAGCGTCACACAAAGAGGTAATATTGCAAACAGGACAGTACTACATTACTACAAGCTCTAGGGGCAGGCATAATTTTTATATTTGTAAAATTTATCCTGATGATATTGAGATGAATGGGCGTAGGGCCACCACGTGTGTATTGCAGCTGACATTCTTATAAAAAACAGCTGCAAGAAACTTCTGAGACGAAACGGGCTCTAGAGGGCTGTCATCGTATTACAGTTTGAAGGGCATGTGAATTCATTTTTCTTTGCTAGAAAAACAATATCCATTTTATCACTAACGTTCAACTGCAGTTTGTTTGGTTTATCCATGCAGGTAGTTGGCGCGAGCCAGGCGTTGTTGTGAAGTCAGTACGTCCTAAGTTCCGTGAGGTCAACAAGGCTGCACATTTACGTTCAAGGTCTTAATCAGTGAAGAGAAGCACGACTAAAAAAGAAATTGAATTTTAACGTTAGCGCTACTGTTCTTAGCAGGCTGGTGTAACATATGTATGCTGACGTACCCTTCTTTGTCTTTTTTATCTGAACACATAACTTTTTCTGGGGCATTCAGAAAGCTAATTTTGAGAATATATAATTAGAAAATGAATTAATGAATTCATTTGCGCACATTAATTGCGCTCCATGACTTGGGATTGAATGCACTCGCGCTGTTTTTCTGTGTTTTGGCATACTGTCTGTAGTTTTGCAGAAATCCCTTTTACCTTGCGTCTTTCCTACCTGTTTTATTGCTTTCATAGCAATGTAGGACGTCGGTGTGTCTCATACTTGCACATGGGCCGGACGTTCGGGAGCACCTTATGATGTAAATAAAAAAAAATCACGAATAAACTGTGCAAATGTAGTTGCGGATGGTTCGCGAAACAGAATGCAAGAACGAGGGACAAATGTTTACCGCGAAAGAAGGTAAATGCCAAGCAAGGAAGCACTTTGGCTTTGGGCTAGTACGTACACATTGTTTTGCCTTCTCTTCTACAACAGCGGCTGAAGAACTAAGCGCTTGACGTTGGGTCGCGGATGCCGCTGCCACTTTTATATGAATGCATGCGAACCGCAAAAGAAAATGTGTCCACCTGGAATCCGAGCTGGTTTAAATCAATTCGATGACCTTTACTATGGCGTTATTTCCAGCCTAGTTTTCCGTCCGAATAATTTCTGGTTACGTGGCAGCGTGGCTCAAAACAAATTTAACGGCTTTACGCCACTACTTCGGCGTCTGCAAAACCTTTGCTGTCAGGTTAATAAATACGTCTAATGGCCGTTGAGATGCGCTAGGAGTGCGCATATAATTCATCTCTTATATGAAGTGAGTTTCGCGGATGCATATTAACATCCGCCGAGCATTTGCCCATCTATTTGACTGCGATAGAAAATAATTATCAAAATATCAGTATGCAGCGCTGGCGCTGCGCCGTACGTTCCGTACAGCCCATGTTCCTACAGCGCCATCTCGTGCTATCTACATGCAGCGCCTCAGTGGTGATTGCTTCCTGAAAACACTACCCCTATTCTAGTACACTGTAGCGTGGCAGCGCCATTTTGTGAGGCTGGCAGGTGTGAAGAATCGCAGCGTGAAGCGTGAAAACTGCATGTCGCCAGGATGGCATACCCCTCCTCTGAACGGCCGTCGTGTACAACAGCGTTTCCAAGCTATGACTGTTTTCTCCTGCGATAAGTATGTTCGTGTCGTCTGCATATTGAATGGTTTGCTGTGTTAAAGGAATGTTGTTGAAGTCATTTACGCAAAGCAAAAATAACGTGGTTCCCGCAATCGAAGCTTGCGGTACGCCGTATTTTACGGCACCTGTTCGCGAACAAATTCCGTTTACTTCAGTATACTGTTCAAGCTGTCCATAGAGAGAGAGAGAGAGAGAGGAAAGGGGAAAGGCAGGGAGGTTAACCAGAGAAAAAAAAATCCGGTTGGCTACCCTACGCTGGGGAGAGAGGGGAGGGGGAGGTAAAGTGGTAACAAAGGAGAGATAAGGAAAGGAAGGAGCAAAGACACACAATCACTATCGGTCACTGTCACCGAACACTGTCATCGCACAGCACAGTGACACTTCCAGCACTATCAACATCTGTTCAGGCTACAGCCGCCTGTCCAGTTCTGTCGCCCTCAAAAAACGCAACAATGCCCTCGTCGCCCTCTGCTGCGATGGCTTATGATGGCGGTATCTTAAAATAAACTCCTCTGTGAGAGGTCTTTGGTCAAAGCGCGCTATCGCGGTTGCGAGTGATTGTCTCTCTAAATTATATCGAGGACAGTCACAAAGAAGGTGCTGAAAAGTCTCCTCGTTACCGCAGTCCTCACACGAGGCGTCGTCGGCCCATCCAATTCGGTAAGCGAAAGACTTGGTGAAAGCCACCCCTAGCCATAGTCGACAAAGCAGGGTAGCTTCGCGACGGCAGAGTCCAGTTGGAATACAAAGGCGTAGAGAGGAGTCAAGATTGTGGAGTCGGCAGTCGTGAAAACTTCCAGCGTTCCACAAGGATAACGTGATGTGACGGCTGATCATTCGAAGTTTTCGAGCGGCATCTGTCCTTGATAATGGTATCGGCTCCACTGCGTCCCCTTGAAGAGCCGACCGAGCAGCGTTATCCGCGTGTTCGTTCCCTATGACTCCGCAGTGACTTGGAAGCCACTGAAATGTCACGTGGTGTCCTTTCTCAGTTAATGGGTTCGCGTTGACAGTCCTCCTTTTGGCCCTCTTTCTGCGGACAGTGATGAAGCTATCATCCGATGAGTCTTCATCCGACATCGAGTATAGCTCAGTATCCTCGGTGTCACTGAGCACGCTTCCTCTCTTCCTCGTGAGGGACGGCCTTGATGACCTCTGGCCAGGAGGGCCTCTGGAAGGCTCCGCGTCCATGGCCACAAAACCGGGAGCCGAGGCACCAGGAAGTTCCGAAGAATTCGTCGGAAACCAGAGAACACAGATAGAAGCGTTCCAAGAAGAAGGCACTTCGTCGTCCATAAGTTCCTGATACGTTTATACGGTTCAAGCTGTCCATGAGCTCATGAGTGATCCCTCGAACTCCATATACTTTGCTATTTTATACCGGTTGTCCCACGTAACTGAAGCCAAATTAAAAAAAAAATAGGCGAATGCCACTTAGCTGGGCAGAACCAAGGTAATGTTGTTTACCGTCGCTTGGGGATACTAGGAGTATTTTTTGCATTCCGACTGATAACACAATTAGTCTTAATAAATTAATCAACTTCTGACATGCTATAATTAGATGCAAAGTGTCAATGAGAAACTTGCAGAGCAACATAAAAAAACTATCGATCCATCTTTCTGTTGCTTAATACGTGCTACATAAAAGTGTTTTTTAAGTGTACTAGAAGCTCGCGAGTGCACGAAAAGTTGCAGGGCGACTGGCTGCTCGAGGCACTTTGCGTGTATTCGCGGGCTCCTGTCGTGCTTGGACAAACACTTTTGTGCGGCAGGTATTGTGCGACGGAAATCTTTCGACCTGTGGCATAGGTCCTGCAGCCGCGCAAAGCAGGTACGTGCCATCCAACTGAACGATAAATAGGAGTCAAATCGCGCCTTCACCCGTTCGCACAAGATTAGTATATATATAGCGTCTCTGGCAGTCTATAGTCACCAAGCTCGGACGCCGTCGTCTATGGGGAGAGCTTGGAAAGAAAGATGGCCTTTGGCAAAGGTTGTCGTGAAGGCGCTGTCGCAGAGATCTCAGTCGCTTATGAAGTTCTGTAGAAAGCTGGCTGACGAGTCATGTATCTTGCTTTTACGAGCGCAGCTGCTTGGTCGGGTCCTGCAGATGACTTGGTTGGAGCTGTTCGATCAGGTGTGCGCCGGGAGTCACCGTCTGCTGCTTCATCACCAGGCGACCTGAGAGACGCAGAGTTTTCTCTGGCCATCGAATCGCGAGCAGGAATGGGGACACGTAAGGGAAACTCTTCATACATGTGTGCGCTACCTCGATGGGAGGCGAGGCAACGGCTATCTGACCCTGTGGCGTTCGATTTGTTTAGCTCCTCCTTGCTCGATTGTTCTTTCATATTTTAGTATACATGATGAATGGCCCATTGAGCGTAAAAGCCGGCGTCTCTCTTCTGGACAAGCGAAAAACAGCACCTAAATTCCCCGTTGGTTGCGACGCCACGTCACGAGCGCGCCTCGACGGAGCAGAGCGGGTGGGGAAGGGGACACCTGCTGCGGCGATGGCGCGCCAGATGTTGCCTGAGGGCACAGGGCATTGCCGCAACGCCACGTCACCTCCCTATCGCTCTCCGAAGCCTGTCTTATCGGCGCGTTCCTTGTCCGCGCAAGCTCTCGCCTGCGTTCTAACTGCGCCTCTATATAAGGCCAAATGAATATGCATCAAGCTAACGCCTGCTAGATAACAGGCCTGTGCATTCTGCTTTATGACGCCGTGCTACTTGGACCGAAACTTCTGTTGCCAAGCACGGCGGGACGAAAGCAGTGACGTAAAAATCACCGCGGCTTGCTCGGGAGAGTCCCTATTAAATTCTATGCCAGTCGGGCAAGGTCCCGGATCGAAGTGCACCGCAATTGTGCTATATCGGAGGAGTTGGCCAATCGTCTCAAGGCGCTCGCTTGCCCGCGAGGAGCTCATAACTTGATGTACCGCTCAGCGGCGTTCAATTAGACATTAATGCTTCCGCATTCGCAACTCATAAGTGCTTAGGTGTGCTCGTTTTTTTTTTTCTATGTGAAATGGGTACCTAGTGCGACGAAAAGACTCCGTAACTGTCCGCAAAGGCGTCGTAACTGTCTCTCGCTGTGAGGACACCTCAACAGCATTGCGCAGGGAAGGTGAAGAAAAGACGAAAAGAGGAAGGAGCCCCCCCCCCCAGTCGAGCGTAAGGCCGACCCGCCGACCGCTCGAAGAAGCAAGTCCCATTGTTGAAAAACTGGCTCAAGAGACATGCCTTCTTCAATCTTTTCACGTGAATTGAATAAAGAAGCGGTCACGTGCAACGCGAGAGGGGTATAGCAGCGAGAAGTTGGAGTGGCACCCTCTCGCGAGTGACGTCATGGCCAGGACGTCGCTCGCTCCGGCTCGCTCGGCTGCCGGGCGCGCGCTCATTCCCTTCGTACACGCTTGGGGCCTTGCCCTGCTTACGGGGTCGAGCCGTACTTATTGAATGATAAGTCGGCTTCTTTCTGCTATCATCCCTGAACCGCATTTTCTTGCTCAAAATCACGTAAGTCAAGAAAATTTGCGGCTAGGATAGAGCAAGCTAAATAGCGCCGAAGGGGTCTACTGGTCTTGCAATGCATATATGCACCGTGTCTGTCCATAAATATTGCGTAAAAAATAATGACAGCAATGATGCTCCACTAAACACTTAACATTCCCTTATTACTTAGCTATGAGATACATTGCATTTTACGTACAAGAAAAATCTTGGTATATAGTGTCAACATTATAATCCATTTCAGCTAGGACACTGTCCAGCGAAGCTTTCATCATGATTCATATTACTCTGGTGAGTTGTTCTAATCAAATATGGTCACATTATTAATGCGTAAAAGGAAATGTCAGGCGCGTTTTCTATGAAAAATTTTGCTACTAATACTTTCACTGTTCTCCGAAACAGTTAGCCAGAAAGCGCATTGCTTATGGCTGTGAACACGGCTTCGCGTCATGTATAGCGTGTATATGCTTCACGAATACCATAGCAGCAATCACCCGAAATAAAAGTTTCGTGATTAAGATCGAGAGCCAATCAAATGGCGCTATGTATATCGTATCAAAGTGGCCTTCATATTGGCCTTCAGTAGTCTTTATAGACAATACAGCATACCCCTCACGCAATGGGAGCAGCCGACTGCCGTTATGACGAGGCACGCATTGTTCGCGAGACCCATCAGTTCACTACAACTTCTAATTGAAACCATGATTAAGTTTTTCACAACGCCAATTGCAATGCCTAAAGAACCCGTACAAAAATGACGGGTTATTAACCATTGATATATTGTTGGGCAATTGTTGAAACAACGGACTTCAACAAATTTTCAAGAGCAATTGAGTTCACTCAACCATTGCACAACAATATTACCGTTGAGTGTTCTCAATAAACAAATTATTGGGTAATTTGTGTTGATTTTTCTAGTTGTTTTTTGGTTGTGTAGCAGTTGAGTCCAGTATACAATAATTAGGACTCGCATATGAAGACATTCCAAAAATTTATTGCGATGCGTTTCAACCTCATTCCTGTCACTTTGCGGCAGGTAGGTTCTTCTTTCGCCTCGCTTTCATTAAAAGAAAATAATGTGTGACCGTTGGGGTGAAATCGAACGTCGGCCGTCGAGCCCGGTACTCTAACCAATAGCCACGAGCGCGCGCATACTCCTCTCATTCGAAAGCCAGTAAGCTCTGAAATGCTTGGCGCGTGCGCCGCGTGCCACTTCCTGGTGCTGTCGCTACAGCTGGCGCTTTGAAGCGCCTATCTCCGGGACCGCCCCACTTTCGTAGCCATTTTCGCTACGTAAAAACTGCAACGTTAGACTAGATTCATGACCGCCCAAGTTCATAACGATTTATTTCTTCGCCGGTGTACAAATGCCATCGTCATTTTAACATACACTAGATGACATAACTATTGGTACGATCCGAAATCAGCACGTTTCGGGGAGCAGAAGATTGCGAAATTCGCTTGCAAACACGGTGACTACGCGCATGTGGAGTTCCCCAAAAGTAGACACGGCGGCAGCGCGGCCGGCGATAAGACAGGTGCCGACAGGCGACGACGCTACCTTCGAGCATCGGACGCGCTGTGGGAACCGTAGGATGCAAGCGCGCACACGCTACAAACATACACGGGTGAGGTCTTTGAATTTCCTGCGACGTACCCTCTGTCCACGAAGCAAATATAGTTTTTTTTTATCCAATGTCCGTGGTACTAGAGATCAAAGAACGAACGCGCTTTGAGATCGCAGCCCGCAGCCGCTATAACCATCGACTTCAAAGAGCTTCGGATTCAGCAACGGCTGTAACAGTATCGCAGCTACTCGCTGTGTCTGCGGCTGCTCCCGTCTCTCGCCTTGCAAGAAGCACGCGATTTATTTGAGCCTCGCCGAACTGTCGTCTTCTCATCTCCCAAAGCTGCAGGTCTCGCATGTTCAGTGAAAAACACCAAAGGGAAATGAAAGAAATACGGGTAACGGACTCTTATCATACCTTACTTGTCACCTCGTCATCTACAAAGGCACTGAAAACTATTTTAAAAGTTTTATTTTTGGAAAAATAGCAAAACTAGTAGTAATTTTTATTTCTAAGTGGCGCTACAAACGTCAAGGTTGCGTTCGGGTGCGTATGTGTGCGTGCAAGCGGTTGCAACCGAGCTTCGTTTTGCGCACACTTTTGCAACAGTACACACGGTTACCGCTAGTTTCGTAGTCGCATTTTTGGTCGCAGTATTTATTGTTTACGCTACAAATTAGGTTGTTCTTAAAAATTTATGAAGGTTAGTTTATGAAAAATTATTGCTAATTAATTAGCGGTTTTTCAGTGTCGTCATTTTGTATATGAAAGGTTCTTAAAACTGAATACGATAGTGAAGCTTGAACGGCTTTCGGACTCAGTTACTTAGTTGAAGTTGTGAGGTTGTTCACGCCTCGTGCTTTTTGATGAAAGTATTTTTTTCTTTTCCGACATCATGACGCACATTTTAGTGAAATGCTTTAACGACGATAAGTGGGATGTTTATCCGTTGAAGTGGTTGGCTCACCCAGCTACTAGTCATCGACTGATGTGCGAGCCTGGTTGTTTTGATGAGTTGCGCGGCAGAGGCCATGATGCCTGTTGGAGAGAAGGCACCCCGAAACAGTCGCAGCCGCACTTCTGAAGATAGGTAAGTAATCTCGTTTTCTTGGGCACGTAGCCTTTTTTTCTATTTTGACATTGACGAGCGTGACATGTTAAGCACACCGTTCACTTTCTTGAAGCAAACCGCATGCCCCGGAGCAAATGCGCGCGATACTAACTCTCGCTGCCGCCGTCACTTCGTTTGAAACAATGGTAGGCGAAGTGGCAGCGGCGCCCCATGTGCGTAAAATGGCATTGCTTCATTTGTTCCTGTATAATAACGTTTCCTTAATTTGTACGAGAGAACACAATTGGAACATAAGGATCGGTTTCTCTGCGCAGTGATAATTTTGTACAGTGGCCACGTCATCCTTCATATGGGGGCTCACTTGGGCCGTCTAAGCGCTTGTTATCGCGTTCCGATACGTGAGAGGCGCACTGCCTTTCAAGGTATTTAGGCAGGCACTACGAGCTTAGGAGAACCGCGACAAATAATTGTGCAGCAGGTGTGCAGCTGTGCTACATTTGTACCACACTCGTACCGGAAGGCAGTGTTGCACTTCACGCTTACGCATTTCGTAACTATGGCGGCCTCTGTGGCAATTTGGGGCTCGAGGTCGTGGATAGGATCCCTGCAGCGGCCGCATTCCAAAGCAGCGGAATGCAAAAACGCTCGTGCATTGTGCATTGTATGCACGTAAAAATTTCCAGGAAGTCAAAATTAATACGGAGTCCCCAACTACGACCTGCCTCATAATCAGATTGTTGGTTTGGCACGTGGAACATCAGAATTATTTTTTTCCGTAGTGGCTCATCGTATACCATACGGTTAGTGTGATCACCTTTTGTGCCGTAGGGGTTAAGCGCGCCTCGATTTAGGTTGCGGCTAATGATGCGGCGCACCGCGAAATATATTTCGCCTCTTTGGGATTTGCGGAGAACGGCCAACCGATTACAGCTTCCGCGCGGTGACTGTACATGGATACACAGCGTAAATGAACAGAGGTGTGTTGACGACGTCGGCAACGAACACAGCCGCCAACGGGCTCACCCTATCGCATATCAGAGCCAAAACTACCGCAGTAAGTATCTTTATCTAGCGTGGCGGGTTGCCGTTGAAGGCGTACTGTACAATTTTAATAGGCGATAACCGAAACATGCCACCGTTCTCTGCTGCCTCTGAGTTGGACCGATCCGAATGTGCGTTGCTTGCAGAAGCGAAAGGAGCGCCAATCGGCGCGTTGTCGCCTTGAGCTAGCGTCGCTAGCGTCGCACTCGAGCACCGTTTGCGCGGTGAAGAATGACGCGTGCATGAAGCTGGCTCACTGCGCGGACGCTACCGCGCAAAACGCGCAAGGGCGTGTACGCGACGCTCTGCACACAAATCGCGTGGTATGATCGGAGCCACGCCGGAGCGGCTAGCTTCAAAGCGGTACATGCTCTCACTCGTACAGGCACGCTCACGCTCGCATCGCTCTCGGCGTATCTTTAGGTCATTCCTTCTGCTAGACTTCTACCCAAAGATTCGATATCAGATTGGTATCGGCTATGCACTATCGCGTGGTCTTTGGTTCTACGAGAGAGACGGGAATATTTTGCCCCGCTGTGAAACATCGCTGTGCATGTTTTTAGCTAACATTTACCGTAGCAACCCATTTCTTCCTTTTCTCGACGGCACTCGTAAAGAGTCGCACATTTTTACTTGCCAGCGTAGTGTGTACTTCCATTTCGTGCGTAGTTATGTGCAGTGCGTGGCAGATTCTTAATCCGCTTATCTCATTTTCTGTCCACATTCCCTTCTCACAGGTTACGCATGCAGCAAATTCCCAGGTGCTAAAGTGTTATACGCCAAAAGAACCTTGGCGTCGTGCAAAAGACACCCGTTGATATGAGGCTGATTCACTAGCAAGCTCGCATCTCTGTTGCCACTGTCCATCAAGTGGGATTTTCAACTATTTTTTGTGCTGCTCTGTGGTGTACTAGCTGCCGCATGGACGCTATGCAGGCTTACTTTCCATTTGCTCTGGCGTTTAGTAGTAAAGGATGGGCTACCTTTTGAGGGGAGGCATGTAGTTTTGTTTGTGAGAATGTTTACCAGCCTAAGCAAGTGATACGTGCGTACTGTAAACAGCAGCACGAACAGAGGCGGACGACGGACGACGAAATAGGTAGGAGCACACACGAGCGCAAGCTCTACTACAAGTTTGCTTTTGATGACAGAGGTATTAAAGATATTGGTCAACTTGACAAAGGTAAACATCCGTGCATGCGTGGCAGAAACAGCCACGTGCGACAAGAATAAAATATGAAAAAGCCATGTCATGCAGAATAAACGTGCGTGAAAAACGAGAACTATCGGACAAATTTTTCGAAAAAGCGAAAGATTTGTCCGATAAGTGATGCTACCCAACGAGAAATACTCTTTTGAGGACTGCAACTTTTTCCCACTAAGGGCAACCGATAACTTGGTTATGTATTTGTTTCGTTTGTGATCAATAAATATTACTTCTGGAACTCCTCTGGTATTGCGGTATAGAGCATAAAGAACGATTGTTCCATCACAAAGACCAGAACACAAGAGGACTTATGGAAGAATTATTTATTGATCACGTAGAAATATTCATAAGCAAGATTTCTGTGACCCTTAGTGGGAAAGAGTTGCTGCAGTACTTCTCGTTAATATCACTTACAGGACAAACCTTTCGGTTTTCATGTTTTTGTTAGTTTTTGACGCACATGTTTATTTTACAGGACGTATTTCGGTCCTTTTTTTGTTGTGCCGGGCTGTTTCTGCTGCGCATCCATGGCTTTTTCGTTGTGAAGTTGGCCAGTGCGTTTAAAATCTTTATCTTCACGAATAAACTTCTAGTTGAGTCAGCGTTCATGTGTGTTCCTGCCTTAATTCATCCGTCTCGTCTCTGTTTGGGTGGTTGTCAAATATAAATATACACAGAATTGGCGAAGTGTCCATAGAATTGATACATGAAGTTATTTGCGCTGTTTATTTCAGGAAGAACGCTGTAGGGTCTTTTCTCTTTGTTTTTAGCATTGAGTACATTTTTCTAGTTCAACTTCAAGGAGTCCCCTGAGGAAGCCAATAAGAGTGATGGTAACTTCCTTTGTGTGTAAGATTTATAAATTTCATCCATTCAAGGCATGACATGGCACATGCCTGATTGTAGGTTGCAAGCATTCGTAGTGAGGTCTACTTTTCGGTTCTGATGTCGCTTTGTTCTGTGCTGCGTTCTCCGGTCACATGAACGTTTTTTATGCTCTAAGTGCAGGCGTTCTTTTTCTATATGTTGGAGCGAAAATTGTGAGCTTAAATATGCATATATATCACTTTCCTTGTAATTTTTTTCAACACGGGTGCTGTAGATTTCTCCGTCTTTCAGTTACTGCTTTGTCCCAATTTTATGCAACTTTTATGTATTTTATGCAGCAAAATTCTGGCGCTATTGTAATAACATTTTACCTGCGATATTGAGGTAATTGGTGTAATATGCATTTATTTGCGTTTTTCACTGTCTCACCAATCTGGCTGTTGTGTCATTGAAACCTTTTCTGATCATTTATGACTATTTCTGGAGTACTTGATACTGAAAGTGCAGGTGACCATTTATTTGACTGTTTGGAATTGTGTTAGCCATGTGTTACTACCAATTTCCTGTGCTAAATAATTATTTTTTCTCTTATCGTTCAAGGTATTAGCCTTGACTTATCTCTTTATTGACCAAGGTACCACTTAGTTGCTGGGTATTGGGAAAAAGGCCCCAAAAAGTGCTCTAATTAGCTTTGTGCAAGTCCAGAAAACTTACCTGAAAATGAGCTCACTAAATTGAGGAAATGCCACCAACAAACTCTTCTGTACCCCAAATTAACATAATCAAATGGTGTACTGTTTGTTCTTGACTTGTGCCAGGGAGATAAGCTGCATTCATTACACAAAAATTTTACAAGTTTATTTCTGAAGAAAGCAAACCTGGTTTGTGAGAAATATGATTCAGGTGTTCACTATGCCCAACAACTTTCTAAATGATGTCTAGTCAATTAATAGATGTTGAGTGATGTTATTTTATAAAATAATTGGGCAACATGAAAATATATACATCTCGAAGACAAAGCTCAGACAAGTCTACTTTGGTACTTCATTAAATTTTAATTGCGGTGAAAGACGTGTGCTAAAGCTTGTATATATTTACGTGAAGTCATTTGTTTCTAGTCATATTTTGACTTCTCACAGTCAGCCGTAGCTCTTCCTGTGATGTGTTAGTGTGCGAAACATTTTAACGTAACATATTCAGATGTCTTTTGTGTATTCACATGCAAGTAGCTTCAAGTGTTCAAAGTTGGTTGTTACAAAGGTATGCTTAAGCCCTGCCTTTTGAGTCGCTTTGCCTTCTAATAATAAATAATAATATTTGGGGTTTTACGTGCCAAAACCACTTTCTGATTATGAGGCACGCCGTAGTGGAGGACTCCGGAAATTTTGACCACCTGGGGTTCTTTAACGTGCACCTAAATCTAAGCACACGGGTGTTTTCGCATTTCGCCCCCATCGAAATGCGGCCGCCGTGGCTTTGCCTTCTAGTGATAGACTTAAGTCGAAAGTGAAGACCACAATGATCGTTTTGATTGAATTCATATGTATAGGTTTTTTCAGATGTATTTACACTGCTAGAGTGCTGTAGGTAATAGCCTATGTCTCCAGGTTCGATGTAGTGGTGCCTTATGTACTGTAATGTTTCACGTGCACGCATCTTTAGTGTAAATAAAGTACTTCAAGTTGATCAGTCTCTCCTTTGATTTTGTTTGTGTTTGGAAAAGTTATGAGCAGGCACCGGGGCATGCAAGTGCGAACAGCAAAGCAATTTCAATATATGAATAAAAATCTACTATCCCAACGCAACGTCAATCATATTTCAATGGCGACTTTTCAAATCTCAATGCCATCTCAACTGTGCCACAATGTGCTTTTCAGTGCTGTGGCAATAATAACTCAACAACACGTCAACAGAACTACCACAACGTCTGTCCAACGCAGAATCAATAGTAACTCAACAACCATTCAACAAAACGAACACAACGGGCTGTCTAAGCACAATGGACTTTCTATGGTAACTTAGCAATTATTCAACATTGAGGTACCCAATGGTGTTTCAATTAAATTTCAGTGGCCAATATTCAAGAGTGCTTAACACTCAGCCCAACAATTCTCCAACAAACTCTCCATAATTCCTCAATAAAAACTCAACATTGACAAACTATATTTCAATGTCTTCTCAATAATTTTTTTTTTGTACGGGGATACTCGAGGCACTACAGCGCGGCTTAGGCTGCCATTAAAATGAAAATTCGAACACCGTCTGACTGACTATATGTCGAGCCTGCGTTGTTTTAGTTATACAAACTAAGAACTACTTGCTTCATCAGTACATAAAAAGAATCTCGCATATCAGCTTCATAAGGAAGACACCACAAGCCTCACATCAGTTCACTTGATTTTTTGATCTCCACCGGAGAATAATGATATCTTCAATATGTCCTACGCTACTAATGAATCAGGCTTCGGCTTCTTTCTGGCTACATCGACACGGTACAAAAGGCATACTTCATTTAAAAAATAAGGCGAGCAGCCTGTGTCGGTTCGCCAATTAAACAGATTCATCATGTCTGTTCCTCAAGCAACAAGCACCAGTAAATTGCTCAAGTGAGTTGAACGCGTATCACGGAAAAGGGAATAAATATTGGTACATTCCTTTCCGTATGCTGCAAACAGCTAAGCCTCAATTAGCTTTACTTACAATTAGTGCCACCTAAAGTTAACCGGTGAAGAACAGCCTAATTTTGAGAAGCAGTTAAGAAGGAAATGCTGTTGGTAGAACCTAAACTGCAGTGTTAGTTAAGTCGTCGTGCTACTGCCGAATAATAATTATGGGGTTTTACGTGCCCAAACCACTTTCTGATTATGAGGCACGCCATAGTGGGGGACTCCGGAAATTTCCACCACCTGGGGTTCTTTAACGTGCACCTAAATGTAAGTACACGGGTGTTTTCGCATTTCGCCCCCATCGAAATGCGGCCGCCGTGACCGGGATTCGATCCCGCGACCTCGTGCTCAGCAGCCTAACACCATGGCCACTGAGCAACCACGGGGGGTGTGCTACTGCCGAGCCTTACTGTGAAGAAATGCAAAATTTCGATATTATACCATGAACTACTCGTCGTGAGCAAACATGTCTTAGCGGGTTAAAATTAAGGTAAATGTTGAAGAAGTCCTATATAGCCAGCGCTTGTGAGATGCTTGTTGAATCACTGCAGGTATGTTATCCTAACTGGATTCTTATGTGCTATGCTATTGCGCTTATGCTTTTATCATTCACGTGAGCTGCTGCTGCAGTCCAGATTCGCGCAAGGGAAATCCGTAATGGGCTGGTCTGAGCTCCTTCGGCTGACACTGTAGCGTTACCTTTAAAAGGCCCCTCACCAGGCCCCATAGCAAATATTGGTTTATACGCTGGAAGTTGTTACGTGTCCTCTAGGGAACGTTCTGCAGCAAAAATTTTTCAAATCGGCTCATTAATAGTCGAGATAGAAATATTTCAATGCCGCGAACCCATGATTTCAGCAGGTAAGCTCCACTGCCAAGCGAGACACTCTCTCCACTCGCCCCGTCTAGCCTCCGCACGCGAAAATCCTTCCCTGCAATCTCCCATACCGGACCTCGAGGATCGCGTGAAGCATACGTCATGGGCCCCGCCTTCATTTTTTTCCTCCTCGCTTCTCTGGTTTTTCTTTCTTTTTTTTGGCGCTGCGCATTTTTGCTGATGGTGTTGCGCGCAAGCTGTTGTGATTGTCTCGTTTCGCGTAGCGCACGATTTTGTGCGTTGTGCACAAGGACACATGACTAGCGGTATAATTCAGGGCTACACAAATACTGAGGCAGAACAAGCGGATCGCAGAGCATGAACACGGCGCTGGAACACGGTAGAAAATGGCATAGTTTCGGTACCTGCGCACGTGACTGCACGACGGTGTCAAGCAGACGAAGCGAAAGTACATCTCTCTTGCTTGGGTGCAAAGTAAAAACAAAAAAAAAACAAAAGAAAACACGCAGACATTCCGTTTGTGTGTTTTATTATTTCTCTAAACTTCAAGCAACTGATCACACAAGTAACAGATGTTGTCTTGAATAGTTCTCGAAGTCATGTCTCACCACGAGCGACGTCACATTGCCGACACGAGTACGTAGGGGCAGGGACATGAGTGCGTCAGCGTCCAGTTTGGAGCGCGGTAGCCGTGAGGAAAAGGAAAAACGGCGTTCTGATTGAAATTTCAGTTCTTTCCGCGGCGCGTAACGATTTAATTCTTTGTAAACAGAATCGTTAGCGTGCATTGTATGCTATGCGCTTGTCAGCTCAAAATGGCCAGACCTGGTGTGGGGCCCTTTAATATATTGTCGTTCAGGGAATAAGGTCTTTGTATAAATTTTTGCCAGCGAAGACGCCGTAAGAATATATTTGAGACCACTGTCATACGCACACAAGCATAGGGAACGAGACCGAACAAACGGAAAGACTGCATAGACCACCCGAACAGCAGCAGACGACAAGCGCGGGTCCGTGCCCTGCCGTCACGCGAGTGGTGCTCGCAGCGACGCTGTAGGTCGTTCTCTGGACTAACAGCGAAACGATAGGCGGAGGGGCTGGGCGTGCACAGGCGTGAAAGTTCGCCTTGCGGCGGTAGGGGAATTACAAGCGCTGGCGTCGGCCGAGAAACGTGACGTGGATTCTAGTGGACAATAAACGAGTGGTGTTCTACATTCAGTTTTCCTATACGGTAGCTTACGTAGTTACATTCGCCTGCAAGTATGTTCTTGCCGTTATTAGGTCGCACTTTGTTAATTTCTTCGGGGATCAGTTTCCCAAAGTAGACATTGAGGACGTGTTCACGTACGGAATTCGGACTTTTCGAGGCGTCGACATCCACACAATACATAGGCGTACAGGAAGATGCATACTTGCAGCGTTCAACAGTGGTCGAACAGGGCATATCTGAGGCTGGCACTAGAGTTTCTACACGACGATTTGTCTTGCCAACAATTCACTACGTTCCCTCGAGGTGTCGAGAGGCATGTAGGCAATCGTAAAAGTTGGAGGAAGCGATCTGGCTGAGACTTGTTCACTCACGTCTTAAGTTCTCTTGAAGTCTCTTCTCTTCAGTCTTTTGCCTCCCACCATGCTATAGTGGCTATCGGAGTTTATAGCCTCTCTAGCATGTGGAGAAACAGGAATAATACAAACACCTCCGAGAAGAAATGGCTAGTCTCACACTACTTTAGAGGGTCCCGTGTGCGAAGAGACGAGCATGAATCAAGAAGCAGCGTGCCCTCTGTCATCGCCTCGGGTGGGTTCCCTAACGGGAATATTAATAAGGAAACCTCTGTGCCCACACTCCAGTAGCAAGACTATAAGCTACATGTGGTTGGTTGGTTTTCCTCTACATACCGGGTGTTTCAGCGAACACTTTCAGGAAGGTTTAAGAATTACTTGTGGCAGATCGCACAATTCTAGTCCATGAGCTGGTCTAGTCGAAGAGGCGGGCATTACTTGCGAAAGGAATCGAAATGCATAATTGACTAATTAACAAAAATGCACTAATTAGGTTGTTAACTGATTACATTATGCCATATCTTGTAACATCCAAGTTCTAGCCGGGGAGTTCACAAGGCAGATCCACTTGTAACGAATTCTCAGGATGACACCTGTTTCGATATATTAATTCCCGAACTTTGCGAAGAATGCACTGGCGTTCCATTCAATTTTACTTTTCCAGTTACTTTTTAGCCTGTTCGCAGGAACGTGCATCCGGAGCCAAATGTGGGTAGAAGAAAGGCCAGGGGGGCTTGCCTACTGAGACTCATTCGTGATGAGAATAAGAAGGTTGGCTTCGTTAGTGGCGTAGCCAGAAATTTTGTTCGGGGGGGGAGGGGGGGGTGACTCACGGTCCGGCTCCGCCTCCTCCTCATAGAATTTGTCGAGGGATCAAATACATTAATAATAACTGCATTGCCATTGCGAAAGATGCGGCAAACGAATAGTTGAACGCTACGCACTGTCCAGATAGAGGAGTAAATTATGTATTTTTTCAAGAAATAGTATACTCGTATGTCTCAAAAATTGTTCCCGAAATAACTGATGTCAATGCTTCCATGCTTTCTGTCTAGTCAATACGTAAAGAAAATATCACACGAACTTCAGAACTATATCAGTTTGAAACCAGCAACGCAGTGCATGCCGCTGATATGAAACATGTAAAGGTCATGAAATGAACAAGTTGAGGACGAATATTTTAATGAAACTTTGTTAATCTCCGTGCTTTTCTCTCATTTCCATCTCTCTATCTCTGTCATTCAAGAACTTTGTTTACATTTTTGTACATATGCAAAGACCAGGGAAAAATGTCAATGACACTGTCCTTTGTTAGAATGCGTTGCGCAGGAGCAGCTGTCATCGGTCGTGTATTGTAATTTCACCGAAATTATAGTCGCAATAGAGAGCACATGTCTTACAAAAAGCGGAACTTCAAGGGCTACGAAGAAGAAGTGCGGAAAGGCTGAAATTCATTGTGTTTAGTTTATCATGACATAGTTGGAATTGATAAGGCATCGTATATAAAAACATGGTCAGAATGTACAATGCGCTTTTGTCACTCTAAGAAAGTTGCAGATTTTATAAATTCCACTGATACGTTCAAAAATTTATTTTTCCGAGAACAACCCGTGAATGGAATTGTCTACCAGCTGATGTTGTAAAATGTGAAACAGTCGAACTATTTATAATTGGGCTCAGGCACCAAACCTGCTTTTTTTTATTATTCTGTTGGTTGTATAATGATGCACTTCATTATAGATAGTGCCATGTTTATTTCTGCTTTCTTTCTTTGTTCAGTTATTTTTCTATTTTTTTCACCATGTCGTTGTGATGTTATATGTTGCAACTATTTTGCCAAAAAATTATGTACGCTCACTCTTGCATAAGTCCTGGCACCCAGGCTATCAGTATGGAATAAATGAAATAAATATAAAAACAAGGAGTTCTGCGAAATGTACGAGAGCGAGTCAAATGAAAGTCAGCCAATGCGAATATATGACTAACGGCGTACTTTGTTTAAAAGTAGTCTCCATAAGCATTTAGACATTTGACCCACTGACTAACGAGCCGCGTGATTCCCGTCTCATAAGATTCCTTGGGTTGCTGCTTCAAAACGTCTGTGACTGACTCTTTCACGTCATCGTCCGACACAATTCTGGTTCCTTCTAGCTGTATTTTTCAAATGCTCCAAAATGTGGAAGTCACAAGGAGACAGGTCTAGGCTGTATGGCGAATGTTGCAGCGTTTCCCACTTGAACTTTGCCAGTTTTATGTTAACGACATCAGCGACGTGGGGACGGACATTGTGGAGCAAGATGACTACATTCTTCAATTTCCACGTCATTTGTTTTTGATTGCGACACGCAGCCGATCCGACGTTTTACAATATCCGAAACGACTGAGTCTCTCTAGGTTTAGCAAATTCGATCCTGATGACCGAAAAAAAGTCAACACCTTTTCGTCAGAAATGACAGCCTTTGCTTTTCTTGGGGGTTATGAATTGAAATGTTTCCTCTGTAAGCTATGCCGTCGTCTTTCAGGCTCGTAGTAGTGGCACCATGATTCGTTCCCGGTCACAATTGCAGACAGAAGTCGTCACCCGCATTTTGATACAGGATTATATGAGACAAGGCAGCGCCGAACCTCTCCATCTTCTGGCCGTGGTTCAAAATCTTGGGCACTCATTGCGCACACAAGAGCCGATAACCGAGATGTTCATGAATTATGGTGTAACCCGAACCATGACGGTTGTTCACACGCCCTGCCAATTCACCGATGCTTATCCTCCGTTTTTTTCTAATTAGCCTTTGCAATTGTGTTGGGTTGATTGCACAGTAGCTTTGGCACTGTCTTGGATTGTCTTCGCAACTTTCACGTCCTTCTTGGAACCGTTGCTACAACGCTTCACAGCGGCCAATGAAATGCAATGTTCAACGTACACGGCAGCTACACAACGACTAATTTCTTTTTCCGAAACATCTTCAGCTGTCAAAAAGCTCACGACAACATGCTGTGACACTTTCGGAGTGTCCATTATGCCCCGAAATCAAGTTCAACCCAATGTACAAGAGAATTAAAGAACTTCTATCTTCACACCTGTGTGTCACTTTCGTAAACGAGAGATGCCTCCGTGCTATGGGCATTCCTCGCAGATAATGAACCGAACCATTATTGGGCGGGGTGGGTTGGCTCACTTTCATTTCACTCGCCCTCGCGCATTAGAAATCCGAAGATACAATGGAATATGCAAATGCGAAGATACAGCTTGATAGAAGGCAAAAAAGTGTCACTGGAAACAAAGTTCACTGCACGTATACACAAAACCTCGCAACAAGATATTTCAATATAACTATAAGTCTCTAATAAATCTACGTATCTAATAAAAAGTCACTATATAAAGTGCGTCAAACAAGGCAAATAAACATGTTGCGCAACCACAGATTCACACAGGAGTTGGCGAGCTTCCTCCCTGTTTTTCTCCCTTGCGCACACAAGATTGAGCCACCCCATCGTCGGCAAACCCATGCCATCCCACACCCCCTTACGCTTTCACTCGCACATGCAGCATGCGGCTCGTGGTCACGATGTTTTCGCCATTGGACGTTATACGGAACATGAGGGCGACGGCGACGCCTGGAGGGTCAACATGATTGCTACCGCAATAATATAATGCGTATCCGCCAACTGAAGCGTCCCTTGGCCCATTACTTTCCACAAAAGAAGTAACAAAGTCAAACTTTCACCATGCGACAATTTGCTGCGCCGCAACAAGGTATTTTTTTTCTCTTGTAGGGCGGGGGCATGGAAATGAAAAAAACCGTAAAGGAAAGCATGTTGGCCACAATCGAATGCCTACTTTGGGCGCCTAATGCGGCTACCGAAGGAATATCGAAGAAAACGTGAGACGATTGCTCAGTGGCGTAGCAACAGGGGGGGCCGGGGGGCCGTGGGCCCCGGGTGCAAGGGGCCAGTGAGGGGGGGGGGGGGGGTGTCATATACGTCTGAAGACACCCCTCTTTCCGCCGGCTACACCCGGGGAGGGGGGTGACAGAGGACCTATGGGCCCCGGGTGCCAGACGACCTAGCTACGCCACTGCGATTGCTCCACAGATAACCATAAGCATGCTGCGCGGTATCGTATCCTAATTTTCCGGAGAAATTCCGCTCAAGCGAACGCGTTGCAATCCGTCGAGTCCGCGCAGTGATGGCGGCGAGTGGCCATGCATTTGTTTCTTTTTTTCGTCTGCTAGCCAGAAAGCGTCGAAAACTATGCCAGACGATAATCCACTCGGTCAGAACAAAACGAACGCGCAGCGAAGTGCGCTGCGCGGGGATCGGGGCAACACGAGAAAAACGCATGCGCTCTGGCTGGTTCCGGCAGCCCGCGGGTAGCGAAAAAAAAAAAAAGGCTCAATGTATTCTCAGGAATGAAAGTCAAAGAAGAAAAATAAATAAGAGCGTAGTTACCTTCGCTGACTTTAGTACCTTGACATGGATGCTTTGGCGCAGGTGAAAGACAAATGTTGATATTCTTTTCTGTGACCTACTGCCACAAATGAACCACCACAACGCTTCGTCTCATAGAAGCTCGCTGCGTGCTTTGTAAACTTGTCTGATAGTGTGTTGATTTGGCTTGTCTCGTTGTATGGTCAGATGTAGGATTTTAGAAAAGTCAACGCACCTTTGGCTTCAAATGTTTATAACAACATTAAGCCCGCAATTTACGGAATTGTAAATCTAAAGCACGACTTTGGAAATGTCAATGAATCTTTCCCATCAACAGTTTATGAGAACTTCATACCTATATAAAGTTCCAGAATTGAAACCATGCGCTCCGTCGATTGCGCGGCCTCCGCGAGATGCCGCGACGAGCCCGCTCGCCATCAAAACGCCCTTGAAACTTTGTGCTCGGGAGGGCCTGCTTGCGTTACGATATGTAACTCCCTGTGCATGGGCGTTGCCGCTAAATCCAGTCCGATTTTGCAATGTTTGCGCTGAAATGTCTTTTCGAGCACGAAAAGGTCATCCTAGACTAAATCCAGCATGATTTCCGGCGCCGGGGGTTATTTTGGTTGGCGGCGCACGACAGCACGAAGCATTTCGGAGGGGGAGGGGGGGGGGCTGAAGCCCCATAAGCCCGCCCCTGGCTACGCCCCTGGGCTTCGTCGATGCTTCTTTTAACGAGGAGAGGAAGGTTTTTACCGTTGTTGTCGTGGACAATGAGGGCATTGTCGTTAACGCTGCTACCGTTCGGGCTCGCGGAGGTCGCGGAGCAAGCGGCTATTGCGCTCGCCCTGGTTGACAGGCGCAGGACTTTTGCATATAGTGATTCAAAATCGGCCGTTAGGGTCTTTAAGAAGGGCTCGGTGGCTAAGGTTGCTTTTAAAATTATGCAGACCTGGGAGATCTCTCAACACTAGTTATGCTGGTTCCCTGCTCATCTTGGGATGATTGAGGGAGCACCTCCGAATCTCAATGAGTCCGCTCATGAGTTAGCGCGAGATCTTACCCTCCGCTCTGCCCCGCGTCACGGCGTGGCGGTACTCCCCGAGAACAGACTCCCATTCCACATACAATGAGATAACGAAGTATTACCTTCTTAATCGCAGTGTTTACGGTTTGCCGCATCTTAAACTAAACAGGGCTCAGGCCCTTACATTACGCTTACTACGGACTGGTACTTATCCCTGCCCACGGAGGCTGAACATGTTTTATCCTGAGACGTATACAGAGCCTTATTGCCAGGATTGTGGTGATTTAGCCACGCTCGAACACATGCTCTGGTCTTGCGAAAGAATTGAAGACTCGGCGATCAAGGACGCGTCCAGGTGGGAGGCTGCACTTCGCAGCCCGGACCTGGATGTCACAATTCTGGGGTGTGTAGCAGGCTCACGACGTGGCCGTGAGGCTTGGCCTTCCGGTCCCGATGAGGAAGCGGCCCGCTTAGTGGTTAATTATCACTACTTGCAGGACCAAATAAAGTTTTCCATCCATCCATCCAGTTACTTTTGGGCTTCAATGCATAAAACGACGTTTTTTAAAGAAAGTGGAACGGCAATACATATTTAGCGCAAGTTTGACGGCGCATGTCTCGTAAAAGGTGTCATCCACACAATTATATTGAAGTGGACATGCCTTGCAGTCTCATCCACTAGAATTTGTAATTTGCACTATGTTCCATAAGATAATTAGTTTTTTTTATAATACCTCAAAAGTTCCTGAACAGGACATTACATGAGGGGTGGGCACATAGTGAAAAAAGAAAGACGACGTGTCAGGTTAAGTAATGCGACTTGAAAGATGGTCTTCGATGGCAGCTTTGAAACGAGAAATGTCAGTGATGAGGGCGATGTTATAAGGAAGGGTATTCCATTTACGGGCTGTGTATAGAAAAAAAAAAGGACGTTGATACGTAGTGGAATGGGCACATGACAGCATTACGATGGGCTGGAATGATGATTTGGTTACCTGTGGGTTGTAAATGAAAAAACCTAAAAATAAAAGAAGACGAGCAGATTGAGG
This sequence comes from Dermacentor albipictus, assembly GCF_038994185.2. Classification (NCBI taxonomy): domain Eukaryota; kingdom Metazoa; phylum Arthropoda; class Arachnida; order Ixodida; family Ixodidae; genus Dermacentor; species Dermacentor albipictus. The sequence goes on from NC_091821.1 coordinate 113,272,330, forward strand.
GGGGAGGTGAGCGAGGGAGGACACAACCTCGATTTAACGCTGAAACACTTGTATTATAGTAGTAGTCAGATAGAACGAATCGGGCAGCTCGGTTCTGAACCGATTCCATGGTGTTAATCATATTAACCTGATGGTTGTCAGAAATAGCACAAGCACATTTTAGTTTAGTTCTGATTAAGCTTTATATGCAAGTTAGTTAATTATTGATTTCTTGTTGATTATTCGATTAGGAATTTGAAATTTTTTTGCATGTCGGCATTTTAGAGTATACCAGCTCAGGGACTAATATTGTGCTATCTGCCTCAGGAAAGTTTAAACAATTTTCGGAATTGTTCGCTAAAACGCCCTGCATATGACTCATACCCACTGACCGGGGATTGACGATGATGATGATGCCAGACATTGTTTTTACCACAAGGGATTGGCTCAGAAGAAAGCGGCCACTTCACCCAAGCGTACTAGTTAGCCGATTTTTTAAGGTATGTTGCAAAGAAAAGAAAAGCCATAATGAAAAAAAAGAGACACTTGGCATATTTAGTGAACTTCTCTCATGCAAGTACGGTCCTGTATTTCCTCTGCTTATAATTGTCTGCATGGTTGCGCTAAATATTAGCACAATTTCAATCATCATCATCATCAACCCACATTGTAAGATATACCATGCGTGTCAGCTAACGTTGGTCAAGCTGCCCAACAAAAGAAAAAATTATTAAAACACATGTTGCTAGATACAGTTGTAAAACCTACTGGGTTCGGTCACCGGAGGTGCAACGACCGAAAACCGTACGTTTTGAAATCGTATCTTACATCGTGTTCTTTTTAATTAATTTTTTTCGTTGGACAGCTTGGCTGACGTTAGTTGGGACACCTTATATGCTTGTGTATGTTAATCACATTCATCTATTAGCATATAAGCGCTGTAGCGAAGCCAGTATAATGGTAGAGTGTCTTTAAAAAATAAAAAAAAAGTTATTCGTGCTGGCAGTGCGCTGGGGTGGGGGCAGGGGGCGAACTGCCGTGTAGTTAATGCCTCGGCGATGTGAAATTGAATACTTGCAAGTATCATACGGTTGGCTATACCACGTTTTCTTACTCCACTTTCGCTCTTCTATCAGTTGTCTCCCCTTCCTTTGTCTAGATGGGGAGCAAACGTTTTTATTAAATGAAATTATTAGCTGACGCATCGTACGCGCATTCCTATGTCGGCCTGCGCATTCTACTGTGCGTGCCAGCACATTCTGATGTTCAAACAACATCAACTTTTTTTTTGTCTTTCGCTTTCGCTGTTCACGTAATTTAACGTCGGCGATAAGATTTCTTTGGAGTATCTTACCCGACGAGATGGCGCAGTAGCTAATTCATTCTGCTGCTGAGCTCAAGGTTGTGAGTTTGATTCCCAGTCGCGGTGGCCGTATTCTAGTTGGAGAGAAATTAAAAACGAAGAAAAAAAAACGCTTATCGACTGAGATTTAGGCTCAGGTTGAAACCCCAGTTGGTCGAAGTTATTCTGGGCCACTCGAAATTCTTCCACATTACGGTGTCTTTCCCAATCCAGGGTTGCTTTGGACATAAGACTCCATCAATGCATGGCATCAGTAGCATTGCCATTTGTTCGGCGTGTTGGTAAATTGAAAGCATATTTAGCGCCAGCAGACAAGGACGCAAGGGAGACGACAACACAATGCGCTACTTCAACAACTTGATTTTCAGGAAGTACACCTATATAAACCATGCACAGTGGCGCCACCTTATCCAAATCTTATCCATCCAAAAAAGCCGTCTCCTTATCTAATAGGTCGATTGAAGGGGCACTAACACACGTGTCTCTATGCCGCCAGATAGCCTGCGCTTCAATGATCTCTCGCACGTCTTTATCTTTGTGCTTCGCAAGAACCCGACAGGATTCACAGACCGGCGCACAGCCGCATTCTTGACAGTGGGATGACAGATGACCGTTTTGCTTATTTTTCACAGTTTGGCAATGTTCCCGCAATCGGTCATTAAGACTTCTCCCTGTCTGTCCGATGTATTTCTTCCCACAGGACAGCGGAAGCTCATATACAACACTCTCTGCGCATCCCACTGGCGCTTTCCGATGATTCGCAGAGCACCCGGCAGCTGGCTTACGGTACGGGTCTGTCAATCGACATATTTTTGCCAGCTTTTCTGGTGCGGAAAAGACCACTTTTGTGTCCACCCGGCTAGCCATTTTCTTAAGTTTATGTGCCGTTCTATGCAGGTGGACCCGCCGTGGTTGCTCAGTGGCTATGGTGTTGGGCTGCTGAGCACGAGGTCGCGGGATCGAATCCCGGCCACGGCGGCCGCATTTCGATGGGGGCGAAATGCGAAAACACCCGTGTGCTTAGATTTAAGTGCACGTTAAAGAACCCCAGGTGGTCAAAATTTCCGGAGTCCTCCACTACGGCGTGCCTCATAATCAGAAAGTGGTTTTGGCACGTAAAACCCCAAATATTATTATTATTATGCAGGTGGGGCACTACCGCTACCTTCCTTCTACGTTCCGTCCCTTGATTTGCCGTGTCCTGAATTGTGCTATCGGACCTGCACCTTTTTAGAAGCCCCTCGACGACCGAAACTTGCACTGATTCCGGAAACCCTGCTGCTGATAGCCTTCCCGATTGATCCATAAGGCTCGTATAGATATTGTGGTGGCAATACTTCTTTAGAGCATTTCGGTCAGCATATACTTCTTTAGAGCATATAGGTCAGCCCACTCGAAGCTCGTCAAGAGGAGCATTGCCAACTTATGCTTTGGAAATGCTCTAAAGAAGTCTTGCCACCACAAGATCTATACGAGCCTTATGGATCAATCGGGAAGGCTATCAGCAGCAGGGTTTCCGGAATCAGTGCAAGTTTCGGTCGTCGAGGGGCTTCTAAAAAGGTGCAGGTCCAATAGCACAATTCAGGACACGGCAAATCAAGGGACGGAACGTAGAAGGAAGGTAGCGGTAGTGCCCCACCTGCATAGAACGGCACATAAACTTAAGAAAATGGCTAGCCGGGTGGACACAAAAGTGGTCTTTTCCGCACCAGAAAAGCTGGCAAAAATATGTCGATTGACAGACCCGTACCGTAAGCCAGCTGCCGGGTGCTCTACGAATCATCGGAAAGCGCCAGTGGGATGCGCAGAGAGTGTTGTATATGAGCTTCCGCTGTCCTGTGGGAAGAAATACATCGGACAGACAGGGAGAAGTCTTAATGACCAATTGCGGGAACATTGCCAAACTGTGAAAAATAAGCAAAACGGTCATCTGTCATCCCACTGTCAAGAATGCGGCTGTGCGCCGGTCTGTGAATCCTGTCGGGTTCTTGCGAAGCACAAAGATAAAGACGTGCGAGAGATCATTGAAGCGCAGGCTATCTGGCGGAACAGAGACACGTGTGTTAGTGCCCCTTCAATCGACCTATTAGATAAGGAGACGGCTTTTTTGGATGGATAAGATTTGGATAAGGTGGCGCCACTGTGCATGGTTTATATAGGTGTACTTCCTGAAAATCAAGTTGTTGAAGTTAGCGCATTGTGTTGTCGTCTCCCTTACGTCCTTGTTTGCTGGCGCTAAATATGCTTTCATGGCATCAGTTTTCATGAAACACCAAAAAATTGGCTGCGCCTACCGTTTGAGGCTCTCTATGCTTTGTAAAAACGCTGGGATACCGCAGTGGTATACTTACTTTTTGACCTAATAAGTATCATGTTCAGTCGTTCTGAATGGACTCTCCGGGTGTAAGTGAGGGCACACTGTAACCTCTTATAATGACAGTTTCATACGAAAGCGAGTTGCCGCATGTCACGTGGAGCGTATTGACGTTCATTGATGTTTGTCAGTTTTGTTCTCCGAGAAGGTGCTCACTTTTCTCGCAGACAGCGTACCACGTGAAAGGCCAGTAGCCCTTGGATACACGAAACAGCACACACTCTACTTGATACTTGCAACCCACTGAGTCAACGTGGTTTCGGCTTTCATCAAAAATGCCCGTACTCGGCCGTACGCGGATGTATCGAAAGACGTTAAAAACAAAACAACAAGTAAACTGTCTGCCAGGTTGGAAACCGAACATACAACACGGTTCCAGCTGCTGTCACAGGCCATCGATATTTGAAGTTCATTGCGTGTGACTCAATTCATTATTATTTTTTTGTGTGTGACCGAAGCGACTTTCATTTGAAGCAACAGGCACTAAGTGACGATGCGCTATTTAGATAATGAGAATTTGCCAGGTAAGGAAACAGAAAGAGAGTGAGATAGAGAAAAAAGAAAAGCAGGGCCAATCGGCGTGAGAAACATAACAAGGTGGGAGAAAAGAGGGAGCAAACGTTTCGCACATGCCTGCTATAGGTGACGTACGAGCAGGGTGCTCGGTATTCGTGAGCGGTGAGGCTTTGCTACGGTTGTGGTGACGTCAAGCTCAAAATGAAGAAGAAAATAAACTCCTCGGCGGGCCGTCAAACGGCTGTCCACTAGCCACCGCCGTAGCATGTCTGTCGGAAGGACGCCACGGACGTACGTACCTGAACGTCATGAGCACTATAGGCGCTCTTTTCAGTCGGCGTCGAACGGTTGGCCGGGGAGAATTAGTTCCTATCTGACCCTTCTGCCGTTTCTTGCATACACTGTCGTCCACCATTAGAGGAAACGACTAGCATTCAGCTTAAGAGAACTTTGCCACTTTATGGAAAATACGACAGGTAAAACTGGCTTCCATATACCTAGAAGTAGCACGAAGATTCAAAGATAGCTTATGCGGGTGGTTTAAGGAGAAAAAAAAAACGGCATCTCTGCTGCAGAAAAATCTGTCCTCGTCCAGGTGTTATGATCCTATTATTACCGCAGTATTTATGTGGTAAAGAGGACAAAAAAAAAGGGGCCGATATGATGCGCCTAACACAGATACCTCTTACAGCAACGGTGCTCTGCACGTCCTTGCTTTATACTTCAGCTGCTATGCGCGCTTGAAAGCTAAAAAGGTGTTTCCCTAGGAGTGGACGGTGCAGTGCACGTTGTGACTAGCCGTGCCTCCGAACTTTATGATTCCACTGCGCCAGTGAGATGAATAAATTGTATAAGCATCGCGCGCTTTCTTCCTTGTGTTGCTCCGTGCTGTCTTCAAGTTAGTTAACGCCATGTATTCACGATACTATCATATTGCACACGTGTGCATGTTGAATTTCCGCGAGCTTCCCTGTACATAGGACAACAACAACAGCGCGCGCACGCTCACACACACACACACACACACACACACACACACACACACACACACACACACACACACACACACACACACACACACACACACACACACACACACACGCACACACACGCACGCACACGCACACGCACACACACGCACGCACACACGCACACGCACGCACGCACACACGCACACGCACGCACACGCACGCACGCACACGCACGCACACGCACGCACGCACGCACGCACGCAAGATTTCCAGACTTCAACAATAACTCTTTATTCTCCTGTCCGATGAAAAAAACAACTTGTCAATAAATAGCATTGTATATGAAGGTCAAAAGTTTCCTTCTGAATTTATGTCGACCTCAAATGGATGGTGGAGGACGTTGCATCAGTTTGTGACACGCAATGTACTTCAGCCTCTCCTATGACATGGCTCACTTTCTTAAAGAAAAAGCTAACTGTCGATGGCCAGTCGTAGATACAGCCAAAGTGAATTGCTTTGAGCGTATTTGTATGGTACAGCGATTCAATTTTCACAGTTACGTCTTGTTGATATGCGGTATTTAATGGAACAAAGGGTGGAAATGGCCAGTGTTACGTCTTTATGCTGCGTGTCAAAAAAAAAAAATATGGGGTTTTACGTGCCAAAACCACTTTCTGATTATGAGGCACGCCGTAGTGGAGGACTCCGGAAATTTCGACCACCTGGGGTTCTTTAACGTGCACCTAAATCTAAGTACACGGGTGTTTTCGCATTTCGCCCCCATCGAAATGCGGCCGCCGTTGCCGGGATTCGATCCCGCGACCTCGTGCTCAGCAGCCTAACACCATAGCCACTGAGCAACCGCGGCGGGTGCGTGTCGAAAATCTGTGTTATTAGTAATATAGGGTAAACGTGAAATATTTGGCCTTTCACGTATATGGTGAATAAAGGGAAGATCAGACATCCACCCTTTCGTAGCAATTGCTACAAAGAAAACCCATACGGGTTCCTCGAAAGAAAAGCCTCAGGGTTGAAGAAAAATTCGTCCTGGTCCGGGACTCGAACCCGGGACCACTGCCTTTCCGGGGCAGCCGCTCTACCATCTGAGCTAACCAGGCGGCTAGCAGATGGCAGGGCGAAGTCGAATTTGTCGACAACACGAAGCAAAGGCAAGGGTTTGACGTAGTAATTCTGCGGAAACCCGCAAGGTGGAGAGAAGTAATGAATAAAGGGTAAATCAGACATCCACCCTTTCGTAGCAATTCCTACAAAGGAAACCCATACGGGTTCCTCGATGAACGCGTATGGGTTTCCTTTGTAGCAATTGCTACGAAAGGGTGGATATCTGATTTTCCCTTTATTCATTACTTTTCTCCACCTTGCGGTTTTCCGCAGAACTACTACGTATATGGTATAATCTAGCTTGATTTCATTAATGCCCCTCTTGAAAAAATAATAACAAGGAGTGTAAATAGAAACTAAATCGCATGCATTTGCAAACAATCGCGTTATTCGACCTTTAGTTAAAGTAAAAGTAGTATGACTATGACGTAAATCAGCGTTGCCAAGGTGGTTGAGGTATTGAAGTTCCATGGCCCGCGAGGGTCCACGTAATTATAGTGTTTTCGAGGTGTCAATTTGGCACACGCTCGCGCTCGCAGACACAGCCTGCGTTTTTATCGACGCGAAATAGCGCCAAATCGACGCCCGAGTTCGAAGTTGGATGTGGAAAGCTGTTGTGAAATGAAGTAGAGAGGAGAAGCACACGTTTCAACGCATAGCAGTTGAAGAAAGGGTCGTTTTATCACGAGACTCACACTACATCCAGGATAGTACACAGGTCGTTTTCATTCACTAGAAGCATAAGCAAAGCAAGGGAGAGAAAAGTAAATCACGCGTAATAGCAAATAAAGTGCACTAGACTAACGCTACGTCGGGCAGCCTTTGCTGGTGGTATTCGCTATGTTTACTTGCCAACTATTTACGGAGTTGTTTCGCAGCATTCGGATTAACTGGCTACCTTGAAACAGCGTATGTAGATTTCGTTCTAGAATAACTGAAAATTTCAAGTGAATACTGAATGGGACGAGTCAAACAATATAATTTCAGTTTTCTTGGCAATAGAATATACACAGTGAATGCCATCGCAAAGGTTCCCGTTTACCCGCAGCGTTACCAAATGAAACAAAAATGACAGGTGGCTTGTGACTCCCAATGTGGCGAACTCGTTCTCGTTGTCCAACTGAAAAGACGCGAATTTAAACACTGCGCACTCTTCTTCTTTTTTGCACAACAAATATGGTGGCACGAGTATACCGCCTCGCATACCGCGTAGCAGAGAAGAATACGAATCCCGCTAACACAAAGCAAACTTCAGGTGACAGTGAAAAATTAAGCGTCGTGGAGGCGGCAAATTGTGGTCATTTCTACAGCGACGCTTCCGCACTGTGTACAAAATGCGTGTCAGAGAAAACATAGCAGTGGGCTATTGTACTCGAGAACACAGTTCCTCTGATATCCGTTCGCTTTTGACAGCAGCCGAGATGGTATCGTTAACAGACTTTTGTATCGTCCTGTCGCCTTTGCACGCCAGATCATGCACGTGAGAAGAAGTAAACGCAACACAAAAGCACAACTGTCAGCGAACGACCCCGAGACAGCAGAATGAGGGCACATCAGACCAAAAAGGGGAACAGGCCAGGGGAGCACCGTCTTGCTGCCTCAGCAGCACACGCACGGAGTTCATTGATATCACCGGGACGAAACACGCACACAAACAGCACCACACTGTCAACTGAAACGCTGGCGTATCTCCAGTGACACAACAGACACCGACACTGTGAAGACGAGTGAACCCACTGGAAAAAGTGAGTGAAAATGCGATCGGTTTATTTGTTCTTCTTTCTTACTTTTTTTCCCGTTCCTTTTCAACCTCTCCGCTACGTGTTTCACGATCTCGCAGCCGGATACAATGAGCAAACGTCCTGTTATATACTTTTCTTTCTTTATTTATTAGTTGTCTGTCGGGAGAACGGCAGGACAATACAGGTACCTTTCTTTTCTTCTTTGGAGCAAAGAAAAGAAAGACACACGACTCTGGGGATGGGTGATACAAGCGTCGCGCGAACAGCGACGACAATAAATAACACGTTTTTAAATTTCTACACAGTCACAACAGTAAAGAGTATATCACCCTGAACACACGATGCACGCCCGACACATCCGAGTTGCGCACCCGATCACATCGGGCTTTTGTATACCACGCTACAACACGGGGGTGTTTGGCTGACTTCTCAGAAGACAGCACTCACCTTGATAAAGAAAATGGCAGGTAACGCAGTCCCTGCTTTTTTCACACACACGCTATATATATATATATATATGTATATATATATATATATATATATATATATATATATATGTATATATATATATATATATATGTATATATATAGTTTCCTCCCTGCGGTCGTTCTCTCGAGGTCACTAAAGCATGATTCCGCGCCGTTTGGGGATTCACGGCTTAGAGGGCCTCACAGAAAGAACCCCTTCTCTCACTCTACGGCTGTGAGAGCGTTCGTCAACGAGAGACCACGTGGTAACACATGCACAGGGATGACAGCAGCCATGTGCGCAAGAGGAATGCTCATTTGGTGAATATTCCCTTAGCCCGGCGGACTAAACACTGGCCTCATCGGCGTCCCCGCAGCAAGGTAACGGGTTCGGCACAATGTAGAATGTTTGTCTTTTAGAAATGGTTTTAGGCGAACAATATTGGACGCGGACAACAGAATAACAGACACGGACAGGCGCACTCCGTCTTTTATTCTGTTGTCCACGTCTTATTTTTTGCCCCTGAAACCATTTCTAAAAGCCATGTACCAATTAGCCCGGCAGCAGACGGTACTATACAGTGTTTGTCAAAAGTTTAGAAGCCGTCCGTGAGTGACAAGAGCTGTCGCCGGATCTTGTCTACGTGGCAGGTGCTCTGGATTTGTGGGGCGTGAAGAAATACATTTCCACCTCAGTCTTTGTGGTTGTGAAACAATGCGGAAGTTCTGCAGGGACTCCATTACGCCGAATACGATCGGTGCGTGTGCGTGGGCAGTGGCTCCAAAACTTTTGACAAAAGCTGTACTCATTGTAGCCGCAGGTAGCAAAGCTTAACAAGCACCGAGTGCATTCAACAAGCGCAACAACGCGGTTACAACCACAACAATGAAAATTTGTTGTGGTAACCAGAGTATTTTAAGACATAGAAGTGCAAAGCCCACTGTGCATAATGGGCCGCGGCGATGCTGGCACTCATTATACACAGTGTAATTACTGCAGCCGGTCACTTTCAGTTTCTTTTGTTATAAATTGCATGCTTGCAAGCAGCAACGCTACCAAAAACAACGATTTCTCAGTCACTTAAGCAACAACATAATTTTTATTAAACTGGATGCACTAATTATCTTAGAAACAATACAAGGCTACTCCTATTGAAGAACAAATTCAAAACTGCCAAAGACACCCACTGCAGCTTTGCAACATCCACATGCGATATGAAAAAGTATTTCTCTTAAACTTTGCTAGGCAAACTGCAGGCTCCGACATTTGGTAGAGGAGATATGAGGAAACATGCAGTAAAATACATTGCACAGAAAGCGAGTGTCGACCGTTCAAGCTATGATGAAGGAGTAAACGCGGCGATGAGACATAGACAACCGGCGGAAAACTACAAGAGACAACGGCAAATGACCCCAAGCACAAATGGAGCAATGAACGGACGCCAGTGTTCTCAAATGAAATGCCATTCGAACACCAAGTCGCAATTTGCTCAGCGCTTCGTTTGATGCGATATTCTGGAGGTACATCGTGAGTCGTTCCACGCACAATGAAAAAAAAAAAAAAACGGATTCGCAACTCATTAGAGAGAACACAACTTTAGAATGCACCGGAGAGTAGCCTCTACAGCCGACAGTTCATGTTACAGTCATTGTTTGCATTTTGCGTGCTTATATTCGTGAGAGTTCGCTTTCAACCTGTTTCAGAATTAACACTATGGAAGCTTACATTTCCTTCAGTGAATTATGCACTGCAATGTTTGCCGCGTAAAGTGCATGAAGCCAACGTCGGAGCGACCGTCGCATGGGCGTGGAGTTATTGTTGTAATACTTTAGTTACACCAAGTGAATATACAACCCTGTACCAGTTGTTTCCCACGCGTTCTGATCATAAATGTGTGAAAATCAGCTGGGGGATTAATATATTAAGGTGACAAGTTGGAGCTCCCGCAACAGCTTTGACTTGTGCTGACCCTCTCGTGACTAAGGGAGTTCACCAATACTAGATAATCTTGAAAGTAAAGATAAATAAACAAAACAGGAAGTAAAGATTTTTGTACGCCGTAAAATGAAGTGAAAAAAGATGCGACGCTTCTGGTTGAAGAAAATCCCAAACGTCTCTCTCTCTTCTTCAACGACATGAATGCCATCTTAGAATGCGATAAACTAATCGGCGGTGTAGGAAGTGTGATCTGTGCTTGGTAATTAAAAATGGGCCAATACACAGGAAAGGCTTAATGTGCAGCAAACGAACATTATTTGCACCCATTTTTGAGGACATAACCTGAAAGACCTACCTGTAAAGCCATGGTAGGTAAAACTCTTATACAACAGTGATCACATTAAGTTGGATTTCATATAGTAATTACTAATCATGTAAACATATATGGACATCACAAAGGAAAAAGAGATGCGGGCTAGCAGCTGTTTTCTAAAAGAGGCATCGCACGCATAGATTACAAGATATGCCAGCAAATATAAAGAGATAGATGGTTCGATACCACGGATCCCCAAAAAACTATAGTAGACGGGTATAAATGGTATAATGGGCGCCGTTAGGCATACTGCCGTTTTTCTGCCGCCAACAGGAGTCAGACTGATGCCGCCAGATTCCCACGCACCCAGGCGCACCTCGAATGCTAATTCATCGGTAACTTGGGGAAGCTGAAAGTGCCGGAATTGTACCTCCAGTTCTTTCTACCTTAAATTGAACGTTGTTATTTGTCTCTGTCTTTGTTTTTCCCAGATGTAGAGCTAATAGAGATGGCGCCGCAGAGGTCTAAGTACAAGAAAAACGCTATGTAAAAAAATTGTTAGAACAATAAAAGCAACCGTTCATGGCCGAAAGATATTAATGTAGAGCTAATGTATAGCAGTAAAAATATAGACTAGCTGAAACAAGGATGCAAAGAAACAAAATCAGACAAGGAATAATTTGCGGCAGGCCGGGCCTAACTGGCGCCATGGTAGGTTGGAAGCTGCATGCTTCGAGCTACAAATTCTCTATCGTTAATTAAAAAAAAATTCCGGTGTTTCGTGTGCCAAAATAGTAGAGGCGCTCATTTAATTTTAACCACGCGGGTTTCTTTAACGTGCATCCAATGCACGGTGTACAAACGTTTTTTGCATCGGAGTGCAAAACGGCCGCTATACCGCTTGGAGTGAGGCCGCCGCGGCTGGGAGCGAATCCGCGACCACGAGCTCAGCAGGGCAACGCCATAGTGGCTCAGCGGACGCGGCGAGTGCTGGCACGAAGTTTAACCATCTAAAGTTGGGTTTCAGAATCTTCATCAGTCTTTAGTCACGCTTTTCAATTTTCACTGTTACGAGCTACGCAAGCTTTAAATATGCAAATCGCGAGCGGCGGGAAAGAAACCCATCAGCAAAGAGTGCGTTTTACTCAAAGCTCAGCTTGAAGGAAAACTTAATTCCTGCGCTACTTCAGCCAGAGTTATGGAGAATATACGACTCATAGAAACGTGGAGATTATACACGCAAATCCGTCTCATCTTCACGCAGGCCCAACGAACGCAACAAAAAAGAAAACGACGCGAACGATGCTGGGATATAAGAACAGGACCTTCTTGCGAAATTGTGTTATATGGTTTGTGTCCCACAGAGAGAAATTTACGATGCGCTCGAAACATCACATATTTTTTTTGTCTTTATTTGATGGTGGAAGTGCCTACTTGCGTTTGCAAGCAAGTGACCATCTTTACATCAAAGTTTAAACCACAGTAAGGTCAGAGTAATGTATACGTGAATGCAGAGCAACCATTTCCACGTATTGTGGCGAAGCATTGGTTCACATAGTATACCAGCTTTGCATACATTTGCATAAAGCAGCTCTATAGAAACGCTGATTTTTTAATACTTTAGAATGTTCCCTTATATGGGACAGGTAATACCACGCCGTACGATAAGGGAACCAATAAAGCATATTCATTTGAGAAAACGATCATAAACAGTAAATAATGCACCCGCTGCCATTTTCTTGTATGCACAACTACAATGACGGTATCGAACTCGTTGATTTACCCTTACTTTTGGAACCTTGCAGGGCAAACGAAAACTGGCGATGTTAGTAAAATGGCATCATTCATCTTCTCTAGAATGTGCACGTTACTTTGCGCCTCCATAAAAGAGAAAAAAAAAGAAAGGAGAACAATTTTTATCGCCTGCTACACTTGTCAGATACTCCATGATGGCGACGCGGTCCAGCTCCGCATGCCTTTTCAGCAAACGCAGATTATCGAAAGATACCAGTACATGCACAACTTTTGCTTACATGAAAGCTTAGCGAAACAGAGAGAGGAATTGCAGCTCATGAAATGAAATTGGGCTACGCGAACGTTGCACGGCCTACGCGGAAGCGACTACGGATTGCCATAAAATGGAGAAACACATCGGAAGGACTGCGGGAGATTAGACATATTTGAGGTAGTTGCATGGTAGCTATGAAAGCCTGTGACTTGAGGAAAAGCAGGCTTTGCGGACTCCTAGACAGGTCGACCCGCGCTCCACTCGCGTTGGAACTTAACTTGTAACGCTGTTCCCCCGAGCTACATTATACTAGAGCAAAGCGACAGCCAGGTAAGAATGCGGTTGTGCTACGCTTAAGAAAATTGAGACTATAGGAGAAGCCGTACGCAATGCCATTTTCCCCCAAGCATTCACCATGCCTATCTTAAGATAAGGACGGGAAGCAAGAACAAGGCAAGCTTGCTCAAACGAGCTACGCGCATTCTCGTGCCGGATCTGTTGGTCGAAGCTGCGTATTTATTGTCAAGAATGATTTCGGTGAAAACTCCACTCACAACGCACCAAGTCATCCTTTGTGGACTGCAGTGACCGCAGCAATGCCCGCGATGCGAAACTTGTTAAAAAATAGCAAAGAAAACGTTACTAACACCATGCAACAGTGTGGAAGCCAGAGATGTCATGACGGGGTCCACACCTCGCTCGTAAGAGAGGTTCTTAATCAGTGGACGTCTTGGCTATCGCATCGTTGGCCATTGTCGATGGACCAGCGTTACTATGCGGGCGGCTGTTGTTTGTAAGTACACGGGCGTTATCGAAAATAGGTCAGCGAGGAGCCGGCTATACAGCAATCAATAGGAGTGTGCGAATAGTGATATTTGAGACTGGATCGACAAAGAATCGGATACGAATCGAACCGTGCCTGAAGCGAATCGAATCAAACAGTTTTCGAATAATTTTCGCATAACCAACAGCCATATTGTCACAATTAACACCATACCATGTTCACATCATAGTATTCCTAAAGTTAACAAGTTTCTGTCATTAGATAGTACGCGTTGAATCGTTCTTATTCTAAACACAAATGTAACATTATGAGCCAACAAGTAGTTTCTTCGCATGTACAGGATTCTTCAGAGAGTGGCAATGATCAATCTATAACCTGTAAAACATGGTTATCTAGGCGAAGCAGCCTGCTCGTTCTCATTTTTATGTCTATACTATGACCAGGGGGGTGAAAATTCACCTTACTTTTGTTCCAGTTTCACGTTGAGTTGGACGCAGTTGACGTTTAGAAATATTCGAAAAGTATTCGAAAAAATGTTCGCATTTACGAATACTGACTGTTCGATTCGAAGACCGAGTCGAATAGGATACTATTCGATTCGTTATTCGAAACATTCAAATTTCCGCACACCCCTAGATATCACTAATACTAATCCTTGCGGCATAGAAACATGAAAAAAAAAACAAGGCACAAAGGAACAGACGCTAAATAAACGAGGTGCGTACTGCAATGCCAGGTTAAAAGCGGGCACCAACGTCTATGTGCCATGGCCAGTCGTTAACCTCTCTTACATATGAGTGTGACAGTGTGGCTTTAGATCAAACGTGGGTAAAATTATATTAGTTGATATAATGAGGCAGAAATATAGTTCGACAGGTAACACAATGCCTAGTAAAGATAACAGGTGGTCTACTTAGTTCAATGGGCGCCAAGGCAAGGGAGAGCTGCAGAGGGCTGCAGAGCATTAGATCGAGTGACGACCACAGGAAATCCCCTTCAAGGTGTGCGGATGAGTTGGGCTAACGCTTGACAATCGAAGAACACCGTCTAGCTTACGTCAGCTGTGGTTTCCCTAACGATGTGCGTTATTAGTGAGACAAATTGTAGTTCGTTTGAGCATGCGAGCCCGTGCAACTTTGGTGTCGCTTCAAGTTATCAGCTCACAAAACATGGCTTTTAGTTTTGACCTCGTTTGCCGATTGCTCAAAACCTTTATGCCTTTGTTGTACTGTATTCAAGGTGCGTCCTTCGGGTATTCTGCAAAATTTCTACGCAAAAGTCAAAGTGCTTTGTCACATCAAATACACACGCACACATGCGACGCCTCCTTCAGAGCATGGGGATGAGCGGGTGCGCCGTTTGCCAGCGGTACAGCTTCATATTGACCGAGAACACTGACAAGTGTACAACGCTGGGAGCAACGAGGAGGGTTCTATAAAACATCTTTATGAAAGCTCAAACATAGCGTTGAGAAGAAAGTTTCTGGAAACGAGAAAAAAAAGAAGTGCCCATATTGGGTTACAATTTTACCCAGCAGATTTATGTGATGCGACCATGAAATTACTGGTCAGCGTTGCGCTCAGTGTGCTTATATTAAAGGTGTGGACCACTGCCGTTATCTGCAGTTATCGGCGCGCTTATGACTACGACATAGGTGTCATGGAGGATTATAAGGTTTTCGCTATCTTTGCGATATCCCGTAGAAGTCCTTGTTTAAAGCTTCGGGCCACGCAGAAAGACTGAAGATGCATGTAATTTTCTGGAGTCACAGTGTCGGGCACCATTATATCTACCAAAACGACGTTGAGTCGCACGCACAGTTTTATCTCTTTGTTAGGTATCGCGATGAAAAGAATACAGGGATGTAATTTCACGCAAAAACTTTTTTTTTTTTAACCGGGCTTTGCGGAGCAGTTTTCACTCGTTCTGTTTGGACATGTATGCGCGTTTAAGTTGCACAAAG
The DNA here is from genome assembly GCF_038994185.2 of Dermacentor albipictus. Taxonomy (NCBI): domain Eukaryota; kingdom Metazoa; phylum Arthropoda; class Arachnida; order Ixodida; family Ixodidae; genus Dermacentor; species Dermacentor albipictus. The sequence continues at coordinate 113,287,872 of NC_091821.1, forward strand.
CAAGAAACGACGTCTGACCGCTGTTGGGCATGAAATATTTCTTTTCCAACATAAATTTCAATATCGGCTCGTGATATACTTGCCCAGAGTGATGCACCTGCCCAGAGTAAGCAATTCAACTGTATTTTAGGTTGCAGTACTGTGGTTGTTGCTACTGTTACTTTTATACTGTTACTGTTATACTGTACTGGCATACACCTGCTGTAGATTTCAAAAACAGTATTTTTGCAATGTATACCATTCTTGAAGCTTTGTGCAGTGACTGAGAATTAATGCGCTTTGAACCTAATAACAGAAGAGTAGCGGCTTTTCAAAACTGGAACAGTAAAACAGTCACTCGGCTCCACTTGGTTTATTTCCGCTCAAAAACAACTCTTTTTTTGTAAATTTCTGTTGCCGATGAACGTTTGAAGGCCATAAAGTAGGCAGAGAGGGAGGTACAAAAGCTAGAGAAAAAGTGGGGGGGTCGGCAAAACGAGCGTCCACTTTGCTACGCCTGCACGGAGGCTAAGGGAAAGGGGAATATATAGAGAGAGGGCGGGTGTGTACACTGCGCGTACGCAAGAAGATGGTTCGCAGTACTAATGAACGCTCGCTTACAGACTGGCGCAAAAAAAAAAAGAACAGTGGCGATTTAACATAAAGGGGACAGAAATCGTAAGCATTATGTCGCACCTGTTTACACTCCTGGATCCATGACTTGAATCGCGTTTACACTGCAAAAGTGTTGTTCGGGAGCTCGCTCGACTTGCGACCGCCCTCTTCGAGGAGCGAAGTGAATCTCACGGTGGTCTGGAGCAGACCACCGTCTGTCAGTTGGACTATATATATATATATCCTTGGCGGCTGTGTTTGTTGGCAACTTATGATATGACTAAAAAAAAGTAGGCCCTCAGTTTCCTTTCTTCTCGCTTATATATATATATATATATATATATATAAATTGATGGGAAATAAAGTGGATGAAAGAAACAACTGGCCGCAGGTGGGGCACGCGTGCGTGCGATGCTATTGCCAATTGCAACGCACGCGTGATGAGAAGACGTGGGCTCGTGCCCCACCTGCTGCCAGTGGTTTTTTCATCCACTATTTTTTCCAGTAATGTATCATTGTTTTAATTAAATTAAGGAGTACAAGCAATTTCCCCTATGCTGCCCTTGGTGCCTTTGTTGGCTTCTTATGACTCCATATATATATATATATATATATGTGGATGCTCTTTTAGGTTCTCCCATCCCCTCTCTGCCACGTGAGCAGCTTCACTCACATACACTTCTTTACACTTTGACCCACCTAATGCTCACACATTAAAAAAAAAAAACATACGCAAAAGAGCGCACTTAGCAGAGAATGATTTTCACTCGAGTTCAATAGCAGTGCATTGAGTTTCGTCGCACACTTTACCTTTTCATTTCTAGACACGAAGTTAATCTTAGATACATAATATTTGTCGAGCTCACCATTCCCTAGCGCTCATGATCGCAAACAGCGTACTCAGACCGTGGTCCACAAGCAGATTGCCAGAAAGGGTTTTTGCAACACTGAAGCACTTCAATACGAAACATGACTGGATAGAGCCTTATTCTTTATTTGAGACGAACGCGCTTTGAGAAGTGCGACGGGTCTGTGTACATGGTCAAAACGCGCCCATTACCTCTATCAGCAGGGACATTAAGTGAATTAACGGACCCTTATAACGACACGCGACAACGCTTTTTAAGGCGTAAATGATTCTACAAGCTGCAAGCAAACAGTTGTTTAGCGCTTAACAGGTTAGATGGCCTCACAGTTTCTCAATGTGCCCATCAATTCTTCCCCGATTATGTTTTTTTCTTTGCTTCCTATTTGTTGTGAAGCTGACAGGAAATGAAGTAGCCGAGGCACACAGTACCTGAACGGCTCGACAGTTGACAACTTGCAACGAAATAGAACTAAGAGAGGACAAATGTCACGGTAGGTAACTATAAAGGCAATCCTCCGCCAAATACGCAAAATGTTATGGTTTTAATTTCCGTGCATTAACCAAGCAGTGTCGTAGTTTCGCAGAACAAGCATTGTTGCAACATCTTTGACTCAATATTACGGTCCACGGCGCAAAGCCTTCGCTACGGCAACTTGACAACAATTTTTTTCATCAGTCTGTGGCGCAGGTCTATAGCATGGCTTAATGACTTCATGCGTTACGTTGCTGATGAGGCTTGACGGAGTACTGCCGCACATTCGACATTGTAAACGCGCTAGGTACGGTTTCGCAGAGCCCGTGTAACGGGCGCATACGCAACCACGGGAAACGCTATTGCTTTTGCCTTCTTTTCAGTACTTATGGGCGCCTGCCACGCTCGCCCGACCGAGAAAAATTGTGCTTACCGATTGGAGTTAACGCCCAAAAGCACAGACGGACTATGGGAGATTCTTTATTCGACGGCTGCTGATCATTTTGACTACCTGGGGTTCTTTGACGTAAACCCAAAGCTCGCGGTACAAGTGCTTTTCTGCTAACAGCACTTAGAGCAAATGGGCGGATCATGCTCCCATAGTTCGTCACGCTGTGGCTCACGCGGCGTGAAGCGAAAAAAAAAGGGACCTTATCTGATAGTGCGTATACATTTGCTATATATATTTTTTATTTGGGGCATAACTGGCGAAAACAATACTGTAATTGCAGCTGCCGTTTGGATTAGAGCTAACGGTATAACGTACCTAACGTTATACGCAAATGCTTTAAGATTCTGATAACAATCGTGTCATAACAAGCCATAACAAAATAGAGCTAGTCGCCTGTTTCCGGTTGAAGGCAAATTTAATAGAATCAAGGCGTAGTAAAACACCGTACATGCGATATAAAACTAAGCCTAATGACTTTCCACATAAAGGATTTGACAAACGCAGAGAGAAGAAAAGGTAGAAAAATGAAAATACATAATTGCGAGAGTATATTCCTGGAACGCACATGCAATCGCACTATAGTGGTTTGCGGGACAAGAGACTGATTGATATAGGCAAAGGAAAGACAGGGAGGTTTATCAGCGTATGTTTGGCTACTGTATTGGGGAAAGGGGAAAAGCGATGAGTAATGTCCATACCACAGCACAAAACAGTCACTAACAAGGCATACTGGTGGTTATGAGGCGTATACGCACGATGAAATGCAGTGGTTCTGGTATGGACTAACAGCAGAGTGAGGCATTTGAATGTTGCGTGAAGGAAAGAGCTAGCGACGGTGCGATAACTACTGACTCAAACAGACACTTTCGTTCGGAGTGCGCGCACACACACACACACACACACACACACACACACACACACACACACACACACACACACACACACACACACACACACACACACACACACACACACACACACACACACACACACACACACACGAAATTTGATTCTTTTTAACTTTGATAATACATTCATTTTAGGTTGCTAGCACATGTGTTAAATACGCGCACTATTCGCAGTGGCTTCTTAGGACTAATTTCTTTCTTTTTTAAAAATCAAACCTTCGCCACGACGTTTCAACAAGCAGCAACATTTCAGAACGATCTAAATTATATGTCGTTATAGCACACGCCTTTTGCAAGCACTGAAACAAAAAGTACAAAGGAAACATGGGGTTTATGCGAATGGTATATGCATACGCCGTATAATTAGGTTTGATGACCTCAAGAACCATGCGCGGCGTCAGGTGGTAAAAAGCATTTGCTCAGAAAATTCTAAATAACAGAACAAGAACCCGGCATTTCAATGGTTCGCGAATGCCTTAGCACTTGTGTTCTCGTACCGCTGAAAGTGAGCCCAATATTATGAGCGTTGCCGACTGAAGAAAACGAACAGCGAAACCGTTATTTCATCAGGATGATGGCAGCCCCACCTTCTGTGCACACTTGGTAGTTTCCAAACACATTCTATGGTCGGAAACCCACCCTGATTTTAGGGAAGTAATGTGCTTATATTGGAGGAAATGCGGAAGCTTCTACCCCATAATAATTCTTTTCTTTTTGCGGTCGACGTCGAAAATTCGAACACTGTTGAACAAGAACCATCGCTTTTAGAGCACATAATTTGCGTGCACAAATTTTCATAGCACGAAATTATTGCCCGTGCTGCTCCTACGTCTAACTCCTCGCATCGTCATTCGTATATGAGCTGCTGCGGTGCTCCAAATGAAACGAATCAACACCCTGATTTCGCAGTCCGTTTAATGCGTACCGTGCATTCCGTGGGGTTTGTTACGTGGGGGCACATTATTGAACATCTTCGGGAAACGCTCGAAAAAATGCATTACATTTTCCTTATGAGTAACGGACATCAATGAAACAGGAAGTTCACACAGCGACACCATTAGCACAACAGCCGAGCCGACACATCAGCACAACAGCTTCTCGCGCCCGTGGCTTGTTCACGATCGCCGCCATTCGCCGACTCTGGCGTACGCCACGAACGGACACCGCCATAACCCGCATGTACAGAGACCGGCCGGTGTATACCTTGCCGCACAATGGTGTTTCTCCACCTTGCCACTGGTAAGTACTTATGACATCAGAACGCAGGTGGGAGGTAAGGAACAGGCAACTTAGACAGCGCCAAAAAGATTTGCAAGAAAGTATGATAATTTAATAGTTTTGCTTCCCTTATTCTGCTTTTTGTTCTCGCTATGCGCAGCCGACGCCAGCCACGGCGTCTTTCCTGTCTCAAGCAAGAATGAGGTTGGAACATCCTTTCCTGACGTCGTCAGCGCTGTGGCCTGCGTCGTCAAATTCCGACGTCGCAGGACCTCTGCTTCAGGTCGGTTCGGCCATTCTTATATTCCCTCGGATCTATCTGCCGCAAAGCAGCCCCATGGGAGTAAAGTGCAACGAGAGCGACGAAACTAGCGATTGAATAATAAAGAAGACAAAGAAAAGAAAACGGGGGGGATTGATTCGGACAGGTGCCCGACGCAGTGGCGGATCAGAACCCCCCCCCTCTCCCCCCCTCGTGTTCGCGCGTTAAAGGCGAGCGCTTCGTGCGCGTCCGAGCAGTGTTTAGCGGTAGGGGGTGTTCGCCGCGGACTCAGATGGCGTGCGCCGCCGCACTGGCGTGCGGGCCGAGCCGGGCCGACCGGGCCGGCGGCAGCATTCGTCACACGTCCGAGCCACAGCCCCTGAACTTTGCCGGACCGGCGCCGGTCAGGTTTCCTGCGCTCATGGTCTCAGTGAGCGTGTGCAGCGGGACGGCCGTGGCGGTCCCGTTGAACGTGACCCGAGTGTCGGCGTACGGCTCCGAGCACGAGTAGCGCGTGGCCGCCATGTGCTGACGCAGCTGCGCGGTCTCCTTGTCGCTGAAGGCCAGGCAACAGAACACACGCTTGAAGCCCTCGCGGAACCTGCAGGAACGCAAAGGCTCGGTCAGGTCTGCCCCGCGGATGGCCATCTCTCTCTATCAGGCATCAGCCGTCCCTGTTCGAGTAGACGGGGCACTGTACCACTTTTCAGTCCACATACCCCGAGGAACACGTGTCATACGCGAAAGAACAAAACGATTTAGTCACCTCACAGGGGTGACGACCGCTTCTATTTACTTAGAAAGTTATCCTCCGATACATTTTTGTCGCTGGTACGTCCCTTAAGCGTTATACCAGGCAGATTTTCCCGCTAGGTCGCCTTGCCTTTCACCCGAAGCTGCCGAGTAAAGGTTTACGAGTGGTGACACGTCCTAGAATAGCCGGCATTTCTTCAATCAAATACTTCGTTGTACAAACAATCACGCCCACAAGCCGAAATGAAAGAAAACACACGGCTCTTTGTGATGCTGCCTGGTTTTTCAGGGACTGAATTATGCAGCGAGCTTTACGTTCGACGAAACATTTTGTTCTACAGCTGCTGCGAATCAACCTTGTAACAATCTAGCGCTATCACGGATACCTCTATTTTTAAGTACAGGTGTGAGGAAAGCATTGGACAATTGAAATGGCACTGCTGGACATGATTCTCGAGAACAGGCTAAAATGGTTGGGCTGAGAAAATAATGTCAGAAAAAAAAGAAAGAAAAGGAAACGGATACACAGAATGAAGAAAAATAGTGCAAACAAGTCGATTTTCTTTTTTATACTGTGTGTCGTCTTTTAGGCAAAAAGACGGCCACAGGCATGCAGACACGTCAATAAGCGGACGGGTGCATCTCCGCGTACGCACGACTCGGGGCTTCTCGGTAAGCGTTGAAACCTTCTTTCTTTTCCTTCATTTCTGTTCGCACACGTACTTAAGTGCTGTTCGATTTCGCCGAGAATATATCGTGTACCAAGGCGCGTTCATGGCCGCATGCGGACGTGAGATTCCGGAACCACGATGTAAGGACCATTGAGAATTGACACTATATCGAGCAACCTATGGCGATCAGCAAAACCCACCGATGGCGAATAAATAAAGGGATCTCTTCGGCAAGATAGATTTACGAAAAAGACCGTAGATACACACTACTGACATAACTTGCGCATACTTTCTTGTGACAAGGATAGAAGATATAACGCCTATACACATTCATAACATCTGTATGCATGCCGCGATGACGTTAAAAAAAAGCGAGATTTTTTTTCTTTGTAAGCCTACATACATAGACATTTGCTTATAAAGATCTCGCAAACGTATTCGGGGAACCTATTGAATAGATGCTAGCACTGTACACTCCGTAACACTAAAATTGTTCAAGAATTTATCCACAGCAACTTACGAGGCGCGCTGCCGAAAAGGGCTTTCTTTGATGATGCAAAATTTCCGCACAAAAGGGACAGAGAAAAGTGATGAGAAGGCTTTACAGTATCCACGCAAAGAATAGGAAAAAGCACGCTGCGACACTACTTGTAAAGTTAACGCACATACTTTCATCATGTAGGAATGGTCGTATTTGCGTCCATTCCTTTCGTCTACATTTGCGCTTATTCGTTCTTGCGTATTTCCGTTTGCCATGTAAATCAAGGGATCTCTTAAAACATTTACACGGGTCATGTAAATGGGTCATGTAAATGAAGGGATCTCTTATGCACGTAAAGCCCTCTGGGCTGGACTTCTCTGCGATAAGGTAGCCACGCCGCCTACAGGATTACTTGACTGAGCTATGTCGGATGCCATAGTCGGAAGTTCGAATCCTCGTATAGATTTTTTTTTAATCTGAGGATGGTGAGCTCGAATTTCTCCTCCTCCATTGAATTACATCTCCAGGCTTGGAGTGGCGCCGGACACCGCAAACTAGTAGGGCTTTACTAACTCAGGTACAACCAAATTAGGAAGGCCCACTAAGCTTCAACAAAGACACTCCCTCACCAGTACAGGCATTGGCCTTCCTGATAGTGCAGTATTCGGCCACTACCTCCCTCATGATTCCTACAATTAACCCATGGCCCTCAGTCTCCAGCAGCTGCGGAGCACCTGACCAAAGCGGTGGTCAGACCCGTAATGCAGCAGAGAGTGCTAAGAATCTCTGGACCCGGACAGGCCGCCAACGGAAACTGACCCTGTCAACCTTTAACACCCGAACTCTGTCGAGTGGGGCTAGCTTAGCAGGACTCTTTGAGGAACTATCAGACATTGTTTAGGACATCATCGGTCTTAGTGAGATTAGAGAGAGAGAGAGAGAGAGAAAGGCAAAGGAAAGACAGGGAGGTTAACCAGAGATTATCTCCGGTTGGCTACCCTGTACTGGGGGAGGGGAAAGGGGAAGCGATAGGTGAGAGGGAGAAGGATTTAAAAAAAAAAACGAAACTACACACACACGCACGTACACACAAACTGTGTCTGTGGGCACTGTCACGCAGCCCGCAAACGCGTTCCTACTGTGATGCAGTGCACCGTACAATCCTGAGTCACACAGTGAAGTCACAATCTGTCAGAAAGTCCAGTGTCTTTTAAATACCGCAGCAGCGCCTTCATGGCCGATCGCGCTGATGTTCGCGTAGGCCAGTGTCCAAGAATCTTGTTTTCTGACAGTGGGCGCTTGTCCAGTTTGTCTAGGGTGGCTGAGAGGACTGCTCTTTGCGGGTTGAAACGAGAGCACTCACAAAGAAGGTGCGCGATTGTTTCATTGCACCCGCAGAAGTCACAAAGTGGGTTGTCGGACATTCCGATAAGAAACGAGTACGCATTTGAAAATGCTACTCCAAGCCATAGACGAACCAGAAGGGTACAGTCGCGTCGTGGAAGCTCGGGCGGAATACGGAGTTGTAAAGTAGGGTCCAGGGTATGAAGTCGTGCACTTGTGAAATTGGATGAATTCCACTGAGCTAATGTCAGGTCGTTTGCCAGTACGGCAAGTTTTTTCGCTGCGTCGGCTCTCGAAAGTGGAATGGCAACGCACCTGACGCCGTCATGGGCAGATCGGGCAGCTGCGTCTGCTCGATCATTGCCGTGTATGCCACAGTGACTAGGCAACCACTGATATATGATATCATGTCCTTCGTCAACTATGCGATGGTGTACTTCTCTGATCTCTGCGACGAGCTGTTCATGTGATCCATGGCGCAGTGCTGAGAGTACACTCTGTAGGGCTGCCTTGGAATCACAGAAGACTGACCATGCATGCGGTGGTTCCTCCTGAATGAAATGGAGAGCCGCACGCAAGGCTACCAGTTCAGCAGCTGTCGTTGATGATACATGCGACGTTTTTAGCTGTATTTCGATGGATCTTGTTGGTATCACCACAGCAGCAGCTGAACTTGCAGATGTGACTGAGCCATCGATGTAAACGTGCACGCGGCCGCTGTGCACCTCATGTATAAGTTGTAATGTGGCCTGCTTCAGGGCAAACGACGGCATGTTAGCCTTTTTAGAGATTCCTGGGATGGTGAGGCGTACTTCAGGTCTGTGCAGGCACCATAAAGGTGTGGATGGTCTTGCTGCAGGCATGTAGTTAATTGGCAATGAGCTGCGATTGGCAACAATCATACGACTGATAGCTGCGTGTGGCCTTTCTGCGGGTAGAGCGGCAAGGTGGTGAGAAGGTAGTCGGGCAACGTGGCGAATATGCGCTCTGAGAGCGTCGGTTACCACGTACGTTGTTATTGGGTGATCGCGAGCTATGACAATCGTTGCCGCTGTAGACGCACACCTCGGAAGGCCGAGACACGTCCTTAGGGCTTGAGCTCGTAGTCCCTGGAGTACACGCAGGTTTGTTTTGCAGGTGTTTCCAAGCACAGGGAGGCTGTATCTTGCGAAGCCGAGGAACAAGGCGTTATAAAGCTGCAGCATTGATCGCACCGATGTGCCCCATGACTTTCCGCCGAGAAACTTGAGGAGATGTATTATTGTCAGCAACCTCTTCTTTAGGTACGAAACGTGCGGGCTCCATGATAGGTCGCGGTCGATAATTACCCCTAAAAAGCGGTGTTTACGTGCATTTGCAACTGCTTGTCCGTTGACACTTACAGAATAACGCTTCATTGCCTTCCGAGTGAAAGTAACTAGGCAGCATTTCTCTGAAGACAGCTCTAAGTTCTGTTTTCGCAAGTACAGTGATGTTAAGGTAGCTGCCTTTTGTAGCCGTGCTCGTACCTGCAGTCGTGTTACAGCAGACGCCCAAATGCAGATGTCGTCGGCATAGATTGATACTTGAACTGTGTTGGGCAAGCATCTGACTAGGCCAACGAGCACTAGGTTGAATAGCGTCGGGCTCAACACTCCGCCTTGCGGTACTCCACAGAACGTTTGGTGTTGAGTCGTGGCGCCTTCCTCGGTCATCACGAAGAAATGCCTGTCAGTCAAATAACTGCACAGCCACTGAAAAGTGCGGCCACCGATTCCTGCTTTAATCAGAGCCTCTATAATGGCATAATGTGCTACATTGTCATAGGCGCCTTTTATGTCAAGGAATAGTGCCGCAGTGAGTCGTTTCATCCGTTTTTGATGTTGAACATACGCGACCAAATCGATGACATTATCTATCGATGAGCGCCCACGCCGGAAGCCAGCCATAGCATCTGGGTACACGTTGTAACTTTCGAGGTACCATTCCAGGCGCGTCAAAATCATTCGTTCCATTATTTTCCCTATGCAGCTGGCCAGAGCGATGGGGCGGTACGATGACAAGTTTAACGGTGATTTACCAGGTTTGAGAAGTGGAACCAAGCGGCTGCATTTCCATTCACGTGGAACCAAACCGTTGCGCCAAGACTCGTTGTAAAGGTTTAGCAGCATGAGGCGTGCATTCTGCCCAAGATTGGCGAGCGCCGCATAGGTAACGCCGTCCGGCCCAGGTGACGAAGAGCGCCTGCAAGTCGCTAGTGCCGCTTCGAGCTCCTCCACCGAAAACATTACATCCATGCGGGAGTCCCGTGGCACAGGAGTGGCACATGGTGTAAGGGCGCGTTCAGGCTGCGAGCTGGCAAGTCTTGAGCAAAATTCTTCGGCAACGTCTATTTCGCTGCGACCTTGTTGCAAAGCGAGGGACTTAAAAGGAACACACTGTTGCGGTGATACACGAAGTCCACGCACAGTTCTCCATATCTGAGATAATCGCTGACGTGGATCCAACGACTCGCAGAAACGTTTCCATCTTTGAGATTGAAGTGCATCAATGCGGCGTTGAATCTTCTTTTGCATCCGCCTTGCCTCTCTGAGATCATGGATGGATTTGGTTCTCCTGTATCTTCTTTCAGCCCGCCGGCGAACTGCTCGTAGTCGCTGCAGTTCGGCTTCAAATTCTTCGTATTTCGGGAAAGGCTGAAAAGTACGCGTAGTATCTTGCATGGCTTTTTGAATTTCGATTTCCAGACTTGAATGGTTCCCTTGTTGACATACTTCCTCCATGTGCGACCGAAACGCCGACCAGTCAATTCTCCGGAGTGTCGTGGAGGGGCATTTAAATAGTCCCTTGATCTTCAGGTACGTCGGAATGTGGTCGCTTCCACGGGATTCGATGTCTGGAAACCATTGCACGTTTCCTTCAAGACGCCGAGAAACCAGGGTCAAGTCTAGGCAGCTGCTGTATGTAAGCCCGCGTAAATATGTTGGGCTACCATCATTGAGGCAGTGAAGGTCGTGCTGTGTGGCAAAGGATGCTAGTCTCCTTCCCCTGGAGTCCATCTTCAAGCTCCCCCAAAGCGGATGGTGAGCATTAAAATCTCCGGTGAGAATCGTAGGGTGGGGTGTCGCTGATAGCACGTCGTGCAGTCGTTTAGAGTCGAATCCGCGTGAAGGAGCAAGGTAAACAGCAACGAGTGTGAATGTAAACTTGTTCGTTTTCACAATTAAACAAACGTACTGGTTGTCGTCGTGCGGCGGGACTCGGTGCAACACGTATGTCAGATCACATCTAATATATACAATTACCTTGCTTGCAGCACCACAGGTAGAGGACATGAATGCCTCATAGCCAGAAATGCGTATAACATTCTGCACGTTCGGTTCGCAAATCACAAGTATGGGAAATCGGTTTTCGAAAACGTAGTGTCTGAAATCTGAAATTCTCGATTTGAGACCACGGGCATTCCACTGCAGTAAGGATGCTTGCTTGACTTCCTTGTGGAAGGGCAGCGAGGGGCGGGCCATGGTGCTATGCGATGCTTTCAAGTACTGGAGTCAGCGCGTCCAGTACTTGCAGTGCGCTACGAGCAGCCGGAGTGTCCATGTTTGTCAGTAGTAGACGCATGACATTCGTGAGGGATTTGAGCATAGCAATCACTTGTGAATCCTTGTCTCGCACTTGGTCAACTGAAGTGATATCGCTTCTGCAGCGATAAGGCGACACCACTCTCGGAAACGAAAGTCTACGACATCCTCTTTCGGTTCAAGGGAAAAGTCTCGTCCGGCAACGCCACCTCCTGTTCCATCTGTCTCCAGTAACAGCACGAATGTCAACGATAAAAGCGGCCCTGCTATTCCTGCTTCATCAAGTGAGGTGTGGCCAGCACTGCCGAAGACATGCCACGCGCCAGAGCCACAGCACATGACTCGCCACTTAACGTCAAATGTCACTTCAGTGAGATTAGAAGAACAGGTGAGGCTTATGCAGTGCTGACTAATGGCCATGTCCTCTGTTATCGAGGTCTCCCAGATAAGTAGCAGTACGGAGTAGGATTCCTAATCTATAAGGGCATAGCGGGCAACAGTAGCGAATTCTACAGCATTAATGAGAGGGTAGCAGTAGTCGTAATCAAACTTAATAAGAGGTATAGATTAAAGGTGGTACAAGCCTACGCTCCAACAACCAGTCGCGATGATGATGAACTAGATCCGTTTTACGAAAATGTTGAATTAGCGATGAGAAAAGTGCAAACTCAGTATGCTGTTGTAATGGGCGACTTCAATGTAAAAATGGGGGAAACGCAGGCGGGTGAACAAGCTATTGGCAACTACGGCGTGGATTCTAACCCTCAGGGATAGAGATGTTGCTGGAATTCGCGAAAAGGAATGAGCTGTGAAAGACGAACACCTTCATCAGGAAGCGTAGCAACAGAAAGTGTACCTGGAAAAGCTCTTATGGTGAAACAAGAAATGAAATTGGTTTCATACTTTCTGCTGATCCCAGCATAGTGCAGGAGGTAGAAGCGTTAGGTAGGGTAAAGTGCAGTGATCATAGGTTAGTGAGGGCTAGGATTCACCTCAATTTGAATAGAGAAAGAGCAAAATTGGCCAAGAAGAAACAGGTCAACCTAGAGGCAGTAAGGATAAAGGCAGGTAAATTCAGGCTGGCACTTGTAAACAAATATGCAGCCTTAGAACAGAGAGATGAAGATGACATAGTGGAAATGAATGAAACCGTGACTAGGGTGGCTTCAGAGGCAGCAATTGAAGTGGGAGGCAAGGCACCAAGGCAACCAGTAGGCAAGCTCTTCCGAGTAACAAAGGACTTAATAAAGAAACGACAAAGAACGAAAGCGTCCAACTCAATAGATAAGATAAAATTCGAGGAACTGTCAAAACTGATCAACAAGCCGAAAATAAGTGATATTCGAAATTATAACTCGAAAAAGACTGAAGAAGCAGTAAGAAATAGACGCAGCCTGAAATCAGTGAGAAGGAAACTTAATTGGCATAGGAGAAACCAAGATGTATGCACTGAAAGACAATCAGGGTAATATCATCAGCAATCTCGTAGGTGTAGTAGAAGCAGCGGAAGAATTCTGTACTGACCTGTACAGTATACCCAGAGGAGTCAGGATACCTCAATTCGAAGCAGTAATGAACAGGCTGCAGAGACTCCTTCTATAACTAGGGATGAGTTCAGAAGGGCCTTGCAAGACATTAAACGGGGAAAAAGCTGCAGGAGAAGATGGAATAACAGTCGATTTAATCAAAGATGGAGGAGACATAATGTTTGAAAAACTGGCGGCTCTCTATAGTAAGTGTCTATCGACTTCAAGGGTCCCAGAAAACTGGAAGAATGCAAACATTTTACTAATCCACAAAAAGGGAGACGTCAAAGAATTGAAAATTATAGGCCCATTAGTTTACTCCCAGTATTATATAAAATATTCACCAAGATAGTTTGCAATAGAATAACGTCAACAGTGGACTTGAGTCAACCAAAGGAACATGCTGGCTTCAGGAAGGGATACCCTACAATGGATCACATCCATGTCATTAATCAGGTAATCGAGAAATCCGCAGAGTACAATAAGCCTGTCTGTATCATAGAGTTTCCTACAAAAATTACTAGAGGGCACTCTGGCACTGCAGTCGTTGCACCACCATGGGAATTATGGGAAATACATGGATTTGCCTGATCTTCGTGCTTGTGAATTCATACGTTGTTGTGGCTTTGTATATTACGCCATATCAATCTTATTGTCGTAAATTTTAGAGCAATCTATACTCTTCGAAGTGCAGAAGACGCCGGGAACACGCACGATTGCTATTAATTGCAACGATTGAACTTGCCCCGGTGGCCAATTCGAAACGCGGCAAGCGTCTCACGACACTGGCATGCCCGCGATAGGGGCGTTTCATTCGTGTCGATACATGCCTCCGTGGCTTAATGATTTCAATATCAGGCTTGTGTGCTAGAGTTCCTGTGTTAGAATCCTGTCGTCGAACAATTTTAATGATGTTCATTTAATCATTTCTTACGCAATACACTGTTGAAAACGATGAGTTTACAAAGTCAGAAAGCCGTTTGAAGCCGAAAGGACGAAGTTTAGGCAAATCCGTGTACTTCCCATAATTCCCATGCTGGTACAACCACTCCCATTGCAGCTCCCATAGAAACTAGCGCCAGAGTTCCCTCTAGTAATTTTTGTAGGAAACTCTTTAGGAAAAAGCATTTGATTGAATAGAGATACCAGCAGCCATAGAGGGATTACGTAATCAAGGAGTACAGGCCGCTTACGTAAATAGCGTGGAAAATATCTGCAGAGATTCCAGAGCTACCTTAATCCTATCCAATTTTTTTAATTGAATAGAATTTATTGATAGGAAAGACAGAGAGGTCAACCCGAGCTAGTGCGCTCTAGTCAGCTACTCTGCACCGGGGAAGAGGGAAGGGGAGTGAAAGTCCTACACACAAAAAAAGTAGGAAGATACCTATAAAGAAAGGGGTCAGACAAGGAGACACAATCTCTTCAACGCTATTCACTCCGTGCTTGGAAGAAACTGGGAAGGCTTAGGCGTAATGATCGACGGTGAATTAATAAGGAACCTTTGGTTGGCAGATGACATTGTCCTCTTCAGCAACACTGGAGACGACTCACAACAAATGATTGAGGACCTTAACAGAGAGAGTGTTAAGAGTGGGGTTGAAGGATAATAGTCAGCCTCTAGAGTCTGTGAAGGAGTACGTTTACCTAGGCCAATTACTCACAGGGAACCTTGATCATGCGAAGGAAATTCACAGAAGAATAAAAATGGGTTGGAGCACATACGGCAGACATTGTCAGCTCCTGACTAGAAGCTTACCATTATCATTGAAAAGGAAGGCGTACAATTAGTGCATTTTACCGGTGTTGACATATGGGGCAGAGTCCTGGAGACTGAGAAAGAAGCTTGAGAACAAGTAAAGGACCGCGCAAAGAGCGATGAAGAATGCTAGGCATAACGTTAAGAGACAGAAAGACAGCGGTTAGGATCAGAGAGCAAACGGCTATAGCCGATATTCTGATTGACATTAAGAGGTAAAAATGGAGCTAGGCAGGTCATGTAATGCGCAGGTTAGATAACCGACGGACCATTAGGGTTACAGAATGGGCGCCAAGAAAGCGCAGTTGAGGACGGCAGAAGACTAAGTGGGGCGATTAAATTACGAAATTCGCGGGCGCTAGTTGGAACCAGTTGGCGCAGGACAGGAGTAATTGGAGATTGGAGGGAGGGGTTTTCGTCCTGCAGTGTACATAAAATAGGCTGTTGCTGCTGCTGCTGCTCATGATGATGATGATGATGTCATCTTTTAGTGCTATGTTTAGAAACATCATCCAATCTTGTTGGGCTTGATGAATATGTTGGGAATATTTTCTTTCCCGCTGTGAAACGTTTGTAAATGGAAAGCAGTCGCACAAGGAAACACACAACATGGTTGTAACATACAAAAGTACGGCAAAAGATAACTTCGGAATGTGTTGCGTAAAGCAGGAAGTGAGCCTGCTATAGCCGTTTATCATACTGAGTGCACAAACAATATAGACTAATGAACTAACAAGGCACAACTATTTCCAATAGATGTATAAAAACAGGTGTGGATGTGTGCATGGAAGCATGCAAGGTGCTTGAGCTAACATAAGCATTTATTGCTGGACAAATATATTTAAAAAGAAAGCCCACTGCAGCTGTTGCAATTACGTATTTAAATATGGAGAGAGGGAAATAATTTGCAAGACAGGTCACAATGATAAATTAGATAATTAGGGCTTTCAGTTAATAAACCTTTAAGCATCCTCTTTTTAGGCATATGCTTATGTTGTAGATATTCATCAAGTGATTCACTGTTCTAGATGCCCCAAAGCAACGCAATTAAATATGCGAGACACTAAAGGAGGAGAGGATGCTGCAGATTTATTTTGGAGCTCGGCAGGCGAGCATTCTTTTTTTGCATTTCGCCCTAATGGGACTACCGTAACCAGCAATCGAACCCACCTCCTTGTGCCATGCAACAGAACAGCGTGGTCACAGTGAGCCACCGCGGCGGACGTATGTTACAGAGTGACACACCTGACCAAGGCTATTGTGCCTTGTAAAAATTTCCAGCTGGAATGCGCGTCACGATTCCCGTTTAGTAAGCTAGCTGGCAGTGAACTTCATTTCAGGGAACAGCGAATGCCTTGACGACGGCATGATATTATTTAGCCAGCTTCATGGAAATGCCGACGCGCTTCATGGTATTCAATAAGTGTTCGATTTCTGGGCATCACAATGGACCGTAGGCTAGAATGTCGTCAGGCTGTTAAGAATATTGCTACGCCATCATCACAGAGGATCAATTTCCTTCTGCCCGTAGCTGGTATATACGCTGGGGCAACCACCCGACGTCTATGCTATAGTTACATTCAGTGTTAGTTACCAGTAGGATACTTTACCAGATTCCTCTACTGTCGCAATCGGTCAGCCAGTACGAGCACCTAGAAGCAATGCACAGGAAAGGCATTCGACCATATCTAGGAGTTCCTCAGCAAGCTTCGAAAAAAAGGGTGTACGAAGCTGAGCCGTGCCCACTCTAGATTCAGGCGTCTCAGGCTCTCTTGAGTCAATTGCTATGATAAATGAATCTCTCCCCCCCCCCCCCCCCCCGCAAAGCCTTTTTCGAACGTATAGGTGCCAGGAAACATTCACATTGCGCTGCTTGCGAGAGAAAGGCAAAAGATAGACCCACCCTGGGCATTTGAAGATATTACCTGTAGCTTACGCGTACCGAGACTGCATTGAAAGACCACTGTTTCATCTGTAGAAGCCAAGTTCATCGTTCTGGGGCACTTGACGACTATAGTTACCAGAATAACATCCAGGCGTACACAAATGGTTCCCTCAAAGCGGACGCAGAGCGCTGCGCTTTGTCTACCATCTTTGAGAGGTACACAGTCTGGCCGGTTGGACCACGTGACCTCATCAACAGTTGTCGATGGTGTGGCTGCTAAAGCTAAAGATTCTGCCTGCACGAGATATCCTACTCCTCACGGACTCGAAGGCGGTGTTGCAACAACCCTATTTTGGTTTGCCATTAAAGGGCCCCTCCAAGCCCCATAGAAAATTTTGGTTATACGCTGGAAATTGTTACGTGTCCTCTAGGGAGCGTTCTTCCACGAATATTTTTGAAATCGGCTCATTAATAGCCGAGATAGAAATATTTCAGTGCCACGAACCCATGATTTCAGAAGGCGAGCTCCACTGCCAAGCTAGACGCTCTCTCCGCTTCGCCCCTCTAGCCTCCGCAAGCGAAATTCTTTCCCGCGTTCTCGCATGACGCATACGTCGCAGGCCTCGTATTCATTTTTTTTGCTCCTCGTTTTTTCGTGCCGCGGCGCACTTACGTTGTTCCCAACTGCCTGCTTTGTCTGACTTTCCCGTATTGTGTTTTTCGACTTGACACCCCAGAGGAACGGTTCCGTGGTGCAGTAATGCGTTTGTGTATGCCGCTTTCGCAAATTATGTTGCTCGTTAGTAGTTTTATGCTTTTGTAAAAAAAATACGGCAATGTACTCTCGTATATGAATTTATATATATATATATATATATATATATATATATATGAATTTATGAATTGAAATACGGCGCATGCACTCTTTGGCGTATATAACAGACCCCGGTTCTTCCTTAAGCTCTTAGGCTAACGTTTGACCCCTGTATCTCTTTGGAAGGTTTGGCTAGAAAGTAAGGTTGCACTGAACTGTCTCGAATGTACCTGCTGTTCATCCAGCAGTAGATGATGGGGTTGTACATGGAGTTGGACATGGCGAGCCAGTAGATGGCCAGGTAGACATGCTGGATGTAGTCAGACTGAGTGATCTCCGGGTGGTGGTGCGTGGCCAGGAAGTACACGTGGTACGGCAGCCAGCAGACGGCGAAAATTACCACCACCACGATCATCATCTTCACAATCTGCAAGAGGTGAGCGAGGGAAAAAGAAGTGGGCATTTGAAAAGAAGAAAGTGCACAGCGGAAGCTCACAGAAAGCGGGAAGAGAACGTCACAAGTAATTGGTGTGCCGCACAAGCGAAATCTGCCGATGCCTAAGACCTGCAGGCACTGGTTGCAGGCAAGCATTGGTCGGAACAGGAGAAATGATTTGTGTCTCAGAATCGGCGCATTCAGAAAAGCGCATCGAGAACGGCCGCACAGCGAGATACTATACTGCGACGGTATAAACGCGTGGTTTCCAGTGAATACACGCCTGCTTATTACGTACTTATATCTTTAAGAGCAAGCTTTCTCGTTAAACAAGCGTGAGCAATAACAAGAAGGAAAGAAGGAAAAGAAGAAGCAGAATAAACTCACTGAATTAATTTTGAAGCAAGCGATATTCGTGACGAGCGAAATTGAACCTTGCATGGGAATATGTGCCAATTTGCGTTAGCGCTGAAAAGTTAGTTTTGTTAAGTACTTTTATGTTGCGGATGAAGTCGCTGAGCCGTTATGGCCCCTTGAAAGCGAATCCTGGCATCCCTCTTCGTATTCCATCCGCTTCTCCTTCAACGGGGCACAATAAAACTGTCGTTCAAGCGTATACTGCTTTCTGCATGCTGTCCGGGTGAGTATAACATTGAAGATGCATAGCGGCGACATATAATGCACGCTAAACCACCTAAAGATAACGGGACAAGTGTGAGTTTCGAACACGTCCGATAGGTTTGTGCGCACAGCTTGATCATGTTTACGTAAGAAGGTTGTCTATTTTCCGTGCAACGGTGACAGAAATTTGTCGCCGCGAGTTCATTTTCGCTGAGCCGCGCCCAAACCTTTCCCCTTGCCACATTTTTTTTTCCTTGGTGAGATTGCGTCCCTGAGGCGCACACTGAACAACACAATCGCGCATGTCACGCGGGAAAACGTTCTCCGAATGTAAAGCAGCCGGGAAAACGCTGTTCAGATTCATTGTTTCCGCTTTGCTTGAGATGTCCTCAAGACTCAGTGGTCGCCGACTGAGTTCAAAAGAACAAAGCGCGTGCGAAAAAAAAAAATGAGGAGGCGCGGATGAATGGAGGCAACTCGAAATGTGCCGTGCACAGTATGAATACAACAAAATGAAAAATAAGTCGATAAAATAACACCAAGAAAAAAGAAGTCAGCCGGTGTCGCGCACTTACGGACAGCTTGTCAGGTTGTCAGTGACGGAAAGTGTACACGGTGAAAAAAACAAAAAAAGAGGCGAGCCACAACACGGCGCGGGTGCACTCATCACTATGCGCATACGTTCTCTGCTTCGAAGACGGGCGCGCGAGCGAGAGAGAGAGCTGGAGCACGGGTGTACGGGGCGCCACTTGCAGTATAGGCTTTGTCCGCTGACACGTGCCTGGGGTGCGCGCCGCCGTCCCAACACCTGTGGACGCCGTAGCGATGAGGGAAACAAGGCACGGCAAGTGCGCTTCCAAAGTTTGAAGTGAGCCTGTAATGGCCCGCGCGGAATCGGCTTGCGCGCCGCGCCGCGTCTCCCGCCCTCGGGGAGGCAGCGTACCGACGCCGTGTCCCCGAGGGAGCGCCAAGTCCGTGGCGAAATTTTCGCTCTTGACTGGCGAAGTCTAGCGGGCCTGACGCGTTCGAGTGCTTCCGCTGTCGGAAGCTTCAGAACTTAAATTTTACCAAGGCAGCTGGGCGCGGAAAATAATGCCGCGTCTGAACATCGCTCGTCTTTCAGAATTACGGCATCAGCCTGGCAGTCCCCTTTATGATCCGTACGGAAACGGGGGAATCATTCAATGTCCTTCAACACGCATGAAGCTGAGAAGGGTTTCGGCTGACATGCGTCGAGCTGTAGGATTAAGTAGCTATTCCCTAAGCTACAATATCATTCAGCATTTCGTTGAGGTGGCCTTCAAGGCTGAAATAAGGTTTTATGGGAGACGAATACCGAATTTTAGTGACAATAAATAAGTAGCCAGCATACGTAATTTCAATTCAGCCATTCATATCTCAATTGCAGCTATGGCTACATATCTCTTCTGTTTGAAGCCTCTCCGTTGAAATTTGGTTGTGAATGCTTCACGGCAATGCTTTGAAGTTTCTCGCGGTTGTACGTAATGCACTCGATGCTGTTGAAAACAATTTTTTGATTCAAACAAATTGGAGAGTTTAACAGGTTGAGTTAAAGCAATGCCAAAGGAGGAGGACGAAAGAAAGAGAGAAGGCACGTATGTGATCAGGAAATGTGTCTGGTTGGCTACCCTACACAAAGCAACGCTATAGGTGAGTTATACCAGAATATAGTACGTAATATAGCAATGCATTTCGCGAAATAAGCGATAGCCTTTAGTACTATGACTGTCTTAAAAGGTTACGTGTTTGGCCCAGTTGGCGAGAGACACACACTCATTGGCTTCTCTCCGGTCTTCAACGTGATGGTGCAAGCTTGAACGTCGCTGAAGTGAACAAGCGAGAGAGTGGGTTTGGCCTAATACTTGGATGACCTGCCACACTGGTCCAGCTCTCCGAAAAAGCAAAAATGTTTCCATGGCGCTGACTACGCGCAGGCGGTGAGCTATAGACTGCGTGATATATATACTTAGCTGGTGGATATTAGAGCAAATAACCTCGTAGAACTGGCGTGTGAAGAAAACGAGCAAAAAGACACCGTAAGTACTAAGTTTGAAGACCCGAACACTAGGTTAATAATGTTTGTTCTCTGACTGCTTGACCATCCCGTTGTTATCGTTTAATTGCAAAGTTTCGTCCGATCAATTTGTTTACATTTCAGGTGACACACCTACAAGCGCTGCTTATTCACGCGTCGTACAAGGCGTAAAATAAGTTGTTTGAATATGGAACTGGATTATGAAGCAGTCGGATTTGACTAATGTTATGACACCGATTCTGCATTTCGTTTTCGTTTCGCCTCCCGGACTAAGCGCTTTCCGTCGGTGATACCGTCGCGCTGTGCGGCGCTTGACAGCAATCAAAGACGTCCACGTGACGGCAACGCCATGATAAATGAGTGGAGAAAGTGTTTAGCGTGGCCAAAGATGAGCCAGAGAAATTTTGTTGCGTATTTTCTCTAGAATTTCTAAAGCAATAGTCTGCACGTGCATGCATCCGGAGCAGTTTCGTGCGCATGACGTGACAGCTGAGCCGTGCAGACATTGGCTTTGCGATGCTGCTGCGGCCGCCTGCATTTGACGGGTGAGCGGCACAAGTCGCGCTTTTCTTTCTTTTTCTTCTCTTCCTTCTTTCATGACTGCAATATAATACACTGTCGACTTATCTTAAGTTCTTCAGTTTTGCAAAGTGAATGCCAAATCGAAAAAAAGTAGGTTATATTTTTTAACTATCGCGCGTTAGTCAATTCTGTGCCGAGAACCGCCATCAGCGTTGCGTACGCGGTATCCCAAGAAAGAGGGACACACGGGGAGAAAAGTAGCGAATAATAGCCACCATCAATCCGACGACCGCGTATTTGAGTATCTAGGCAAACGAGGCGAGCGGAGGCGTTTACTGCGCGCGTGGCTGCAGCGCTGTTGCAAGACGCGCAAGTCGCTGCGGCCACCGCGCGCGCCAAGTGGTGGATGCGTCGGAGGCTGGCGTGGCCGGCGCAGGTGGCGCCCATTGCTTGCGCGGTTGTGCCACGAGGAGCAGCCCTGGGCGCTGCGGGACGCGGGTTCGGCACCGAGTTGAGATGCAGGCCGCCGCCTCGGCCGCAGCCGAACCCAGAGGCGAACGGGGTCACGTCCCCCGGGGCCGCCGCCACCAGCATTCCGCGGCGCCGAAGAGCAACGCCACCGGCGCTAAATGGCTCGGCGGTAATAGGGCGGCTCGCCGCCACGCGTGCCTTGCTGCTCGCACGCTTTTACGCCAGTCTGCATTTCTAGCCGCATTCTTTCTTCTTCCGCCCCGCTCTGCATTACACCTCTCGCCGGCCGCACTTTCCGGCGCCGAGCCCGACAGCGGGTACTTCTCCGGTTTCGGAAATCAGGAGTCGTAGCAGACTCCCCCAGCACCGACCGACTCCGCGCTCGCCTTCTGTTTCTCTTTTGTTCTCCCCAAACTTTCGGTGCAAAGACCCGTTGCTTGATATAGGGTGAGGCACAAATTCTATTCCGGGTGCACGCGAGAGTGAAAAACAGAGCGCCGCTCGATGTGTCCCATTCAGAGGGGAGTTCTTTCGATCGCGAGCCGGCACTCCGCATACGCTTGACGCTGTTTGCACAGCCCTGATTTCTGCGAGAGCAACTGACTGTGGAAATCAAGATTGGCTACGCAAGCAGGAAACCGAAATGCGAGGAAGAGAAAAAAAAAAGAGGAAAGAGGAAACTAAGAGTACGGTCTACAAGCGTACAGGCCCGGTCCAACGTATATATGTGAACATAAGTGTCCATAAGGGGATTACGGACGTGAACACCTTTACGTAAACAATACGCTCAACTCTCAAAGATGGCTTTTGTAGTATAATTGAGATTTAGATTAAGCTACACACAAACATATATATATATATATATATATATATATATATATATATATGAATAAGAAGAAAGGAAAACAAACGGGCCCGCTTATTATTACTCAAATCATGAGAAGCCAACAAACAATGACACGAAGGACAACATAGGGGAAATTATTTGCTGTTCTTAATTGAAATAAAGAAACGATAAATCAATGGAGATGAGCATGGATGAACAAACAACTGGCCGCAGGTGGGGAACGATCCCCCGTCCTCGCATTACGAGTGCGATGCTCTTGCCAATTGAGCTACCGCGGCGCAATTTTACCATCCACTTTCTGGGGTAATTATGTTTAATTCGTAGATTGAAATATGTGGCGTAAAATAATTAATTTAAAAAATAATTATCATAATTACTTCAACTATTCAAATGAACATCTTGATTTCTCGTAGAAGTAATGGCCGCCTAATCGAGTAATTTAGATCAAGGGTTAGAATTGTGCTATTTGCCATAGACAATCTTTAAAATAAATGGTGCAGCTCAAAAAAAAGGAGCACACACTCTCTCTCTCTCTCTCTCTCTCTCTCTATATATATATATATATATATATATATATATATATATATATATATATATATATATATATATATATATATATTATACTACAGCTGCCGTGGTTGCTTAGTGGGTGTTGTGCTGCTAATCACGAGGCCGCGGGATCAAATCCCGGCCACAGCGGCTATACACCCGTGTACTTATGTAGATTTAGGTGAACGTTAAAGAAACCCACGTGATCAAAATTAATCCGAAGTCTCCCATCACGGCGTGCCACATAATGAGATCGTGGTTTTGGCACGCAAAACCCCACAATTTACCGTGTGCGTGCGTGCGTGCGTGAGTGTGCGTGCGCGCGCGGGCTACATCTTAGCAAGTATAAATTTGGACATATTTGCGAGTATACCCATGAATTAGAATGAGTTGTTTGACGGCCTTCTCTCTTCTACCATATGATCACACAAATATGTTATGGTAATCATCATTCCAACGCGCACCGGGTGAGAATGTGTAATAGCGCTTTCCATTCAGAGAGGGGATAGCAAAGCTCAGTCGCAGCGAGACTAGGTTTCGGAGGTGCACAGACAGCTGCGTTGGGAGGTTTTGTATTTCTATTTAGCATGCCCAGCTTCGTGATGCGCCAACCCAACAGATCTCTTTTTTTTTCTTTGTTTGACAAAAGGGTTGGCAGTGCATGGGTATTTCTCATGCGCGTATGAAAGGCACCTTAGCTAAAGGGGTAGTCGCCGGCAACGGCCACTGCCATTGCTGCCGTCCTTCTTCATTGACGGGAAGTTCCAACCGTCTTCGTTTTCGAGAGAATGACTGTGAATCACTCGGGTCTCGCACAATAATTGTACCCGAGCAGAGTGAGGCATTGCTTAACTTAAAGGCGGCCTTCGAGCCACTAAACAAGACCTCTTCCGTAAGTAATTTATCGACTGACTATTTAAACAGGGAAATAAAAAAAACAAATTGCAAAGTTAAGAACGTTAACCCGAGAGCCTTACGAGGGGAAAAAAACAGAATATAGAAATGAAAACATAGAGAAAGAAGGGCTGCTTAAATTAAGTTTTCAGCCCAACATCAAGTGCGACCAGTTTGTCACCCTGAGTCCGAGCACGTATCTAAAAACTTTTCAGTGCTTTCTGTTAACGCGGAAAACGTTATTCCTTTTCAGATTTATTTTTCTTGTTGCCAAGAGACTTGTGGTGGAAAATAAGGTGTAACCTAGTTTGTAACTCCCCATACCACGTTATCAAAAAAGAAGAAAACGTAGTTAATAGTAATAGCAAAATAAAAATCTAACAGGAAACTGCGTCATTTTAATATCATTTACTATTACGAGTTGCCTGCGCCTATGGTCTGGCGAAACAATAAACCTTAAGCAAAGAGAAAGCGTAAATTAGGGTCTGTATTCACAAAACCTCTTTTTCATAAGAACGTAAGAAATATCGTCTCACAAGGGCATGCTGCTGCTGAAACCTTTATAACAGGGGATTGGTTGAACACAGTCGCTCGTGGCGAGAAAAGTCTTGTACCGTGCGCGCTGTTTTCAAGAACCCCTCGCAAGATGTCGCCACCAGTGCTGCTTCTCCCACGCGGCTCCCGCTCCCCTACTGACGCCCCGAGTAGCAACCACAGGGTCGCCAGTAGGAATCTGACGAGCAGAGGAATTGCGAGCGCGCACGGCAATCTTTAACACTGCGGAAAAACTACGCAACTCTCCGTCGCACCGTTAAATGCATACGGCCAAAGTAACCAGAGCAAGGTAGACGATACAACTTCTGATCAGACACGCGCATCTAAAACAGTCGCGAGGAACATCGCATGACCGAAGTTAGTCCTTATGAAAGAAAATAGCGCGGAATCTCCCATTCTAGCTTTTTAGGCGTAAAACCGCATCCGTTACTTTTACTACAAATTACCGGGAAGTTTGCAACACTAAATCGTGCTTTTACTTTCGGCTATTGGAAGGGATATTTCGGTCCACGATACGAACGGTGCAGGCTGAAATGTCTGCGCGAGAGCACGCCGGTAGTCGTGTCCTGTCGGCCACCAGCCGTAAAAGAAGGCATTCGGAGAAAGTACCTCTCTTGTTTCGCGGTGTTGTGCCATTACCACAAGCCCGGATTCCGAATCTGCAAGATGCAGAATCTATCCTGCGAGCGCCCTAATTCTCCCTTCACAAGTCAAGGTGCTGAGCCGTCAGGCAGCGGTGTCCTGCGGGAGAAGCATCGGCAGGCGACGTGTTTAGATGTGTCAGCGTGTGCCAGACAGCCCGGCGCCGCACCTCCTTTTGCATGGAGGTCTCCGCGCGCGCGAACTTTGAACCGGGTGGCCAGCGCGGTCGCTGGTTGGACCCCTCGGACGACCGTCGTGTGCTGACTTTGTATTGGGCCGTTTGAGTGACAATGGTTCCTCGAGGATTATAAAAGCAGCGACGCGCTGCCTGAAAAACAGGATCCGCCGACCCACCGGGAGACAGTGTCGCTCCCGACTGGGGTGAGATGTGTCACGCGTTTTCGCCGGACGTCGCCGTGCGAGAACAGTCGCGTTTGTTGTGAGCACTCGGCCCCAGTGCCGACCCGTTCATGTCCTGTATGATAACCTGTATATAATGTATAAAGTCCCTTTTGTTATTCTCATCGACGCCAGGCTCGGAGTCTTCGCTACCAACGCTCTGTCACGAAACGGGTGACGAGCGCTACGGGACCACAAAGTCGTAATAGTGGTGCAGCGGTGCAAAGTTCGTAACAGCGGATATATACCGCGGCTCTGGAAAGGACAGAGAGAAAGGAGGACGAAATTAAATTCCGCTTTGTTCTGGAGCGAATATAAAGAACCGGCATTTCTGGACACATACAGTCCCAGCCCCAGAACAAGACACGGAAAAGCGGCCGAGGTTCCTGAATTGTTCATCAGGAAGTCAGCAGAGAACTCTGAACTCTCGAGAGGGGGGCCACCGAGCCTTAAGGACCGACTCTCGCGGGCCGCGGCCACCTTCCCCCTCCCGCTCGCAGGGAGCGGTTTTGGAAGATGAGACTAGCGGAGCCCAATGAGAATCATCAGGCAGAGACACCGCGCGCGGAGATGGCATGCCAAGCCGCTCCGTGAGCGCCGGCCGCAGCGCGCTCTTCCTTATCGCCGAGACGGCGGTTCCCCTTCGGGACTCGGCGAGGCGAGCGTCCCCACAGCGCGCGGGGGCGCGATCACGCGAGCGTCGCCGGGGGCGGACTGGCGCGGCAACCGTTTTACGGGCTCCTCGCTGATTGTGCCGAAACAACGCCCTGTCGCCGGGCAAGCGGGCCTACCATGGTCCCTCCCCGCGAACAAGAGCGGGGACAAACGAAAAGGAGGTGTACAGGGGGAAAGATCCGGGGAGCCGGCGGGGCATTTTTGTCCCCGGAGGCATAAGTATGTTTCGGTGTGGAAATTGCGCCTTCTCAGCCTTCCGACGGTGTGCGAGAAACGAAAGGGAGAGAAACGACTAAGGGCACAGGGTGAACAGATCGAATGAGACAAACATCGAAACAACAGCAGGAACAACAACAAAAAGAAGTGGAGAGCAAGAGAAGGGTGCAGAACACAATAAAGGAGTGGAATGGGAAGCTACTGCGCTGAGAATCTGTAAGCGAACTCCACGTGGATTGGAATGCCGCAGCTATGGGGGCGGGGGGGGGGGGGGGCGCACAGATTGCGCTCGAAACGGGATTAAAGTGTGGCCCGCCCTTGCGAGACGAAACAGCGTTGCAGGCTGCTCGGCGCACGGATGCTCCGCGCACTCTCCGATATAGGCATGTGGAGAAACTCGCCTTTGGGTGTTGAGAACGTGGCTGTCCATCTCTGGAACAAAACAGAGCTACGAATTTTTGCTACGAGGCTTTCGCAAGACCAACGAACAAAATGATCGATGGGTGGGCTAGTTGTCAATTGATTATAATAAAACTACGAGTGCTAAAGGCACACAAGACGCAGAAAAAGAAACACGCACCCGACGCGCGTATGGTGTGTGCCTCTTTCTCGACGTACTGTGTGGTTTTAGCGCTCGAAGTTTTTATATTAATCCAACTAACAAGTAGTCCTCCATAAAGAAAGCAACAAAATCCCAATAAAGAAAGGCGTCAGGCAGGGAGATACGATCTCTCCAGTGCTATTCACAATGTGTTTACAGGAGTTATTCAAAGACCTGGATTGGGGAGAATTGGGGATAAGAGTTAATGGAGAATACCTTAGTAACTTGCAATTCGCTGATGATATTGCCTTGCTTAGTAACTCAGGGGACCGACTGCAATGCATGCTCACTGACCTGGAGAGGCAAAGCAGAAGGGTGGGTCTAAAAAATAATCTGCAGAAAACTAATTTAATGTTTAACAGTCTCGGAAGAGAACAGCAGTTTACGATAGGTAGTGAAGCACTGGAAGTGGTAAGGGAATACATCTACTTAGGACAGGTAGTGACTGCGGATCCGGATCATGAGACTGAAATAATAAGAAGAATAAGAATGGGCTGGGGTGCGTTTGGCCGGCATTCTCAGATCATGAACAGCAGGTTGCCATTATCCCTCAAGGGAAAAGTTTATAACAGCTGTGTCTTACCAGTACTCACGTACGGGGCAGAAACCTGGAGGCTTACGAAAAGGGTTCTTCTTAAATTGAAGACGACGCAACGAGCTATGGAAAGAAGAATGATGGGTGTAACGTTAAAGGGACCCTGAAACGATTTTGGCGATTTTCTACAAACGTACTGAGTCGTTAGAGTAGGTTCTTCTGATCATTAATTGATGCATCTAAGTGCTCTGCGTAAAGCGTGTAATTTATTATAAGGTTTTAAAAATACACATCGCTGCCGATCGCAGCGCACTGCTCGGCGGAATTTTAAGCCGCCCCTACCCATATGATGCAAATAACCCATATGGCGCCACATGGGCGAGCTATCTGATTGGCTGACCAGGGCGCGTGGTCGATAATTTTTCCAACTTTATGGTAAACAAATGATGCTCGTAATAGTTGGAATGTTAGTTACTTTGTTTTTGTAAAAAGAAAATAACTTAAAGAGAATACACAAGAATAGTTTTTTAGTACACTTGAGCACTTCCGGCACACAGCAAGTGTCGTCTGCTTGTGTTACAACGTGCGCAGTCTTTGACGAGAGCTCCGCCGTCAGTGTCGATCAGTCTTTTCGTGAGCACGATGAATCACCCTTGTTGCGTTGTGGACTGCAAACCTAGCGACCTGCAAACCTCGAGTCCAGTATTAGGGCAAACGCAAGCGAAAGGGGACAGGGTCTGGCCGCTTGACTGTGCCGGGATGAGCCACGAGATGAGCAGAAGGGCAAATGTGAACGGTCTGCACGGTGCAGCCACCTGGTGGCACAGAGCTCAACCATACACAGTAGCAGCAACGAAGTGTATTCTTTGCTGCTGGTGTGTATTTTTCGCAGGAGTGTAATCATCAACACGTTGATTTATAAATGTTTAAAATGCTTTACACTTGGTTAGAGCAATATTAGCGCTTTGTTTGACTGGTTAAGCGCTGCGCCAGCAAGTGTCTGGACCGTGCAGACCGATCAGGCTGCTCACGTACGTCTACGCTAAAGTTCCTTCATCAGCTTGAGTTTATGCCTCCAGTCATTTGCCGAAATGACCAGCTTGCCTGTTTTTAGCGGAGTACCGGACACGTTCGGCGCTACGACAGAATGCTGGCAACGCACGCTGCTTCGATAGCTCTCGGTCGACGGCCAAGCGGCTAGCGGAGAGGTCTCGCGCGGGAGGGGGCGTGCTCCTAAACAACCGGAAGTGAACGACGTGACGTCGCATCGTGACGCTGAACCAGCAAAGGCGGAGCTTAGCGCCGCTCGCTCGGCGAGCGAGTTGAGGAGGAAACGCATAGCTAGGGAGGAGGGTAACTTCTAATCGCTTGCAGCTCCATTAATACGTAACGCTTCACTTAAATTGTGGTGCGAATGTTCTACTCAAGCTGTACCCTACGCGCCTACAAAATTTGTCCGAACCGTTTCAGGGGCCCTTTAAGGGATAAGAAAAGAGCAGATTTGGTGAGGGAACAAACGCGAGTTAGTGATATCTTAGTTGAAATCAAGAAAAAGATATGGGCATGGGCAGGACACGTAATGAGGAGGGAAGATAACCGATGGTCATTAAGACTTACGGAATGGACTCGAAGGGAAGGGAAGCGTAGCAGAGGGCGGCAGAAAGTTAGGTGGGCGGATGAGATTAAGAAGTTTGCAGAGACAACATGGCCACAATTAGTACATGACCGGGGTAGCTGGAGAAGTATGGGAGAGGCCTTTGCCCTGCAGTGGGTGTAACCAGGCTGATGATGATGATGATGAACGATAAAGTACCCACACATTTTTGTGTGGTGCGTTTATGCGCTAGACAGCACACTGTCTAGCGCATTGTGTTGACACCCGAATAGCGGTTAGCAGTGCTGGGAGAGGGGATAGTGCAAGGACTGGAGCTATTAACATTTGTACACTATCATCGATGCAAACAGTTTATTTTATCTTGCCTTCTGATAAAAAACAAAAAATAATAATTCTTGACGATTTAGACTGTTCTCGTCAACCACAACCGTTTGCTCAAGCGGCACTTGCATGAAGCGCCGAGTAATGTTACACTAACGCCTAAAAGTATCCGAAGTGCATTTATCAGCACAAGCAATGACCTAAGTAAGGAAAAAAAATTCTGTGGTGATTTAGCGGTAAATTACGTCGCATCCATTTGAGGTACTGGATTCCATGATTTGAACCGTGTTCACCACATTTCGAAGTGTTGTTCCGGACCTCACTAGACATACGGCCTGCCTCTGCGAGGAGCGAAGTGCAACTGAGGTTGGCCGGAAGCAGACCACCGTCAGTTGCACTGTATATATATATATATATATATATATATATATATATATATATATAATTATAAATTAATGGAAATTAAACTGGTTGAAGAAACAACCTGCCGCAGGTGGGGAACAATCCCACGTCTTCGCATTACGCGTGCGATGCTCTACCAATCGACGGTGAGGTAGCTCAATTGGTAGGAGGTGGTATATATATATATATATATATATATATATATATATATATATATATATATATATATATATATACGCGTGTGTGTGTTTGTGTTTCACGTGACCGGCTTTCCACATTAAACACACATACATATTATCCCATTTCCTACTCTGACACTCCCAATTCCAACGCATTAAAGTGACACCGCAAGTTTGAGACTACAAACGGGTGTGCTCAACCATAGCTGACAGAGCCTTATACTCCAGTGCCGAGTTTCCCACTTGGTGTTTGGGTTAGTACATTCGTCATATAAAATCAAAGAGGTTTTGATTGACATCGCCCAACTACAAAGAACGAAAAAAGGATTCGATCCCTGATGAAATACTGAGCTGTGTAGAATCCCTCGGTATGACACGTTGGGGCAGGGGAAATTGTTTGATGACCCATCAACGATGCCATTTGCAGGAGTCGGTGCACAAGGGCGTATCCAAGTGTTCTGACTCCTTAGCCTTATACGTACGGTGTCACCCTCATCGACTTCAAAGCCGCTCACACACTTAAGTGTTCCTGCCAACTAGCCCCAATGCAAGTCTTAAATCTTAATTCCCTGTTGAACTCAGTCTGCCACAGTGTCCTGGGATTCTCTCCTCTGTCAATAGCAATTGTTACATTTGTCAAGCAGGCTCGAGAACGCTTCTTTAGGCATACTCTAACACGGACAGTCACGTCGGAGGTGCCTGATCGACTCCTCGCCGATGCGATTGTCGCGAGGTGGACTGTCGGCTATTTCAACTGCAGCCTGTTGCACCGCGTTAGTGTACGCACGTCCTTCTTCTCCCTATTTCCTAAATTTATTCTCTCATTCTATCATCTTTCATTTGCTTCACCCATTTACGCCATCACAGGGTAGTCAACCGGCATTTACACGGGCTAACGTCCCTGCCTTTCCATCTCTTTTTTTTTCTCCTTGCACTCCTCATCGGTTGAATCTGTGCGTTGTTTGTTGTATGCCGACTTACGAACGTCAAAGTTGACCTGGACACCATAAATTAAGCGTTTGCCTTTCCTGTGCCTCAACGAAAGGAGCTGCCTTTTCGGAGTTAGTCATTCCTCATTCTGGCACAGAAATTACGAACAAGAGGCTGTAGAGGATTCTTTAAAGACAAGAAGGGTTTAGAGGCCCACTGTGCTGGAAAAGCTTTATCTCTTGTTCGTGCCAAAAATCGATTGCCTTAGCACAACGGCAATTGAATATGCACGTGCTTTCGTATTCACTCTTGACTACTGAATACAAATTGAGTTTCTATTTGCGCTTAAGAGGAAGCTTCAGCTCCAGGGCTGCTATTTAAATACATGGGAACGGAGAACTCGTTTTTCTCGGTAAACACTGCACCGAATTTGATGAGGTTTCATAAAGAAAGTTCTAATCTAGTGGCTGTAGAAGGCGGAATATTGATTTGCGCCATCCATTCTTTAATAAATATTGTTGAAAAATGCAAAATTTGAACAAACGAAGCTATCACATTTACAACTCTGCAACTAAGCAATAAAAATTATAACGCAATTCTGTAAACTGCACCTAATAACATGCCTAAAGCGAACAAAATAGATGCCTAACACAACGCTCTGAAGTTTACTATGACTATGCGAATAGGGCTTTTACAAAACTTACTTAAGCTTTGTACCAAGTTCACGTAAACTGTAAATCAAGACAAAAAATCTTTCCGTTTTAGATGCTCCAACGGATGCAGTTTACAGAAGTGCGATACTTGTTTTTGGTGTACAGCTACAAGTTTGTAAACTTTGTACTTCTATCAATTTGCAACTTACCAATCTTTAGCAATCTTCTAAAAAAAAACCCTTCCAGGCTTTTAATTAATATGCCGCTTCTACCGTCACTGGAATTTAACTTTCTCTCTCGAATGCAAGCAGTTTCATTCAGATTGGTCCTGTGGTTGTTTCATAAAAGCATTTCTGCGTTTGAAAAGTAGGCTGTGTCTGCCCATATTGAAACTTGAAAAGGTTCAAGGCTGCGTCAGTCTTATTTTTTTAGTTTATAGTTACTGCAATGATATTCAAAATGGGGGAAACTTCCCAAAATCAGCGTTGCTGTAGGCTTTAAGGGGAATGATAAAGCGTTCCTTTCCCCACTGCTGTCATAATGACTGTGAAAAAAAAGCACTCGTGCCTAAGCAGCTGCGGGAACTTTATAAATTATGCACTACTTGTGTCAGCTATATTATGCAGCTTATTGTCGGAAACTGATAATTATTGAAATGGTTTGGGACGGTGCTTAGGAACATGTTTACGCCCAACGAATAAAAATAAAAATAATTGTCCCCCTTCCCCTAACTTAAGACGTTCTACAATAACCACGTTAATATTGTGCGCGTTTTTGCAGAATTAAAACATTTATCACCATCCTCATCATTCTGCCCGCATCTAATATCGATCCGCCCCCATGCGTGCCCCCACGTTAATGCTTTAAAACCAAAACACCACAACATTATCTTTTGCTCGGTGTCACTCGTAATCCGTTAGGACTGTTCCACGTGCTTTGCTATGAACCCCATAATGAATAAAAAAAACAACATAAGAAGCTATTTTTCCTCAAATATTCCTAAATCTCGCGAAAAGTAACTGGCAAAACAATCAATTCCAGGCTTTACCATCAAGAAAAATAAAAGGAGAGAAAAATGCAGATTATCTCTGCTCATGCAAGATAATACGCTTTCCCGGCGATTAACATTTCATATACGTCTGGACGGCAATAAATTGCATAACAGGAGGGTGAGCGGTATATGGAAGCGCTACCGCCAGTCTGCATGGGATCGCACTGGTACCTTAAACCGACACAGAGATCACCATGAAGGTTTATGACGTGACACCGTACTTTGGATTTGTTGTTACTAATATTGAAGTGTAGGGTAGCAAACCAGGTGCAACGTGGTTGCATGCAACAGCCGTCCTCTCGTTGTGCCAGGGAAGAGCATCGCGGTAGTGCTAGAGGGGCGACTGCGCAGCCGACTCGTAAAAGGGTTGCTTCATTTTCGAAGAATTGCATTCGACAATAAAACAACCATGTTCTAAAAGGCAGATGCCAAATGCCGCATTAACGAAAGGATAAGGCACATGAGAAATGCCGTATTAAACAAAGCATTATTCGTTTTTTTTTACCTTTTGAAAGCACTTGCTTTCCGTTCCTCTCTTATGCCAGTGCATATTCGCTATACAGCACTCACTTATCGCTGTTTCCAGCACATGACTGCATGAACACGAACGCGCCCACAAATAGGAAATTTCCATAGAAAAAAAAAATCCGAGGATATCTGAGCAATTCCAATGAGTTGTGAATGCGAAGGCATTATTGTCCAAGTGAACGGCGCTGAGCGGTCCTTCGAGTTTTGCGCTGCGAGTGATGTATCATAGCATTACGTGTTGCCCGACTCAGCAAGCAGCATCAGCCTGCGGTGCCAACGCTCTCCCCATTCCCTCTCCCCTCAGGCAACCCCTGGCGCGCTATCGGCCAGCGGTCGTTTCCTTTCGCCCGCTTTGCTCCGTTGAGGCGCGGCTCGTGACGTGGCGTCGCAGCCAATGGCAATGAGAGTTTAGGGCGCCATTTCGCTGATACAGACGAGAGAGGCCGGCTTTTGCGCTGAATGGTCCATTTGACACTTTCGCATAAAAGAGTTCCATGGTGTGATCTTTGTAACCACTGCCGGAGTCTGCACTTACGGTGTACTAGAAAAAAAAAGTAACGGCCTTTAATATATCAATTGCTGGTTCCAAAAAAATATTGTTAAAGTGAGGCTATTGGTCAAGAGTATTGACGCCGTATGCGGTACTGGGAGTGACATACGCTCCGTAACACGCGATTTGCGCCCTAAAGCAAAAGCCCACGTGATTTGAATGATACGGCCGGCAGTGTGCCGTTGAACAATAGTATAAATGCCGTTGGCAACGTGATGGGGCGTAATACGTCCAAATGCAGTAGACGACGACATACTTGCGGAACAGCGGATCACGCGGCAAAGGAGACCTGCTTATCTGAAAAGAAACAATGGCATTCTATGGCTGTCGCACGATGAGGACCGTTGTCTGTGGGCAGGAGTGCAATATTGTACCCTTTCTAGTTACTTATAGCTTCGAACATAATCATGATTCTTCATGCCAGTTTCATCATCATCATCATCATCATCATCATCATCATCATCATCAGCCTGGTTACGCCCACTGCAGGGCAAAGGCCTCTCCCATACTTCTCCAACAACCCCGGTCATGTACTAATTGTGGCCATGCCGTCCCTGCAAACTTCTTAATCTCATCCGCCCACCTAACTTTCTGCCGCCCCCTGCTACGCTTCCCTTCCCTTGGAATCCAGTCCGTAACCCTTAATGACCATCGGTTATCTTCCCTCCTCATTACATGTCCTGCCCATGCCCATTTCTTTTTCTTGATTTCAACTAAGATGTCATTAACTCGCGTTTGTTCCCTCACCCAATCTGCTCTTTTCTTATCCCTTAACGTTACACCTATCATTCTTCTTCCTATCATTCCTCCATATCATTCTATAATTCTATCATTCATCATTCTATCTATCATTCTATCATTCTATCATTCTATCATTCTCCACCTATCATTCTTCCAACATGCTCTGTGGAACATAGCCCTATCGGAGCACTATCGGGAGGGTCAATAGCAGCAGGTAGAGCGAGTTGTACAACACCAGCAGAACAGTCTATCAAAGCAGAATGTGTAGACAGAAAGTGAAGGCCCATGATGAGGTCGCGAGGGCCAGTGCTCTAGTACATAAAATAAAACAGAAGTATGATGTCCGGCGACACTCACGCAAGCCGCAAACATGCCAATAACGGCTGGTGTTCCACCGTCGGCGACTTGCACCACAGGCGAAGGGGCAGGAGTGAGGACTTTCTTGAGACGATTCCGAAGCTGAGCATTCATCACAGATACGTGGGCGCCAGTGTCAATCAGAGCCGTAACAGGTACACCATCCACGTTCACGTTAATGAGGTTCCGACGTGTGCAAGGGCAAGGTCAAAAGAGGATTTTTGCATCGGGTCGGTTTGGCAGCATCACCTCCAGGCGCTGCAGCCGTTAGTTTTCCGGAAGGGTGCGCCGGAAGGAGCTACGGGACGGTGATCGGCGAGATTGGGGCGATCGGGAGAAGCGGTGACGTGATGAAGGAGAGCGGCTAGAGCGGGTAGGAAGATAGTGTCGCCAGAATTTGCTGGCCGCGTTTGCGGGGCGAACCGAGGAACAGCATGAGGGCCGCGGGATGGATATATATATATATATATATATATATATATATATATATATATATATATATATATATATATATATATATATATATACTCCGCCTTCTTTTTTTTTCAGCGCATTTATTACAGTAACAAGTAATCAAATAAAACAATTAATAATTGCGCAAAGTCATAGAATGGCGGGCACAAAGACAATCACACACGGAAAAGGCACTGTTCATACTTTGGTGGAAATGCTGGTTCCGCTTTAGAAGGATGGTAAGGATAAGCATCCCACTGAAAAAAATATGGTCGAAATCACATTTATCCGAAACATGTTTATGATGAATGTCTTAGCCACTCCGACGATGTTTCCCAAAAGGATAATACAGCCCCTGGAGAGCGCGGTGGCGCCTTATATTTAACTGCTATGCTAGGCTGACGCCGCGCTCTCTGAACCAGTACGAAGGTGAAACAATTTAGGCAACGCTAGTATTAAGATATGAAAGGCAGTATAGGCGAGAGGAGGACAAAGTAGTTGTACCTCCCCACTTTACAACCGGGGCTTGCCACTTCCCCAATAACTGCTGTGTTGTTATCGACAGGAAATTGCTCCGCACGCCACTGTGAATTTTTACTTCACTCGATACTGCACAACACAGCGCAAGACTGACTGCGTTGCCGATGTTAAACCAGAAAGAACATGCGCCTGAAGAACTGTGATTAGCTGACGCGCTATGATTCGCTGACGCTTGGCAGCTAATCTTAAAAACAGCACTGAGCTGAAATAATTTAAACAAAGCCAGTAGTAAAAAAAAAATGCAAGGCAGGTTAAGAAATAGAAGAAAAAGCCTTGTCTCTCTATTTTACCACCGCATATATGAAGCACCAGGACAGCATCGGTGACATTACACTCTGACCATTTGAAGGGATTCAAAATGACTTAATGCAAACTGCTGGGAAGGAAGCGCGTACGGCTTTTTACTTGCTTGCAATGTTGAAGTTAAATTCCGTATGCTGTATTATGCGCACATAACACCCTATTAGCCCAAAAAAATAATACCTAGGGCTGTTCTGCTAACAAGTACACCAATTTTTAAAAATTAAAAATTATATTATGGGGTTTTAAATACCAAAACGACATTCCGATTATGAGGCCCACCGTGGTCGCGGACTCCTGAAATTTGTACGGCATGGGGTTCGTTAGCGTGCACCTAAATCTAAGTACCACGGGTGTTTTCGCATTTCGCCCCCATCGGAATGCGGCCGCCGTGGCCGGGATTCGATTCCGTGACCTCGTGCTTACCAACCCAAAACCATAGCCACTAAGCAACCACGGCGGTACACCATTTTTCAAAATTTTTTAATGAAAGGTAAGAGTGTAGAAAGGATGTTTCGACGTCCAATCGAACCCCTAGGGTGCAATTTTAGTACGTGTGTATATTACTCGCGGACGGGAAAGGGAAGTAGCCCGCCTCTCGCATAGGCTCGTGGGTTGGCGCAGAATAGACATTGCATAAAAAATGACTACACGCAGATGTACTAATGGCGTTAAGCAAAACGGCGTTAAGGTGTACTAATGGTGATTAAGCCAAAGTTACGACTAGCTTGGCATGCCTGAGTACTTCGTTTATTTGATATGTTTTGTCTCAAATGAACGTCCAGTGCTGCGTCAAAGCATTTAGAAGGAAAAGATAAATTGAAACCTTTACACCAGTTTATTAAGGGCAAGTTGCAAAATTGTGTTCAGTGTGACAGCAGAGATATGTCGAATTGGTAACTGAATAAAAATCCGTACCCCAAAAGCTAGCTCCTAAAATTTTGTTTACTCTAGATATGTCAGACTAACGAACAAAAATGTTGTCCGTTCTTTGAAATCCATGGTTATTCGGTGACTGCTATAAACGTTCATATAAATGGGTTAGTTTTGTTCAAGAAAAATTGCGCGTAAATTGTCTATAGATCCAGTGAGTGATAGCCTTTTTGACACACTTGTAACGGTTCTTATCAGAATCTCAAGACCTTGCAAAACTCCGGTATTCCCAGAGAAATTTATTCAGTGGGAATAAAATTCGAAGAATAAGCAGAAAGGCCAAAACATAGATATCAGCAGGAGGAGGAGCCTTGAGAGACAGAGAGACAGAGAGAGTGAGAGACAGAGAGAGTGAGAGAGAGAGAGAGAGAAAATAAAGCTGCATTTGTTGCTCCTTTATTCACCTACAAATGTTTTATGCATAGGCCGGGGCCACGAAAGGGACAGTAAGAAACAAAGTGCCCATTTCTAAAAGGCCGCTCTCCTAGCTGTGGCCTTACAGTTTTGCTTGAATATGAGATGAAACTGTAGTGTAGCGGGTACAGATAAGTACTGGACAATAAAAGGCGACTGTCTCATTAATTTCTCTCTGTTCACGCTTTCTTCTTCTGTCATGCTTTGTTAAATATCTCTGTCCTCTCTTTTCAATATAGCAAAGTTGTTATTTTTTGTAGCTGTAGTATTTTGCAGGTCACTCTGTTCAACTGCATGCATCTCGTGATTTACCGTTTCTTTTAGAGCTCTTTGTTTTTTCATTCCTTCGTACCTCCCGGTTATCGAGCTATCTGTCTCCGAGTATTTGCAGCGTTGTGCTCGAGGGCAACAACAACACGCAGACAGGAAGTTGTGTGCCATGGTCGGTGGCACACGAAATTACAAGCACCGACGCGCTCACCTTCCTTTTCGATTTGATGGCTTCGATCTGCTTGGCTGTGCACTCGCCAATGCTTTGGCTCCCCCACAGCTCACGGCCAACGCGGAAGTAGGTGAAGGCCATCGATGTCACCGGTATCATGTAGGTCACAATCAGGATCACCACGTTGTACCTGCGTGTGCGAAGTTGCAGTACAGCAAGCGCCTTATTCGTACGAAGTACAAAAAAAAAACATTCCACTGTGTGACGATGGAATGGCAGCGAAAGCTGAACACAGTCAAAGCTCTCAAACGAAAAGCCATGGACCATCCTTTCAGAAGCCCGCTTCTGAAAGGATTTCTCCTTTCCCTAAGGACCGACTGACCCATGTTCAACTGCTGTTCACATGGAACCCTTCTCCACTTCAGTCCTCAAGGTTCTCACTTGAGTATTTGCTACTACCACCAAGATCTGCACCAGCGGCGGCTCCAGGCGGGCTCACGCCCGACACCTCCAACGCCCACCGCTGCGGCCCTCCTACTCGTCGCGGCTTAGCACCCCCACATTTCGTGCTTTTCTGCAGGCGACGGCCGGGGATAGGCGCGACGCTAGAGCGCCATCCATTTTCGGGGCTAGTTGCTTCGGCAGGTGAGTTGTTACACACTCCTTAGCGGATTCCGACTTCCATGGCCACCGTCCATGACCGCTTTCGCGGTCTCGAATCGTACTGAAATTCAAGATCAAGCAAGCATTTGCCCTTTTGCTCTACGCGAGGTTTCTGTCCTCGCTGAGCTCGCCTTAGGACACCTGCGTTACCGTTTGACAGATGTACCGCCCCTTTTCGAAGTCTGCTCCCTCAAATGAAATAAAAGAAAATAAAATAAAAGAGGGAAAAGCCCGTTCCTACTAGCGCAATAACAGGCTTAAACCAATCAAAAATAAATGAAGAGGGGCAAAAGCCCAAAGCGGAAATTTGGATAAAAAAGCCAATTGGAAAAATAAAGGGAGGGCACGGTAACTGCTAGTATCCGAAGGCGAGGTCAGCGAGGGCACAAGGGCCTCGCGCAGAGTGTTTATTGATGTCGCCAGAGAGAGGTAATGATGATGATCGGCATGCTGAGTGCCCAGGTAAAAATGAAGATTGCAAGGAGGATGAAGACCCCGGTCAAGTTCCTAGGTCAGCCGGGGAGCACCAGAGCCGGGACGTGAAAACCTGAAAATCTTAAAAACATTGATTAGAAATGGCGACAGGGACTGCCCGGGTAGTAGTCCCAGGGCAACCACCGTCACCAAAATGCAATGAGCAGTCGCTTAAGGAAGAGTGATTAAAAGAGGTGACAGGGACTGCCCGGGCAACACAAGCCCCCGGGCAGCCACCGTCACCAAAACCCAAGAAGCAAGCGCTGAGGGCCACTGAAGCCTCCATCCGAGACATTAACGTACCTGCACCAGGAGTTGGACATGGGAGGTACGTGATAAGGAAAGGAAAGATAAGTAACAGGGAACTACCACGAAGGCGTCGTGCAGAGG
Source organism: Dermacentor albipictus (assembly GCF_038994185.2). Lineage (NCBI taxonomy): Eukaryota > Metazoa > Arthropoda > Arachnida > Ixodida > Ixodidae > Dermacentor > Dermacentor albipictus. Next base: position 113,327,396 of record NC_091821.1, read on the forward strand.
CCTGCGCCAGTGCCTAAGTACAGCCGCTGCGAAAGTGAGGAATAGGGGGAGCAGGATAAAAGAACAGAAAAGGAAAAGAAATAAAGGAGCGGAGTGTGAAAAGGACATACACGGAAGGGGTAACAGGTTGAAAACAAACAGGTTGTACCGCCCCAGTCAAACTCCCCGCCTGACACTGTCCTCGGAACAGGTCGCGCAGGCCCGACCGGCACCGCCCCGAAGGGAGACCGGGGGCCCATCGCTTGGCGCTAGAAGCGTGGACAACTCAATGGTCCGCTTCCCGCTCCACCGAGTAAGTCAAGAAACGATGAGAGTAGTGGTATTTCACTGGCGGCCACGAGGACCCCGCCGAAACGAGGCCGTATCCCGTGACCTCCCACTTAGTGCTATCGCTGCTATTCCATCTTCACAGAGTGGAATGGCTGCCCGGGCTCGCGATTGTCGTTTTCGTTCAGCATCGCGGGAACTTACTTCGTCGGTGGTCGCTTCGCGCTGGCGCCATTTGCACTCTCGTTGCTGTTCCCTCCGGCGCTCGTCGTACGCATGTTGTTCTTCGGGTGTACTAACTATACGTGCCCGCCCCATCGATAACGCAGCTGTTTTTAGCGCCGATACCTCTCCTGCTTATACACTGCGATAGCCTTGACATCACGCTATTTTTCACGGCGAGCGTTCTAATCTGCTCCGCATTTTTACATCTGCGCTGCCGCACTCTACCCGTACGTGATCAGACACAAAGCAAACAGTGAACGCCATTGTGTATGGGTTAGAAATCGCTAAGTGCGTTTCTGTTGCAGCACGCCGAAAAAACTACGGAAGGTTATTCATATACAGCTCTCGCTGTAAAAATTTATATTTAATTTCAAATTTTGATATGTGGAGAGGAAAATGTCATATGCAGAATACTACCTCAAAGCCCCAAAAGGCCGAATTATACATGTACCTGTTGCTTACGTGATTTGCGTCTTTCGAAAATTAACTCGTATACCTCCTGTCCCGCATCTCGAAACCACTATAGGCTTGCTCAATTACCACTGATGGAAGCATGAAGACTCATTGGCATATCGATCGTGTACTGACACAGTACCCCAATTAAAGCTGAGGCTTTGCGTTTAATGGAAACGAGCGCAACCAGGGCATGCAGCAACTGCTAAACGCTGAAGCGCCACGAAACCAGACACGGAGACGTAGTCTAGAACATCGGTTGCTTTCGATTGACTGTGTTTTGTATTGCTGATGTGCTCACAAATAAATCTTGTGCAATACTTTGGTCGATCAATTGCAGTTGTTGCTTGCAAATATGAAGCCCAAGGTCAACAATCTGAGTCAATAAGTAATACAAGTCACCACATTGTGTTAATGGCATTAGTAAACTAGCAGTGTGCATATGATTTCTATTTCTGTATACTAATTCCTTTTAATCAGAAGTGCATAATCTTTTATTGTAGCAAGAACGCTGCTTTTTAATCACTATAGATAGCAGCGACTCTCGTATTATCTTATCTGCACTATAACGAAAGTGATCGTGTTGCCTGAAACTGGTAGGGATACCTACCTGTTGGCTAAAAAGGACGGCAAAGAAAAAGAACAGGAAACTCATTCTCTGGCACGTCATTTTCAGCACTTGTAGGATTAACCATCAGAAGAGATTGTAATCAAAACTTTTTGCGAGGCCACGCTTCCCTCCAGCATGAATTTGTCTCAGTGTGGTTGTCGTGCGCACTCACGTGATGCACAACAGAAACCTTGCAACCTCAATGAACGTCTTCCGCTGTAAACAGAAATCACATTCTATGTTTATTCATCTGGAACTGTAACCAAAAAGTAAGCGTTCTAGGTCAAGGGCATATAACTACGAGTAATTAGCGCTAGTAAATGAGCTACCAGAAAAGTTCACAGGTCAAAGCCCTCGCGGTCACATGGGGACATTTACGGCGGTGGCTGTGTTGTGCTCACCGGCGACAATCTGAGTTGAACGCAAAGGATCTTCGGCGTTGGACTTTCAAAAAGCCGAAAAGATACGCATGGGCTACACTCACACGTATTCGTCGTGGCTCTCGGTGACGTCGCCGTCGGGCCAGAAGATGTAGCATATGACGCGAGAGTCGCCGTTGGCGAAAATCTCTGCCTTGGTGGTCGAGTAGAGTATGTTGGGCAGCGAGAGCAGGCTGCTCGCCACCCAGATCCAGATGGCGATGTTCAGCGTCGTCGCCCTGGACATCCGAGGCCGCAGTGGACGCATGATCGCCATGTACCTGCAGGCAGGCCCACCTCCGTGAGACGGCACACAGCGGCACCGAAAGCGACCCGAAAACAAACATCGCAAGCAGAAGAAACAAAACAAAAAAGGAACACCATTAGCTAACCAAATGTTTTATTAATCGTCCTTATATGTCGACTGGACACTTCTTTTTTGAAACTAAAGGAGCAAGCTGCTGCTCCTTTCGCGTAAACGATACTTTTCTTGTATACTATACTATTCGTATCTTTTCTTTGTATTGCATTATAGTATACATGCGATTCTTACCGCTACACTTGATTCTGGTCTAACTGCAAAGATTCTGTGGCCGCTCTCATCCGAACTACTTGCTGTACGTTTGGGGTCAAGTTAGTTGCTGATGCTCATCAGCCTCTATTGGCAAATTTTTGTTATTACTTTATTATTTTACTATATAGTTGGGATTTATCATGATCGAACTCCCGAGGTGGATGATGACCCACTGCCAGCGCTCGATGCTACTCCTAGCCTCTTCCGAGAGCGCAGTGGGTGAGTGGGTGAGCGGAGCATCCGAAAGCACGTGTAAATCTGTCCGCAGCTGGTGCCCCAGGGAGGGCAAGCACTTCCAGCTTGCGGTGCGCCATAGGTAAGCACTCTTCAATTTCGCGACTAAGGCCTGCGCGCACGCCTTGTCCGGTCGTGCTAGCCACAGCACAGCAGTGGCTAGCACGACTAGCAGTGCTAGCCACAGCACAGCCGGAGAGGCCCAGCACTCAGCCAATTGCTTTATCGTTGATTGCCCAGAAGGCCCGTGTCTGCGATGCCGACACTTTCAGAACTGCCTGCCGGTCGCAGAAGCTTTCGCAAGATCCTTCAACGTCCCCAACTAGATTTGGCCGGAAGTGCCGGGTTATAGAGGCTTTTACGTATCAGCCTCTGGCGCCTATCAGCGTTCTTCGCCTTTTCGCTGCTGCGGCGACCAGGAAATTTGTCGTGCTCTCCGAAGCAACCACAAAACGAGAGCAGACCGCATAGAAGATATCACAGCTGCCCGCTTTGCTTCTGTGCAACAACACCTTCAGTTACCCCGAAACTTGCTTCGTGAGACGAGATTACCGCCGACCAGAGCATTCTTATGATGTTGATAGCAGCTTCGGTAACAAGCAACTCGCTGGCCATTCGCAGTTAGTGCCTCCGCTTTGTAGCTTTGTTTTTACTTATCTATTCGGAAGGTTGAAGCTGTGGTGGTAGCGCTGCAGAGGATAAGGCGCACATGTTGTAATTGCAAAAGACCTCCCCCCCCCCCTCCTCACATATATATAGTGAATCACAGGATCCGGCACTTCAATAGTTCAAAGAATTAGAAATAGTCCTGTTAGTTTTCCTACGCGCTTCCATTCTTTCCTATTCTTCGAATTATATATATATATATATATATATATATATATATATATATCCACAGACTGCGCGAAAATGGTGCCTGTTCAAAGGCATCCTGTCCGGGATTGCGCACGAGCCCCGCGCCTTGGAGACCTACAACAGCGAGAGGCACAAAACTGTGCCCATGGGAATCTGCTAAGGACCAATAACCCTTTTATCGTCTTCAGAATAGCCGTGAGACTCCGCGCAAAGACGATTGGTATACACAGGCACTCTTCCGAAAGAACAGAAAAAAAAAATATTCACGAAGGGCGACGTTAATTAGCCACTTCTGCGAGCCCGGGAGCCAATAGCACAGATCATTACGCGACCAGCGCTGTCCGCGCAGCCGGTTTTGGTCGTGGGCTCCGCGCCCTGAGCAGGCGCGCGCCTCATTAACAAAGCGCTGCGCACCCAATATTCATTGTCTTCTGCCATACCTCCCGAGACAAATTGACCGCGAATCGCCGGTATTCAGGCGCGATGGCAGATGGGGTGCCCGCGGAAATGGCGCGATATTAAATTTTCGATTTATGCGCCCGCACTAATCGATCACGCCATGCCCTCGAAACGTCGTGGCCTACTTTAGGAACTTTGCCTTGTAGGCCTGGCCACGGAAGGCTTTTCTCACTACTCATATGAGCCTAACACCTGAGCGCAGACATGCGTATTTGATGCATGACCCTCACAGAACGTAAACTGATCATGATCAAGTCTCCGTCTCGAGCGGCTTCATATTAAAATGCGCTAATCTAGTAAGACATGTCAAACTGGCTTCCAACAGGTTGTGACTAGTACCAGTGCATATTATTTGCTGTAATTTGTTTGCTGGCGAGGTTCAGCAAAAAAAAAGAAAAGTAAAAGGGCGCGACCTAGCTGGGCCCATCGATTTTCGCAGATTTAGCAACAATAGTGGTTACATGGTAAGTTATTTAGTGGACAGCACTCGTATTTCTCCGCCTATGTGTGGGTGTGTCTGCGTGTGTCTGCGTTTGGTCATGCATGTAACAGCGGGGGAGGTTATAGCAGTACAGAATACACACAGCCACAGATATATTTATTAAGATGAAAAAAAAAATCTTCTCACCTCACCCCATCCGCCTGTGCAGAGTAACCAACCGGAGAACTCTTGTGGTTAACCTGTCTGCCTATCGTTCTCTCTCTCTCTTTGTCTCTCTCTGTCTCTGTCTCTCTTTCTGTCTATTATGATGGAAAAACTGAGAGGTCAGCTTTTTTATCATAAATCAAAGTTCTGACCAGCTATGCTCAGTATTCGTGAAGTGGAATGAGAATAAAAAGAGATAGTGAGAAACGTGTTGATGATGAGTACGAAATGATACAACAGGTTGTGTCGGTGTGCGGTGCAAAGAAAACAGGGCCAGAATTCCCGATGCATTTCGTTCATGAAAACTGCTTGTCATTGGTCGCACGCACTTGGTAATGATATGCTTGCAATCGCAATTGGCTAGCAGCCCTTCTTACAAATCACTCTGCTGAACGAAAGAAGAAGAGGAACCGAGACGCTAGATTTTGTAAATCAGTTTCAGTTTCAGTTTATTGACTGAAGAAAATGGCAGTGAAAGTGGATGAAAAGATAACTTGCCACCGGTGGGAGCCCAAACCACAACCACCTCATTACGCGTGCGTTGCACTACCAATTGCGCAACGGCAACGGCTATCAATCCGTCCACTAATTTTAATATTTATGTTCACCAGATATAGCCCTGAGAGTGTTAGCCAGCGTCACTCAGAGCCATGGTGGCGGATGTAAAATATTTCCTTTTGCCCGATGACGACAGTTAACGCGTGATCTTAAGAGAGTAGGCACGCGGCTAATTTGACGAATACGTGACGTTCACCGTTCATACGTGACGCGTAAAGGGGCCATGCAACACTTTATCGAAGTCGTAAAATGCCTTTGACATGGAAGGGCGCTACTTTAGAAATATTTTCCACCAAAAAGTACTTCAATGCGTTCAGTGGAAACGGAGTTACCGGCAATCAACTCTGGTCCTTCATTCCCTCGCGGTGCTCTCGCTCCTTCTTCCACAAAGTTATATCTACGGAGGCTACGGTGGAGGGGGACGGTGCCCGCTAGTCACTGCTGCCCAATCACGGTCGGCTGCACGTCAGTGGGCGCTGCTGATAGACTGCCCACTGAATGTCACTGCTGCGCCCAGGTTAAGTTTGGTTTTGGTTGGCAACGCAGACGGCCACTGCTTCCGGTTTTGGCGCCAACTACAGGCTAAACTCTCGGACTGTCCCTCGACTTACGGTACAGTTTATATGCTGCAATGGCGAGCACTGTCGTTCTAGCTGTAGCGTTAACCCGTTAAACGTCTTCAAACTAAGTCAAAGAAATTAGGTAAGGTATTCCCCGTGGCCAACGTAGGGCTTTTCCCGTGGCAAGTTCGTGTTGTTTAAGCGACGACCCGTTTTATGACGGTAGCTATATAGCGCTTGGTGCCGGACATGGCTTCGACCAATACGCCGACGCACCACTGCGCAAGGCAACACGGAAAAGCAGGGCTCTTCAGGTACCACTACCGACAGCTTGTGCCACATCTAAGTATCCTGCGCAGTCGGTGGCACAGAAGTGTCCGCCCCGAATACAAATCTGCTCCCGCTGCTTGGACGCTGGTTGTTCGATGCACTTTGACAAGGCTTGCCGAAACTGCGCGTCTTGCGGTAACCGGCGCAGTGCATTTGTTATCGCTGTCACTGCCTTTGCAGCGAAGAACTGCATAGAGGTGTCGCAGTTTGCCGTTAATTTTGAGCAAACAGTATTTGAAGCCCGTTTCCCACAACTTACACAAATGCGAGCACTACAAACACCGCGTTCACGCTGCCCGCCTATACTTGCGTTCTGCTTGCCCTCAAGTAAGTTTGTGCGTGCAAAAATTTGCCACACAAGGACAAAGACGCAAAGAAGCACGCAGACGCGCACTGTAGTACCTTCAGCAAAACTTCATCGGCGCCGCGATCTTGCGCTGCGGAAAAGCCGGCGCAAGACAAGCACACGATCGACCACCAAATACTGAAAGATCAAAACTGAATTGCTTTCGAGCGCCGTAGTAAATCGTATTTTTATATACGCGAAGTATCATGAGTGTTGTTACCATTGCATACACCTTTGCGGCCATTCATAGAGTTATTATTGATCGTGACGTTTTCACACGTTCAGCCAATAGCAGTATGAGAGTGCCATTGCGTCATCATGTGCAGTTCAGATGGCGGGGGTTTCACGAAACCGCAGCAGAGCACGGCCCATCTTTACAGCTGCATACGTTCTCCGCTGCATGGAAGTGCACGCGTAACATTTGGCTCAGGTGTTCACCGAAGCATTGCATCGCGTGTAGTATGATTTATACACCGCGTTCAGAAAGGAATACAGGGCCCCTTCAGTGTGTTGAAGTAATGAAAGCGTTGAATATAATGCACTCTTTATATTAGCAGGTCTGTGTACTTTTGAGGTACCTATTAGGCTACTATACTTGGTGTTCCAGCTAACATGCACCAAGTAAAAAAGAAATTCAATAGTTGCATATATTGAACAATTAGCCAACTATTTAGTTGTTATATTTCCTGCAGACGCTTCAATACTATGTGCCAGAACACACACATAAAGAAAAATAATCAATTTCAATTGTACCCTGAGCGCTATACTTTCTGTGACTCCTTTTTCTTGTTACACGCTCGCCCGGAAGTCTACGGCTATGTCTCAATCACGACGACATTTCTCTTTGAAGTCGAGAGTATGGTGAAATCTCGACTGGTGAGAAAAAAACATGGCGAAAAAGGAAACAGACGGCGAACAAGGTGAAAAAAATTTAAAACTTTACGTTCCGGCTCTATCGCGTGTGCCTTGTTCACAATCTATTGAACCAGATTGCGAACAAGGCTGCCACGTGTGAGCCGGAACGTCAAGTTTTAATATTTTCTTTTTAACCTTGGTTGGCATGTGTTCTGTTTTTCGCCTCCATTTCTATTTTGGGCCCCGGTATTCAGGACACTGTGGACTCCTTGCCTGTACTCGTGGTGAAGCAAAGAGCTAACCGGAGCAACAACTCAATGAGATAAAAATGCAAAATAAGAAACAATAGAAACACACACAGACAGAGGTACGCGTTCGCGTACGCGTACGTACGAGGTACAGGCTTGCCGTTCCCGCGGTGCTAATATCTAAGACTGTGATAACTATGCGTATGCCCACCTCCCGCATCTTCCGTGCCGCGGAGGCTCCGTATCGAAATGGACGAAAAACAACAAGAAAAATACTGCAACTCACAGCGGAGAGACGGAAACTAATGCAGTGTGCCCATGCACTATACTGTAACGTTCCTCATATGAGTGTTGGTTGTCCACGCGGAAATCCTGTTGCGTCGACGCTGCCGTGCTCTCGCAGATGTGCGTTCGTGCAACTGATCCCAGCGTGAAACTAACTGCAGTCACTAAAGCCGTCCTGCAGCGTTTCTCAGATTCATAGTTCCTCTCAGGTCTCCCGTGTTTTCTGAAGCACCGCCTGTATACAGTCGACGGGCGGGAGAAGGATTTCGCGTTAGGCTTTTACAAATCCGCCGCACCGCAACCGCCTTGCGGCTGAGCTGTTATATCGCGGAAAGTCGGGGCCATTCTAACTTTTAAAAAAAATTCGATTTACTAGTCCCGCAGGCGTCAAACTAATTCAAATCTCAGAAATTCGTTTTTTTAACTGGGCAGAGCAGTAATGTCATAGAGAACCGAGTTTGAAAACTTCACGTTCAGCACACACTTTAAGTTTCATCATCCGGATAAGAGAAACTCCGAGATAGAATTTGGCACAGACAAAGACGAACTGAAATTATTAATTTCAAGATTAAGGGCTCATAATAATAGCTAAAATTGTTCTAGTCTAACGCTGTATTTTAATGCTCAAAGTGCACATTTTTAGTGATTTTCGTAGGCAAGCTAAACAAGTTATATAAAACAAGATTTAGGATAGAGGGAGGCAATAAACTGAGGCCAATATCTGTAAAATTGCAAGCACATGGAGAAATTATTATAGCCGCAATCACTACTAAAATACACAGACACCCTTGACATCCTTGAGGAATTTCTGCGTGGATAGATTTCGAGCCCGGGTTGCGAAGGTACACCGTTGTCAGAGTAGCAGCTTTTTATAGTCTCGCACGCACCTGCGGACGTGTCACAAGTCCAGACACACACGTCGATTGCGCACACTGATGCTTTGCTTGCTGTTGGCACATGTTCAGCGAGGCAATGAAATGAATGTGAGTTTAACAGGGTGGGGCATAGTACTCTGCCGTGAGGAACGCCCCAGCAGGTGCAGTGCAATGTGGTTGGACTATATTCGGTACAAACAAAGAACGGATCAGTGCATAAATGTACAATGGTGGCGTTCACTTACAAGCCAATGACACCCTACGCCGCCTCTATCAACGGTCATACTATTTCCTATGCAATGACTCAAATATTTGGTATTATCATTAATAGGGGCCTCCCTTGGAGCCATCGCGTGACCTACATGGAACATCGCTTAAAAGCCACTTCCCAGCCGTTCTAGTTCTAGAGTGGAAAAAACGAGCAAATCTTTCTGGGCTTTTCGGGATACAGTTTGCCCGTAGTATCTGAGAATTTCAGGACAAATCTTCGTGCCCTGCAGGCTATCGAAGATCTGCAGGGTCTGACAGTTAGTCGTGGTTTGCCAAGATACGAATCAACAGAGGCCACTACTGCCATCTCCTGGTCCACTGAATTGAAGCAAGCAATGCCACGGACGGGCTGAAAGTGCAGATTAGAAATACTTCCTCCCTACCTTCACAAAGGTCGCAGACATCATTTTATGGTACATTTTCTGATTATTGCAACAGCCTTACATCAGGCTTCCTCTTCACTACTAAACCACCGATTCCTCATCGGTGTCTTGTTCAACCAGCAGTGCAATTTCACTGAACTAAGAATGAAGAAAAAAAGCTGAACTGTCATCTTCAGCTTTTAAACAACTTTCTCTGCTCCTTGTGCACGAGAGGTACATCGACCATGTCCATGTTTATGCAGATGGGTCAGCGACTCTCCAGGGTTCGGCGGCAGCCAACATTTTTCCACCGAGAATCACCCCCCGTCAGATTCAAGACGTGCCACTCCACTATAATGACGGCAGCGGAACTTGCAAATCTTCGCGCTACATTTCGTCTCATGAGCCATAAGCAACTTCGAATATGGTCAATATTCAGCAACTTAAAGGCAGCAGTGCATGCAGTATTTACTGCAGTACTGTTACGCGGACCACACGAACAACTGGTGTTCGAGATTTAAGAATTCGTACTTATCTTGGCTGAGAAGAGGCATCACGTCACATTTCGGTGGCTTCTAAGTAATTCCAGCGTCATAAGTAGCGAGCACGCCGATGAAGCTGCTCGGTCAGCTTTTGAGCATAATACACAGGAATAGATATCATATCAAGGTCAGACGCAGTTAAACAGATTTGCGTAGTTGCTGTTACGGCTGCCACCAGTTATTACGGGGACGGCGTTCGGTGAACATCAACAGCGTCTGCTTGGAGCTCTAAGCAGATTGACCATCGGAGAGGGTCCGGCAGGGACGACGAGATGGCGTAAGAACAAATGACAGAAGTTTAATACCTCGTTACGGGTGAGCAGTGCCCTCCAAGACAAAAAGTACAAAAACGTTCAGCGTGCGTGCACTTGCACGCATGGGCAGAGATCTCCATTTGGCGTCTCGCTGGCATTCTTATGCTCTACACCATCCGGACACCCTCATTCTGTCTTGCTCCCTGGTAGAAAGCCTTGTCAGCACACTGGTCAGCCCACAGAGAGGAATACGGAGAAAAACCACTCTCTGGCAATCCACATAGAGGAATATGGAGAAGAACCACTCCTTGGCGTAGAGGTGGTGAGCGCAGGTCCCGCCGGGTCAACAAACTCGCAAACCTACACAGAGGAATTCGGAGAAAGCCACTCCCTGGCGTAGAGGTGTTGGACGAAGGACAGTGGAAAGTAGGGTTTGCACTGGCGCATAATCTCGTCGCACCACCCGACGGACAAGTATTTTAATGTTGACGAGTGTGACGATTAGGCACGTCGCGTCTCAGGCGCTTGGCATCCGTTCCATTCATTGCCGCACAAAGCGAACCGTAAGATTGCACGAGACGGCACACTCTCCGTGTAGAATACACCAAGTTTTTAAAACAACCGATTGCACCATTCATCTAGACTCTTGGCTCCGTTTTCGCATCCCATGTAAATTCTGCCGACGCAAGGCTACCATGCATTGTCACCTATGCCTAGGAGGGATATTCACGAACTCGTTTGCCTTTCGGCTTTTAAATCATCAGCAACGCTGCATATGCGATGACTATGCTACTGAGGCGACCCGTAAACACGTGCAGTGTGGCTGTCCTAGATGTAGCGTAGAGAGACGATCGCTCGCGACTGCATAAGCTCGCGTTGATCACAAACCATTGTTAGAACAAACCATTTTTGGTATGCCAACTTCACAAGCAACCGCAGCAGAGGGTGACGAAGGCACCGCTACAATCCTTAAGGACAACAAACTTGCACAAGCAGCTTTAGCCTAGTCATGGCATACAAGACGCGAAAAGTTACGATTAAACGACAAAACAGCAATGAGCTTCCTCACAACTAAGCTCGTTCAGAGTAGGCCAGTGCCTATATTTAGCCTTAACGTTTTTACGTTAACGTTTATATTTAGCCTTTAGCGTTGATTGTGCTGCACGTGTTTGTGTGCTATGATCGTGTGCGTTGATCACGTGTGCGCGCTTTGTATCTGTCTCTATATTTATCTTATCTCTGTGCCTCCCCCTTCTCTCAGTCATAATGATAATCAGCATAAGCCTATATTTATGTGCACTGCAGGACGAAGGCCTCACCCAGCGACTTCTAATTAGCCTTGTCTTGCGCTAGCTGATTCCAAGTTGCGCCTGCAAATTTCCGAGTTTCATCACCCCAACTGTTTTCGGCCGCCTTCCACTGCGTTTGCCTTCCCTTGGCACCCATTCTGTAACACTGGTGGTCCACCTATTATCTGCCCTACTAATTACATGACCTGTCCAGCTCAATTTTTCTCATAATGTGCACTATAATATCGGCTATCCGTATTTGCTCTCGGATTCACAAGGTTTTCTTCCTGTCTCTTAACGTTATGCCTAGGATTTTTCGTTCCATCGCTCATTGCGCGATCCTTAATTTGTTTCCGAGCTTCTTTCTTAATCTCTAGGTTTCTGCCCCATATGTTAGCACTGGTAGAATGCAATGATTGTACACTTTTCTTTTCAATGACCATGGTAATATCGCAGTCAGCATTTGGTAATGACTGCCATATGCACTCCCAACCCATTTTTATTCTTCGGTAAATTTCCTTCTCATGATCAGGGTCCCTTCTGAGCAATTAAATAAACGCACTCCAGTAGAGTCCAGAGCCTGACTGGAGATCAGGAATTCTTGTTCCCTTGCCAGACCATTAAACATTACTTTTGTTTTCTGCATATTAATCTTCAATCCCCCTCTTACATTTTCTCGGTTAAGGTCCTCCATCAATTCTTGTACGTGATCCCTAGTGTTGCTGAACAGGACAATGTCATCTGCAAACTGAAGGTTGTTGAGATATTCGCTGTTTATCCTGACTCCTTAGCCTTCCCAGTCTAATAGCTTGTATACTTGGTCTAAGCATGCAGTGAATAGCATTGGAGAGGTCGCACGTGTCTCGTTGCCTAGCTTCTTTCCTGACAGGTAATTTTCTACTTTTCTTGTGGAGAAGCAAAGTAGCTGTGGAATCTTTGTAGATATTTCCAAAGATACTGACATACGCCTCCTGTTCTTCTTGATTACGCAATCCCTTCATGACTGCTAGTATCTCTACTGAATCAAATGCCTTTTCATGATCTATGAAAGCCATATAGAAAGGTTGATTGTGCTCCGCAGATTTCTCAATTACCTGATTGATGACATCGACGTGATTCATTGTAGAATATCTCTTCTTGAATCCAGCTTGTTTTCTTGGTTGATTGAAGTCAAGTGCTGCTGTGATTCTGTTGGAAACTACTTTGGTGAATATTTTATACAATACTGAAAGAAAGCTAATGGGCCTATATATCATCAGTTTTTTAACGTCTGCCTTCTTACGGATTAGTACAATGTTGGCATCCTTCCAGCTCTCTGGTTCACGAAGTCGATAGGCATTGCGTATACAGAGCAATAAAGCTTTTCAAGCGTAATGTATCCTCCATCTCTGATTAAATCAACTGTCATTCTATGTTACGCTCCTGGTGGGTGCAAGGGGCTTATAGGTTTTCATTTTGCGTTTCCTCTTCAAGTTGTTTTTACTGTTGAGCAGTGTGCTATGTCCTTTCGCCCTTTTGACGCGAGAACGTGAAGCTATTAGGCATCAATTCGACGAAATGCTGCGCAACGGCATCATACAGCCGTCGAAAAGTCCGTTGGCATCTCCTGTAGTCCTGGTGAAGAAAAAGGACGGAACCCTACGTTTCTGCGTCGATTATATGTTCCCCTGCCGCTTCTTCCCGGGACATGTCTTGCAAGGCCTTTCTAACTTTCTTGTTATAGAAGAAACCTCTGTATCCTGTTCATCACTACTTCTAACGAAGCTTGCGTGGTTGCTCTGGGTACTGTACAAGTCAGTATATAAATTTTCTGCCCCTTTTACTACATCATCGAAATTGATGATGACATTAGCCTGCTTATCTTTCACTGCATACATCTTGCCCTGTCCTGTGTCACGTTTTCTTCTCACTAATTTCATGCTGCGGCCATATCTTACTGCTTCCTCAATCTTTACGACGTTATAATTTAGAATATCGCTTACTTTCTTCTTGTTTATAAGCTTTGACAGCTCAGCAAATTCTATACGCTAGGTAGCAAATTGAATTTTGTGATGGTTAACCTCTCTGCCTTTATCCTTTATTCATTTCCTCCTCTCTCCTACTGCGCAAAGCAGTTAACACCCCGACAACGGCGACGCAATGATAACGACGAGAACTACTGCTGCACGACGACAATGGTGATTCGACAACGATGATGGCAAGGCGATTATGACTATGACGACACCTCGAGGATGGCGAAGACGTCAATGGCAACGATAACTGCGTGATTACCGTAATATGACGACGACGACACGATGATGGAGAAGCATGACGATACATTTGTAAACTTATTTGGGGGAACGCTAAACGGCGGGACAAGAAATATAAGTGCAAAAAATGCGCCAACAAGTTCAATCTTCAACGCTTCTGACGATGCTTAATTGATTGATGTCTAAAACAGCGAAATATTATTGAGACGAATGCTGAGAAAACTGCTGCGCTGAAAGCTACTCAGCGGACGACCGAGCGCTCCTCACTAGGCGAAGTGATTGTGTGCTTTTTAACAGGTCATAGCGACTACGTCGGCTACTACATGTCTCTGCTGTCTTGATAATTTATTCTACTCAATTTTTTTTGTATGCCGAGTCTTTATCGCCGAATCTTTTTTTAGCTCGTCCCTTGCTGATGATTTAAAGAGCCCACTTACACCATTATGCGAAAGCGTTACGCTCAAACTCACTTCTCTGGTACATTACTAATTTCGGCAGTAAATGACACGGACACCTCTGGCCCAAGGGAAGGGTGGTGTTTTTCAATGCAGTTTTGAGCGAAACAGACATCCTCAGCGTTCCTTTCACAAAGACAGCTCTTCGCGGTCTTAGACGCCAGTCAACGACGTGATTTCGCCTAGCCATCGTAGCGTCGTCAATGTGCCACCGCAGTTGTCGATGTCGTGCCATCGTCACACAAGCGTCCTCATCCTGTAGTCGTCGTCTTCATCGACGTACTAGTTGATGTCTGCGTTTCTGGAGACATAAAAATAAAGCAATAAAATTTTCCGGCAGGCCGGAAAGGGAGGCCGTAGCAAGGGACTGCGGATTAATTTTGACCACCTGAGATTCTTTACCGTGCATCTAGATCTAAGTACACAAGTGTTTTTGCAGTTTGCCCTCATTGAAGCGCGGCCAACGCGTCCGGAATCGATCCCGCGGCGTCGAGCTTAGCAGTGCAACGTCATAGCTACTAAGCTACCACGGCGGGTTTCCGCAGACATCAGCTGTAGACTACAGAGTCAGCAGATCAACAATATTGCGTGCATGTAGTAATTCTGAAAGGCATTACAAGGAACTTAGGAGCTAGCAATTGTAGTACACGTTATACTGACCAAAAACTATTCACCCTCTTCATTCTATCATTTCTGCTTGTCGTTTACTTCGCCCAGCCCTCCCCCGACCCCTCCCTGGTTGCCACCGTTCTGGTGTCAGCAGCTTCAGCGGGGCAAGTACAGTGCGGCGAACAGGAATGTTTTTCTTTGTCGTTTCCATTTCCCCTTCCCTCTAGATGAACTTGTTAGAAATCTACTATCAACATAAATTCAAACACGGAGAAGTAGAGAACGACTACAACACGTCGTTTCGTTTCCAAGTTTGCTTGCGTTTGTAAGCGTGGTTTAATTGAGACTAAAAAAAAACGTACATTTGGGGCTACATCTTGATTGGAAGCCGGCTTCAGAGCGATTTCACGTTGCACTCCTACGCATTGTAGTTTACCCTTATAAAAATGAACGTTAAAACTCTTCAGAACTCCTACCAACTTTCTATTTACTTTATTGACAGTCTATTTACATTTACATTCTAGTAACATTTGTTCATACACAGTCAAAAGACTTCCTTCTTACTTTTGTATAAAGAATATTTTCAATACACCGTTAACAGACTTTCTTCTTACTTTTGTATAAAGAATATTTTCAATACACTGTTAACAGACTTCCTTCTTACTTTTGTATAAAGAATATTTTCAATACACCGTTAACAGACTTTCTTCTTACTTTTGTATAAAGAATATTTTCAATACACTGTAAACAGACTTTCTTCTTACTTTTGCACATAGAATATTTTAAGGTCCCCATCAAAATGTATTTTTCTAGCTTTTGTCTCTATAACCACTTTAGTAGTGCGTCACAAGGCTCGTTACTGTTGTGTAAAGAATGTTTTACTATACGTCATCGAACTATATTTTTTTGTTTGAAGGACATGTATCCTCAGTAGGTCCACAGCTCGTACTGTTTGCCGAAAAATATTTAGAATGGGAAGTAACTTGAGTGTTTTTGATAAATTTTTCTAACACACATTAATGCCTGCATATGACATACTCAGGAGTCAAGCTCTTTGTTTTAAATCATAGTCCCAATCCAAGTCGGTAGCGAATTGTTGACGGAGTGCTACTAAAATGTTTAAAGAAATATCTTCGTAAACTGTAAGAACTAATCTTTCTAAAGGTTCTACTGGACTACGTGAGCGTGCGGTGACGTCAGCACACTCCGAGAAAATTTGCTTGCGCTACACCACCTGACCGGTGTGATAGCGGACTGCTGTGCAGGCCGCGCACCAATTGCAGAGCTTTATCCCGACCTTCGGGCTGGTTAATTAAAGGCCGATTTACGCTTGTGCCGTAACGCATGCGGTCGTGCAGAAAACTGTACATTTCACCCACTGGTTCACAAATTTTGGCATACACTGGGCTCGCGCATGCAGTGTAAACCGAAATGTCTGTACCAGTCTACGAAATGTGGAAATTTTCACCCGACCACACGCGTGCGGGCAGGCGGGTGGTGTGGCGTGGGGCTGGAGCGCAAATTTTCCCTTACCACAAAAAAGCTGTTCCACTGCTATTGCAATGCCACCAATTAGCTTTGCAACGAGATAATCAGGTCAGTGCATTCTGCGATATAAATAGTACGCCCTAAGCTCGAACGTGTCAGCATAGTAGTGTCAAGATATTAGTTAAAAAGAATAAAAAGACAGAAACTCAGGGTAACACGGCGCTGGAACGTTGCCGCTCAAATGTCCAAAAGGCTGCAAAATGCAGCTGCTGCTAAGTGAGAGCGAGTATTGACCTGAGAAGCGCACAGTTCGAATAGAAAGAAAAGCTGAACTCTGTGCAAGTAACACCTTTCTGTGAAAAAATAATTAAATTACCCTTACTGTATAAAAAATGTAGCTTTCTACGCGTTCCTATTCGCACGCTTTCGTCCCTGCCTCCTACTGACGGCTGCTGCACGTTAAAGGAAATGGACATTGCATCAAAGTGAAGGCAAAGTAACTATGTCAACTGATGTGCTTTATGGCGATGGTAGCTTGCTGTGTGTGAAAACAGATAGAAAAGAAATAATTATGCACTCTTAACATTCAGTGATCTTGCTCCTCAACACGGCGACAAAATTTTGAGTTCCGACAACGGGTCATCATGACATCCGTAATAATGGCATTCCGTATACCAAGAGCCAGGATATCAAAGGCCATGCTTTTGCCGTGCTTCGGGCGTCTGAAAACTTAACGTCATAGCCGGCACGCTTTGGACATGTATTTGACTATAAAAATAGTACTACAATGTGCTTCACGGCTGGGCGCTAGGGAGCAAAGCTTTGTCTTTGAAAGCAGCAAGTGCTAAAGGATGCTCTTGCGCAAAATAGAATAACCACATAATTTACCCAATATGATATTTTTCTATGTTTATTACATTTCGAGAAAAAAGTCGGTTTTCAGAACAATAATTGTCTAGAAAGATAAAGCTACACAGCCCCTAAATGCCCAACAAATTGAGCCGGCTGTCTTGTCAGTTTTTTTTTTCTTTGTCAACGCCGTGTTGGCCATGAGGTACATTCCTCCCTCTAAGTACAGTTCCCAGAAAGGGGTGCGTACAAAAGGCCGGCCACAACTTTCACTGAGAGGCGACGAATGTCTAGGTGTGAGTCAACCATCCCAAAGTAGTGGGGAAGGGGTTGGGGGGGGGATGTTTCGGCTTAAAGAGGGGCTTTAGTTCCGCGGCGGTCAAGGCGAAGCAGGTGGATGGAAAGAATGTAGCATGCCTCTCCCGCGCATGCGCAAACATTTGACAGTTGGCCGAGTCGAGGCAAAGAGGGTGACTATCGCAATCGCCATCAGTTCTTTTGCGACGCCGGCATGGTACGGTCGAGCGATGTAGGTGTTTCGTGGCGTATTGTAGCAGCAATCTAGCTGTTTTTGCTGCTTTTTATTCTTATGATGTGTTGTGGCTAATTCATCAATGCAAGCCAACCAGCAAGGTGTTTGCGAAGCCCACGGTGCTTTCTTCGTTCCGTGATGTGAGCGTTTCTGGAACTTCTCTGCCAGCTGCGATGCAGTGTCGTGTGAAGTGATTCTGTATTGGCACTGTCCGTGTTTTAAACTGCACAAGTAGCGAATAGCTGTTCCTCAAGACTGCTATGCGCCGAAGTTTTCTCTATCTCCAAACCATAATAAAAGGTATGTTCTTTTCCATCATTTTTCATAAACATTTTATTTTTATGTTATTTTATTTCTTCCTACACCGCATTCTGGCAGGTTATTATAGCGCGAACTGTAACGACGTGAAATGTTTTAAGAACGATTGTCTTACATTTGTCAGCTGCCCCGCGTCATGCGGTTCGCTTGAAGTTGCTATAAACAAGAAGCGTACAAATACTTCGTTTTCACAGTGTTCGCATTGACTTAATGTGTGTTAAATATTGTCTGATCATGAAATCATTCTTTGCTCTTTCGTACTGTGGCTGCACAGGATGAGAGATAGTAAAATATTGAGCGTATAGTTTCATGGTTCACAATTACATGTGTTTCAGCGAAACGGTTCACAATGACGTAGGTTGCACTGGTTAGACAAGTGCGAATGTGAAAGAAAATCATTCGCGCTTGTTAACCATTGCAACCAATGTCATTGTGAACCGGTATATTTTGACACTGATATTTTGTTTTCGAGTAAAAATAAACGATCACGTCAAATTACAGAAGCGTTCCATATAATAAGGCGTGCTTAAAAATGCGTCAGTCAGCCATTGGTTGCTCTCACTGACAAAGCGTTTGTATTCTTGAATACTGCTTGAAGCTCTGTAATCTGTTTATATAAAAATGGATGACACGTTTTGCACATGCTCGGTGCAGCTAGCTGGCACTGTTACGTTCAGTCCTTCCAAAAATAACCGGCTGTGAGTAAGCGCTCGCGTGTCCACCGTCTCTGTGTCTGTGTCTATTGTGCGCGCTACAAGTTTCACCATGAATAAACCATTTAATTAACTTTTTGAGTGAGTAACTCATTTATGCAGATAATTGGTAGAGAAAACATTCTGGACACTTTCCTAATTTTAATAACATGTAGTAAATACAACGCAGCAAATGATATGCATTGCAATATGTTCCCAATCCTTGCCATCTCCTCTGCAAGTAAACAGGGATGACGGTTACAATTTTAGGATTCATGTGAACGTTGTTAAAAAGCTGTTCTGTGTATGTGATATGCTAACCTGAACATGATGTTAACACTGACCATCTTGTTTCTGTGCAGGGTTGGTTCATTCTGCAAACATTTTGGACATCAGCGCTGAATGTAAAGAATACCTTATAATCGATGCTTCCTAGAGATTATGCGACAGTATCATGCCGTAATCAACTAAGTCATTATTAATTTATTATTTTTATTGATTTCTCTACTACTTCTCTCACAATTCTGTGTGAATATTTTTTGTGTGAATAAACTTCTTTCAGTGCAAACTTGCATTTGTTTTCCATGTACATGTACCTTCTGGGTTTCATACTGCCTTTTACCAACACGTTCACGCATACTGACACATTTTTACACTATGCTACTAGGTCGTATGTGGGACAAATGTTACTAGGGGGATAGTAAGACGTCAGTAGCAAGTACATAAGCACATGGAAGTAAAATATTGCCAGAGTGTTACTAAAGAGCCAAAAGACTTGTGTTGGTTGGCGGTTAGTAGAATGTTTACAGACCATCTATGAACATGCTTCAATTGAAGTACGGTAGCGAATTCTTGATAGGGTCCAATTCTTGATAGAATCCAATTCTTGATAAGATGTTACTAGGGTGTATAAAGACATGTAAATGTTAATAGGTGATTGGTAGGAAGTTGGCAGAACGTTTACAAACATTGTTCATTTGGAAGAATGTTAATACGGCATATAAAGAAAGCTTGCTAATAGGGGATCGGTAGGAAGTCAACAGAAAATATATGAACATTTTTCTTTTGAAAGAATGTTAATATAGTGTATAAAGAAAGCTTGTTAATAGGGGATCGGTAGGAAGTCAACAGAAAATATATGACCATTTTTCTTTTGAAAGAATGTTAATATGGTGTATAAAGAAAGTTTGTTAATAGGGGATTGGTAGGAATTTAACAGAAAATATATGAACATTTCTCTTTTGAAAGAATGTTACTAGGGCATATAAAGACAAATGTTCATAGGAAATTGGTAGGAAGTTTAAAGACATCCTATGAACATGTTTCTATTGGGAGTTGGTGGCCAATTGTTTCTAGGATGTTACTAGAGAGTTGGTAGGATTGTATAAAGACATTTGGTAGAATTTCAATTGACTGTTGGTAGGCTCTAGTGACAAAAGTCTATAGACTGTCTAAAAATGTTGCTAGAAATTTTTATAAGGGTATTTCCAAGGGGAACTTGAAATAGACAGGTTTTAAATACATCACAACCTGAGAGCACCAATAAGGAGAATTACTCATAAGTGGCGTTCTGATAAGTTTTCTTTTCCTTCGTGTTTCATTTACGCAGGTTGGTATAGACTGCAGCCATGAACATAGATAATTCTCCAGCTTGCGTTTGAATAAAACGAGGGACGACAATTATGCCTATGACGGAAGAATGAAGTCTTGTTTCCTTTCATTTTGTCTTGGCGAGGTGCACTTTTTAAGTTTTCTTGAGCTCTAGTCAATGACAGTATAATTAGTTATGCCGAAACAAAATGCCCAACTTTTACAGTCTGACACCGCATCATCGATGTCTATGGCCATTTAACTCTCTGGAATTGTATAGGTTTAATAAAAACGGCATGCTGTATAATCAACAAACACATTCAGGATGGCCGTAATCTGCTTCTTTTTATTTTTAACTCTAACGATGTCCCGCAGATGGACATCAACAAAAAGAAGCGAGAATTTGTAGCGCACAAGGCAAACGCAG
The DNA here is from genome assembly GCF_038994185.2 of Dermacentor albipictus. NCBI lineage: Eukaryota > Metazoa > Arthropoda > Arachnida > Ixodida > Ixodidae > Dermacentor > Dermacentor albipictus. Next base: position 113,348,121 of record NC_091821.1, read on the forward strand.
CGTTGTGGAACTGCTTCTGCTACCATAAAAAAAAAGTAAAAATAAGCGAAGGAGGGGCGGCCGCAAGCCGAAAGTCCTTACGCTGACTCAGTGTATATAGACGAGGTGGGTAATATCTTGTGGCGATAGACCGCATCACCCGGTGGTCGCCAGGCCATACATTAAACCATTTCGGCATTACAGAGCCCTTGCTACGGCAGATGTATTTTCTACGTACGCAGCTTCTCCTTCATTTTATTTATTTATCTACTCATTTATTATTAAAAATTTTGAGCTCTGCAGAAATTCTTCGAGCCTTGTCCACGCCATAGCTTTCGTCAAGCGACAGCAAAAAGTCAAAGGCACATCTTTGGATCATACATCGTCCTCGGTTTCGAGAGGCGGACCCACGACACTGAGATAGGGGGAAGGGGGTGGTTACGTCTCGCATCAGGGGATTTCTCTTAACCTATCAATAATAACAAATGGCAGGAGTTAACGTCCCAAAGCTGCACTGTGGCCTTTGTTGGGAGATCGTTGTGAAAAGCATGGTATAATTTTTATCACTCGCATAGTGTTCCGGAAGCTGCTTGAACCTAAGTGAGCGAATGTTTTTTTTTTTCCTTTGCTGCCATAGAAACGCGGACGTCATGACCAGGGGGAAAACCCGAGACCGCACGTTAATCAGCAGCGAGCCAAAGACAACGAACGATAGCGCTTCGTGACAGTCAGAAACTCTCACGTGAAAATATGCCGTACAACATAACATGTCTCAAAGCAAAGCTTTTATCTACTTTCCCAGTTTTTCCTCTCCTTCCATGCCGTCTTGCCAAGTCGACTCAAGAAACCGAGTTATATAGACCATTTTTTCGTAGGCGCCGCCATATTGTGAACGCATTGGCGCCGCCTATGAGCAGCGCCATACTGGCTTGGGTGAAAGCGGTCTTTTGCATAGCAGGCATACGCTCGGCGGCAGGTTCTGGCGTTTGTTTTCGCGGTCGTGTGGTCTGTTTAGTATGACGTGCGTCTTCTACGTGGTAAACGGTTCTGTGAGACGTGCTGAAGTGGTTTAAGGCGTAATGGCCGGAATTTCTGCTGGCGTTGAGGTGAACGGAACACGCAGCGCGATGTGTGCGCGCATATTTGAGCCAACAATCAGCCTCGGAGATCAATTGTGCATTTCTGAATGTTCCAATCACTAATGTGACCTTATTGTAGTATTATCCTCTATTTCTTAGCTGCGGTTTAGGAGCCATGAAACATACGCGATGATCGTAACAGCGTCTGCTACGATAGGAGCCGTGATATGTTATACTTTTACAAGCGTTCAAACTGTTCGCTGCAGGTTACATTGCGTGACTACTTGGTTCGATGGATGTGGTTTCCGCCCCTGAATAAAATAGTTTTGGCAAGTAATACCAGCATACCTTACAGTCTGAATTAATCTTGTCCAGAAAAGAGACTGTTTATGCACTGCGCGAGCGTCCTAAGCAGTGGTAGGTGCTGGACTACATATATATTTGTTCTATATACCGCATGGTCCAAGCATACGGCATCAGCGGTTATATATTTATAGACGTTGTGCGGCGTGATTATGCGAGGTCCTATTGCGGCGTTAGCTCGTTTTCTCTTGCTTTTTTGAGAAAGAGGATGATAACCGAATTTTTTTTTCGGTTGTGTTCGTTCCGTTCTCTACGACGCACTCACACGTATTACGGAAATTTTGTCCACAAAAATAGGCATCGCAATCTTTTTATGCGATCCCTCTCATATATTATGGCTGTATGCAGGCCAAAAAGGCAATGCCGAAGCGCACAGCTTACATATGTATCGTGCCGGTTCACCAACCGCAGTGATCTCTGTGTTGAGCAGCGCCATCGTACTCATGCAGGAAGGATAGCGTAAGCATATGGTAATTTGAAGCCTGCTTGACTTGAAATGCGCGAGAACGATGCCGGTGCATCACAAATATTTGATAGCGCCTGCCGCTTAGATGTTTCGTGGTTGCCTTAGGTTGGCCGTGCACGAGCATGCGCTCTTATGTTTTAGTCCCTATGCCAAGCGATCAGGCAATGAGCAGATTTACCATTTCATGCTAGTAATACAGAGACGCCGTTTCTCTTCGTTGAATCAAAACCGTTATATGCAAAAGAGTTCACAACTCATAGACGCACCGCGGCTGACAATGCGCATCGCGTGTTTGCGCCCCCAAGAAACATTTCCGCGTACTGTAGTTACCGATACACCAAAAGGCTTCCCTGACGACCTTATATGAACGGACATGGCTTAAATTTCACAAAGTACCATCTAAAACATCTCCAAATCGTTCCGCAGCACGCGACAGCAATACTTTCAAGCAGCGCCGCGCCGGATCGCGCGGCGCTGCTTGAAAGCCGGAGAGGCAAGCCGGAGAGGAGGAAAGGCTCCCCGCGCGCCCTATCCTCCTCGCCCGATGAAACGGTCTCTACCGAATGGAATTTTTACCGACAAAGTAGTGCCAGTGAGCACGCCTCTACTCCGCGTAATAAAACGATAAATATCGGCATAATACTTTTACCTGTAAAGACCGCTTGTGAGAACTTGCACAGAACACATTTCTCTTAATAAAATTGCGCATGCTATTAAACGGCTTCCTTGATTTCCTTAAGCTTTCTATATTTGGGGTACCCCATTATTGCGCAGCTGGGTATGCGCTACTGGCTATGTGCACATGATTTCTTAGTCAGTCCCCCAGAGAGACGCTACTATTGTTCGTTTCTCTCCTTATCTATTCTTGCTCCTTTCCCCCTTCTCAAGTGTAGGGTAGCCAACGGGGCGCGGCCTTGGTTAACATATTTACCGTTCCCTTTTCTCTCTCTCTCTTCGGAGTGGGCATCGGACACCGCGCCACCACGGGTACGGAATCCTTTAAACGCACCGACACAATGCACGCGTACTGTTTCTCGGCCACACTTCTAGTACCGCTCCTCCACGTGCTTCCGCCGACGAGCGCCGCCTTTGTCCTCGTGACATCGCTGCGTCGACGACTCACGGGGCGCATGCTCCACATTTGGCGCTTGCATTTCGGCATAGCTTTCGAACGGTGCCGTGTAAAAACGTAAACATTGCACGAGGTTATATGGGATGAAGATAAACGCGCTTGTACACATCGCATTTAGTTGGAAACAATTTAACTAAACACTTCGCTAAAGCGTCGCTCCACGTAGATTCCAACGTGTGCGTTAAAGGGACCCTGAAACGCTTTTGACGATTTTCTACAAACGTACTGAGTCGTTAGAGTAGGTCCTTCTGATTATTAATTGACACATCTAAGTGCTCTGCGTAAAGCGTGTAATTTATTATAATGTTTTAAAAATGCACATCGCTGCCGATCGCAGCGCACTGCTCCGCGGAATTTTAAGCCGCCCCTACCCATATGACCGATGTCACCCATATGACGTCAGTGGGGCGAGCTATCCGATTTGCTGACCAGGGCGCGTGATCGACAATTTTTCCAACTTTATGGTAAAGAAATGATTTTCGTAATAGTTGGAATGTTAGTTCATTTGTTTTTATAAAAAGAAAGTAGCATAAAGAGAATGCACAAGAACAATTTTTCAGTACACTTAAGCACTTCCGGCACACAGCAAGTGTCGTCTGCTTGTGTTACAACGTACTCCATTTTGACGAGAGCTCCGCGGTCAGAGTTGGTCTCAGTTTTTTCGCGAGCACTATGATTCGACTTTGTTGCCTTGTGGACTGCAAACGTAGCGACTGGCAATATGTCAAGCTGCGACATCGTGTCCCTCTGCAAGGCAGCGTACAAGCGAACTGGCTGCTGCGCATCGGACTGCCGCTATCCGATCGGCGCCAGAATTTGCGCGTTTGTGGCCGTCACTTTACACCGGAAGGTTACTAACGGAAAACCGTTTCGCGAGTCCCGTATTAGGGCAGGGTCTGGCCGCTTGATTGTGCCGTAACGGGATGAGCCGAGATGAGTAGAAGGGCAAATGTGAATGGTCTGCACGGTGCAGCCACCTGGTGGCATAGAGCTCAACCATACACAGTAGCAGCAACGAAGCGTATTCTTCTTTGCTGCTGGTGCGTATTTTTCGCAGGAGTGTAATCATGAACACGTTGTTTTTATAAATGTTTAAAATGTTTTACACTTGGTTACAGCAATATTAGCGCTTTGTTTGGCTGGTTAAGCGCTGCGCCAACAAGTGTCTGGACCGTGCAGACCGATCAGGCCGCTCACGTACGTCTACGCCAAAGTTCCTTCATCAGCTTGAGTTTATGCCTCCAGTCATTTGCAGAAATGACCAGCTTGCCTGCGGTTAACGGAATACGAGACACGTTCGGCGCTACGACAGAATGCTCGCAACGCATGCTGCTTCGATAGCTCTCGCTTGGGGTCGACAGCCAAGCGGCTAGCGGAGAGGTTTCGCGCGGGCGGGGGCGGGCTCCAAAACAAACGGAAGTGGACGATGTGACGTCGCATCGTGACGCAGGACCAGTGAAGGCGGAGCTTAGCCCCGCTCGCTCGGCGAACGAGTTGAGGAGGAAAAGCATCGCTGGGGAGGAGGGTAACTTCTAATCACTTGTAGCTCCATTAATACGTAACGCTTCACTTAAATTGTGGTGCGAATGTTCTACTTAAGCTGTACCCTACGCGTCTACAAAATTTGTCCGAACCATTTCAGGGGCCCTTTAAATCTGCGTAATCTTGTTACCCTTCAAAATCAAACGAAACAAGCAAGTGAAAAAAAAAGGAAACATGTCCTTTCTTGTCATTTTGCTATGGGGTCGCAATACATTGAGATTAGTCCGTTAAAGGCGCTTAGCGGCGCCCTTGGACATGCAATAAATATGAACGATACAGTACTATACGCCCGTCGAATACGTCACGAAGCTCGGTGATGCGGCGCGCTGCCGGCACTTGAAGAGAAAGGACAACGTGATGCAGATGGGAGGCGGTCACCTACAGCCACGCACTTAGTTGTCGTTTAGGTGACCCAGATGACAGATGCTGTTTGGTTCAGCCGGGCGAACGACGCGTGAGGCGTCAACGCAGAAACCTCGATACGCGCGTCATCGGCCTGTTAAATTAAAATTAAATTATAGGGTTTCACGTGCCAAAACCACCATCCAATTATGAGGCACACGGTAGTGGGGGACTCCGGAAATTTTGACCACCTGGGGTTCTCTAACGTGCACCTAAATCTAAGTACACGGGTGTTTTCGCATTGCGCCCCCATCGACATGCGGCCGCCGTGGCCGGGATTCGATCCCGCGACCTCGTGCTTAGCAGCCCAACACCGTAGCCATTAAGCAACCACAGCGGGTGTGATCGGCCTGTGGTCAGCGCGCAAAGCCCCCTTTCCAGCCTACAAACTCAGCCACAGTGAGTGCGCGAGAAAAAAAAAAAAAACGAGAGCAGGACGAGGTAGAGGGGGAGGGCTTGGACTCCTACCGCAATAACTGCTGCCTCAGGTTGCTCGTCGAAGTGTTCGTGTCACGCGGATGGCGCGTGGCCACTTTTCGCAGGAAGCCGATATTGGATGCTTGACGGCTAGCAAGCGTGTTTGCCCAGTTACTGGAGGAACCCGGCGTGGGCCTTGCCCTAGTCAGCAACAGGCTAGGCTGCAGAGGCGGCGGTGGCGGCGGCGTTTCCCGATCTTCACCGTCGCCATGTAGGAGGGCATGCCGCGATGCGCTGGTCTATGCTACCGCGTGGAGGCGCACGCTGTTGACGGCGAAGCATCGCGAGGAGTTGAACTGAGGCGGTCCTTGAAGGACCCACTTAGCCTCCACCACATCGTGTGTGCCCCCGGTCGCTTTCGTTTTCCTCGCTTAGTTCTTCATGCCATTGTGGTTGTAACATCTCCCCTGCTGTGTTTCTATTGTCTTGCTGAAAGGGCATGTAAAGATATTCCACCTCGGTGACAACAGGTCACTGCGACGGCTGAAAATGAGGTAAAAACAAATAAACAAAAAATAAAGCCTAACTAACTAACTAACTAACTAACTAACTAACTAACTAACTAACTAACTAACTAACTAACTAACTAACTAACTAACTAACTACTGATAGGTTTCCTGATCCACGCGCTTTAAATGACAAGCGTTATCGCACGAACGTTCATAAAGAAATATTGCCTGCTCGTTGCTTACGACATAGGTAATTTGTAATTTATCTCACTCAATTATTTTAGTTCTCCGCATCTGCCCCGCCTTGGTTAGTCTTACATTAACTGAAGAACGACTTGTCGCATTCAGGTACTGCATTATCACGTTTAAAATTTACATTTTATTATCTGTACGGTTGCTGTCAGTTTAAACTCGAACAACTCTAATGGTTTAATTCTAACAAACTGAAGTTGTAAGGAGCAAACACCGAATACTTTTGAAGAAATACGCTTTAAGCAAGCTGTATAAAGGCACCCGAACCACACATCTCCAGCACCAGTAGCAGGGGAAACGAAAAGGCACTTAAGGTATGCTGGGGTTAAGTGTGACGGAAGCTGTGCACTTCTTACACAGACGAGTTCACGATAAGTCATACGCCATGCATATAAAATTGCCATCAAGACGCCCTAACTTGAGCATTAACGGTGAGGCGATCAAATCTTGACCTTCGTGTTTGCGGCCCCATTAACAATGAAGTCCACGGCACCGATTATTCCACAGCAGAAGCGTTGATAATTGCATAGTGTCAACGCCTCTTGATGACTGACGAGTACGTGGCTCCCGTGCCAAGGGATTGCTCGAGTACGAACACTTTTAATTTTTTTTTCTGTTTCTTGCTGCCTTTTGTACAAAAGGCAAAAATAATTTGCTCTGTATTAGTAATGTACTACTTATACAATACTAAAAAAATTCCACTTTTATCGTGAAGGAAAGCAAGGTAAACAAGGAAAGACGCGAGAACGAAAGTTAAGTTCTCGCATTAGCTCTCCGTGACGTCATAGATATTCACGGCGTCTGCCCAGGTCTAGTTAAGTTAATATTACTGAAGATGGACTGCAATTGTATTCTAAAACAGCCAAAGTGTGAACTTGATAAGTTTGGATATAGTTCACCAAGCCACAACGACCCAAATAGGGAAAAAATGGGGCACTGTCCGTGGTGGTGGCAAGTAAACTTTTGTTTCATTCGCCATATGGGAATGCTGGAGATATATGAGGCGGCCTGGTGACGACGGTGTAACGGAAAGGATGGACGGACACAGAAAACCCGGTTTCAAGCTGGCGCCGTCGCTGACTTGGTAGACAGTGAGCATCTGGTAACTAATGAGGCCTGCTTCCGCCGCACGGGTTATGACGAAAAAAGGAAAATGATCGCCACCATTTCAATCTCGACTGTAGTCGATGATGGCAGCATGACCGCTGACTGCAATATCAAGACTGCGACGGCGCACGAGGCCGGTGATCGAAAAAATGCTGGCTACTTGTCGCTTCCTATGAGCATCGAATAACTTGTCACCACAGAGACGTTGGAGCCGAATTGGTGGCCAACTGGTGGGGGCTGCTATTCAGCTGGATAACGTCGCGCAGAACTGTTTCACAACAAATCTGGTCACACCATACCTTTGTGCATACGTAACGTCATCGATTGTACCTGATTGGATTCGACGCAGTACCCGGCATAATATTGGTGAACGGGCGAGTGGTATTCCACTGGATCTGTACCATGAATCCTCGCGCTATGGCAGGTTTCCCAAAGGCTGAACGACTAGTCGCCTCGTTACGTCACTCAGGTCAGGCAAGTTCCTTTTGGGACTTTCAATATTCTGCCTAATCACATTGGCCAGTTGTGTGGTCATCTGTGTGGGCAAAGTGAGTGTAGGACTCTCATCATTCCACCCAGTCGCATTGGCCTGCCATGTGGGCAAAGTGATGGAGAGGATGGTCGTTGGAAGTCAGGGGTATTACACGGAATACCACAATGTGAATGTAACTATAGAGGCGTATTGCATTGACTGTATTGCCGGAACAGGTGGCAGTGTAGTCAATGGTCCCATGCCTTGTGATGCCCAAGCTTTTGGGCGGTCAGCGTTTGGAGCCAACGTCAGGGCCAAGAGGTTCGTGCGCCTGGACTCCAACTCAGACTCATAAATTTGGACACAACGGGTGACACTTTTTAGGTCATAGAAGTATTCTTCAAAAATAAATCGGTAAGTCGTGCCTAGGTGATGATTCCTGTCGCTGAATTGCTAATGAGGAGGGCGTTCTTGATATTCTTTGTAACTGATCAAGCGCGAAGTTTTTTTTTGCAGTGTCTATGTACAAAGTAATCGTAGTCAGTCAATTCAAGTCAGATTCTTGGCCTAACACAGAAGGTATCAGATCACAAGTTGCAGCTGTATTTATCACCGGTAGGCATACAACGCCCTATAACGTAAAACTATTCCAATATGTTTTTATTCCAACCTCCTGACGTCAAATTTGCGTAACCGCCAACGCAAGCACCGGGAAGTCACCCGCAGAGTTGTCTCAACAGACCAATAAAAAGCTCTCCTCGTCCATAAGAGGTCACTTTTGTTTGCATGAAAAACGAATAACATTGCCTACACTGAGCGGCTTGTCGTATCTAATTGGCTGATAAAAGGCGAGGAGCACGCTCAAGTGGAGAGGGATTCGATGAGGCCGAGACACTGCACTAAAAGTCGATAACTGGATGAAGAAAGCGGTGCCGGCGTCTACGATTGTTCCGCTTTCCCTTACATAGCTTGCGGTGGCTGGTCGAAAATTGCGGCGGCATGCAACGGAAGCTTAACCTCTTATGACCTGTTGTCGCGATTTCGCATCATACCGGTTTTAAGCCGCACCACCAGAAGAAAACATCTGTAGCCGCTACCCCTGCGCTCAGAGGGAATCCATAGATGTCTGGCAACACGTGGAAAAGGCAGCGCCATCTATCGTCGATTCAGTAAAGAGCTGACGGCTGCCATTTCTCCAGTTGATGCCGACGAAGAACATTTCTCACTATCCATCCATTGACATCCGTCTCCATTCAAGGTATGTAAGTTTTTTGAATATAAAAAAATTTTGCATGATAGGCACTTGGTTGAATAATGCACGCAGATCACGTAAATAATTTGTTTTTGAAGATTAGTTGTTTTTTCAAGCGTGTGTCGCTTTGTCGCGTTTTCGCATCAACAGGCTGTAGCGTCCCGATTTGTGCACAACTTCGTCTTCCTCGGCATGTGGTCAAAAAACTAGTAATTTTTGTTTTTTGCAGTTATTCGGTGCTTTTTGTTCGTGATGGACACCAGAAGGTTCTACGGGATCAGGGTTCCACCCGTTGAAGAAAGCGAAGATAGCTGCCTCAGCGACAGCGATTCGGAATACAGCCCTGACACAGTACATGCTGCCCCATCAGATCAATCTGGGCAGTCTGGGAGCGACACAGGTGCGCAATTTTTTGTTTGTTGGGCGAGTTGCATTCGGCTGCAATGTGAAACGCCGTCAGCGTTCTTTCGTGTTGTATTGCAGTGGCGCGTCTTTTTCTTTTGAAGCCAAAAGCTTCACTACGATAGTCAACACCGCGTTTGTCGGAGCACGAGTGACGTCACGCACTGCGCAGGCTACTGCCCATGTGCGCCGTCGCTTCTCCGCGCCACCGTTTGACCTTTCGCCGCAGCCGTGCGCATTTGAAAGGAGGGGTATATAAGGCGCGCTTGCCCATAGAACAGGCGCACGCTGCCGCGCGCTATGCGTCATCGTTTGACGTTCGCCGCAAGCGCGTGTTTATCGCGGATCACCGCAGCTTTTCGCTTCGAGATATCCAGGCCCTTAGCTAAGCCCCAGCCAATTTTTTCAAGCCAAGGTTTTTGTGGCTTCTCAAATGTGGTTTGCGACCTCGCAGTGATTTCTTTTTCTTTTTTTGTTTGCAGATGAAGAAGGTGAAACGGAAGAGCCGTCAACGTCAAGCGCAAGAAGTTTCCTCTGGAAGCAAGTGAACCATCCGCGGACATGCCACCCTCAATGGGAAGACGGTCTTCCAGACCCGCCAGATGAGCTGAAAGCTCCCATTGCGTACTTCCGGTATTTTTTTGACGACAAGCTTCTTGAGGAGATTACAGACCAGTCCAATCTCTATGCAGTGCAGAAGAATGCCAACAAAGCATTGTGCCTAACACGCGCTGAACTGGAGCAGTTTCTTGGGGCCACAATGTATATGTCCATATACAGGCTTCCGCGATCGCGCATGTACTGGAACCGCGAGATGCGAGTAGAAAAAGTGGCAGAAGTTATGTCACGTGACAGGTGGCAAGCGATAAAGAACAGCCTTCATTTCAACGACAACAATCTCCTACAAGCAAATGCTGGCAAAGACAGGCTCTTCAAAATTCGACCACTCATTGACAATCTGCTGCTCAAATTTCAAATCCTTCCAAAGTCACAGATGCTGGTGGTCGACGAGCAAATTGTGCCGTTCAAAGGCCGCTCCTCACTCAAGCAGTACGTCCCTAGCAAGCCTCACAAGTGGGGCTACAAGATTTTTGTACTTTGCGACACCCACGGACTTGTCTCTGACTTCTCTATATACACAGGGGACATCCGCCCTGTTCCTGGATTACCTGACCTTGGAGCAAGCTCTAATGTTGTGCTCGAGCTTTCGCGCTCCATCCCAGAGAACAAGAGCTACTTGCTCTTTTTTGACAACTGGTTCACATCCATAAAACTGCTGGTAAATTCGCATCAGCGTGGTATTCCAGCAATGGGAACTGCACGCGCAAACAGAATTTCTGGATGCCGACTGCCCAGCGATGCAGAAATGAAGAAGAACGGTAGAGGAAGCCACGTGGAGAGGCAGGCTACTATTGAAGGGGTCGAAGTCCGAGTAGTGAAGTGGTACGACAGCCGGGGAGTGAATATTGCTAGCACATTCGGGAGTGCCCAGCCTCTAGGAAGCTGCCAGCGGTATGACCGCAAAAAGAAAGAAAGATGTGAAGTTGAGCAGCCAGCCATTGTGAAGGCTTACAACACTTTTATGGGTGGAGTCGACCTTCTCGATGGGCTCATGGCGTACTACAGAATTTTTCTGAAGTAGAAGAAATTCTACCTGCGATTTTTTTTTCATTTTGTGGACATGGCTGTTGTGAGCAGCTGGCTGCTCTACCGGAGGGATTGTGATGCTCTAGGAATCCCAAAGAAACATCAACTGGATCTTCTAGCGTTCAAGGCTTCTCTAGCCAGCTGCCTGTGCAATCAAAACAAGGACGTGATGAAGAAGAGGGGCCGGCCGTCTCTTTCCGTGGAAGGAGAGCTTGAGAAGAAGAAAAGAAGAGGACCAGCAGCTCCAACACCTAATGCTGAAGTCCGTCAAGACAATGTTGGCCACTGGCCTGAAGTGTCGCAGCAACGACAACGATGCAAGATGCCTGGCTGCAAAGGCCAACCTGTTTCCTTCTGCACAAAGTGCAAAGTTCATCTGTGTATAAAAAAAAGTTCAAATTGTTTCATTTCTTTTCATAAGAACTGAGATACAAATGTGCTAAACTCAAAGAAATGAGCTCTCAAGTGTGTTTGAAAATAAACATTTTTTGATCCATTACGACCTGTTGTCGCGTTTTCGCGACATAGCTGTAACTTTCTTCCTAAAACCCCGACACGCATAAAAGTTGCTGTGTAACTTCCTCATAACCAGAACATAAAAAGCCACAGCAAAAATAATTTTTTTATGCAGTATGCTAAATTCAGGCTAGAAGAGGTTAAGAATAAGGCTAAAACGGATCCTCAGCAAAGAAGAGTTGGCAGAATAAGGTCGTAAACGCGCCGAAAGTGCTCGAAAACGTTACACGGCCACGTAAGAAGTTTTATTACACGCAAAGAAACCCATGCTCTCCGGCAGGCGCGAGTACCCAGCGCCTGAGCGATCGGCGGCAGCCATCTTTTATTCCTTTCGGAACGGGGCAGCCTGCGGATATTCAGAAGAAAATTCAGTTTTGTTCGGCATAATAATGCATCTTTAATGCGTATAAGTCACTTTGACGCGGGGAGTTTTTGCGGTTTTGTGACATCGCGTGACAGGCAGGTGAAATAGGTGCAGCCCGAAAACTTTTGACCAATAGCCGGGGGCTAAAGGCGAAAAGGCGTCGAATAGGAAACAACTATTTTTTTTTCTTTTTTCGGTCAAATCATGCATAATCAGTGTGCACACGTCTTATCAGATGGGGAGCTATCGCGGTTTTCGTGACGTCGCGTGAAGGACAGGTGAAGTGGGGGTGGTCCAAAAAAGTTTTGACCAATCGCGGAAGGCTGATTACAGAATTGGAATAGAAAAGTTTGGAATACTTTTACGTTATAGCGACCACAGTCTTCTCTTTTCGATAGTGCACAACCCAAAAGCCATCATCATCCAGATATGTCATAACAGCTACACGATTATCACCCCAATAACGAAGACCGATAAATCTTTGCAAGGAAAGCAACCGGCAGTCGCAATAATGCGCGCTCGGCTGTTGTGAGCATCCGTGAGCACCTGTTGAGAGAACTAGGAGAAAAACATTATTTACCCTCTGGGTGCGAGAATCCAACCAACTCGTTTTGGCAACATCAGTCAAAGCGCGGAACGTTGAAAAAAAAAGGATAGATAGATAAAATACGGAGAAATTATTTTTCGGAAATACCTTAGTAGAATTTGTTTCGTGCGTTACAGGAGTACGCACATCACTGCCGTAAAATATCGTTCTTGAAACAATCATAGATTCCAAACACCTGTCGCTACGACTTTAAATATTCAGAGCAGAAAACAACTCGTGAAAAATAACTGCATGATAAGAACGTGCACACGTCGATCCGATGAAAAAACAGAGGCTCCCAAATGGGCCTCTGTTCATTCATTCACACCGACTATATTCGAAAGCATAGTTCTGATCTCGAGCAGAGTGAAAGACACCTCACTCACCTGTCAATGCAGATGGCCATTAGGGTGAACACGCTGGCTGCCACAGACACAATGGCAATGAAGTTGGAGACCTTGCAGTAGGCTGTTCCGAACGGCCAGTCCCCGTTTAGCATGTAGATAAAGTTGAAAATGACGTTCAATGTTGACACCATCGTGTCCGCTAAGCTCAAATTGACAATGAAGTAGTTTGTGACCGTGCGCATACGTTTGTGCGCCAGCACTATCCAGATAACGATCAGGTTGCCTCCTGTGGCCACGAGAACCATGCTCCCGAAGAGCAAAGTCCAGGCCGCCTGGCCCCACCATGGCAATATGTACATGTTCTCGGTCATGATATCTTCCGAGCTGAGGTTGACGAGAGACACACCTTCAGCTCCCGTGCCATTGCTGCCGAAGACACTGTCGTTGAGATACAGATCCATGGCTAGGGCATACCGGGATTTCGACTCTTGTGCAAGTGACTGTGAGTGAGCAGCGCGCCCCTTCGTAACACAGTGTGTATGGGAAGAGACGACCTGCCAAAAGCGTTACTGGACGTGTTTCAAACAAAATCCGCCGGACAATCACTTGTGTGATGCTCAGCACGCATACATGCAGCAGCGAATTTTACGAAACAGCCGTTACTTAAATATGAAATGGCTTCGCAGCGAGTGACAAACTAACCGAACAAGCTACCCTGCCTTTGTCCAGGTCGATCTACAGAGACAATTAAAATAAAGCGCGAACAAAAAGCCGAAACGTTAGGGTTTCTTGGCTCTGTTTTCTTGTATCACATTCAGGTGCTCCCGTATTTCGCGGCCATCTTAAGTGGGCCTTCGACAATACTGCAGCAGGGCGAGATAAGTTACACACTACGCACAAGTAGATGGCGGACGGCGGAGAGGGGACCACAAGAAGAGTGACGCTGAAAACGCTTGCTGCCAGTCAGCACGTCGTCAGTCCCTCATGCAAAGCATCCCGAGGAAGCGCTTCTACGTAGGCCTAAGAACAAAGTAAATAGTTCGCTTCGGGCACGACACGACGAAGACAGGCGGCTAGTCCTGCGCACAAGCCGGCGGTCCCGGAGTGCTGGCGGCGATTGACAGCTTGTCAGGTCGTGACCTCATTGTTGCTGGTGTTCCAATCCGGTACCGGAGGAAGTGCGGAACTGCGCTGTTGTCGCAGCCTCTGCGGTCGCGTCAGGCGGTGTCGACACCGGTCGCACAAACACAAATGCCGCGCGACGCGCGCTGTTTGGGCGGCGCTTGGAGCCGACTGCGATCTTGGGCGACGGGAAGCGGGCAATAAACTGGCAGCTTCACGGCTTCCGGTCGGTCCCCTCCGTGGCCCTATTAATTCGACGCGGGGCTGCAATCTGGGCGCCGTTGTGTCGCACGCGCTCGGGCTCCCACTTCCTCGGCCGCTGAGTGAAGCAAGTCACGCCGACCGCAGAGGAGTGACGCCGGATGGGGCCCCGCTATCAGTCTGGGTCAAGGCTCGCTGCGAAGCCGAGGGTTGGCGGGTCGCGCCGGGCCCATGGTGCAGTGCCTGCAAAGAGATGCATGTAGATGTCGGGTCACTGAACGCATAGCTGCGACGCTCATGCGGCTTCGTTTTACCTGAAGGCCTCAAATGAATGCTCTCGCATTAGAAAAAGCCTGAATGGATATTGACCTTAATACTTTCCATGGGGGACTACATCACGAATGCACAACAGCAAGAATCAAGATGTTGAGGAGGAGGAGGAGGATGTTGTTGTTGGCTGCACGTGGATCTAGCCTTGCGGGAAGTGACGGCAATTGCTCCGCCCGGATGTTCGCAAGCTTTATTCGCATTCACACTCTGTGTTTTTATAACAACACGACCAGTTGGCAATACTACATAGGTGCTTCTGAATTATAGGTTGAGAACTATAATGCGACAACTACAAAATATATTATTTCTGTACTGCGGTGGTGGTTGCAGTGACGTTTTGTGTTATCAAGAATACTAGGCTTTGCGGAGGTTGCTGCCAGTATTTTCAATATGCTCTCCTGACAGTCACTCATGCGCAGCTAGGCCGTACACTACGAACGTCTAATGCAAGCCGAGAAGCCTACTGCCATAACGGCAATATGATCGACGTTCTCTCTCCAATTATCTTCTAGTTTAACAAAAAAATGACGGGTAAGCAAAAAATAAAAAAAATTATGGGGCTTTACGTGCCAAACCACTTTCTGATATATGGGACTCCGGAAATTTGGACCATCTGAGGTTCTTTAACGTGCACCTAAATCTATGTAAACGGGTGTTTTCTCATTTCGCCTCCATCGAAATGCGGCCGCCGTGGCCGGGATGCGATCCCGCGACCTCGTCCTTAACAGCCCAACACCATAGCCCCTAAGCAACCATGGCTGGCAAATGACGGGTAAGCCCTGGTCTAGGTGCATAAATACAGAATTATGCAGCTAGAAAATATTTTTGCTGGTAATTTGAAGAAGTGCAGAACAAATCATGGTTTGTACTTAGTTTACTTGTGCACTAACTGGATCCCTGATGACTGAAAATAACGAACAATCTAAATGAAAAGTAACTTGTAAGCAGATGCTTAATTTTTGTATGTGAGTAATTTCTGGGTCATGCAGTTGACGCTTGTTGTTTTGCAGTAGACATCTAAAGGCCGGGATACATGGAGCGTTTTTCTCGACAAATTTCGCACAGCAGAAAACGCCGCGGTGACGTGACGGCCAACTTTCGCTGGCTGGGGCCACATCGGGCGAAAAAGCGGCGGGTGTCGCCTCAGTGGGGCCAGTCAAGGCGAAACTGCTTTAGTCAACATGAAATGCACAAATGAAGTTTATGGACCTTTGCTATTTCTTTACAACAGCAAAATAGAAAAGAAAAACCCTAAACCTTTGTCGAAAGCTCCTTCAGTTCCTTTTACTAATGTATCAGTATATTTTGTGCCTGTTTAGCAGAGAAATTTCGTTGAAAATTAGCGGTACGGCCACGCCGCGCGTAATCGAAAAAGATTGACGTACAAACGTGTATCCGTCTAACAATCTTTATAATCGACCCTTCCACTATCCCACAATGTGGGACGCTTCTGCACCGCGCATGTAAGCTTATCAGCTGCCTTTGAAGTCACGCCCATGTCGCTAACACAAGGTGCCAAGCCCGCGAACAGAGAAGCGCGCGCGCGAAAAGCATGTGCCGGTGAGGAAGACGGAAGTGACGGAGGCTTCGGCCAGTGAGCCATGAGGGGCTGCCCTTGCTGGCCGCTTCTGGCAGCGTCCGACGACGCGGGTCAAATATCTGGCCGGTCCTGATCGGCGGCGGCGGGCGTTTTTCTCGGCGCCGGGCGTCGAATGCGCGCCGTCGGCCGAAAATCGCAGACTTGCCGCCGTACAAACGCTCCATGTATCCCGGCCTTAAGAGGCTACAGAAACTCAATGTACGCAATAAACTAATCAGGGTACCACTAGTACAAAGAAACCAGGGCCTGCATTCACTAAAGCGACTTACGCTAGAATTGTTCGTAAGATAAAATTTCAGCCAATCCTGATGCTGGACATATCATTAGCGAAGCCGGCTGGCTAATGACAAACAGCACTTACGAACCAAAAAGCTTTGTCGATTCGGCGCCAGGTGTCGTTTGTTTTCGAAGAACAGTTATTGAACCATATGCGACACGTGGGAATAGTATATCAATGACCTTCTTATAATCATTCACAATGATCTGCGCCCTTAAAATGATCCTAACAAATAGAATATACAAAAAAAGTTTGGCAGAGGCACTTAAGACTGCACCTGCGGGAATGCGAAAGCATTGCAGTCGCATTGGAGAAATGTTTTCCCTTAGATATTCATCCGTATGTCATCGTGTACATTGCACACTTGCACGGCATTCCTTTTTATGTTCCCGTGCTTCGTCTTCTGCGGCATGCTTCCGTGGGCGACCACGTTTCACAGATGCCGCTGAGGTAGGCGCTTCGGAATGCATCCCGGTAGACACAGCCCAGATATAAAATCCAAAGAGCAAGTGACACACGGGAAGCAGTGACGTGACATGCGAAATGACGCACGCATAGGCGCACCACATTTTATACATTCGTGATTTTGCGTCGAGTCTGCGTTGCAGTTGACACAGCACCGATGAAATCCGTAGAGCAAGTGACTGACACGTGGGAGGCACGTGTGCATTGAAGCACGCAATAGCCACCATAACCGTGGAGCCACCGTTGTAACAAATACCATGTTAAAAAAAAAAAAAGCCACCATGTCATCGGGAAAGCGTGCTCGCCTCGCACGCCCTAAAGCCCGGACCACACGTACGCTTGCGAACGCGCGCAAGCTCGCGTCAACGTGCCTCGCACCTGCCGCGCCTCGCGAGGAATGGTGGTTTGCATCCACAAAGACGCGCTTCCATGCGTACGACAGCACGCGTTCACTGGGCTCACTCATAGACGCCTTGGAAGACACCACTTCGTATATTGTTATTGACAGTGTTCAAAA
This sequence comes from Dermacentor albipictus, assembly GCF_038994185.2. NCBI lineage: Eukaryota > Metazoa > Arthropoda > Arachnida > Ixodida > Ixodidae > Dermacentor > Dermacentor albipictus. Next base: position 113,365,467 of record NC_091821.1, read on the forward strand.
CGCTTCGACGTCTATAATCGTAGTTGTTATATCTTTAGAGTTGTTAAATCAGCACAAAAAGGAACGATTAAGCACTTCCTCGCGTGACATAAATCTGCTTCACCGAGAGCTGAATGTACCGCGCCGTAGCTGCGTAGCCAGGCGCGCCGACACGAGGCAGCCCAAGCGCATAACACACGCTACAACAGAGAGCAGCTGTTCACCGAGGTCGCGCCGCATTTCGACGCGTACGAGCCGTGCCGCACCGTCTGCGCATGCGTGGGCGCGCGGATGCGAGTTTGCGCGCGTCCGCAAGCGTACGTGTGGTGTCGGCTTAAGGTCCGCATTCGTTTCCCAGCCAGAGCGAAATGTACCAAATTTTCTTTCCGATTCCATTATTTGACTTTGTTTTCAGAAACCTGCCTGAAATCTGATGTCAATCCAAGCATTTCTGGCGTGTTTTTACTCGTCGCGCGTCGGCCATTTTCGGTACCATATTTCGGTCACGCAGCCGCCGACAACACCGCATTTTCGCCTAATGGGGCGTATGATGCTTTCGCATTAAAAACACATTTTAGCGGACTGTGCTAAAGTGGGGTCCGATAATTGTGTCTTTTTTTTGTGCTGTAGTACTAGTGCAGGATCCACAGCACTGGTGGAGCAGCTAGAGCAGCCTACTGCTGTGGTTCCTCCTACATCCGGACCCTTCCCTTACGCCGTTGCGGTAATCCTTAATAAAGACATTTACAACTACACCGCCTCTCTATTCTCTGGCGTCCCTGCTTCGCAGTCTGGTGCCGGCAGCGTTGGCCACGTTTGTTCGTAGAATGCAGACGGACGGCTAATCAGGCCGCATTCACCACTTCTCTCCCGCTGGACCAGTAGAATTCCCTCGCAAGTCGCTGCAGGTTCCGCCGGTTTTTCGGGAAGACAGCTTGCTTCGAGCGCTGGGCGCCCTAGCTGTGAGCTCGGGGCCCCGAGGCATCCACATGCTTCTCGTGTAGCCTTGTCTGATTTGTTTCGAGCTGACAAGCTACGTGATAGGAATATCGGCCACCCACCGGTTGCCTTCTGTTTTTTTTTTCTTCCGTGGGCCGTGCCACGGTCACCACGAGCGCAAAGAGGTGTGTGGCTCGCGCAGTCGAAATGCGCGTGCTCTGAATGGCTCCAAGGTGCAGCCGAAAAATCGTTACAAGCATCGGGCTAAAAGACAAGGCGCTGACGCGCGCCGCCACTCTCGTCCAGAGCCCTTCACACAGTGTAGCCCTTTAACGAAAACAGTCGCGCATTTGCCGCATCTCCGAAACACGTACGCACCCCTTCTATTTGTGCCTGTGCTGACAGCAAGTCAGCGAATGACGAGGTGACGATGCTTCGAACGACGTTAACGTCAGCTGTTCTTCCTGACACTAAGGTGGTTAACACGGCAGTACTCTTAACCTTCACTTATTTATAGACATTTTTTTTTCTGATTTAGAGTTCAGCGAAGAAGAGCCACTGTTGGCGGCGAGCCAAGGGGAATACGACTATAAGGTAGCAAGTAAATGGGCCGGTATGTGTTCGCTCAAAATAAAAACGGCTACAGAATATCCCTTTCAAAACAATTTAGGATTTTGAATTCATGTTTGTTCTCTAAATGCAGATTGGGTTTGTCTGTTGCTGTTGCTGTTTTAGTGTGACGCTTAGCGTAAATGTTTTAATACAATAAACTGCCATCATTAACAGAGTAAAAAAAAACCCCGCAATTCAATAGGCACAAGTTTAAAAAAATACTTGCGGGATATAATTTCACATAGTTATAGAATCTCGAGCTCAGTCAGTATAGCTGAGCGCGCAATTTTAGATCGCAGCTCTTAGGCGCCTGTTGCTGTGTTGGGCAACGGCGTTCCTCGGCGTTCCTCGGCGTCCCTCGTAACCGAGCGAACGAGCACAGCGAAGGATGAAAACGCGAAAGCGGTGCGCAGCGGGCGATGAGAGACGGCCATAGCGAAGAGAGTGTGAGGAGGAAAGCGGAGGAGGAGGGTATAGCGAAAGCGGGAGAAATACAGCGTAGTGCCGCGCTAGACGGGCACTGTGGCGACGATGGCTATGAGCTGGCACCAGAGTAGTGCACGCCAGACATGAAAACAAAGCGCTGCATGAGCGGAAGTCTGTCTGCGGCGGCTGCTATGAATCGCGCCCACCCGTCACCCACGCGCTGCCTCTCGCGATCTCCCGATTAGCGAGGCCATCGCGCTACACTTCACTCCATTTGCAACGTGCCGCACGAGACAGAGAGTCCGCGCCAGCCAATATATCGCGAAATGAAAACACGTATATAGCTCCGCTCATATTTCGCATTAGTATTGTAATCATCGGTGAATTTTTCTTTCGTCTTTTTTCCGTTTCCTTTTTTTAGACGGTGATACTGAGGCACTCTTACACGATGTTAATTTCCTGGTGATCTGATTCTCATGCATTAGATAATTCAAGGGGCGCCTCTGAAGCTATATTGAGTTGATTTTTGCCGCCACGGAAGACAGCTACAAATGTGCGGGCATTCAACGACCAACATCTACTCTACTTGCGTAGCGTAATGCGGTGCACTAATGTACGATAATAATAACAATAACATATAGCAGAGTATAAGCTTCTGCTTGTATCAATGTTCGCTTACGGAAAGATCTGAAAGCTCTGACAGCTGTCAGCAGGTAAACTCGGACGGGTGCATTGGAATAGTGCACAAAGCGGACTATATTCGGCCACCCATAACCCCTCGTAAGCCTTTTAATTGGCCTGTGCGCGAAGGAATCGCAAAGGAGACACTAACCGTCGAGCTCGTCCTTTACCGACGCCGCAGTCGGGTTAAGCCATGACTCCGGGACGGACGGCAGCCTAGGACAAACCGGGGCGGCGGCCAGGTACCGAAATTTACCGAGCGCTCGCAGCCGACGATGCAGACGACGGCCAATTGCAGTCGCAACATTGCGTATAGTCTTTCCCGGAGCGTCCCCGAGCGTATGCTGCGAACTCGAACGCTGCAGCTGCTACGGACGCTGCCATGTGCGGCGACATCCGTTGCATGACACAAACTGTATGGCTTGGTAAGCGGCGGGCTCAAGCCATTTGTCAATGTCCCAATTATTGTTGCAATGAAAGAGAAAAGCAGCACATTGCCTTTTGTTTATTGTACATACAGGGTCGACAAGGTCGTGTCAGAAAAGTCCTTGACCCGCCTGATCAGGATAAACGCACTTTTAGGCATAAAATTCTCGCTGCGCGTACAGTCTTTGTCAAAAATGTTGCTGCCATTTTTATTCTTGTTTTCATCTGTTTTTTTTCTCATTGCGTACGGAACGTCTAAAGTTTAGCCGATGCGCCTCTCAACGTAAGAAATATCTATGCAATTGAGAAGGGAAGAGAGAGGCAGCAGAAAGTTAAAATACCATGATGCGGCGCTTACAGTAGCAGGAAATTTTCGCAACGTGCGTATATGGAACGAACGAAGACAGCACAGCACAAGCACTGTTTTGTCGATTGAATGGATGCGTGCGACTTGAGAAACAAAGGCTCTCGTCTTGATCGGCACACTAACATAATGTGACGGCTGCAGTTTAGAGAAAGGGACAATTGTAGGAAGTCGGTAGGCGGTGCTTCTTCATGTGTAGAGGATAGCCCGTAGCTCCAAGCACATGTTGCGTTGAAAGTTTAGTGTGTCGTTCGGAGATTGTCTCCAAGAAAAGTAACCACTGCCGTCACATCGAACATGCTGCAAGTCCTCGGAAGCATTTCCTACTTGCTCTGTCTATACAGCCTCTCAATTCCCTATCTCCTTTTCTACACAGAGTTCATCATGCAGATGGTTAGGCACACACAAGCATAAATTTCTGCTTTTTTTCTCTCCGGAATGTCATTCACATATAGCACACCGGCGAGTTTGTCCATTGAAATTTGCACTTTAAGTAGCTGCAGTAAATATACCTTCTGTATCTATAGCGTCCACATGTCACTATCATTAACGTAACAAAACAGAAGATTACTATACGGTGCCTTAGCATCGCATGAAGTGAGCGTTGTAACTTCATCGATCCCCACACGTACAGCTGCTCAGATGCCTGCCCATCGCGCTGAGTTAAAGGTTTTTAATCGGTTGTCACTAATTGTATATTATGGTTAGTGAACGATCGTGAGATACATTCTGAGTCGACTTAGTTTTGTTGATGTGACTGTCGTAAATAATATGCAGCAATACACTCGAAAGGTCGGAAGATTTGAAAGGGCTTAAAACTTGAACACTTTCGCCACTCCAACAACAACAAAAAATACATGTGTTCCCAAAGTCTGCGTTAGCACCCAATCACAGTTTGTGCCGCACTGAAACAGTAGTGAAAAATCCCGCAGAGGGGGCAATAGCTTCTGTAAGAGTGTTTATATCAGGAAAAATCTCAATACCACTTTGAACTTGAACGCAAGAGACAGCAGGCGAGAGCTGAAGCACGTAAACGTCGCAGAAAGTAGACGGGATATTGTGAAGTGACTTGTTTGGCACAACCCGGGGTTTCACTTCCGGCAAAACATTATGCATGGCAGGCTGCGGCACAACTTCCTCTCATAAAAGGAAGTTCTCTTTCGCAGCCGCGAGCAAAATTGATAAAGTGAATTACTACATCTCTCGCATTTCATCCGGCGTCCCAGACAGAATAACAATCTTCGTACGAAGACCTCGCAGTTGAAGCAAAACAATTTTTTACCGACTATACATGGTCGCATCCTATAAATCAAGTCTTGTATTTAAAGGCTAACATAACAGAGTTCTGACAAAGAGCAGTGAAGTTCCCCAAGCAGGAGCGGTGCATGGGGCGGCTCTACATGCGAACCTACCTTCCTCCAGAAAATTATTGACCTGATATATGCGCGAAGACACCTGGGTTGCCCTTGTCCTCTTCTGTTGCATTCCCTTCACCCCTACGAAATAATAAACAGGCTGTTCTCTAGCAGTGCGTTGCAGGGACATTAAGCGGTAGCTCACATCCTCCCTATGACATACTTAGGATACATACTCAGGGACATACTTGGGATGAGGGCGAAAACAGCTACTTGGGAAGGACATACTTGGGAAGGGATGGGAAGGACATACTTGGGAAGGGATGAGGGCGAAAACAGCTCTACATTGGAACACAGTGTTAATCATACAATCATCAAGGAAATCCTTGGCCTGGAGCCAGTTGCCATCGAACGAATACATCGCTTAGGTAGGCCGAATAAAGACAAAAACAGACCAGTCATCTTAAAGCTACTTGACTCAAGTAACAAACCAGCGATACTGAAGAAAGGCTATAAATTCAAGAATACTAAGTACTCTATAGGTGAAGACTTCAGTCGTAGAGTGCGAGAAAAGAGAAGAAACCTCTGGGAAAGCGCTAAATCAAACCGTGAGAAAGGTGAAAAGGTATCCTTGTTCTTTGATAAGCTGTACATAAACGATAGCATGTTTGTCTGGGATGATGAAAGAAATGTGAGAGTCGCCGTTCAAAAAAATGCCGAAAGAAGTCGACCAGTAACTCGAAGCCACAAACATTCTCAGAAATAACACTGCTAAATGTGAACGCGAGAAGTATTGTAAATAAAACTGAAGCATTAGAAAACCTGTTACTCGAGCACAGCCCTGACATTGTTGCTATTACTGAAACATGGCTTTCACCAGAAATATACAGCCACGAAATAGCACCCCCAAATTACTCAGTTATCCGTAAAGATCGACCAACTAGAGGCGGTGGCGTAGCTCTGCTTATTAAGAAGCACTTACCCTTTGTATTGATGCCCGACGTTCCAGATGTCGAGGCTGTGTTCTGCAGGATTATGTGCGATGATTTTGCTATACTTACTGGTTGCTTCTACAGAAGTCCTCTTTCTGGTCACGAAAGTGTTATTGCTGTACAGGAGTTTTTGCAGAGGCATGCTAGCAACCGAATTATTCTTATGGGAGACCTCAATTTACCTGATATTGACTGGAATACCATGCACCACACTTCACTCTCATCAAATTCGCTCATTGATTTGATGCTAAATTTCGGGCTTCATCAAGTAGTAACCTCTCCTACGCGAACACAAGGAACAAGCGCTAACATCCTAGACTTAATACTGATTAGTGACAACTTCCCCCTTGATTTACTGAACTCGGAGATCATAAATGGTATCTCAGACCACAACATCCCAAAATGCCAGCTGCCCCTCGGATGCACTGCAACAGCCAAAACTAGTGAAATTATTGTCCCTAATTTTGAAAAAGCAGATGATTCCGCTATACTAACCTATTTGGCGCATGAATACCAAGAATTTTACGAAACTGCCAACGAAAGTACTGTCCACGTTAATGATCTCTGGCTTCATTTCAAGCGTATAGTATCGCACTGCATGCGTCATTACATCCCGAAAAAAAGTAAAAAATCGAACGAAAAAAATCCTTGGATAACACGCGATATAATTCATGTCAAGCGCAGAATAAAACGTTTGCGGCATAAGATGAAAAAGACCGGTGCAAGTACACAAGCAAAATCGCAACTCTCCCGCGCTGCCGACGAGCTCAAGTTAAAGACGAAGCTTGCGAAGCATATATATTTCAATGAAACTTTGCCTAACCTTATCAATCACAACCCTAATCGCTTCTGGAACTTTTTTCGCGCACGCCCCGCAGCGACACCAGATCGTCCACGCGAGGAAAAACTGGCACTCGCTGATAAATTTAACCAACACTTTCAATCAGTCTTTACTAAAGATAACGACACAATTCCATATTTGCCACCGTCATCATTTCACACTATTGACACATTAACAATAAACGACTCCGGAATATTTAAGCAGTTACTTGAGTTAGACGTGAAGAAATCAAATGGTCCAGATAACATCCCCAACGAGTTCTTAAAAAGATATGCTCAATATAATAGTAAATATCTTGGCCTTATTTACCGCAAGTCACTTTCGACGTCAGAGCTACCTGAAGACTGGAAAATTGCCAAAATTGTACCGATTCATAAGTCAGGCGATACTAACCTGCCATCTAACTACAGACCAATTTCGCTTACCAGCACATCATGTAAAATTTTGGAACACATTATTCTCAAACACTTAACCGCATATCTCGAAGAACATATTCTAGTAGATGTTCAACACGGTTTTAGAAGGGGCTTATCGACAGTCACTAAGCTAACAGAGGTCGTACACGATCTTGCTTTAAGTATTAATAATCATAATCAAACTGACCTACTTTTACTAGATTTCAGTAAAGCGTTTGATTGTGTGTGCCATACTAAACTAACTGCCAAAATTACAGCTGCGATTGGCAATGGACCTATTACTGCATGGATAACAAACTTTTTATCTCACCGATCCCAATTTGTCGTCATCGAAAACACCCCATCTGCTCCGGTGGCTGTCACATCAGGGGTCCCACAGGGCTCAGTAATAGGTCCGCTGTTATTTTTACTTTTTATCAATGACATTACAAATAACATTGATTGTAAAATCAAACTGTTTGCAGACGACTGCATAATATACAGAGAAATACGCAATCACCAAGATCAAGTTCAGCTCAATAACGCACTAGCAAAAATAACCGAATGGTGTGATAACTGGCAAATGACCATTAATACAAGCAAAACGGTTTGCATGACAGTAACAAGAAAAAAGCACCCATCGTTCTTCCACTATACACTTAACGGTAGCCTCGTAACTAGAGTTCATCAGCATAAGTATCTTGGTTTAACAATAACGTCCGACCTTAACTGGACAGCACATATTAACAACATTACTTCTTGTGCATTACGGAAACTCTTCTTTCTCAAAAGGTGCCTGCGGTTGGCACCAACTAACGTCAAACTTTTAACTTACATTACATTTGTGAGACCTGTCCTTGAGTATGCTAATGTCGTATGGTTCCCGCACACTAAAACAAACATATCTAAACTGGAAAGGATCCAGAGAAAGGCAATTAGATTTATCCATCGTAAATACCGGCGCAGTGATTCCCCTACTCTCCTTCTAACACAGTCAGGGCTTGCAACTTTGACTGTACGAGGAAAACGAGCTCGTCTCAAATTTCTGCATCAAATATTACACAGCCGACTAAAAATAAATGCCTCTGCATACGTTACCTTTTCTAAATCCCGCGTACTTCGTCATAATCATGCATATACATTAAACGAGTTCCTTTGTAATAACGATACTTTTCAGTCTTCCTTTTTCCCCCGTGTTGTTCGCGAGTGGAATAACCTAGATGCATCTGTAACTAACACAGTATCGCACTCTGATTTTGTTACGCTATTAGAAAACGAAATAATTAATTAGGAAAGAATATATCTTATGCATGTATAATTGTGAGAACCCCCATTTTTTTGAACTGTAGCTAAACATTTACCCCCTTTGTTTCTTTCTTTGTTTTTATAACACTGTAATAATCCTTACGCACATGTAACCTGAAGTGTACTATTTCTGTGAGTTTCTCTTGTTATTCGTATTATTAGTGTTGGAAAATTGTGCATTGAACCTGTTTTTATGTATTTCCATTTGCATGTTTTCATGTTCTTACCATTCCGTATATAAACCATGAAATGTATGTATAATCATATGCCCACCTGCTATGGTCTCGATATGAGACTGGCAGTATTGTAAATAAATAAATAAATAAAATACTTAGCCTGCGATATAGCGCCCAGAGACAAGTGATGTGCAGAATACTGGACCAGTTGGACAATCGTCGACTATCAGAACTCAACGCTTTAGGTCAGTACTCCCAAAGAACATCCGCGCTGAAGGCCTTACTCGCGTTACTAAGGTTTCTGCGGTCCACGGGGCTTCAGACTTTAAGAACGCCGCCCCCTATCGCTCTGTATTCTACGCGGTTTGTTCGTGCTCGTCTCTCTTTCTCTCTACACCCCCCCCCCCACTTCCACTCTCTTTCTCTTTTTCTTCCCCTTAACTCTTCCCTCCGTGCAAAGTAGCCAACCAAAGCTACCTCTGGTTAACCTCCCTGCCTTTCTACGCATTCATTTGTCTCTCTTTTAGGATAAAACGAAGTCAGGCTTTTGTTTAATGAAAACGCCAGTTTATCGGCGCTTCAAATTATACTTGTATGACAGTCTCATTTAACTTGTCAGAGGTGTGTACAGATTTATTTCTCGCGAATCATCTAATAAATTCGGTGTTTTCCGCTTGTGCCTCTGTGGCTTGATGTCTCGAGTCCGCCGCCGACTCTTCGTCCGCCTCGCAGACCTTGCTTGAGTATCTTGTCGGCTCATCAGTCCCGAGAGTGTCCTTTTGGGACGCTCATCATTTGCACTGTTTTTCTATATTTGCTACTCTGCGTGCTACACCGCGGTTCTCGCACCCACGCTGCTTCGCAAGAGCCAGCTGTTCCTTCTCTTGGAGTGTCAATGTGGCCCATCGAGTCAAGACTATATGCATATGCTTTGCGCGTCTGCATTTGCGACAGACTTGGACATATGTCCCCATATTCTTGCGGTTCTATTAAGGTATATCTTTAATTTCACTGAACGCCACGACAGCGATACATCCAGCTCCCGGCCACGGCGGCCGCATTTCGATGGGGGCGAAATGCGAAAACACCCGTGTACTTAGATTTAGGTGCACGTTAAAGAACCCCAGGTGGTCGAAATTTCCGCAGTCCCCCATTACGGCGTTTCTCTTAATAAGGAAGTGGTTTTGGCACTTAAAACCGCATAATTTAATTTTTAATATATCCAGCGATGGAAGCAAGTTTCTTTTGAAATGTAATTATCGGAAATAAGGGCAGTTTTCTGTTGCAAGTGCTAACAGTGACGCTGAAGATCAGTACACGGGACATTCAGTTCGCTTTCCTAAACGTGCTTCCATTTTTGAACACGTGCGTGAGCGTATCTGTTTGTGTATGTAGTACATGCGTGTTTAGTGTGTGTGTACGTGCGCGTCTGTGCGTGTGTTGGGGGTAGGGGAGGTTCACATTTACACGCGTAGCGCGTGTAAGTGCGTTGGTGTGTACTGTGCTTTTCAATGGTTGTTTAATCCTAAACCAAACGGTGGAAGCGAGATGACCGGCTGCAACGCTCTGGAAGTCAGATATAAGCACTGAATGCTGGGCAAGTTGGGATTTCATACTGTGGAAAAATAGCGCAAGGAAAACAAGGGATAAGAAAGAAACACGATACGAGAGCCGACTAGGGCTCGTATCATGTTTCATTTTTGTACCTTGTTTTTTTCGCGCGATTTTTTCGTCAGCCAAATATAAAATTGTAACCATCGTCATATCCTGCTCTTTATGAAACGGTAGTCTAAAAAAAAAACAACCATTATAATAATAATTACTTCTGCTGGATGCTTCTTCAGCGTCAAATAAATGTGCTGTTTGGCACAAACGTCGGGACCGATCGAGCCGTCGGAACTCGGTTAACCGCTAATCACCAAAGCCTTAATATCGTAATCACCGATGCAGTAGCGTGCCAATGACATTAGAAGCTGAGGCGGCAGGGGAAGAACGTCCGTCTCTCACTCTTTTTTTTTTTTTTTAAACCTGGCGCGGGTATTACTACGAGCCACTGAAGAAGCTGTCATGCACAGTGCTCAGCGATTCAAAGCCGATACTCGGACCACGTGGCCACCGGGGCTCTCTTTTTGCGCCACCGGCGAACGCTGTGTGATCGCTGAGGGGGCCAAGTGCTGCCACGATGCGTCACCGAGGCGTCGTGCACCGCAAGAATGCACCAGCTCGGTGTCTGCAGCACCCATCGGCGGCGCAAGACGTGCGGGCACCCATGCGCTCCGAGTTTTGCGTTTGAACCGCTGAGCACTGCACCTGTACTATTGCTGCTTAAGGTCCTGGCTACACTGTGGATCCGAAGTCATGCGCGTAATAGGCGATTATTAATTCCGGTGCGTCGTCTAAGGCTGTGCAAATGAGCTGTTAACACTGCCGACTTTTTTTCCGAACTTATAACAAAATTGAAGAATGGAATAACCATATCGCGTACAAAAAAAAAAATGATGAGTAGTAGATAGAATGAGAAAGGATAACAAAGTGCAGATATTAACCATAAAAAGCGCACTGCGCAGACTAATTAGTATCATAACTAAGAGACAAGCCTGCTCATGTGTTAATCTGTAGAATCCACACGGGGCAATCCACTTGAAGCATTTTACCTGTAGGTAAAATTACTCACTTTAAAACAGAAAATCATGCAAGTGACACAAATATGCACCACAGAAAGTTGTATATAGAGTAACAAAGATAAAATATTTGGCGTAACGGTCATTTTCTCTCTTTTTTTGTTTTTTGCAGTTCGACAACCTACAGTGTGGCAACTTACTACAACTTGCGGGAAAAAAAGTTTTTAAACGTGGGTACCATTTGCAGATACAATCCTTCCTGCAAACTTCCCCAGGTGTTTTAGCAAAGCCTTCAGTTAATCTTCGAGATCTTCAAGCGAAAAAAAGATTAATTTTTATTTTTTCTCTGCGACACATTATTCCCACCGACACTAATTAGCGCTTTATTTAACAAGAAGTTCACAAATTCTTCTTGTTCATTGCGATTATTTGCTTTAGGGCACACACTTCTAGCATAGTTGAAGCACCTTGTGCATGTTCATCAAGTACAGAAACCTACAGATACCTCCAGTTTCGACATATTTTACCCAAGTTGTGCCTCAGAACAAACTGATGTTCCACAAAGTCTTTTCCCGCAGTCCGTGTTAGACGGCTTCCTGAGGGAATAAGCGGAACGGGGTTGCACTTCGCGGTGAGCATGGATATATCGAAACTGGTGGCACTCTCGGCATATTACAACTAAATGACATGCACCGAGCACTGAGCGGCTTTTAATCCGAAATCAGTAAAGACGTACGAGATACGTGGAAAAATCTGGTCAAGCGAGCGCCATTTAAAACTTCTAGCTCGGAACTCCAAGTTTTCGTTGCCAGCAGCTTCTCTTTTTTTTTCAGGATTTAATCTAGGAATTAAAGGCCACTAGCTGACACTTGGGTCATCAGAAACAGCAAGCATACAGGGTGACGCGGCTAAAGTTAGCGAGAACCTTGCAATATACCAGTTGCGCACCTAAGCGAATAAAGCCGATGCGTTGTTGTTCGCAGTTACGTAAAATTGACGGCGAGCTTTTCAACTATCAATTTTTTTGCAGCTATTCACAAATGGGAAAAAATTAAAGCGTCGTCGAAATCATTCAGTAAGTTGTATGTGCCGAGCTTCCGGTTGCTCCGCACTGCTCTCAAGTGCGTTCTTAACGATCCAATTTGATTGTGTGCCTTATCCTGTGGCCGCATCAATGCGACAAAACATCAATTATATAGTATGCAGCGTGCCGTTGCAAGTCGAAATAATGTGCGTTGTTTCGCGATACCGATAAACATCTCCAAGAGCAGAGCAGTCGCGCATTCATGCCAGACACAAACAATTATCGACATCCTGTTGCTTCAGCGAAGACGCCAGACCATAAGCGAAGTCGGGTTTGTTCATTTGCGGGGCACTTGAGCGCAATATCAGTTTGAATCAACGCGAAAGAAAAAAAACTAAAACAGAAGGGAGAGATAGAGAGAGAGAGAGAGAGAGGGAGAGTCTCCGCGAAACATGGCACGGAACAAACATTTCGATTCGATGCTTTAGGTTGTGTCTAGGACTTCCTAATTTATACATAACCGGAACAATAAATATTAAGAAATATGTATAAGTTATTTTAGCTAACTAACCGATTATCTGGATTACAAGAATTATTCGGAGGGGCGCTTGGCGCCTGCGAACAAGGCGTCAGTATTTATTATCTTCGCACGTTCCCTGGTTATTTTTTAAAGAGCCTTTAACTTCAGAATGGGGGCCTTGTGTACTATATAGGTTTGTCATAAACTGGCATAAACTTGGAGCGAAGGCGGGTGCGGCAGAAGTGTGAGGGGACGACTACACTGATTGATGTGGTAGTCGAAAAGACGTATATGACGCTAAAAAAAGAAAAGAAAAGAGAAAAAGAACTGACAAACAAGTGACGCCACCGATTAATGCCCGACGCAGCAAAGTGGAGAGTGTTTAACGCTCGATTCCAGCATGGATGGGCTGTTGTTGTACTGCTATGGCTGTCCATGGAATTTACAAGTGTCGTCGAATACTCATTTAGCACATCACATTTAAGCCTACTCGAAATAAGGCGCATTTGTTCCCTTGGTCATTGACTCCGAATTCAAGGCAACCTCTCCTCCAATCGCCTTCTGCGGCTAGCGCTTTTCTGCATTTTTCCCCTTCTAATTGGCCTGAGCTGCTCATGTGCAGGTCGCTGGCTCCTTGCCTATCTTATGTATTTTTTTCTGCGCGTAGTAGCTACGCAGTCGCGATGCTGAAGCGCTACATTGTGCAATGTTAATGGTCTCGCTTACTCTTGAGGTCTAAGGGCTACTGTCTAGGGATGTAATCTAGCAACTGGGGAGTCTCCATGCAACTGCTGTGCTTTTGCAGAAGAAGCGGGCACGTTGCCAGATTTGTCGGGCGGGTCATTTGGCGAGATTCAGACGCCTGAGCATGGTTTTTCAATGTGTGGAGAACAAATAGTAGAAATTAAAAAAAGACAAATCATTCGCACCATAAACAGCATGTCCCTTCGCCCCTCTTCTTTGTCCTCTTCCGTCCGTTGTCCTAAGCCGCCATACAAGGAACAGAAAGCGGGTGAATCGAGATTCAATTGGCAAAATAGGTTCGCAGTTAACTGCACGGCAATACAAACGATAATCAAGAGATAATGAAAGCGGCGACAGGACAAGCGGGGACAAGCAGGAGATCGCCAGGAAGACAGGAAGAGCTAATGGTGTAGCAAATACAGCAGAGAGAAATGAAAGGAGCAGCAAGGAGGGGGACGTCGACGCTGTAGGGCGACAAACGACCCTTATTCATAATTCGAATGTAGTGCCTTAACAACGAAAGAAACGGCCGCGCAGCCTGCAGGAATAGGCTGCGCGAGGAAGTCCTGACGAGGGGTGGCGAAATTGGCCTTTGTGCAGCGAGCGCGCGGTGCCGGCCGACAAGACGAGTCCTTTTCAAGCCGGGCCGCGCTCATCGGGGCCACTTGTGCCGCCCCCGCCACGCAGCCGCGTAGCTGAGCCGCCATGGTGACCTTTGCCGGCGAGAAAAAATAAAGCCCGCACAGCGGAGACTGGGTAATGATCGCCCGAGCCCTGTAACACGGGAAGAAACGACGCTCATAGCCGGTGTATCAGACCGCGGGAACAGAGCGGCCATCAGGTTCGTTGCCGGGTGCAGGGCGCGATCCTTCCGCACCGTCTGGGTCTGGCTGTTGCTATGCGCCTTGCATGTTATGCGGCTCTCCGCGCAAGGATTATATTAAGGTAAGAGGATTAAAAAGTCGCGCGGAGTGCGCTTCCACCACCTCCGGTCGGGGCCAGCGTGCCGTGGCAGAGCATTCACGTTCCGGCAGTTTGGTGCCGTTCATAAAACGAAAGCCTACGACAACTTCGCACCTTTTGTTTGGCAGGCAGGTGCCTTTTTTTAGCCTTTTCCTTTTTGGCCGTCGCCTTAACGCCGGATTTCTTTTTCGACGCGCGTCATCGACATAATAAATGAAAAAAAAGAAACAAATAAAATTAAAATGAAAAGGAGGATGAAAAGAAAACACAGCAGTAACGCAGGACATAGAAGCCCCTCGCAGGTTGTCGCAATTTTCCTGGATCCTTGGAATGGCTTGAGATTGAAGACGTAGAGGTGCGTTGGGATGCGTTGAGCTACGTAGTAATGGAATGAGCGAAGCAGGCTTCTCCCTACATATACCGTTATGGTGGAGAAGCATATCTTCACGAGCGCGTTGGCGCGTATGGAACGATAACATTTGTGATATAACATGGATATCATTTGTAACGATAGGATTTGTGCTGCGAAAACGCTGGAATATTGTGAGCACATGATTCATTGACTGATCAATGTATCAATCGACTGACGTATAGATTGGCCGATAAAGTCGCAGGCTGTATGGTTGGTAGATTGATCAACTGACTGGCTGGGTTTTACGTGCTGAAGCCACGCAACGGTATACGCGAGACACCGCAATCGAAGGCTTCAGATTAATTCTGAAGACCTAGTATTCCGATTCCGTAACTTGCACAAAGCTACATAGGCGTTTTGCATTTCTTTCTTTATCTGAACTCGGCCATCGTGATCGGGAATCTGACCTCGTGGTCAGTATAGCAGAGCTGCGTAGCCACTAAACTGCTACTGTGATTCCGCACACCGTGCTTGTTAGCAAGCTACAGACGTCTGATGGACTCCACTTAAAAATAAAAAGACACTTTTCTATGAGCCTGAATCAAACGGCCGCGGGGAAGGATTAACCAAACACTGCAGATTAACTCAAGAGTGGACTGCGGTTTCGAAAGACATTCGGCCTCTAAACAAGTCTGCAAAGCGCATTGTGTGCCAGTGTTATACATTATATTTGTGCCAACAAAAATATGTGTTATAGTTTCTTTTAATCTGGTTCTGTCCGCTTTTTATATTTAAAAAACTTTTTTTCATGTTTCTTCTTGTGGGCTGAGGACATGACTCGCAAGAAAGGGGACTTCGACATCTTCTTCTGCTCTCAATAAAGTTCAAGCGTTATCATGTTCCCATGAATGCACTACATCCTACTGTTTGAGTGAGTTTTTAAATCTTCGGCTGCATTTTTATAACCAAAAAGATTTACGGCTTTTTAACTGGTGATGAAACTTCTTTATTACACAATGGACAAACTTAACACATCGGCTCCTATTACTGCACCAGACGTATCATGACCGCATACATATATATACCGATGGTTCGACCTCACCTACCAGCTCAACTGCCGCATTCGTCGTTCCAGCCAAGAACGTTACAGTTAAATTCAAGTTGTCGCATACGACTACATCTACATCGGCAGAACTTGCAGCTCTCCATGCCGCTATGATGTACATCACCGAAGAGCCAACAGAGAAATGGGTCGTATTTTGTGACTCTAAGGCAGCCCTTCACAGCATCAAGTCCGCATTACGTCCCAGAACTTACGAGCAAATGACATCTGAAATCAGGGAACTGCACCACCATGCTCTGGAAAGAGGACACCACATTGTATTTCAGTGGATTCCTGCTCACTGTGGCATCGTCGGCAACAACCTAGCTGACAAGGCTGCCCGGTGTGCCCACGAGGATACCAAGACGCGTCCAACACCTTTGGCGAGGTCGGACGCTGCCAGAGAACTTCGCCAACTTACGCGCAAGAAGTCCCAAGATCTCTGGATTTCAAGTGGCTTCAATTGCAGATTACGTAAACTGGACCCCACGCTACGGCTACAACTGCCATCTAGCCTTTCCCGTGGCGAAGCAACCTTGTTGTGTCGCTTGTGGCTGGGAGTGGCGTTTACGAACGCATACTCCTACAGTATATGAATGGCCGAGAGCCCGATGTGCGACTCCTGTGGGTGCGAGGAGACCATCGAGCACCTATTGTGTACCTGGCCTCGCTACGATGTCCAACGCCTCTCTCTGCGGGCAACTTTACGCAGACTGGACTCGAGACCTTTCACCGAGTCAAAGATACTCGGACCGGGGCCACACCCGTCACTGGCTCGAAAAGCGATTCGTGCCCTAGTGCAGTACATGAAGTGCACGGGCTTAACAGACCGTTTATAGTGTCCTTGTGTATGGTGTCCCTCCCACACGTACTCAGTGTTTACTCTCTCCCTTTCTTCCGCTTTCTATTCCCCTTTCCCCCACCCCCAGTGTAGGGTAGCAAACCGGATGCTGTTCTGGTTGACCTCCCTGCCTTTCCTACCCTTGTTTTTTCTCTCTCTCCCTTAACACATCGGTGGTAAATAGATGGGAAATGAGCTATGCTAGCGGAAGGGCAACTGTCGCCCGCTGGAAGAGGCTAAATGGTGCGGGTTTTCTGGTATAGCTTTGTCAGAGTTATAAACTACTAATGAAAATAACACAAACAATTTCACGCATCATCAGTGAAATACATGGCTACTCGAAAGAATGGCCCACAAGCAACTTCCATTTCGGGAACAGGAAATAGACCTAACATACCTTCCACACTATATGTCAGCAAAGAAGACGGCGAGCTTCCTTAGAACAGCGTGCCTGCATGACCGTCTAAAGTGCAGCGTGTTTTTGGTTTCGCGCACTTGTTAGGGTCACCCGAGTGGCACGCACCTTACTTTTATCGTTTATCTTTAAGTTTCTCCGACTCCCCTGCGCCCCTCCTCCCAAGTGCAAGTAGGACAATCTACATTCCCATCTGGTCACCCTCATTTCCTTTTCACTGTCTTTGTGACTGTATCTCACCGATATTACCCTAATTTCGGAGGTGAATGCCAGTTTTGATACATGTGTTCCCAAATGCAGTATAGAAGTTGACTCATTGTCCTTCTACCAACCTGACATCCATGCCGGTAAATAATGGCTCTTTGTGAAATTTGGTCTCCAGGGGCGGAATACATTAAGCGGCGCTATGCGTACACAATTTCTTAGCCAAAAAGTTCTTGCGCTGAGATAAGGGTGCAACCGAAGTGGCAGCGCATTGAACTTACGGCATCGCATGAGAGTAAGGAGAAGCAAAACTCGAATAAAACGACAGGAAATGAAAAAAAGTGCAGTCACCTGACAGCATGACCACACGCCATGCATCCGTAGTTGAGGCTATATTCTTACAGCCAAATCGCTGCACACCACTGTTCGACAGCTTCCTTTTCCACGCGTCTGCTACAGCGCCGACAAGTGCATCTGCGCTCGCCCGTTCGACGCACCGCCGTCAAAAGAACTGCAGTGGAAGCGTTACGCATTGTTCTAAGATTTCTGCGAGAGACAGGACAGATGGGCACATGGTGACATATTTGGCGCAGAAAAAGACGCTCAGTTGGAGCAGTTGTCGGCCAGGTCTCCCAGGCTAACAGCCTGTATACATCATCACCACCTGCACCACCACCACCTGCACCATCACCATCACCATCACCATCACCATCTGCACCACCACCACCACGAATGTATTAATGTATTAATGGTACTAATTACGGAAATGAAAAAAAAAGCTCCACAAAACACAGTTCGTATTGCCTCAGGCAAGAGGCCTTGCACCCGTGCGTTTACCGGTATGGTATGTAATCGCGCTGCACACGGTTGCAGGTGCTGTTCTAATGCCGCGCATAGGCTCGGTATCAGCTCCATCGGCAGCCGGTACAGTCTATAAGGTGCTGATCGACGATGACGTCGAGTGCCAACCGACGACCAAAACGCACGCTCCCTTCGCATAGGATTGCTGTCGAAGGCATGGTATAAAGCAGCCCTGAAAGAGAAATACAGAAAGAAGACGGCACTACGGACATTCCCGCAGTTATGACAGAAAACTTCACTGCATAACATCCGCGCTTGCAAGTTTCGCTGCTTATCACACTTTGACATCGCATCAGCGTCCACCGTTTCTTCTTGACTTCTCCTTAGCTGACAAAACACGATGATACCTCGCTCCACGTGAATAGTATTTTTTGCAGGTTCAGGCGGCCGCATTCCGACAGAGACGGAATACACAAAGGTGCATACACATCAATTTTGGAGACCGGTAATAAATCATGGGTTGGAGCCACTAACTACGTTGTCTGACAGAGCCCAAGCGGAACCTCATAGAAGTCAAGGCTAATCAGTCAACATCATCACAATTATTAGTGCCAACGTTTCCACAAGTTTACCAGCCCCACAAGAACACAGGCTGAAGTGCACGTCAGAATACTGCACAGCACCGAAGCACATAGCGGTTCAACATTTTAGCTGGTTTCGGATCAAATCGGTTCAAGTAATCTTTCTTGCGACACTGACGCACTTTGTTCGGAGTAGTCACAGCCTTTCTTTTATATTTCTCTTTTAGCTCCCAAATAATATATGTACTTATAAATAGTACGGTGCCAAGGTGGCGGTGACGGTATCAAAGCGCCCGACGCCGTTCTGTAAACATGCAAATGCGGCCTCCCAGTACGAAGCGAATTCTGCAGCTCAAGAGCAACAGTCCGTTAAAATACCGCACGAATTTTCGATATTGTAAAACGTCATCAGCGTACTTTTATGTTCACTGCAGGACGAGGGTCTCTACCAGCGATCTGTAATTCCCCTTCAACCGGGCTAGCTGATTGCAACTTGTGCCTGCAAATTTGCTTATTAACCCCCCCCCCTCATTTTCCGCCGTCTTCGACAGCACTTCCTTTCCCCTAGTGCCCCTTATGTATTTCTAATGGACCACCTCAAGACATCGCATGTCACGACCTCAACGGCAGCAGAACTAACGGCCCTGCGTCGAGCACTGGAATTCATTGAATCTGAAAGAGCTAGAAAATGGGCTGTGTTCTGTGATTCCAAACCGGCATTACAGTGCACGCAGTCAGTTCTTCGACACGGATGCCATGACCAACTGACATACGCAATCGCGAAACTTTACCATGACGTCCAACAAAAAGGTCACGAGGTCATTTTTCAATGGGTACCTGGCCATTGTGGAATCAGTGGCAATGATTCCGCCGATAACGCTGCTCGTACAGCACATCATGAAGAGCAGAGCGTTCCGATTCCGCTTTCGAGGACAGACGCCGCTAGGCAGCTTCGACACTTGGCACGCAGTCTCACACTGACCGAGTGGAACTCGCCAAACTTACGACTTACACGACTGCATCAACTAAACCCCTCCCTGCAACTCCGGCCTCCACTCGGACTTCCTCGACGTGAAGCTACGCTTCTCTGTCGCCTTTGGTTAGGAGTTGCGTTCACAAAGGCATACTCTACATTGATTGGAGTGACTGACAGTGGAGCATGCGAGGTCTGTGGCACGGAAGAAAACATCGACCACCTGCTGTGCCACTGTCCGCGATACACCCCTGAGAGACAAGAACTTGCGAAAGCTTTTCAAAAACTGGACAATCGGCCGCTTTCTGTGCAGGTGCTGCTGGAACACCGCCCCCATCGCCCGTCGGCCCAAAAAGCGGTGAAGGCACTTTTGTGCTTCTTAAGGACGACGGGCTTGTGCGACCATTTGTGACTCTAATTGCAATTTCTGTCAGGCCACACACGTCAGCGAACTCACTGCAATTTCCTTCTTTCCTTCCCTCCGCTCTCTCCCTGTTATCTTTGTTTTCCCCCTTTCCCGTTCCCCCGGTGTAGGGTAGCCAACCGGACGTGATTCTGGTTAACCTCCCTACCTTCTTCTTATCTCTATCCCTCCTAATGGACCACCGATTATCTGCACTACAGATTACGTCGCCTGCCCAGCTCCAATTTTTCTTTTTAATTTTAACTACGACTACGCCGTTTGCTCTCCAATCGACACCTCTCTCTTCCTCTGTCTTAGTGTTAGGCATAACATGTTTTGTTTCAACGCTTGTTTGAGTGGTCCTTAACTTATTTTCAATCTTCATCGTTAACCTCCAAGTTTCTGCTCCAAACGATAGTACTTGAAGAATGGAATGATTGTACGCTTTTCTTTTTAACGACAGCGGTGAGCTCCCGGTCACGATTTGGTATTGGGCCAGCCATGTGCACTTCAAACATTTTCATTTTGTTGTAAATGTCAGTCTAATGACCAGGCTTACCTGTGCCTAATTGACCAAGATAATCTTATTCCTGTACATACTCTAGAGGCTGACTGCCGTTCATGACTTCTTGTTCGCTCGATAAGTTATTCAACATTACCTATGTCTTCTGCATGCTATTCTTCAACCTACTCTTAAACTTTCTCGGTTAAGATCCTCAATCAATTGTTGCGATGTGTCCCCAGCGTTGCTGAGGCCGAGTCGAAGCCTGAGAAGTTGCGGATATGTGCGCTGGAAGTTACACAAATATGGAAGTTACACATAAATGAAATAATTATTGAGTTGTCAGCCGTATTCTGCTATCATCACGCCCTTGCTGTGAAGTTTGTTCAGTCCTTCCATACAATCCATACGATATGCCCTTACGCCACTAATTACGCACAAATGTCGTAGATTCGTCCAAACGCACTGAATAAGTGATCGAGCTGTGCGCCGCCGCGAGAACGCACAAAGCAGCATAATTCGAGCGACGCAAATGCTGATCTTGGTGATACGACGCGTTTTAGTCACCACGCTTATAGCCTCGTGCTCATTCATTCGCGATACCAGGCAAGTGGGGCCGGCTTTTTCATGCCGTCATGTTGACCTGACTACTGCGCAGCAGGCGCGGAGCGCCGTAAGACCGTCGCCGGCTGGAAGGAAGTTCTTGCGCTGAATCCACAAACGCCCATGAAGTGCTTCTTACGAAGCGACTGAAAGACGCCAGTGACGTTATTTTGCCCAGCACTGATGTCAGTCGGGGTTTAAAATAAGCATCCTAAGCCAATCATAAGACGACGATGGCTGTCGTCTGCTATTGCTTTTCTTTGTCTTCTCGTCTTCCCATGGCCTGTTGCATGTTAGTGGCTTCGTGCATGCAAAACAAAATTTTAGTAGCGCCTTTATGAGCGTTATGATGCGTCCTTTTTTACCAAAAACGAAGTGTCTCCAGTGATACTCGTCAGTGCGATTATATAAATATCAATCTGGACGTGCATGTGTGTGTGTGTGTGTGTGTGTTTGTGTGTGTGTGGACTCATGCGCCAATTCCTTGCTTCGTTCGTGATGTGCATTTCATTTCACAGCGTCCCTCTTGGTTAAGCAGTCCATGTGATTTTCGTATCAATGGTGGTACGTGCTATTATTCGCGAATTTTTTTCTGCCATTGCATTGACGTCCCTCTTCATAGAGAGAATTGCCACGCGTCGTACGCATATGTCCGTTCACACAGTAGGCCGCATAATGAGGAAAACAGCGGTCACAGGCACCACGTCGCTTCGACATCGTGTTGTATTGAAAGTATAAGCTATATAATAGAACGACAGAAAGCTGAGCTAGTTGGTAAGGATTCATTATGCAAAAAAAGAGGTGAGTCGGCCTTTATTGACAGATGCGGTGTTCCCCACGGGAGCTTTTCTAGAAATTCTTTCAATTTACTTGAAGTTGACGCTGATTGTGTAGAGAGATGGCGTTTTTCTGCAAAAATCCGACATTTGTATTGGCTCAAAGGTTGCCCCAATTCTTAGCAAAATTTACCTGAGTAAGGTTGACAGCTGCTTAGAGAAAGCCTTAGGTGATAGCGCTATCAAGTTATTTCGTTACTTCATTAAAACTTCTTTCTGGGCGAGTTGGTGCATACTTGACATAAAAATTGTAACAGCGCAAACACATGCAACCACAAAGTAACAAGGACGAGACACAAGCGCTGACTGTCAACTAAATTTTATTGATGGAAGACGGATACCTTATATAAAGGGAAAAGCAGAAGTGAAGGGGGAAGGGAGTGATACAATCGGGGAAAATGACATTGCGCATCGATGAACGAACGTGCCGGCAGTCAACGGAATCAGGCGCAGGAAGACAAGAAAACTAGAAAAAACTAGAAAATGTAATAAAAGTAGAAAAAAAAGGCGATGGGTACTAACATACAATCAAATCAGTAAGCGGTCGCTCCCAAAAACTGAAGATCTGCAGCAAAAAGCGATACAGAGGGGGTGCTTACGCACTTGCTGCCATATTTCTGTATGTGAAACGCTTCCAAACTGACCCGCGCCGTCGCGTCGGCACTCTTACCGAGAATCTTCGTCTCTCCCAATCGAGCCTCGCAACCTGTGCATGCAATTACGTGCGTAACAAAATGTGCGTACTTGTCCTTACTTAAATTTACTTAAATTACTTAAATTACTTAAAGTTACTTAAATTTCGGGCATGTTCCCTCAAGCGTTCATTAATGCAGCGGCCGGTTTGGCCGACGTAAGCCTTTGCACACTTCAAGGGAATGGCGTATACCACTCCTGTGGAGCACTTGATGAATAGCATCTCATGTTTTAGCTGACAACCTCTTTTTTTCGAGTTGCAGATGCGTGGGAATAACTGTGCCAGCTTGTTGAGTGCCGAAAAAACAACGGACACCCCATGCCTGTTGGCTACCTTCTTGAGACTGTGTGAAGTCTTGTGCAGGTACGGCACAACCAAAGGCTTGTCGGCTTTCCGACGGTCATCTTATCTTCGTGTTCCTAGTTTCAGCTTCTAAAGGAGGGTCTCAGACACAGCAGCAGTCAAGACCGAATAGGGGAACCCCGCTGCCAAAAGTCGGCTGGCCTGATTCTCAAAACATTTCTGCATTAGGTGCGGGCACGACTTCTTAAGAGACGATTCCAAACAGTGCGACGCTATAGCTCTCTTTACAGTTTTGGAATGCGCTGAATCATACGGTAACAGATCTTTTTTTGCGCGAGGGAAATAGCCCCAGCAAACGTGCTTTTCATGAAAGTTAGTCTGAGGTCTAAAAACTGTAAAGCTATGCGTCAGCTAGTTCATGGGTAAAATTGAGCCCAAGTCCATGCTTGTCAAATGCGTTTAAAACTTCACCTACTGTAGAGAGGTAGGTGAAGGCCGTCTGCAATCATCGACGTACCTAAAAACCTTTGCGCTGTTACAATTTTTATGTCAAACATTTCGTTACGTTGATGATTACCTGACTTTCTGCAATAGGGAAGAATTCGATTCCGCTGCTACCTCAGTAAGTGAGCAATTTAAACTTTATGGAGGAGGATTAAAGTTTACCAAGGAATTTCCTCAGCGACGCGTAATTATGTTTCTTGACATTTCCTTGGTCTTCGAACAAAATCACGTTTGTTGGCAGTACTCCCCAAGATCTTCGAAGCCGTTGCTAAACTTTCAATCCAAGCATTCCAAAGTAGTAAAAAACGGAATTGCCATGTCGTGGCTTAAGTCTCCTCTCATCAGATCCTGCATGCAAAGAATGAGCGCCAGTTTTAATACGCAGGTCCGGCGCCTATTAGAAGCAGGTTATCCTAGTGTAGCAGTGGCCACTGTGGCTGCGCGCCTAAAGAAGTCGGTTTCGAGGGGGACGGACGTGATTACAGAAAGCAATAATAGCAAAAAAAGAGTAGTGGCTATTCTGTACATTCATTCAGTGTCGCACAGGCTTAAAAAAGTTGCAAGTAGATATGATGTTAATGTTGCTTTTACTGCTCCCAATAAGCTAGGTAAGATATGCGCTGCCGTACAGAGGAAAAAGGAGCAGGTAAAAGGCAAAAAAAAGAACAGATATTTGTCCAGTGAAGCACAATAAAAACAACAGTTTTACTGAATGTCGTATGGGTGTGGTTTACAAAATTCCCCTCAGATGAGGCCAGTTCTACGTAGGGCAAACGGGACGTTGTATCAATCACAGGCTAATGGAACATTAAAGGTCGTTAACCGGCGGATAGCCTTCTAATCTTTCCCTACAATGCCAAGATTGTAACTGCACGCCAGAGTTAGCTGACTGTGCGATATTGTACAGGCATAAGAATGAAGATACTCGTCTTATGGTAGAGGCATGGCATATCTATAATGGTGGAAGTGCGTGCGTGAGTCAGCCTTCGATTACTTTACATAAGGAAGAGATTAAGTGCCTTAACAGTTATCTCTCACGTAGACCGGCACATGTACCCGACTGACACGTGGTGATACCATTCCTGAGCTTGCGCAGATGAGTTTTGTGTCTTCTTTCAAAGCATTCAAAGACCCCTGATTGCTTTTCATGCTTCCCGGTGATTGCAGCTTATGCAACCATAACGCTGCCGGCGAACGCTATGCACGAAGGCAAGCTTTCTAGTAGAAACGTGGCCTCTTGCGTGGGTCAGTCTCCTGTTATTGTTTCGCTCTTTTATTATTTCAGTGTGAGAAGGGCTAACATAAAAGATACGCGCTGTCGGTGTTTTTTTCGGACTACATTTGTTTGTGGGCTGCCGTCCTCAAAATTCCGAAGAATAACTTTCAAAATAATGAAAGAGAAGGTGTGAGCAACTTTCGTGGTAGAAGAGTGGTTGGGTATGTGTAATTTGGAATTTGGCTCGAAATTCTTTTCGCCGGAGCAACGTCCGACGCTGGAGGCCGGACGCCGGCGCTGGATTTTCTGCGACACGGGGCCCTTAACGCTATCGCGTTAAGATCTAAAACTGTTCGCAGGATTAGCCAGCTTGCAATGGCCATGGCTGCAAAGACTAGCGCTGTGGTAGCAAAAAGGCGTGTATGTAATGGTAGCACAGGTGTGAACTTCAATACTTGGCCCAGTGGTAAACCTCTCTCGATCTCATTCTATTCCCTCTTTCCCGTCCCTCAGAGTATGGTAGCCAACCAGACGCATTTTTGGTTAACATCCCTGCCTTCTCACTTTATTTCCCCCTTCTCCTCTCCTTCGTCTTTCGCCGTGCTCGTTCGCTCGGTTACGCCGTCGCCGAAGCTCAACGCCGCCGACGCCGACGCTCGCCGCAGGAACGCGTGCCTAAGAGCTGCGCTCTATAAAAGCGACGGAACGAAAAATGTTTGGCCTATAGCGTTAAGAGACAGGAAGCGAGCGCTGTGGATCAGAGAGCAAACGAGGGTAGCAGTAGTTGGCATTACGGGGAAAATTGGAGCTGGGTAGGCCACGTAACCCGCAGGGCAGATAATCAGTGGTCCATTAGAAATACAGAGTGGGTGCTAGGGGAAAGGAAGCGCTGTCGAGGACGGTAGAAAATTAGGTGGGGTGATGGAATTAGCGAAATTGCAGGCACAACTGCGGCTCGCGCAGGTCTGCGGTAATTAGAGATCGCTGGGAGAGGCCTTCGTCTCGCAGTGGTCATAGATATACGCTGATGCCGTGTTACAACATACGAACTTCGCCCGGTATTTTCTAGCACAGTTGCTCTTGAGCCGCAGTTCGCTTCGCACTGCGCGGTCACATTTGCATGTTTGGAGAACAGTGTCTGTTGCTGCTTAGATACCCCCCCCCCCTCCCCCCTCGTTGTCGACGTATTATATGTGTAGTGACGGCTCCGAACAGAGTGCCTCAGTGTAGCAAGATTGATGACTTGAACTGATTTGATCTGAATTCAGCTCGAATATTAAACCATTATGTTCTTCGTGTACGCTGCTGCGCAGTATTCTGATGTGCACTTCAACGTGTGCTCTTATGAAACCGGTAAACTTTGGAAACGTTGGCGCAGATAATTGCGGCAATGCTGACTGATTAGCCTTGACTTCTATGAGTTGTCACTTGGGTTATAACCGACAGCGTAGCTAGGGGCTCTAGGCCCTGAAATCACCAACCTATGATTTATTACCGGTCTTCAAAACTGAAGTATACACGCTTTTGTGCATTTCGCCTCTGCCGGAATAGGGTCGTATGAATTTGCAAAATAAACTTTCGGCCTGGTGCGACGCCTCATCGAGTTTTATCAGATGAGGAGAAGCCAAGAACAAGCAGTAAATGCTGATACGACGTCAAAGTGTGATAGACAGCGAAACTTTGCGGTTGTTGCCTAGTAAAGATTTCTGTCATAATTTTGTAAGTCTCATTAGCTAGGGATCCTTTCTGCATTTTTCTGTCTGGGCTGCTCTCAGAGCTCCCCGTGGCTTCGACAGGGATTTTATGCTAAGGGAGCCCGTGTTTTGTAGTCGGTTGATGCTCGACAACATCGTCGACTATAGCACCTCAGACGGTACCGGTTGCCGAGGGAGCTGATACCGAGTCTATGCGCGGCATTAGAACCGCACTTGCAAATGCGTGCAGCGCCGTCATATACCATACCGACGAATGTGCGGGTGCTGGTGACCTTGCCTTGAGGCACTATCAAATATTTGTTATATAGGTCGAGTTTTTCCTTTCCGTAATTAGTATCGAAAAAAGTGACAGTCATTTTGGCACAAGTCAAACAGGGTGAAGGCGAAAGCTTGCGCGCTTAAGAGAGATTCATTAAATTACTTGACATTCTCATTCGAATGCACTCCTACTTCTTGATTACTTGTTTTCCCCCACCAAAGATCGTGGGTTCGAGTGCTTTAATTGACCCTACCTTAATTAACTGCACGTTAAATAACTTCGCCCTAATTAACACCAAACTACGCGGGTCCGACTCCCACCAAACGTCGTGGGTTCGAGTGCCCTAATTAACGCTATAATAATTAACTTCGCCTCAGTTAACTTCGCCTTAACACCAAAGGTCGAGGGTTTGATTTCCATATAAGCTCGAGGGTTCCACTCTCACCGAACGTCATGTGTTCGAGCATTTGAATTACCTATATCCTAATTAACTTTGCCTTTTTTTTTGACATGACGAAAAAAAGTTAAATTACAGGGTTTCACGTGCCAAAAGCACGATTTGATAATGAGGCATGCCGTAGTAAACACGCGAGCAGCGGCACGAGCGCGTATGTGCGCGAGGCGAGCTCACATGACTTTCTGGAGCGCATGCCGCGTTTTTCAGACCATCGGGGGTGCATATGAGCCACTTAAGGCTTTCGCCTTGATGAAGTAATTTAGTCGCTTTGTAACATTGTGGTGGCGATGTTGCTACCGGCAGGGTTAGCCTGGCAGACCTAGCCGGGAATTGCTCCATCTAAGCGTCTATTTCTATGCCTAATATGTAAACATGTGTCCATCGGTCCTGTCTCTCGCAGAAATGCGAGAAGTGCTTAGGGTATAGCTTCTAAAGCTATGCCAGCCTGCGCCGCTCCGGTAAATGCTGTGAGGCGAAATGCCTGACACTTGCGCTGCCATTTTTTTGACGGCGGTGCGGTGAACGGGCCCGAGTACGACGAAGTACGACGAAGTAAATCTGCACTGATAACAAGTTAACTATAGGCGCGATCAGACGTCACCAATGTGCGTGACGTCACGGAGAGGTGGTGCGTGAAGGCGGCGTCGCCATCCGTATTTTAAGAACCCTTCAGCTGCGTTTGTTCGGCTTTTCTCAACATTATACTTGGGCCGCCCTAACAGGCCTCGCGCTATCCTCGATGAAAACAAGGCGACGTCAGAGCCATGCAGTATACATCAGAAGAAGCTGAGCGCTATAGAAGATTATTGAAGACAAAGAAGACGCGCTCAGACATTTTCATTACACGTACAGTGTGCCCAAACAATGTGTCCCTAAATCAACGAACGTACATCTTCATCTATATTAATTCAGGACCACCTCGGCGACTGGACAGCTGGACAGCGACTGGACAGAACCCTGGACAGCTAATCTGATGATCGTAAGCTCGAATCTTCACGTATGAGAATTTTCGTTCGTTTTCTGTCTCTGTTCCGCGCAAATTATTTTGAAATTCCAGTAACGGACGGTGGCGGAAATCGACAGGCCTCAAAACAACAGGGGAAGTGAGCCCGTAGCAACTATCTCTGCAATATAAATTCGTGTTCACTGACGCGGTACGCCGGCTGATATAGTGCTTAGGGTATAGCTTCTAAAGCTATGCCAGCCTGCGGCGCTACGGTAAATACCGTGAGAGGCGAAATTCTTCTATACGTCACACCGGCACCACTTTAAACGTATAGAGATTCCAGAGCACACGCAAACCATTTTTTTGCGGTTCAGTTACATTTCTTGGCCTCGGTGGTGTCCATCCTAGAGTCGTAGTTTGGAGCGCCATGTATATGGAAATTGAGGCGCAGACAGCCGTCTCACTCTGACTCCCTAGTTAAATGCCAAGTGAGCGCCCGGTACGCGCAGGATTTCGGGTCCGCTGAAGAAATAACGGCGTTCAAAACGAACTCACCACGGCTCGGTGCTCTCTGCGCAAGCGTGGCAGCGCACCATAATTTCATCTAGAAGGATACAGACTCTGCTCGCATCGGGGTACTTGAAGTGCAGCGCTTTTTTTCCTCTCTCTCTTACGCAAACTGTGCAACAGACACTGGCAACAGAGATTAATCAAGAAAACAGTTAGGCTGAAATCTTACAGGGACACCGCATAAAATTTGAACGCAATTTTTCTTTTTTTCTTTAACGACTGGCCAGAGCACGCTCATCCCTTAACAGCGGACACTTAACGAAAACAAAAAAACTGTTTATGTGGCCAGAAAAGCTGCCTAGCACTAGCTCGGTTGCTTCGTTTCGTGCGCAGCGTGTGACAAATGGAACAGGACTCGGGGTCCTTCAATCATCATCCTTACTTCTTACTAGCACCACTCAAGTGGCGCAACTGCTAAGAGCAGTTATCAGACGTCTTCGTTGTTCTCCGTCTTCATTAAAACTTTACTACTGTTATGAACAATAAGTACGATATAACTGTTTTTTCAATACGTATATATTAGCTTCAACCTTTGAGCGGCTGTTTGGCGTAAGGCTTCTTGTGCTGCCACGTTCCAAAATACAAGCTACGATCATAGTTACTTTTGAAAATGCGAGGAGTTGAGCGCGTCCACTGGCGTATGCAGATAACGAACATGAAAAATAGAGATAAAGGTAAGCCAGGAGTATCGCTTTGTACGCCGTTCTCACTTCTTTGATTGCATTCACAAAAGTAAAGATTGGTACATAAGCTCTATTACATACAGAACACTCCAAATTGATGTATACGTGCCAACATGGAAAAAGATAGACAACTAGCGCGCAAAACCAAACTGCGCACTAGAGTAGAGGAGAGACAAAGAGGAGGAAAGACAGGGAGGTTAGCCAGTGTAAGTACCGGCTGGCTATCCTGTGCTGGGGAAAGGGGTAAAGGGAATAAAGGAGAAAGAAGAAGAAGAGGAGAAAAAAAAGGAAATCGGAAAATTCACGCAGTAACGCGACAGTACGCGATACAACACTCAAAGGTGATCGCACAATTCGCATGTCCTTAAAAACTTCAGCAAAGCCCTTAGGGCCTTGAGTGCCGAAGCCCGTCTGGATGTGCGCTAGACGATGTTTGCAATGACAGTGGTCAGTTCGTGTGTAAATTCCTCAATTAACATATTTCTTATTTTGTTGTAACGCTAGCTGAAAGACAAGGACAATGGAAAGGCACATCTGACACACACAGCGCTAACTGTCAACAATAGATTTGTTTCCACTTTTCGTCGCTATATATACACCCTCGAAACGTCATACGACACGTGTAAAATGTCGGTAAATATGAACAAAAAACTGGGAACCACACACGAGCACTTTCTTTTGCCACACAGACTGACAGACATGTACACGCCTGAACGTTTATCTATTGTGCGTCAGGTCTCCAGACCTGCTCCAGAGAACGAGGCCACGATGATCAACTCCAAATGTGTCGACGCCTTGAAAAGCTGTAAGCCCCCCCGTCAGAAATTACCCGTCAAATATGTAGGATCATACTCGTTACGGCATTATCTGTGTGCGCTGCCAGCTGATAAGGAAGGCGGCTTCGCAGTTTTCTCGCATGAAGACTGCTTCGCATGAGAAAGCTAGAAATGCTATTTCGGCAGTTTTTAACAAGAGAAAAGACATTTCTTGTACTAAGGTCAGAGCGAAAGCGCAGCAATTGTGTAAAAAGATGAATCTGGAAGGTGTAACAAGCGGCATAAAAAGAAAAAAGCAAGAAGGATTGTCCGGAAGTATTTTTCAGCGCTAAGGAAGGTGTACCGTTCAGGGTATGTGATAGTTTCTGAGAGGGACACATGCCAGAAATATGTCGCCTTGTACCTGCAAGAGAAACTAAACTTTTTTGAGATCAATGACCTTTTCTCAGTTCCGAGGAGGTTTTAGAAATTTTGTAAGAGCTCATGAGAATGAAAGTTTAAAGGCTTTCTCCGCAGATTTTAGACATCTTTATTATTCTCTGCCACAATCAGAATAATTAACCTCCTTTGACAATTGCATCGATGAATAAGATGCCGCTAGGTTCAGTGCAGAAGCAGGTACGTCCATTGAGAATTTTTTTAGAATTGCTTAGGTGTTATTTCTCGTCTACGTTTATCGAAAACAAAAGTACCCTGTATCTGCAGAAACAGAGAGTGTGTATAGGTTCTTGCCTAGCACAAGTTCTAAGTAATCTGCTTTTAGCCAAACTGGACAGAGACCTGTCAGAGCGCCTTCACGAATTTAAGGTTGTAAGAGTTTTTAGATATGTTGATGACTTTTTAGTTCTTATTGAATGTACATCCGCTCGTTTTACTAATGAATGTGCTCCCGTTTTTACCGCTATTCGTGACTGTCTTAACCCACTAGAAGTGACCTTTGATATGCCATGCGACGGAAGGATTAGATTCCTTGACATCAAGTTTGTGCTCATCGATAACAAATCCTGCTGGTGTTACGAACCTAGGGCAAGTAAGCCACTTTTACCATTTCATTCCGCGCATACAAAGCTTGTGAAGAGGGGAATCGCGAAGAAGTGTTTCAGCGAAGCACTGAATAAGGTATGCCAGCACCTAATGCACGATAGCTTCGGATGGCAAGCCTCGCGTTTGAGTTGCGCTGGTTACCCGAGCCACGTGCTTGTGTCAGTCGCAGAAGGACCGCTTAAGAAAGGCACAGGAAAGCAGTTCGGAGCAGGTGCATGGTACAAGCACTGACATAAACAAAAGAAATGTTGCTGTCATCCCCTACATACACGGGTACTCCCATAGATTAAAGAAAATTAAATTGTAAATTGGTCAGCGTGTGTAGAAACAAAAGGCCAGAAAGAATCGCACGTACCACATGCGAAAAGGAACATAAAAACAAATTCATTGATTGCATCACGGCTGTAGTATACCGCATTCCACTCGGGTGTGGACGATCCTACATTGGTCAAATAGGTATAGGCATAAATGACACGCTAGAACACAATAACAAAGCAAACAACGTGGCTGCCGGCGGCTTTCTTGCCATCCATTGCCAGAGATGCCAATGCAAGCCTAGATTTAAGGAAACAGTCATCACGAGGAGAAGCAGGTGTGAGATGACGCGATTGATAATAGAAGCTAGACGCATATCAACATTTCGTGACAAATGCGTCAGTAAGCCTTCCATTTCGTTATCCACAGAAGAGCTCGATTATCTTTGTTCGCGTTGAACGTGTACGTGTCTATCAGTCTGTGTGGCAAAAAAAGTGCTTGCGTGTGGTTCCCCGTTTTTTGTTCACATTTACCGACATTTTACACGTGTCGTATGCCGTTTCAAGGGTGCATATATAGCGACCAGAAGTAAGTGGAAATAAATCTATTGTTGAAAGTTAGCGCTGTGTGTGTCAGATGTGCCTTTCCATTGTCCTTGTCGTTCAGCTTGCGTTGCAACAGAATAAGCTATCCCGCACCAACAAGCCCCTATAGCTATCCTCATTAAGTTATCTCAGTGTGTTCTACTAAAGAAAAAAAACTACTTTTTTGGTGTCTTGTTTTTAAAACTGCCTCAATATTTTGATCACACCGACACACGTGATACCTACAGTAACAGAGAATGTAGCAACTGCAGTGTATTTCGCTGACTGTTCAAAATTCCTGCTGCGCTGACAAAAGGGAGACACGGTATACTGACGTGCGTTGAGCAGTGCTGTATGCAGAGTCAAAGAATTTTGAAAGCAGCGATTGAAGAGTTCCGCAGATGAATACTTTTAAAATTCCGGCACTCCAACATTGATCATCCTAACACTATTCAACAACAAACACGTTAGGCCAGTGAAAGAGACTAAGTCTATAAATATAATAAGCTATGCGAAATATGGAAGCCGGCCTCATATATCTGGCCCTTGAATGTCATTCATAGTGACAGCAAGGACATTTATACATATTTTTCAAATGCTATCCAAAGTACAAACTGAGTGGACAAGCTGCCGACGCAATGCGCACGTAAAAAAAAAACAGTCAAGAATGTTGCTGTAAATTGAGAAAGCAATAAGCTCATTTTCTTACCGCCCATATTCCGAATATAGTTGCAACACAGACAAAGAGCCGCGAGACAAAAGAAACGAACTGTGGCGCAAAGTGAAGGTGTCGGCAAATCTCAAAGGCGTGAAAGACGAGCAAAACAAGACAGCCTATAAATGAAAACGCCTTTGCTTTCTTCCTAATCCTTTCAAGACACGAGAGAAGAAATTCCAAAGCCGTTGGCACCCTCTTTATTCTCTAGTATCTGCCGTTTGAGATCCCGGCTTTGTCAACCTTAGGTCCCATCTGACAGTGGAGAAAAGAGCGGCCAGACCCATACCGGCAAACAGGACCAAGACACAAGCGTTCGGCGGAAAGTACTCACCTTCTAAAAAAAAATAAATAAAATAAAAAAAAGAAGAAAAAAAAGCAGAAGTGTATATTGCTTCTCCTTCCCCATCCCAAGAAGAAAAAAAAAGACGCCGAGAAAAATTTGGTAAATAAAGAGGAGGGCAGCACGTGAAGAGAGCCCGAAGCTCACAAGAGGGTTCTGGGGTATTTGAGAATTTTAAGGTATAAGCACATGTCCTTCAGGCGAGTTCTCGCAGCCCGAGAGAGGGGAACAGAGAGAGCGGCGTGTAGGGGTTGGAGTACGGGACTTCGGGATGAAAACCCCAAACTTGGGAGGATTTATTCTACATTATGTACAGGGAGGTGAGCGAGAAGTAACATTCGTACAGTCATTACGGGCCGGCAGCAACTCGGACGCTGCGGCCCGCGGCAAGAAGTTCGAGAGAGGTGAATCAGGGAATCAGGGCATGTCCCAGCATCTCTGGAAGGCTTCTTATACACCCTTCGTGCACTGTAAGTCACGTCATGTTTGACCAATGGGGGAGTCTGCTCCGATGACGCCACTTTCAGCCAATGGTAGGCGCCCGTGTCGCGGTGTCACACCTGGCGGCTCTCTGCGGTCTTGCCTCGCAGACTGGCAATGCACTTCTAATGAGGAGAAGGGGAGGGCTGCTCATGCTCCATTGTCCGAGGCCCACCTGCTAATCCCGGCGGCGCACGAACTTGTTGGCACGTGAACTTGTTGCCTTAAACTTGTTTGCTCGGCCGCTCCTCTGGAATGTGCTTTCCTGCTTCGGCATTCCTCAATTAGCTGTGCTGCGACTCGAAGTGGTTTGGGGAACTCGAAGTAATCGCAGGAAACAGCTCCATATCTAACAGCTCGTCCTCGCCCCGGTAGTTCTGAATGGCCGGTGAACTCAATTCGCTGGCCATGAGGAACGCTGATAGAAGCTGCAGGGTACTGGGGTCGAGTCTCGTTTGACGAACTTCGGGATCCTTGGCCCTGGAGAACAGACGTCAAACAAACCAAACAACACAGCGCTGCCCCACGTGTAAGCACAGGCTCTTCACCCCTGACTCGCCAGGCTATTACTGAGTCAAAATCAACCCTGATCTTTTAGTTCCCCAATTTTGACAAAACAGTCGTAACCACCCCTCCAAACAGCCATCCATTTCTCCTCGAATGCCGACAAGACCAGAGTACTATTGTTGTTGCAAAACAAAAGGGTCGTTGACGATGCAAACAACAAATGAAAACAGCCGAACATAACTTAAGTGGCCTAACTACACGAACAGCATGTTTTCAATCTATCGCAGTGGCGTACCTATCGCACGTAATGGTGCCACTGAACAATCTGGTCAACCTCACAAGTACGTAATCACAAGCGCGCTAGCCTTGTGGTCACTATTCAGAACGCATACTTGTGTCATAGGCAAACTCTTCATTACGCTTACTCACGTTTCTTCCTTTAGTCCCTCTAGGACACGTGATTTAAACGAACAATTAAACTCGCGGGACTTACACACTCCGCAGAACTCTTAAAATGATGCGTCTTCTACTAACTCTTTCCACGCACGTTCACTAAAGAAGTCAGAATACGGCTGCCCTCAACACACACTAGCAACCCAGTCATAAATCTGCTTCCTTCCGTCCACACAGGACACGCGCTAATGGAACTAAGAACGCTCCTCAGTGCAAATCGTGCACTCACTGAAAATCTACGCGCTTAACCTTAGAAAATTCAACACTTAAAAAGAAAGAAGGTTAAATAACACACACGCGCGTTACGATAGGCCTCTCAATAATAACCTTGACCCTCAGGTTACTCACACACACAAAAAAAAAGCCTATCTACTTATTAATGAGCATCTCGCGAGACTACAGGTTTACATAAAACGCATCCTTCAAATTTCGGAGCTTCTCAAACGAAAACACAAAGCTCAAACCTTACACATTGAAAGAAATCCTAGTCTCAATTCGCGAAAACATTCCGATGCTCAAAAATAACAAAAACAACACACTTCATTTCTACGGAAGCTCTCTTGGCTTCCCGTTCCCGATTGCTTACGACTGATTCATACTCTGAGCCGTCCCCGAGCTGGTCGCGGCTTGAAAACTACTCTGGCTGCCGAGGAAACACAAAAGGGCTGACTAACTATCAGCTCCCCCAAGACGTTACGGTCTCCTGCCAATTTGCGTCCTGGCGCCCCGCTTTCAACACGAACTCGATTGACCGCGTCGCTACTCCCCACCTGGTCTCGTCCTGCCACCTTGCGTTTCTTCGAACTGCACGCTGAGCTTTGAAAAGAACTACGGAACAACGAGGAGAATAACTGCCCCGTGCCCTTTGTCCGCGTCCGCGCAGAACATGCTTCGCGGTCCCCCTTTGACCTGTGGCTCGCTCGTTTTGGATGCGTCAACATTGTCCGTGACGACCGCACCTTTTTCCTCGCGCCCTGCCCTTTTGGGGTTCTCGCCATCTTTGGCGGCGCTACATTAATTACCGTCTTTCGGTCTTCACCGCGCTTCTTTTTACGGCGCTTTCTCTTTGCACTCGCCTTCATGTCGCCTTCTCGTGCCTCGTGCTGGCCGGTACACATTTCGTCGGCCCGGATCGGTCTCTTACCCGCACAGTCTGATTGATTTACATTTAAATCAACACTCTCTCTGCCTCGACTGGCGGACAGCTCAACCGACTCTGGCACAATGCAGCAGGCTTTACTCGAGTAAGACAACTCGCACTCTTGCGAACTGCCCTCTACTACATTGCCCAGCTCACGCTGTGCATCGGCACACAGCCCGTCGGTATCGATCGCTGTCTCACGCGCACAGTCCGAATGATTAACTGAATCATCCCTATCTAGGCCATCTAGACTGGCGAAGAGCCGCACCGATCCCTGAACAATGCAGTTGTTCTCTCGTGAGCTACGGAGCTCGCCACCCCGAGAGCTATTCTCAACTGCATCGTCCAGCTCGCACTTCACTTCTGCACGCAGATCTGGCTCTACATGGGTGCTCGCGTCTGTCGCGTCAACAGTACCCTTTTCCTCGCTAGCAACCTCGCTAACCTTACCAGCGACGCACACACGCGGTAACTGTGCCAATTTGTTCGGAGCTGGCCTAGCTGTCTCCACAGTCATCTGTTGGCACAGCACCTCGTCGCTCTCCTTGCGGCCTTTAACGGCCTCTGTTGCCACTAAGGCATCGTTAGCAGCTAGCTTTTTCCCTTCACTTATCAATCGGCAGCCAATCTCACAGGCACTATTCTTTTCCTCGGCTTTTGGCGAAAATCTGCTAAACACTTCCACATTCTTTCGCTCTGTACTTCCTACAGAATTCTCAGACAGCCGTTGTCTCTGTGCCAATAACTGATCACAATGCTGTATCTCTTTGATCAGTGCTGCCTTCTCTCTCTCATATCTTTGCTCTCGCTCACGTTCGCGTTCATTCTCACGTCCGTGACGCTCACACCTAAGAGTAAGTTCTTGAAGCTCATGCTTCCGTTCATTCTCGCGTTCTTCACGCTGATGCTCACTCCTAAGTTCACGACGCTCTCGCAAACGTACACGACACGCACGCTCCCGTGGCTCCTGTATCACCTCCCAAGCAAGCTCAATGCTTTTGCCATCATTGCCACTATCGTTAATCGCCTTTATGATAGCTGGCGTTTTCATCCGTTCGTCCGCCTCAACTCCCAAATCGTCGCACACCAACAACAAGTCTAACCTCGTCAACCTTCTAAGATCCATGGCAGCTACCCCGACAGGTGGTTAAAACTGTTTTCCTTAATTAATTTGTGCAAATACACAGTGCATCAAACTCCCGATTCCCAGAACTATCAAAATTGAACACACAACCTTTGAGTCTGGCGAATCATAAGGAAAAAAACCACGCGCTCACTTACGGTTGCAGCACCCTGCCATCCGGTTCATTTGTCCGCTGTTCCCGGCTCCTCCGGACTCCCTGGGTCGAAGGCTCGCTCCTTCTTCGCTACTCCCAGTTTCTTCGGACCTCTTTCGACGAAGGCTCCCTCTTCTTCGCTCTTCCCGGTTCCTTAGGATCTCTCTCGACGAAGGTTTATCCGTAGCGCTGCCACCAGCTGATGCATTCGGAGGCGATCCTACCGCTGCCAACCAGATGTAGGGGTTGAAGGACGGACTCCGGGATGAAAACCAAACTTGGGAGTATTTATTCTACATTATGTACAGGGAGGTGAGCGACAAGTAACATTCGTACAGTCATTACGGGCCGGCAGCAACTCGGACGCTGCGGCCCGCGGCAAGAAGTTCGAGAGAGGTGAATCAGGGAATCAGGGCATGTCCCAGCATCTCTGGAAGGCTTCTTATACACCCTTCGTGCACTGTAAGTCACGTCATGTTTGACCAATGGGGGAGTCCGCTCCGATGACGCCACTTTCAGCCAATGGTAGGCGCCCGTGTCGCGGTGTCACACCTGGCGGCTCTCTGCGGTCTTGCCTCGCAGACTGGCAATGCACTTCTAACGAGGAGAAGGGGAGGGCTGCTCATGCTCCATTGTCCGAGGCCCACCTGCTAATCCCGGCGGCGCACGAACTTGTTGGCACGTGAACTTGTTGCCTTAAACTTGTTTGCTCGGCCGCTCCTCTGGAATGTGCTTTCCTGCTTCGGCATTCCTCAATTAGCTGTGCTGCGACTCGAAGTGGTTTGGGGAACTCGAAGTAATCGCAGGAAACAGCTCCATATCTAACAGGCGCTAAAAAGCGAAATAGGTTTCCCGCAACGCTTGTGTGGCCCTTTTCTTTTGTAAAAGCTCGGCTTCGGCGTGTTTCACTTGTGGAAATTGTGCGCGACCCGTTATGTTATACGTGTGCACTTGCCCCTTTTCACGTTATTCACGGATGGTGCCAAAATATCGAAGCGAATGGGCTCGCTGAGACACCTGGCAAACTTCATTCGTGCAAGCGAGAGCGCCGAGTTCCCTGGCGAAATTAGAGAATCTGTAGGTACCTGGAGTGAGCCCTCTGCACCTTCTCTGCCGAAGCGAGATTTCAAATTCCATTTCGACAATAACGCATAGCGGCTGTGCGGCATGGCGACGAGAAAATTCGAGGATGTAAAGAAATGCTGCTAAAAAGGGAGCGGGTCCGGGTTTTCTCCTCGGCACATAGTTGCCGGTGATGCAGCTGTGGCCCGGCGGCCGCTGACAAACAGCGTTGCGCCCTTCTCGAACGCAGTGGAGCATTTCCTTATCTTAAAACACGACCAAGTGTTGAGAACCACGAGGCAAGACTTATTGCAGATTTTTGTTGTGCTCCTCTGCTTCAGTCGACCATCATAGCTCATCATTTGAGTGGCAAATACAATTAATATAGCGCCTAGAACAGCCACAGGGTAACTGAAATAAGTCGCTGCAACAGCCACTGTTGTAAAGCCACACATGGTGTTGGACAAGAAAGCATTGCGTGGTATACAGCTGAACTGAGTGATGCCTTGGACGCGAGCTTCAGCTTTGGTTTAGCTGTACGAATTCCAACTTCCCGCCAGTAATGTTCGCCGGAACGCACAGAATGCGCTAGAGTGATTGCTGGAGCCCTGGCTGACGAGCGAGAAGGTTACTAGTGTTTCTAACGCCCATTTTTTCATTTCATACTGTGACGTCCGCGTATATGATACAATGCCATTTCTTTATCGAGGTAATTGGCGCAAGGCCTATATAATGATTCAGTACTCAACATGCTGTGTTATACAGTGCTGAATATGTGTGATACGATGGCACTGACCGACGTCGCGCACGACGGTGGAGCGAATCAGTAACGCGCTCCGTCGCGCGAATCCAGCTTAAGGGCACCTGCGGTGATTTTTTGTCCATGTCAAGAAAACTGTACATTTAGGTTCCCGAGACCTCCCTGTCATGCGTCTGATACTAGAATTGTTTGCTAAATTCGAAAATAATTTTTAAATAAGCAAAAAACCACAAGAACGAAACCGAAACCTGACCAAGCAGCCGAGCGAACCTCTGTGTGACGTCACGAGTGTCCCCAGCGGGGAAGGCGCGCAAGGCATGCCGGCCTCGCCAGCTGTGCGAATGAAAGCAGAGAAGAGCAGACCATAGAGAAAGAAATTCATCAAGAGTGGACATTCCCATAGAGTACAGCGGCCGAATTGAATGTAGCGCACCGAACGGATGGGATTAACACCTTCCGGTTTCGGGCGCGCGCGTTTTGAACGCCAGCTGGTACACGCCACGCCGGCTCCGCTGATCGGCGCAATTTCTTTTTTCTCGCTTCTACTGCTCAACCGCGCGCGGCCTTCACGCGGCATCGTTTTATTATTTAGTAAAAATGATTGCAAAGGATCTT
The DNA here is from genome assembly GCF_038994185.2 of Dermacentor albipictus. Taxonomy (NCBI): domain Eukaryota; kingdom Metazoa; phylum Arthropoda; class Arachnida; order Ixodida; family Ixodidae; genus Dermacentor; species Dermacentor albipictus. The sequence continues at coordinate 113,404,802 of NC_091821.1, forward strand.
TACAAGCCTCCATCGAATCTGTGCCGCGTGTAATTTCATTAGGTAAACGCAAGACGTCTTCTGAAATGATTAAATGTTTATTTTAATATATGTAAATGATAGTTCCGGGCTTTTTGTGCATTCATCCAACATTGTGGCACCAGGTAAGCAGCAGCACCCGTACAAAGCTCCACCGGACGGTATCATCTGAAAAAAGTAAATTACAATGATGTGTAATTTCGGTATATAGACCCAACAGGAACACTGCGTGTAGAGCCGAAACGTGCCTAAGTGTTCAATGGGCGGGATTACCAATAAATTAACTTTTGCATACATGACGCAGAAAATAGACTCCTATAGACCATACCATATGAGTAGACCATAACATATGAAGAAAACATCTCATTTTCAAGCACTGCCCCCCCCCACCCCCCTCTCCCGGCATTATTTCCTGCCCTTTAAGAGCCCAAATACACGGGCGACTGCGCGTTTCCAAAAACAACTTGGACTCGGCCAACACGATAGCACGCTAAATACACAGAGGTGGACACAACACAGGCTCTGAGCCAGACCATGCTAGACGCTCGCAGAAGGCCTTCTACTCGTAATCAAGACAAATGCCTGGTTACAAGGCCTGTTTTCAGTCGTTCAGATCAACGAGACGTTCATTTAAGGGATCGCCAGCCGTTTGTGTGCAGGCGCGAGTAAGAGCGGGCGCGAGAGGGAGAATGTGGGGGCTTTTGCTCCTTTAATATATGACTCTGCCTAGGCACTACGGCGGAGGTTTCTTAGCGCGTGTTGTAGGTGCTTGTTCCTAGACGTGCGTGTGGGGTGGAGTTTGTTCACGCTGGGACGCTGGCTGCCGGCGCGGTAAAATAGGCGAAGCAACGGGCACTGACGCCCGATTTGGCGGCCGCTGTCTCTGACGGACTGTCTCGTGCCTGCAGCGCTCTTAGAAACCTCGGTTGAACGCAAGTGACTGAAAGGCCGCCGGTGACGATGACTGACTCAGCACCAGCGCCGCAGGCGCGAGAAAGTTTGCCCGACGTACCTTCAGAGGCAAAGTTCTGACTGGCTGTTGCAGAAGTCAAGGGGCGCGGTAGTGCTAAAGTTAGCGCCACAAGTTCGCGGCTAGACGTAAATATATTTATTCAATCCTGTTTTTTTACTAATTATAACAACGTGTCATTATTTCGCATTATTGGCGGCGCCTCCAGGACACCAAAGCGGCAACGGGGACACCAAAGCTAGAACCCGCACTGTATAAGATCGGCTAAGATAAGAACGGGTGTATAAGATCGGCTGTCCGCTATTGCGAACAGCCATTTTTTTATGCGAACACCCCCTGGCACTCGCAGACCTCCGCGGCCCCAACGCATGGGACGCCCCGCTTCCAGCTTTGATCCCCCCGCTACCCCTTGGGTGCCCTGGAGATCCTGCGCCGCCTGCCACAGTGTCCCGGCAGCCACTGAAATATGATGTCATGTCCTCGTTCAGATGCGCAATGGCAGGTTTCGTTGATTTGTGACACCAGCTGTTCATAATTGCCACGTCGTAAGCTTCGCAAGCTCTGGAGGGCTGCTTTCGAGTCACAAAATATTGCCCATTTGTTGGGCGGTTCTTTTTCAATGTATTCGACAGCAGCGCGAAGAGCGGCCAGTTCAGAACCTGTAGATGTCGTTACGTGAGAAGTTACGTGAGTCGTTGGTAATCACCTCGCCGATGACGCTGCCCGACGTGCCCAGGCTGGCTCACCGACAGTCCTTATACCTTTATCCAGAGTCGACGTTGCAAGAGAGCTTCGCAGTCTTGCTCGTGCAATCACATTAGGTTGCTGGCATACACCACAGAACTCTAAGTGTCGTTTACACAGTCTCGACCCATCACTAAAACTTACATTACCAGCGAACCTTCCACGACGTGACGCAACACTGCTGTGTCGGCTGTGGGTAGGAGTAGCATTCACCAACTCCTACAGCTACCGCATTGGAATGGCGGATTCACCAATGTGCGCTAAGTGCAAGTGTGAAGAGACCATCAGCCACCTTCTGTGCCACTGTTCTCGCTTCGATAATCAACGTGAGACTCTCCAGTGTGCATTAAATAGACTGGATGACAGGCCATTCACGGAAGCGAAGATCTTGGGAGCCTGGCCTCACAGCTCATTGGCCCAAAAAGCAGTTAGAGCGCTTTTTCGCTACCTTAAGGCGACGGACTTGAGTGCCCGACTATAGACAACCTACACTTAAGTTCTCTCTCTTTCTCTTTCACTCCCCATTCCCCTCCCCACGCGTAGGGTAGCAAACTGGACTCAGTCTAGTTAACCTCCCTGCCTTTCCGTCTTCCCTTCTCTCTCTCTCTCTCTCTGCGCCGCCTGCTTTAATATAACCTCAGGTGCTCTCCTGAGGCCTCCATTTGCCGGTTACATGTGCCCTCCAGTGCTTGTAAAAAATCCAATCTAACGTCGGGACGAAAAAAAGCGATCCACGACTTATACAACACCAGTCAGAACCTTGCCCATTCAGACACAGCGATCACCAAATGGGGCGTCCGTGCCCACTCCCTCACCGCGCGGACAGCCTGCGCCGGAGCGTAAACAAACTCGACCGCACTCCGCAATGCCGGCATGTCTAGGGGGCAAACGCATACAACACGCGCTAAGAAACCTCCTCCGTAGTGCCTAGTGTTAAGAACGGCCAGCTGCAGTGCAAGTTTTGCCGGCCAGTTGCAACAGTGGCCGCAACTTTCCTGGAGCGCCGCCGCCAACCTCTAGCCACGGCGTGACTAAGTCGACTTTGTGTCGGGAACAATACGCGCGTCCTCCACTCTCCGTCGCTTCAGCTAGGATGCGTTCGACGAAGCAGGCTTTGTGCTGAAACCGCCACCGTTACGCTCTAGCCTCGTCGCCGTTGTGACTGAATGAGTTCGGCGGGGCAACTATTGTTACCGATCTCCCCAACGCGGACCTGATCTGCTATGAGTGGGGGAGTTGCCGCGGGAACGTCGTCGGACACCCCGTCCCACGCGCCGACCAAGACGCAAGACAAAGGCTACCAGGGCGCACTGCGCGGCTCGGCTCCGAGTTCTACGAAGCCCCCTCTGACGTCGGCTCCGGACCATGCACCTGTGTGTGTGTGTGTGTGTGTGTGTGTGTAAGCCGTCCCGGGGAGAAGCGGCGTGTTTACGATGGCTGGACGAACGTTTCCACCACGTTGGAATCGGGGGAGGACCGAGTGTTTATAAACGGCTGTTGTGCGGATGCTCGATACAGTTTTTTTCACGCAGTCATGTTAGACTGAGACTCTCTCTCAAGCAGTCATGTTAGACTGATGCACGTCCTCAAGCAGTAATTTTAGACTGATATAAATACTGTAAATAAACCCATATTCCCCGTTCTCGATGAGAAGCAGTCCTTCCCTTCATCAACGTCCTCAGCGTGGATGAGTTGGACGACGGCATGGGCCAGCTACCTTCTAATTCATGCCCGACTCCAATCTTGACAACGGATCACGAGTGATGGGATTGAGCCCCCAATCCTAACACTATAGGCAGAGTCATATATTCAAGCAGCAAAAGCCCCCGGATTTTCTCTCTCGCGCCCGCTCTTACTCGCGCCTGCGCACAAACGGCTGGCGATTCCTCAGATGAACGCTTTGTGTTAAGATGACAGCATTTTCGAGTTCTTGGTTTTCGAGCTCCTCGGCGTTATGTTTTGCGCGTTCTGCCGGCGCAAGCAACACGCTCGCGTGTTATCACTATTGGCAATCGCTCGTCGCGGTTTCGACCAGCGTGAGTACCGAAAGAAGATGTATATTGTTACGGGGCCATAAAAAGCGTCACAATCTTGTCCCACTACAGTTCAATACCAGCCAGACTTTGTCACCATAACCGAGCTGGTTTTCGATAACTGCGTCACAACGCCAGGCGCGTCACGCGTACCTCTGAAGTATCCCAAAAAGTAGCGAAATACAATAATGTTGGGGGTCAGGGAAAGCGTCACGAACTTGTCCCAGTAAGATTTAGTACACGCGAAACCATCACCACGGTCGAGCTGCTTCTCGCTAACTGCGTCTCAAAGCCGAGAGCGGCGAGCGTGCCCAAAAAACTACCTAAATAAGTTAAATAAGTTACAGTAATGTGGGGCTCATAGAAAGCGTCGCAACCATCTCCCAGAACGAGTCATTAACTCAAGTTAACTAAGGCAGGAGGCCGAGCTGTTTTTCGTTAACTGCCTCATAAGTCTCGGTTCTGTGCCGTATACCTAAATGTGCTTGAAATGCGTCGCAGACAGTCAAACAAAATTTCTCACCTTGCCGTTGTCCAATAGTGCAGTGGTGCCGCGTCGAAATATAGAAGGAGCATAAGAAAATGCTGGGAGCCCAACAAATAGGCTACATCCAAAATTGACGGGCCGTCGAGCAGGCGAGCTTCACATGCGCAGCCACCCTAGCTCGCTTCGTACACGGCGAATTTCATCGACATCCGTTGACACCAAAAAATCATCGGAGTTGCCCTTTAACTGTGCTTTTGGAAGCTGCCACGCGCCACTAAAGTGCGATCCGTGTCACATTTGTTTACGGGCTACGTATTTTATCAAGTCGAGACGCGACATTGGAAACCTACCGGCCAAGTTTTTAGAATCCTGCGGGCACCTCGTGTTCAATATATTCTTGCAGGACTCTCTTGATGGCCTCAGCTAGGTACCATGTCAATAGGAGTAATTAACGAAAACGAAGAAAGTTGGGCTAGTTGGTGTTGATGCATTTGTTGTGACATAGTTACGAGCGCTAACAAGAATAAATGAAAAAAAAAGGTGGGACAAGACAGAGCGATAGACTACAACTGACACGCTTTGTCCAGAAAAAAAAGAACATGCAAGAAATCACCGTATGCTAAAATAAATGCGCAGACAGACGCATAAGCGAATGTGCCACGTAGGAGAAAAGCAAATGCGCAACGAAGCCGACAGCCTCCCTGTCCTGTCCCACCTTTTTTCCCGTTCGCCTTGTTAGCGCTAGTAACTATGTCACAGCAAATGTCCATAGGAACGTTGTGACATAGACTTCACTTGTAAGATATAGCTGTTTCAGATATCATTACTGTCTACTGCTTTGAGGAGCATGCATTGCGCACTTCGATATCAATCACGAAGATATCTTTGCCGTAACAGACTGCCACACGCACCAAGCGGGCGGCCGTCGACGTCAGGTATCAGGCAACAACACATGCCCATTATGCGCTCGTGTAGAATCGCAGTGTAGCTATTTAGAAGGGTTCATCTGCTTTACGACTTGAAAAAGAGTGCAGGAGTATACTGTAAAAAAAAAGTAATTATGGGGTTTTACGTGCCAAACCACGACTTCATTAAGAGGGACACCGTAGAGGTGGAATAATTGGGACCACTAGGGATTCTTCAACGTGTACCTAGATATAAATACACGAGTGTTTTCGCCCCATCAAAACGCAACCGCCGTGGCCGGGATTCGATCCCGCGACCTCGTGCTTAGGAGCCCAACACCATAGCCACTAAGCAACCACAGCGGGTGCTCGGAACTGCTACGATGACTAGCAAATCCGTTAAATATACTAAAAGCTCATTTGCCCGGCTTCGTTCCCTTGGCGGTGCAGTTAGGTTCTGGCGTGTTTGTTAGCTGACTTCAATATGCGATATTTGGCTCTATAAAAGCCTACAATGAGAAAATGTTTTAACAAGCACACATCGGACTAAACATTTTGATAAGCCAAAATGAACTGAAAAAAAAAATTGTGGGCTACCCTAATATTTGACTTAGGTGTCGGTTGGTGGCACTCGCGCCTCGGCGTTGGTGTTCTTTAGGTTAACTTTAGGTGAACACAACGCGCAAACCAAACTCGGAGGAGCAAGCGAGCGACTCCGAGTTCCTAAAGTCTACGATTCCATGCTTTGGTGTGCAGTAATCAGTGATTTCTAATTAATTCTAATTATTCCAGACACTCAGTACCTCAACTTGTATCTAAAGTTACGCTGTGATATCATATCTATAATGAAACCCATGAATTTTGTACTATACTACTTTTCTATATTTTTCTGATTTATTTTGAATTTCGTCGCTGGTCGTATCAGGAGCTAATAATTTCTAATTAATTGCAATTACTCCAGACACTTCAGTAACTCAACTTGTAGCTGTAATTATGCTCTGATGTCGCATCGACAACGACACTTATGAATTTTCTACTGTACAATTTTTTTCTGATTTATTTGGAATTTCGTCCCCGGTCACCCGCCGTGGTTGCTCAGTGTCTATGGTGTTTGGCTGCTGAGCACGAGTTCGCGGGATTGAATCCAGGCCACGGCGGCTGCATTTTGATGGGGGCGAAATGCGAAAACACCCGTGTACTTATATTTAGGTGCACGTTAAAGAACCCCAGGTGGTCGAAATTTCTGGAGTCCTCCACTACGGCGTGCCTCATAATCAGAAAGTGGTTTTGGCACGTAAAACCCCATAATATTTTTTTTTCGTCCCCGGTTGTCTCAGGACGTAGTCATTTCTAATTAATTCTCATTATTATGAACACTTCAGTAACTCAACTTGTAACTAAACATATGCTCTGATGTCGTGTCTATAACGAAACCCATTAATTTTCTGCTGCACTTTTTCTTTTCACATTTTTTTCTGATTTATATTGAATTTCGTCCCTGGTCGTCTCAGGAGGTGAACCGGAAGTGATGTGCAAGAAGCAAGAGTGTCACTAGGTGCTCGTGCCACTAAAAAAAAAAAAAAGAAAGGAGGAGAGCACTCGCTAGTGTATTGTGCATTTGTTGCAGTTTAAAGAACCGCATGTGTTCAAAATTATTCCGGAATTCCCCCACTTCTGCGTGCCTCATAATTATACCATGGTTTTCACACATAAAATCCCAGAATAAATTAAAATAGAAAATTCACGTCTGAGTGGCTTGTGTTTGCCTATGCAAGCGCATCGGAAGGTGAGCTCAGTGGTGAACGTGGTGATAGCTACAGAAGGACGGTGCTGCTTGACAAAATGTCAGCACAGTATAATATTTACCTCCAGCATGCCGCCTTACTTCCGCTAATAAAAAAATTATTTATGGGAGCCTAATTTATAATCAAAATTTCGCATTGTTATTCACGCTTTCAATAGCCCTCAGAATCCAATTATGCAGATCGCGCAGAGGCCGTGGGTCTACAAAACGAAAAAGAAAAATGTGCAGAATAAGAACATTCAGTTTGCAGACAAAGGATGTATCTCCATAACAGGGCACCGCGGATGGTGTAAGTTGGACAAATTGAATGGCTTTAATTTCCATTAACCATGGAGTATTCCTTTATGAAGTTTATGTACGGTTTATTTGACCTTCAAGTTAAGTTCGTATAGCATATGCGCTAAACGTTTCTAAACTCAACGGTTACGCCACCATCAAGCGGCGGACGGAGGCCACGACATTGTATTTCAGTGGCTACCCGGGCACTGCAACATTATTGGTCATATTGGCAACATTATTGGAAATATTGGCAACATTATTGGCAATATTGGAGGAGGAGGAAATAAAGGGAGAAGGCAGGGATGTTAACCAGAAATGCGCCTGGTTGGCTACCCTACTCTGGGGGACGGGAAAGAGGGTATAGAAAGATGAAATAGAGAGAGGGGGGGAGAGGAAAGAAAGCCGTGGTGAGCTCGGGCACGCACGCGGAGGGCCTGAGCGAGTCAAAGGCAGTAACATAGGCCAGTCGCCCTCAAGAAAGACATAAGTGCCTTCAAAGCTTTCTAGGCCAACGAGCGACGGGGACGGTCTTTAAGTAGCACCTGCACAGACAACCGCCGATCGTCCAGTCATCGCAATGCGATAGATAATGTTTGTCTTTCCAACTGAAATCGACGACAGTGGTACAATAAATGTTCGAAGTTCTCTTCCACGCCAAATAAGTCGCATGCAGCCCTGTCGGTCATTCCAATCAAAGTAGTGCACGCCTTCGAGAAAGCAACTCCCAAACACAGCCGGTATAGAAGCGATGCCTCACGTCGGTGAAGCCAGGGTGGTAGTCGGAGTTGGAGCGAAGGGTTCAGTTCGCACAACCTGGTGCACCTTATATTTGGGATGTTTCACTCTGTTAAAGAGCGCTTGCGTGCCAAGTGACGAAGCTGCCTTGCAGCGTCTGTCCTGGGAAGGGGAATGGGAACGCTGTGTTGTTCTTGATGTGACTCTCGGCAGCTTTGTCGGCTTGATCATTTCCACTGATCCCGCAATGGCCAGGTAGCCACTGGAAAATAATTTCGTGGCCTTTCTGTTTGACGTCGTGATGAAGTTTGACGTGCTCCACGTCTGAGAATTGACTGCATGCTGTGTAAAGCTGGTCTCGTGTCGGAAAATACAGTCCATGTACCAGGACCCTTTGTGTCAATAAGCTGAAGCGCACTGCGCAGAGCCGGGAGCTCTGCAGCTGTGGACGTCGTGACATGTGACGTCTGGAATCGCAGTGTTACTCCTGTTGTCGGTGTAAACACAGCAACCCCAGAACTGGTCGATGTGGTCGATCCCTCAGTATAGATGTGTACGTGGCTACTGTATTTCTCGTACAACAGGAGTAAGCTCAATTGTTTTAGTGCAAGCGGGGGTAGATCTGACTTTTTCTGAAGTCCTGGAATGCTCAGGTGTACTTCAGGACGGCACCAACACCATGGAGGACACACCGACCTTGCCGCAGGTGTGTAACCCGGTGTAAGCGAGGCACGATATGCGCTGAGCTAAATGAGCACTGAGTTAAATGCACTGAGCTAAAAGCACTGAGCTAAATGCACTGAGCTAAACGATATGCACTGAGCACTGTACTAAATGACGTGCTGGGTCTTTCCAAGGTGCGTGCGGCGAGGTGGTGGCAACGGATTCGCGCAATGTGCCGGACATGTGCACGCATTGTCTCGACGGCGATGTGCGTCGTGATTGAATAATCTTGAGCAATGGGAATAGTTTCAGCCGCTGACGCACTGCGTGGTAATCCAAGGGATATCTTCAGAGCTTGGGCTTGAATGCTCTGAACTGTACGCGAGTTGGTTTTGCAGGTGTTGGATATTACAGATAGGCTCTACCGGAGGAACCCAACAAACCACACCCTGTACAGCTGTAACATGGATTGTGTGGACACCCCCCCCCCCCCCCCCCCCAGTTCTTTCCTGCAAGAAACCTTAGCAGATGACATATAGCAATCAGTCGCTTTTTCACGTGGTTCACTTGAGGAGTCCAGGACAAGTCTCTGTCAATCATAACACCTAAGAACCTGTAATTTCTCCTGGACGATATCACTTGTCGGTTGATTGATATGGCGTACGCAGACATTTACTTGATAAGGCCGCCTTCTGAAGCCGAGCGCGAAGCTGAAGGCGTGTCACCCCGACGTCCAGATACAGATGTTGTCGGCGTAGATAGAGAGTTTAACGGTGCTTGACAGGTCCTCGAGTAGTCCAATCAGGGCTAGATTAAAAAGCGTTGGGCTTAGTACTCCACCCTGAGGGACTCCACGGCTATTGTAATACTGGAGTGTGGGGCCATCGCCGGTGAGCACGTATACTATAGAATGATCGCATCCGTAGGCAGCTACGAATCCAGCGATATATCTTGCCACCAAGTCCTATTGCTTCTAACGCTTTAACGATGGCTTCATGGGTGACATTATCGTAAGCCCCCTTAACATCCTGAAACAAGGCGGCAGACAAGCATTTACAGGCCGTCTGGAATTCGACGTATGTTACCAAGTCGACAACGTTGTCTATAGATGAACGGCCGCGTCTGAATCCTGTCAACGTGTCTGGATAAATTTCATAGTGTTCTAGGTACCACTCCAGATGCGTTAGAATCATCCGCTTCATTACTTTACCTACACAACTAGCAAGCGCGATGGGACGGTATGACGCAATGTCGAAAGGCGACTTGCCAGCTTTGAGAAGCGGAATCAGGTGGCTTGTCTTCCATTCTTGAGGAACCATGCTAGTTTGCCACGAGTCGTTGTACAGGAGCGGGAGCGCCTTTTGAGCTCGTTCACCAAGGTTACACAGAGCGCGGTATGTAATGCCATCTGGTCCTGGCGCTGAGGAAAGCCTGCATAAAGCAAGCGCACCCTTTAGTTCTTCCGCAGAAGAAGGGCACTCCATACGGGGATCACGTGAGAGTGGTGAGTGGTCGGGAGCCTGCGTTCCCGTGGAGCTTGTTTCACCGGCAATCCTCCCACAGAAGGATTCTGCGACTTCAATCTCTTTGCATTGTAGGTAAAGAGCCAGGGAATTAAATGGGTGGCGCTGTCCAGGGGTTGCACGGAGGCCACGAACAGTTCTCCATATAAGAGACAAAGGCTTTCGGGGATCCAGAGACTCGCAGAAAGACACCCATCGTTGTGAAGCCAGCTTCTTCATACGACACTGTATTTTATTCTGTGTGCGTCTGGCCAATCTCAAATCATGAATAGACTTTGTGCGCCTATACCTTCGTTCCGCATGCCGGCGAATTGCCCCAAGTTTGGCTAGCTCGATGTTGAATTTGGTGCGTGCGGTGATTTTCAAGATCGAATGCGTGGTAACCTGTAAGGCACCCTTTATTGCGTCCCCTAGGCTGGATGGCACGTCGTCTCGACAGCAGTCTTCCATAATTTATTTAAATTTCGGCCAGTGGGTGCATTGGATGGCTCCGGAGAACTTGGAGCTAGTCAGCCCCTCAATCGTGAGATAAGTTGAGTTGGGGTCACTTCCCCGCGTTTCCGAGTTCGAGAACCATTTAACCCTTCTGTTAAAGAACTGCGGAACAAAGCTAAGGTCGAGGCAGCTAGTATACGCTGTTCTTCGCAGATAGGTGGGGCTTCCATCATTTAACAAAGTTCTCGTTCAGAGGCAATGGACACCAACCTTCTGTCCCATGAGTTAATCTTGTCGCTTCCCCAGAGATAGTGGTGGGTATTGAAGTCTCCAGTGATCACCCATGGCTGTGGAGTCGTCGTCAAAATTTCCTGTAAGCGCTAGCAGTTTATACGACTTGATGGTGATAAGTAGGCTCGCACAATTGCGAAAGAGACCTTGTCTTTTTCACAGTCAAGCACACGTACTGGTTTACACTGTCAGGTGACACGGGGTGATGAAAATACGTCAAGTCGCGGCGTATAAAAACAATAATCTTGTTGCATTGCCCGTGGGTGGAGGACATAGTGCACTCATACCCGGAAAGTCTGATGGGAGACGGCAGGTTTGGCTCACAAATTAGAATAATGGGAAACTGATTCACGAACACAAACTGTCGACAGTCGAACATACGCGACTTAAGTCCTCTGGCGTTCTATTGAAAGACAGATGCATTCTGGACCTTTTCTCGAAACGATGGTATCTGGCGGGCCATTGCTTTACCCTAGAGCTGCAAGCACTGGACCTAGGGTGTCCAGCACCTGCAGTGCACTCTGCACCGACAGGGTTTTCATGTTGCTGAGTAGAACGCGCATAGCATTCATCAGTGACCACAATGTTATTATAACCTGACGTTCATCAAATGTCATTGCATCAGCGGTTTGTAAAGGTGTCGATGGCGGCAGTATCCGAGGCGTCTTCGTGGCAGCTAGCGCGCTTGGAAGTGCGGGCCACTCTGCAGGATGATCGAGTCTTGAGAGCTTGGGCTTGAATGCTCTGAACTGTAAGCGAGTTGGTTTTGCAGGTGTTGGATATTACAGATAGGCTCTACCGGAGGAACCCAACAAACCACACCCTGTACAGCTGTAACATGGATTGTGTGGACACCCCCCCCCCCCCCCCCAGTTCTTTCCTGCAAGAAACCTTAGCAGATGACATATAGCAATCAGTCGCTTTTTCACGTGGTTCACTTGAGGAGTCCAGGACAAGTCTCTGTCAATCATAACACCTAAGAACCTGTAATTTCTCCTGGACGATATCACTTGTCGGTTGATTGATATGGCGTACGCAGACATTTACTTGATAAGGCCGCCTTCTGAAGCCGAGCGCGAAGCTGAAGGCGTGTCACCCCGACGTCCAGATACAGATGTTGTCGGCGTAGATAGAGAGTTTAACGGTGCTTGACAGGTCCTCGAGTAGTCCAATCAGGGCTAGATTAAAAAGCGTTGGGCTTAGTACTCCACCCTGAGGGACTCCACGGCTATTGTAATACTGGAGTGTGGGGCCATCGCCGGTGAGCACGTATACTATAGAATGATCGCATCCGTAGGCAGCTACGATTCCAGCGATATATCTTGCCACCAAGTCCTATTGCTTCTAACGCTATCTTTCATGGTGGTGCTTTCATGGTGGTGCTATCTTTCATTGCGCTATCTTTCATGGTGGTGCTCCACGTTGTTGTAGCAGCCGCTTTGGCGGAAGACGGCGTGTTGCTTGTTGCGGCGTTTCGTTGCACTCTTCGGTGGCGATACCGTCGCCTCCTAAGTGTAGCGGCAGCACCGCTGTGTGTGGAATGATCGTGAACCATGCACTTTAGAATTGTGAATTATTCCCTGACCCTCGGGCAGTGCCGACAAAGCTGCCCGTGAGGCACATGATGTATCTGAAAGCACCTCGGTACCATTGTCGAGAACGGATGCAGAGCGGCACTTCAGCGGTCTTGTCCATAGTATTACTCTAAGGAAATGGAACACACCGGAGCTCACCAACCTGCGCCTAAATGCCGTAGACCTGCATATATGACCTTGCAACTTTCACTTGGCTATAACCGACGGGAAAAACGCTGCTGTGCCACTTGCGAGTAGGAGTTTCTTTCACAAACGCCTACTCATTCCTAATTGGAATAGCGGACAGTCCCAACTGCAGCAGGTGTGGTGTCGAAGAAACGACCAAGCATATCCTGTGTGACTGCCCTACATACGAAGACGAGAGGAGTGCCCTTCGTACAGCTTTGGAGCACTTAGACGACCGTCCTTTCGCGGAGGAGATCTTGGGCCCGTGGCCTAGTGCGTCTGTGATGTTCAGGGCCACAAAGGCGCTGGTGTGTTTTTTCAAATGCACCAGCCTGTATGACCGCCTGTGACTGACTCACTGGTGCACGCTTGTGTGCCTAACAGTGGAGACTGCGACCTTCTTTCTTCCTTCTCCTCTTTCAATCCACTTTCCCGCTTCCCCAGTGCAGGGTAGCCTACCGGGCTCAGCCTGGTTAACGTCCCTACATTTCCCTTAGATTTACCTCTCTCTCTCTCTCTCTCTTTGGTCGTTCGCTTGACCATCACTCAGCTTGGCTCCACAGGCATATTGAATACGCATACATCTGAGCTGGCCTTCACGAAAAATTCAATTTCCTTCAGAATCAGGGAACTTTGTCACTTACTGAGCAAAAGCTATATACGTTCTTGCATGTTTAGTTTTCGGCTTTATGACATCGTAGATGACGATGTGCATAATTCACGCGAAGGACAGTCTCATATCATGCAGACGACAAAGCGCTGTTTTATCGTCATTGTTGAGATCAGTCGTGTTGTCTTGACGCTGCTAGGCCTAGAGGGCCGTCATCGAGGCGGGAAAGTGTGTCGAATTCCACTCAGCAGATGGCGCCAAAGATTTAGCGTTGAAGCTTCTGCTCTTTCTGGGGAAAGTAAGCATGTCGACAATAAAGATTAGATTAGATAAAGACAATAAAACGACAAAAAACGGAGATGTGCAAAAACAAAGTTCACAAAAGGGGGTCACAAAATTTGGTTATGGCAATTCATCAGGGGTTTTGCTTGCTTTTTCCTTTTTTTTCTTCTTTAATCTAGGTAGGACATTAGGCAGTATAATAGCAAGAGCTTGGTGGCGCAACCCACCGCTCCGTTTCAAAGGTGACGCTCATGCATAACATCCATCCACCCATCCATCCATCCATGAAGAACGCTGTGCAGTGCTGTGGCGCCATCTGTTAGACAGAATTCAACAGGCTTTCATTCTAATTTAATATGCGTCGGGGGCGTTCTTCGTCGTATATTTAATTGCGTCATTTAGCGTACGCTGCGTAGCGCTGCGGCGCCATATGCTACGTGTGATTAGAGACACTTTCCCTTCTCAATGCCATCCCTCTAGGCCGAGCAGAGTCAAAACAAGCAGCCCATCTCATTATTAACAAGACAATATCGCTTAGACTTTGTCGTCGGCGTGAGCTGAGACTGAGCGATGGCTGATTTTATTATTTCTTTCGTGCTGTCATGACAGATAGCAAGTAAAACGGACGAATTAAGAACGAAATGGGCAGCCTGGGCACCGCCATGTTGTTGCGCGCGTGACGGTAAACGTTACCGGAGCCCGGTAAACTTCGCGCATAGGAAGTCGTGGCTGCTAGTATCGGTAAGGGTAAAACAGTAACGCTATGCTAAAGCTCTTTACTGTCATGTGCGCTTATGTCTCTACTCTGAACGTCGTAAAGTGGGAGAGCCCTTCCTCAGTAGCCGCTTACACGCAAAGCTTCCAAACACCAAGGAACCAGACTGATGCGCCCTTCAGTGCATGCCGAGCTGTTTTCATATTTTCTAGAAACCGCATTAGTTTGACGGCGGCGCCGTATCGCTTTCCCACTATAGATCGGGAACGCCTACGCAACGCTTCCTGCACAGGCCGGACGACATATACTATGCGGAGCGCAAGAGGTGTCTTAACTCAGCCACATGTCCACGCGAATGCTTCAGCACGCGCGCGTATGTACACATAAAGATTGAAAGTATGTACACGAGTGCAAAGGGATCGAAAGAAGAAAAGAACGATAAAAAGGAGCCAACAGATGCGGGCTCCATAGGCGGCTTCCTTTCTCTGCGCTTGGCCAGGGAGGCTACTATTATTACCCTCAAAGGCGTGTCCGAAAATAGACGTCTTCAGAGTGCGAGTTCAGCAGTAGAACAACCAGTTGTGACTGTTGTTTCAGGCCGCCCGTGTCGCCGCCCAACGAACGCAGGAGGAGGACGTTGGCGACAGCCGAGCGTCGGGGCTTTCTGAGGGTTCCCGGGAGAGCGAGGTGTTCTGCTTTGAATTAGTCTTGATTACCCGCCTTACGTAATCGGACGCGGCAATCAAGGGTGCGATCTTGTACGCGTTCCAAAATAGAACGGAGGCGGTCCGTTCCATCGAGCCGCACACAGTTGGTCAGTTTGAACGGTGACGAACGCCATGACGTCAATTGTGAAATGATATCTGCTGTCAATCATTCCATGTTGTCTGCTATCGGACGAACGCGATGGAACGGATCGACCGCCAATTTCGCGACGGAAAGAACGGACCGCCTCCGTTCGAGTTTGGAACGCGTACAAGATCGCACCCCAAATGGCGTACATTTTTGTTTGTGTCAGAAAATGCCGCGAATTTTCCACTCCCCGCCGCCTCCCGCACCGCCCCCTTTCATGCTTCTTTCATTTCCTTCTTTTTGACGCTGTTGTTTTCGCCGGTGTAGCCGGCTGCGTCCGGCTAGGGCGAGCAAAACCTTGCGAGGAAAAAAAGACGGCGGCTTAATTGTCGTACCCGATAAAGCGACAGCTCGCTGCATTCATCGCGCAGGAATTCTAAATGCTCTTCACAGCCCAAAATGGGGCGGCCGCGGCTTCGCGAAGCGGAAACACGACGAAGAGAGAGCAAGTGTACGTTGGTCAAAGTAGAGAGGGATGACCACTCCGGTTGACCAATTGTCTTGATGCCACGGAAGGCAGATTGCGTCGACTATATAAGCAACTCCGGGCAACCGGTGAAACACAAGTCACTCGTACGACTGCAAAAAGCTTCCAGCCAAGCCATGAAGAGCCTGGTGAGTGCTGGAATGCTACAGGCATAGCGGGATTTTCGGAGTCGCACGGCTAAGCCGTCTGTGGCAACGATGATGGCCGCTTCGAAGAGCGATTTTGACGGCTTTGAGAGGCTGTCAGGATTTTGGTATAACGACTGTGGGTGGCTTTGTGTCGCATTGATGTGCCTGCATGTGTAGTGTGTTGTGTTGACGTTTGTGTTCGTGCTGGTGGGGCCACGCTATAGCAATTGATGAAAACTTCCAAGAAATTGCAGCCTTCCGTGGTTATTTCATCATGCGCGACTATATTTCATACATTATTTCAGCCGTACAGTTTTAGTCTAAAGGCTAATATAACAGCTTCGCCCACGCATTGAAGGTTCAGGGCAAATTACTGAGCAAGGTTAGTTTCCCACTCACTGATCCTCAGTATTGCTTCTCGAAAGTCACGAGTACATTCACACAGTACCTTATACTGTAGCATTAACTAGCGAATTGTCTTGATAATGCAGGCGTATTACAGTCTCGACAGAATTACACATCGCGTAATTGTCGATGCTATTATTATAGGGGGCGGTAATTCGACCAGAGGTGGTTTAATTACTAGTCATATATGAATTAGGCTTTTTCTTTTTCTGAAAGAGGAAAGAAATAAGGTAACTGAAGGTGGTGTTTATATATTCCTTGAATTGTTTTTTGAATCTGCTTAGAAACGTAAGAATATTTATCTAGTAAAGATTTCTCATGAGTATAGTTAGCCCGTTTGTTTATTACACGTCCTGGTGCTTTTGTCTTGGCAGCTGCGGTAACTAAACAGTAAGCAGCACATCTGCGTTTGCTTGCTAGAGGTGCATCCGGCATTAGCACCGGAGAATGAGTATGGAGAATGAGAATGAGACCTGATGAGTAAATACACGAGAGCGTGAATTCCAAACTTGAATAGTGCGGGCGAGTGCACGCGATTTCATTAAGACAAAACAGTCCCCAGGGCACCGCGCAACTTTTGAAATGATTTCCCAACAAAACTAACCTATCCAGCAAAGTACAAAACAGACAGACAGACAACGAAGTTTATTTGATCCTGAGGAGCTACTGTCAGGATCCCTAACGGGAGGCCGTTGTAGCCACTGGCCGCAATAGTGCAAAAACATTTAATATTTTTCTCGTCGATTTCGCAGCTCATTGCCCTTTTCGTCTGCGGCTTTGCCGGCACGTGCATTGCTGGTCTTGTTGGCGGATACGGCGGTGGCTTCGGCGGAGGATACGGGGGCGGCCTCGGATATGGAGGTGGTCTTGGTCATGGACTGGGCCTTGTACAGACTGTCCCTGGACCTTCCTTCCTAGTCAAAACCGTGCATAACGTGAACCGCGTGAGCCAAGGTTCTACCCTATACGGTCGCCAAAGCCACGGCGGATACGGCGGTGGATACGCCGGCGGTGTCGGACTCGGTGGTGGATACGGCGGTGCCCTCGTGAGCGGCTACAGCGGCGGCTACGGAGGAGGTTACGGTGGTGGCTACGCCAAGGTGGCCGTCAAGGGATAGGACGCTTCAGCAGATAAAAGTGGAGGGTATTCATAGAAGCACTCGAGCCACATCTGGGCACAACGTCCACAGTGTCTGTGAGCAGCGTCAGGCCCAGCGACAGTGCAGCTAAAGACGTGCAATTCATGTTCGCACATCTGTTGGAAGTCAATGTACACAAAAGTAAATTACGTCTAGTGTAGTCCCGTGGGAAAGGCCATGTGTGACGAAAGGACCAGACATTTTTGTTGCTTGAAGCCATAATCGATTCAGTGACATCCGATAGCACTGCGCCAACGACTCGATCAATTCAGAGCGGCGCCAGCTGACATCGAGTGTGATTGATGAGAGTGAATGTTGCGACAAGACCTTCTTTGTCTCGTGCTTGCGTCGTGTGCCCTGAATATCTTGTTTCGCAGAATAATAAAGAAATTATGTGACCAAGAACGATGTGCAAAGCGTTTGTCTTTTCCTTTCCCGTAATCAAACTTACCCTATCGAGACCAACAAGAAAGAATGAAACGAACAAACAGAAACAACACAAAACAGCAATAGACATCGCATTATCTGAGCGAAACGCATACATGAACACATATTCTTTAATCACAGATACCAGCCGGATGACATACTCGAGAGACTGTATAGCGCTAAGATAAATGCAGTGATTTGACAGACATGAGCAATTCTTTCACCTTCTGGGGATTGCTCTTGGACCGTACCGATTTTTAGAAGATTTAATCAGCCTTCAAGTTCTGCTGTGGCCTTCCGACCACATCAGAAATAAAATACCACGGCAGCGGCGCACTTGTCGTATCTGTTCTGCTTTGTGAAAAGTGTCTATAGTGGTCTGGGTATTCAAGTACCGTCGACAACAAAGTTTTATGGAACTCGAAATCTGGCAATAAGCTGAATATCTGCGCAGGCTCACAACACAGCCTAGTATTCGCATTTACACCCTCTACTAGTATATCTGAACAACGTTATTATGCTCGGTCTGACTGACTGCTGTTACAGGCTGCTCGTAAATTGAACGTTTTCTGAGATCCCATGGTCCATAAACTTTTGTGGTTGACTGTACTGCTCAGTCAAGTCGCTATCGACGGGTCAGAACCGCTGTAGTGCTTTACGCCCACTTTTCCTTCAAAAGTGTTGCCCTGGAAACTTTTGCTACAGATACAACGAACACGCTCATCGAATATCCACTGCGCAGCCAACATCCCGTACATTTGTCCAGAGCGCGTGAATGGTGCGCTACAGTGTTTGTCAGCGCATTCTAAGGAAAGAGCTGCTGCCTTCAGTTGCTGACCATGCGCTACATACACACTTCGGTGCCGAGGCGCCGAGAATGCTATAGCGGTGGAAGCATGTGAACAATTTCTGCAGTAGATAACTATACTCCGTCCCAGCAATTTCGTGCAGCGCACCAACGGCTAGCGCTTGTGTCAACCAATCAGTGACGACAGGCTTCCTGACTGTTCCACAGCGAGGGAAGAGAAGGAAGAGACTCGCCCATTGTGCGCTCACTGATCCTTCCGTGACGCTGGCATATAGCATACACTTTTAAAAATAAAGTTAGTAAATGGCAAGTAAATGCGCGTGTTTACTAGATTACTATGTTTTTTACTACCTTCTCACTAGTTCTGTACTAGCCAGTGGCTAGTAAAGCTAGTAAGTGCTGCCTTTACTAGCCAGAAAGGCTACTTAGTAGGTTTTACTAGGTAGCTACTAAGCCACTACTACCTCGTCTGGCCAGGGCCTAGTATCCTGTGATTGTGACAGTCTTATGGAAAATTGAGATAAACTGTAGTGTTGTTCATTATACTGGACTAACAGATAGGTGCGACGTCGTCGCACACATATGCGAACACAGTAGGCTTTAGCAATGTGTGCACAGAGCTTTGATTGTTTAACCAAATACATAGGTGCCCACCGGTGCAACATGTAACCCCTAAAACTAGGGCTATAAAAACTCTTGAAGTTGCTATTTGAGTAAGTGCCGCGTAGCACCTTTGTCGTTCTGTGTGTGTGTTCATGTGCATCGTTACTTGTTGGAGATTTGTTTTTTACCCGGAATCAGTGCACCTTAACGTGCGTGGCAAACATTACATATATGTACCCTTAATTGATGCTTTAATGTATAGGGAAAGGACACGGTTCTCCCTTTTTCCTATATATTTATTATTTTACTATCTTATGCTTTCACCATACAATCGACTTCGTATGCCAATACAGGCAGCACTTCTAAATAGAATAGCCCTATTGTATTGTCGGAAATTATATTTCAGCTGCGTTAGTAACTGCACTACCGAAGTAGTATTTGAGTAGTATTAAGGTAGTGCTTGTTGCTAGCTTCAGCAGGTAGTGAAAGTACTAGCCATGATTTAACTACCTGCACTTACTAAGAAGGTAGTGCTTTTTGGGGCAAGTAACGTGTTAGTAATTAGTTAGTGAACATGACTACGTTTTCTTTAAGAGTGTAGGCGTCACGCGAAGACGGTCAGAGGGCAGAAATGGAGCAGCCCTTATTCGGGTTCTTCGTTGTGCATGGTTGCTGGCGCGACGTGTAGCTGTCGTCGCCCTGCATGGGGTTGGCGACATGGATTGTACAGTCATTCTCCACTGGATCAGGCCTTCAGAAGGAAGCGAAGGTGGTGCTTTTTTTAGCCACTAATTTTCGGTTTCGCGCGTGAAATAAGATGCAACCTATGCCAGCTACGTTTCTTTTTAAGAATAACGAATCCGGCAGAACTGATCTCATGATGACTGTGATGCTAATGCGATTAGCATTCAAGAAATGTAGCGACAACACCGCGTTGCTGAACACACCTCTATTTACCATCTGTAGTGGTTATTTTAAGATTTCCATTGCTTCGGGTTCGTTACTAATTGCGCTTATGAGGGCTCTCTTCTTCTAGCTTGACACCTTCCGAGGCCACAAAGAAAGGCTTCACTCAACGCGGCCGCCTGGTCGCAGCCAGCATTGCCTTGCTGGCACTGTATAATTGAGGTTCAGCATATCTGACTTCGAATGAAATACGGAGCGGTTGCACATATGCTTCTTTTTCAGGCATAAAACTTTCATTTTTTGTTGTCAGCTATGGAAGAGCGCGCGGTCTCACTTTCATTAGTAAACTGTTACCATGCGACGCAACTCACGCGCCAACCGTCTCAAAGCGCTGACTTGCACGATGAAAGCTGGTAAGGATGTTATTTCGAGCTTCCATGTAGGCGTGTGTCCACGGTCGATTGGATATCGTGTAAGGGATATGTGGCTGCTAGGCCGCGGGCACAAGGTTTGAAACCAATTGCTGGACACCTAATTTCCCTTTCTTTTTTTTTCTTTTTTGTTTCGAGAGCAGGCGAGGTTTCAGGGGCTAGATAGCAGACAGCAGCAGCACGCCAAAATGGGGGAAGTAGACAAATAATGCCGATCACTTCAATAGCCCATTTATGAATGTTCAGAAACGGCACCGTAGTGCACTCAGAGTACTTAATCACTTTGGTACTTTAAGGAAATGGGGATAAATGGCGCGTTGCTAATTTTGTTCGTACTCTTTGTGTGCCTCATGCTTTCTTGACTTTTTCGTATAGTGTGTTCTATTTGAGCCGTTCTTTTCTTGCCTCCGCGTAACCCCTTCTCATCACGTTTTGACCATCGTACACGCAAAGCAACTGTCACGCTCACTGTCATAAACAAGATTGCGTTACCCCTGGCCACCTCGCGCCTTCGCCTCCTCTCTCCCTGGGCGTGCGGCTTGCGTTCCCTCCAGGACGAAGTTGGAACGCAAGTGTCGCGCACTAGTTTTTTGCCGTCGCGTCCTTCTCTCGGCGCTCAGGCTGAGCTGTTACACCGCCCTGATGTATGCGAACAGCTGTATAAGTACGGGCGCCGAGTAACCAGTGTCGCAGCGGTACGCCAGAATCATTTCTTGTTACCATAGGATTGTTCTGACGGCCATATATACGCCTAACTTGAACAAATACAACTATATTTAAACGAGCGCTAACTGCTCTGCGATTACTGACCCTCAGTGAGGCGGTGCGCAACGTATGATAAATTCCGGAGAGCACAAAAAAATTCGATGGTCGCAGTGAAATATACGAATGTGGCAACACGACAGGGCAAGACCACGATGAGCAAGCACCGTGAGACTTAAAACAGATAGGGAATGTTTTACGTCACTTTAGTTTAAATCATTCTCTGAGAACGCACAACATTTAAAACGAGAAGAGACTAACGAACTGAGTGCCACATGACCTCTCCCCCCCCCCTTCCCTTTAATTTATTGCAGAAAATAACTATCCAGAGAAATTAGCAACATTAGACGGAAGCAGTTTCATATAAAAGCTGTTAACGTGATATTTTACTTCGCTACGGGAACACAGGCGAAATATAGGTGTCACGGGCGCATATCACACTACAGAAGCTTCCAACACGTTCCCTTCAAAACGTGATCTGAAAACAACCGCGTTAAGTTTATTACGTAAAACATTATTTTGTCCTCAGGCTCCTAGTTCATGCACAGCTCGCGCCATGTCCCGGACACTTTCGGTGCCGCACAGCGACATTCTGATAGGAGTGATTAACAATATAAAATAGAAATAAAATAGAAACAAGGACAAGAAAAAAGAAAGAAATATAATTCATGATAATTTGTTTTTTAATGGCTATCAAACTGTGCTCTCACTCACAAGGCAAATACTTCTACAGCTTTACCGTGCCGCACTCTCATCACTGGGGCTAAAATAGTGCAAGCTAAAAGGCTAATTATAGACTCCATCCATTAGGCACGCTTGTACTCCATTCTTGCACGCCAGCGCACACAGCAGAGACAGTGAGTGGGGGCGCACGCTGCAACGTTAGCACTGCAGAGCAGGAGGAAGAAGTGCTGCGCACACGACACGAGAAATACAATCGAAACTGCGGAAATTTCTAGACTGCGAGACACATGCGTGAGCGCATTACTTTAAGAACAAAAAAGAAACTAAAACAGGGAGATACAGAAAGAGAGAGAAAAGCGCCGATTCAACCATATATATATATATATATATATATATATATATATATATATATATATATATATATATATATATATATATATATATATATATATATATATATAATTCCCATGAAGGTAGCTGTATGCACTGAATTCGTGATGTATTCGTCTATATTTACTCTGATTATGTCTCGTCTCATGAACTTTGCTTTTATTATGTCTGTGAAGTGGGGTTAGATCAGTGTTAAGCTCAAGTGTTCGTGATGCCCTCACGCGAACGGTGATCTTTCTTTTCAATACATACGCGTCCGGTTTAAAATAAGCGTTTGTCGCAAGTAAGCGCTCTATCGTTTTACTGTCCCTACCTTGGTGCGCGCTGGTGCGCGAAAACCCTTTCCCACTTGTAGTTTTTTAACCGTCCCCATATGATAAGTGTACTACGGGTGTTTTTGTATTCAGAGGCGGACGCACGCGGAAAGCAAAGATGCTGAGAAGCAAATCATAGAAACGGCTGCTTCGGCCAGAGGTCTTCCGGCCCCGCTCGTATTGGTCACGGTAACACGAATTTCCAACATGGGATTCCTCCTTTCAATCCATGTTTTTTTTAGTACTGGCTTGTTGAAGGTGCGTTCGGCAGCTCGCCAGTTTAATGCTGTGCACCTCCAGGCCGTTCCAGAGGTACGACTTCTTTCTTCTCAATAGAAGCGTGAGAAGTTTCGGCATTAGAGCTCCGGCCATCCTAAATTCATGGACACCGAGGGAATAAAGAAAAGGAGAATCAAAAAAGAACAAGAAGGAAGAACATTCCACAAGACTATCAATACATGTGAGTGTAATCCCCTTGCACGTCACCTTAACGTCTACAAAGGAACAACAGTTTCGCTGTCTCCATCTAATGAAGGAACTCAAACGAACATTGTTTCACGCTCTTTCCCTGGTGTTTTGGTAATTGCTCTTTTTTTTTCAGAGGCAAAACTCTTTAGACCTAGACCCCGTCGCTTTGAAACCAACACCAATCGGTTGGCAACTACTTAACCTTCACTGATTATCTTTTAACTACTGAGCTTAGGGCAAGCACTGACACTGCGTTAGTTTGTCATGATTGAATGCCCATTACGTGTAGTAATTTCTTTTTAAAAAAAGGGCGCATCCATAGGAAGAATCCTCATTCCCCGTCGGCCTAGTAGGCTAAGACGAGTTCTACCGTTATTTCTAATCTAATGTTTCTGAAACTTTGCCACTTGACAACTTAGCGAAAATGTAATCTTCGAATAGAAACTCTTCAATCGCGCTCTCGGATCTTTAACAATCCCGAAAGCTCTCAGATATCAGCGAATAGGCAGTAACAAAATGACAAAGTAGCCGTCCTCTCTTAGCACTTCCACATCGTTGTTGAGCCCGTTGAGTATTGATGACAATGCCGCCGTGGCCTTACGCGCCTTTCATGCTTTGTAAGTACTGCGTATGCTGTATGTACCGTGTGTTTCTGTGACGGCTGTCTCAGATCATTGAAACGATCATAAAAAATGATCACCTTTGCTGATCGACATCTGTAAACAAAACTTAGCGATAATCGCCAATCCTATTATGAATTAGCAAAGTTTAATTAAGTACCTTTTAAATTAATTACTTTAGGGGATATGCCGTACTTCAAGAATTCAATCAAACAGCATTCAATGTGCTACATTTTACTACAACAAAAGACTCGCTACAAAGTTTACGGACACAAAAATGGGTCTCAAAATGCATTGCAACTCCACGCAACAGTTTTACATACTGGATTTTCTGCACTGCGAAAGCACATTAACTGGAACAGCAATGCCATTTCGGTGCAGATTTTGAGTACTTATTTCTTCGAAGCCGTTGCAATGCGGAAAAGCTTTAGCAAAATGTCGTGCTTTGATTACAGGCTGACTTAAGTATACGAGCTTTGCGGGTCACTCGGAAATCAGGTCCAATTTGGCGCAAAGCGAGAACCGTGACTTCTATGGGGGCCACCATATTTGTTAACGAAAAACTTTTTGGGCAAGCATGGGGCGGCACGCTATATCAGAAAAGAAAACAAGAAACGAAAACAAAACAAGGAGAAGCACGCTCGACGCGTATCCTACACACCGTTAGCATTTCGCGCACGCGCAGTGACGACGACGCTGTTTCTTTCGGACCTCAAATCGTTTAGGCCACATATCAAAAAAACAAAAACTGTTATTGTTGTACTGCCCTACGTTCGCAAGCGAGCTGGGGGACCTCGAAATCTGCTACTATTAGCTTTCATGCGGTACACAACAGCAGAAGCACAGGCAGTTCGGCTAGGTAGTAATTAATCCCTACTATGCATGTACAGTATAATGCAGAGATGGTCCGCAGGAAGAAACGGAAAAAAAAGGAAAAAAGAAAACGAGCACATGACTCTGCTAAGAACTAAGGTTTGCAATTTTTCTTATATCTTTAAATCAACGACATTAATTTTTTATTTCTTTCCTAATTTTGATATTTATTTCTAGTCATTTCATTTCTCGATGTGCGGCTGGTATATGTCATTAAGGGATCAACATAAAATGAGGTTAACCGCTCAAGCGTTCAAGTATGTTGCAATGAACAACGAGAATAAAAAAAATATTAACACAGCAAATAACACAAATCTACACTACCATTTAACCTAGCAATTCATATAGGTGTGTGCTAAGAAAGGAGCAGGACTTTTTTGTGGAGAGGATACAGATGACTACCTAGCGCAGTCATAATTTCATCGATTAATATCGAATGCGTTTGTAATTCTCCGGATGAGCTGGTTTAGCATTCATAGCATGCGGCGCAAGTGCGAGTGCAAGCAAAGGTGAGCATCCGCAGCGCACACAGTGTGCGTTAAAGTGATGTAACGTAATTTTTTTTTGAAAACACTGCTGTAGTCTTTTCATACCCATTTATTCAGGCATCTGCTGGTTTGTTCAGCATGTTATTTCCTTCAATACTCATCTGTAGAGTAAACCACTTCTTCTATACATTGGAACAAAAATATCGACGCGGTCCTTGTCAAACCGACATGACTTGTGCGTCGGTTCTCTCGCTCACCTTCACGTACAAAGCTTGATAATTTCACCGGAGGAAAGAACACCAAGCCAACAAGTGTTTATGTCCTGGACGTTATGGCTAGTGTCACAGAGGTGAGGTATAGAAACTATTCCCTGATCCTTGCCTTTCTTCCCGTGGTTTTCACAATCACGACACACTTGTATGGATGTATACAGCATGTTGCCGCCCACAGTCGACAGATTTCATGGGGTGCTTTGAAACTCTGGGCTCGTGTTGGCAAAAAGCTCTTACACTAGGATTGCTCGTAAGAGAAAATTGCAGCGAATTCTGAGGCTGGACATATTATTAGAGAAGGTGGCCAGCCAATGGATAAGAGCACTCAGGAACGAAAAGCTTTGTGGAGTCGGCCCCAGGTGAACAGCGTCTCACTTCAACATTTTCGAGCGAATCAGTGTGTAATAAACAACGGGCACCTTTCACATGGGCGCGCAGCCGTCATCAGGAATTATTGTTAGACATCTTAAGGGTGACACACATAAAAAAAAAATCCTTCGTTTTTGTGTGAACCCGCCGTGTTGGGGGAGTGGTGTTGGCGTTGCGCTGCTTAACTCGAGGGTGCGGGGTCACAACTCGGCGGCCCCAATTCCATGGAGCTGAAGTTCACACACAAAAAAAAAAAAACAACGCCCGTGTACCGAGCATTGGGTGCACGCTAAAGAACTCCAGGTGGTCAGCATTAATGCGTCGCGCCTCCTAATCATATCCTAGTTTTGGCAAGTACAACCCCAGAATTTAATTTGAAGAATTTTCTATTTCTGCGTGGGACCCTTCATGGCGTTTGGTGTTTGCGCAAACCAAGCGTCGCTGCTTCTGGCGCCAAGTTATTTGTGCTTCAGTCTACCGCTGCGGCTTTTTGTTGGGCTATTTGAACTTGGATCATGGTGACTAACCGAACGAAAATGCGAAATAAATGTTAGGTTAGAACATCCCGTTTTAATTTTTTAGCACGCCCCATTTGTGCACAAATATCACGAAATTGAAAGTTCAGCGCCCGCGTGGTGTGGTGTCTTTCCGCTTTTCGCGCTTTTCGACGTTCCCGTATGCTGCCGTGGCCAGCAGCAGGCGGCAGAAATGTAGCGTTAGCGAGACTGCGCGTAGCTACGTAAAGAAAAGGAAACCCGCCGTGGTTGCTCAGTGGCTATGGTGTTGGGCTGATGAGCACGAGGTCGCGGGATCGAATCCCGGCCACGCGGCCGCATTTCGATGGGGGCGAAATGCGAAAACACCCGTGCACTTAGATTTAGGTGCACGTTAAAGAAACCCAGGTGGTCGAAATTTCCGGAGTCCTCCACTACGGCGTGCCTCATAATCAGAAAGTGGTTTTGGCACGTAAAACCCCACAATTTAAAAAAAAAGAGGAAAAAGGATAGCGGCTCTCTTTACTGCCACCCACCCCCTTTCGACTCCAAGAAATTTGGAAACTTGTTGGCGATGGCATTCTGTTTCCTTGCCATATACAATTGTGAAGTTTGTACGCGAAAGCAGATTCTGATACGCAAAAGCCACGTGCGCGCGACAAGCCCTTATGATATATTTGTTGCGTGCATGGAAGGCAGGGTTGCTCTTTGTCATTACCTAAGAAATAGTACAATGAACAAGATTGCAGAAGGCAGCAACATAGCAATGTTCGCAATGGTGCTACGTGCAAATGGGGTAACCTTGGTGCAGACTGCTAGCGCAGCAGGGGATCACTTGCGTTTGTCAGCGCGGAAATTCTGGCTCTAGAAACGCTGACCTGCTTACCAGGAAAATTAAAGAAGCCTTCGCGATTAAGAAAGACCTGAGAGTGCTAAGAAGACTACATAAAACCAGGAACACAAAAGCTTGTGCTCTTCCTTGCACTGCTGTGCCTTTCATATGCGTGATCCAACTAGCCCAGCAGGTAGGTTTTTTAAACGATCGGTGTTAACAGGAGAAGTAATAAGTGTTTGGGCTCCCGTCCGTATCTATGGAAACGAGAAATCCAGCTTTATTCTCGTGGTATACAGTGAGATTAGACACTACTGCATAGAATTTTGTTCTCATGTTGTGCTAGTTTCATCATTTCTGGTGCTTCTCTTTAGCGTTTCTCATTAGTTTCTCACGTTGTGTTAGCTTCTTCCTGTTTTAATGCAGGTTGTTCGTAATTCGTTTCACGTACACAATAAAACTCCAATAGCTACTGCGTCGTTTCTTCGCACTTTCCCTTACTGCGTCCAATCGTTGACTGCGCTATGCGTTGCTCATTAACAGGCAGAGCGTGTCTATGGGAACAGTTTGCTTCTCCGAGTTGTCAATCATTGTGATAAACAGTGCCACAGACAACAGAGGAAGAACTAAGGAATCACGCATGTTCGAGCGCTGAACGAAACGAACGAATTCTCCCGCTCGCCCAACTCTCAGTTCTGCCAAGTTCCCGAACGGCAGCGCAACACAGCCGATGGAAATACCGCGAAGCAGCTGCGATTCCCCACCTACAGCTTCATAACCGCAGACTTGAGTCGCCGCTTATCTATAACCATGCTGTGCTGTGTTTCGGGCCTGTGAGAAAAGAAATATTAATACAGTGCAATGCATGCACTTTCAATGCATGCAATATGAAAACCGAGCATGCCAAGGTTCAAATAAAGAAGTTGATCAACATATTTTCTTTTAATTGTTATCTAAAACTTGCGTTACTAGCGCCAAAGTATGTCCGCCTCGCCCATCAACTCCTCCTCAAAAACATATTTTCTGACCCCCCTGTCTTTCTTTCCTAGCTTTTCTTCACGCTTCAGCGCCGTCGAAGAACGCATTGCTTCATTCATGTAGCAAAATGGCGCGGCGCGTGCCTCGGTGGAAACGTGAAGAAGGCGGATGGTAACGTACACAGCCGTATTTGATAACACTTTCCGAAAGGGACTGACATCTAGAAACGGGCAAAAGACTCAGGAATAAATAGTGAATCACTGAAAGAGCCTATGAGTAGAACTGCCTCGGCGAAACAGCCCCGCCGGGTCACTGCCATGAAAGGGCCTTTACGTGCCAAAACCACTTTCTGATTATGAGGCACGCCGTAGTGGGGGACTCCGGAAATTTAGACCACCTGGGGTTCTTTAACGAGCACTTAAATCTAAGTACACGGGTGTTTTTGCATTTCGCCCCCATCGAAATGCGGCCTCCGTGGCCGGGATTTGATCCCGCGACCTCGTGCTCAGCAGCCCAACACCATAGCCACTGAGCAACCACGGCGGGTGCCATGAAAGGGAAACAAGCATAAGACAATAGAAAATAGGGACGGGGGGTGGGGCGATAAATATTTCTTGGGAAAGAATAACTGGGTGCCAATGTTTTTGAAAAGAAAGGTACGCAATCATCGTGCTGCGTGAAAGCTGACCTACGGGGCCCAAACCCGCAGGGTAACAACGGGCGTCTAAGAGGAAATCGATTGCAGCGCAAGAAGCTATTATCGGCGCCTAGCAAAAAGAATAATAATACTGCATGGATTGGAAGACAAGCACGAGTTGGTAATATTTTAGCTGAAATTACCAGAAAGAAGGCATGAGCAGAATGTGTAGTGTGCGCACATCAGACTACGGCTGGCCAATTAGAGCAATAGAATGAGTGCTAAGGGATAGAAAACGCAGTCGGAGTCGATTGAGGAGCAGTGGGAATGGTATGTTCGGGCAATTCGGCGGCTACAGGGTAGGCGCAGGTGGCGCGACAAAGGGGATAATTGGACAGGCTTATAAGGGGTCTTTGTCGGGCAGCCGACTAGTCAGGCTGCCGTAATGAGTTAACGAGGGACTGGTGTCCAGCAGGGATTATCGCTTACGTAATTTGCGGTAGTGTTTTTTGGACTGTTCACTTGTTCCGAATGAAAGCCTCCACTAGGTTTTCTTGTGAGTGGTCATTGCAGGATGAAATTTACCTGCTCGATAATGATTACAGCATGCGGATTAATCAGCCGAAACTACACAATGGAATTGAAGTGCGTTGCAATTACACTAATGTGCGTATGCATCTCCACGTAAAGAAAAGAAAGGCACGAAATTACCGCGCTCCTTGAATGCAGAGAACGGATTTACAGTGAAAGTGACGAACCCGTTAGAGAACCTTGATGTGCTGATGTGCGACTTTAGCACAAATGCAACTGTGCGTGGCGTAGTCTGCAACTCAATAATGTAGCGTGGCGACCAATTTTAGTGCCAGAACTGCGTTCGGGGAAGTTGTTTTGTCTGCTCGATCTAACGCCTACAACAACGATTATTGGGGGTCTCTTGCGAAAAATGAACTGCTAAATATTTAAACATGTAAAAAAGAATGTTAAATATTTGAACGAAATATGTATGACGCAATAAGAAGAAATTAAGGGAGTATTTTTCGAAATTTACCTACACTTGGGGGAAAGGGGTGTAAACGGAATCGAAAATAGGTTCCATCCATAAAATATGAATACGGAACACAAGAATAACCCAATTCAATGCTTGACATAAAGTAAGTTGCGACATACAAGAAAACAGACATGAGACTATTCTTTGAAAAAAACTTTTTTATTTCTGATGTACGGGCTGCCCTAACAGCGGCCTAGCGTTTGTGATTCCGCTACTGCGGTTCAGCTCAAGGTCGTCAGCCCAAATCCCAGCCAACGCGGCCAGATTCCGACGGAGACAGAATGCAAAGACACTCTCGTATACTGAAACCTTATTACATGTTTAAGAAGCTCAGGGGGCCGAAATTAATTCATAGTCTTTCAATAATGCGTCTCTTGTAGCTCAAGTGCAGCTTACAGGAACGTCGCATCAGTTCTCATTTCCAAGCTGGACTATATAGGAACAGTAGTCAAGCTGGCACTGCATCCATTTACAAGCTCAAGGTCCTTATAAATCAACTTCATTGAAAAAAAAAAAGAAGAATCGGAACACGGCACAGCTAGTGTTTATACACAACATTCACGTGGTGTGTATGCATCAGTTCGGTATCACTTGTGCATGCACCGTCGGCTTGAAAACCTTACAAACTACGGGATTGCGGGAAAAGTGCTGAATATTCTCGCAGTTGGGGCACGCAACGTGGTATTCGGATTTCCAGCCTGTACTAATATCTACGAATACCACTGTGCTGTGCGCTTTCCCTGACTATGGTCCCAAACTGCTTGCTCGACAATTCAAGGTGTTCTAAGATTGCGTGGTCCGTAAACTTCTGACGCCAAATGTACGTGCGAACAAGTTTCGCGGTGGAAACTTTAAAAACCGCAATAGACGTAAGCCCTTCAACCAGTATATCACACACTACGATTACGTGAATATAAAAATCAGTTGAATTTGTTTCCCTGAAATCATTGCCCTTTTATTTTGAAAATAAATTTTACAACACGCAGGAGGAGCGAGGTGTATTTCAATCCCAACCACAGATGCAAAGCCGCTTTAGGGTGTGTCGGTTGATTGCCTTCCTAGAAATCAACGGAAGGTACATAAGGAGGAAAAAAAAAACTTTAACTTCGTCTATGTGATCGCGCGAATTGTGGCAATGTGCACACGAAAGTAATCATGAATTCTTAATGTATACTTACTATCAATTATGCTAAGTAGACTTCACACAATGGCGATTATGACGTTACAGTCAAAGGAGACCTGCAACACCTCTGCTGACATGATCCTGCATTAAGCACTTTGGAATCTCTGGTATACTTGTTTGCATAGGTACTCAGGCAGGTGATTTGTTGAGAGAAAACTTGGTACGAGCCACACGATGGCAACGGGGCTTTTCAGCCTGCCGATCTTCGTCATAAAGATAACAGCTGTGCACACGGCAAAATTTTGTTCTTGAAAGCGAAGCTTTCTTTGCGAACCCTCCCGCATAGGGTTTTCCGCAATAATTACTCGAGGGAACTCTGGCGCTGCAATCGTTGAGCGACCAGGGGAATGATTGGAAGTACATGGATTTGTCTGAGCTTCGTGCTTGTGGATTCAAGAGTTCTTGTGGATTTGTTTATTACGCTTTGTGCGCCTGCATTGTCGTACGTTTCTGAGCAATCTATACTTTTCGAAGTGCAGAAGACGTTGCGAACACGCGCAATCACTACTAATTGCAACGGTTCAGCTTGTCGAGGTGGCTAAATCGAAACGCACCAAGCGTCTCAAGGCACTGGCTTGCCAGCGAGAAATTCCTAAGGGCGTTATATGTCACTTGTCAATGCATGCGTTTGTGGCGTAATGGTTCTAATATCGGGCGTCTGTGCTAAATCTCCTGTGTTCGAATCGTGCCATCACATAATTTTCATAATGTGTATTTAATTATTTATTACGCAGTATATATTTTGTTGAAAATGACGAGTTTACAAAGTCACGAAGCAGTTTGAAGCCAGAAGGACGAACTTTAGGCAAATCCATGCACTTCCCATAATTTCCACGCTGGCTTAACCGCTCCCATTGCAGCTTCCGTAGAAACTAGCAAGAGCGTTCACTCTAATAATTATTGCAAGAAACTCTATGCCCTCCCGGACCTTCCTGACCGTGGGCGGGAAGCACTGCTGTTATCTTGCCATATAGCTCTCTCTCTCTCTCTCTCTCTCTCTCTCTCTCTCTCTATATATATATATATATATATATATATATATATATATATATATATATGATGTCGTCAGATTGTGTATTGCGCACACAACTCTCCAAATGTCACGGGCACAAGGCCGGGCAAGCGCTACTGCGCTTCTTGTAATCAACCGGCCTGTGTGAACTCCTGCGATTGGAATGCGTTTTCTGTTACTTGTTTTGTTTTTATCTTCTTTATCGCTTCGTTATTTTCTCTCCTCTCGCACTTTGTCGTCTTTACAACGCTCATGTACCCCACCCCAGGTCAGGGTAGCAAACCGAAAACTTGCCTCTGGTTAACCTAACTGCATTTCCTATCTCTCTTTCTCTGATGTTGCCACGCACGCAGGGAGAACTCGTCATGCGCATCAGACGCACATGCAATAAAGCCTGCGAACTGCATCACAGCGTTGTGCTGCAGTGGCTACAAGCCCACTGCGGAATGCAAGGCAACGTCCAGGCTGACCATGCTGCCAAAGCTGTACACAACACTTCGAGAGAAGTTCTCCAGATACCTTTCTCGACAAAAGAGGCGGTGACACTGGGATCAGTACTCTCTTGGCGTCTCCAGCAATCCCTCTGGAAAGATGCAAGTCATCAGTACGGACCT
Organism: Dermacentor albipictus; assembly: GCF_038994185.2. Lineage (NCBI taxonomy): Eukaryota > Metazoa > Arthropoda > Arachnida > Ixodida > Ixodidae > Dermacentor > Dermacentor albipictus. Next base: position 113,437,279 of record NC_091821.1, read on the forward strand.
GTATACAATATAGATCCATCGTGTGACTTTTACATGGCGCGAGGCCTCAATAGACGAGACCAATCATGCCTACTCCGTATCAAACTCAGCGTCGCTTACACGAACTCCTTCGAGTGCAACATGGAACTGACGGACTCCCCAGTGCGCTTTGAACGCGACACCCCTCTTGACCTGCAACACGTCCCGTCCGACTGCTCTCGCTGTGTGCCAGAGAAACAGTCTTTGCAGGCGGCACTGATCCTTCAAGGGGTACTGAGCTTGGAACTGCGGCCCATTCTCGGCCCATGACAAAGCACCACCTGCACGTTACGTGCCAGGAAAGCGCTGCTGACTTTCTTGCGGGAATATCTCTACAGGGTGGTTGACTTAACTTGAGCGAAACCTCAAAAATACGCAGAGGCTACGTAGCTGGACAGAACCAACGCAATGTTGTTTGCCATCGGTTGGAGATACTCAGAATATATTTGCATTCCGCTTAATTAGATAATTATTCTTCACTAATTAACCAATTTCTCAAATATTTTAATTAGATGATAAGTGGCAATGAGAAATTGTAGAGCAACATGAAGAACTCCCCATACAGCTTTCTCTTGCTCAGTACGTGCTACATAAAAGTGTGTTTTTGCGAGCGCGACAGAAGCCCCCGAATACACGCACAGTTCCTCGAGCGGTAAGTCGCGGGCAATTATGCGTGAATCCGCGGGCTTCTTTCACGCTCGGAAAAACACTTTTATGTAGCACGTATTGAGCAACAGAAAGCTGTATCGGGAGCTTTTCATGTTGCTCTACAATTTTCTCATTGATACTTTTCGTGTGATTATAATAATCGAGAAGCTGGATAATTAATTGAGACTAATTACTTAATTATATGGAATGCAAAAAATAATCTGGGTATCTCCAAGCGACGGCAAACAACATTATGTTGGTTCGCTCCTGTTACGTGGCATTTGCATATTTTTAAAGTTTGCCTCAAGTTGCTTGTAACACCCTGCACAGTGTTTGTGTGTGTGTGATTGTACGTGCTGTTAAGGTGTTTATCACTGTATATATCATAATAATCACCCAGCGCCTGGAGTAGCATGTCAGGCGAACAGCTAGGCTAACATCTCCAGCATACCATTAACACGTGCATCTCTCTCTCTATCTCAGTATGTGCACAGCGAATGAGACCAATGCATTTCATATTCTCGGTGAACGAATGCCCTTCTGACCGACTGCCGTGAGATATCACCCACACTCGCTACTTCTGCCGAACTATTCAAGGGACGAGATAGAAAAGGAAGGACGTGAGGAGATCGAGTAATTTTATAAGCACATCTGCCGCAGCACGGCTAGAACTTCAACAATAAGTCATGAATGGCAGAGCATTGCGGTACCAACATGTGTCACGTTCAACACGTATGCCATAGAGAGAGCAGCTGGAAACCAAACAGTTTCACTGACTGAGAGACAGCAGAGGACCACTTTAAGGCGTTGTAGAAAAGTGAAGAAGTACTTGTTGACAATTTTGCACATTGAAATCCACTCGCGATCTACACAACATTTCTTCTCCCGATTCCAGTGCAGAAATTGAGGAGCAGCTCATGGACCACAACGGCACAGCCCAAACAGAGCTGTCTGCTCTGTGCCAGAAACGTACAAAGCATTTCGTGCGCACTTTGTTATCCTAAAGAGCGAGAGAGAGAGAGAGAAAAAAAAAACGACGTTTATAGTCTGACCATCAGAAACATGACACACTAAATCTGCTTCATTTATTAAAAGTTTGCTGGAAGAATGCGTTTACAACATCCCATGGTTATTTGCCGTCTCCTGGTGCCAATGGCAATGTGCGCGCATTTTTCTCGTGCGCACAACAGCCAGCGCGCAGACGCCAAGTGCGGTCGGCGCTCATTAATGCTATCCAGTGTTTTTTATAGATGGAGACGCTTGCGTGTCGCTCCCGCAGGCACCCATCGGTATAAGCTCTTGCGTGAAAACAGCCCTCGGCCACTTCTCGATGGCGTAAAAGGCAAAGAAAGAAGGAGGCACCTTTCTCGCCATGCAGCGCACATATGTTCATGAGCGCTCCTTTATGGCTTATTTGAAAAGCGCACAAACGATTACAAGTCTAAAAGTAGGAGCGCGTGCTGTTTTCGTTTTCAGCGCGGGCTCGCAACTGGCCAGGAAAAGCCCTAGGAAAAAATGAGCGGAAAGCGAAACCCGCCGGTGCTCGCGCAGCGCACCCAGGCCGGCGGAGAACAAGAGAACCCGTTGGCGAGCGAGGCCCGTTCGATTGTTGCCTTTCCTCAATCTCTTTCTATCGCGAGATCGAAGGAAGTGGCCGGTGGAAATTGGAGCACGTCTACGACAGCGGCGGAGAGAAATGACCACGTGCCGCCTCGCCGCTGCTCACTCATGAGCGCTGGCGTGGGCATCGCAGCGTGTTTGCTTTTCTTTTCCGGAAGCGGCGGCGCGTATATAAACCTCGCTGCAGCGGCATCATTCCGTCAGAGTAGTCCTGCCTCCGCAGTAGCAAGCCACCATTTCAAGCAACACCATGAGGCTCCTGGTAAGCGGTCGCCGTCGGCCCCTTTTCGGCGGTGCGGCTGTGCAGCCAGTGCGCACGGCACGTGAGCCGACCGCGAGCCGACTCACGTTCCGCTGGGCATTATGCACCGGCTGCCGCCGCCGCCTCAGCTAATCGATGCACTCGGTGTTCGAGCCAGAAAACGCGGAAAGGGAGGGGGGAGGTTTGGAGGAAAGCGGAGATAGTTGACCACTTTCTCTGCTCCTTCAAAACTTTTTGGCATCATTTTTCTTACTGTTAGCGTTCCTTGGTGTTTAGAAGCCGCATAATAGGAATTTGCCCGGTAGGGAAATCTTCCGCATGAGCTATATTGCTAATGGGCATATGATAAGGACTGCGCTCCAGACGGTTGTACAAGTATTTCGCTGTCGCTTTTTCTTTTTTTTTCTTTTTTGTCGCTCCCACTCATATCGGGTAAGGGATTTCCCTGTAGCGAACATTGATTTTCAACTGATCAATTCGTACCAACCACTAGCTCATTACGACAAAATGCGCTAGCGAAGAGATAGCGAATGAAGTAAAAAACTCTCGGGGGAAAACGGCACGAATGTGACAGAGAATGCGACGTTCAGCTGGAGTTTAACGACACCGCCATCTTGGTCTCTAAAGGTTGTTTCTTATCTTTTGCTGACATGTCATCGATCAAAGATGTCCTTCACAACCAAAACGAATCTTAAAAGCCGACTTGCTTGTCGTGCGATTTGAAAAGCTAGTGTTGCCGAACAACAAGATTCAGCCAAATAAATTGTATCTCGAAAGTTTCATGCCTGTAGATCCTTGAGTAATCCAAGTTTATTATTATTATGTTCTTTTGGCTGCCATTTATACTTCGTTAGCTGTCCTGTTCGCATGACGAACTTTCTCATTAGTTTTTTTGTTTCTTTTTTTGTGGCAACATTGCTTTAAAGCAAAGCCACATTGTTGCAAGTTTATCGAAACTTGCAGCTTTGTAGAACGTAGATATGGAGTGGAGGTCAAGCAATCAAAGCTCCTACGAAACTTGGCCACCGCCTCATATATACGGACTAACCAGGAAGGCACATGGTGCTTCACGTCGTACTGACGTTTGCAAACCCTAGACCCTCTTAGTAGCGCGTAAACACTGTACAGTCGCACCATGATGTGCTGATGTTTGCGGCGACAGCCTCCTCTAAAAGACGATTTACTTTTTTTTCCAGTTGGTTTCCCTGCTCATTTGCGCCCTTGCCGGTGCCTGCTTAGCCGGATTGATCGGATACGGAGGAGGCGGCGGCTACGGAGGAGGAGGCGGCGGCTACGGAGGCGGCCATAGCTACGGCAAATCATTGCCGGGACCGTCCTTCCTGATCAAGACCCAGCACCACGTTAGCAAAGTGAGCCATGGAGGACCCATCCTGGCCAACTACGACCTCGGAGTCTCCTACGGTGGCGGCGGTGGCGGCTACGGCGGCGGCTACGGGCACGGGTGGCACTGAATCCAGAAGACGTAGCTATGCAGGAGACACTGTATGCTGCGCTCGTGGACCGTGCCTGCGTGCAGAAATGTTGCGTCTGCTACACACCGCACAAGAGCACGTCCTCTTCGTTCGAGACAGGTCGTCTTATAGTCAACGCGTGCGAGTGTGCATGGCAAGCACTTGCCATGCACACCAGCAAAGGAGATGTGCACTAGAAAAGACGTCAAAGAAAGTCTGCGAGAAAACTGAATATGATCAACGTGTAACAGTGTAACCAGGCAAACTGTATGTAGTGACTCGAGAACGAAGTGCCACGGCGTTCCGCAGTAATGTCAGCATCCTCTGCAGTGTATATTTTGTACAGAAAAAAAGATTGAATAATAAAGGACGTGCAATGAAAAATGTCTGAAAGTATGTGTTCTTCTTCGGTCCTTTCATTTGGTGCAGATATGAGCACTGTTGAAATGAAGAATATTGACTTGGAGATGTCGAACAGCGTTTGTATACCTCGGAATCATTCAGGACGAATCAAGTTTCGCCCAAACATTTACTTCGTGCACTCGAAGCGGGGATCCTGTTTCTTTAAGCCATTGTTTCGACGGAGTGTTTGAGACAAGTTGAACCATAATTTAATAATAAACGCATTTGGTGAAAACCATTCAAAGTTTAAGGTTAAACGTAATAGTGGGACAATCAGCTGTAATTCAACATTTAGAGGGTGTATTAAGGTAAAAAGGCGTCTTGAAATTGTACACAGAAATGCTAAAATCTTGCGAATTCTGTCTGCCTTCTTTATTACAGGCTTATTATTCGTAGGAAAAGCGCTAAACAATGACCAGATGGCTTGAAAACGATAAATGTTAACAAAAAAGAACAAAATGGCGTAGAAAAAACACAGTGTGGGACCTAAGAACTAAGGCTCTGTGAATATAAATAGGTTATCTCAATTATTTTCAACGGTTTATGAGTAGATCTGTTTATATGAAGAGCATCTGGCTTCTGAGTGAGGTGGACGCTGAGTCTATCCAGCAAGAAACCCAGCCACTCAGTCAAGACAAAAGTCTGGGAGGTAGGCCAAAGAAGGCTTCGCTTTAATAAAGTTTTCCCGAATGTCTCGCGACATGCCACAAGTGGACGAAGGTACAGTCGCCCGATTCTTACCACGCGAGCATCGAATAGCCGGCCGGTTAACGCCTTCTAACGGCGAGAAGCGACGCAATCGGCCAGATCAACAAGTTCCTGCTGATGTGGCCGCTTGATGCCCTTAGGAGGCGCTCACCGACCGGCTAGTCGACGCTCGCGCGGTACTGTTAAGGAATCGCCCGACTGCACATGCTTTTAACGACTGCTAAAAAAACTTCGCGACCATGAGCCATGCCGCGCAGAATACACTGGTTGTTGTGAGGTCATGGAGCCTGCGTAGCAATATATGCTCGATCAGATCTTGGGAGAGAAGGTGCGGTACTGAATTCTTCGTGTGCCACAGAACAGTCTAGTTGCATCGACGCTGTCTGCTCAAGACTATATAGTAAACTCGCCAAGATCAAGGCTTTTTGCTTTATTTTCTTCAGCGAGTGGAATGGTCGCCTAGCATGATAAAAGCTACGGGAGCAGCTTGACAAATGTTCATGATACTTACACGACAGCATTATTGAACACTGTCAATGGAACACTTAAACCCATGATTGAAAACTAAACGCAGCTTTTACAAGGTCCAGCATATGAGCTTAGATCCCCCCCAGGGCATTATTTTTATATACTATTTATTTAAATTAAAATGAATATATATAAATAAATCTATAAATAAACAACTAAAAATTTAAACTAAATTATTTAAATATAATAGGGCATTATTTTGAAATATACAGCGTACAGCAGTTGCAGCAGTTTTATATTACATCTATCACAGTAATGCAAGATGTGTTGAAATACTCCATACTTGTACATGCACGCAGAAAAAGAAGAAGGCATTAGTTTGACAGGAGAAAAAAAAGAAACGACACGAAAGAAGGCGCGCAAAAGATAATGACCAGTCATACAATGCCGACAAGAGTTTACTGGCCTTTACTTTTTTGCAATTGGCTGCTCGTGGATATTTATCTAGCACAATACGAGATACACTGCAAGGTAACAACACTGCATTTATTCTTTGTACTTAAAATTAAATTATGGGGTTTTGCGTGCCAAAACCACTTTCTGATTATGAGGCACGCCGAAGTGGAGGACTCCGGAAATTTCGACCACCTGGGGTTCTTCAACGTGCACCTAAATCTAAGTAGACGGGTGTTTGCGCATTTCGCCCACATCGGAATGCGGCCGCCGTGGCCGGGATTCAATCCCGCGACCTCGTGCTCAGCAGCCCAACACCATACCCACTGAGCAACCACGGCGCGTTATTCTTTGTATAGAGCGCTTACAATATTAAATGTATTAGTAATTTTAATAAAAATGTCATGCTCACTACGCAAATTCTGCATGCACAGATTGTTTATGCGCTTGGTGGACAAAAATATACACGATCCACCAAATGCGTAATTAAAACAATTTGTTAACTAAGGTTTATTATGTCGCGATTATGGTATATGCTTATATAAGACACTTGAATACAATTGTTCCTGAAGGCCACCACATTTTGTTTGATTCCTTTAGAGTGCTTCTGTTCGAGATATTCACGAACAAATTTCACACTTAGAACGCATATTTTTGTTTCTTTCAGAGGCGGGAGTTTAAACGCAAACACGAACCCTCCACGTGACGCAGCTTAATGCGGGGGAGTTAAGTCAGTCTTGTTTTTGCCAGTCAAGAGCAGGAAGGCCGCTGCTATTAGCTCCAACCGGCTGCTATAGTTGTGTGCTATGTGCAATCACCTACGTCACATGGTAGGTGTCTAATACTGTCGCCTCGGATATCCATTGCTACTGAATACATGCAGCTGATTTAAATCGAGGATGGTAGTTACTGCCTTGTGTATCAACGCGTCGGTGCATCGTCTGAATTTTTCTGCTAAACGAGTTAACAAAGAGGCGCAGTTGGAAACGAAAAAAGAGGCACTGATGACCATCACAGTCATTCTTGTTCGCGCAGGATGCAGTCGAAAAAGAATATTCTCGCTAGGATGATTGCCCACGCTCACTGAAGCAACGTGTCGTGCGAATTCATAGCGCCTGTCACTTACGCCGAGAAGTCACGTGAGTAGTACCAGAGCAGCGGACTGGACGGCCGTTGTCAGTGTCATACTCGAAGTTGGTGCAGTGTTTATACATCTTTTCACGGGAGAAAAATAGGCATGACGCGATGGCAGCGATTCAGCAGGTGTGAGCCGAAGGATTACAGGTGTTTCTCACGAACACAGGAAGGCTTGTCAAGATTGCTTTTGATATTGGTGTGCATGCAGAACTGTTAAATATGAAATTGTTGGTTTATTATATCGGCTCTAATTGTTATATATCTTGTGTTTATAGTACCGGCTGTTTCTTTAGGACTATACAGAATCTTTAAAAATTGCCTGCAGCAGTTAGCTGAACTCCCGTCGTTGAGCTGAATTACTTGAAGAGGCGGACATTATTACTTGCTGTAGAAATTGAAATGCATGTTCGGTACTAATTAACAAAATAACCATAAATAAGTTTTCGACTAATTACTTTACGGTTCATATTACAGGTTACGAATTGTAGCCCGTGATGTCGCAAGGTGTGGCTATTTCGATAGAATTCTCAGTATGACACCACTTTAGAGATATTCATTTTCAAAATGTACGATGAAACACATTGGAGTTTTAGTTACCTTTGTGCTTCAACTTATATAAAACAGCGTTCCGAAAAAGAAACCATATATAAGTGGAAAAACACGGCATTTTAAGCGCAAGTTTGACAGCGCATCTCTCCAAACCAGTGTCATTCCCAAAATTCATTCCAGCTAGATTCGCCACGGCTTGTAAATTCACTTGCTACAACTAGTGACTTGTAGTATGCGCCGTAACGACATAAGTCAAAAGGTTATATAGTGAAAAGTTTATATTGATCAATTATGCGTTTCGATTTATTGTGCAAGTAATGTCCGCCTCTACGAGTAATTAGGTTACGAGTACTATAATTGTGACATGTGCCTCAGGGCTCAGGCAATATTTAAAGTTCTGTTTAATCTTTCCAAAAGAAAAGAAGCAATAAAAACGCACATGTACACCTGGTATGGTGATGCCATTTTTATGTAAGTAAGAAGCCCGTATTTTATTTGCTGTCACATTTTGCGCTAATCTGCCACGTGAGCGCAAGGTCGGCCAGTGCTGCAATTTATTTGTTTGTTTGTTTACTTGACTAATTGATTGATTGATTGAAGGACTTTAACGTCTTAAAGCAAAACAAAGACTATGAAAGAATCCGTAGAGGGGAAAGCTAAGCATTAATTTAATCTCCTCTATACTGTTCCCTAACGTGCGCCCATCATTTGGTACACCAACGTTTTTGCATTCTACACCCGCGTCACACCACAGCCAGAAGTGGAACTTGTGACCTGGTTCTCAACAGCAGGCTGCCATATCCACTGAGCTACCACGGTTTTGCAATCCGTCATTATGCAGTTGGATAAATGCAAGCGAATACGTTCAGTGACATAACGCAGAGCACTGTGGGACTCGATGTTGTAGCGATGCCTTCCACTCGATTGATCCTATGTCACTCTTGGCATCTATGTTTCACGGTCGGCTGCTACTATTGATAGCGCGGGCAGAGCGTCCCTCAGACCGCTGACGAAGCGCGAAAGTGCGAAAAGGAATCGCATTGGAAAAAGGCATCGTTAGAAAATCGCGGCTCTGCCAACATGGCAACGGGTGAGCGCGAACAAGGGATGCAGCGCGGACAGAGTGACACAGACATAAAATAAGTTGGGTTAACCCGAGCTTAGGAACGTCAACATGTATTCGTCTAATAAATGGCCATCGCATACGACGAACACCTTTTCCACGGGTGTATGTACACTTTGGACAACAGCCATTTAAATCTGGCTGCGTTTGCAAGTATACGGACAGATGTGTCCTCCTAATCTTTTTAGGCGTTGACCATTCAGCATAGGGTAGCCAACCGCACATTTATGGCTAACATATCCCTGCCTTCTTCTTTTCTTTCCTCCTCATCCCCCTCCATTCAGGACACATTGCTTCAGGGAATCCCCAACTCTTCCAGGATTTGGTAGAAAATCAGCACTTATCACAGGCTCGCAAATTAGGTGCGTTAACAGCCACAGCGACGGATAAGCCCCTGAGCAATGGCGTCCATTACGAGACCATGGTGTCACGTGAGGGCGGCCAGCCTATCTGTCACAGTTCGCAATAATCCGCAGTACACGCGGCCAGCGCTTGCTTTGCGGGCACAGGGCCAGTTGCCCGCCGCAACACGCTGCCCTTCGGCACATGGCGTTTGCGGTCGCGTCCACCAGGACACGCCGTGAAGTGGACCACAGGAAGTGCAGGAGCCGCTTCGGCGCTGGCGGCGTAAATGGCGGCACCTTCAAGTGCAGCCCCGATCACGCGTCCGGCTTGTTCCTGCCCACGCCCAGCCGCGAACAGTGAGATAAGGGATCGCTGTGTTTTGCGCGACACCGCTATCGGGCGTTTCTGCTTTCCACGCGTCCTTTCGCCCGCGGTTGCTCTGAAACATTGACGCTCTCGTTCCGTATCATTCGGCATTATGTTAAGCTCGCATCAACAGTGCGATAAAAAAGAAGCCTGGGTTGCAAAATCCTCTAGACGGGCTTCCGGGTTATCGCGTTTAATATTCCCGGTAGCATCGCACTGCTCTCGGGTACCACGTGAAAAACCGACGGTAAAAATAATAATGGCGCTAGCGCAGGAACTGATTGCGAACAGCGCACACTGTTTACAATGAAGCCGTAGCCATTGGAAGTTCGGTAACGATTCATTATATGGGTGTCGAAATATGGAACTCGCTTCCTATGCAAACATTTGCAGTTGGTTACATTTACCACAATGGTAAAAGAATTCTTCCTTCCTGATCTAAACTGATTAGGCTTTAACGAAAATTATAACAATGTTAACAACTGCATACAGCGTTACTGTTATACTTTCTTGTTGCCTCTATGTATGTGTATTTGATTGAATAGTAATATGAGTGCAAATGTCTATGTACCCATGTTCTTACTTCACATACTGTGCATCAAATGTATGTATAACGTATCAGTGTACATTCTTGCTGCATTAATTGAATAATAATTAGGTTTTAGTCTTTTTGCAAATGGCTAAAACGGCATAATGTTTAACCCCTTCTTCACCCGCCGTGGTTGCTCAGTGGCTATGGTGTTCGGCTGCTGAGCACGAGGTCGCGGGATCGAATCCCGGCCACGGCGGCCGCATTTCGATGGGGGCGAAATGCGAAAACACCCGTGTGCTTAGATTTAGGTGCACGTTAAAGAACCCCAGGTGGTCAAAATTTCCGGAGTCCTCCACTACGGCGTGCCTCATAATCAGAAAGTGGTTTTGGCACGTAAAACCCCAAATATTATTATTAACCCCTTCTTCAAACATTGCATATTTGTACAACGAAATTATGTGTAGCAGTTTCATGAATTCTAATTGCCAGCATGCATGTGTGCGGGCTGCCGTGGGAGCATGGGTCTTGTCTCGGATGCGTGCTGCCTCACCGTCCTTAGGGGGGGGGGGGGGCAGCTTAGCTGACATGCCGCCGACAGAAGCCATCGCAGCTGAAGGCGACAAAGGGACTACTACGGTTTTTGAAAGAGACGGGATTGGACAAGCGGCTGTGACAGTGATATCACGTACCACGCAAGAGTGATGGACTCTAATGCACGATGCTTGTGCTGTGCTATGTTCTCTCTCTCTCCCTTCCCCATCTTTCATCCCCCCCATTCCGCTCCCATGTGTAGTGTAGCAAACCGGTTAAGCTAAAGTGGTTAACCTCCCTGCCTTTCCTTCTCCACTTTTTCCTTCCTTCCTTCCTTGCTCTTTTAATACACCCACCTTTGTAGCAGTACAAGAAACAACGTCGTATTTACTCCTTCTAGAACATCTCAATTTTGAGTAGATTAATTACTGGCTTGTTTGTGCAGTCTCTCTCTTTTTTTTTTTCATTAGCTGAAAACTCGCAACACGTCTTGTGTGTGTGTTACGCTTGTGTAAAGTTTACTGCCATCACGCCATTTATTTCCGAGTATTCGCCCTTACATTTCGCAGTTTCTTCCCGTTTTCATGTGTCTGCCACTTTTCTCACAATCCTGCTGCAATAAATTCTTCTCTACTATTTTCGTTTTCTTGGCTGTCTAGCTAGCTGATTGATATTGAAAGAATATGACACATTTATTTACGATACTCCTTTTGGCGTAAATTATTAGAAATACAATATCACACGCGATAAAGTTATACTTGCTCATTTACAGTTGGTATGATAGCTGCGCTAAGTTACACCTGGAAACATAACGAATATGAGTTGCAATAGCACTAACATAATGTGAAACAGCTTTGTGCGCTCGTCATTGCAACGTATAAAGAGCGGCGCAAGCGCCTGCATGAATTCACTCCTTGATATGCATGCAACATTAATGGTCAAAAAAAAAAAAGAAAGATGAGGATGAAATTATGTCCTCCGAGATTTGGTGACGTGCGGTGGTCATCTGGGAGGTTGCTGCATTTCGCCGATTCCGCTAGCTGCGCTGAGCGCCGAAGTCGGCCGCAGATGCCCTACGGAAGTGACCACTCTTTACATTTACTATATTACTCTATGGTCATTAGTACTATCGCCGGCACTCCAGCGTCGTCATCTGATGATCGTCCTGCAGTCGTCGTCACAACCTCGTCGTTATACCATAGTCGTCATGGCGTCACATAATAATAATAATAATAATAATAATAATAATAATAATAATAATAATAATAATAATAATAATAATAATAATAATAATAATAATAATAATAATAATCATACCTTCGTCGCCACTCTTTGCCCACAGTTGCGCCGTCTATACCTTTCAGAAATGCTTCGCATGTCGTAGGTAACCATCACGAATGGTTTCTGCCTTAAACTTCTTGAGAGAGAGAGAGAGAGAAGGCAGGGAGATTAACCAGAGGCGAGTTTCCGGCTTGGTACCCTACACTGGGGCGGGGGCTACGATAGAGTTTCCTACAATAATTACTAGAGGGAACTCTGGCGCTGCAATCGTTCAACCACCAATGGAATGATGGATGGATTTGTCTGATCGTCCTTCCTGTGGCCTCAGACGTTCTTGCGACTTCATTTATTACGCTTTATCTGCCTTCATTGTACTAAATTTCAGAGCAATCAATACTTTTCGAAGTGCAGAAGACTACGAACACACACAATCACTACTAATCGCAGCAGTTCAGCCTGTCGAGGTGGCAAAATCGAAACGCACCAAGCGTCTCAACGGGCTGACTTGCCCGCGAAAAATTCATAAGGGCGTTCGATGGCTCTTGTCGGTGATTGTGTCCGTGGCATAATGGTTTCAATATCGGGCTTCTGTGCTAGAGGTCATGTGTTCGAATCTTGCCGTCGGGCAATTTTAATAATGGCTCTTTAATGATCTATTAAACAGCACTTCGCTCAAGGGCATGCGCTTACAAAGTCGCAGAACCGCGTGAAGCCAGCAGGACGAGGTTTAGGCAAATCCACGTACTCCCCATCATTCCCATGCTGGCTGAACTGCCCCGATTGCAGCTCCCGTAGACACTAGCGCCAGAGTTACCTCTAGTGATTATTGTAAGAAATCCCATGGCAGACATAGGGGCTGGAAAGAAGGAAAAGAGAGGGAGAGAAAAAGGAACCGGTAACAGAAAAGGCGTTCCAATCGCAGGCGTCACTTTGGTCGGTCGATCTCAAGAAGCGCAGGTGCGCCTGCACGGCCTTCTAATGCGATGTTAAGCCGCGTCGATGTTTCGAAATTCTCTCTTCCGACAGAGGCCGGTCGTCCAACTGGCTCGGAACGACGGAAAGCGATTGCCTCTGCACACTGTACTGCGGGCACTGGCAAAGAACATGACGAATCATTTCCGCGTCACCGCAATCGCCACATGCTGCGGTGTCGGCCATATCCATGCGGAGCGCGTTGGTATTGGTAAACGCGACGCCCAACCATAGCCGACACAAAAGAGTCTGCGTCTCTTCAGGTAAGTCTTGGTTGAAGTCGGAGACTTAAGGATGGTTCCAGGGTGTATAAACGGGCGTGCATAAAATGTGGTTCATTCCACTCTGATGTACTGCATTGGCGTGCAAGTACGCGGAGCATCATTGCAGCATCTGATCTAGACAGCGGGATCGAAGGGCGGTGGTCTTCTACATGAGCTGAACGAGCAGCTTCATCAGCATGGTCATTGCCAATGATACCACAGTGGCTTGGTAGTCACTGAAAAAAATTGTTCATGTCCTTTCTCAGTCAGGTGGTGTATGGTTTCTGCCATTTCAAATGCCAACTATTCATGGGGGCCGCGCCGTAAGACTGACAGTAAACACTGCGGTGTCGTCGTCGAGTCGCAGACAATCGACCATTTGTGTGTTGGTTCGTCATTAGTAAAGTGTAATGCGACTCGAAGTGATGCGAGCTCTTTAAATTTTATTTTCGCTAGCGCCGCCACATTGCCTCGCGCAAGAGCGCGCGAGTTTGGGCATTGCCATTAAGAATTTTGCGCTTTCGTCTCTTAATTTAGAACGCCGTTAACGCCGTATCAATGTGGTTACGGCGTATTAATCGATTTTTTATGACATGGTACTTAGGGAATGTTGTCGCATTTAATTGACTCCGGCTACTCCTTTTCATATAGAAGAAGTGGAGTTAACTGAGGAGCCCGATTTTTACTAATCATATCATGAGAAGCCAACAAACAAGGAAACCAAGGAAAACATAGGGGAAATTACTTCTGCTTACTTAGTGAATTAAAGAAATGATAAATTAATGGCAGTGAAAGTGGATGAAAAAATAACATGCCGCAGGTAGGGATTGATCCCACCTCTTCGCATTAGACATTTACACGCGCATTCGAGCATCGCACGCGTAATGCGAAGACATGGGATCGTTCCCCACCTGCGGCAAGGTGTTTTTTCATCCACATTCATTGCCATTAATTTATCCTTTCTTTAATGCAATAAGTAAGTAAATTTCCCCTACATTTTCCTTGGTCTCTTTGTTTGCTGCCTTTTCACATAGAGATTTAAAAAGAACATAGATTAAAACTAAAAGTTAACTCAAATCTTAATAACACAAAGTCCAGTCAGATAGGCACACCAATGCCAAACTAAAACTGAAAGTCAACTCATCAACACAGCAACACAAAATCTAGTCACATAAGTAAACTAAAATCAGGGCACATAAGAAAGCGCGGATTAGATTCAAATGAAGGTATACATGAACCCAGGCATTGAATTGGCCAAAACTGGGTAACAACAACAAAATTCCACAGCGTGAGCTCATCGCAACCTTAAACAAGATGATCGACGCTTTTTGTGCCACCGCGTAAAGCAAGTCGCCTTCGAAGTCGCGCGGTGGATCAGTGCGCAGTGTGCGAAATGTTCTGCCGTGTTTGATTGTGCAGCGGCCATTCCCGATGGGTTGCTTGTCCAGTAATTTGGCGGCGCAGTGACAAGTAAATTGTGCATGCAATCGTGTTTTCATTTTATTTTGCGACAGTAGTTCCCTGTAACTACGAATAAAGCCTTGTGGGCATGCACTTTTAAGCATGCTTTCTGCTTATTTTCGGCATCCCTTCGCGTTATAAACATATAATTGCTATATATTTTCTCTCTACCGTGTTAAATTCATGGTTATTTACGTGAAAATATTGTAAATGGAGGCACCAGTATGAATTTATGACCATTTCATATGGTAAAATACTGAATATTTAGCAAACAGGAAGAAAAGGAAAAACTATTTAGGCAAACGCTAAAGCCCTACGCGTTTCGAACGCGAATGCTCAAAGCGACTACATGGGTTAATATGGATGGCCTTTAAAGTGAATCCATCAGTAATTTTAATAGCAACGTTACGTTAGCTACGCAAATAGTTCTTGCAAGGGTGGTATATGTGTTTTGGCGGATACAATATTCATGAAGAAGTCGAGTCAGACAATTAGTAACTAACAAAAATTTGTAAACTATTTTTGTATTTCTCGCGATTAAGGCATTCGCACAATTAAAATCTTGAAGACAATCGTATTCCAAGACAACTTCGGTTTGATTCTTCTAGCGGGATTCTGCTCCGAGATAGTCATCGTCAAATTCGGCGCACAGTGCGCTAGATTCGCATTGCTCGTCGCGGTGGCGTAGGGGCTTTCCGCTGCTCTGCTAAGCCAGAAGGCGCGGAAACTTTTGATGCTGGCGAAATACAAAGCAGCCCATGTACCGTACATTGGGAGCACGTTAAAGAACCCCAGATGGTCGAAATTAACCCAGAGTCCCCCACTGGGGCATGTCTCATAATCATATCGTGGTTTTGGCAGGTAAAACACCAGAATTTATTTATTTATTAGTTTCGCGTTGAGAGAAAGGTATCTTCGATTTGGCTGCACTTTCTGCACCAGTTACGTTTCAGTACCGCGTGAGTGCAGCAGACTGCAGTGCCAATTCAGAAAGTTCAAGGGCTTGTTTTCTAGCGCCTCTTTCTATATATCTCCCCCTTTCACTCTCTTTCTCTTTTTATCACCCTACCCCTTCCCTCTGTTCAGGGTAGCCAACCGTAACTATACCTATGGTTAACCTCCCCGCCTTTCTATGCATCATTTTCTCTCTCTCTCTCTCACTCTCTCTCAAGTGCGGTGCCTTCACTAGCGCTGGACGTTAATTTCGAAAACGAATACAAAAGTTAAAGCCTTCTCGTCTGCTCGGCGCATTTCGCGCATTGAGCGCTTTGTGACGTAACGTGTTGTGACACAACACGTACAACGTGCTGCGGGGAGTGTCGTAGCGTCGGCTGCTATCGCCACATTGTTCTGCGGGTGCTTTTTGAGTTTGTGCGATTCCTCGTTGTTTGAGATATGTTTTCGTTTCGACTACGCTGTGCTTAAACATTGGCTCCTGTGCAGACATGCTTCTGCAATCTCGCGGTACCTCTCATCAACATACTGAAGGCCTGAATTGAACCATTTCGTCAAATTCGCATGTAGCAAAAGGGAGGGCATTTTCTGTTCGCTATCGCAATAAACGCTATCGTGATTCTACTATACGTCGCGGGAACGAAATGGCGGAGCTGGATGCTATTTTTTCGTTAGTTAACTCGTTCCAGGTAAGCTAATTACTCAAAGCAACTCAGCACGTCACATGACTTGACTAAACTGCCCTCACAACCAAGCAGGCATAGAACTTGCGCTTCACATTCTTATGCCAGCTAACCGAGAGCTTGCACGATGCCTGCACTTCCAATGTAGCGCGTGCAAGAGAACTGTGAACTCGTGCAGAACTTGACCTTGCACGAAGTCAAATTCGAGAGCCCGGTGCATGCGGCGTTCACTGCACTGTAAACACGAGAACACAAGCGCTGCGCTCCGTCAACTAGTGGAGAAAGTGGCACCACATTGGAGAGGCCATATATTAATTTAAAATAATGAACGGAGCTGCAGTTTATTTAAGTTTTGCACCAAAACTACCATTACGTAGCACAATACACTGTACGAGCAATATAAGGTAGCAGCAGTTACTAACTTAGCTCGATTGCAACTGTAGGGCTCCAGCGTTAGTAAACCGCTAGTAAAATGTTAGTAACTGCTTGTGAGAGGTAGTAAGCGCTGCTGTTACAAACGTTTTGCTGTCAGTTACAAGCGTTTTGCTCACTTTAGCTCTGTCTATTATAACCTGCGATAGTGACGTTACACCAGTATTAGCTTCTGGCTCTCTTCTCCATGAGCGGCTGCACTGCAATTTTGAGGAGACCAGCGTCTGGCTGCAGTTGCTATATATCATTTTGCGGCTGCTCACTGCGACTGTGATTGCGCGAAGCGCGCTGTATAATTCACAACCACTGACAGCGAGGTTAACAATTTTGTAACGTTATTTGCAATTATGTCTAGGGTCTGCTCACTGGAACGTGTCTCACCGGGGCAACAAGTGGCAACAGCTACATTTTCTGTGGTGGTGGTAAGCTGTCGGTGTTGGCTTCTGGTGATTGCGAGCTGCGTGACCATCGCAGCATGTCACAGTGGTCAGAGCGTTGCCGATTCAGGCATCGAGCGGGGGAGTTAGCTTTTTCAAATCACCTTTAAGGTCGCTGGTGTATCGAGGAGCGTGAGCACGCAATCAAGCCGCACTTCTCGTATTTCGGGCGCTATCATTAGACCAGCGAAAAAAAAATATTTACGCCGTACATAGGGCAACGAAAACGACTGAATGGGTTGCTCCACTGAAATTCACGCCATAAAATAAAAATTCACAGTTTGCATAAATAATATTCAACAATTATCCAGAAATTAGCACACAGAAATGACCTTGGCAGCGGAAGAGGACTGATGATCGAACACCGTAGGTCACATAATCCTATGTTGAAGGGAAAAATTGTAATCCACCCGAATGTAGCACGAAACCACAATGGAAACCCATACGGGTTTCTCAGAACGAACGCTTCACAGTTGAGGAAAAATTATTCCTGGTCCGGGATTCCGGTGGTCCGGATCCGGGTCCAAGTCGAATTTTTCCTCAACTGTGAAGCGATAAATACTGAGAAACCCGTAGGGGTTTCCATTGTAGTTTCGTGCTACACTCGGGTGCAGGACAATTTTCCATTTCATGATACTTCCTCCACCTAGCGGGATTCCACAGTACTGATTTGCCATAATCTCATGTTGCACCAGATTTCTTTAACAGGTTGGCTTAACTTATCTACTACATCCTGTACGATGTCGGCTCATATGGAATAGTAGTTTACGGCAATTTCATTGCAACAACAATTACATGGACATTCCAGGCGCATTTACACCATTGGCGTCACAGTGAGGTTCCGTATAAAGTCCAAGGGCGATAATACCGTCGCCGTGCGCCGTACGCTGTATGTACGAGCGAAAACGCTCGAGGGTGAGCCGGCGATCGCGGCTCAATCTCGCGCACGCAAGGGAGGGAAGCGGGGAGAAGGCGCGTCGTCTTCCGTCGCGCGAGGTTCCGGGCGAAGGGTGGGGAGGGGGGGGGGTGCGCTTTCTACTTCGGCCGGCCGCTGTACCTTGAAAGCGATCTGCGACGGGGTAACAGTCCGCCGCGCAGCGTGTTTCTGCGGCTTAGCTCGCGCTGATGCGAGACGCAGCACGAAGGTCAATTCACTCGCTGCTGCTGCCGCACTTCCACGCTCCAGCGTTTTGACAGCGGGTTCTTTTACATGTACCTAAACCTAGGTAATCAAATCCGTAATCTCGCGCACAGAAACAGAATTCCACAGTCATTAAGTCCCCTCATCTGGAGACACAAGAAGACAATGTGTTGCTGAAATATCGTAGTGATGCTTAATCAAGTGAATTATTTTTAGTGTGAAATGTGCATGAAGAAAGTGTGTCACCAAATGTGTTTACAAAACATGTAAACATACCTATATGAACGGTAAAATGTAGCTGTACACCTAATCTCAACAGGAACAAGAGCCTCTGTCAGGCTACATGGTCTGACAGAGGCTCCTCTTTCTTGCATAAGAAATAAACTGAATTCAATTTACTTCGAACTCAAGCACCGGCATCTCTCCCCCTCCACTCCCCATCTTTCATCGACTAAGCGCCTGCTAAGGGTAACATACGTGACGTGAATATGGGTCGCGTCGATGGGCTTTCAGCACGCTAGTGTTTGAAGTGTCGCTCATAAATGCGGATGCGGATTGAAGCCAGCTTCAAGGGCTCTGCACAATCCTTCGGAAAACGAAGATAAATGACCAAGCTGCAAGCGAAGCAAGTCGACACCTGAAGTCAAGTACTACTTCGTGTTTCGTAATGTTTCTGTCTCATTCTTTTTTGTCTGTGTCGCGTATTCATTACATGCGAAAACCACAATACTTCAGCAACTATACTGAGGCGCGGAAGAGCCCAACCTTTGGCTCAGTAGATAATCGATAGCAAGAGAAACGACGATCTGACCGGTTCTGTTGTCTAGACTACCGTTATTCCTGAAATGGAGATATCGCACCTCTGGAGCGCGATGATGTGGCCCGACCGGCGAGCGCTCGGCAGCAGGTACTGCGGCGTGCCACAAAGTGTTAGCTCTCGGCCGGCGCTCAACCCGCGCGGCGGCACGCAACCGCCATTCACTTGAGAAGCGTAAAAATAGGCGAGACGGCAAAAGAGCAGCATTGTCTGAGCGGCGCCTCGGACCGATATCCATCCTCCCCCTCCGTTGTCCGGTCGCGAGGCGCGGCCCGCCGCTGTCGAAAACCAGTTGGCTATCGGGCGCGTTCCGAGCGAGGGCGACTGCTCCTTTGATTATTGCCTCTCCCTGGTGTGACCATATCTCAAAAAGCGAGAGGAAGTGACAGGAATTAGAGCAGAATTCAGCACGCCGAGGAGGACTATGCGCACGCGCTCATTATTAAGTGCATCCAACCTTCCGGCATTCTCGCCGAGTATATAAGGCGCCTCGCCACCATAGTCAGCAACATTTCAGTTCTTGACTGCACAGCAGAGTACGCAGAACCGACCATGAGGACCATGGTAAGCACTGCCTCTTGCTCACTAGCGACGGATAGCCAGCGGTGTGAGGTCGCTGGACAACGACTCGGGTGCCGAGCCGAGCTACCGCCGCCGCTTGTGCTGCGGGGATATCGGCTCGGTGCCGGAGCTCGACTCGAGCTTGCACCCCCCCCCTTCCCCCCCCTCCCTCTCTCTCTCTCTCTCTCTCTCTCTCTCTGTAGTCTTAGTAATGGTTAGCAGCCCACGAGTAGGGTATACAAAGTCGTGCGTTTAACAACACACTCAAGTGTTGAGCACTGATAAGGAACAGCAAGTTGAAAAATTCGCAGTAAGCGGCGACAAAGCTCGCGAGAGTTGCAAAAACCAAACAAAGAAAACAGAGAACTCAAATGGAGCAGTTCAAAAAAATGTCAATGAGATCAGTGAGCCAGGTAAAGAAAGCATGCAAGGCTCCATGGCTAAACGCCCTTGATACCCTCCTGCCTAATTGATGGCATCATAATACAAAATGAAACAGTTCATATGTTGAAAGTGAAGCGCCTGTCAGCAGCCAAAAGGGTATGTGAGCCTTAAACCAGGACCCGCACTCACAAAAAGCTCTCGGATAGAATTGTTCGTAAGGACAAGTTCTAGCCAATCGTGATGCTGGACTTATTATTAGCTAAGGCGGTCAGCCAGCGCGCTTGCGAAGAGCTTCGTGAATTCTGTCCCAGTTATTTAATTTTAAGGCATTACTCAGCACCCATCGTAACTGGCTTGCATGTGCAATCGCCAGTGCGGCAGATAATCATATTCGCGATGCAAATCATATTCGCGATGGAAATCATATAGTAGTCATCACTTGACTTTTATGATAACTATTAGCTGGCTTGTATTGCTTTTTCTCAAAGATTACCCTGTGCGCGTGCTTGCCTTGCGAGTGATGTTTTGGTCCAATGAAACAATTGTTAATGGTTAAATGAGACAATGTGATAATTCAGTCGCTGCTATTTTAAACGATTGCTAATCAGACATTTCCTATCTCATAAATATTTTCTGCGTTATGCGATAATTTGGCCGGTATTATTTTAAATTATTGCCAATCAGACATTTCCGATCTCGTAAATCAAGCCTAATAGCTTAAAAATCATTGGAGTTATGAAGACATATGTAGTATAACGAAATAGCTTGCGGTATCCTCAGCAGCTGTTGGCATAGGTGAATCAATGAACTTTTCAACAAAACAATTTAACGACAGACACGTGCGACGCTCACTGCAGCAGCCACATGGGCATATTCTTCGACTAGCCGCTGCAATACACTTCGCTACGTCATGAATTGTAACTGCACCGTTTACAACATTACTTGAGTGCCTTCACAGACATTGGAAGTATACTATCCCCGTACAGTAATGTGTGCAAGAAATACTTCCGCATCTTTATGCGCTTAGGGGATTGCATTTAGACGACAGGTCTGTACCGTCTTGTATGCACTGATTGTTTTTCCAAGAACTTACGAAGTGCCAAGCCGCGCTTTGCGAACGTGGTTGATCATTTAAAAAACACCTTTCAAGCTTTCACGTGTGCCGTCCTGAAGAATAGAATCGTTGTGGCATCATATACAATTACGGAAACCGCTCCTTTTTAATACAGCTGGTTACCCTCTTCGTGAGCGCCCTGGTCGGCGTCTCCCTGGCCGGTCTTGTCGGACACGGCGGTGGCTATGGTGGCGGCTTCGGCGGAGGCTACGGCGGAGGCTACGGCGGAGGACTCGTTGCTCTTGGTGGATACGGTGGCGGAGGATACGGTGGCGGAGGATACGGTGGAGGCTATGGCAAATCCCTTCCCGGACCATCCTTCCTCATTAAGAGTGTGCACCACGTGAGCAAGGTCAGCCATGGAGGACCCATCCTGGCCAACTACGACCTCGGTGTCGCCTACGGTGGCGGATACGGCGGAGGTTACGGAGGGGGCTTCGGAGGCGGTTATGGAGGTTACGGCGGTTATGGATTCGGCGGTCTCGGATACGGCCACAAGGGTTAAAGTTAGAAGCTTCTCACTAGTAGCCAAAACACCAACGCAGAGCGCGCATTGGCAGTACAACCAAAGGCCAGTCCTTCTACCATCGGCAACAGAAGAAACGTTCATTGGAACGACGTGATGCCTGTGCAGCAAGAACATTGTAAGCTGTAAGTAGCTGAAATGCGAAAAAAGAAAAACAAGAAAGAGAAACGGAGTTTATCTCAGAAGTGCCGACGCTACCTGCATGAGTGAGTGATAGTATAGCCTACTCAGGCGCAGAACAGGTAGCTTTTCTGCAGTGGCTAAAACGAGTACATTCAGTGGAAGAATCACCTTCATCCCGAAGCCTGCGAACGGTGTTGGCTCTTGCGATGTATATTTTGTACAGATGAGATCACACCGGTAATAAAACAGATGTACAGAAAATATTGCGTTGTTTTGTGTCTACCTCGAATCAACGGCTTATATTAAGTGAAAGTGGGTGGATGCTCCGCGCATAGTGTGTTGCTCATGGACAGCTGGCTTAGCGGACGAAACAGTACTGCAGGAGAGGCAGGCACCAATTTTTCCCACAGAAAGCGACACAGATGTGGAATATTCTACTCAGACCTAAATAATTCACAACAAAGAAAAAAAAGCGATAGACAAAGAAAAAAAACTGCGTGTTCACCGCATGCGTTTACACAATGCTTCAATTAGTTCAGGTCAAAGAGGATGAGACAGAGAGAACAAGTGTGTTACACACTAGAGGTGTCAGTCTGACCAGGAGCGTAACATGCTACGCCACATACGTGGGGCCAGCGTCTAGAGCAGTAGTGCCTAAACACTGACTTCGTTGTTCAACTCACAAGATGCTGGATGTTCTAATCTGTTTGTTGAGCTTGAGTGTTCCGTGCAAGCATTCTCAGCAGTGTACAGTGCAGCTTTTATTGCAATTTAACGAACCCGACCCAGAGAAGGTCAGAGCAATTGTTCTTGCAGTTTTCTTGACTATAGATTACATTGACCACAACGCATCTACTCACAAATAAATTTATGGCTAAATTTTTTTTATTAGGCAGATATCTGTACAGTGGGCTAATCAATGTAGCGCTTGCTAACTGTGTGTTCTGTAATACTTAGTGAAGTGCGGTGTTTGAGGAAGAGATAGCC
Source organism: Dermacentor albipictus (assembly GCF_038994185.2). Lineage (NCBI taxonomy): Eukaryota > Metazoa > Arthropoda > Arachnida > Ixodida > Ixodidae > Dermacentor > Dermacentor albipictus. The sequence goes on from NC_091821.1 coordinate 113,460,049, forward strand.
GTGAAGTGCGAGTACTTGCCGGATCTCATTCGAACATATATGTATATTGGACTGGCGAAACGCCGTCATGAAATGCGCTGCGGTTAATCTCATAAAGAATAGTCAGCATGCTGTTCAAGACCACGATATATTGCAAGTTGTACTTCAGAGCATGACACGGTAGGAAGAGTGCGACTTGGCTTCAGCCTTGAGTACTGAACAGATCAATGTGCAGCTGCATTTAAGCTCCCTCGCTGCGCGCTATAGAAACGCAGTTTTATATGCAGAGAAGTGTTCCCAGCTTTCGAAAAACTAACGGGACGCCAACGCATGAGAACGACGACGCGCTTCCTGACGAGTACGAATAGCGCAAAGAGTTGAAAAGCTTCGTAACAGTCTCAAGTGAACAACGATCACGCCAGAGACGGCGAGTCGTATAAATATAGCACAGTGAGACGGTGGTAACACCATTGCAACCTAACCGCAGCAGCGTTTTTCTTTCTGCACTACTTAGTAGACACCATAAATCGGTTTTAAGTGTCACTCATAGAAAGAAAATGAACGTAGCTGCAGTCCCATCGCTTTTAGAAGTTAGCGCCGGTAGCCGCAAGGAGCACTGAAGCTTTACGGCGGTCAACGTACACCGCGTCTGAGTGGGCGCGTGCTTTGTTTTGCAGCACATACAACAATATGCGCCGCATACCATGAAGATCAATTAAGTCTTACTTGCTAAAGCTTCGCCGCCAAGCATGTGTTGCATACTTAGTAAAGACAATATGGCTTTCTGGACTAATGTTCTTGGGGCTTTTGAGGCGATACTTTCTTTTTTTTTTCTGTGTCTTGTAACGTGCTGATAATAAAAGTGTTAGGAACGGCCTACTTTCTTCCAAAAAAGAAAGCTAGGCCTCCAAGGCCATCGGTAATGATTTTTAGGTTTTGCATAATATGAAGCACAAAGACAACGAAACATAAAAAAGAGAAAGAAAGAAAGGAAGAAGGAAAGGAAAAACGGCAAAAAAAAAAACAACAGAACAGAGAAGCATTCTCAAGCTTACCAGTCAAACTCAAGCATGACTTTGGAGTGCAAGGCGAACCTAATTGTTACTGACGAGAATTCGAAAACTGGCCGCGGCATAGCGTAACATCCGTGCAGTTTTCGGGTGCACCGCTTCAGTGGAGGTCGTGGCAGCCGCCCGTTGGTTTAGAGCACCGAGACAATTTTAATGGGCTAGGACGTATGAGAACGGATTTGTTGCTACTTTTATGACACGTGAAAACGGCTTTCTCAACGAGAACTGGCTGCTGCACGTTGAAGTCGTGAACATTGCGAAACAAGCTTACGACGGTAACAATCCATAACCTTATGATTATTTTTTCTATTTTTCAAATGCAACTTCTGCTTCTTTTGCCATTTATTCGTTTCTCTTAAAGCAACATTTAAGTACAGAATTTCCCGCCCGGTAAGTGCTTTGTTTTTCCTATCCTATTCTTATCTTCGACGTTATGTATAATCGCGAAGAGGTCGAGCGGAAAGCGGTTGATGCAGATAACACATGACCGTTTATTGCAGTAAAGAGCTGCCAAATATGTGAGCTTAAGACAGAGCTCTGAACGCGTTCTCCACCACTAAGCAAAGGCATATTTCTTCCTGAAACTACAAGGAGAGAAAGCTGTAGCGGATCCCTTTTCTGAGGGGGGGGGGGGGGGGAATAACAAGAGCGCGAAAGGTTGGAGTCTTTTAAGTGACACATGTAGGCTGCTGCATACACTAGAAGAAGAAAAAAAAAACAAGTGAAGACACGGAGGGTGCACTGAGAGTTATGTAGCACATATGAACTTTATTTTAATTTAGAGTATATGTTAAAGAGAAAATAAAGAAGAAAAAGATGTATTGACAGTCACTTAAATAACCTTACCTGATTTGAATGCGAAAGCATTATGACTTCGCTAGTTAACTGGTTGCACCTATTATACGTGACGTCATACATTGCCACCATTTCCAGCACAATTCTACCATAATCCACCTTGCTCTAACTTGTACAAACGTTAATCCAACTTAATCCACCTTAATCCAAGTTGATCCGCCTTAACTAGCTTACACCTTCATGCACTTTAATTCAGCTTCTTTCACTTTACTTCATTCTTTACTTACCTAAATTCACTTCAAATCACTTTATTTCACATTATTACCCATAATTACAAGTACTTAACGTTTTGACACATTTACTATATTCTGTATTACTACTGACGTCATACGAGATGCTAATGACGTCACTGAGGATGATGATTTTTGGTACCATCGCTTGACGACGCCGCATTTTCTGCCTCGTGGAGCATATAATGCGTTCACATTAAAACATCAGTGTGAAGTTACACGCGGCGTTTTTCTGCGTGGCGTTTGACTTTACCTTCAACGCGCCGTTCATGATACAGTATACCAAGCCTTTTACATTGACGGCATCTCCATGGGGCTTTCAGCGTGACGTGCTCCTCTTCGTTCACGTTTTAATCGTTATTTTGAAAACTGTGCGCCTAAGTGGGCTCCGAAATTGCGCCCGATGCAGAGCGTTGTCACCGAACAACAAAAAAAATATTAATTAACAGATTGACTTCATTGAGTGTTTACAACGCCTAAAAAGAAATACCTAGACTATGAGGACCGCCTTAGTGGGGGTCTGGATATGAATTTTGGTTACCTCGTTTTTTTAATGTGTGCAGAAATCTCGGTACACGAGCGTTCTTGCGCTCTGCTTCTAGCATAATGGGCCCTGCGCGGCCGCGTGAACCGTGCTCAGCAGCAGAACTCTGTAGCAACTGAGATACCGGGGAAGATAGTACGCATAGAATCATAGCATTTTATTCTCTTTTAAGCAATGTTCAATCCGCGAAGCATATCGGAAGTTGTGGGTCAATGTGATCATCAACGCCTGTGTTGTCACTAGCAACAACGCTGCTCAGAAGTGACAACTTTCGGCAACAAAAACAAGAGTAAAATATTTGGTGACAGCAATGGGACCGCGTTTTTGTTTCTGCTTGTCTTTTTCTCCTATGCTCACTGGGCGGCGAGCGCTATGAAGAAGCTACGCCGGTACCTTTCATTTCGAGATTTTGCAATCTCTATATTATTTTCGAAAAGCACGCTCTTAGATTGCATTATTATTTATTTATTTCCTCAAAGGTCTCTCATTGAGACATTACATGAGGGAGTCGGGGGTTAGTGACAAAGATAGATACTACAAATTACAAAGGGGTATTTTCGATGAATCGCTTGAATGCAAGTGGGTCGACGATAGTGGCAACTTCGGTGGGCAGGCCATTCTAGTCTGGTGTTGTGCGCAGAAACAAGGAGTGCTGAAAAGTCACGGTATGGGCTTGTTAGGGATATACTGTGTTAGAGTGACTGGTGCGGGCAATGCGACGTACTCTCTTTATGTACGGGTTGTCAAAAGGCAAAAGAATGAAAAAAAGTTATGAAAAAGGTTAAGACGTACTATTCTACGGCGTGAGGCTAGAGATGTGCTGAATACATAGTTTAATTCGAGAAAAATGGCGCTTGCGTTGGGAACTTAAGTTGTTGCGCTAGCGTCGCTCGAGGAGGAATTAGAGCGGGTGGCGGTGCGAAACGCGTTTGAAGAAATGGCAGAACGCGAATTCCGGCGTCGCTTTCGTTTCTCGAAAAAATAGTGCGTTGGTTGTACAGCGAAATCGGCCCAATCATCGGTGCCAGCGAGCCACTGGAATGTTGTTGCTGCCTCTTGAAAAGTGCGCCACGGTTCCCGTCGTTCCTTTTTTTTTTACTTCTCGCTGTGCGCGACACCACCTAGGAACGACGCAGAGAAACTAATAGTTATAAATTGCAGTAGTCACACGTACTACTATGTGAAAACGTGTTTGACCTTGAGAAGAAAAAAATACACTTTTTTAGATAAAGATTTCATTCATTGGAAGACGAGAAACATTTCGGTTTGTAGTATACTGTCTGCAAGCAGACGACAAACGAGGGAAGTAAACTTCCGGGGAGTTCACCGCTTGCCGATTGGCCGCTCTCTCAGCCCCGTTCTCAGAGATTTTGAATACTGCCCCTTTGTGACGTTGCAGCAACCGAACAGAACGCGTATCGAACAAAGATCTCCTATCGCGCCCCTGATAGGCTCTGGGAAAGGTTTTCTGGTAGGGAAGTTCGGAAGTTGTGGCTGTCTCCTTGAGCATCTTCTTGTTCTGGAGTTTTTCTTTCCGAAATTTCTCCTAGGGGTCCAGCGGGTACAGCGCGGTAGGGAAGGGAGGTCGCAGACACAGAAGTGAGATCATTGTTCTCCCACCGCTGCCGGTCGGGATGCGTCGGCTCGCACGTGGCCCGATGCGCCGCTCTGCGGTCGGTGTTGCGCTTGTGTGGCGTGAGGACCAATGAACATTTACGTGCATGGCTGTATGAGCCTTTAGGTCTCTGGATTTCCTTTTAATCAATGTAGGGGTTGCGAAGGCTGTAGATCTTGCCCTCAGCGACATCATTGCTTGCCAGTATAAACAGCCTTTCAAACAAATCAGTGAAACTACAGCTAAACCTCGTGGCTCCTTCTGGTTGAAGCGGCACCACGCTTCCGGTATGTTTTTGAGTGCGATATATTTTTGCACAACCACCGAAGAACACCTTTCCCAACATACGTTTGTTACTCGTCCATTGGGGCGCGCTCTGATGTAGGGCTTTTTTCGTGCGGTTACGGACAATGGTGCCCAACGTGTTGCCAAGTGTGAACAGAGAGCCTTAACGAGACAGTAATTGTGCCTTGCAGTGTCCCGCAAACCTGGTTGCCCAACTTCTTCATCTAGGCCTTCTCTCTCTCCCTTCTTTATGCAGAATAATAGGCTAACCTAACCACTTAAAGCCGACAAACCACCCTGCCTTTCAATAAAGAGCGCCTTCTTTCCGACACCCACTTTCTCAGGGCAGAATGAAAAGGGAACAAAAAAAAAAAAAGACTGGCCGCGTATATCTTGTTACAAACACGGCCGTTTCCGTTATACGTGATGAACTCAAAAGAGGCGTTGAGTTTTTTGGGCTAGAGCTTGTTTAGCGGCAGGTTACATTAAGTTGCCAGATCAGAATTTGAAGCCAATACGGGCATATGATAGAGAGAGAGAGAGAGAGAGAGAGAGAGAGATGAGATGAGATGAGATACGTCAACATGCAGGGAGGCTCACCGGAAGATAGGTAGATGTTCTATTTAGTTTCACACTGTCCGTGTTCCGTTCTGGCCTGCTGTACGTGCAGGCATCCACACACAGCAGCTGAATGTAAAGGAAATTCACTGCATAGATCGCGATTATGCACGACTCAATGCCTTTCCGCGCATGCCTTCGCTACGATGAAATTAGGTTTCAGTTTTTTTCTTGACATATATGCAACCGCGGTCGCGTTCGATCCTGCGAAAGCTGAGTGGAAGGCAGTGGGCCTCTTCAGTAGACACCATCAGATTTCATAGGCCGGGAGGCAACAATCGACATATTGGACTCTGACATTTACTTTCATTCCTGGCTTTCACGACCACTTATAAATAAATTTGTATACTTAAGGGCGTTTTCCTGTCTATAACTCACACTCGTATAGCCATAGAAAAGGACGTTTGAGCGAAATAATACACTCATACGAAATGGTGATTTTATGTAATTGCACCTTTTACCTAAAGGGTGTTTTGCCCATATTCAGGCTACGCACCCCCCCCCCCCCAACCCCCCGACACACACTTTTTTTTTATTTTTACAGCAGCGAAATATATTTTTCTCTATCACTAACCTATAGTCTTTTGAATGTCGGCCGAAGTAACCCCGAAGTGATTTTCTAGAAGTCTCTAAATAAATAAATAAATAAATAAATAAATAAATAAATAAATAAATAAATAAATAAATAAATAAATAAATGTGCAGCACTACAACTGGGTTTGAGTTGAAGACCTTCAGAGTGCCCGTTGGAAGTGTTACTCCTCGGCCACTCACTATTCTTTTGTTTCATAGCCTGTAAAGCACAATATTTCATAAACCAAGCGATCAGACAACCTGTATACAAAAGGTAGTGTTTACATCAAAATTGTTTGACGTCCACCCAGTCATTCAGCAACGTTGAGCCTGTTTCTTGAACACTACTCTCATGTATTGCACATTGCCAATGAAATTTTCCGCCGACGCCCACAACACCTAAAGTGTGCGCTGACTCTAGCTGCTATGACAGGCTGACGCCACGTCCTTCAGTTTATTTATAAACCTGCACTAAGGTGAAACAATTTAAACGAAGCTAACAGCTATACCTGGAAGGCAGGAATGAGAGAAAAGGACAAAAGTGTTCTCTCTCGACTTTACTACCGCGGAGCGCCACATTCGCAGTAAATGCCGTGTTCTTATCCGTGGTAGGTTACTCCGCATGCACCTGTGAATGTTTATAATGCTTATTCCAACCGATACTACATGAAACAGTGCAAGACTTACTGCGCATAATATTGCACCGGCGGCGATGCTGCAGCTGCAGAAAGAACACACGCGTGAAGAGCCATATATGATCGGCTGACGGCCTATGATTCGCTGACCCTGGCAGTCGATCTAGAAACAACACCGAGCTGAAACAATTTAAGCGGACGAGGTGAATAACAAGCCAAAGGCAGTTTAGAAAATAAAGAAAAGGTTTTGCCTCCTCCACTTCACCACCATAGATGCCGTGAACATGAAGTAGCAGGATTACATCCTCAGCCTGCCGTGGCCATATGACGAGCTCGAACAATGACTTGGCGAAAACCGCTGGGAAATAAACCCCCATAGCTTTTAGCTTGTTTGAAGTACTACTGCCAGAGTACCCTTCAATGTTGTAAGGTCTACGTTTCGCAGAAAACATCACTCTGGAACACTGAAATTAATGAAAGGGTGCACCAAGGTTGTTTTGATGAAGATCGCACACCCATTTTACATATTTTCAGCAAAAATGTTGATAGCCAATTTACCCTTTAGGATGTTACTTTCTTGAATGCTCACATTTCGTGTCATTCTGAGGAACAGCCAACCACATTGCGGAGACACGTAATTACTTTGCAATATTCACAAAGCAGAAAATCTAACGCAGAAAACGCTAACACAGTTCGAAAAAGCTGACGATTCGGGCCGCTTGCAGAAAAGAATAAAGGAAGGAGTATCGACTAACCAGTCCAGAGACATTCCTACAATCTACGCATTCGACGACTTCTTGCCGTATAAATGGCTAAAAGCATAATGAAACGAATGCGGCAAGAGCGAGTAGAATTGCAGGTGCTATGATCTTGCGCGGCATCATCAGCTGCAGAAACTCGAAGGCAGCTTTCCTCCCTCCGCTGATAGCATGCGTATAACGCGGCATCCGCTCCGTCCAAGTTGGACACCTCCTTCGTGGAAAACGGACCCGCTTTTGTTTGACTCGCAGCGGAAAAGAGCAGATGAGAAGCACGTGGACACAGGAAGCCAGCGAGGCGAAGATTGCGGCGCGATGGCGCATTGGAACATTTCGGAAAAATGGCACCGTACACACCTGTCCCCGAAAGGGAAAAGTTAGCTTCGCCTTCCTTCGAGCGGACGCCGTAGTTTGCGAGCCAACGATCTAGCGCGTGACGCAACCATTATTTTTCTTTCTTATATAGATATACATTTTTTTTTCAAATTCAGCGGAGAGGAATGCCAAAATCACGAAGCAACAAATGCACAAACAGCGTGCGTACAGCCAACACTGACGTACAAGCTCTCGCAGTTTGCCGCGATGAATGCGAAGGAGGCTAGACCTAAATATTACTCCACCGACCGCCGCCGAAGAACACCGAGCTGCTTTTCTCTCTGCTATGCTGGGAACCTTAATTGATAACCGCTCACCGAGGCAGCCGCGGTGCTTCAGGAAACTGCGCGGGCTCGGCGCACCCACAGAAGGAGAGCGCGGTTTGCGTTTGAGCCGGCTCTCCCGCGGCGGCCGCCGAAGTGGCCTGCGAGAGAGCGCGCTTTGATTGCGCGCTCATTGGGACCCGCGTGCGTGTGACACGCGCACAGCCGGGCGCGCCGGCCATTGTCGGGTCGCGCGCGCCACTCGTAACCGCGCGCTGTGCAAGCCGGCCAGCGTGGCTCGCTCGCTGCAGAACAAGCAAGCAACGCACGGGGGCAGTGAGCGCTAAGTGCACTGGCGTATTTAGGCCTGGTTTCTGGTGCCGTAACAGACCTCCGGGAGTGCCCTCTTTTATCCCACCCCCGCCTCGCCGCCGGCCTTCTGTCGTGGCAGAAACGCCGCTTGTTTCGGCGGCGTTCCACGGGTCCTGGCCGAATTACCGCCATGGCACCCATTTTGCCGGGAAATTACTCCGCTAATCACTGTAGGCGGAGAGAAGGAGCGAGCTGCTGGGAACTATCATGGCGCAATTCTTCGAGAAGTTCAGAAAAAATGGGGAAAAAAAAACGCGCGCAAAATTAAGGGGTTTTTGCGTGTTGGCAACCGACCGACTTGAATTTTAATGCATCAGCCTCAACGTTCAAGCTCTACATCGTGTGCCGCCAGAAAGTTGCGTGTCGTCTTTCAATTTCCGCCCACGAAAACAATGAAGTCGCCCAAGGCCCACGGCTTCCAACGTCTCCATTTATTCCCTATTTTCGTGCGACCCCGCCTACCCTAGCAGAAAGACAACGCAGCACGCGTCTTGACACCGGATGTGCAATTGGGGTTATAAATTTCAGAGTCACGGAGTACTGAAATGGGCATCGATCGACAATTCGTCTTTCATAGCATAAATACACAAGTCCTCGTTTTTCTTACGTTCGACATAAAGCAAACCTAAAGAAAAATATATGTTCCGGGTTTTTACGTGCCAAAACCAGGATCCGGCTATGAGGCACGTCGAAGTGAGGGGCTCCGGATTAGCATCGACCCCCCGGGGTTCTTCAACGTGCTCCCAATGCACGGCACACGAGAGTTTTTGCCTCCCGCCCCCATGGGAACGCGGCCGCCGCCGTCTGAATCGAACCCATGGCCTCAGCAGCGCAACGCCATAGTTATTGCGCTGTCGCGGCGGCTGTATAGAGTAACCCTGAGCAGCTCCGTAGAGTTCTGTGGGGATCTGCGCGTGTCAATTTCGGCCCTCTCAAAAAAAATAAAATAAAAAAAATAGAATAATAAAAGAGTGACCAAAATTAAACCTTGGGTAAGTACATAGGAAATATTAAGCCATGGATGCTAGTCCGGAATGTCACATCTACGATATCTGTATTATTTTTACAACACAGCTGTCGTCCAGATATACTATAGCGAAAAGAAAAAGAGCAAGTATCGTTGGCTTAAACTGCGTGATTAATGATATCAACTCTCCCGTGACCACCGGGGTTAGCTAAGGTCAAATGCCGGATGATATCACCTTTCAGGACATAAGAGCACGAAGCAAGGAAAAAGATAGGAGGGAAAATTACGTCACGCTGCCAGCCTTGGCAAGCAAACGCTCCGTGAAGCCATAGTGGTGACCCAACACGTGACCTTTTGAGTCCAGATCACGGAGCAAAATCGACATTTTCCGAGACGTTTGGGTACCGGTAACTTTTATTCGGTGCGCGCTTGGCTTCCGATACAGTGTATACCACTTCCGACTCGCTTGAAAGGTTCCCTCTCTGATGCGGCTCGACGAACGGGCATGCATAGCGCAACACCGCGATTCGACGCCACAATCCAAAAACTTGAGCGCAGCATTAAGCGAAAGTGCCGCGGTGGCAACCAATCTTTTATTTATTTGAAGAGTTTGAAATAGTGTCGAATGGGTATCGAAAAAAAAAAGAATTAACCCGGAAGTACAAAAACCTAACGCGCGCTCTGACGTAGTCACCAGGCGTTTGGCCACCACACTGGCTTTAATCGCGTTGCGATATGCATCCTCCTATCTTTTACTATCTTTTTCCTTCTTCCATTCATAATACGCATCTGCAGTAATGGTTGATAAGCTATATAGTACCAGATTTGCATTTGTCTCCGGAAACGAAGACAGTGCTCTAGAGGCAAAATTCGCAATATCATGTCAGTAGCTGTAAAGGGCATATCTTGCTAATCGACACAGCGACGCTAATTTTAAGAATACTATTTACATGTACAAGTATACTACAACTTCGGCGAACTTCTGTTAACCTTCTATACTGCATTTGGTTCGGGCATTACAAGCAAACTTCTGTTGAACTTTCGCTTACGAAGCGAACTGTGGGATCTTCGTAATAATTTTTTTCCGCAGCAAGCGGCACAAGAAGGAACTTTCGAGAGCACATGCAATGCAGATCTCCGTTTTGAGCCGTCCGAGCAAAGCGAAAGTACGGCAGCAGTGGATGCCAAAAGACATCAGGACGCTTCTGTGCCCAGCAGGAAGCGAGGTGCTCCGCGAGAACAGGGGCGCCTGGGAATGATGTAAATGCTCGCGAGGCGTATCCGGTTTCTCCCACTATATAGGTATAAGACAAGAGCGCGTCTTATTAATCACCCGCAGCTCTCTCAGCGGCGCCTCTTGCGCTCGCTCGAGGTTGCATGTGGCAGTTCAGCCGGGCTATGTTTTTTTTTTCTCTCTTTCCGGGTTCCCTCAGACGTTATCGCGAGTGGATCACTGGAGTTCCGGCGTTTATTTCCGTCCAGCCGTCCGGCAGGGCGTGTCCCAACGGCGGCGCCCGTTTCTTGATTTTGCCCTTTCCTTCGCTCCTTGCGCGGTCGTTCGGGAAGACGGAGCCCCGCTGGAAAGACGCAGAGTGGCTAGAGAGACGCGCACGGCGACGCATGGAAACGCGTGTATCGGCCATCACGAAACCCCTTTTCTGAGCCGCACCTCGCCCTGCTGCGTCGGCGCGACCCGCGCTAAGGTGTCCCCGAGGCGTCCGCGAAGTGCACCCAGACGCTGCCGTTACGCGGCCCGACGCGCCACAAGCCGAGTGACTGGTTTCCTCACGGTGACGCCATCTGCGGTCGTAGGAACGAGCCTTGCGGGCGCAGTGACAACAACAATCGCACTCGGCGATAATTTTCCCAGTTGCATTGAATCTTGGAGTATACTATACGCTTCAGCTTGCGGTTTACAAAAACAATGATAGACACGTCGTATATGCGCTGTTGAGTGCGGCATTTAGTCTTTAGCAGGGAAGAAGTTTGGGCGTGTTGGTGGTATGCATTCAGACTGGGATACATAGCGCAAAAAAATTACACAGGGACAAGCAGAACACAGGACGAGCGCTAACTTTCAACAAATGATTTATTGCAGCTGGTGAGTATATATATACTCACTGGGACGCCACTACAATAGAGCAGACTGAAGGGAAGGAGGAAAAGACAGTCATGTGACTACTATGCCCAAAAATTCAAGCTCTTTCCTTGATAAAAATATAGACGGCGTGCTAACGCACTCTTCACCTGCTCTGGCTATCTCAGCTGCTTCCACAATTTCCCTCGTAATCTTATTCCTGTGGCGATAGACAACAACGGTTCGTTCGAAAAGCGGGAAGCATGGAGCGTTCGCGTCACACTTTCTACAATGGGCAGCTAGATGCCCATCTATTGCAATGCTCTCCACTTTGTTGCTATGCTCCGCCAGACGCACGTTTAAACATCTGCCCGTCTGGCCCACGTAGTACTTCCCACACGAGAGTGGGATCTTATACACAACATTGCGGGTGCATGCAACAAAAGGATCTTTGTGCGCGGTAGCGCAACCAGGCTTTGGTTTCCTCATGGGACAGCTCATCACACTCAACCTCAAGAGTTTGTTAGGTGCTGTAAACACAACGTTTACACCAGAACGTTGCCCGACCTTTTTTAGGTTGTGGGAAACCTTATGAAAGTAGGGAATTACCGCCACTTTACGTTTTTCCCTTTCTTCTTTCCTTTCTCTTACGTAGTCCGCTCTCTGCTCATCGCTCATGCGTGAAGTTAGTTTCTTTTGACGATGCAGGCCTTCAGCAACCGAGATAATGATATGTTTCGGATAGTTCGCTGAGAATGCAACAGCGAACTATCCGAAACATATCATTATCTTGGTTGCTGAAGGCCTGCATCGTCAAAAGAAACTAACTTCACGCATGAGCGATGAGCAGAGAGCGGACTACGTAAGAGAAAGGAAAGAAGAAAGGGAAAAACGTAAAGTGGCGGTAATTCCCTACTTTCATAAGGTTTCCCACAACCTAAAAAAGGTCGGGCAACGTTCTGGTGTAAACGTTGTGTTTACAGCACCTAACAAACTCTTGAGGTTGAGTGTGATGAGCTGTCCCATGAGGAAACCAAAGCCTGGTTGCGCTACCGCGCACAAAGATCCTTTTGTTGCATGCACCCGCAATGCTGTGTATAAGATCCCACTCTCGTGTGGGAAGTACTACGTGGGCCAGACGGGCAGATGTTTAAACGTGCGTCTGGCGGAGCATAGCAACAAAGTGGAGAGCATTGCAATAGATGGGCATCTAGCTGCCCATTGTAGAAAGTGTGACGCGAACGCTCCATGCTTCCCGCTTTTCGAACGAACCGTTGTTGTCTATCGCCACAGGAATAAGATTACGAGGGAAATTGTGGAAGCAGCTGAGATAGCCAGAGCAGGTGAAGAGTGCGTTAGCACGCCGTCTATATTTTTATCAAGGAAAGAGCTTGAATTTTTGGGCATAGTAGTCACATGACTGTCTTTTCCTCCTTCCCTTCAGTCTGCTCTATTGTAGTGGCGTCCCAGTGAGTATATATATACTCACCAGCTGCAATAAATCATTTGTTGAAAGTTAGCGCTCGTCCTGTGTTCTGCTTGTCCCTGTGTAATTTTTTTGCGCTATGTATCCCAGTCTGAAGGCATTTAGTCGTCAGTTTTACTTGTAGTGGTGCCACTGTTGGCTGCAGGCGAGGATGCAGGTGACCATGTAAACGCCACTCAGCCAGCTCAAGCCTGGACATAGCTCGTATGACGACCGCGCTGCTGCAGCACCAGTGGTACGCAAATAAAGTGACCTTGACGTCCTCTGGCTACCAACCGCCCCATATTTTTTGAGACTGTTCCGCATTTTAACAAAATTTCCGAACCCCGACTTGACCTCTAGAAAGAGCTATTTCTTTCGGCCTACTGGGACTCGGAGATAGACCTCCCTTAACTTTGTTAGTGCGCGACAGGAATCTTGAATAATTCGTGGCTCGCAAATGCCCGAACTCAAGTTCAAATTCCTTGAAATTTTTTTTTTCTGTTAGAACAGAGATGTTCAAGCGAATACAAAAAAATATCTGAAAGGCATGCTTGGTGAAAGGTGACGGAAAGCAAATGCGCGCGGGACACGTTACAATGCAACTTAAAGGGGTACTTAAAGTGTAGCTTATTAACCTCTTAGAGGTTAACTTCCAGCTCAGGGCCAATGTAGTAGCGTATGAGGCGACCCAGCGAGCCGGAGCGAGTGTCAAAACGCCGCAATGTCTTCCTCCTGCTTGACCACACACCACTTCGTGACGTCACGACACACAATCCTCCTGGGAAACTAAACGGAAACTGGCTGTTGGAAAGCTATTATAATAAATTATTACCCGTGCTCTAAGGCTTGTCAACGTTTTTTCCAGATTTAGAGGTCTCTGGGTCCTTCATTTAACGCAAGATATGAATAGACGAAAACATCATGTCAGTACCCCTTTAAAGTTAAGGTGAACTTCCAGTTGAAGTTTGCACCATTATATTCTGCATGAAGGAGAGAGAGAAAAGGATGCATAGAAAGGCAGGGAGGCTAACCAGAGCTAGTTCCTGTTGGCTACCCTGTACGGGGGGAAGGGTAAGGGGGCCTAAAAGAGAAAGAGAGTGGAAGGAGGAGATAGAGAGTAAGAGAGACAATGAAGTGTTACTTATAGCAAATGGGGAAGTGTCGCTTTTAGCGACATAACGCTAAAAACAATATAAAGAAAATGTGTCAATTTCACAACTTTCATATATTTAGCGCTTTGATGAGGCGAATCATTCTGACTTCAATCTAAAGCAAGAGTGACTTCGAGGTTTGTTGCCACGAGTTCTTTGTGAGGTTGAGCGGCAAAACATTTTGTTGCCTTATTTGCGTCTGTCACCCGCCATGATTGCCGCTGCCTTATCTGAAATTTGCGAAAAATAGGTAATCAGCAATAACAAAAGGATGACGATTATCAATATTTCAATTCTTGATATACAGTATAACTATATTGGTGCTAGCGTAGAGTGAATATGCGTCGACGAAGGTATTGCCATTTGTTGTTGCCAGGAAACAGGGTGACATTAGGTGTCGCCTATTTGCAATAACATTTTGGTCACTTAGATGTTTGTATAAGTCCCGCCACCGCGCAGCAGAGGAATGTTCTTGTTGTTCCAAGTCAGAAATAGTTTAAGTGGCATAATACGTGTTCTCCGCCTTAATTGGAGATTCTGATTTAAAAAAGAAGGCCTGACTATTGCTGAGCAGCCTATATAAGAATGTGTTCCCAGATTGGTCGCTTTCCAGAGATGCAAGCCAAAATGTCATAGCCTAAGCACCAAGTCGCTTTCACAAGTTTCATACTGGTACCACTAGTACTCCACAGCAGTGACCCACTCTATGCCTCCCTAGCGCGGGGCGCGTTTAGAGAAGGCCATTTAAGACATCTAGCGTCCTTTGAAAATTTCCAGAAGGATGGCAAATTTCAATAAAATTTACTAGTGGTGCGATAGTTCTTCATAAGAATCGAATACTGACAGATACGGATAATGCAGCATAGCTTTATGATCACAATCACTCCTAGTCAGTGATTCATTCTATACGTGTGGGGAGGAAGTTCTACTGTGGCCTCCCCTCCACCCTGCATCTGTTCAGTACTTCCAACCATTCACTTCTCAGCTGATGGCCTGGCCTATAGTTATGTGGCAGCTACACTGGAGCTATGTTTCCCAGCATTTGCGATCAGGAAACTTGCATCTTACGTTGCACTGAAACGCCAGAAAAAGATGAAAATACACTCCAATAAGATTCTGCGAAGCAGCGGCTTTCTTTCTCTCCCATTCTGTTAGTGTGTCTCGTCACTCTTGCTTTGTTTTTATTCCACACATTCATTGTGGGTATGCCTTGGCCTACCGCGGAGTGTGTCAACGACTGAAGTTATTTCAGTCGCTCAAGATTCCACTCTTACAACGCACATTAGCATTGAAACAATGCGTGTGCACATAAGACACTTCGCCCGGAATCCTACCCACCACCTAGCAAGTCTCCCAGTAGATAGGCCCCACACGACAATCAGTGCGACTGTCTCCGCACACCGTGCCTCTTTCAGGTCAGGTTACACACCTGCGGCAAGGCCTTCCATTCCTCCTTGGTGTATGCGCCGTACTCAAGCAAACCTTACAATCCCAGGACTTCAGAAAAAGTCGGACTTGTCATCATCAGCGCTCAAGCAACTAACTTTACTTCTCTTGTACGAGAAATACAGCGACTGCACACACGTATACACTGATGGATCAATTTCATCAACCAGTTCCGGTGGCGCTGTAGTTATACCAGCAATGAGAGTAATCAAGCGGTTCAAGACTTCCCATGTCACTACGTCTACAGCTGCAGAGCTCGTGGCTCTCCGCGACGCGCTTCAAGTGATAAGTGCTGAAAGTGCTAGAAAATGGGCAGTCTTCTGCGTTCAAGACCGGCCTTGCAATGTGTACAGTCGTTTCTCCGACATGGAGCTCACGATCAGCTCACATGCGAAATCGTGGAACTTGTCCATCACTTAGGAGAAAAAGGCCATGCTATATCTTTTGAGTGGATACGGGGTCATTGCGGTATCATAGTATAAGATGAGGCAGATAAGGCAGCTCGGATGTCAAACTAAGAAGACAGCTGCGTCCCCATTCCTCTCTCAAGGACCGACGCCGCGAGACAACTTCGCAATCTAGCTCGCAAGATCTCCTTAGAAACCGCACATATAAGGCGCACAGGACTGCACAGACTAAACCCGTCACTTCAACGCAGACCTCCGGCCGGTCTGCACCGACGCGAAGCGTCTCTTCTATGTCGGTTGTGGCTTGGAGTTGCTTTTACGAATGCCTACTCAGTACTAATTGAAATGGCTGATAGTCCTAATTGTGATGTTTGCGGATGCGAGGAGAACATTGACCACTTATTGTGCCATTGTCCTCAATTTCAAGCACAAAGACAATCTTTGTCCAACGCATTCGGGAAATTCGATGATCGTCCTCTGAGTGAACAGACAGTACTAGAGCACCGTCCCCACCGATCATGGGCTCAGAATGCAGTGAAGGCACCTTTGTGCTTTCTCAGAACGTTTGGTTTGCGAGAGCGGCTTTAACTCAAGTACTGTCCGTACACGTATCTACAGATTATCTCTCCCTTCTCTCTCTTCCCCTTCTCCCTTCCCCCAGCGTAGGGTAGCCAACCAGACCCTTGACTGGTTAACATCCCTGCCCTCCTTCAGCTTGGACTCCCGCCCCTTTTCAGAAGAAAAGCTTTTGGGCGCGTGGAGGAGTGTTGACTGTGCCCAACGTGCCATAAAAGCACTTTTGAACTTTTTAAGTGAGACTGGTTTAGACGATCGCCTCTAGAAGCTGTGAGACGTGTAGTCAGTGCGAAATGTGTTTGCGCAAAAACTTTTTGTGGCAAGATTACTTTTTGTAAGGACAAGATTACTCTTAGTGTAGTGCGTCTCCAGTGCGCATCCGCATATTGGACAACGTGTATATAGTATCTCATTGTACCATATCATAATCATCCGCCACCTACCTTTCCCTGTATTTCCCACTTCCCCATTCCCCAGTGAGGAGTAGCCGGCTAGAGACACGCTCTCCAGGCCGACCTCTCCTCCTTTCTCTTCATTAAAATCGACTCCTCCTCCTGCCCTTCTATATTCATCTCTCTCTCTCCTTGTGGGTAGGTATAGTATTACAAATAAGTTATGAGTCACGCCAGAAGGCTGAAGCACCGACAGTGAAAGCAAGGTTTAGCGTTGCTCTTGTGCTCCTCAGACAGTATACATAAACAGATTTAGGCTGGAGGCTTGTGTCCTGTCATCTAAAACTGTGTACCAAACATCCATACGCGTGTGGGACGTGGGTGCGACGCAATACGCATGCTGCTGGGCAGAAGGAACGACTACTTGGCGCTTCTCAAAGCTGGCGCACCTCGCCGGTGCGCGAGATAAGACGTCGGCGTTGATCAGCGGCCACGTGAAATATTAGATATTCGCGCTTATTGCGCGTTCCGCTCAGAGCAGCGCATACACAGATAAAGGCAGCAGGAACATCTAGTGCGCATTTGCATGCGCGCAACGTTCATGAAAGCAGCGGAAGGTGGAACGCTGCCCTGACTCTGTCACCGAGGCGATTGAGCGTAGCGTTGACGGTGCGTACACTTTGTCGATTTTGCTGCCAACGCACTACGCGTCTCTGTAGGCCGTCGCTCTAAGAGGAACTGAAATAATTTATTCTACGGGAGATGACTTACAGATGCTCTAACCGCTAGTAAAATATTGCCACATATTATCCTTGCTCATGTTCCTTAATCCATCCAGGTGCGCTTAAATGGTCTCAAGCTCTAGCTTCAATGTTGTGAACAAGCGGCAGGGAATCGCAAGAAAGGCGCTAGAAATACATAAGCCCGCTATTTCTGTCGAATAAGACAGGGGAACCTCTACAAACTCGAGTGAGCTGAATAGCTAGACCTCTAAAACTCGAGAAAAATATCGACATGCAGTATGCGACTGTACAGTAATCGAGCTTGGGCGTCGTGTATTCAAATTATTATATTCGTTGCCACAATTCCGTTGAATGTGACTTGTGTATTTGCAAGTTTATTAATTATTGTCATTAATGTTTATTAATGTTTATACGACAAGCATGTTTTAAAGCGAATAGCTTTCTTTGGTTCTTTCGTTCGTTCTCGTGGTGGTCGGTGGTCGGCAGTGATCGGACTTTCACCGCCCACACGACGGCGCCGATGTGCACAGGGCGCGCGTGGTCTCGCGGAACCGAGTTTCCGCGAGACCACGCGAAACGAAAACAGTTTCCCAGACGCGCGCGGTTTAGGGCGTCAAGGTTCAGGGCGCGTGGAGGCTTGGGTCATGCGGCGGAGTGCTCGGGAAGGACGGCTCGCCTCCTCTCCGCTAGGAGAGAGGGCTCCGGCGGAAGGACAGGAGGGTGGCAGTCGCCCTCTACGCCGGCGCTCGCGCTGCTGGAGACAACAGGTATCAGACGAATCGGCTTATAAGCACTAATAATACTATTGCTACAGATGTGCTGATTAACAGGCTCCGTTCTCTGCAGAATTACGCAGCGAAACAACCAACGCTACCTAAATATCCTTACGCGCATAATTCCTTTAATAAAGCGACTGCGGTGTAAAGTTCGTAAACAGGGATAAGGTGCCTCAGCCTTTCTGAGGCACCTTATCCCTGTTTACGAACTTTATACTGCAGTGTGCTATTCCATCTGTCAGCCCCTTTCTTGTTTTTGGACTTTAATAAAGCGAATTACTTTCTAGAAGCGTCGCTCTATTCGCGTACATCGATAATCATGGTCAATGGTTTCTGCACAATGTCTCATTTTTTTTAAAATGCGAAACGTCCTTGAGCTAGCTTCCTGAGTCTTTTCCATCATCGTCAATTGTCGCAAATAGAGACCCAGTATATGTATGTATTGCACCTGCGCGCGAACACACACAGCAACTGTTATATGCATATTGTATCCTACGTTTTCGTGCACCGCCACTTTTTCCCTCAGTATTCTATATTCTTTTACTGCGTAGTAATACAGGAAGTAGCCTCAGTGCCTCCTTAAAGAGAAGCCAACTTAATTTCCTACATCTTGATTAACGCAAGTCTCTCTGTGCATTTCGGTATACTCAGCGGTCACATGGGCTTGAGCGTGTAGTATAAGGGCGCAGCCTTGTTTCATTTGTCCGATTTCACTAATATGTTTGGCACAGGTGTGCATTACGAGTATTCTTGAAGCAAAAATTTACCTTATCCCTGCGTTAAAAAAACAGTGAATATTCAGGAAATAGGAATTTATATCCTTTATGCTAACCAACTTGTACGCTTGTCATATTTTTCTACCTTATTCTTTTTCTTTAGTGATAGCAGGCGGTAAACTCCGAAGGATAAACTTCTCTCGCAATGTGCCACTTCATTTTGCAGACTTTATTTCTTTTTCTTGCATAACGGTCTTAGGTTAGAAGGGGTGTTTAGTTTCGCGAGAGTAGCCGTACTTCAGGATACAAAGGGATCTAGGCAGCCTTTTTGATTATTCGGCGAATTCGATCAGCGCCTCTGCACTTGTTCGGAGCACATGCAACGCGCGTTGCAAGAAAAAAAGTACAGGGGCAGCCCTACCGCTGTACTCTTTTTCTTACACAATTTGGAGGACAAGTGCAGTGCTCTCTACTCCATTTGCTGGAGTAGAGCCCGACCTAAAGATTGGCCTCGAACAAAAAAAGTCATACTGGCTGCAAGCTCAGTCTTTCGCAACGGATAAGAGGCTCCGCGAGCTGTGATCGATATTTGTGCAGCGTAGGGCACACTGCAGTGTGAAGAACCCGAAGCTGGGGAGTGTGCACCTCCTAAAAAAGCGGTGACCAAATAAAGTGGCTTATCAGTGGGCTCCCTCGGCTCGTAGTTAAGAGGAAAGACAACACCAGAGTAAAAAAAAAAAAAAGAGTTCCTGGCTGTTCACTCGCAGACCCGCTAAAAAAATTAGGCTGAAAGGCGCGTGAAATGTGGGAGAAAGGCGGCGCTAAGTGTGAACGGTTTCGAAGATAACAAAAGAGAAGGAAGAGTGAGACCAGGCAGTGGCTAAAAGGCGCCAATGCACGCGAAACAAAGCGAGACTTAGAGGCCTCCCTTAAGAGAAAAGCTGGCTTCCCACCTTCCGGGCTGAGCGGGCGGGACGGCATTGGGTGGTGCGCGTCTTCGTGGTAAGGCGCGCGGCAAGTAGCCTCGGCCCGGAAGGTGTCCCTGCGCGAACCCTAAGTCCTGATCGGATTCTAACTGTGTTTAGTTCAACGGGACGCGCTTTTTCCATCGAGCGCGCGTTTTCTTCTTACGGGAGCCGCTTCTCCAGCTGCCGCACGTCTTCACGTCACGCGCCTTTTTTGTGCTGCTCGGACAGACGGCGAGCGCTCAGGACTAAAGGACCTGTCAGCGAGCGTACAGCAAGCGAGACGAAACGGCCGAGTCAAATTGATCTAATACAAAAAAAAAACAAGAAAAAGAAAAACAAGCACCACGGGGCAACCAATGAGCCACTAAGCGACACAACGGTCCCGCCGGCGCGAAGGGAAAGCGGGACTGGCGTTTTGGGAGGCCCAATTAAGTCTGGGACAGCGCGTCTTCCAATCACATTACGAGCGAAGACCGCGCACTGGACCGACGACGGTCGGCCATCGGCCGCGTTCCTGGCTGCGTCGGAAATGACTCATTACGTTCCTATTGGGAACACATGTTGTTTTAGAAAAGGCTGATTGAAT
This sequence comes from Dermacentor albipictus, assembly GCF_038994185.2. Classification (NCBI taxonomy): domain Eukaryota; kingdom Metazoa; phylum Arthropoda; class Arachnida; order Ixodida; family Ixodidae; genus Dermacentor; species Dermacentor albipictus. The sequence continues at coordinate 113,480,494 of NC_091821.1, forward strand.
CCTGTCGGTCCCAAGCGAAGCGCCTCAGACGTCGCCGCCGCCGTTGGCCTTGCGCGAGGAGAGGCCGCGCGAGTTGCGAGGCTCAGTGGCGTTTTTTTTTTTTCCTTTCATTCCTCGTGGGGCGTTATTTTTCGGCCTAACCTGCGACACAATCGGCCACGCTGCTCACGGCAGCGGCGCCGTGTGATCAAGCAGGCCGACGGACCTCGAAAGGCGGACATTCTTTCGCGTCCGGACAGGTGGCCGTCATAACAGCCCATTGGACCACGAATATCCTCGTGACATGCCGATTAAATCCGAACGTCCAAATCCCGGTCAGGACGTCCAGGGGATAACATGTGGACATTAATTTAGGGATGTCCTATTTAAGACATCCTTCGGATATCCACACATTTGAACTTCCGGGATCTAATTAAAATCCCAAAACTTTAATGCTATGGATGTCCAAAGGATGTTTTCAACGGGATGTCCCATACCGGCCCTATGTGGAACCAACACAAACATTCAAACACGTGCTACGCGATCAAATCGCGGAATGTTAAGCCTCTTCCACGGCTGCCTTGAGCGCACGCTCTTCTGAGAAGATATGTCTGCCAGCAACGTGAAGCTGCTGCATTCAGGATCAAACTTCCAATGCAGACGATAAATAGAGAAGTTGGAATGAACGACCGAAACTGCTCAAGCATATCGGGAGGAAACGTCACAAAGCGGTAGGCAGAGCGCCGGAACAGCTGCGCATTACCACCTATCGCAAGGCGTAATCGAATCAATCGTGTCCTTTGCTCCTACGCTCTCCGAACATGTCGAGAAAGCCGAGTACTGCAACCTCTGCAAAGGCTGCGACCCCTGCCGCAGAAAAGAGCAGTGACTGCCTTTACCCAGTCCAATCGCCACTGTATGTTGCATGCAGGCTTTGCGCTGATTTGCCCGCAGTCGGTCACATGACTTAACGCCGCCGTCTTATTCGATCTCTTCGCCCTTCTCTGTAAGCTCAGAATGCCTGAAGGTTGCTGGGTTGGTCAAGTCGGTTCTTTATTCTATAGGTTGGTGCGCTTTGCGCTGCCGCTCTCTCACACGCTCAGTTCACACGTTTTCACTGAATGTTGTGGTTGTGTCATGCGCTCATGAGTTCCAGTTGAACGTTCTCGTCATGCGCTTTCAAGCTCCATTTGCGCGGCGCCTGTACGTCTTCCGACTATAGGTAAGTGACAGTTCATGAAGTTAATGTTGTTATACTAGCAGCCCTGCAATTTTTTCGACTAAAGTGTCTGTTCTGCGCGTAATCGAATGATGGGCATTGTACATACCCATTGTTTGCGGCAACGGTAACATCAATCGGCAATTGATCATCCGTTGTGCTGCGTTTGGTCACATCGTACTGGTTTTCTGCAAACTTCCTAGCTTACTCTGTCCTATATTTCTGCGCAGCGCTGAGATCCGCCGAAAAGAAATTTCTGAATGCGAAACTTTAGTACTGCTAACTCCTTCCATGTAGCCCACAGGATGGGTACGCGAGAGTTATCGTTGTGTCTTTCCTGAACAGTGGTGAATAATAAGAAAATAAATATTAATAATAATTAACTTCTCGACCCACACTGTCCGGAATAGCCTTGCGTGAGCTTCCTTTACGTTTTCTTTGCGTAACCGTGATTGCGAGAGCAATCGATCGTACAACTGCGTAAGGTTGAAGTAGCTGAACTTTTGTACGCATTTCTATCTCCGTCGGGGCGCTTGCTGCGCCTTATCGCCAGCAACGCTGCTGAATTTTAATACGCCTGTCTTTAGGGCTGCTATATTGCTTTTGCCAAACAGTTCCAAGCCCGTTTTTTGGAATAACGAAACTTTAGGGCGACTTAGACTTCTGCTTACCTACACGTGATCGGATGCTAGTATGGTGGTGACATGAAGAGAAGTTTTCTCCTCGGCTGTCTGTGACGAAAGAAACGTTTGCGACGACTTAATTGCTCGTTGGCACGTGGTCGTATTTTTTAGTACTTAACAGTGAAACCTTTTCTCAGTTGACTGATTCTTTCGCATGCTCGTAATGATAACCGTAGAACGACAGAAAGCTGAGCTAGTTGGTAAGGATTCATTATGCAAAATATAAGTGAGGCGTGCAGACAGGACACAAGAGTAGAGAAGTGGACAACACGAACGCCGTTGTCGTGTTGTCCACTTCGTGTTGTCGTGTTGTCGAAGCGGCGTTCGTGTTGTCCACTTCTCTACTCTTGTGTCCTGTCTGCACGCCTCACTTATATTTTGCATAGTGATAACCGTGTCGCTTAAATTTCCATACGCGTGCTGTTGGCGTATTGATTGCGTAACAGCGATTGCCAAAGTAATCGCAAAACGGCGCACATTCGGAATAATAGAACGTTTATTCGCGTTTGTATCGCGATCTGAGAATTTGCTGCCCGTGACGGCCAGGAGCGCTGCTGACTTTAACCACGCGTGCATTGAAGGCTGGTATTGTGTTTGGCTAACAGTGTCCTGCAAGTTGTCGTAATGACGAAACATCTGGGCGACTTGTTAGGTTTCTGCTTATTTACACGTGAATGGATGCACGCTAGTATGGTGTTAAGGTCAACTTCACGTCTCAGCTCTCTAACGACGAAACGAGTGCGCTGATTAGCTTGTTCGCACGTGGTCGATTTTTTTTTTATTATGAGAGTTTGTCAGAGTTGACTCTATCACGCGCTCGTAGTGAGTAACCGTGCCGTGTAGTGAGTAACCGCTTAAGCTTCATCTGCCATTGGTGTTTTGTTTGCTGAACGATCGCGATAGCAATCGTAAAAACTCCGTAAGGATGGATTAACTGAGTTTCCTTTACTTATTTATTTCAATACTCTAAATGTCACGTAGAGCGTTACAAAGGGGGGTGGGATTCTATACAATAAGTGGAAATCATGGTTTTGAAGGATGACGGAAACTTGTCGCTGCCCTTGGAATGAAAGGAATAAGCGTGCAGGTTTGTACGTCAACCTGGGACGTGGAATACAAATGTAGGCACCTGTATCACGATCGGAGCACTTGCGGCACGTGATGGCTAATTGGCCGGCCGCACTGCTGAACTTTACCACGCTTGTCATTACGGCTGATATAGCAGCCGTAAAGAGAAGGGTGGTAAAGGTCAGCAGTGCGGCCGGCCAATTAACCATCACGTGCAGCATACCAGCCGTAAAGACAAGCGTGGTAATGTTCAGCAGTGCGGCCGGCCAATTAATTATCACGTGCAGCAAGTGCTCCGATCATGATACAGCTAGATGCTTGCATCTGTATTCCACGTCCCAAGTTCATGTACAAACCGAACGTTTGTCCATCTCTGTTGACTGCTAAATTTGTGTCACATGCTCTCCCTCACTGATTAACCGTGTTGCTTGAGCTTCGTCTGTCATTTGAGTTTTCTCTGCGCAACCGCGACAGCGAGAGCCGTCGTAAAAGGGGTACGGATGAAATAACTAAACATTTGTGGGCATTCGTATCGCGATCGCAGCACTTGTTGCACGTGATGGTTAGCCGGCCACTCTGCTGAATTTTCCCACGCGTTTCTGTCAAACAATGCCGTACACGTTCGTTTCTGGGAATGACGAAACTGTCGGGTGACTTCTTGTGAACTGCTGCTTATTTACACGTTCTCGGCTGCACGCTAGTGCGTGGGTGAAGTCAAACTTACGTCTCAGGTGTCGGTAACGATCGAAACATTTATGCTTCTTATTAGACTATGTAAATTCGCACGTTGTCGTATCTTTAGTAACGGAGTCCCGGCCACGACGCCCGCATTTCGATGAGAGCGAAATGCGAAAACACCCGTGTACTTACATTTAGGTGCAAGAACCCCACCCAAAGTGCTCCAAATTATTCCGGAGTCCCTCACTATGGCGTGCTTCACAATAAGATCATGGTTTTGGCACGTAAAACGCAGTAATCTAATTGTTAGTAATGGAGAGCGCTTGTATTTTTTGACTGTTAATTAAACTTCTGTCAGGTAATTTACCGTGTCGCTTCAGCTTCGTCTATCGTTTCAGTTTTCTTTGCGAAACCACGATTGCAAGAGCAATCGTACAACCGCGGCAGTTCCCAATAATGGAACTATATTGTAGGCGTTTGTATTTCAATGGCAACATCCTCTCACACAGGGCGGTTGACCAACCGTGCTGCTTCAGTTGTCGCATTTGCTATCATTTGGGCCAGCGTATGTGCTGACATGTGTGCGCAACGCGCTGGACAAGATTACGAGGCTGTTGCATTCCCATATATGCCATTGTATTTTTACTGAAGCTATATAGTCGACATTCACCTAATTTTTTTTATTGCTATAGAAACTGTGGGGACACTCCTGCCGAAATTCCGTTGACGCGGACGTGCACCGCGGTTGATTGTGGCTTCGTGGGCGCTGTTCCTGTGCAACTTAGTGTCGAATGTCGCGCAAACTTGGCTCTGGAAACGCACTGTAGCTGGAAGCAGCAAGAAGGCGATCGCTTTGTCGCTGCTGCACCGCTTCATCACGGCAGCGATCATACAGCGTGTTTACCGTCAGTGAGATGGATCCATGTTTGGCTTTGCGCACGACACCAAGTTTGTTAATTTAACAAGGAAGCGAAGGTTCACTGTAATTTACACTGGCCATAACACGTGTAGCAATAGCTGTCTGGTAATTTGCTGTCGCAATCACTGCTTCGCTTTTCGGACGAATCTGCGAGATTTTTCACTGTTATAAGCTCGCTTGATATGGCTATGCTGACACAGAGACTAGGAGAATTCCTTTCATCTTTGTACAGAGTTGAAATCATTACGACTTCTTTTCTGATATCTGTTAGCTCAACGAGTTTGTTTTACGCCACAAGGAAGCAAAGTTGCTGTCAGAACCTGCAGATTGCTGTTAAAAGTGCAGGTTGTTAACATGCACATCGTGCATAGTAATTTTCGTACATATTTCTAACACGTTTTCATTGCACACTTTACAGCCACGCTGTGTTCCTGCCATCACCCGTCAGCCACTTTGGGTCGACATCATTCTTCGTTGATGATCAGCACAGAAACAAGTCCATGGAAATCTGCTAACTTTCTTAGTACGTCTGATCTTAACAGTGCATTTTCGTGAAATTCATTTGAAGTTGATACGTCTTGCAATCTCACGGGCTACAATTCGTAAATTGCAATATGTGTCGTAAAGTAATTCATTGACAAAATAATTAGTGGACTTTGGTTAATCAGTTGAATATGCGTTTCGCTTTCTCGTGTTAGTAATGTCCACCTCTTCGAATAATTTAGCTCAAGGACAAGAATTATGCCGTCGGCCACAGGCGATTTCTAAAAATTCCGTAAAACTTAAAAATGATCACCTTGAATACATGGGCAGCATAGGAGAGCGTTATGAGTGGCCGCGTGGATTGCTGTGAACGTGGTATCGAGAATGTGCAAGCAATTCTCAAGACGAATCGCCTCTGTGTACTGCAGTTATGTGTTCTCTGCTATACAATGCGTTTGAATTTTCTGTCAATTATGCGCATGCGAGTTCAAATTTTTATTCACATTTAGCAGATATTGATACCTTCGTCAAACAAGTACTGACTGTATGAAGGACGGCGCTTGCTAAAAATATCGCTACTTACAGATGAAAGTTTCACAAATGAATCGGCGAGATTCATTTAAGTATTCCACGCTGCTTCCGCATTGCTCTAGCGGAAGCTTGGTTTGCGAAAAGCTTCGTGTATAAAACGGCATGAGCTTTTTTGCTAAGTCCCAGCGCCCCTCAAATTCTATTGTCCGCTCTTTACCACGTTTCATTTTACAGACTTTCACCGCTCTTGTGGCATCAAAATACTCGCGTCAAAGCGTTTCTGTGACTGTCTGGCCAAATATGGGCAGGTTTGCGTCACAGGCTCCAATAATTCTGCCCTATCCAGAGCTCTTGTGGCGACGTTTAGGAAGGAGGAGCCGCAGATCAAAGAAACTGAAGCTTTTTGGCGGTAGACATTTTAGGGTCCGTGTAAGTGTGTTGGCACGCTAAAAAGACTTCACCTGTGAACACGTTCTTGAACTTCTTGCGCATTCAAGTAATTTCGTGGCCAGGGAACTCCTGAAGATTCAGCGAGCCAGCATTGCGGTTGCGACTTAAAAAAGAAAGCCCCATATGGTGCACACAATTTTTTTTCGGGAAGAACGAGGAAATATGCACCTTTCAAAACATACTAAAGTGCAGCTATCTTCATTCTCCATTAAAGTATTCGTGGCAAATAAATGCAGAGCATTGAAGCCCTATACAGGTGCGTATGCTTGCTACAAACGGAGGTACAATCGTTTGTAAGCAGTCTTACCTGCTTGCTTTAAACTGCGCAGTGAGCAGGCGGCTTGGTTCCTTTTTTTTCTCCACTAATTTCGTGGAGAAACATGCCGAGATCTGAGATCCAGGGCTCGTAAAAAAGAACTACTTTACCCACCTTCCAACTTGGTTTGATCTTAACACATCCCGCATTTAGCAAGGTACACCTAAGACACCACGCGTTCTCTTTAGTGCGCTCACGTTGGTACATCTTCATGTTCCTCGCCACTGTGCACCGCAAAACTGGGGCCCCAGACAGCGAGACAATCAGTGCACGCTCGGGTGCCCCGAAGTATGGCTCCCACGGGAACCCTCGCTGGGAAAGCGGCGTATCAGCTGAGTCCCCGATGGCGCCAGAGTTATGGCGACGTCCGCGTCGGAGGACGCTGCCCTGCAACGGCACTTGGCGCAGAGGCGATGGCGAGCCGCAAAATATGAGTTGAAAGGAGCCCGGCAGCGCCCGCCTTACCGAGATTAGGTGTTACGAATGGGACCGTTAACGGCGCTCCCTTCTCGGCTTGGCGGATAAATTTATAAGGCCGAGACCGGAGAGAGTCCCGATCGGCACGCCGTTTGGCGTAGGGCCTTCACCGAGAGCCCTGAAGCATCAAGCATATCGGCTGCCGATGCTGAGACGAACAAAATATACTTATAGCCCCTTGGCCGCCGCCAATAACTCCCTTAGCCCACGTCGAGCGTCTCTTCGCGGCGTGTAGCTTAACCGCCTCGAAACCGAGCCAGCCTGAAGTGCTAACGTCACCGCGAGGTCTCTGTACCTCTCGGCGGGATGGATGCCGCGGTGCACGTTTTTGGGTGGCAGGCATAAAATACGAGCGAAAAATGAATCGGTCGCTACTCGCAACTTGTAGCTGAAGTTGTCACGAATCTCGCGCGAAACGCTTACAAGCCTGTACCAGTGGTTCGATGGCTTTACCGTGTAAGCTTCAACCGCGGGGAAATCGTGATGCTCTCTGTATGTTTGTACAATGTCGTCAACTACTACATTGACAGGGTCTGGATCCGAGAGCATGGTTTCAATGGTAAGAATTCTCAGCAACTGGCCATTTTCCTTACCCGCGCGGTAGGGTAGCAAACCGGACGCTCGTCTGGTTGACCTTCCTGCCTTTGTTCATCTTGCTTTCTCTATCTCCCTCTTAGCACCGTAATGAATTTGCCTATATAGTTGGTTATCCATGACCTGGAAGCACACAAGCGGACTAGGACGAATGATAAAACAGACGTTTTACGCAGCTTTGCCTAAAAGTCCGCCTGTACGCTGCAGTCTTGGGGTGATGATAATCATGAAACAACTTTCATTGAACACGGCAGGTGTGAAAGGAGTTTTTATCCCCTTCCCTCAGATGGCGGCTAGGAGCTCTTGAGTCCTAGCGGCATGTTCGGCTTGCCTGATGACTTGTAGTTGGACCTCGCTTTCTGAGCTGAGCAGTGTGGTCTCCCACTGCTCCGCGTTCGTGCATGTGTTGTTTGTCCCCTGCACTATGTTCGGGCAAGCCCAGAATATGTGCCTGAGGTCCGCCCGCTGACTACAGTCTTTAGATCTATCCTAATAGAGTTGAGGGTAACAATGATTATAAGCGATCGGGTTTGAAAAGGTATTTGTTTATAGTAGGCACCATGCTGTCGCCTGCTGTTTAGTTGGTGAGGAGTGTCTGTGTGTGGAGGGGGTAATACTGACCTTGCTAGTCTGTAGTTCTTGGTGATTTTATTATATTTGACTATGCGGTCTCTCTCCGCACTGGGGCCCCGCGTTGTTCCTGCCCCTGCTCGGCTCGCTAACTCTCGAGCTATAGGGTGTGCGTGGTTTCTTTGCCTGGAAGGACGGAGTGGGCGAGCGTCCATATGACATCAACGTCACGTTTCCCGCAAAAGTTAGTCAGGCTCCTTAGCGCCTCTTTCCAGACGCTTCCCTTAGCGAAGTTATGAAGCGCGGTTTTAGAGTCAAGAACTACTGCGCTGGCCATTGTGGAGGCGAGCGCCAGCGCTATGGCCGTTTGCTCCGCGTTTTACGAATTTCCTGTTTTAATGGTGCCGCTGGCAAGCTGGCAGCCCGCTTGATTTGAGGCGACCACTGCCATCTGTCGACCATCTGCATATTCCGCCGCGTCCGCATAGACCACGTGCGCGTCGTTTTGAAACTTTGTGCAGTGCTTTGGCTTTTGCATTCTTCCGCTCTCGGTGATGTTCAGGGTGCATGTTTCTGGGTAACGGTGGTATGATGATGCGCCGTGTGATTTCTCTTAGGATCATATTTATTCTCGCTTTGCCCAGCGTACGTGATACCGAGCTTGTGCAGGACGTGTCTTCCCGTTTTGCTTTGCGCGAGTCTTTCGTATTGTAGCATTGTATGAGCCTCGATAAGTTCGTCAAGCGTATTGTGCATTCCTAAGGCTTCGAACTTTTCGTTAGACGTGGTGATCGGTAGGCCGAGGGCTTGTTTATATGCCTTTTTGATGATGCAGTCCATCTGTTGTTTTTCCGCCATGCGTAACTTGAGGGATGGGGTCACATACACTATGCGGCTGACGACGAAGGCTTGGATGAGCCACACCATGTTGTGTTCTTTCATGCCGTAGTTCTTGTTGGCGATTCTTCGAATCAACTTGATCGTTTGCTGGGTGCTGTTATCCTGTATTCTTATGGCTTCTCCGTTATGTCCTTCTCAGATATTCGGAGTCCCGGTACTCTTAGGTGTTGTACCTGGGGATTGGGTGGCCCCCTGTCGAGATTGTGATATTGCGTCGTTCTTGATCGCACTTGTGTTCGTTCTCTGCTTGTAGGTCTGTAGAGCAGTAGTTACGATTTTTGGGGAGAGCATTTTAGACCCTTGTTCTCAACGGACAATCACGTGCAATATGACTGCAACACCGGTGCCCATGGTGGAAGGGGCTCTAAGACTGTGCGGCTGCGCAGACATAGGGTAAGTTCTAAACACAGCTTCAATTAGTGGTATTTAATAAACCGCTATTTCGCATGTCAGAGCCACCGCGCTGCCCTGAAGCCCCTTCGACCACAAATAAGGGTGTTGCAAGTCATATTGCATGCGACTGCACCTTTCTACCGTATTGGACGACGACGAAGTGCTTCTTCTGTGGAACAGAGCCTAGCCGTCTCTCCACTTTTTTAAATTTTTCACCGCTGTTGTGGGGTCTGCCACCCCACATCTCGCGCTGATGGACCTGCAACGTCCCGAGGCCCCGTCCTGCTCCGGTTCATCAGCGGTAATCGCCTCGAGGAAGCGAGGAAATATATCTAGCGACTGCGAGGAGACTGACGAGTAATCGCAAAACGTTTTTGAACCCGTCTTGCACCGCAAAGCCAAGCGAAGGATCATCAATGCATCTTCGGAGTCAAGTTCGCTCACCGTAAAATATGCGCCTCAACGATGGCCTCATACCATCCTGTTTGTGCCACAGAACCGGATTGTCAATCTACGCGTCCTCAATAGGCAAGCACTGTTCTTGTTTTTTGAGAACACTGTTCCAAACGAGAGCAAGGATGTGAGGATAAACGCGCAGAAAAACATCTTGGTCATCGGCGTGATGACCCCGACTGCGCTGAGCCCTCTGCAGCATGTAACACAGCTGGGCAACATAAGCGTTCGATCCATTGTCCCAGCGGATGATACTACCACTGCAGGAGTCATTTATGACATTGACATTGAGATCCACTAAGCAGACCTCCCAGTGCTCATACGACCTGCGAGTGGGAACAATGTCATTGTGCACGCCGGCAGTCTTGGTGATACACGTTGTGTGAAATTAACATTCAAGGGTGACTGCCTTCCCCCTACGTGAAGGTTGGCCACTTCCGCCACCCGGTTCGACCGTTTGTTCCGAAACCGCTGCAACGTTATAACTGCCACATGATGGGCTACATGAAGGGCGTTGGCACAAATTCTGCCACGTGTTCCGATGCGCCGAGCCCAACTCAGAACAAAACTGTATTGCGACTGTTTTGAAGTGCTCTAACTGTCAAGGCGCTCACAATGCTTCTTCCAAAGATTGCCCGAAGATTAGGATATGAATTTATGTGCGCAAGCAAATGGTTAGGGACAACTCAACCCACAAGGAGGCCGCTGAAACAGTGCGACGTAGACAACGTCGCCGTAGACGATCCTCACTTAGGAGTGTCACTGCTTTGAAAAATGCGTGACCTAGTCAAGTAACGACGTCACGTGCGCCCCAAGTGGCAGGTCCCAGCGCCGCAGATGCTGACGCTGGACGGCCGAAAACTCCGAAACGTCTCACTTCAAATGAATGAATGGAGGTTGTGAGTTCGGCTCCCACCCGCGGCAAGTTGTATTTTCATCCACTTTGATTTCCATTAATTTATCGTCTGTTTATTGCATTTATTAAGCACTAGTAATTTCCCCTATGTTGTCGTTGGTGTCAGTGTTCGTTGGCTTCTTATGATATCACTAATAGAAACCGGGCCCCTCGGTTAGCCCCCTTTCTCCTCGTTTTTTACAATATCATGCAAGTAAATTATGGGGTTTTACGTGCCAAAACCACGATCTGATTATAAGGCACGCCGTAGTGGAGAATCCGGAAATTTGGAGCGTCTGAAATCTAAGTCCAGGGATGTTTTCGAATTTCGCTCCTGTATAAATGTGGCCACCGTGGCCGGGATTTGATCCAACATCATGCAAATCAAAAACGAAATCATGCGATGAAAGTTTTCCGTTCAGTAAATTAGTTCTGCTTGGTGCATACTGATTTCCTTGAAGGTTTTGCCACGCAAGACGCCACAGAGACTAACGAATATGAGGCTGGATCAGTGGCATATTTTGGAGGCTTGAGAAGGGGTATACTACTCAAGCCACTCTCCAGGCCTGCGGACGTTAGCCTGTGCTCCAGACATCATTAGACAAGGTTAGAAACTCGTGGCTCCGCTCGTGGGCAAATTTGTAAGCATTTGGTTTGCTAATTAGATCCTGACCAATGGCCTAGCGACGTGGTCGGCTGCGTAGTACGAGCTCTATCTTCCGTAGGAATAAACGTGTGCTCATTATAAAATGTGACAGGGGTAGCAAGGAGCCCGTTCGCTCAGTTGGTCGACTACGTGAGTACACATGAGAAAAACCTTCCGCTAGCGACAGGGGAGGCTTGCTTAGTTAAAAGGAGAGGGCTTCAAAATATGTGCAAGGGCGAACCTTTCCAGCAAGCTTGCTGATAACAACCCATATTTTCGACATACGAGTGAAAAGAGACAATGTGACATACAGCACCACCCATATTGGTCGCGTATTTACCCTTCTTTTTTTTCGTATTCACGTGATTCGAAGGATGGCGTTATACACCACCCTTAGTAATAGACCTCCTTTGTTTCTCGGTAACTTACGCTGAGCTCTTGTTCGGGCAGCTCGAAAGTTCTTCACTCCATATCCAGGTTAAGAAGGCTCACCAAGAACTATACGCATTTTGTAACGCATCCTATACCCACTGGCGTAGTAACACGGGGGCCGGGGGGCCGTGGGTCCCGCCTTGGGGGGGGGGGGGGGCGTGCCAGTGGGGGGGGGGGGGGTCATATATGTCTGAAGACCCCGTCTCATCTCTCATCCACCATTATCACTTTTAATGACAGCTGTTTTATCCAAAAAGAAAGAGTGTGCATCGGCTCTTGCCTAGCACCACTTTTAAGCGATATTTTCTTAGCAAGTATTGACAAGCGCATTCAAGCGTCCCTTTACAACGCAGGGGTGCAGAAAGTCTTTAGATATCTCGACGATTACCTCGTGGTAGTGAATACGACTAGTGAATACTACTAGTGAATACGGCGGGAGATGAGCAAGATTGTACTGAGTGATGTAAAAAAGAGGGGAAGAAAAGAGAGGGAAAGGTTTTTTCACCTTTTTTCACTTTTTTTCACTTTTTGCTTTTATGCCTTTCTTGTTTTGGTTTGACCCTTCTGATGACTGTTGCCTAGACCAAGAAAATACATAAAGCCCTGTTACATAAAGCCCTGTGTACATAAAGCCCTGTTTTCCATGAATAAAACTCAGTTGAAGCCCGGCGTTCGTGTTGTCCTTCTCTTCTCGACCGTGTTCAATTGTGCGCTGGCATGATGTTTCATAATGCTAATCACAACCAACTAGCGCAGATGTCCATACTTAGCCCCTCTTTCCGCCGGCTTGACTGGGCGTAAATGGTAAAGAATGCTCCAGTAACGAGCAGCCCACGCTCATGTGCCCGATGTACCAGATGTGTAGTGCCGCAGAATTGTCGGCTCCAGCTTTATCAACATCTTACGTAATAACTGGACAAATGTGCGGGCTAAAAAATTTAAGCGTTGTCGTTAAAGTGCTCGCTTTAGCGGAACGTTTCATGTGCGGTGCGCTCATGCGCAGCCGTCTTAAGTCCGTGCTGTCTTAAAATATGATTTATTAAATAAATGTTTAATTAGGAATTATAGAGGAAACTTTGCTATCCGGGAATTGAGGACCCAAAGCTATATGAACTGAACAAAAACTTCTTCTCTAAACGAAACCGTCTTGGGTGCTAGAGCCTGCAGAACCTTGACAGTGCGGGCGGCTCAGTACGGCAGTACCGAAAGAAATATGAAATAGTGCACCAGTGACCTCGATCCCTCTTTCCTATCCATTCCGAGTGCAGGCCAACAATAGCGCAAGCTTTCGCTGGCACGGGTGATGGCGTCCTTTTATCTATCTATCTATCTATCTATCTATCTATCTATCTATCTATCTATCTATCTATCTATCTATCTATCTATCTATCTATCTATCTATCTATCTATCTATCTATCTATCTATCTATCTATCTATCTATCTATCTATCTATCTATCTATCTATCTATCTATCTATCTATCTATCTATCTATCTATCTATCTATCTATCTATCTATCTATCTATCTATCTATCTATCTATCTATCTATCTATCTCTTTTGCCTGGTGACGCCAGAAATCGTCTCGAAGCGTGCTCTATTCCGTTCAGAACCTTGTGACAGTACCCCAGCTCGGATAATGACGTTTGCCAATAGCAGCAAATAAAGAAAAGCTTTATGGAGCAGAATGAGGACAACTCGTAATTGTCATAGCATTGGCGCCCGCGCAGCAAGGAAGCAGGTAGCGTTTTCTAATAGGGTGGGGAGGTCAACGTCACTGACGCGCTATTTAATTTTTCGTTTGGGTCCAGAGCAGCCCGTAACCAAAGTACTACACGCCGTAGTACCTGCGACGATTTCTGTGAAGCTGTTGTTGGGCAACATATGTCTGTCGGGCTTCAATTTCTCAAATGCAATACTGCCTCTAAAATCGCTAATTAGAACTTTAATGAAATATTTTCTTACTTTACTTGTGAGCCATATTTTCCACGATGCCGCATCTATATTGGCCGCCAAACCTTACATGCGACAACAGATGTGCAAATGCTCTTATCACAAGTTATTAGTGCAGCACCCTGTGTTATTTGGAGCAGAAAATAAAACAGCGTGTATACCTGCATTCGCGATCTCTGGGAACGAAAGCGAATTCTGGGGGGGGGGGGGGGGTGGAGGGGACATGCGCGGTATCCAAGGCGGCTGTGTTGGGGCTGAAACATCAATCCCTTCCCCGGAATTTTCGATATCCTCGCCTTCCTGACTACACTCTGGGGCGGGGGGGGGGGGGAAGCGACAGGAGACCTATGGGCCCTGGGTGCCAGACGACCTAGCTACGCCACTGCCTATACCTATACCTCAGTACCCATACCTAAACCAATAGGCATCCTCTGCGCAAGCAAGTTCGCAAAAGCAGAGCCGTCGATCGCTTACCTGGTAACCAACAACAATATTTAAAATTCTGAGCGGTTCGCTGTCCGTCTGATCATTAGCTTTGGACAAACGAAGCCATCAAAGCTGCCGAGTCTAGAGTATAAGGTAAATGACGCTGCTCGAACAAAGGCCGAAAGAACGTTGGTTTTCTCGAAGGCGCCACACAGAGGTCCTCGTCGTCTAAGGCCACAAGAGGCTGCTTCCATTTACGTCGACATCCGTTGTGGAGGTCTGACATACATCGACTCCCCACTGCCTAGCCGCAGTTGCCCAACAGTCGCCAAATGGGACGCAAAGGTCCCAAACTGGCAGTATAACATATAGGTCGGGATGCACGCGTTTTCATGACGTGCATAATCTGAGAAAGATAGGCCATTCGGCAGGCACGCCACGGAGAGGGCAAGAAATAGGCCACGGAAAATCAGCACATGAAAACCTGAGCCCAAACAGACGGCTATTAAGAGCTGGTCATTTCGATTGTTTACGCTTTGGGACGGGAATGTGGACATGGCAGCTTAGTAGTATGCACGTTAGTGCGAGTCCTGAAAGGAAGAAGCAGAAAGCGATATTAAATTGAATGCTAGCGCTGCTTCAATGATGCGCCTCCCGAAGCACACGGGCACACCTCACTTTAATAGTACGGGACTGAGGGCCATAAAGGGCACTTGCAATACTTCTACATTGCAGTGCCAACCAGAGCTAATTACCCCTGTGCTTTCCGCGCATTCGTTGCCTGTGGCTTTATATGCTCGTGACTATATATATATATATATATATATATATATATCGTAAGACGCCAACAAAAAGACACCAAGCAAGGACAATATAAGGGAACTTACTTGTACTTACTGATTGAATTAAAGGAATGGGGCCGGCTAACACTCCCACTCCCAGGGCTAGTTCTAGTCGTAAAACATAAATACCCCAAAAAGTGGATGGGAAAATGGCGCCGGTGGTAGCTCAATTGGTAAGGGCGTCGCACACGTAATGCGACGACGTGGGCTCGTATCCCATGTGTGGCCAGTTTTTTTTTCATTTCCTTTCACTTTCACTTTCATTCAGTTATAATTTCTTTAATTCATTTAGTAAGTACGAGGGATTTCCCCTATGTTCTCCTTGGCGTCTTTGTTGCCTTCTTGTGTCAGGATTATTCAAATTTGGCCCCCAACGTTACCTTATTCTCGTTTCTCTCTCTCTCTCTCTCTCTCTCTCTCTCTCTCTCTATATATATATATATATATATATATATATATATATATATATATATATATATATATATATATATATATATATATATATATATATATATATATATATAGACATCGTGTAGCCAACATGCGCGTATACTCACGGCCTCTTGTATTTGCCGCTGTTTTCGCCATCTACACATTACATGCTGCATTCTGACATAACTTTCCTTTCGTCGCTAATTGGCCCATTTTTCTGTGCTCTTGTTGCAGCTGCCCTTCTTAGGTGAACGTACTAATAAAAATGAGATTGGAAAGCGCACACTGCACGTTGACGTGGACTTCTAATTCCTTTGTTGGAAGGTGCCTAATTCGCCGCACTTGACGCTATGCGATAAATCATCCCGTCAGGAACCGTTTGATGTGATGATGTAATTAGAAAAGAAGGTCGCGGAGCAATGAGGAATGTGCCTTTAGAGATCCTTGAACTAATCGTTTAGACACGCACGCGCGCCGGTACGCGCATTCCGCACAATCACGATTAAGACAGAGCCTTCGCGTGACTATATATTCGTTGCGTCTACCTTCAGTAAAAGTAGGCAAAGCGTGCGATGGGTTGCGAAAAGTGCTAGCATCTTTCGTGCTACGGTGGCGGTATAATGAACCTTGGCATTTCTTTACAAATGTTAGAGTATATATATATTAATAATTAAGCGGGTATTTCGCATAGCATCTCTTCTAAGCCAGTAATTAAGCATGCAAAAAAAAGCAAAAAAAAAACACAATGGGGCACAAACCGGAGAAGACAGGCATTACGAAACAGTTACTTGTAAGTTTTCGTTTTTACCATATATCTTCATTCTTAGGTGTTCACCGACGCTTTAATTGACGTTGTATACGATCATGTCATCTCTCAACGTGGTTCTTTTTTTTTCTTGCTTTCTTTTCGAAAAATATCAGCATTAGCTGAGCGAACAAAATGGTAACCAGTGCTAGGACACACCGGTGCCCACCGAAAGCTCTAGGAAAAGTCTAGGAACGTTATCGGTGAAATTGTCGAGCCCGCGGTGCAGACTTGGTAATTTCTAGTCAATTACGGTAAAACCTTATCCAGCAGAGATACATTAAAGGTACAGTTAGGGCTTACAATTATTCAATGAGTGTTTCGTCTTCATTGCGAGAGCAGGATTTAGAGTTCCGAGACCCCTCCAAACCTCCCGAGAAGCAATAAGATATAACACTGCTTTAAGGAAAATTAGTGCATTAGAATTCAAGAGTGACGACAAGATAGGCAACAATTGAAACAATATGAACTTTTTTTTTACGAAACGCAGATCCAATGATAAGTGAACAGGTTCACGTGTGGCAGGATAAAGGCTAACGATTGCAAGAACTTGATTGCGGGAGAGAATGCAGCGAACGTTTTCAACCACTGCTAATGAGGCTTTGGCAGAAAATAAAACGCAAATGCCGTAATCACTTCACCGAGCACT
This sequence comes from Dermacentor albipictus, assembly GCF_038994185.2. Taxonomy (NCBI): domain Eukaryota; kingdom Metazoa; phylum Arthropoda; class Arachnida; order Ixodida; family Ixodidae; genus Dermacentor; species Dermacentor albipictus. Next base: position 113,497,286 of record NC_091821.1, read on the forward strand.
GTAAATGAAAATCCTAGCTTTGTGGGTGACAGGATGATTTAAATGAGTTTTCCATTTTCCTCAACAGCTAATGAACTTTAGCTTTCTTTGTGGGCGGCAATAACAAAGGAATTTCGGGAGCGTGCCATTAACAGGAACGTCAAAAGCGTGTGGCACTGTAACTATTTCATTAACTTGAATGTGAATGCGTATGTTCCTTCCTTTTCTCGGACGCCTAGCGGTTACGCATAATTTTTTATATGCCTGATTACAGTAATTAAACATGATAATTACTTTGGCACTCACTGAGCACAGGTGGGGCGGCCAGAACAGACCATATTGCAGGAGCAATGTAAGATAAAAGAATACCCAAATGATTCCCGCAACAACCATTATGGGAGGGAAAAGATGTGAATTTCATGGTACGCAATCTAGCCCGAGCTATCTGTACAGTGCTACACATATCTGGCGTTTATAGTTCATGTAGAAAGGAGCACTTCTTTCGTCCCAAGCTGTCTATGTAGTAACGTACTGCTTTGAATTACTTTCTCTTTCTTTTTAATCAAGTGTGTGTGCAGGAGAAATTGGCATCAAGGGAGATGCCCGCTACTCCTCTTTAAGCAAACAGAAGTTATAAAAAAAAAAGAACGGCCGGCTAAAACAAGCAAACGAGAGAGAGAAAAAAGAAGCTTTCTATTTCTAGCGAGACCATGACTTTAACACTGAAATTCCGCGACATTCAAGAATATGAAAATCTCCCTAGATTTAGACCTGCTGTTGAGCGATCTTATATTTTTGTTTATTTTGCAAATGCATATATGTTATCCGGGTGGCAAATTTTGCAAAAGCAAGAAGAACGAAACATTGCACTCGTAGCACAGTAAAATCCTATCTTACCAAACGAGAATTCGACATTATTTGACAATATAACGCACTGTTTCCCTCCATATCCTCAATTGCAGCAATCCAAATGGTCCTTTTCTGACTGGACATCGGCAAGTGGCAGAACACAAATATACCTTTCTGACAGCGAAATAAGTTTCTTTTCGTCGTGTTACCGACCATGGGCCCTTGGGCCACTTGCGTTTAATTGGACCTGATAACTACTTTATATTATTGTTTGTGGTTCATTGTTCATAAAAGCCTAAACTTTATAAGCGATGAAAGAAAGCTTCAGTGCAAAATGCTTTTTAGGCGATAACGCTTAACTTGTTTTTCGTCATCTGCATGGTTAACTGATAACCCTGAACCATTCGGCATTCTTAACGTTGCGCTATCATTAGGTGAAGCTTACGAAATTCTGGAGAAAGCAATAACATATCCTTTGAACATCGACTCCTTGCAGACTCCTTCAGAGAGCAAACGATCGAGTGTATTTAACTGCATCCGACCCGCAAACCGAACCAGGAGCCCCTAAATGAATCCCTCTAGCGTGGTTTTGGTGGTTTCGCTAGGTTTACTTTTAAAGGACGAGGTCTGGCTCCATCTGACGACCTCCGCTGCCACTGATGAAGGTTCACATGCACACTAGGTTAGTTGAAGTGCTCCTTTTCATTACTCCTCGATCCATGAGAAGCACCCATAGGCTTAGGCAATCTTGCATATTTCTTTAAGGGGGGTGGGGGTGGCGGTGGGATAGGCTGCACATTCCATTACGAATTCAGGAGGAAGCAAATAAAGTAGCATCGTTAAGAACAGAAAAATTTTGTTTTGTTATAGCTTAAGGCATAACGATGTCATTACTGCTTTGCCTGTGCCACGAGGCGATACGTAATGAGAGCGAGCAACTTGAGGAAAAGCATGTGCAAATGAGGGTATGTTCACAATGTAATGTGTTTTTGTCTGCTCAATAAAAGAGAGACATAGACATAGAGAGAGAGGGAGAGAGAGAGAGAGAGAGAGAGAGAGAGAGAGAGAGAGAGAGAGAGAAAAGGAGAGGCAGGGAGGTTAACGAAGCTGTACTGGTTTGCTACCTTGCACTAGTGGATCGCAAAGCGGGAAGAAAAGGAAAAAAGGAAATGGAAAAGGAAAGCATTACTAAGTGATCCGCACAGACGCACAACAGTGTTCACCGTGCATTCAAGGGGCGTTGCAGAGCCCAGCCGCCATTAAAGCGTGCAGCAGGGCGCTGGCGGAATTTTCGGGGGTGCCGTGGCTGCGACCAGTCAATGGTCGCAGTTTCTTCTGTGTGCTCTGTCATCCAGTCGGCTTAATGCAGCACGCAAAGTTTGTCTTTGGGCATCCAAAAACGGCAGCAAATAATCAAGGGCGGAATCAATAATCAATAAAAACACGCGGAAAGCAACAGTATATATATATATATATATATATATATATATATATATATATATATATATATATATATATATATATATATATATATATATGTAAGAAAAACCCTGAAAGACAACGTTTTTTGAAAGGCGTTAAACATGATAATAATGTGAAACGTGAATTTCGTGACGAACTGGGTCATTCGCCATACCTTGTGGAAATCTCAAGCCCAGTATGTGCCCAGCCCATACAGTCGCCCATTCACTGCTTTGCGAACTTAGCATGGCTAACTTTTGTCAAAGGGGCGTCAAAGGCTCACTAACTCTGATGCCTGACCTTTAGATCCTTTATTTGCATCTAACATGTCGATTTCAGGCAAAAAAAAATTAGAGGGAAAAATCGGACAGAACTCATCTACGATGAGTATGCTAGAATGCGAATAGACGAAACGTGTCACATGTATGAGGCGTGTCGGGCTCCGCTTTCGCACTTCTGTCTAGTCACGCCGCGCCTTCTGGCGGCGCTGCCATGAAGTCTGCACATACCTACAGTTGCACATACACACTGACCCAAGTTGGTGTCAAAGAGGTTCACTGAAGAGCGGAAGATGCCCAGTGGCCGCAGGGGAACATATCCAGTGACACATAACCACGACCCACCTTTTTAGAATTCACAACCTTCGAGATGGGCGCACAATTTTAGACTGCACTATCTCTGGGAATGTCCAAGATTTCGGTGGAATAGGTGTAACGCTAGAAAGCCAGAAAGAAAACTGGTCTGACAATACCAAGAATGCTGTTTGCATTAAAATTTTCACACCCACAAATGTGCTAGGCTCAAGCCATTTGAAAAGGAATGAGGACGGACTTCGAAAGAAAAAGAAATACTCCTAGTGCATATGGAAGGAAAATATCTGTCGGAAGAAAAAAAGTGCGGATTCTTCCATAATTTGCAGCGACGTGCCTGCCTTTGAAGTGGACGGATGTTTTTTTCACTCGCAGCTTATAAACTCGTTGCTTTGTAACTTACCACCTTTGAATGTTTTATCTGTTCAGCTGAAGATTTCACTCAGTTATTATGCATCTGCATCACAATTTCACACCACCAGATATATTAGCGCTAAATAATACACAGCCGAGGTCGTGCTAGTTACTACTTTGATCACTCTCGCAACGCAATGAAGCTGGCTCGCATCCAACTAAATATCTGCATTGATGACACGTTCGAGATGTCGTGCTTTTGCAGGCTTACATGTTCGGCGTTTGGCACGGGAGAGGTTTTGTGCGGAGTTGCATAACAACCAACTATCAATGTGTCCGATTTCCCGCTTGAGAAATGTAGCTGCTTCTTTTGTTGGTGGAAGGTAACCAACGCTTTCAGCTTACTCCCTACAGACATCACTGCCTTTCGGCAGCGCTTAACGTCACTGTATTCTGCGGTGGTCAGGTTGCCAAATATTCTTACTCGTTTGACTTTTGTATATCTTAATATCCTATCTTTCAGTGCATCCCTGGTGCACTTGATGGCTAACTCCTTATTGCTCAGCGATAGCGGTATTTTGTATTGTTTTGTGTAGCTCAGTTTTCGGGTTTATCTGAATCATAAGAAAAGTATAACTTGAGTTGGGGTAAGTATGAAACGCTGAAAACTATGTCTCAAGTGATATGACCATTTAACGACATGACAGGTTTGCCACGCAACCCTCACACCGCATCCATGGCGTAGAGGTCAAGACGCCTGCACGCGAAGTGAGCCTCGTCTGTCCAAGCTGCTGCCAATCTTTTTTTAAGGACGGATTTCTTTTTCATGCTCATACGCTCCAGGTATACGTTAGAGTAAGTACAACTCGTGTTAACAGAAAAAAAGTCAGACTAATACCCGAAAGGCGATGCATCGATAGCGATAGCAAAGCGTCGGACAACTACACAAAGTAAAGTTCATAGAGTCGTCGGCCGTGTAAATCGCAAGAAACATTCACTTACCAATTAGATTATCCAGTATGATGTCACGCGCGCACAGGCAAACATGAACAGAGCACACTCGATAAACGCGGACACTCACTGTGACAACGCTGACGGGATAAAGAGCGGCAGCAGCGGCGAGCGAACGCTTCGCGCTGCCTCTCGCTTAAACACGCGTCCGAAACATGATTTCGCGACCTCAGACAGTAAGCGCGGGAGAGGACAGCACCCACAAACCCATCAGCCATCTCGGCTCACCAACGTTTGCAGTTTGCGCAGCTGGATTACTTCCAAGCTCGGGCGCGCGGTGCTAAGCCATGAGCAGCAACGGAAGTGCTGGAAGAAGAGACGCCCGCTCTCGCGCCTTCCTTTCCCGCACACACTGCCCCTTGCGCGCGCAACACTGGGCGAGCAGGAAGGCTCCTCACATCGAGCCACCACACTTCTGGGGCAACTCGCACGTTTTTCGTCGCACCTACAGCATGCGGCGCGTAGGCTGCGATAGGATCTTATCGCACTTGGACAACGACGGCGAAAATTCGCCTGGAGTGCCTCTTTAATTTAATAAAATGCGACCGAATGTAGATTGTAAAGGGACGACTGAAAGTAAGAGCTCCAAGCACTTGAAATAAATGCCTGTTCTCGTAACGCCGGGTGGGAATAAAGAACATTTGACCACGGCAAAACATAGTGATGATTACGATAATGACGACGATCATGAAATTGCGCGGCCCAGCAGAACCTAACACGAATATGTACATCGAAAGATAAAAATGCAAACAAAAAGAAGTCAGCAAGGCAAGAATAATGTGCACTGTAATAATTATTGAGAGAAACTTTTTGCCCCCGCTATTAGACACATCTATAGCGCCACATGAAGTGTCATGCATATAGCGGGACGTCTCTATTTGGGAAAGCGGTGTCATTTATTCCACTTAGGCCGAATTCCTTTTGTTTCAGTTTAGAAAAAAATATATATTTGTTTATTTAGCTGAGCGTAAAACATCACGCTTATTTCATCTGAAAGTCGTCCTTATAGGCAGAAAGCAATGCAACACCACTGTTGCACCACTCCATATTTCCCACTCAAGAAGAGCTGCGAATACGAGATCGTAAGTTCTGGCAACATTAAAGCTTCCATGAGCTTTCATGACATCTGATGATGCCGAACAGTGTGGCGTTCCTAAGGTAATGCAATTGCTAAAGATTTCAGCCAGCACACATGCACCCCAAATTAATGCGAAGTTCTCAAGGAGCACTGTTTTGTACTCGTCGTTGATTTTTTCCCAAACATCTGAGCAGTCGCTCCACACCCACCGCCGTCCTTCGGACTGGAATATTCGGCAGGTGGTCCAGCCCACTCCACAAGTCCAGTCAAAGCATTCACTGCACGATCCCCGCCCTATTTCGTTTACTAGCATCGTCTGTGAAGTACTCGAACACAGTTTGTCGTCACAGCTGACTCAATCTCATGATTTTGTTTTGTTTCTTTTTTGTTTGGCTTTATTTGCAGAACGCAGCTTTCGTAAATAAGTTTCTTGCGAAACTAAGTCGCCCTCCTTCACTAAGGAACTTGATCTAATTTCGGACCTTTAATCCTTGGCTGGCTGCATTTTCTTGATTACTCTCAACAGTTAAAGTGTGCCACAATATACTACTTAACAAACTAAGCAAACTAATTATAGATGCGCGACTCCTCGGCAAGCTCGAGGACCTAGTTATTAGGCACTTGCAGTTTGTGCAGTGAACAACATTTTTCTAAATCCGTTCACCTTGCAATACCAAATGCGTCCGTTTTAAGTGCGCCACAGTTCTCAATAGATATGGACATCATTACGGACTGCGTTTCTTATTTGCTGACGACTGCGTCAAATATCGCGAAATTATTACGGATAATGCCAATGCTGTTTCATAAAGTGATGCTGCACCCAACTCGCGTAACACGAGCGGCATTCGCCTATCCTTGGTTTCTTCTCAGAAACACCGATTCTAGAATCTCTTTCCTTCTATCACTATATCGGAGTTCACACCCCTTCAAATCTTAACAGGACATTGCACATTACCGGTACCCGCCGCGGTTGCTCAGTGGCTATGGTGTTAGGCTGCTGAGCACGAGGTCGCGGGATCGAATGCCGGCCACGGCGGCCGCATTTCGATGGGGGCGAAAACACTCGTGTACTTAGATTTAGGTGCACGTTAAAGAACCCCTGGTGGTCGAAATTTCCGGAGTCCTCCACTACGGTGTGCCTCATAATCAGAAAGTGGTTTTGGCACGTAAAACCCCATAATTAATTAATTAACATTACCGGCACAGTACTAGGCCGCATTGGTGCCGAATATAATGAGAGTGTTGCATCCACAAGGGCTCACAAATTCGTTCAGTCGATTTCGGAGGACTGGAATAACCTTCCCGGATGAATAATCTCCATGTCATTCGTTTTGCGCACTAAAACGCACACGTTTTTGTTTGTGTATGTGTGCCCACACTGCCCCCCCCCCTCTCTCTCTCTTTGTGCATGCATATGCTTACCTTTCCGGCTCTTCACATTTTTCTGCCTCGCCTTCCCTCTGGCGAAGTGCAAGGTAGCAAACTGGATGTTTGTTTTCCCGTTAACCTCCTTTGGCACCTCATTTTTGTCTATCTACGCAGTGTTAGCTAATATTGCAGAATCACTAATTTTCTCTTATTCTATACATCTCACTTGTACTACTGATTGGTGTAATGCCTTCATGCATTGTGAGTAAACAAACAAACAAACAAACAAACAAACAAACAAACAAACAAACAAACAAACTAACTAACTAACTAACTAACTAACTAACTAACTAACTAACCAGCGAACAAGCTAACTGGTGAAGGAAAACCTTGAGCAACAAACCTATTCCAGCGTCATGTTTTTTTTTAGATTACAAAACAACGCAATGTATGGAGCCAGAACGGCAGTGTAGCAAGTGCGACATAAAAAACTGTACCGTTACACGACCGAATACAGCAAACTAATGACCAAGGAGTTGCTACATCGAGTTAGCCTCGCTAAAACCAGGTTGTATGTGGCAAGACCAGATGAGGACATGCCCTCAGTTACAGTGGCGTAGCCAGAAATATCGTTCGTGGGGGGGGGCTCGCCTTGCAGCTCGGCCTCCTCATTAAGGGGAAGCTTTAGCTCGGGTGCTTAACACATGTAGAAGGAGCATTCCTTTTTCTCGGCAACCACTGCACCAAATTTCACGAAGTTTGTTGCATTAAAAGAAAACTTAAATTCTAGCGACTGCTTGTTTTGAATTTTTCATTTACGTTGTAGATTCTTTATTAAAAATTGGCAAAAATCACCAATTTTGAGCAAACTAAACTATGAAGTTTAAAACTCTGTAACTCAACAAAGAAAAACGTTATCACAACTCTGTGAATTGCATCTAATAGTACATCTACGGCGGGAAAAATTGATATATTACACATGAATCTAAAAAAATTTTATTATGGAAATACAGCTTTTGCAGAACCCTTGCACACAACGTAACCAATTCAAGTAAGATACAAATTGACAAACCAAATATGTCCGCTTTGACTGTTATAGTAGATAGCGTTTACAGAAGCGCGATATCTGTTCTCGATGGAGAGCTATTCATTTGTAAACGTCGTACTTCTATATTTCTCGAAATTTCAAAATTTTCAAAACACTTTAAACAGAATTCAGGCCCTAAATCGAAATTTCACTTCCAACAGTCACTATAGAATTCAACTTTCTTTCTCAAATACAACAAATTTCCTTAAAAGCGATCCAGATGTTATCTCAGGAAAGCGTTGCTGTGTTTTACATGTATTTGAATAGGCCGCGTCGGAGTTGGGCCCGAGCTAAAGCTTCCTCTTAAACAATTTGTCGAGGGATCAAAAACATGAATAATTGTATTGCCATTGCCAAAGATGCTGCAAACGAATTCTTGAACGCTACGTGCTGTCAAAAGAAGTAAAATATGTATTTTTTCATAAGGAATATACCCGTATGTGCCAAAAATAGTGCCCAGAATAACTGATATCAATGCTTCCATGTTTTGTTGATTTAATATGTAAAGAAAATATCACACGAACTTTAGAACTATATCAGTTCGAAACCAGCTAAGCAGTGCATGCCGCTGATATGAAAAATGGAAAGGCCATGAAGTGAACAAGTTGAGGACAAATATGTTAATGAAACTTTGTCAATGAAGAACATTGTTTACATTCTTCTACACATGCAACGGCCAGTGAAAAATCTCAATTACGCTGTCATTTCTTCCAATGTATTACGCAGGAGCAGCTGTCACCGGTCGTGTACCGTGAGTAATTGCACCGAAATTGTAGTCGCAACAGAGAGCACGTATAAAAAGCAGAAGTTCTGCAAAATATACGAGAGCGAGTCAGTGAATATGTAAAACGGGGTACTTTATTTAAAATAGTCTCCTTGAGCATTTAGACATTTGTCCCATTGACGAACGAGTCACGTGATTCCCTTGGGTTGCTGCTTCAAAAAGTCTGCAAGTGAATCTTTCACGTGATCGTACGACACGAATCTGTTTCCCTTGAGCTGTTTGTTCAGTTTCCCCAAAATGTGGAAGTCGCACAGCGACAGGTCTAAGCTGTATGGCAAATGTTGCAGCGTTTCCCAATTGAACTTTGCCAGTTTTGCATTACCCACATCAGCGACACGGGGACGGGCTCTGAGGTGGGACAAGATGAACCCATTCGTCAATTTTCCACGTCGTTTGTTCTTGATTGCGACATGCAGCTGATCCGGCGTTTCACAAAATCGGAAACAATTGATAGTCTTTCAAGATTTAGCAAATTCTATCAGTAATTGCCCCTGACGATCGAAAAAAAAGTCAACACCTTTCCGGCGCAAAATGAGGGCCTTTGCTTTCTTGGGGATGGTGAATTCGAATGTTTCCATTGTAAGCTTTGATGTCGTGTTTCAGGCTCTTAGGAGTGACGCCATGGTTCGTCCCCGATTACAATTGCCGACAAGAAATTGTCACCCTCATTCTCATACCGGATCAGATGAGTCAAGGTAGCGCCGAACTTCTCCGTCTTCTGGCGGGGTTTCAAAATCTTGGGCATCCATTGCGCACACAAGAGCGGATAACCGAGATGTTCATGAATTATGGCGTGAATCGAACAGTGGCAGTCGTTCACACGCTCTGCCAGTTCATCGATGCTTATCCTCCGTTCTTGTCTCATCACCTCATCAACCTTTGCAATTTTGTTGGGGGTGATTGCACCGTGGCTTTGGCCCGCTCTTGGATCGTCTTTGCAACTTTCACGTCCTTCTTTAAACCGTTTGCTCCAACGCTTCATAGTGGCCAATGAATATGCAATGTTGAACGTACACGGCAGCCATACGGCGACTAATTTCTTTTTAGGAAACACCTTCAGCTGTCAGAAACGTCACCGCACCACGCTGCTCAACTTTTGGAGGGTGCATTACGTCACGCAATCATGTTTAACCCAGTGTATGAGAGCAATAAAGAACATTTATTCTCACACCTGCACGTCACTTTTGTAAATGAGAGATGCCTGTATGCTACGCGCATGACTCGCCGATAATAAACCCAACCATTATTGCGTGGGGTGGGTAGGCTCACTTTCATTTGACTCGCCCTCGTACGTTAGAAATGCGAAGATACAATGGAATGTACATATGCGAAGCTACAGCTTGATAAAGGGCAAACAAGTGTCACTGGGAACAAAGTTCACTGCACGTGTACACAAAACGCCGCAACAAGATATTTAAATATACGTATAAGTCTCCAATAAATCTACGTATCTATGAAAAAGTCACTGTACATAATGCGTCAAACAAGGCAAATAAACATGTTACGCGATCACAGATTCACAGAATCCTAGATCGCGCCCCCTTTCCATCCACTCCCCCCGATGTATCACGTGCGACGGAAGGCGGTGCGCTTCCTTCCCGCTTTTCACTTTTGCGCACACAAGACTGAGCCACCATCATCGATTCAACCATGGCACCTCCCCCCCTCTTCCCCCCCTGCTGCACACACAGCATACGGCGAGCGGTCACGATGTTATCGCCCTTTGACTTTATACAGAACAGGAGGGCGATGACAGGAATGCGCCTGGAGTGTCCATATAATTGCTACCGCAATAATATAAGAGTGTCCTGCAACTAAATTGTCCAGTGGTCCATTACTTTCCGCAAAAGAAGTAACAAAATCGAACTTTCACCATGCGACCATTCGCTGCGCCTCAACAATGTCTTTTTTTTCCTTTAGGTGGGCGGGGGTGCCGAAATGAAAAAAAGCGCAAAGGAAAGTATCTTGGCCACAATCGAATGCCTATTTTGGGCACCTAATGTCGCTACTGAAAGAGGAATGAGGAGGAATGAACGTTTATTGTGGGAAACAGCGAAAAAGTGTTCTTTCTTCGTCCTATAGGTGGGCGGCTCTCTTAGTCCAGAAAGCCGTTGGCTAATGCCTCAGCCCGGGCCCGGTCCACCAGACTTCGCTGATATTCCAGGCTCTGTGCCTTTAACATTGCCTCCCACATTTCTTTGAACGCTTGTAGCGGTTCTGAGGCATCGTCTTGACTGTCTTTCTCGTGGTGTGGGGCCACCGACACCTTGTGTTGGAGGGTGTCTGGTACATCACAATATCGGCATAAGTTTGAGAATTTGGTGGGGTGCATATGGTGCATGATAATTCCATGGAAATATCGAAGAAAACGTGAGAGGCCTGGGCCCCCGAAAACCTTACGCATACTACTCGGTATCCTACACCTGCGAGACAAGACTTTCCGGAGAGGTTGCGCTCCAGCGAACGCGATGCAATCCGTCGAGTCCCCACAGTGATGGCGGCGAACGACCATTGTTTCTTTTTCTCGTCTCCTATCCAGAAAGCGTCCAAAACTCTGCCAGGTGAAAATACACTCAGCCAGAGAAAACCGAACGCGCATCAAAATGCGCCGCGCGGTGGACGGGGCAACACGAGAAAAACGCATGCGCTCTGGTTTGCTCTGGCAGCCCGCGGGTAGGGTAGCGAGAACAAAAAAAAATGAGGAGGCTCAATGTGTACTCGTGAATAAAAGTCAAAGTAGAAAAATAAATAAGAACATAGTTACCATTGCTGACTTTAGTGTCTTGATATATATGCTTTCGCGTAAGTAAAAAAAAAAATCTTCATATTTTTGTGTGACATGACGGCACAAATGAACCACCGCAACGCTTCGTCTCATCGGACCTCGCTGCCTGCTTTGTCAACTTGTCTGATAGTTTGTAGAATTGGCTTGTCTCGTTGTATGTTCCGATGTACGACTTTAGAAAAGCAGCTTTGGCGTCAAATGTTTATAACAACATTAAAAGCCCGAAAGCTCCGCAATTGAAAGTCTAAAACACAACTTGGGAAATGCCAATGCACCTTTAGCATCAAAAGTTTATGAGAACTTCATACCCATAAAGTTTCGGAATTGACATGCGTGCGCTCCGTAGGTTACGCGGTCTCCGCGAGATGCCGGGGTGACCACGTTTGCCATCAAAACGCCCTTGAAACTTTGTACTCGGATGGGGCTGCTTGCTTTATGTGACTTCCGGTGCATGGGCGTTGCCGCAAAATCCAGCCCGAGTTCGCAATGTTTGTGGCGAAATGTTTTTTCGAGTGTGAAAAAGACATTTTAGTGAAAATACAGAATGATTACCGGCGCCGGGGGATTGCTTTGGTGAGCGGTGGATGGACAGCACGAAAAGATTTCGGGAGTGGGGGGGGGGGGGGGGGGGGGGGGGGGGGGGGGGGGGGGGGGGGGGGGGGGGGGCTGAAAAACCATAAGCCCCCCGGCTACGCACCTGCTCAGTTCCTTTAGAGCACCGTAAAACGTTGAACCAAGAAGGCGACTGGTGTACGAAATAACTAGATTGGTTCAGAGCCTATGAACGGTTCTTGGAGCCATGAAGAACACGTCTCCTTCATGATTACGCTTTAGTTTTTCTGAGAGAGTTTTCGGAAAGAAATCATCGATATTCCGCGTTAGTGTTAGTGTGTACAGATGGAATATGCACGAAAGTGAATATAACAAATTTTGTCAATGGCGAAGACGTGTGGTCCGAGCGGCACGTATGGTATTACGTGCATGCGAGCGTGTTCGAGTGCGTGTTTAGAAACAACCTCTCTCCGCGCAATCCTTTTTCTTGCTTTTTGACAACTTTGTGCGGGTTTTGTCTGCTATTATTCACTTTCACAACACTTATTCTGGCGTTGTACCTCCTCTTAGTTGGCTGCGAACATCTGTAAACATGCCCGTAAGCAGAACAATGTGCGTTCTCAAAGAGTTAGTTTTACCTGTACATTTTTGAAAATATGCGAAACATTTGTGTGTTGGGACTCGCAGTCAATAACTGAATTGCAGTGTTCTCATTTTTCGCAAGGAGTCGCGGACACCATGCTTCGGTGTCAGCTTATTCCTGTTTAATAATAATAATAATAATAATAATAATAATAATAATAATAATAATAATAATAATAATAATAATAATAATAATAAATTTGATCGAGATAAACCCGATAACTGGCTGGCACCTGTAGACGCGATTTGTTTGATGCAGGTACAAGTGAATAACAATCAAGCGTCACATATATATACCGGGTGTTCCAGCGAACACATTCAAATTTTTTAAAGTGTCTCTGGCAGATAGCACAATTCTTGTCCATGAGTTTTCTACTCGAAGAGACAGACATTATTTGCCCGAAAAGAGAAATGCATCATCACCATCATCATCATCATTTCCTGTAACTCGTCTGCATTGCTGCTGAATAGAACAATGTCATCGCAAACCGAAGGTTGTTGAGGTAATCGCGTCGATCTTTACTCCTAAGCCTTCACAGTTAAATAGCTTGAATACTTCTAAGCAAGCAGTGAATAGCACTGGAGAGGTTTCTCCAGTGCTATTCACTGGAGAAACCTCTCCAGTATCTTCCCCCTTTTCTTGTGCAGGTATCTTCCCCCTTTTCTTGTGTAGAATTAAGGTGGCTGTGGAATCTGTGTAGATATTTTCCACGGTATTTACGTAAGCGGTCTGTACTCCTTAATTACGCAATACCTCGATGACTGCTGGTATCTCAACTGAATCAAATGCTTTTTTCGTAATATATGGAAGCCATATAGAGAGGCTTATTGTACTCTGCAGATTTCTCGATAACCTGGTTAATGACATGGATGTAATCCATCGTAGAGTAACCTTTCCTGGAGCCCGCCTGTTCCCTTGTTTGACTAAAGTACAGTGTTGTCCGTATTATATTGGAGATTGTTTTGGTAAATACTTTATATATAACACTGAGAGTAAGCTAATGGGCCTATATTTTTTTAGTTCTTTAACGTCGCCCTTTTTGTGGATTAGTATAATGTTTGCATTCTTCCAGTTTCCTGGAACCCTAGCAGTCGATAGACACTTCGTATAGAGAGCCGCCAGACTGTCATTCCATCCTCTCCTGCCGCTTTCCCAGTTTTATGCCATGCAAGGCCTTTCTGACCTCATCTCTAGTTATAGGACTTTCTGTATACTTTTCATTAGGTTTTTTCGAATAGAGTGCTCCTCAGTCCTCTGGGTACTGTAAAGTTCAGTATAGAATTTTTCCACTTCTTTTATTATATATTCGAGATTGCTGATGATATTACCCTGCTTATCTTTCAGGGCATAAATCTTGATTTATCCTATGCCAAGTTTCTTTCTCAATGATTTCATGCTGCGTCCATTTTTTAGGGCTTCTTAAGTCTATCTCACGTTATAGTTTAGAATATCCCTCACTTTCACCTTGTGGATCAGTTTTGACAGTTCCGTGAATTCTGTCTTATCTCTTGAGTTGGACATTTTCATTCTTTGTCGTTTCTTTATTAGATCCTTTGTTACTTGGGAGAGCTTGCCTACTGGTTGCCTTGGTGCCTTGCCTCCCACATCAATTGCTGCCTCTGAAGCCAGCCTCGTTACAGTTTCATTCAATACCTCTATGTCATCATCATCATCTCTATGTTCTAAGGCTGCATATTTGTTTGCAAGTACAAGCCTAAATTTGTCTGCTTTTACCCTTACTGGCTCTACGTTGACCTGTTTCTTCTTGACCAATTGAACTCTTTCGCCCTTCAAATCGAGGTGAATCCTAGCCCTCACTAACCTATCACTACTACACCTTGCACTATGCTGGGATCAGCAGAAAGTATGAAGTCAATTTCATTTCTTGTTACACCATTTTGGCTTTTCCAGGTCAATTTTCTGTTGCTACGTTTCCTGAAGAAAGTGTTCATTATTCTCAGTTTATTCCTTTCTGCGAATTCTACCAGAATCTCTCCTCTAGCGTTTCTAGAATCGACACCGTAGTTGCCAATTGCCTGTTCACCCGCCTGCTTCCCCCACCCCCTTTGGCATTGAAGTCCCCCATTACTACTGTATACCACGTTTGCACTTTGCTCAACGCTAATTCAACATATTCATTAGAGCATAGGCTTGTACTACCTTTAATCTATACTTTTTATTGAGTTTGATTACTACTACTGCTACCCTCTCGTTGATGCTGTAGAATTCGTCAATGTTGCCCGCTATGTCTTTATGGATTAGGAATCCTACCCCGTATTGCTTCTTATCCGGGAGGCCTCTATAGCAGAGGACATGGGCGTTATTTAGCAATGTGTAAGCCTCACCAGTTCTTCCAATTTCACTAAGGCCGATAATATCCGAAACAATGTCTGATAGTTCTTCGAAAAGTCCTGCTAAGCTAGCCTCACTCGAGAGGGTTCAGGTGTTAAACGTTGCAGGGGTTAGTTTCCATTGGCGGCCTGTCCGGACCCAGATATTCTTAGCACCCTCTGCTGTGTTGCAAGTCTGACCGCCGCCTTGGTCAGTTGCTCCGCAGCTACTGGGGACTGAGGGTCGTTGGTTCATTGAGATCATTTCATTAAGGAGGTTGTGGCCGAATACTGCACCAGGGAGGCCAATTCCTGTTCTGGTGATGGAGTGTCTTTGTTCAAGCTTAGTGGGCTTTCCTAATTCAGTTGTACCTCGATTAGTATAGCCCCACTCGCTCTCGGCCTCTTTCGCCGGTGTCAGGCGCCACTGCAAGCCTGGAGATGTAGTGCACTGGAGGATGTCATGGGCAGATATACCATCGTCAAAAAAAAAAAAGAAAAGGGGGGAGGATTTGAACTTCCGACTACCACAACCGAGCATGAGACATAGCTCAGTAAGATAATCTGTCAGGCGGCTAGGCTACCTTGTCGCCGATAAGTACGACCCAGAGGGCCTTACATCCGTGAGAGATCCGCTAATTTGTCCGCCCTTTGCGGGCTTTAGCTGATCGGCACAGGTTCCACGACATAGTGTCAATTCTCGGTTGCCCAAACCTTTTGTTTCCCGAATCTTACGCATGCACGCGGTCTTGAGCGCGCCGAGGTACACGATATATTTTTGCTGAATTTGAACAGCGCTTAACACTTGTGCGTAACAATAAAAAAAGGGAAAAGTGTTCCAGCGCTTATCGAGAGGCTCCGAGTGTCGTATGATCCACTAGTCCCGTTTGCTTCTCTTGTCGTCCGAAAAACTCGCGTTGGCTATACACAATGTTCAGTCGCATATTGATAAATGATAAATGAAAAGAATATTGATAGATGATAAAGCCACAGATGGAGTATTTTTAGTCAATTGTTGCTCGATCGAATCGAATAAATAAAAAAACAATAATTAAGGCTGTAACTAAATCCTACCAAACATCAACATCGTGTGGACCCCAGGAACCGAGTCTCTTCGCGGAATAAGCGAGTCCACACTATCGCCCGAGCCTAGCCATCCGGGCATCGCATCAAGAGTAGGGCCGTCATGCGAGGGCCATAGCCTCGGCACTTACCATTGTCTTCTGCATCACCATTACTGCGTATCCCGCTTACCTCTTTGTCGACACATAGTCTTAATCTCTACGTCCATAGTGGCATTAGTGGAAAAGAAGGCCCGGTACAAAAAGGTACTACACTGGAACGGTTCTTAAGCGCAGGTGTGGGCCATATTATTAGCAAAAGTGTATAGGCTTGGGCTGGTTGGTAAAACATAGTTACACTGGGAGCATAGCGCGCAAAGGACGATTCAGAATAGCGCTTGTCCTGTCTAATCTTTGTGGATCGTCCTTTGCGTGCTATGCTTCCAGTGTTATTAGGCGGCCCGCCTAAGGCAAACCCCTTCTCGGAACGGAAAGCTTTGCGTATTCGGCCCAAGAGCAAGTGCGATGCATTTGCACAATTTGCACATGATGCTGGCAGAGCATGGAGGAAATTGCACGCGTTGCACCGCCGGGGTTCAATCCGACGCTGCTGTGATAAGCCGATAACTGGAATGGGGTCTTGGCATTCGCCATTATGAATCACCATCATGCGCATATGCAAGTGTCACTGCGCTTTGTCCCCATCCTTGTCGGGGTAATCTGGTCGTGCGTATACATCACGGACAGATTTCATAGGTGAGGAGGCATCACCGTGTTTGACGAACCGACTGCAGCCCACAGCTTCGCGTGTCCATCGCGCATAGAATTTGGTTTGAAAGCGTAATTCCAGGCACGTGCAACGAGCACGCATGTCGCCAAGGAGGTTACCAAACGTTGAAAGCATGATTCACTAAGTCGCAAATCTCCGCTTCGTTGGCGCCAATTCTTGCACACGCTCGGAGATATTGCCATTTCCAAAGCCTCCATCGCGGCACCAACGAGGCGCCACCGCGAACACGTCCTGGCAGTTGGCTGCAATGCGTGGTTGTTTACGGCCGCTCCGCAAAGGAAGCGATCTCGAAGTCGCGCGTCACTATACTTGACTCGGATATTAGTATTGTGACATATTTTCTTCGCAAAATATTACCAGCACAAAAAAACGTCCGTCGAGACTCTGCAGTAATCTGCGTTCAAAAGATGTGGTTTTACTCACAAGGTGAAGGAGGCAACCATACAATGCCAAGACTTAAGGTGAAGGCAGTTGGGAGCTTATACATCTGTAACAGGCCAATGACGTCGTGTATACTCTTGAATATTTCCAGAGTTTGACAGTATAAACCCAAGTCTCATTACTTCACCTTTCTCTGTCTTGCACTGGCTTCCCCATCAAGCACGAAGTACAAGCACGAAGTATACGAGAGGTACGGGGATCGATACCCCGCACCTCCGCCAAAACTGTTGCGGATGGTTGTGTTTATTTACCACTGAAGGCTTGCAGAGATAATCGATCGGGAAGATCTTCAACCTCTCGTTCTCGCCGCGTTACAACACACACACGCACACAGTATATATATATATATATATATATATATATATATATATATATATATATATATATATATATATATATATATATATATATATATATATATATATATAGTCGCAAATCTATAGGGGCACTCTTGCTGTTTGCGACAGCAATGCAAGAAAATTTCAAATAACCTTGTATTCACCGCGGCACGGCACTCACTCATCTTTTTTGTGGGCACTTTATTAAGTCGTGCCTGTAGGAAACAAAGCTACTATGGACGTACAGACAGGTGACGGTATTGTGCGCGAAGAAGCTGAATGGGGGGCCATAGTGTTGGCGCATGCAGAGTAGTGAAAATAAAAATAAATAAATAAAAACGCCACAAAAAGGAAAACACCCGCCAGTTTCAACTGCGCCATTCTTCTGGCAGTGCCTTGAAGAAGCGAGCCCGCGCGAGGATAAAAGAGCGTTGGTCTTTGATCTGCGCACAGAAAGGCGTAAGATTTCCGCGGTGTCTTTAGAGAACAAGGCCACTACGTCTCGAAAGGGTTGGAAACGTCACCTAATCTAGGGCAAGAATGTCAAAGTGACTGGCGCCGGCGCTTCAGGTTTAAAACTGCACTGCCGTCGGGGAAAGAGTCCGGTATCTATTGATAATGCCCGATTTTCCGATGTGGCGTAATGTTGCTCATCAGAAAGAATACCCCTCTTGCGGGTTGTGGTCACGAAAGCTGATAACCTAGTGACTGCTCGTGTTACAGACGTTGCTCGACGAGGCGCTTTCAAAAACCAGCCCAACAAGACATAAAACTGGTCGTTGCACCTCTGGTAACCATAGAATGCGGCTATGTGCAGAACTTAGTGTTCGTGTTATTACAAAGAGCTTACAGGGTAACGCAAGCATTCGAAAGTATTGTCGGTATAACCGGCATGATTTGCTTTTATATTCATCCAATGAATAAATCAAATAACTATACATCAGTATAGCTGAAGAGTAGCAAAAGTTTTTATGGTTCATGTATACTTATTTCTGGCCTACGTATACGTAAATGAGGAGGAAGAGGGAATACATCATTTTCAAGCATACACCGCCCTAAACTTTACTTGCTCCTACACGCAAGTAGTATGCATACAAAACAAATGGCAGATACATTTCTTGCTCTTGTCTCGCTTTAGCGCAACTCACTTTGAGTAAGAAGGGACTAGGGACATGTGACACGATGTCCCTGTCCCTTCATACTCAAAATGAGTCACGCTAAAGCGAGACAAGAATATGATGCACCAACTCGCCCACTCAGCAATACATCTCATGCGATAAAGACATTTTAAGCTTTTGCAAAACGTGCGGTACTAATAGGAGCGGAGCCAGATGAGCCTGTGAAGCGTCCGTTACTTCTCGCCAGAAACGTACTTGACACGACGTGTGCGTTACCGCCCCCCGCCCCCCAACCCACAACCACAGCGACGTTTGGGAAAGCCATGCGGCTCTGAAAAAAAGAAAAAAAAGATACAAGAAACATCCGAGTCTTAAAACAAGCGCTGTTGTGCCAGCACAAGGCTGCCAGTGCACGCGTCACGCCTGATGGCGCCGAACGACCTCAGTGTTCGTGTGATGGTGACCACACCACGCGCTGCTCGCAACAGCTACTCTACCTCGCGTGGTCTGGGTGGGGTGGCCAGTAACACTTATGGCGTTTTTCACTGGTCGATTCGGGGCAGGATTTCTTCCTCCGTGGCAACGAATCCGAATTTCACTGGTCGATCTGGAGCGGGTTCGCGCTTTCCGCTGGTCGTTTCGGATCAACTCGCTCCGCGCCAGATCGCTCTCACTTGCTCCGCCACCCAGGCGCGAATTCAGGCGGAAATAGCTGGCGTCACTTCCGTCTTCAAGCTAAATCGGTCAGTACGTGGTCGGTACGCACAACCACAAAGTTTCGTAGGAAACTCTATGCGCGCAACATTGTGTTGCTTCGCAAGATGGCCGCGTTCGGTGCTGCTGTAAAGCTTGCGTTTTGCGATGAGAGCTCGGAGGACAGCGATTACGACGTGACGCAGGCGCTGTACGAAGCCTTCTATGTACGTTGTCCATGCACAATCCTTGCGGGCGCGACATGGAAATGACGGGACGGACTCTACGAGCCGCGGTCAAATTACGCACGGTGGACGGCGACTTTGGTTGCCGTGGAAACGTACAGAGCGGAAGTCGGGCATAGTTTCCGGAACCGGCTTGTGTCACGTGTACGCAGACTTCCTGTGTGATCGCTCGCGGACTGTTTTTGCGCTCCGCTGGCCGATTCGGATTTGTGAAACCCATGGTGAAACCCGAGCGCTCGCTCAAGGATTTCGGTGGCCGCTCCAGATCGACCAGTGAAAAATGCCATTAGACCAACGAGCAGATAGTCAGCTAAAAAGAAAACCAAGCAAGAGTTACGGTGTCCTTAAAGATCAATGCGAGGGGAAGTTTCAGCCGAAAGAACTCATTCAATAAGTCAATATCATACGTCGACAAAGCACTTTCTTGTGTGTGGTAGCTTTTCAGCAAGATGGTACCATTTGCTAAATAATAGGAAATAAAACTTGCATAAGCATGAGTAATCGTGGTTGTTTCGGAGGATATGATGCGCTCAGCGGAGGGAATTTCAAGGCAAGTTCGGCCTTCTCACAACATTCTTGTATTCCAGAGAGGATGAGATCTTTCAGGGTGAGCTATAAATGTCCCGTAACGAAAAGGGCAATGAGAACAGTAATACAAAAGCTGTCAAGATAATGTTTAAATATACCTTGCACCACACACCACCCTCCTAAACAAAGCACCGATACAGGGCACGTTAATATATTCCTAGAGGGTTATCCGCATTCGTGCCCTTTAACAAAAAACGCTAAGCCATGCATATCAAGTGATACATCTTGGTATGCCGCATCACACCGTTCCGTACATTATATTTATTCGAGCTGCAATTTCCATGATAACCTTAATATAGGCTTTGGCATATTTGTAGCGATACATAAAGGGGGAGTAAAATAATATAGCTATATTGATTGATAGCAATTTAGAAATTACTATTCCTAGTAATCGTTGTTTTAATGCTACGCGACGGAAGATCATACAAAATTTGCGGTGCAACTTGGACAAACTACTAACAGACAGACACGGGATGTGCTTCTCTGCCATGGCACCCCTTCGCCATGCAATTAAAAGAAAAACGAAGGAAATTACAGCTGCCTTTTAGATTTAATTTGGTCGCTAGAATAATGTAGTTTGATTTGATTGATTTGATTTATTGATTTCCATTTACACACACACATGTACAGAGGAGTGGTAAATGGAGGTGGATGAGGGAAAAAAGCCGCACAGACGCGGCTTGAGGTAACCTCACCCCCTTAGGTACAATATGGCTGCATGGGGTAACACATCAAGCGCCATATAAATTACATTTATCTAGTGGCGACAAAACATTGCAGTTATACAATATATGAAAGAACAGTGAAATATTTTCACACTAACAATGCAAAACACACTGCGGCATTGAAATAAATAAATGATATACACTTGGTAACATAGACAAAAAAGAGGAACATAACACACATTATTAATCATTAACAAGCGTGCTCTAAAGTGAAAGCAATAGAGTTTTAAATTCTGACAGTGATAAATACTGTGAATTGAAGCCTGCTCTGTCGTATAAATTCAGTAATCTTGGAAGGTTGTTACACAACATTTGACAACCGTAGTTCTAGAGCGCGGAACCTTCCAGACTTCAGGTGTACGAGTTGAATAACGGTATGAATTGGCGGATAGATTTGCAAATTCTACAAGTAAAGTATTGTTACGTTTGGTATTAAAGTAATACTCGCGTAATAGTCTGCAGTTATAGATGTTATGGGCTGTCGCAATGTCGTATTTCTTGAACAGGTTTTCAGTATGGGCGGCAACGGTACATTAGCGATGACACGTATTATTTTCTCCTGCATACGAAATAATTTACTCAAGTTACATTCAGTTGTGGTGCCCCATACAAGATGCCCATAATGTATGTGAGACACGAATAAGGCATTATAAATGAATAATTTTACAGAGACGGGTAAAGTATATCTGTAGCGATTTAAAACACCTGTTATGCGGCTAAGTTTTTGGAGTACAAAGCTTACATGGTCGTCCCATTGCATGGTACTCGTGAAGTGTACCCCTAACACCTTTGCAGAAAGAGTGAGTTCTTTATTTGTGGATCTATACGCTAATGTTAGATCTGCAGGAAGACTCATGCCTTTGGTATGAAAAATTATGGCCTTTGTTTTCGCCGTATTTACTTTTAGACAGTTCTCAGTGGACCAATAGGATAGGCTGCGCAAGAAGTCATTTGCCATACTAATTAAATTGGTACAAGAACCGGACGAGATGAAAACACTTGTGTCATCTGCGTAAATTATAAATTTCGCCTTTTCGTAGATGGAAGTAATATCGTTAGCATATAAGTTAAACAGCAGCGGGCCCAAAATGCTACCCTGTGGGACGCCACAAAGTATTTCTTTGGTTACCGATGTATTGTGGCCTACAGAAACAAACTGGCGTCTGTTATTAAGATAAGATTTTAATAATTGAAGTGGAATGCCTCTAATCCCATATTTCTCTAGTTTGTAGAATAAAATGTTGTGAATAATATGATCAAACGCCTGTGTAAAGTCGACAAATATGCCTATTGTTAATAGCTTATGTTCGAAGTTCTGCAATATAAATTCCTTTTGATCGAGAAGAGCTAATTCAGTCGACCTGTTTTTACGGAAACCGTATTGAGCATTTGAAATTATCTTGTACTTTTCACAGAACGAAGACAACTGACTTAGAATAATTTTTTCAAGACCTCTTGAAAAAACGGGGAGGGTCGAGATAGGGCGATAATTTTTTATATCTAATTTATTACCCTTTTTAAATAATACTACTACCTTAGCAACCTTCATATTTTCTGGAAATACGCCTGTGGAAATGCACAAATTATAAATATCTGTCAAAATAGGGGCTGTATCATATATAACAAATTTTATAGGTAGAATCTGAAGACCATCGGCAACGCAGCTGCGAGATGTCTTGAGTCTTAGGTACACAGAACATACATCCGAAGGCATGAGTGGCTGAAAAAATATTGTGTTTGCGTTCGGAGTAAGGTGCACATAGTGCGGCATGGGATGATTGAGGTCAACGTCTCTGTGTACAAAATAATCATTGAAAGCGTTTGCTAAATCCTCCTTTACCAACAATCTACCATTTAAACTAATTTGTTCAATTGGATCACTCCTCTGATTTCTGTTCATAAGAGCATTTAGTCTAATCCATAGTTTCTTTGAGTCATTCATACAAGACGAAAACATCTGCAGAAAATAAGCATCACGTGCTTTCCGTAGCACTTTGCTTAATTTGTTACGAAACATTTTAAATGTTTTTAAATCCAGAGGCTCTCGGATTTTGATGAGTTTAGCATATAGTTTGTCACGCTTCTTCATTCTTTTACAAAGAGCATTCGTTAACCATGGCTTTCTGAGGCATTTTTTTCTCCTGTTAACTTTGTAAACAAAATGCTTTTTATGCACGGTAACAAACCTGCTAAGAAAAATATTGTACGTTCGTGTAATATTGTACGTGTATTGTAAGTTCTGGAAGTCGGCGAGCAAGCGAGATGTCCTTTCTTTGGGGGGGGGGGGGGGGTGAGGAGTATTTTTTAATATCGGAGCACAATGGAGCCCCAATACACGCAAAGGGGTGGCGGTGTAGTGAATGACGAACTTATCAGCCCAGGTAAAGAACGTCGTCGCCATCTGATATCGAGCAAAACAGTATGCGTGCAACCGCGTGATATAACATGCTGTGTCGGGTGCCGGCTGCCTTCCAATGTTGAGAACATGTGCTTGAAAAATAAAACTTGAACGGTGCCGAAACAACAGGTACGTGACTAAAGACACTTACATCTGTATCCCCTCCGCGCGCCGTACGTGTGTGCCGTTCGCTACAGTGTTCATGATCAACAGGTGTTGAACAAGAAATATCTGCAGAGTGAACGTCTCGACAACGCCTCTTCGTCAGGATTTGTCTTTACCATGGCAAAGCCAAGTTCCCTTAGCGAAACGTTGGCAGACATCTCTTGTTCGACAACGGTTGATATCATTTCAGGTATCCAACTTCCTGCTAACTTCGTGTTGTCCGTATTACTTCATTACTTCACCACTCAGAGCCACGAAGCCGGTGACCCAGAAAAATGCAAACCCTATCATCATCATCATCATCATCATCATCATCATCATCATCATCATCATCATCATCATCAAGGTCGTCGTCGTCGTCGTCGTCATCATCATCATCATCATGGTTATGCCCACTGCAGGGCAAAGGCCTCTCCTATACTTCAACTACCCCGGTCTTGTACTAATTGTGGCCATGTTGTCCCTGCAAACTTCTTAATCTCATCCGCCCACCTAACTTTCTGCCGCCCCCTGCTACGCTTCCCTTCCCTTGGAATCCAGTCCGCAACCCTTAATGACCATCGGTTATCTTCCCTCCTCATTACATGTGCTGCTCATGCCCATTTCTTTTTCTTGATTTCAACTAAGATGCCATTAACTCGCGTTTGTTCCCTCACCCAATCTGCTCTTTTCTTATCCTTTAACGTTACACCTATCATTTTTCTTTCCATAGACCATTGCGTCGTCCTCAATTTAAGTAGAACCCTTTTCGTAAGCCTCCAGGATTCTGCCCTGTACGTGAGTACTGGTGAGATACAGCTGTTATACACTTTTCTCTTGAGGGATAATGGCAACCTGCTGTTCATGATCTGAGAATACTTGCCAAACGCACCCCAGCCCATTCTATTCTTCTGATTATTTCAGTCTCATGATCCGGATCCGCGATCACTGCCTGTCCTAAGTAGATGTATTCCCTTACCACTTCCAGTGCCTCGCTACCTATCGTAAACTGCTGTTCTCTTCCGAGACTGTTAAACATTACTTTAGTTTTCTGCAGATTAATTTTGAGACCCGTCCTTCAGCTTTGCCTCTCCAGGTCAGTGAGCATGCATTGCAGTAGGTCCCCTGAGTTACTAAGCAGGGCAATATCATCAGCGAATCGCAAGTTACTAAGGTATTCTCCATCAACTCTTATCCCCAATTCTTCCCAATCCAGGTCTCTGAATACCTCCTGTAAACGCGCAGTGAATAGCATTGGAGAGATCGTATCTCCCTGCCTGACGCCATTCTTTATTGGGATTTTGTTGCTTTCTTTGTGGAGGACTACGGTGGCTGTGGAGCCGCTATAGATATCTTTCAGTATTTTTAGATACGGCTCGTCTACACCCTGATTCCGTAATACCTCCATGACTGCTGAGGTTTCGACTAAATCAAACGCTTTCTCGTAATCAATGAAAGCTATCTATAAGGGTTGGTTATATTCCGCACATTTCTCTTTCACCTGATTGATAGTGTGGATATGGTCTATTGTGGAGTAGCGATTACGGAATCCTGCCTGGTCCTTTGGTTGACATAAGTCTAAGGTGTTTCTGACTCTATTTGCGATTACCTTAGTAAATACTTTGTAGGCAACGGACAGTAAGCTTATCGGTCTATAATTTTTCAAGTCTTTGGTATCCCCTCTCTTATGGATTAGGATAATGTTAGCGTTATTCCAAGATTCCGGTACGCTCGAAGTCATGAGGCATTGCGTATACAGGGTGGCCAGTTTTTCTAGAACAATCTGCCCACCATCCTTCAACAAATCTGCTGTTACCTGATCCTCCCCAGCTGCCTTCCCCCTTTGCATAGCTGCCAAGGCTTTCTTGACCTCTTCCGGCATTACTTGTGGGATTTCATATTCCTCTAGACTAGTCTCTCTTCGATTATCGTCGTAGGTGCCACTGGTACTGTATAAATCTCTATAGAACTCCTCAGCCACTTGAACTATCTCAGCCATATTAGTCATGGTATTGCCGGCTTTGTCTCTTAACGCACACTTCTGCTTCTTGCCTATTCCTAGTTTCTTCTTCACTGCTTTTAGGCTTCCTCCGTTCCTGCGAGCATGTCCAATTCTATCCATATTATACTTACTTATGTCAGCTCTCATAGGCTTGTTGATTAACTGAGAAAGTTCTGCCAGTTCTATTCTAGCTGTAGGGTTAGAGGCTTTCATACATTGGCGTTTCTTGATCAGATCTTTCGTCTCTTGCGATAGCCTAATGGCATCCTGTCATACGGAGTTACCACCGACTTCTATTGCACACTCCTTAATGATGCCCATAAGATTGTCGTTCATATCTTCATTACTAAGGTCCTATTCCTGAGTTAAGGCCGAATACCTGTTTTGCAGCTTCATCTGGAATTCCTTTATTTTTCCTCTTACCGCTAACTCATTGATCGGCTTCTTATGTACCAGTTTCTTCCGTTCCCTCCTCAAGTCTAGGCTAATTCGAGTTCTTACCATCCTATTATCACTACAGCGCACCTTGCCGAGCACGTCCACATCTTGCATGATGACAGGGTCAGCGCAGAGTATAAAGTCTATTCCATTTCTAGTCTCGCCATTCGGGCTCCTCCACGTCCACTTTCGGCTATCCCGTTTGCGGAAGAAGGTATTCATTATCCGCATATTATTCTGTTCTGCAAAGATCCAGAACAGAATAATATGCGGTTAATAATACGTGGATAACCCTCTCATCCGGAGTCAAAAGTTTCCGTTTGTGTTTGCTGATAACGTCAGCATCGCCAGTTTGAGCGCGAAGTGATGAAGCAGACAACGCAGGCCTGGACCTTTCGAGTGCGAAAACATACTGTTTTCATTGGGCTATGGAGCGATCATGTAAGTCAGGTTTCGCTGTGTTCTTTGTGTACATACGAGATCACGTTTGCAAGTTCTGCGCCTCGTTATACTCTGCAACTTCCATGAAAAATAATCAAATATCTTTGACACTATTTTTAATTGCATCGAGGGAAGTATGTGAAGCATGATTAATGAAGTTTAAGAGTGACGTATTCAAAGCAGGCCTTTCCCATATAAGCAGCGTAACTTTGAAGGAAATCCTTGGAGCAAGAACTTTCCTTTTTCTCCTGTCGCGAAAGTTCAAGCTGCTATTCAATTTGTCCAGAGACGCAAATGAAAGCAGCCCATACGAAAACAAGAACAGCATTAGGAAACAAGCCTAGAGTTCGGGTGATGTTCGCGCAACCTACCCAAAACCTAAGGAAGAGCGATACCTAAAAAGAGAGGACGCGACTGTGTAAATGAAATTACTTGGGGCAGTTTCATAAATCACGGAATTTTAGTACACTACAGGTAGCACCACAGATCACTATTAGCCCCGAGAATTAGGAGTGGCGCCCTCTCGCGAGTGACGTCACGGCCAGGACGCCGCTCGCTCCGGCTCGCTCGGCTGCCGCGCGCGCTCGTTCCCTTCGTGTATGCTTGGGGGATGGGTGGCTCGAGCCGTACGTATTGAAGGATACGTCGGCTTCTTTCAGCTGCCATACCTTAACCACAGTTTCTTCTTCAAAAGCGTGTGAGTCGAAGAACTTTGCGGCTTGGATATCGCAAGCTAAGTAGCGTTAAAAGGGTCTCCTTGGTCTTGCAATGCATATATGCGCCGTGTTTATCGGTAAATTTTGACTAAAAAAAAATATCTGCAAATTCAACGCGCGAAGTTGTGTATGATGCTTCGCTAAACATTTAACATTCCTTTAGTATTTAGCTATGAGAGGCATTGCATTTTACGTGGAAGAAAAATTTGGTAATTGGCGTCAACATGGAGGAGGAGGAGGAAATAACTTTAATGTGTCCTGAGGAACCCCTCCCCACCCACTCTTGGTTTAGTGGGCGGCAGGGGTCGCGGGCCGCACCCACGTTGGGACGGGAAGCCCGTGAGCCTCAACATGTTATCTGATTTTAGAAAGACACTGCCCAGCGAAGCTCTCATCATGATTCCTATTACTCTGGTGTGTTGTTCTATTCAAATATGGCCATTCATTAATGCGTAAAAAAATAGTTAGGCGCGCATTTCTTATGAAAAAGTTTGCTGCTACTTTCATCCCCCTCTGAAACAGGCCTCCAAAAAAACGAATTGGTCATGGCTGCTAACACGACGGCGCGTCATGTAGAGTATTTACATAGTTAATTCACAAACACCATAGTAGCAATCACCTCAGAGAAAAGTTTCGTTGTTAAGATCGAGAGCCACTCAATTGAAAGTGATGAAATGTTTCATAGTGGCCCTCAGTAGCCTTTATCGACAATATGGCACACCCCTGATCACGTAACGGTAGCAATCGACTGTCCGTATGGAGAGGCACGCTATGTTCGCGAAACTCATCAGTTCACTACAACTTCGAATTAAAACCATAAAGCATGTTTTTTACAGCGCCAACTGGAATGGTTAAAGTATTCTCGAGTTACTACACCGCAGCTTAGATTTCCTGTATACAAAAGGAAAATTCAAGCACCTTCTGTCTCACCATGTCTCGATCCAGCGTTATTCAATTATACATACGGATAACTATTCGCTTCGTCGGTACATAAAAGAGAACCTTGCAGGCAAATTAAGTTTGCTCCAATCCAATCGCAAACATTCATAAAGAAAGCACCACAAGCCTTGCATATACTTTCACTTGATTTCTGACCCTCCACCGGGGGAATTTCGATATCTGCAATATGTCCCATACTACTAATCATTGACGCTTCGACTTCTTTTTGGCTGCAGCGATGCGGTCCAGCAGGCATACTTCACTAAAAAAATTGGGCCGAGCAGCCTTTGTCAGTTCGCCAAACAGATTCGTCATGTATATTCCTCAAGCAGCAAGCACCAGTAAATTTCTCAAGTGAGTTTGATTTGATTTAATAATTTCCATTTACACACACACATGTACAGAGGAGTGGTAAGTGGAGGTGGATGAGGGGAAAAAGTCGCACAGACGCGGCTTGAGGTAACATCACCCCCTAAGGTACAATATGGCTGCATGGGGTAACACATCAAGCGCCATATAAATTACATTTATATTGTGGCCATAAAACATTGCAGTTATACAATATATGAAAGAACAGTGAAATATTTCCACAATAACAATGCAAAACACACTGCGGCATTGAAATAAATAAATTATATACACTAGGTAACATAGACAAAAAAACAGGAACATAACATACATTATTAATCATTAACAAACGCGCTCTAAAGAGGTGAGTTGAACGTGTAGCACGGAAAAGGGAATATATATTGGTACATTCCTATTTGTACTCTGTAAATAGCTGTAAGCCTTCATTAACTTTACTTCAAGTTTCCGCCGCTTAAAAAAAATGAATACGTGAAGAACCGCCTAATGTTGACAAGCAGTTAAAGAAGCAAGTGAGGCGTGTAGAATCTAAGCTCCAGTATTAGTTAAGCCCCCGTGCTACTGCCGAGCGTTTCTGTGAGGAAATGCAAAAATTCGATATTATACCATGAACTACTCGTCGTGAGCAAACCTGTTTTAGCGGAATAAAATCAACGTAACTGCTGTAGAAGTCATATATAGCCAGCTTTGTGACATACTTGTTGCACCGCGGCAGGTATCGTATCATAACTGGATTCCTATAGGCTATGCTTTTGCGATTGTCTATCCGTGTATGAAAAACCCGCAATGGGCTGGTCTGCGTCGCTTCGGCTGGCACTGTAGCGTTGCCTTCGAGAGCTGCATTGTTGTCTAAGAAATTAGCTCTTTGAATAAATGTTCGCAAAGGAAGACGTCGTAAAAATATATTTGAGACGACCACCATAAGTATACAAGCAGAGAGAACGAGGGCGAACAAACAAAAACACCGCAGAAAGCGCCCGGACAACGCCCGAACTGTAGCAGACGACAGGCGCGAGTCCGTGCCCTGACGTCACGCGAGCGGCGCTCGCAGCGCCGCCCGTGTTCGTTCTCGGGGCTAATAGCAGCAATTACACAGTAGGGGTCTGCGAATATGGTTTATGTCAGCTTCCAGAAGGCCATCCCCTTAAAACTCAGTTGAAGCGAATAAACATCCCTTTGAAGCGAAATACGTTTGGATGCTTTTGACCGAGAAAATAAAACACTCCTGCAAACTCTGACCAAACACTTGTTAGCGTCTCTGAATCCTGTGCATCCAAAGTCTTACTCGGGTAATGCAGTGCTTGAGTCATGAGTGACCGAAAGGATATATACATATATATTGTCACATCACATTCTTCACCTGCGATGCACCGGGTTGTGAGCACAAGACCGTCAACTCGAGGCCGCGGTAGATGGATTAGCACAGTGCCAGACATGAAGAACGACATTTGAGAGTGCAACAAATCGTCAAATTTTTTAGGCGGTACTCACCCCAGTGGAAACGCGATAGCATTCGGTGGGTTTCGCATAGCCATCGCAACTCCAGCCATCGTAAGGAGGTCGTTAGGGGAAGCAAACAGGCGTGAGGGCAGGTGATCGAGCGATCGTCGCGCTCTGTGATTGCTTGTTTCCAGAAGGAAACTCGAGCTGAGCCGCCTTATCTCGAGTATGAGTCGGGAACTTGACGCGCCCGTGAAACAAGGAAAACAATTGGAACTTGGAAGAGCAGTAACGATTGAACGGAAAAGGGATTTCGTTGCTGAAAGGGATCCGCGTTTGCGAGTTAGTGGTCATGGCAGGACCTCTCGCCGATTGAAACTCGACGCATTGGACCATTGATGGCTTCGCGGCTGATGCTTGCAGCCGTAGTTGGCAATAGGGAAAAAGAAAAAAAAAAGACACGCTTTCTGAAGCGAAGCAGCGACCGCAGAGCTCTACGTATACCTCTACGGACTGACAGAAAGTCCACCGAAGAAATGGAGAAAGAAGCGCGATAACAAGCTTTCATACTTTCATTAATCACAAGCTCCAGGTTCGAGCGTCAGAAGAAATGGTAACGCACGGAAAGAGAAAGGATTCCCTTGGGGGAAACTTTTTTTTTCGCTCTTTTTAGGAGATACATAGCTTCCGCAAAGAAAAGTAGCACCGAGAGTGGTAAGATGAAGCGCTTTCCTGCTTTCAAAGATAACGCGACGACAGCAAGCCACCCCCCCCCCCCCCTCGCCCCAATGGAGGCTCGAGACAATACATACAAGTACGGCGACATGAAAAGGAAGAATTCAGCAGACGGACAATCTGTGAAGGCGAATGCTCAGATCGCGCACACACGGCTAGCCAGAAGAACAAGGGACATAAGAAAGCACTTAATCATCTTTATTGTGATGGCTCTGTGGCATACGTTCTTTCCATTCTTCTACAAGAATGAATGTGCGGCGTTAGCTGGCAGGGCCTGTCTGCGTTCCCGAACAATGCCTAACCGCCTTCTTGAAGCTGTCGACTTACTCTCTGGAGAAGTGCACACAGCACGATAAACGATTTCAGAACGTTACATCGTTTATATAATCGTTTCAGAGCCCATGGCGAAGTACGTATATGAGATAAGTAAATATTTTGGCACTAATAAAAGTCGCCGATAGAAAAATGTAAGGTAACGAGCTTCGCATTATCGCTGCTGTCGGTGGCTTCAAGGATGGAGCACAACGGTAAATTTGAAGATAAATGTTCGCGCCACTAAAATTGCGCTTATGTTGGTACCGACTCTTGGAAGCTTTAAAAGCCAGAAGCTAATCTACGTTCTTTGCCGTCAGTAGCTGCACTTCTTTCTTGCGATTCTTGTAGTAATAAACTATTAAACAGCGGTGCGACAAAATAAGCACGTGCCACCAGCATAATAATTTAGAGCTCCTGGGGTAAAGAACGGCAAATCATGATTAATATGCTGCGGCGTATTAATAACAACATGCACGTCGTTTATTTGTGTTAAACTTTCTTCCTCGTCGTTCTCGCTTTATTTTTGTTTTCTTGAAAAGTGGCAGAGCGCGCTCACTGCGACGGCCGCATGGCATAAACATGAAATAAAGTTGAGGCGCCTGCCATAAAAACGTAAACGGAGATACGCCAGCCTAACACATAGAAAGAAAGTTTACTAATAAGTGTAAAGAAACAGCGAACACTTCGCCAAATTGTTTCAAAGATAAATGTAGCCGCAGTGTTTCCGCCATTGGTTGTAAGGGCTCGATTATCGGTTTTACCACGACACTGAACACCTGTAAAAATAATTAATTAATAATAAGCCAACCAATGTCATGCGCGCCTAATTAAAGGAGCGATGAAAGTCAGAAGCACTAAGAACATTTTTTTTCACCTCATGATAGGAGAGCTGCTTTACACGGGCATTAACTACTCAACCACGTGAAAGATTGCGCGTGCCTACCTGAACGACAGATGAAACAAGCCGTTGCAAGGAATTGTATCGCTAGACATTTTTGCTTCGATTTACTTTCCAATGGCTGCGCACTGAGAATTAAAATGAGAACATTAAGCTGTTTGTTTCTTTTTCTTCTTATTCTACCAAGAAGAATTAAAGAAATGTCAGACAACCTAAAAGATTATAATTTATGCATTCAGATTGCGCCATTGGTTCAGTATGCACAACAACACCGTGAAACTTTTTTTTACTGTCTTGACGGAAGGGACCCATAACTCCCAACTCCTATTTGGTGTTGGTTCTTTGGGACTGTAGATAGGATACGCAAGAGGTTCTTTGAGGCATACGAGGGCAGCACGAACCACAGCGAGTTATGTACGCTGTCGAAATCAGGGGAAGTATTGTGTAGGAGTCCACCTAGTGGACTGTCCATTTCCGCCGCTGCTGATTGGCTGCGGCCCCTCGTCTCCTCCTCGCTCGTACAGCTGCATCCAATCAGCAGCTGCCGAACTGGACTCTTACAGAATACCACCCCTGCTGTTTAAAACAGCGCGTAGTTTGGCTGGTTGGTACATAATGAAACGCGAGGAACAACGTAAAGTAGGGATGAAGGAAGAGGACGACAGAAACAATTGGTTAGTCGATCCTAGCTATTAGTCGCATCTCTGCGCTGTTCCTCAAGTTTTTGTCGAAATTCCTCTGGCTACTGGTCGCACCAAACTTCGCTACAGATTTTTTTTTTGCAGTGAGCTCCGCAGTGCTTTGTTGATGGTGCCTGAAATATAATTAAGACTGCGACTGGGCTTTACTAGACAGATTTAACGATGCATTGTGTTTGATCCTTCAAAGGGGTGTATAGGTCTGATGTTATATAATATTACTGACATTTTTCCTTTTACAGCTATTTTATGTAATACATGCATGGATAAGCACCAGTCTATGTCGATGTTGATCTTTTATCGAAGGGGCTGACGGAACCGCTTCATGTTTTATGCTCTCTTGTTCCACCAAAAATTTGTTTTTCGGCATAGAGTATATCCAATTCTACTGGTTTATGTCGTGCATGCATGTCTGATTTTTTTTATTCATCGGGACAAATCAGGTGAACGAATTTCCTGTGTTGTTGGTCGTGATGGTTCGTATCTATTCACTTATCAACGGATTAGTAAGAGAGCAAGAAAACAAATTTTAATTTATGTTTACGTAGTTTGCTCATCGGTTTCCTACTCTTTATTTGTGCGAAAGCATTAAATAGCTCATGAAGCGAGAAATCAGGCGGCGTGGCCGGAGAGAGAGAAATAAAAACAAGGCAGGGATGTTAACCAGTCAAGAGTCCTGTTGGGTATACGCTGCACTGGGGGAACGGAGATGGGGAATAGAGAGAAGGACGAGAGAGCGATTGTACAAAACGTCACGTGGTCATAGAGACGCGCTCATGCGTTCGCGCGTTCGTCGTCGTCTGCCATAGCTTTCTCCGATGCCGCTCATCATGCCAACACTCCCATATGGCCCCTCCCTCTGCGAACGCACTGACGGCACTGGTCCACTGTCAGTCGATACAGTGATTTCGGTGAGTTCTGTCGAGCGCTCCAATGGACGAACCTTCGAATGAGATGGTAGAAACAGTCACGTGGTCACAAAGACAGACCACAAAGGTGGCCGGCCTATATATAGCGCCGCGGGTCGCGGAACTGCCAGTCGGTGCGGTGATTTCGGTGAGTTCTGTCGTGCGCTCCGATGGACGAACCTTCGACTTGGACTTCTCAGTCAGTAGCTTCGCCCGGCTCCTTTAGACGTCCACGCAAGTGCACGAACGAGGCCAAGGAACGTGGTGCGAGAAATGATGCAAGGCAACGTGAAAACCTTTGCCATTACGTTTCGTAAAACGAGTCATCATCGGGAAGACGTAGCAATGCTTTCGCATTCATCCACGTAGGGATACCTAAGTGTCCATAATTACTTTGTTTAGCGCAAAACAACGGTCACAAGAGAGACGACCAGGACAAGGCGCTACTATCAACTGACATAATTTTATTGCGTCACTCCTATTTAGAGAGCAGAATCTAGAAGAACATGCGCAGTGAGCACAATGTGCAGGAACCACCAACATCCGGTCACCAGAGCACACTCATGCGACAGAATCCAAAAAAACCATATTCGGCGCTGTACAACGTTAAAGAAGGCACACTATTGCACTGTGGTCCCAATGACTGCATTAAGAAGAGAGAGAGAGATGAATACAGGAAGGCAGGGATGTTAACCAGCCAATAGTCTGGTTGGCTACCCTACGCTGGCGGATCGAAGAAGGGGAAGAGAGAGAAGGGAGGGAGAAGGTGTAGATATGTGTACGGACAGCACTTGAGTTAAAGCCGCTCGCGCAAACCAGAAGTTCTCAGAAAACACAAAAGTGCCTTCACTGCCCTCTGAGCCGATGATCGGTCGGGTTGGTGCTCTAGTATTGTCTGTTCACTCAGAGGACGATTCAGTGCCTGACTGCACTACTTTGACACATGACAACGGAATCTTACATACCACACCGAATTGCAATCTAGAAACTTTGCGTGTTTTTTTCACAATCTGGTTTTTTACTTGTTTTAGAAAATACGGCTGCACAACATTGACAGTTTCTGAGGAGCAAAAAGCGCTACTGGGATTTCGTATCTAGTGGCGACATTCTTTAGATTATGAGCCACTCTATGCCAATACGGCACAACTTCAGGCCTCTTATTTTGTGTAATACAGTTACTTTTGTGCCGCTTCTCTTTCAGTTTCTGAAGCAATACCTCACAGACTGACGTCACTACCACACTTGGGTAACCCGCAGCCTGCAGCCTATTTAAGTGTGCAATAAAAATCTGATTCGCAGTCTGGTTCCTGCGCATGGCGCTCACTGCGCATGTGCTTCTGCATTCTGCTCTCTATAAAGGAGTGACGCAATAAAATGATGTCGTCAGTTGAGAGTAGCGCCTTGTCCTGGTCGTCTCTCCTGTGTCCGTTGTTTTGCGCTAAACAAATTATGGATTCGCCCCAACTAGCCCGCCAAGGCATTGTGCTACCTAAGTGTCCTTCACTTTTTCTTACTATTCAAGCGATTTCCTTGTCAGAACACACACACACACACACACACACACACACACACACACACACACACACACACACACACACACACACACACACACACATATATATATATATATATATATATATATATATATATAGAGAGAGAGAGAGAGAGAGAGGCGGGAGGTGTGGTACAGTGCCACTATTTTTAACACCACCTGAACTACACAGTTGAGGCAACCAGTCACACAAATAGCGCCACTGTACATATCGTTTCTATCTGTGGCCGTTTTGTTGTGGAGAATTGTATCTTATGGGGAAATCGCCTTTTCGATTGAAACAAGTTAACTAACTGCTCTAACTAACACTCTAAAGCGAAAACAGAAAGGCAAAGCCTTTATGAAAACAAATCTTAATAACAGGTACAGGTGTTTATGGAGTGTTTTCTGTCACTGTGCTTGTATGCCTAATCAATAACTATTCCAAGTAAAAAGTGGATTTGTTCTGTCCTAGGACCTAGGAAGGAAAGGCACAACATCGTGGAGGGGGAAGTGGCACGCTCTTCAACTCCGCCCTCACTGTGCTGCAGGCTCTTCTCGATCTGGTAATCGCATGCGCAGTCTCTGTAAACGGATATTTCTTCGTCATATGTATAAGTTTCTCACGTATGTCTTTTATAACACAATTACGATATGTAAGTACGCATAAGGCGGGATGACGCGCAAACGCAGACCTTCAAAAACATAGCTTGTGCACCGATAGAGTAACAAGTCCATTTTCTTGGTGTTGGAAGAAACCAAAACGGAGAGTGTCCTAACCCTCCTTGAGCATGAGGAAATCGCAGAGACAGTCTGCAATCGACTTTCAAGGATCCTAGCAAAAGTTAAGCTGCCGTTTCTTTCTGTACGACTGTACTTGTATATTGTTGCAGAAAAAGATCAGTCTTTTTTAAGAACAATTAAGTTTAAGAACACTGATGAGACAGATATAGTTGTGAAGGTCATGAAACGAAGAAGTGAAACAAGGACATTTTCTTTCCTGCCCGTATTGACATATGTGCCGTGCGGAGCAAAGCAATTGCATAAAAGGTAAAAGGTGCTAGCGACAACAACTGCATAGTTATTCAGAATACTGGGGATCTTGTCTGTGTTAAATGTCGACCTGCTCCCGCATAATGTCGAGTAGACAAATTATTAAGGCAATATGTAATGTGTCTCATTCCTCAAACGTGATGTTCATCTACTCGCACTCCCAGCGGAATGGAGGACATCCCATTTTCTTCTTTTTTTTTCCCTGCAAAACTTCCCCAACATCCTAGAAGGAAGAACTTTCTTGTTAATGTAGGAGAATTCCTTCTCTAAATCTAGAACAGTTCCTCCTGTATGGATTCGACAAATTAAGCAAGCAAAGCAACAAGTTCAAACGTGAGAAATATCCCGTTCCCCCCGACTCTACCACATATAAAGAGACATGCATGGATTACTTTTACGAAGCCGTTGAGCTTCCTCTCAGATTTCCCTAACACATGTCCGCGGGAATAAGTAGTAAAGTAAACGAAATTGGCGGAGTTAACTTGACTGAAGGATGCTTGCGGTGATTATGATTAGAAAAATTGTCTGAGAGAACATCCCTTTTAGGCCTTCAAAAAACACCATGCGTTAAAGACTTGTTTTTATTAACGGTGACTCGCCTCGACGACCGGCTGGTAGTATAGGCGG
Source organism: Dermacentor albipictus (assembly GCF_038994185.2). Classification (NCBI taxonomy): domain Eukaryota; kingdom Metazoa; phylum Arthropoda; class Arachnida; order Ixodida; family Ixodidae; genus Dermacentor; species Dermacentor albipictus. The sequence continues at coordinate 113,533,805 of NC_091821.1, forward strand.
CACCCCAAATATCTCACGTATATTGTGAAATAATATAGCGCTTCAGTCATGAAAAGAGGCAAAATCAGGGAACACAAGAATGTAGAACTTCCTTCCTGACTAGGCATGACGCAATTGCGAGCGTTCGCTTACGCTCAAAAGGCGATGTCGACAAGAAGAGGAAATCCAGAGCTTACCGACTGAAGTGTACCGGTGCAGTTCCTACACTCGTTGTTTACTGCTGCTGTTCCGTGATTTGTTTCCTGTAAACCAAGAGCAAAACGTGGGTTAGGATTCATTTGTCTCCGACCGACATAAGAGCGTCACGTCACCAGTGAAATCGAATATTTTGTCTGTTCTGCATTCGAAACACACACACACACAAAGAAACAAGGAAAGCAAACTCATACATCACATTTGTCCATGGCGAGAGAGTTTCTAAGTCACTGCCCAAAATGCGCATTGGACAAGAATAAACAAATAAAACAAATAAAAGGGAGCGATGCTTGAGCAGCTACAAAAGCGAACACACTATGGCTGGGCAGATGGCCGCACACTCTACAGTTTTCACAAACGAAAGACGACGCTTCATGCCTTCGTCTCAACGCTTAGGGGCAGCGAGAAAAAAAAAAGAAAGATGATGCGAGGGTGGAAGGCGAATGCACGTTGTCGTGTTCATAAGAGTTTGGTCCCTGGAGCAAACTGTTTGAAAGCCTTGGATCCGCGTCTGAGAGCTGAAGCAGCAGCGAGGACGATGGCTGCTTGCACCGGCTGCCCCCTGAGCAAAGCAGGGAAGAAATCACGACGGGGCCTTGGAAAGGCCACTGGCAAGAGGCGGACGGCGGACCCCTTTAAACACGCACCCGCGGGAGATATGCCCTCAGTGGCTCACTTTGAAGGAATACGTAGACTGGCCCAGCGTTTGTCTTTCAGTGCCACGTGAAGAGAAACCGACCACCAGCGTGCACTGCGTGCTTGCGCGATTTCTGCATAATGAGAAAACGCCTTTAAGGGTTCTGTACCAAGCTAAGTGGGTCGCTTTTCGGAATAACCGTGCATGGCACCAGGTGATCATTAAAATAAAAGGACTGTCTTCTAGAAGTAAATAGAACGGAAAAGACTTTCATAACCACAATTTTTTTGCTTGCCAGCTATTATTATGGGCGAACTTCAGAGAAAACATTTGCGGAACAGCATCCCCCATTGTTTTATGGAACCGTGACGACGGGCTCCGAAAGCTCCGCAGATGTAAATGGGAGCACGGTCGCTATAACGTAAAACTATTGCAGTCTGTTTCTATTCCGTGTCTGCAACTAGCCTTTCACATTTGGTAAAAAAAATTTTCGCGTCTGCCCCACTTCGTCTGTCTGTCACGTGACGTCACGAAAGCCGCAATATCTTCCCATCTCAAACGAAGTTTCCACACTGATTGTGCACGTATAGACCGAATCTAAGAAAACAAAATTGTTTGCAGTTCTACGCCTTTTTCGCCATGAGCCTTACGCTATATGTTCTAAAGTGCCCGAACTGCAGTGGTCCTCACAAGGCCTCATCAAAAGATTGCCCGCGGATGCGGAAGGAATTCACGATTCTGAAACGCATGGTGCGCGACAATTCAACGCATCGAGAGGCTGCCACCGCTGTTCGGCGACGTCGGCATCGACACCGAAAACGTTCAAGAACTTCCGCAACAGCAGAAAGGTACACGCCCACTACAGTCAGAAGGGCTGCCGCATCTCCACACTGCGCCACCAAGACAGATACAAGGAAAGCGAACAAAGAGGAGAGCCTCGCCCATGCTGAAGAATGGCCTGAGCTACCGAGGGCACAACTCCCTGCTAAGATACCTCAAAACGCACAGACTTCAACGGCTTCTGCCACTGTTGAAGCGACGCTTACTGATGATCTCCAGGTCATCAACATTCTGCAGTCGCTCATGAGTGCCATTCGCGTTATACTTACCAACATGAAGTCTTCGTCTGCGCAAAGCGCACTACAGGTGCTGGACACTTTGAGTCCAGTACTTGCAGCTCTTGGTTAAAATCATGGCTCTCCAGAAGCCGTCGTTTCGTGACGAAGTCCGAAACGCGTCGATATTTCAGTGGAACGCCAGAGGACTGAAGTCACGCATGTCGGACTTTCGACAGTTTGTGTTCACGAATAAGTTCCCAGTCATCGTCATCTGCGAGCCCCTATCAGATAACATCAGACTGTCCGGGTATGAATGTTTCATGTCCGCCACCCACGGAGAATGCAGCAAGATCATCGTATTCATGCGACGTGATCTTACGTATGTCCATCACCCAGTGTCGCCTGACCAAGAAAACCAATACGTCTGTCTGACAGTGAAGAAAGGCAAGCTCACTTTCACATTAATTGGAGCCTACATATCGCCCTCAAGTCGGTTGGACTGCGACAGATTACGGCGAATCACCACAGCGACTCCGCAGCCTTTGGTGATTACTGGAGATTTTAATGCCCACCACCATCTCTGGGGAAGTTCTAAGATAAACTCGAGGGGCAGAAGATTAGTGTCATTTGCCTCCGAACAAGAACTATGCTTGTTAAATGATGGAAGCCCCACCTTTCTACGTGGAACTGCCTACTGTAGCTGCCTGGACCTGACCTTTGTTTCACGCTCCTTCACTAGAAAGGTCAGGTGGTTTCCGGATATTGAAACGCGGGGAAGTTACCACATACCCACTTATCTTAGGGTTGAAGGGTTGACCGACTCCAGGTTAGCCGCCGTCACACAATGCATCGACTGGCCAATGTTCAAGTCAATTGTCGAAGACGGCTGTCGTGATGACTTGGCCACTAGCCTAGAGGACATCATAAAAGGTGCCCTAGAGGCTGCGAAACATTCACTTCTGAGAACGTCCACACGCACCGAATACGACATTGAGCTAGAGAAGCTTCGTGCAATTCGTCGTCGTGCAGAGCGGAGATACAGGCGCACGAAGTCTGTAAATGACTTGAGGTTGGCCAGAAGAACTCAAAAGAAAATTCAGCGTCGCATGGACAAACTTGCATCACAAAGATGGAAATCATTCTGCGAATCTTTGGATCCACGAAAACCATTGTCTCACATATGGAGAACTGTTGGTGGTCTCCGTGGAACCCCTCAGCAGCGCCACCCTTTTAAGTCTTTGGCCCTTCACCAACAATGCAGCGAGATTGACGTAGCGGAAGCTTTCTGCAGGAGGATTGCTGGCGAAACTAGTTGCGCTGGAACATCGACGCTCCGCCACTCACCGATTTCACGCGACTCCCGCATGGATAGTCCTTTCTCCATGGACGAGCTCGAAGGTGCACTGGCCTTGTGCAAGCGTTCATCTTCACCAGGACCCGACGGTATAACCTACCGTGCCCTGTGTAATCTGGGTGATGAGGCTCGAACAGTGCTCCTGCTCCTGTTCAACAGCTCCTGGCGGACAGGTACGGTTCCCCAAGAATGGAAGACCAGTCGCATAATTCCACTGCTCAAGCCTGGCAAGTCGCCTGTAGACATTGCATCATACCGACCAATTGCGCTTGCCAGTTGCATCGGAAAACTAATGGAGAGGATGGTTCTAGCACGGCTAGAATGGTACCTCGAACATTACCAGGTATACCCAGATGCAGTGGCCGGTTTCAGGCGGGGCCGTTCTTCCATAGACAACGTTATCGACTTGGTGACGTACGTCGAGCACCAGAAGTCCTGCAAAAGATTATCTGCTGCCCTATTTCTGGATGTTAAAGGAGCGTACGATAACGTAACGCACGAAGCGATTTTGAACGCGTTAGAGGCAGTAGGACTCGGCGGCAAAGTATATAATTGGATAAGTAGCTATCTACATACGAGATCCTTTTTCGTACTTACCGAGGATGGCCCGACCTCCCAGCATTACAGTAACCGTGGGGTGCCTCAGGGCGGAGTACTCAGCCCAACGCTCTTCAGTCTAACACTCATTGGACTCACCGACATCCTGCCAGGCACCGTTAGGCTCTCCATCTGTGCCGACGACATTTGCATTTGGACGTCGGCTGTGACGCGACTGCAACTTCGCGCGCGGCTTCAAAAGTCGGCTACTTTAACATCATCCTACCTTCGAGAACAAGGACTTCATATATCATACGAGAAGTGCGCAGCGGTGGCATTTACCAGGAAATCAATGTCTCCATACGTGATATCCGTCGACAGACACATGATCTCGTACAGCACGAGTCACAAATTTTTAGGGGTGGTCCTTGACAAAAATCTCTCCTGGACCCCTCATGTGAATTATGTGAAAAAACGCCTGACAGGAATTTGCCATATGTTTAAGTTCCTTGCAGGAAAGACCTGGGGAGTGCCAATACGCTCTATGCTGCAACTGTACAGGGTCCTCTTTCTTGGATTTCTGCGATACAGCCTACCTGTCATGTCCAACACCTGCAGAACGAACCTGAACATAATCCAAAGCATCCAAGCCCAAGCACTCAAGATATGTCTCGGTCTACCGCGGAGTGCGTCAACGACAGAAGTAATTGCAGTGGCTCAAGATTTCACTATTAGAACGCACATTAGCATTGAAACAATGCGTGTGCACATAAGACACTTCGCCCGGAACCCTACCCACCACCTAGCAAGTCTCCCAGTAGATAGGCCCCACACGACATTCAGTGCGACTGTCTTCGCGCACCGTGCCTCTTTCAGGTCAGGTTACACAACTGCGGCAAGGCCTTCTATTCCTCCATGGTGTATGCGCCGTACTCAAGTGAACCTTACAGTCCCAGGACTTCAGAAAAGGTCGGACTTGCCATCATCAGCGCTCAAGCAACTAACTTTACTTCTCTTGTACGAGAAATACAGCGACTGCACACACGTCTACACTGATGGATCAACTACATCAACCAGTTCCGGCGGCGCTGTAGTTATACCAGCAATGAGAATAACCAAGCGGTTCAAGACTTCCCATGTCACTACGTCTACAGCTGCAGAGCTCGCGGCTCTCCGCGACGCGCTTCAAGTGATAAATACTGAAAGTCCTAGAAAATGGGCAGTCTTCTGCGATTCAAGGCCGGCCTTGCAATGTGTACATTCATTTCTCCGACATGGAACACACGATCAGCTCACGTGCGAAATCGCAGAACTTGTACATCACTTAAGCGAAAAGGGCCATGATATCTCTTTTCAGTGGATACCAGGTCATTGCGGTATCATTGGTAATGATGACGCCGATAAGGCAGCTCGATCGTCAAACCAAGAAGACCGCTGCGTCCCCATTCCGCTCTCAAGGACCGACGCCGCGAGGCAACTTGGCATTCTGGCACGCACGATCTCCTTAGCAGAGTGGAATACCGTACATACAAGGCGCACAAGACTGCACCGACTAAACCCATCACTTCAACTCAGACCTCCAGCCGGTGTGCACCGGCGTGAAGCGTCACTTCTGTGTCGGTTATGGCTTGGAGTGGCCTTCACGAATGCCTACTCAGCACTAATTGGAATGGCTGATAGTCCTGCATGTGATGTTTGCGCATGCGAGGAGAACATTGACCACATATTGTGCCATTGTCCTCAATTTCAAGCCCAAAGACAGAATTTGTCCGACACATTGAGGAAACTAGACGATCGTCCTCTGAGTGAACAGACAATATTAGAGCACCGTCCCGACCGATCATCGGCTCAGAAGGCAGTGAAGGCACTTTTGTGTTTTCTCAGAACTTCTGGTTTGCTCGATCGACTTTAACTGAAGTGCTGTCCGTACACGTACCTACACCTTCTCTCTCCCTTCTTTCTCTTCCCCTTCTCCCTTCCCCCAGTGTAGGGTAGCCAACCAGACTATTGACTGGTTAACATCCCTGCCTTCCTGTATTCTTCTCTCACGCTATCGGTCAGAATTCTTCGGGCCACGCCCCCTTCGCCTGTTTGTTACGCAACATCGCAAAACCTCACAAACTCATCACGTCAAAGTGAAGTGTGCGCACTAAAGAATAGCCGGAATAGCCGGAGACTGTCCTGTTCCGAAAGGAATAGAACATGGTTGCCCACCGATCGCTCTGACTCTGGCTACTTGGAGCTGCAAGGAAGAATGAATTTCTCTGGGCATAATAAAATTTTTTGGCTGGCTGTACAACGGTGTCGAGCCCTTTCGGTACGTATATGACGTCACTCTGCCAACTTTGCTGAACTTGAGCTTTACCGCTATTTTAGCTTTCAGTTGCACGTTGCTGCTATTTTCGACCAGCCACCAGAAGGTAAGCAAGGCGAAGCGGACCAATCGCAGACGCCGCCCTCTTCATACGATTACGACTTTTACTGCTCGGACCCACCGAAACCCACTCCACTTGTACGCGCTCCTCGTTCCTTGTCAGCCAGTTAGACAAGCAACACCTGTCACTGTAGGGAATGCTATTTGCTTTCAAAGCAAACAAGAGGGACCTCTTTTAAACGAGGAGAGTGGTTGATTGGGCTGTTCAAACAACGTTCCGGGAATGATATTGTGAGAAGAAAATAGTAGTGTCCAGGAGGTCGCTAGAGGGAGATTATTCTGCGAATAAAGGCGTGACGCCATCAAACGTTTTCTATCGACGATTCTGTTATGTCGCATACGTCAGCCAGTAGATTTTTGCTTTTTCAATCACTTGACCGGCATGACAGCTGCAACAGTCGTTAGCAAAAATGCTCTACCATTTCACTCTCATGACATATGATGTTCAACGGATCCCTTTTTACAGCGAAGCTGCATACGGCTAGCCGATTCGTCTGTCCGTCCATCCGTCTGTCCATCGCCTGTACGCCGAAAACTTCGCCGGCGTGACCCCATGCGCATATGTGAAAAAAATAGAGAAAGAAAGACGCGCGGTTAGCCAACACCTCCTAAATAGCACAAGGCATGTTTACTCCGATCTATGACGTCACGCTACCTGGCCCCAAATATTCCTTGACACGGCTGGCGTAACGAAAGCGGTGACGTCAAAATCACTGCTGCCAACTCGGGATCATTTCCATTAGATTCTATGGCAGTCGGGCCGGGTAACATGACGTCATGGATCGGAGTGAAAAGAACTTGTGCTATCTAGGTGGTGCTGGATTAGCTGCGCCAGTAGTGACGTCATTGCCCTCCGTCGCAGCCGAGCGCGCACGCAGCAATTTCTCTCCGGTTCCGATACGGTTAGGCGACGCGTCATACGTACTCCTGAGGAGCAGGCAGCTTTAGATCAGCAACGCTGCGAGCAGAACTGGGAAAGAGCTCCTCTATGCCGTGCCGATGTTGCAATCTGAGCAGAACAGGCTCGTGCAGCCTAGCGCAAGGAGCAACTGCGTACCGTGGATCCAGCAGCCTACCAAGCCATCGTTTAATGAACCGTCAGGATTAATCTAGTGATAAACACATGGGCCGCACGTTTCCCTTTCGCTGTTTAACCATCAGTACGTAATGCTTGTGAGGTGATTTTTTTTTCATTCCAAGCTCATTCTTTCGCCCCACATAAAATGTATCAATAAGTGCGGCCTGCGCACCCTGGCCACAGCAAGTCGAATCTCCATGGAATTTCAGAAATTCAGATGTATTTAGGAAGGAACAGCGTCAACTAAGATGATCACGAGAGGGAGAACGACACAGGAAAAGCGCGTTCTCCCTCTCATGATCGTCTTAGTTGGCACTGTTCCTTCCTAATTCAAGTATGCACCAACTAGCCTAAATGAATGTTGTCCTGAATCAGATGTATTTTTTCATCTGTACACATAACACGGCCGACCTCTGCTGAAAAATGCCGCCGCCGTTTGGAACAGTACATGCCTCTCTACCCGCCGCGGTTACTCAGTGGCTGTGGTGTTGGGCTGCTGAGCACGAGGTCGCGGGATCGAATCCCGGCCACGGCGGCCGCATTTCGATGGGGTGAAATGCGAAAACACCCGTGTACTTAGATTTAGGTGCACGATAAAGAACCCCAGGCGGTCGAAATATCCGGAGTCCTCCACTACGGCATGCCTCATAATCAGACAGTGGTTTTGGCACGTAAAGGCCCATAATTTAATTAGCTGCCTTAATATGTGGGCACGTCAATTTTTATATAGTTGCCGCCGCTAACAGCTTCTCGCTCTGAATAACAAGCTTATTTAAATGTGTCCGATTTTGTAAGGTTATTTTCATTGCTTGCATTGGCTCACACAGAGCTTTAACGATACCTATGGCAATATATAGTGCGCAATTTTTATTCACCTGTTTAGAGAATTGACCCATATGCAAGGCGTTTCAATCTGCTGCGCATTACTTGGTAATCTATTTTGCCATTTTACCATTAACCCACCCATTCAAGTTTCACCACATATGTTGCGAAGTGCCTCCAGTGTATTTCCAACGGTTTAATTTCAATAAATTTTCACACGGCTATTATTTTCGTCTCTCCGTTCTGTGTTGAACTTAGTGCGAATTGGACCATTTTTGTGACTTACCAAATTACCCGGTATCTCTGTAGCTTTTCCACTTTAGATATATAAAAAACATTTTATTCATTAAAAGCGTCACCTCGATGCGATTTTTAGTTATCTATTTTGCGACAATTGTTTCAGACGTGCGGGGGGATGTTATTTGCAGTTAACGAGGATTGAATGGCATCTTGTCCTGCCCTTAAGTTACCCATATTCTACCTATGTATTCTTGCAATCTTTTATCGTGGCCCGACATAGTTTCTTTTCCTGTCGGTGGGTGCGTTTTGTACACTCTCCCCTCCACACACACACTTTCCCCTTTATTTTTTGCATGATCTCTCTATTCCTATTTACCTATATTTTTGTGCACACTTTGTTGTGCAAACTTATGTGACTAGTAGCAGTTCTAGTAAAGCAACAATATCTTCGATGTAAAACTATACAAGCGTGGCTCGTCTAAACTTCGGACCCTGTTTCAGATGACTAATATGTCAAAAATTTCTAGCGATATCAGGAACCGGTGAAGCTGCTTTTTCGAACAGTTCATGTAGTTACAAATACAACCATAACTTTTATCCTCACCGAGTCACGACGAGGAGAAAGGGTTCCGGTGCACCACTGTCCAAGGTCATTCCCCAGAACATAAACCAAAAAGAAACTACCTAAAGCAAACAAGAAAGGAAGGAAGAAAGAAAGAAACTAACTCAATCTTCCTAGAAACTTGCCCTATTCGCGCTGAAATCTAGCGCAAGAATGAATGCGCTATTTTGTGCATAAACAGTTTCAAAGACATTTGCGTGTAACTTTTATGACCATCCAAGCTCGCTCTTCGCTTTTGACGGGTGCGAACAGGGAATCCGCGACTCTCCTTGTCTTCGTGTCATTGCAAGCGTGCGGCGCCCCATAGTGTCGGGTCCAGCGTACCGCACGCAACGCCCCACCTTTCTCGGCCAATCAAGCGCGGCGATGGTGCGCTTTTTTTTTTTTGCCGGTGCTATATTTATCACCTCCTGTAGAATGTCTGCCAGTAGTGGCGTACATCGTTATAGTACTACACACGTGCGTATCCTGACTCAACAGAAATTATGCAAACAATTGCTAAGCGGTGAAACAGAGGTGGGGCGCGGACGGTGCCGGTGGTGTTACTGGTTCCCGAAAAAGAAACCCTCAGGATAAATTTACGCGTGCGCGCAGGCGCGATGATTAATGTGCGCGCGCTCTTTTTGCAGTTTCGCAACGCGGCGTACATATACGACCCAACCCGTTTTCCCCCACGCATCCACGCCGTCCTTCCATTCTCACACTAGCCCGAGGTAAGACGCCATGCTACAACATATACAGGCCGCATGATTCTCCCAGAAGGTGCGTTAGGCCTAGAGAATTGCTTGTGCAATGGCGCAAGAACCCACCCTCCTGGCCGAGGGTAATTGCTTTACGCAGGTCTCTGCACTTCGCAGAGCAAGTAAAAGAGAAATGTCCCAGGTGAGTCGGTACAGCATGCAGAAGTTGTGCTACGGCTGAACAACGTCATAGAGGGCGCTTTTAATCTCCCCGGTGCAGGAGTTGTTTCGCGCCCTGTTGCCACTCCCGATTAGGACGAGGCCCTTCGCTAGGTGCTACGAGAAACGGGTGGGTTGCGGCTGAAGCAAGCCGCCATCTCAGGCTCCCTTATTTCTACAGCAGGAACAACGCCTCGGGCGCATGGCATGATGAGCTAACAGCCACGTGGTGTTTAAATGCCGAGTGGGAGTTCTATGGTCCAAAGTGCGCACCTATATATACAATGATGGGGCAGCCTTTGTAAGCTGGGGAATAATTTTCACCGCAGCGGTCGTCACTGAAAAAACATATGTAAACAGAGCAAGTTGCAAAGCGTTGCCCTTCGCTAAATTCTGCGCTTGTAGAGCTGGCGGGACTCGATTATTAAGCGTACCACGGGTGCGCTTGAGATGGTATCCCGTGACAACTTGTGCTACACTAACTCGGGTCTCTGTTAGAGCAATACTACGAGCAAGAATAAGAAATACAAGAGAGATATTTATTAATCAGCATACTTCCCGACGCCTCCTCATGCGAGCTGTACAGTTAGCTTTAGCCCCGGTACAGAGGAAGATATTTAAAAAAGCAACGCTTTCGCTGCACGCAATGTGCGAAAATGATAACAGGACGCCTTTCGTGACGTAAACAATATACATGAAAGATGGCACAACGTTTTGCACGTAGCTGATGAGTGTGTTACAGCGATAGCCGTTATGAGCACTTGAGCTAAATTTCGTGGCGTCTGCCGCAGGTATGACCATCACGTTTCTTCGGCACTTCATTGAAGACACCATCCCGAAGGTAGTGCAATGCGGAGCCGACCCGCGGCGGAGGTGACGCAGGCGTTAAGCACTCCCCATACACGGTCGCATCCCGAAGGTAGTGCAATGCCGGGCCGACCCGCGGCGAAGGTGAAGCAGGCGTTAAGCACTCCACACACGCGGTTCGATCCTGAAGGTATAGCGCAATGCCGGGCCGACCCGCGGAGGAGGTGAAGCAGGTGTTAAGCACTGTTTATACGTGGTCCAATCCCGAAGTTAGTGCAATGCCGGGCCGACCCTAGGCTGAGGTGAAGCAGGCGTTAAGCACGTCCCCATACATGGTCCGATCCCGAAGGTAGTGCAATGCAGGGCCGACCCGCGGCGGAAGTGAAGCAGGCATTCAGCACTCCCCATCATGGTCCGATCACGAAGGTAGTGTAATGCCGGGTCCACCAGCGGCGTATGTGAAGCAGGCGTTAAGCACGTCCCCATACATGGTCCGATCCTGAAGTTAGTGCAATGCCGGGCCGACCCGCGGCGGAAGTGAAGCAGGCGTTCAGCACTCCCCATCGTGGTCCGATCACGAAGGTAATGTAATGCCGGGTCCACCAGCGGCGTATGTGAAGCAGGCGTGAAGCACTCCCCATACGTGGTGCGATCCCGAAGGTAGTGCAATGCAGGGCCGACCCGCGGCGGAAGTGATCGAAGCAGGCGCTCAGCACTCCCCATGGTGGTCCGATCACGAAGGTTGTGTAATGCCGGGTCCACCAGCGGCGTATGTGAAGCAGGCGTGAAGCACTCCCCATACGTGGTGCGATCCCGAAGGTAGTGCAATGCAGGGCCGACCCGCGGCGGAAGTGAAGCAGGCTCTCAGCACTCCCCATCGTGGTCCGATCACGAAGGTAGTGTAATGGCGGGTCCACCAGCGGCGTATGTGAAGCAGGCGTGAAGCACTCCCCATACGTGGTGCGATCCTGAAGTTAGTGCAATGCCGGGCCGACCCGCGGCGGAAGTGAAGCAGGCGCTCAGCACTCCCCATCGTGGTCCGATCACGAACGTAGTGTAATGCCGGGTCCACCAGCGGCGTATGTGAAGCAGGCGTGAAGCACTCCCCATACGTGGTGCGATCCCGAAGGTAGTGCAATGCAGGGCCGACCCGCGGCGGAAGTGAAGCAGGCGCTCAGCACTCCCCATCGTGGTCCGATCCCGAAGGTAGTGTAATGCCGGGTCCACCAGCGGCGTATGTGAAGCAGGCGTGAAGCACTCCCCGTACGTGGTCCGATCCCGAAGGTAGTGAAATGCAGGGCCGACCCGCGGGGGAGGTGAAGCAGGCGTTAAGCACTCCCTACACTTGGTCCGATCCTGAAATTAGTGAACTGTCGGGCCGACCCGCAGCGGAAGTGAAGCAGGCGTTCAGCGCTCCCCATTCGTGGTCCGATCCCGAAGGTAGTGCAATGGCGGGTCCATCAGCGGCGTAGGTGAAGCAAGCGTTAAGCACTCCCCAAGCGCGGGCCGATCTCTAAGATAGAGCAATACCGGGCCTACCTATGCGGAGATGCAGTCTGCCATTAAGGGGCCCGCATTCACAGCTTCGCTGATCATCGTTCTTCACAGAGTGTAAGGGCACTGAGTTTTTTGTATTGCCGGCTGGAGTGCCCTTGGGTTGAGCAGGCTGTATATATAACAAAAAAAAATGTATACCGTGCTACGCAATGTGGCAGCTCCTCTTATATTGGCTTGTCTCTCTTCAATTCTTCTTATTTATTTATATGTACCGGTCGCTTCCTGGCCGATCTCCCGTTGTGCGTACGTGTCATAGCATGGACGTCATATTCAACGCGTGGACACGCTTCCTGGCCGGTTCCCCATTGTGGGTATGCACCAAGTTACGCAAATCATAAAAATCGTCAACACCGGGTCATCGTCTGAAAGAATCTGTTGGCGTTGGCATCATAATCGTATACGCGCGGTTGCAGAGAGCGCGAGTTTTTTTGGGGCATATTACTGAGAACGCTTAGAGAGGACTTTCCGCTGAATGTATATAGCATAAGTGTTGACCAGTACCTTGTGAAAATGATATACCATTTGATGCTGTCACGCTCATTGCTTTGTATGGCATTTAGACGAAGCTCATGGCAGTGTTTAATAGAGAGGTTGACATTCGACCAATTCGACTGCATTTCTGAGCAGTTATCGCAAGATTTCTTGAAGTATATGCGTGGATGGCAAAAGCCTGTATACCAGAATGGCTCAACCAATGAGAAGAAAGGGGGTTAAGCGAGGGGACCGGTTTTTATTATTCATATCATAAGAAGCCAACAAACACTGATACCAAGGACAACATAGGGGGAATTACTTGTGCTTAATAAATGAAATAAAGAAACGATAAATTAATGGAAATAAAGTGGATTAAAAAACAACTTGCCGCAGGTGGGAACCGAGCTCACCGCCAAGGTCTGTGAGTGGTGGCGCTGGCTAACACTCCCAAGGTTCTACTAGGACACATAAATACCCAAGAAAGTGGATGGGGAAACGGCGCCCCGGTAGCTGAATTGGTAGACCATCGCACGCGAAATGTGAAGGTTGTGGGTTCGGTTCCCACCTGCGGCAAGTTGTTTTTTCATCCATTTTAATTTCCATTCATTTATCGTTTCTTTATTTCATTTATTATGTACAAGTAATTTCCCCTATGTTGTCCTTAGTGTCAGTGTTTGTTGGCTTCTTATGATATGAACCAATGAGAGCTACTTGTGTGCTTGAAGGACGGTAAATGCATTTTCAATCTTTCATAATATTGTAAATATGACTGTATTTTGGGCAAGACCAGGTAATGAAAAAAGTAAAAAGATGACTGCCTAATGATAAATGATCCTGGTAGGCAATCTTCAACGAAACTAGCTGTAAATACTTTGAGCAAAACAGGGTTTAAGGTCTTCTCTTGTGTCCGTGTCTGCACGCCTTACCTTCTTTCGCATTATGAATTCTTACCAACTCGCTCAGCTTCCTGTCGTTCTAAGCTTTAATGTAAGCTTATAGGCTTTGTGAAAAACCGAAAATGTACAGGAATGTAAGGTGAACATCTGTAAAACAAACAAGGAACTAATAGATGTAGCTGAAGACATGAGTAACTGCACGCGAAGAAATAATATAATTACCAAAGGCCTTCCCGAAGCTGAGTACGAGGGATACATGGAATCTGAGCCCATTGTTAAAGAATTTTCAGATATTCATTCATGCTGGCGACATAGAAAGAGCCCACCGCCTAAGCCAGCGCCGTGCTAATAACCATCGACAGATTATTGTTAAATTTCTTAACTTCAAATTCAAAACAGAAGTTCTGAGCAATGCATCAAAGAATCATGAATGAAAGGAAAAAAAAGCTTCGCGATTTCGCAGAGCAGCAGCGCATGCAAGGAAAATGAGCGAACTTGAAAAAAGAGGGTATTGGCGAAACACAAAGGACCCCCACACAAGGAAAAGGGGTTAGACACGGACGGACGAAGTTCATCAAGCACTAACTGGCCCAAGAGCTCGCGCTAATGAAAATGAGCGGTTTACTGTGCGGTATACAACAAACTTCACATGAAGAGTGGCATTTATCACTGTGATTCGGCTTCAGATCGTGTCATTCGAACTTATGCCCGACCAAAGCTGACCACGAAATGACACCAGAAAAACAAGGAAAGCCAGCCACCACACCAGCTCCGATTCGTTTGCTCTTGGCCAACTTCCGCAGTATATTTCATAAACTTCCCGTTTTAAAAACAATCATGCCCACGTGTTCTGCCAATATCCTCAACGGAACGGAAACCTGGCTTTTCGACGACATCGCCCATAGCGAGCAGGTGTTTCCACCGACTTTTGTACTTTTCCGTTGAGATAGAATTGGGACTAGAGGAGGAGAAGGAGGAGGAGTGATCGTCGTCACTTTCAGCTAATGAATCGCCTCTCGAATTAATCTCGGTATCTGTTCATTTTTGCCACGTCCACTGCGCCAACAGTGCCTGTTAGCGGCCGCCAGATAGCCGATCTGAATTCACTGATCTTCTCAATGATGCTACTGATCAAATCATGATGTTTCCTCGATATTATTTAATTATATGCGGTGATTTTAACTATCCAGCCAAGATTGTAGCACGTCATCAATTAACACCCAGAGCAATCGCGCGGAGCATCTACGCTTTGTTCTGTGCCTTCACTATCATCATCATCTCACCCAGGTAGTGCACGAACCCACTCGCGGTAATCGCACATAAGACTTGACAAACAATCCTGGAAGAAATACGTGAACGCAGGGCCACGAATAGTTCATTCACTATACCACGAACTGACAAAATAAAAATAACAAAACAAATATTTAACTATACGCACGTAGATACGGGAAA
The DNA here is from genome assembly GCF_038994185.2 of Dermacentor albipictus. NCBI lineage: Eukaryota > Metazoa > Arthropoda > Arachnida > Ixodida > Ixodidae > Dermacentor > Dermacentor albipictus. The sequence goes on from NC_091821.1 coordinate 113,548,867, forward strand.
AAATGAATTGCATGTTAGAACGGTTTTTTAGTTGAGTTTCAGACAAACTTCGCAAGCCGTACAACTAATGATAGGTAATGTTTATATCACGGTCACCTGAAGCATATAGAAGATTCGCGTGTGTCTAAATTTATTATAACGTCGCGTGTAAGCGATCCACGGTTAACCCGCGATGTGAAGAGGTTCATAAACAGAAAGGAAAGGGTGTATCGGAAAGCAAGGCGCCCAGATGTCTGAAGACTGCCAAAAATACAAGGATTAATCTCGAAATAAATCTAAAGGACAGTTATTGAAGCAAAAAAGAAACATTTCTATTGCACTCTACCCACCCTCTCAAAAACAGATGCAAAAAAGTTCTGAAATGTAGTAAATCCTAAACAAAATCAGTTGGTACCATCTGTGTTAGGTACGAACGGCGACATGCGAACACAAGGTAATTGTGCCTAGCAATTTAATAGGTACTTCGCTGGTGTATACACAGATGAAGGTCCTATTAATAATTCCCTATTCTTCCCGCAGCTCACCATCCCGTTTCGCTTTCCATCTAGTATCATCAGCGCTCACAGCCTAAAACGCGCTATGGACAGTTTGCCGTTCAACATCAGCCCAGGGCCCGATGGCATCAGTGCTAAAATTGTAAAACTAAGCAGTCATTTCTCAGCAGTTGTACTTCCCTCAATATTCCAACAATCACTTGATTCTGGATGTTCACTGGAATCCTGGAAGATAGCTCACGTTCTGCCAATACCTAAAAGTGGCGATAACATTGAGTTCACTAACTACCGGCCTGTTTCGCAAGCCTCAATTAGTTGCATATCGCCTGAGCATATTCTCTACTCACACATTACGGCGCATCTCAATCAAAATAATTTTAACGTAAACAACCAGCACGGTTTTTCCCCGAAGCTTTCATGCCAAATGCAGCTTTACCAGTTGGCAACAGACCTTCATACCTCACTGCACATGTCTTATTCTGTCGATGGTATGTTTGCTCATTTTCCGGAAGACTTCGACCGTCTACCTCACAAACGACCAACACTTAAAAAACGTAATCGCGAACTTGATAGCAAAATAACACGATGACTTGAAGAATTTCTAACCAATCGTTTTCAGGTGGTTAAATTAAATGATATCTAAATTCCAACCCTTGTCAAGTCGGGTGTCCCTCAAGGTTCATTAATAGGCCCGCTTTTATTTTTAATCTATAGTAATGACGTAGCATTAAATGTTAATTCAACAGGTAGCTTTTCTGCCGATGATTGTGTAATCTTAAGAGAGATAGCTAGCCCTAACAACGTAATAACTTTGCAATCCGACCTTAATAAAGTAATCTTAAGAATGGCAGATGCAAATTATAAACGAAGGTAGGCGACCCTAATATTTAACTTAGGTGTCTCTTAGTGGCGTTATTGTTCTTCAGCTAAACTTTAGGCGAACGCAACGCACGAACCGAACTCGGAGGCAACTGTTTTCGGTTAAATATCATGCCACCTTCTTGTATGTGATGGCATTAGTGACGTCATTACTGCCGCTTTCTACTTCCGGGTTTCCAGGAATTTCGCTGAAGTCGTGCTCACGTGGTGGGTCTGTACCCGATTCTGTGTATTGGTGTGCGGTAATCAGTGATTTCTAATTAATTATTTTTATTCGAGACACTTCAGCAACTCAACTTGCAACTAAACTTATGCTCTATTATCGTATCTATAATGAAACCTGTGAATTTTGTACTGCACTACTTTTTTCTATTACTTTTCTCACTTATTTGAATTTTGTCCCCAGTCATGTCAGTGATCAATAATAAATTCTAATTATTCCAGACACTCTAGCAACTCAACTTGTAACTAAACTTATGGTCTGATGTCATGATCTATAATTAAACTCACGAATTTTGTACTGTACAACCTTTTTCTATTATTTTTCTGAATTAATTTGAATTTTGTGCAAAGTCATCTCAGTGATTTCTAATTAATTATCATTATTCCAGACACTTAAGTAACTCAACTTGTAACTAAACTTATGTTCTGATATCATATCTATAATGAAACGCATGAATTTTGTACTGTACTACTTATTTCTATATTGCTCTGATTTAATTTGAATTTTCTCCCTTGTCGTCTGAGGAGGTGAAACGGAAGTGCTGCGCAAGAAACAAGATTACCACTCGATGCTCGCGCCACTAATAAAGAAAAGAACAAACACTTGAAGTTAACTTCTGTCTCAATGTCTCAGCCAAATACTTACATTTTAAACGATAGCACAGTAGACTCAGTAACATCGGTTAAATACCTTGGCGTCTTCATAAATACTAGTTTAACATGGACTGACTATATGGAATATATTACATCTAAAGCTCAAAAGAAACTTGGCTTTCTGAAGCGACTCTTATATCTGGCCGACAGGGGCACCAGGCTTCGAGCGTACAATTTCCTCGTGCATCCTTCCCTGGAATATGCATCACTCATTTGGCATCCCTACCCGATCATCCTCACCGATCCACTCGAAGCCGCCCAGAATAAAGCAGCGCGATTCATCTTGTCTAGCGCCACCTCACACTTCACACATCACATCGATCGTGCCCATAAAGTTAACCCCATTTTCACCCGGACAGAAAAGTAATAGAATTCGCCTTTCAGCTTATTAATAAGGGAATGGATTGAGACCTCCCAGAATTGAAACAATAACACAGTCGCCTTTATTTCTTTCAGCACTGCTAACATTCCTAGAATCCTACCACTTTCTACAAAATATTCTCTCTCAGAGCACTTACTAGCATCCGCTATGTTGTTCTTTGTTGATTCCACATTTTTGTAAGCATATTCACCCAGTTACTATGTTTTACGACTTTGTGTACCAAAGTGCTGTATTGACCATCTGCAATGCTCCAGCGTTTATGAAAATTGTGTTCTGCTTTATGCCTCCCCCCCACCCCTTTAATACCCCTTGTGGCCACTTAGGGTATCAAAGTAAATAAATAAATAAATAAATAAATAAATACCGAGAAACAAGGAAAAATGATGGTCTATATAATGCTATGGGCCCATTATAGTAACGAATGTAGACTACAAAATTGACGCAAAAGTCCAATCTAATCGAATCCAGTATGCGATGTCATTACTTACTGGACCTCACCAGACGAGTGGATTGAAAGGCCGTTTCATACAAGCCAACTTACAAATAGTCCGACTGCTCTTCAGTATTGCTAATCTCAAAGTGGCCACTTTGCACTGCACTAAATCGAGTTAGCAAAAGAATTTGACCGCGTGAACCACGCCTACTTTCAAACTTTTAGAAAACGTTAATGTTGCCTCCGTTGTTTAAAAAGGTGTCAGCATGTGCTACACTGACTGTTCCACCAGTATCATTATTAATGATGATCTGTCCGAGCCGGTGTCTATTCTTTCCTCTGTAAAAGAGGGTTGCCCGTTATCGCCACTTCTGCTTGCCCTTAATTTAGAGTCATTGTGTGTAAGCATTCGAAGTGCAGTGACATTCATGGTTTCAACAGTTTGGGCAAAGAACTCAAAGTGTGGGCTTACGCAGATGACCTCGCCTTTTTCTGCTCAGACAAACCGAGCATTGACTAAGTTCTGTTATCGAGTTTGATGTGTTCTTGTTTGCTTATGCGCGCTGACACTGTGTTTGTTAATTCAATTAGTAAGGGAATCTTACCCAGTTTATACGGCCGATAAAGCTGCTATCCTTACTTCGTATTGGTGTCTACTAATTTGCTATCGTAAAAGATGCTTCGCCTTTAGGGGAAACTGCAGCCTTTCTTAAGTTCAGAACTACTTGCAGTTCTTGTGTGGTGCATGGCGTGCACAGCGTGATCTATAGGTACTTTCTAGACCATTACTATGAGATGTGTTGGCTAGTGCTTGCACGTTTCTCGCATATACATGATGCAATAAATGTCGTAAAAAAGATTGCGGTTAGAGCATCGGATTCTGTGCTGGGTTGCCGAGGTTCAAATCCTGCCGGCGGATGTTCTTCTTCTTTCATTTTTCTTTTTTGTTAAGTGTGAGGCGCAATCTACTTGGTGAGAAACCGAATACAGGCGGACAGACAGACAGACAGACAGACAGACCCTACCGACCCAGGCGAAACCACGGGATGGGAGGCCAATAAAGCTTCACTTAAAAAATAAACCGAGGTTTCACGTGCCCAAAGCATGATACGATGGTGAGGCACGCTGTATAGTGGAGGGCTACTGGTTAATTTTTACCGCCTTTGGTGCTTTAATGGGTACGCAAAACTAAGTATACGAGCGTTATTGCATTTCGCCCCAATCGAAATGCGGCCGCCACGGCCGGGATCGAACACTCTAGCTCAGCAGCGCCTGCCGCCATATCCACTCAGCTACCGCGGCGGGTCATGCCCTGTTTTTCACGAGTACGATGATGCGAACCAAGTGACAACTTTTAAAAATGGTTCAGCAGCATAGACAGTTGTTAAATGAACTTTGACTTTGGCGTCTTGCATACTGACACATGCGCAGTGGCGTTCACACTCACTTTTTTTTTTCAGCAGCAGTATTTCGCACTTTTTTTGTCAACGGAATCCGTAAGGCTAAACGATACGCTTTCGTTTTGAATCTGTTTTCGAAAGAATGGTTTCTTTGTTTTCTTGCTCGACCAACCAAACGAGCAAACATAGCTCGATATCATACATGTCACAGAACCGCATACTGCGCCGTAATATCGCCACAAGCTGGATCTTACTTCGGCATGCTGTTAACAAATGAGCAAGAATTTGCATATATTCATTGCTTCATTGCAGCTGCGACACATGTGTGCATAATACCGCCAGGAAACCGCTCGCGAAATCATAAGCTCGGCGGCTTACACACGCGCAATCTATACGAAGCTTCGCGAGAGGACTTGCATTCGCGGCTTAAGTTCGAGATAGCGCCCACCTTTGAGCGGAGTACTGTAATGAGGGACGCATGTCGTCCCGACCATATGAAATTAGCAGGCCATAGAGGACTCTTTATTGCCTCTCTGCTCTTCCTGAAATAAACGTCCCTTTCTCTCTAGATATGAAATTCTTCCGGTATGCGTAAGAGAGCATACAAGCACAAATTAGGTATGTCACATAGTTACGCAATACCAGTGTGCCACTTAAGTGAAGTACCCGAAACGTCTAACTTTGACAAATGTTCCGACCTGCCTCGTTTTTTGATCGCCCGCGTGCGACGAAAGACGTACATACGTAGGACTCGTTTGCATCACCTCGCGGATGCTAACTCCGTTGCGGCACTTCGCTGCAAGACAGTAAAGGAAGAGAGGAGTTTATAGGGAACATGTTTTCAAGTCGCTGCGCCAACTGCCGCAGGAGTGCGACTGTGACACCAGCTCGTGGTCAGCCGCTCGCGCGCTCATGTGCACACTGTATCCTGCTCGTCTCCAAGCGACCGCGTGATCTCATTGCGCGCGCTTCACAACGGCACGCCGCGCTCTTATCGGCGATCGAGCCGGCAGGAGACGGACCCGGTGAGACGCGGGGAACGCAGCCATATTGGCCATTCGGCTTCCGCGCCGGCACTCGAGCGCCACTGGGCCGAGCGTAACTCGTCGGGCGCCGAAACCGCTGCATCTCTAGGGGGAGAAATAAAAAGAAGAGGAAAAAAGAACGCAGGACTAAATTCGCAAAAATAAGTAAAAATGAATGCAGAAGGGGGACAAACTCTGGCGCGAAATGACTCTTCCGAAAGCCTTCGGTTCGCCACAAAAGATCCCCGCGGCATGCAATCCGACACGGCGGCCGGACAATTCGTGGACGCGATGGCGGGCTATATGGACGTGACAGTCGCGCATCGACCGACCGACCGACCGCCGCTGCCGTCGCAAACAATGGCGTTCCCGTCCACGCTAGGGTGTAGCGTTTCACACGTCGAATCCCCGAATAGACTCGGCGTCGAGCCGCGTTGGGACGACGCCACGACGGCAGGGCGACAGCCGTAACTCAGGGCGCACGCTCGACCTGCGGCAAGGACGGCCACGCGCGTAGCGCGTGTTACGGCCGGTAAATCACTGTCCTCCGACCACGCGCCAGCCACCGGCAGATGTTCTCTGCAGGGCGAATGCGCTCACGCAAAAGCTTAGATTCCGTGCAAGATGAACGTTTGGAGGTGGCCATGCGTACGTCTATTGCATGGAACAACTCGACACAGCGCTTGGTATGACGCTTGAATTCACAAACGAGCGCCCACTATGCGAATGGGGTACATGCTACATGCACTCTTTTTCAAAATTATACGAGCTACGTTGCAGGTGACCGCCAGGCTGTTTAAGGGAGTTGTTGTTCTTACAATATGCCACAAGTTCCCATGCCCTGGGGTACACCATGTCCGGGGGAATGAAAAGAACCATCGACTATCCAGGTGTCTGGAGCGCAAGGAGCGCCATGGAAACATCACCGGGAGTGGTATGCACCGGCGTGTCAACGGTGGCTCAGTGGCAACCACGGAGCAATGGTGGAGGTCGATATTGCATATATTTGCACTGCCTTGTTTAGTGAGGTAGAATTTATGTAAATACAGCCTGTCTTTTTTTTCTTTTTTTTTTGGGCGGAACCAACTGAAGATCGAGTAAACAAAATTGAGCCGTGCTTCAGCATGGCATGCACTGAAGTTGGACCGAATAGTTGAATAAAATAAGATTATTTCGATGTCAGACAATGTGTCACACATAACTGAAAGAATGAATGAATGAATATGATTAATTGACCCAATTCCGCAGTAACAATGCTACTGCAACGTTCTATCTGAGTATTCATTTTGATTGCGCATCGTCACGGGCTGAAAAGCCACCTCGCCGCCGTTATGCCAGGGTGCGCTGACTCTGCGCGACGCGCGAACGGAGCGCTGCTGCCTTCGCTCTTCGACGCGAAACACATCGCATTGGTAGTACGGCATCTCTTCCGTTATCGCTTTGGGCACGACGCGTGGTGCTGCCTTAAGCCCACACATCTTGTGCAAGCGGCTTGTTTTTGCCCTCGTGTGCAGCAAATCACCTTGCTATCAAGCTGTCCTTGCTGTACCGGCTAATAACACGGGTTATCAGGAAGGTCTATAGCGCAAGCGGTTCAGCGAAATCTTGCAATAAATTATTTTATTTTGGTCTACATAGTCTGCAGAAGTAAATATGAGTATGCATCCTTGTACTTTATTCCATGATGTGCCTTTATTCACACTATATGACGAGGAGCAGCCGGCTCCGTGTCATTTCCAAATCCATGCTGTAATAATAACAGGTAATGATTTTCTGAGAGGTCACAGCAACAATCAAGTGTCGCAATTTCGCCTGAAAGGCCAGGCATTGACAGCAATGGCAAAGTATTCGACTACAAGGCGAAACAAGGCTCGTAGTTTTATGGGCAGTATAAAACTTTGAAGCGTCGGTCTTTGATAAAACGGACGAAATCGTAAGCGTGGTTAAAGCGTGGTCAGAATCTCATGTGCGCGCGGAAGCCACCTCTCTGTTTTGTCTTTGTGTTTTTCTCCCGGTATTTTGTCCCCCGTAAATGGGAAGCTGCACGTGCAGGATGGCGCTAAAGGGGTCGTCAGCGCCGCACAAGCAGTACGTTAAGAGCTAATTATTGCATTTTGTCGGTATCAGTGGCTCACGCACACAGACGCCGGTGTCCCTCGGTCTTCGAAAATAAGGGTCGATAGACGCGCACGCGCGTTCTTTCGTCGTGCCACAGAAACACGTGCGCCCGGCACCAAACAGCGCGAGTGCTGCTAATTAACCCGTATTGCCACGCGTCTCTCAATTGCGCAACAGCTTCGAAAATGCTCCCCCCTCCCGTGCCCCTTGTATGTCCAGTAAAAAAAAAAAACACGCGGGCATGTGTGCCGCGGGGCAGCTAGCTAGGAGCAGCGGCAGCTGGCACTGCGCTGCTCGCGCGCGCGACTCGCCGCACGAGACGCGCTGCATTGTGCACACGAGCCGGCGCGGGCTGCGCGTGCAAACGTGCGGCGCCGCTGTTTGTGGGTTCGACAGAAGCGCAGCCTCGGTTAGTCAGCCGGGCTATTTTGGGTCGGAGCATCGCAGCGCTAAGCGGATCAAAGGATTACTGCTGTCAGGTTCGCTCACGCAGACGAAGGACCGTGAGATGGAGGCAGTGTGCCTCCAAGGTGCAATAGTAGTCGTTCGCGCTCACTTCAAAGTCTATCATGAAACCGAGAAGAAAAAAAGGTATCGCACTACTGATGCGGAGCAAGAAGAATGCTATAGGAAGTGGGGGGTGACCGAAGAAGGAAGAGAGAGAGTTTATGTTCAGTTGAGATTCCCAATCTGATCGTTCAGGGCCCGTACAATGTAGGCAGCAAACTGAAGAAAAGGGAAATCCCGAGCAAATACCATTATTCTATCGGCCTATATGGATCGCTAACGAAGTTAAAGCTTTCCGCTTGACTGCAGAGATATTAGAAGATTTTCTAGAGTTGATGCGATTTCGGGAGTGAATACACAGCTACGAAAGCTTTGCAGATCTACTGTCGCAGGATTAGGTATAAATACGCGCAATAGGGCAGTTGTTGACAGCGATAAAGTTGAGATACCCGATTACATGTCTCGACATTACGACAACCCACCGTGGCGACATAGTGGCTTTCGCGTTTCACCGCTACGCCCGGGGGCGCGGGATCGAGTCCTGGCCGCTGCGGCTGCCTTTCGATGGGGGCGAAATGCAAAAACGCCCGTTTACAGTGCATTGGGCGCACGTTAAAAAAACCCAGTTGGTCAAAATTAATCCCAAGCCCCCACTACGGTGTGCCGCATAATAATATCGTGGCTTTGTCACGTAAAACCCAAGATCAATTAATAAAGTTCAGGACAAAAAAAAGAAAAAGAAGAAAAATGGAGGTGACTGTATCACGCGAATGCAGGGATCATTAGTTTTAAGAAGAATAAAATGTTGCCTAAAATAGCCGTGGTAGAACTGGAAGAGAAGGCAAAGGGGCGGGAATGTTCCTCAGTGATAGTTTTAGTAACCCTTCGGTGTATACTTAGCTGGCATTATCGTAGCCATATTATAACAAGTAACCCTGGAGACATTTCGCAATAAACGATATTAAAAAAAACAGGGAGCACTTGCCTCTACTTGGCCTCATTTTGAAAGACCTCCGAAAGGTTGTTTTAATGGAGACCAAACAATTGTATCCATAAGCAACAAACCTGTGTTGTTGCCTAATCAGAGGGGAAATATGGAGCGTAATATCTCACATTACAGAACAGCACCCATGCTCCCAGCAAACGTCGGTAGCTATGCCGTTTTTTTCTTCTTTTACGCCGAGCGCCTAAAAAAAGGCCTACAATATCTACTCCGGTTTCGTCCCTACACGTGAATTATCTGCCCAAGCGGGAGTCGTTTGGCAGAAAAAGAAAACCAAAGCAATTCATTTCTGATTAAACTAACTGCATGAATTAACTTTCTAGTTACCAACTTTACCGCACGCGTGTTCCTTGGAACGTTGAACCGTCACAAAAGGCCCCTTTCGCGTCTGCACATTTCAAGATGGCCATGCAGACCGAATTGCCCTGCCTCCAAGTTATTCGTTCAGTTTACCCGATTACGCGCGTAGTACCGCGACACGCTGCTCTCTGTCCAACCCCTGTACGGGCGACGTAAAAGCGTGGCGTAAAATAGAAACTTTTTCATGAATTACTTTACGGCACATATTTGTATCTACGAATTGCAGCTAATAAGTTTGTAAGGCATATTGACTTGGAATAAATGCTGAGGATGAAACCAGTTAACGCGCCATCAAACTTGCGGTAAAAATGCACTGTTGTTCCACTTACTGCGTTAAGAAAACGCTGTTTTATGCATTAATGCACAAAGGTAACTGGAACGCCAATGCATTTTGTCGGACCCTTAAAAAATTATTATCTCTAAGTTGGTATACTTCTGAAGATTCGTCCCGAGTGGATAAGACTTGTGGAGAAGGCTCCATCGTAGGGGCGGCAAAGGCCTTCAAGCAGAAAGACAAGTGGTTTGATTCCTCTATATACCGCGTTGCACATCGACTAGGTAAAAACATAACCGAAATATTCGCATCTCTATGAAGCCTTTGCATATATTACGGTATCGCATTTCACATAGAAGGAGGAGAATGCAGAGACACGAGCTCAAACCGCACGTAAACCAGAGTGCAGTCGTCCCTTGCCGTGAGCAAGCTGTTCTAAAAATCTGCCTTAATCGCATTCATCCGAGCTTGACACATTTTTTTTGTCAGTCATTCAGTCAACAGATGCTATGAATTGGAGCTGCGTATGGAAATCTAAATGCGTCACAGCCTTATCATCTTTTTTTTACAGTCATGTTTCATATCCTACATGAACAATTTCTACATAGGAGCCAATATTTTTATTAAAAGTATTGGCGGTCTAGTTGGTTGGGAAATATTGTTCTCAAAGCAGCGCACTTGGTGACACATGGATGACACGTTCTTGAGTTACGAGTAAACTTCCGCGCCACATTGGCGTGCTTCGTGCGAGCACCGTATGCGCGCGGTTTGTTCAACTGCAGCGTTGCCTGTTAGGCGACGACTTGAAGGTGACTTGACATACGTGATTTGCCGCCGCATGAACACATGCACATCTGGGAGAACAAATATTGGGTGCAAAAAAGGATCATGAAGACTTATGCATCTTTGACAGTTTAATAATATGGACAACAGGTCCTATCTCGAAAGCGAATTCACTATTAGAGTTGCGATCAAGCAATATGATAGTAGGAGCCTTTATCATCTGCGGTTACGAAGGTAGCTACTTCTGAGCGGTTTCTTCACTGACAAAGAAATAGATACACGACTTTTAAAGCAAAACATCGGTAAGGATTGCAAGCAATTAAATGTGTAAGAGGCGCGTCTCAAGTGCTGCAAGACCATTACAGTGTGAATAACTTGTCAAGAAAAGAAAACATATATAAAACATTGCGCAAGGAGTACCTATTGTTCCGGGAATAAAACTTGAGCGCAAATTTCCTTGATTACAGTTGTATGCTTTAAAATAAGCAGTAATTAATGCTCGGCCCATGAGCATATTTTAAAAAATGATATGTTCATGTCCATCGCTTGTTGAGGGTGATAAGCCTTTCCATAGCTGATAGTGCGAAAATTGTCGCGTGCTTTGTTTGATCGGAACCTGCACGTAACATTGCAAATACAAACTGAATGGAGCGCATAGATGCTCTCTGTGATTTTTCGTCGTCAACCATCATTCAAGGCAGGCAACTTCATTATCTTCTTTGTCTCACTTGCACATTTGAGATTTCTTCTAGGATGGATTTAACAAACGCTGACTAGTATTGTGCTCCTTGACATAAAAGATGCACTGATCTCGCGCTATTTTCTGTCCGACGTCGTTGCGACGTGAAGCGTCTTGCGAATAATGTACAAGCGTAAGAAGAATTCACACTGACAATCTCCATTTGTTTACGAAAGCAGAAACAACGGGCGCTTGCCCAAAAGCCGGTCCGTCCAAAGCTTGAAAGCAAAAATAAACAACAGCTTTTGGCCAAATATTATCGCGTTCTTTAAAAACATAGTTCCCGCAAATTTATTTTTTGATATTCAGTTTAGAAACGCTTGGAGGGAATTTTGAGCCTTCGTTTTTAAGCCCCATTTATCTCAAGCTCCAGGTGCGTCAACATCCGATTTCCATATATGCATGCTTCAGACTCTCGGCGTAATGTCAAAAAGAAATTAGTAATAGCTTACCTTGTACCACATTTATTATACATCAACCGCAGTAGCAAAAGGCCGCAGGTGGTGATCAAGCATAAATCTAGTCAGACAACTTTGTCTAAGAGATACATTCAGTGATATGGCATGTCAATGGCTTTGCACTTTATCACTTACTGGAAACACCATGCAAATCAGCTTTTAGTCAGCAAATTAGATTCAAATGCACAGTCCTTCTACACGATTCTGGGGACATCAATGCAACTAATTCTAGGGAGCAACGTGGCTAAATCCCGAGTAAATGAATATCTGATAAAAACAAGAATGGCGTTTCGGGCCGACTAAGGTGTTCGAGCTTCGTGCTTGTCCCCTGCAGATCGCAATCGGAAGTTTCCAATTTCATTTCAAATGCAAATGACAACGGCGGCACAGACTGAACAGGTATGTACACGTAGATGCGATAGGTTACTCGCAGATTATGCGCGTTTTTTGAGTAAGGTACCACGGCTCGGTCAGTAAAGTATTTCCGCTGACGTCAGAAGGGTGTCGAATTTCTGGCGAAATGCCATTGGCGCAAAATGTAGCCGCGCATGTTTACGTAACTTCGCTTTCACAAATTCAACCCCTACACTTACTATCGAGCGACCCGGCATGCGAAACCTCTCAATGCACTTATCCAATGCAAGTGCCCCATAGATCACAATCGCACGAAGTTGGGCCTGTTGGTTCGCTTGGAACATTGCGCGAGACGCGCAGAAGACCGGATGAAGGGAGATGGACGCCACATGTGCTTGCGTCATCCACCTCGTTCTGTTCGGCGCAGTTTGCGTAATATAAATCCACGTGGTGCATAGCCTCGTGACAAGAGCCAGCATGATCTTTCGGTAGGCTTCGAGAGGGCAGCATGCTGGCCATTGATTGCGCTGTGGCATAAATTGTGATTGTGCTGGGCCATGTTCATGCAATAAACCACGTGATTACGAAATGTGCAGAAATATACAGATGGTAGATGATGTTTAGCGCAGGAAACGAAAAACATCTGTCTTTCAACTCGAAAAAATTACGTAAATGCCACACATTCCAACCCCTGGTGTACTTGTACCCGAGAGGTCAAACCTGAATCGAAGATAGACGGTTTTTGGGGGTTTTATGAAACGTAAATAAATGTTACCTTTGTCCCAAGCATTACCAACTTTTCTGAAATTACCACTGAAAGCAATGTTACAGAAAGCAATTTTAGAGTACTACAACATGCGCTAGGGCACTGAAGCGGAAACAGAGACATAAAAATCTAGCGATTCCACCCGGAGCGTAACCGACGACAAAAGTCAATCATGGAGCACCGCCCTCGGTCCCGCAGTCGGTCGCGGGCGAGGTACATAAACAAATAATCTTAAGTTAAGTTTAAAATAACTGGATTTCTACTTTCTAGAAAAGAAAATTACGTTTTCCCAGTTGACTCAGAAACTGCCCTCCAGCACGATTGGGTAACTAGTGGCATTCAGAGAGAGAGAGAGAGAGAGAGTGAGAATGAAATGATGCATAGAAAGGCAAGAAGGTTAATCAGAGGTAGTTCCTGTTGGCTACCCTGCACGAGGGGAAGGGTTAAGGGGGATAAAAAGGGAAAGAGAGCGGAAAGAGAGGTAAAAGGAGGCGAGCACAAACAAACCGCGTACACTATACAGCGGTAGGGGGCGGCCTTCTTAAAGTCTGTCGTGAAGGCCCGTAGATCACAAGAATCTTAGTAACGCGAATAAGGTTTGCAGCGCGGACGTTTTTTGGGAGCACTGGTTTAGTGCTTTTAGTTCTGATAGCGAGCGATTACCCGATTGGTCCCTCACTCTACACATCACTTGCCTCTCGGCACTATAGCGCGAGCAGACACAGATAATGTGTGCGAGCTAATGTGTGCGAGATAATGTGAGACTTCACCGCCGGGTATGTCGCACGTGGGGCTGCCGGCCATTTCAATAAGGATGGCATATGAGTTCATAAATGCGACGCCTAACCACAGACGGTACAGCATGGTCTGTTCACGTCGTGGTAACCCAGGCGGTAGGTGCATCTATACATCCGGAGGCAGCGAACGTAAACGACACATGGCGAAAGAGTTGGAGCCCCACAGTGGCGAATGACAGGCGTGGTCACTGCTAGCGGGAACAAAGGAGCCCCTGGCAGGGCTCGGCGGAGCGCCACCACTGGTTCCTCGAGAAGTATTAGCAGATGACTCAACATAGTAGACGACTCGCCGGGCTTTTCATCAATCGCTTTGATTGCGCCTCCGCCGCAAGACTTAATGAGACGCCGGTGGTGGGGCATTCCACGGAGCTACGCCACAGGCTCCTTGTTTCCGCTAGCAGTGGCCGCGCCTGTAAATTCACGGGGCATATTCGCAACCCAGCCGTAAGGTCTGTTCGGGAAAGCGGAATCAAAACACATTGATCACTTGCATGCGCCCATCGGGCGGCATCGTCGGCGTGTTCATTCCCGATGATGTTGCAATGTCCTGGTAGCCTTTGAAAGATTATGTTTTGCCCAATTGTCACGGCTGCGATGACATATCTGTCGAATTTCTGAGACCAGTAGTTAATTGGGTCTATGGCGCAATGGTCTTTGTATGAATTGAAGGGCTGCCTTGGCATCACTAAAAACTGTCCATTGCTGCGGTGGCACCTGATCAATGAAATGACGTGCTGCACTCCGTGCAGCACGTCAGCACGGAGTAGTTGTGGTGTGAACTTTCCTCTTGTCCTTTGTGTTTTTAGACTGGTTTTATCCTTCAAGTATGTATACCAACAGGCCCGGATTTCAACCCTTCCGAAATATACTGACTTTTTCTGAAAATTCATACGTCGCTTTAGAAGCATGCTTGTGACCCAGGCTTGCAATGCATGCTCTCATTACTGCGGTCGTTTGACCATCTTTCCCATATGGCCTACTTCCGAAAACTTCCAAACCACCACATTTTAAGAGCAGTCAGTAGAGAAATGACATAAGAATTGCCATCAGTGTTAAAGCAGTGAAAAATCAAGCGCTCTTCGTTACACAAGTTAGACCAAAAGAAATATGTTTTCCCCCATAAAGTGTTATACTTTGCGTATTAAGACATTTTTATTCTTTTTTTTCTTCAGATAGCGCTAATTGACCTTATAGGACCATGCATTGTCTGGGGGGAAACAAGGCTCCTCATCTGCGGCTGTGAGCAGAAAAACACTGAGATCAGGGACGACCCATCCTTAGAAAAGGGACTAGTGATGTGCCTATGCCTTTATTGTATGTAACATGCAACATATCCGGCGGCATATAGCCAATTTTTCTCCAAAGAACTTAAAGCCCAGAGCAAGTAAAGAAATATGATGGGCGCAAACAAGATCAAAGGATTTGCTCACTGCGTCGCGCATTCAAATCAAACTTATATAAATACTTACGCTTTCTCAGCGATCTGAAAGCGCTTTAACTCTGTTTTTAAGCATCCATGTTTCAATGTATCATATTTTCTGGGAATGAATATTATGAACAAAAAATTTACCCCAGGAAAAAATATGTGTCATCCTTTTTTTCGCTGGTTAGGTTATTCGTCTTTCTTAGAGAGAGAGGCCAGTGAAATAGAATTTGATCAGGTATTTTGGGTCAACAATCGGAGAAAGAGTGCAATAACATAATGATTTTAATGCGAGAAATTCTGTCCTGACGTCCCTATCCTGCTCAAGGCTTGCTATCTTCGAACGCACGGCGCCGCAGAGAACGGTTAAGAGGACATTCATCCTTTTCTGCAAGGAGATACCGAGAGTCTTGTTTACGCTTTACATTCCTTGGCGTTGTTGAAATGTGCCAGGGCTTTGCAAAGCCCTCTCTTAGTGAACTGGTTTCAGTGTCACCGGCGGGAGCGTCCTGCGCAATCTCTCTGCAGCATACTCAGCTTCTACTTTAAAAATTATGGGCTTTTACGTGCCAAAACCACTTTCTAATTATGAGGCCGTAGTGGGGGGACTCCAAAAATTCCGACCACCTGGGGTTCTTTAACGTGCACCTAATTCTAAGTACACGGGTGTTTTCGCATTTCGCCCCCATCGAAATGCGGCCGCCGTGGCCCAGCTTCTGCTTTGCCGGCATGCTGCCACTGTCATAGCGCCTGGGTTCGTCGCAGTCTGCGCCGTCGAAGCAGAAGTTAACGAAGAGGACTGCGAAGAGCTTGGTGACCAAAGCTCGCTTCAGAGAAGCGACCTAAGCGCCCAAGCGACAAGGGGCGGTGCTTCGTTGCTTCCAACGATTCAGAGAAGAGGCGAGGGGGGATGGGGCATGCTCCTCACTCTATCCACCTTGCCCCCTCGGGAACCGTCTCTAAGCGTTAAAGTTTGTCGCGCCATAATAAGCGTGAGAACAGGGGTCCTTAACACGCGAAGTGGGGTTGCTGATCACTCCTGGCAGGCGTGATCGGTAAGCGTGGAAAAATATCACGCTTGGATCAAGCATGTAAAAAAACTTAAAACGCACACTTAGATAAGCGTGAATTTTCTTAGAGTGTACGGAGAGCTGTACGGTTAGCGGTAACGAATCGGCGAGACCAACGAGCACCAGGTTGAGTAGGGTAGGGCTGAGTACTCCGCCTTGCGGTACACCACGACTGGTATAGCTAGACGGCGTTGGTCCGTCTTCAGTCAAAACAAAGAAAGATCTATTCGAATAGCTGTGTGTACAGCGAAAGACGTGTCCACCAATCCCTACAGCTTCTGAGGCGTGCAGAATTGCATGATGATCAACACTGTTGTAGGCATCTTTAACATCAAGGAATGAGGCCGCAGTGATTTATTCCAGGTGTTTCTCATGCTGTACATAGGTCACAAGGTCAATAATGATATCTACTGACGAGCGTCTACGTCGAAGGCCAGCCATTACTTCTGGATACACGTTGTAAATCCCGAGTACCATTCTAACCGTGTAAAAATAATTCTCTCCATTACCTTGCCGACCCCGATGGCCATTGCTATTGGACGGTAAGATGAAAATTCTAATGGAGATCTACCAGACTTGAAGAGTGGAACAAGTTGAACGGATTTCCACGTGCTAGTGACCAAGCCGTCACGCCATGATGCGTTGCATAGGCCAAGAAGTGCATGTCTGATCTCTTGACCAAGGTTAGCAAGCGCAAAGTATGTGATGCCATCGGGTCCTTGTGACGAAGATCGCCTGCATCTAGCGAGTGCGACCTCCAGTTCTTTGATGGAGAAAGGAGCATCCATACGAGACCCTCGGCAGACAGGGGTGACAATAGGCATAGGTGTACAAGGCTGGAACGTCGGGTCCGCGATCCTTACGCAGTAATCTTCTGCTGCGTCGACTTCTCGACGCATAAAGATTTAAAACTGACGGCGCTGTTGAGCTGTTCGAAGTCCACGGACTGTTCTCCAGACAACCGACAGACGTTTACGCGGATCGAGAGACTCACAACAAGATTTCCAGCGTTGATTTTGCAGCACAGGAATGCGACGCTGAAATTTCTTTTGAATCCGTCTGGCCTCTCTAACACCGCAAACTGATTTAGTCTGTCTGTATCGTCACTCCACTCGCCGGCGGATTGCACAAAGGTGCTGTATTTCCGCCTCAAAAGCCATGTATTTCTCCAACGACCGAAATGAACGCACAGCATCCTGCATGGCCTTGGCGATCTGAATTTCCAGTCTGGACGAAAAGCCTTTGTGGCATGCGTCTTACATAAGTCATGCAAACACGGACCGATCTATTGTTTGTTGAAGATTTGGCGAAGCCGATTTTGCTAGGTTCTTTATCTTCAGGTAGGTAGGAATTTGGTCGCTTCCGTGGGTTTCTATACCTGCGGACCAATGGACGCTGCCAGTGAGACATCGCAAGACAAACGCTAAATCTAAACTACTAAGTACAATACATCCGGCCGCGAAGAAACGGGGTACTTACTTCGCTTAGAGCAGCAAAGTTTATGGTCGCAAGCAAATGAAACGAAGTTTCTTCCCTTAGAATTTACCTTCACGTTTCTCCAAAGTGAATGATTATGCGCTAAAGCCCGCAACAATAATCCATGGACCAGGAGTCGCATCTAAAATGTCACTCAGTCCCTGTATACCGAAACGACTTGATGGGGAAAGTAAGTTCTCACTATAGTGAACGCAAGTTTGTGTTTTTGACGGTCGAACAAACATACTGATCAATATCAGGAGGCCGCACTGGATGAACAACATAAGTCAGTTCATACCGTACGTAGATGATCACCTTGCTAATGTCATTGACATTGAACTTGCTAGTCGATGACGCATTAGGTTCATAGCCTGAGAGCCGGACGGGTTTCTGTGGGTTGGGTTCATAGACAAAAATGGGGAATCGATTGGCCAAAACGTATTGGCGAAAATCAGCAACACGGAATTTCAGTCCACGGGCATTCCATTGCACAATGGACGCTTCCTTGAGTTCCCTGAAGGACGGATGATGTGGTAGAGCAGTTTTGTTTGCTATTCAAGGCTCTCAAGAACCGGTTTCAGACCGTCGAGCACTTCCAGTGCACCCCGAGCCGATGGCGTCTGCATGTGATTTATCAAAACGCGAATGACTTTCATTATAGACTTGATGATTTCGATTGCTTGCTCGTCTTGTCCTTGCGCGCTATGTTTGCCGTCATTGGTGCGTCGGTAGTCCGCCATCTGCCTTTGTCCTGATAGAAGACTTAATGCTGGAGGTGCAGGCCAGGTGTTTGCAGTAGGCGTGTTCAGTGTGTCACCATGATACCATGTCGTCTGTACGGTTGACGGGCTTGGGAGCACCAGCTGCAGGTAGTACTGATCTTCTTACGACGTTATCAGTGCATTAATTCGACGAAGATCGTCTGCGGCGGCCTCTCTGTGCGTTGAGTTCTCTCACCATCTGTTTTAGGACTTTCAGCTCTGGCTTGTGTCTCGGGTAATCTTTCGGTGGCGCTTCATGGGGACCAGAGCAACTCGCACACTTGAAGTCAGTCGCACTGCAGGCATCAGCCCTGTGCTGCTCAGAGAAATTTGGGCACACCGTCAAATTTGTACATATAGCGCTGACATGCCCGATCTTCAAATAATTACGGCAGTGACGAGGTCTCGGCACAAAAGGTCGCACTGGATGACGAAAAAATGCAACTTTCACGGGAGACGGCAAGCTTCCTCCCTTCGAGATTATCTTCACACAACGTTATTCTCCTAGGCGACGGACTTCAATAATAATTACTTCTGCTGTGGCGGGTTTAACCAAAACGGGTGGGTCGTTGTCATTGATTGACTAATCGACATCATAAATCACACGTGATAAAGTATCGCTGTCCTTTGGTATTATGTTGCGAACATTTATCGTGCCCAGCACTTTGACTGTGCTCAAGATATCCAGCGCTGCTCTGTTCTTGACATTGTTAAGAATGGCGAGCTGCAATGCAAGATTGCCACCCAGTTACGTCCGGGGAACAAGACACGCATCCCCCACTCTCCGTCGCTTTAGCTAGGATGCGTTCGGTGAAGAAGGCTTTGTGCTGACATCGCCGCCATCCTCCAGCCCCAGCGCCGTTGTGACGGAACGAGTTCGGCGGGCGAACTATTGTGCCCGAGCTCTCCAGCGCGGACCTGATCTGCTACGCATGAACGAGCTGCCGCGGGAAAGCCGTTTTTTGTTGCTTCCCACGCGCCTTCCGGGACGCAGGACAACGAGCTACCCACCATGGCTCCGAGCTTCCCGGAACGGCGTCCCTCTGACGTCGGCGCCGGACATCGGAATGTGTGTGCCTATGTGTGCGTAAACCGTTCTGCGGAACGGCGCCCCTCTGACGTCGGCGCCGGACATCGGAATGTGTGTGCCTGTGTGTGCGAAACTGTTTTGCGGAACGGCGCCCCTCTGACGTCGGCGCCGGACATCGGATTGTGTGTGCCTATGTGTGCGTAAACTGTTCTGCGGGGCGGCGGCAAGTTGACAATGAGTAAACGAACGTTCGCGTCACCTTGTATCGCGGGAGGACCGAGTGTTTAAAAACTGCTGTGGTGCGAATGCTGGACACACTTGTCTTGAGCAGTCATGTTGGACTGACACACTTCTCTTGAGCAGTCTTGTTGGACTAACACTTCTCTTGAGCAGTCTTGTTGGACTGACACTTCTCTCGTGCAGTCATGTTGGACTGACACTCTTTTTCTAAAGCAGTCATGTTAGACTGATGCACGTTTCTCAAGCAGTCATGTTAGACTGATTTAAATACTGTAAATAAACCCTTATTCCTCGTTCTCGATGAGAAGCAGTTCTTCCCTTCATCAACGTCCTCAGCGTGGATAAGTTGGACGACGGCATGGGCCAGCTAACTTCGAATTCATGCCGGACCCCAATCTTGACAAAGGATCACGAGCGATGGGATTGAGCCCCCAATCCTGACAACATCGACTGCGAGAATATTCTCACGGATGGCAATTCTCACATCCGTAGCCTCACTCGGAACAAGAGCCTCTTGTGTGACAGATATGGCTTGCCTGTTTAGCCGATTCAGGTCGTCGGTCGGTGTCTCGGGCAAGAAGAGGATGGTATGGACCGTGCCAATGTTCTTTGCCATCGACGTTGCCCTTGTTGAAGAAGAGGGAGCAGTGACGATTCTCGTCTTTCCTTTTTGCCTTACAACTGTCAAGTAATCACCGTTATCTGACACATCTTCTTCTGAAGCAGAATAGTAGAGCAGGGTGTCGTCGCTGCCGGTGTCGCTCATGAGGTTATTGCGCTTCCTCGGAGCGCTTGATGCTGGGACGTCTTTCTCGTCAGGGCGCCTATAGCTGATTCCGCTTCCATCGGCGAAGGTCTCGGGAGCGGCGCCCTCCCGAAAACACGCAAAAACACTCGTAAAATGAGTGAAGAATAAAACGGCGTTCTACGTAAGAGCCACTTCTTCGTCTTCCCCTAATGGCACGCAGGATGAAAAAGAAAGCATCCCTTAGATTGGAGTAAAAATAAGCTACATAAGCCATAAAGGTACAGGGACGTATTTGCTCCACTCAGAGTAACTTTTAACGGCATTGAGAGAGGCCGGCTGCTGTCTCATACATATATATGAGCTGCTTTAAGGTTAGCATTGCACGCAAACATTTACAATGTGGTTTGTCAGGCAACCGCGTCTCAGTGAACTTGTGTGAACTAGCTTTTTAAATGTTTCTCTTGCACACCCGTTGATCCTATGGCGTCCGCAACCCGTTTCTGAGCGGTTTTTCCTGACATTCAGAACTTCTTATGGCTGCCTGCGCGTCTCTTCATGCTTTGATATTATATCTATTTCCCTTTTTCGTTGCTCTGGCGGTCGCAACAGTTCTCCAAACGGCATCTCTCGATGACTGCACGGCCGACAAAAGTCTTACTTTGTGAAACAGACTCAATCAACTTAGGTCTTCGTGTTGAAGAAGTGCAGAAATAAAAGGAAGCAGACAGCAGCGAAGTTAGAGTTGTGGCACTTTTCGAAGGGCTGAAGCACAAGTAAGAAAAGAAAGGGGAAAAACATGTAGAAAATCGCACTAGCCACTTCCTTGGAAGCCATGGCGCTTTCGTAGCGCCACGCACGGTGGGGCGTCTGTCCCGGGCAGTGTTCCGCCGAACTGCCTTACACGCCTGAGCCAGTAATGGGACCGTAAAGGAAGCGCTCACCTGCGGAGCCTGGACTCCACGGTCGCTGGGGACAGAGGTCCCTAGAAGCGTCCCCTCTGTTTGCACGACAGAGCTCGTAAAAAAAGGGCCACCGTTCTCTTCAGCTGTCTTCGGAGAGTACATGGTAGGCCAGCCGTGCAACTGGAGCGACACGGGAAGCAAGCTTTTATTTGTTGCCTTCTTTTTGTTTGTCTCATTTCTTTCTCCTCTCACATATTCTTTTTTTCTCTCTTCTTACAAGATATCTCCAAAGGCCACTAGAAGGTTGATTGAACTTTCGAAAACAGTAATGAAGAGCTAGAATTTTCAGTTTATCTGTTTTCGTTTTTTCAGCATTAGCAGAATGACGTAACGAATGCTGTCACGACCTAACTCTGGTAGTAAACTAGTTGCCTAAGTGCTGGGTATACATTAACTCTGGGCATCCTCAGAGTTAAGAGAGCATCTTCAAGTGCACGCCATAGGGGCTAGCATGATTGGTTTAATTATCAGCAAAACGTAATCGTAAACAGTGCTTACGTATGTTCAGAATACGTGAGCAGAAGCCTCAAAGCTCGATTTTCAAAAGACAGTCTTTGCTTTTTATGCAACGTAAACAAAAAAGGCTATGTTGAATTTTGATTTTGAAGAGAGAAAGAGAGCAAGAAATTATTGATATCTTACTCTGTCAATCTCCGGCTGCTGCTGTAGAAGCGACTACCAAATATGTTTCGGCGTCAAGCTTCTGCTTAGACCCTTGAAGGTCATTACGTTTTGACGTTTATTTCAGAATGAGCGGATGGTTTGTTTTGACAGGCATCGCAACTCGTAACGATTCTTTTCCCGCGTAATCCTGTTGGTTGTGAAGTCAAAACCGCGTCGCGACGACAACGTATAAAAGTCGGTATGACGTAGACTCGTGAAAATTCATGGGCAGTCCAATCACAAGTTCGTTGTACCTCCGCGGGTGAAGATCACTTGTCTGCTGCTATAATGTCCGGTCAAAACATCAGCTTGCGCTACAACCTCCGCAGATCGGGTGGTGTGGAGCTTTGAGGTATTCTCCTTCCCTAAAGTCTTTCATACCATAGAATTGTGCAATTCCCACTTTTAAAACAGAAATGCGCATTTGTTGGGCGGCATTGAAACAGTCCGTAAGCATAGGGCAGTCATCATGATCTGTTATAAATGGGTTGCTCTGAAGCGATTGATGCAGGATATACCTCCGTTACCCCATTTATTTACATTGCACAATAAAAGGTCTGAAAAAATAATAACACGTAAGATAATAACAATACCTAAAAATATGTTTTTGTGTTTTCATCCACTCAAATGTAGCGAAGTCTGAAAGAGAGGCATTGAGCACTTTCGGTTAGATCCTACGGAGAAAACTGCCGCTACAAGGTGACGGCCATCGGTGTCTAAGACTTCTCTAGGCAACTAAAATATTGCAGTATACACATGTCAAATTTCAGCGCTCAGATTCATGCCACACCACCACCATAACGACACTACCGCGCATAATGCCAAAGAGTGTTCTTATAGCATGCGGGATATTCAAAATTAAACTTTATGGTTATCTTAAAATTAGGCACTGGAGGCACGCGAAGACCACCGGTACAAATAAGTTATGTGTCCCGGGGGACACAAAGTGAGATGATACTTATCGCTGTCAGCAGCCCAATTAAACAACATTCAATAATGGACGTTTTGTTGACTGCAGTGGGTGGGTATGTTTGTATAGAAAAGTTAGAGGCATTCGTGTTTCTACACAGTATCAGTTGGAAGAATTCTTCCAGCGTGTCTGTGCTCCGACATATCCTACTGTAAATTTTAATTGTCGTTCGCATGATTACGCATGCAAGAGCCTTAGGATCGGCGCAAAGCTCCGCCCTGATGTGACGCGGCTGTTGCGTGCGGCGTTTAGTCTGACAACGGGGCGGAATCATTGGCAAAGATGATAACTGTCCCACTTCCCCTCTCGGCTGGCGAAATAAAAAACCGGAGGACCCGGAACCGCTGTCATAGCACGCGACCACGCAGCCTGCAACGATGGCGGCAGCTGCCATGCCGAGATAATGGCGCGAGCAAAGAAGCTAGAGGGCAGTGCGTGTGTGTAATGGTGTTAGACGAGCGGGCATGGTCCTTCACTCTAAGAAAAAAGAGAGTAAAAAGTGAGTCACGGCAACTTGACTCTCTTTTTTCTTCTGAAGACCCACTTTTGCGCGAGTAGAGTCAGAAAGAAGAGTCAACATTCCCGCATGGGTCGTTTGACTCTCAATAGCACGCTAAGAGTCATGGAAGATCGCCATTGCACTGATATTCGAGATGAGTCTGGCGAGAGAAAGATTTTAATGCAGGAGAAGAAATACCAGAAAAACTCTTCTGTTTCAGGCAGGCCCTCGGGTTCCTGTCCTGGTTGTAATGCCGTGTATCATTCTTTCATCCTTGTCATGTTCTGCAATTACTTCGAACTCTATATATTGATTTTCCTTGACCATGTTTGTTGATACCTCACACGCTTAAGCGATAGCTGGATTCCCATGATAAGGAAAACTTGGATTTGTCACACTGGATTCTGACCATAAGTAAATCTAAAAAAAAGTATTGGCTACTAAAGAGAGCACAGCAAAGAGATAAGTTCAGTAGGTGCAGTCAACAGTGTCGATTGTAAATGTAATTCCGCGACTTAAACTAAATTTTGAAGATTTAAGTTCCAAAATCAATGTCTTGTTATTAGGCGCACGGTAATGGAAAGCTGCAGATTTATTTTCAGCAGCTCGGGTTATTTAACGTGTACGGAATGCACGGTTACGCGCGTTTTCGCATTCTGCCCCCGTTGGAATGTGACTGCCGCGGTTGTGATTAGACCCGTCACCTCGAGCTCAGCAGCGCAACACCAAAGCCACTGGGCTACCGCAGTGCGTTGCGTTCCGCGGCCAGAAACAAATATTAGCGTACGCAACACTGCTTTGGAACCCCCTAGAAATATAAAAACAAAAATACAGCAGTTTCGCCCCAATGCTGCATGAACCACTGCACGAACCATTGCTCGAAACAAGGTTCGTTGTTTCATCGGCTGAATAAACTGCAGTAAACATTCGCTTACTCCTTAAATTAGGAAGCACTGGCTCACGCGCGTAGGTGCAAACAACAGATCTCACTCAATGACGGCGAACACTCGCTGTCACAGCGTTGGCGTGACGAAGGGCGCGACCGAACGTTTCTGCTGCCTCTTCCGTCAAAGCGTCTCCGCAAAATTGCGTTATCTGAGCGCCCCCCCCCCCCTCCCCCCAGCTTTGCGTTCATCGGAAATTATCACCAAAAGAGAGCGAGGGTGGCGCAAGACCGGGCTAGAGCAACGGCTAGAGGAGGAGAAGCGCGCTAAACTAGCGCATCCCTCTCCCGGCGTGCGCGCGTTTCATCACGTGACCTCCTATAGATACTTGGGGCGCCCATCGAGCCCGGCTCAGCCTCAAACACTTTCTTTAACGCGCACAGCCAACGGCACGGGATAAGATCTTATCGCACTTGACTTTATACGAAAGCTACACCGACAGATATATTTCGACGGTTGTGTCCATATAATTGCTATCGCAAAATTCGCAATAAATAGAAATTTTCACTAAGGACCAACCACGCTGCTTCTCCATGTCATGAGAGAGCGGTGAACGATAGTTCTAGAAAATGTGTTGCTAAATCTCCGCCAAATGACTACGCTCGCATTTGGTGACAACGGCACACAGTCGCAAGAACTTGTGGAGGAAATACCGGAGTTCTGGCAGCTTCAGGTGCACTAGATCATTCAGTAACATGGGCGGCTTTGTAGTTCTACCTCACATCAGAGCAAACTGCACTCGACAGAAATAAAGGGCAGCCGCACCGTTATAGCTGAGCAAATTAAGGACAATTACGCCGCGTCTTCACACTTCGAGCATGCTCCGACAGCCCCCCGATAGATATTTCAAACGTAACCACGCTCGGACGGGCAAATTTTGCTTCTGCCAAGTGAACGTAGCGGGCATTTCAACACGCGTGTTAAATTCATGGCTGTTTCATTCGTGAACATTACTTAAGTGACGTAAAATTATCAGTGAGCAAAACAGTTTTCATTTCAACGCGAGGAAACAAAACCGAAACTAGCGCAACTGTTTCGCTCAGTTGTGCAGATACAAAATGATCCAAAGCCGAAGCCGTCAATAGCATGACGCCATTTTAAAGTTGCGCTGTATCACGCGCGAGTGCGTTGTCGTTGAGTGGTTCTGAAATCGCTGCGTTAGGGGCGACTGCAACCAAGCGTTGCGGCAAGTTACGGTGGGAGCTTCTGTCCGTGCTGTGTGATTGCGACGAGGGGACCGCCGCCAGCAGCAGCGTATCGCCTATTTCGTCTTTCGGTTTGCACTGCATCTTTCATTGTGATATGGGAGATCGCAACGGACAGAGACGACCAGATGCATACGAACCACTACCAGCGGGGACCTGTGACCTGTGCCATATTTCTCTTAACTTCTCAGGTAAGCATATCATCTTTTGTTCCGAGTTTACAAACGGCGCGGACTCGGCCCTTCCGGTATGGCTACATTTTGCGCCACGTTTCTCTTGGCAGTTCACAGACGTTTCTTGGGCATGCGTGCACGTATGTATGCGAAAATACTACTGGCAGACGGAAGCCTCAGGAGAGCATCTGAAATTATTGCAAAGCTGTACTGCCAGGAGAAACACCGTTCTTAACGACTCCGGTGACGAGTGGCCTGTCGCATCGAAAAATCCGTATAATATCAAGTACTGCGTAACTTGAAGTGTAGATACAGTACTAGCACCAGTGTGACTTTCGCTGGCGAAGACAGGTAGTCGAAAAGACAGCTTGTGTATTCTGAAGATTTACTAGCGCTTTAGGTATATTACCGCGAATAATAAAAGCGCTACAACGCTGTATGGCAGTGTCAGGCGATGTGGCAGCACAGATATCTTAGGTAGTTCTGAACTTAGTGTCACACATTACTTCCCCCCTTTTCTTTGGCTTCTGGATTGGATTGGCGCGGCTCGCTACGTGCTTGCGCGCGCTTTTCCGAGCGCAGATTGGTGTGCGCCTGGTTTCTGCACTAGGCTGTTATGCGATCGCTTTTTCGAGCGCAGATTGATGTGAGCCTGGTTTCTGCACTAGGCTTTTGCACGATCGCCTGCTTTTTGCACTGGGCTTTCAGAAGGCGAAGTGAGCGTCGCTTACTGCAGGCGGCAAGTGATTTGGCTCATGTACTGCGTGAGCAAAAACATAGGCACGTGGCTCATGAAGGAGATGACCGGCGACTTGCTTAATCTGTCGGACCATGTCATCGCCGACTGGAGGAACTACGCTCGTGAGGTCGTGCGGGACGAGCTGCTGGCGCGACCCCCACTCGGTGGCCCCGGGAGGATTGTGCAAATTGATGAATGCCTCCTTCGCGGCAAGCGAAAATACAATCGAGGCCGCCTGATGACGGGCGACAACGTTCCGCCGAGCCGCCAAAATTACGGCGGCATTGCAGATCGTGGACCATGGGTATTCGGCATGATCTGCGTGACCACCGGGGAGCTCCGACTATTCAAGGTCGACCGACGAGACGCGGCGACGCTAGGCCCCATTATTGCAGCCAACGTTGAACCGGGAACCACCATCCACAGTGATGAATGGGCCCCATACAACTGCATCCCGAACTTGGTGGGGGCTAACGGAGCAAGACTGAATTTGCAATGGGAGGCTGTTAACCACAGCATGAACTTTGTAGACCCAATCACGGGCGCTCACACCCAGAAAATCGAAAGCTACTGGCAGAAGGTGAAGCGCTACCTCGACTCCGCCGGCTACAGGGTGACTCCACAGCTTCTCGAGTCGCACCTGATATGGCTATGGTGGGCATCGATTAATGGGCACATGCGCTGCAAGGACTCGTTTCTGCGTTTATTTGAAGCGATCGCACGGCGCTACCCACTGTGACATAGTAATGGAAAATAAAGCGCACTTTTCTGACCCTTTGCTTTTGTATGAATGTTTCCCGGCATTGCTGCGCGCTTCCATACACGGTAGGCCCGCGGCGCTGCACTTCCGCAGTAAGCGCGGAAGTTGTTCTTTATTCTATGGTAAGCGACGCTCACTTCGCCTTTTGAAAGCCCAGTGCAAAAAGCAGGCGATCGTGCAAAAGCCTAGTGCACAAACCAGGCTCACATCAATCTGCGCTCGAAAAAGCGATCGCATAACAGCCTAGTGCAGCAACCAGGCGCACACCAATCTGCGCTCGGAAAAGCGCGCGCAAGCACGTAGCGAGCCGCGCCAATCCAATCCAGAAGCCAAAGAAAAGGGGGGAAGTAATGTGTGACACTAAGTTCAGAACTACCGATATCTTAAGAGCGGTAAAGCGGCTGCATGCACAAGCGAACAGACACAGCGCTTTAAAACCGCTGAAACAGAAAAAAATTTATGTGCATTTGGCTGTAAGTAGAATACACAAAACACGTTAGCTGACAATCTAAGCCGATCTATAATGTTATTATTTTTTATGTAATCTTTATTTTCATGGTGGTAAATATTTAAAAGCATGAATTTGCTCCAACCTTTATATAGTAAATCCTACTAGGCGCACAAAACCTGGCTGTGTTATGCACAGAAGTTGTGGTATTCCTACTGGATTTTCTATTTTGAGTCCGGTGTTTTATGAAAAAGAGGGTCTTTTTATTAGTAGTCTTATGTTAGCGCAGATATTTGGCAAGCAGAAATGAATTGATTTCAAAGTGGTACCTCCTGGTGATCTGCATATAAACCCAAGTTTATCCTGTCTTGGCTATTGTAATGTGCATATAACAATTTTAAGTATATACTGCTGTAGTTGGCTTAGTCGCTGTCGCATAATTTGTAAAAGTAGAAGGCTATGATTATTTTACTGTTTTCATGCAGAAATACCTTTCTTTCTTGTACCAAGAAACGCCCACAGCATTGAATGAAATGAAGTGTGGTGTATTATTCTACTAATTTAATAAAGGAAATTTCGTCTGCACTGCATCAGAGATTAATTTACTTTCTTTTACTAAACAATGCGTTATCTCCTCTGCTACTGCTGTTCTGTGTATTTTTGTAATTTTGAAATGTACTTTATTTTAGGTATTCAAGAAATGCCAACATCCAGAAGACGCCATCTTATCCAACACGTTATGGGTGAGACAGATCGTAGCAGGCACTTTCGCATATCTCATTAGCATATGATGCTATTTGTTGTAATTTTTGTGTCCACTTTCCTGGCCTTTATTCATTTCAGCATTATTGTGCAAAGGGTAATACTTTTACATCGAGATAGAGTAATTGTCCAAAGGAGAAACATGGCTGGAGGAGACGGCACACATAAGCCTCCTTTGTCCGTATTTCTATGTTGCGCAGTTACTCTGTCATTGTCTACCAACAAGCCCAAGTTCTTCATCAGCTACGTTTACTAATTCTCCGTTATTACAATTTCATTGATACAACATTGAAAGTACAGAGGTGCACAGGAAGACAGAGACTTGAAATGATGAAGAGCTGTAGAACAAGGAGCATCGCTGGAGCCAATGTTTCGACAAAGAAAAGGAGATAAGTTTTCTTGTCAAAACATTAGCTCCAGTAAAATTTCTTGTTCTATCACTATTTATGATTAAAAGACAGCATTATTGCTCTTGCTGCAGTATTATGCATTATGGAATAAAAATTAGCAGGGTTAAATGTCAGGAATGTGAAATTTCTTGTGTATTTTAATGCTACAGCGGAAGCCAGAAAAACAAGATGTAGAGAACCACATTGTTATTTGTCACTACCCAGTTTGGCCAGCTTCATCAGAGCATGCACTTTGTTGCATTATCGACCACTGGAATTCATTAATTGAATTGCTTCGTGATCACTTATATTTAGAGATGCTGAACTTGTTTTAATGCAGCTTAACATATTGCGTGTAAAAAATATACAATGACATTTTAAGAGGCTTGCAGTTGACTAGCAGATCATTTGATGGTATGAGCTCGGGTTTCCACTGAGCTTCCATGCACGAATCGGATGCACATTCTTTTTTTTTCATTGCTTGGATTTTCATAAGCATAAGTACCATTTCTTTTTTGTCGATGTTCTAGTTGTGTTGTAGGACCTAACTGTTTACATTTATTTGTATTGGTATCCATGTTACACAGACAGCTGAATTTTTCTTGTAAATTGTGACATGGTAGGACTAAGAGCATTTGTGCAAATTTGCTGCAGGTACACTCTGGTGGCTCCTGCCCCTGCATCCTACCACCACTGTGTCCTGACTACGTCCACTAGAGAGTTCGAAGCCTTTGGCGGCTCCTGCCACTGCGTCCTGCCACCACCGTGTCCTGACTACGTCCACTAGGGAGTTGGCAGCCTTCGTGATGATGCCAAGCAGGCTGGAAGCCGGCAGAAAGATTAAGGTAAATACATGTGATTAAGTGGCAACTTTTTGAGTGAAGTGGCTTGTAGCCACTCAGCAATGAAAGAGTTAACTTCAAAGCAGTTTAGACTCCCTGCTATCTGTGCAGGGATGCTCAAGTCCACGCAGTTTGGCTTAGCTGCCAAAAGGCTATGTGGATTACACGAAATGCGCTGCAAATTTTGAAACCAGTAGGAGGCCACTTGTACAATTTTTTTTCTTGCTTAACAAAAAACTGCTCTGATAAAGCTTTAGCAATCTAAAAACAATACAGTGTACACTCATACATGGTAGTGGGCATAAATTTACTAGGACTGCCTCAATAGTAAGTATGCCGATAAACACACCAAAACTGACTTTTTTTGCTAGTTCATCCTCATCTCTGTGCACTGCTGCATAATTTATGTTCCTGAAACCAGTTTTTGCATGCAGCACAACTCCTAAATATGTGGATTACATAAATTTGCAGCTTTTGCTGTAAGCCAGATTCATGAAAATAAAGTTAATAGGCCATTTTGTCCATTTTTAATGACCCATAATAAACTAAGCAGTGGCTAATAAGCAGTTCAATTTTTGGTGTAAGGCCTCTCTTTATTGTCCTGAAAAATTTGGCCCCCTTAATGGAGGAACCAATTTTTCTGCTATGCCTTTTATGATGCATAGATTGGTGCATTACACAAAATCTCACTTAGTGCTTGCGCCAGTAAAAAAACTTTTTTTTAAGTTAAGTATTTCTTGAAATTAACATTTGCGCTATATTGAAGGGCCTCCAGTTTTTCAAAAAAAATTTTCAAGTGGTCGTGTGCCAGGTTGGTACAGCTCGCATGGAATAGCCTACTTACACAAATAGGGAGGGCCATGCCCTCCGTGGTTGCTCAGTGGCTATGGTGTTGGGCTGCTGAGCACGAGGTCGCGTGATCGAGCTACAACATCTAAATCTAACTTGCACAAGCTGGTAATACTTGAAAAGAAAATCGTTCGGTATATAGATAACGTTAATCGGCTTTCACCAACAGATAATATATTTCTCAAATACCGACTAAACCGCGTTGATAAATTATACGAACACAGATTACTAGAAACGATTTACTTCTCATCTGAATATGTTAAGAATTATTTTGCATCCCTTGCTCAGCTAGAACTCTGCACTCACACGAAACATACTACACAAACCCCGAGGTGTGGAAGGTACCATGGTTCCGAAACAATTACAGCCTACAGTCCTTAACACATAATATACCGACTGTACTAAACAAATATAAGCACACAGCTACGCTAAATAAAAATGGTTTGCGTGACTACTTTCTTTCTTTATAGTGGCACTTTAGTACATTTGCATTCAAGTGTAAAATGTCATCTTCATGCATACGTACGAAATTGTAATGTTTGTTGTGTATAAAGATTTCAGTGTATATATCATGTGAGTGCTACTGCCATGTAAGGGACCCTGGGCCTCCGTCAAGCTGCTGCGACAGCTTTTTGCCCAGGTGTCCCTCCAGTTCCTTTTGTTTCTGGTAAATAAAATTGATTGATTGATTGATTGATTGAACCCCGGCCACGGCGGCCGCATTTCGATAGGGTTGAAATGCGAAAACACCCGTGTACTTAGATTTAGGTGCACATTAAAGAACCCCAGGCGGTCGAACTTTCCAGAGTCCTCCACTACGGCGTGCCTCATGATCAGAAAGTGGTTTTAGCAAGTAAAACCCCATAATTTTAAGTTTTTTTAGGGAGCGCGAAGTAAACTTGACTTTATTTTAAGATACTATTATTGATCTACAAAAGACAAAATGAAACATTCCATCCTATAAGCAGCTCTTCACACTCATTTACACTTTTGCACATTTTTATACCTGAAGTCTGGTGGCTTGTGTCTGTTTTCATTATCTGCTATGTGCCGATGGTAAACTTCAGGTTTGCCCTATGGTGAAGAATATTGTGGTGCTTATAGATATCGATCTATGTTTTTCAGGTTGCCTCGAAATTTTACCAAAGCCGTACCACACACTCGGGCCAGGCCTTTTTGCAAACGGCGTATAACCAAGCTCAACGCATGAGTGTCGAGTGAGTCTGGAGATCAAGGCAACCTGCTGTGCAACCAGCATGCAACCTTTGGTGACCCCTCTACATGTTCCACCTATTTCACAGCTGCACCTCAGCTGCAACTTATCCAAACAGCATCACCAACTGTGGTCACTCATCGAACCATGGATGAATGTTGGGGTGGAGTGATTTGAAGAGACATTCTATTTGTCTCTTCAAATTCTTAGCAAATACTTGTGTTATTATAATTAATATGTGTCTTTAGTGCCTAGTTTTTAATGGTTCCTTTCTATTAGAATTCTCACCATCGATTCCTGGTATTATAATGTATGTCTTTATGCCCATTTTTTCGTAGTTGTTTCGTACTTGTGTATGTAATTGATAGGTTCATACTTGTTATATAGAAGGCTAAAATGCAAACTTACAGCATTTTTTTTCTTTCTTTTGATAATCTACAGCACTGCAAAGTGTTCAAGAAATGTAACCTAACATGGGCTCTTGTGCAGGAAAAATTTAAGAGCAATATAGAGTACTTATTTCAAACACCCATTATTCTTGGAAAAGTTAAGAATATAGGAGCACAAAAAAGAAAATATTAAACTAGAGAAACATGAGTTCCCCTCATAAGTCTGATAATAATGCGACTTCCTTTCACTGCAAAGATACCAGTAATGTACTCACATACAAGGTTTCAAACAAGAAAGCTATGATGCCCTTGGCATTTCTCAGTGCCTATTTGCCACACTGACGAATGTCAAAGGCATCGTAGGTTTCATGCACACATTGGTTGTGTTACACTTTTGAGTATTGCATTTCTTAAACACAAAGGTTTACAGCAGTGCTTTAAATAGCAAGTGCATTTCCTAATTTATTAGTACAAGAGTAACAGTACAGATCATGTAAAAATTATTTTACAGACTATATGTCCATGGATGCACGCTTCTGATGACATAGCAGTGACGTGTTCGTGGGATGAATGTCTTTATTTCAGATTTAAATATTGGCTTCCAGGTCTGGGTTAGTCTCCTACACTGAGTAGTCTAAGTCAGAGCCCATTTACTAGAGAAAGTGAATTAAACTAGGAATTATAAACATCAAAAGATCTTTTTAGGACACCAATTAGACAATCAGCAAGGTTCTGTGGTTCTTCATTTCGAAATTTGTGAGGCTATATTTTATGACTGGTTTCAATATTGTGAGAACAAATATTTGTTTATTGTCACACTAGAGTTGGCTGCCCCCATTTGTATACAACCCCTTTACAGGCTAAAAATTCAGTGTGTTACCCTATTTACTCGCATAATGATCGCACTTTTTTGTAAAAAAAATTGACTCAAATTCAGGGGTGCGCTCATTACGCTGGTTAAATTTCCCGCAAAAAGAAAAAAATATATTATCTGGCATTTACTACGGGATGACTGTGATGTTATTGGGGCCGGATCACTCCAGAAAAAGGGAGAAGCAGCACGCCAAAGCAAAAACACACATCAGACATGTATTGACATACACAACACAGATAACGGCACACACACGTGACAATGTCCCAAAATGCCTCATAGGCGACATGCACTGTATCTATGGAACGGTGGAATATGTTTGGCCTACAGTTCCGGCGTAAGCGTGTGTCGCCGTGTCTGAGACCTCGTTGAACTGGTACCGGCCAGCGGGGTCGGACAACAGTGTCGGCCGGCGGGTCGGACAACCGTGACCAGCGGGGTCGGACAGCCGTGTAGGACGGCTGGGTCGGACAGCCGGGTTGGACTGCCGGGTCGGACCGCCTCGCGGCGCTCAGGTAGCCGGCCGCAGTCACCGGGTCGCGTCCACAGCTGGCGGGGTAGCCCTGTGGCCGCTCAACCGAACGCTCGAGCGCCCCGGTTCCGGACCGCCAGCCCTCCTGGACCAGTGCCCAGCGGAAGAGCGGGGCGAGGGAACCTCCCAGCGGGCGACAGTGTTGTTTCGGGTGTGGCGTATTGGCGCGGTCGGCGATAGCTCCTATGGGCCAGACGCCCAGCGAGGAAGCTGTTTTCCGTCGACCGCCGAACCTCGCGCACTGCTCACGCCACGGGCCTCGGGCCACACTCTCTCGCGCCACGCTTATTGAGGCGCCACTGCCGACGCTCCCAAGTAGGCGTCGATGATGATGATGACCATCTTGCGGGTATTTGCCAAGATTCACTGTCCTCTTCGCCCCCGCACGGCGCACTGTCTTCGTATGTTTATGTTTTCACTCCCGCGTACCATATATTATGACAATGACAACAGGTCAACAAATAGGCGGCTGCTGCTGTATGTAGTGCAGGACACGAAAAAAAATGGTGGCCGGCAGAGCAAGCCGAACGCGCTGAATGCGTTTTTCTTCTCGTAAGTACATTACAGTGCATTCAAACAGTTTCTTCCATATTAGTAATGAATAACATCGGCAAGTTTGCGGCAATAACATAGCCATGCCCACTTTGAGGGGACAGAGGTGGGCACGCTTAGCTCTGCCAGTGACATAGGAACACATGGTGGGCATGCTGCGGAAACTGCGGCATTTGTCTTCAGCACTATCCTAATGTGGCACGTTTCCGCTAAGGGTGGGCGAATATCTTAGCTGCGTTACAAACGTCGGCGAATGAATAGGGTACACTTCTAACGTATCAGTGTAAACGTGGCTGCTATCATTGCCGCTCGCGATTTGTTGCGTGCCCACAAGTGCAGATGAGAAGAATCGAAAGACGCCTTTTTTTGTTGTTTTTGTTGACCACAACCATTATAAAGCCTACACATAATAAAGGGAAGTTTGGTTGTAGCTTTTTTTTGTCGTAGAAGTGCAGAAAGTGATGAAAGGAATGAAATGGGGCATCTGCTTAAGAAAGTTTTTTGCATGCAGTCTGCTTGGTTTGTCTTGAAGAGTCGTTCACATAGCAGTCGACAGATGGTAAGCGCGATCATTATTAGCTAGATTTGGCACATGACACATCGCTGCGGCAAGTTCGGAGTGAAATCGTTACATGGGAAATAAAAAAAATCAAATTTTGACGACAAAATTTAGGAGTGCGATCATTACGCGAGCGCAGTCATTATGCGAGTAAATAGGGTAATAGGCTGTTTTTGGTTTCGTGCACTCTATGTTAAGGGATGCAAATGGTGACATACAACAGAATGCAAAAATGACTAATGAATTCAAGCAGGGCATGGGGCTTTTTAGGCAGATGCGTGCGTGTGCTATTTATAAAGCTCCCCATGGTATGCCTGAAGGCATTTTCTAACACTTTGGTAGAATACACTGACACCCCCTTATTAACTCTTCGAAACAACTCTTTTATATATTTGTACTAGAGATTTGAATATACTGTCATTCATAAAGTGTTTTATTAGATTTGAATTGTCATTTATTTTTGTGTAGCTGCTGTTTTTCAGTTATGTCCTACACAGTGGCAAAATATTTTTGTGGGCACTTTCCTGTGTGTAAAATTTTCACAAATAGCTTCATGCTGTATCTTATTTAGCTACTCGTATACTGCAAAGTGGTGATACCTATCCAAACGGCTTGTACAATTACTGGAACTATGCAAAAATATATTAGGCCACATTAAATAATTTTACAGATTGCAATTTCAATTAGATATCAGCATTCTGCATATCTTGAAGAGTACGTATGCCAAATTTCGAAGTATAGGACAACTATAAGTGCATAAGGTTATTCTCATGCTATTGTGAGAAAATGTTTTTGAAGTATATTCAATAGTTTTTTTTCACAATAGCATGAGAAGTATGCAAGATTAGTAGGCAGGCCTCTCTGCCTGCCTACTAATTTTGCATACTTCTAGTAACTTTACATGCTCTTTGAATAGATATCGGCACTTTGCAGTCTACAAAGAGCTGAGGTAGCTACAGCACACTGCTTTTTGTGAAAATTTACAAAAGAAAGTGCCCGCAAAGGTCAGTGTATTTTCCCATTGTGTAGGACATAACTCAAGAAGCAGCTAAAGAAATACTAATGACATATATGACATCTGCATGAAGAACTCTACAATTTGCTCTCTTTTCAAGCCTCTAGCACGAATAATAAGACTGTTTCGAGTAATATTCAATCAGCAAAACATGCCCCTTGCTATAGTGACCTACAACATAGAAACGCAAATTGAACGCAAGTCTTTTTGTTGAAGCGACTCTGGGCTGTCTTTCCAAGGGCTTCTGTTAAACACTGAAATTTCCTGCATTTACCAGTAGTGCAATACTCAAATGTTTGTGTATGTGCAATTGGTATTGGCAAACTAACAGAAAAAAAGACAGTTCTGTGAAATTAAGAACTGACTAAAACTTTGTTCGACATTTACATTTTGACTCCATATCTTTGTTTTGTGCTTTGTACTGAGTGTTTCAGCAGTGACTGCCGCTAAAAATTGAACATAACTGCTTCATGACAATGCGACAATTTTCGCTAACAGAAATTTATAGCAGTGGCAGGCATTATAATTACCGTCCTCAATAACGTCTAGTTTGTAAGAACTCAGACTAGCACCAGTTCCGAGATACACAACCCAAAAAGACATGATCAGATAGGTTTATCTTCCACACAGAATTGTCCCATAAAGCTTACAAAATGTTTTGTGGCTAAGTAATATCTGCAACAGCAAAGCATGTTCCACCAAGTATGGCGATAAATATTTCAGAGCTGTCAGTCTGAGGACTCCTACAAACTAACAATACCTTCAGCACTGACTAGCCTCAATAATAGGATGTCAGCCATTTTGCTGAAATTAATAAAACTTCAATTATTGTGATCTTGTTTACGAAAACATTTGCAATTGTAATTCAGTTCTAGTATCTGTCACTTTTGTAAATATTTTCCAATTAGTTTTTCAGACTACAATTTTTGGTAATAGAGGTATTCATTGCAGAAAGATCTAGTACATGGCACTTAATAATAAAGGTACTGGTCATCATGGACTTTCTGTTGCACAGCTGTTTCTCGAAATCTGAAAGGATGTACCCGCCTCCTTATGTTAGCTAGAAACGGAAATCTGTCAGTATGTTTTGTTTAAAATACAGCTGATCAACCCGATAGTTAGGCTGCTTGCCAAATATAAATTATAACGATAATAGTGAAGGACCATAATAACAGAGTGATGCTGACTCATAACTATGCCCAGCTACATCCACGCAGCTGTGCCATACAATGTGCATGTGTTCAGAAGAGCCAAATGCCCCAGAGAGAAAGCAACAGTAACTCATTGTTTGTCATCTTGTTCAAGCAGATTATGCGCTAGCTGTAATTTATGCTCAGTAAATACATAAATCAGTCATGTCAGGTGTCTTACTTTAGGTTGCAAGTTCGAAGTTCTTGTAATCTTGCTTGTTTTTATTTTGTTTTCTTTGTGAGAATGAGTCACTTGGTTGCCTTCGCACATATTCTCAAAACTGTTTCATCACTGGGAATCAGGAAATTTAATTTGCATATGAAATTCCCAGTTACTAATTTGGTAGGCTTTGAGCTTAATTCTCTTATCTTTTATATGTTTATCTACCAAGTAGTCTTATCGTTCATTGAAACATATCCATGTAATGCAGAGAGGGCACCCAAATTATAAATATCTCTTCTTGCTTTCTACCCTGCTCTGGTGTTTTCAAAACCTAGCATTGGTGCAATGGCCTGTCTGCAGAAAAGTAGTAAAGTGGCTAAATTTAAAGGTCAACAACATAATTAAGATACAAAGCAAAAATATAAGTTCGCAATTGTCCCCCATAACGAGAGTTCTGCTTAGAATTTAAAAAAATTGACATCCTGCTGTGGTGTGAGAATTGCTTTGGGTTCCAAGGGGACTACGTAGCACCTGTACTAGTGTATACAAAGCAAAAAAAAAGATCACTCCAGATTGGAGCGGCAGTGGGAAGTCAAGCACAGATGCTTTATTTCACGCACCATTAATGTGGTTTATCATCTGCTCCTGTTGTATGGGAATGCATACATTGGGAAGACAATCCTTTGCGCCATTGTTACCTTAGCGGGACACCAGAGAAAGGTAGAAATCGAGAACAGGTATTCACACTTGGTTGCCCACAGTGTGTTATTTGGATGTGTTTCACTCTACAAAAGACTACTGTGGTAGGTAATCATAATGACAAAGACAAAAGAATTAAAAGAGGTATGTGTCCGTCATCCGTCCGTGACCTCCAGTGTTTATAGAAACACTTCTTTGTGTATATGTGCCAAGCCGTAGGGAGGCTTTACGTAACTCAGTCATGCTTGCTAAGCTAAAGATTGGAATAAGGAAAATCACAAGAACATTGTATGAGTGATTTATAAATGTGGCACCTAAAGTAACTTATTCATGTATGTCCTGAGGATAGATTACAGCCAGTGCATAATGTGCTCTTACAGGATGACTTGTGATGAGTAAAAGAAGCCTTCCTCACATCTTCCTCTTTGTTTCTTTTGGATCTTTGTGCACTATGTGTATTGTTACAGCTGCGTGCATGCAGCTGGGTATAGTTTGTTTATGTGTTCTGCTTCCTCTCTTGTACTCATCATTCATGCGCTATCTTTGCCGTAACAAAATACAGCTGCCTGTGCTACTTATTTTGTCAACATGTTTGCATTATGGAAAGTTTTGTATTAGCGGTTATTTCTACCTGTGAAATTGTCTGTGTCACCTATTTTACTTAGTCTTGCAAAAGTATGCTTCTCAACATAAATAAATGATCAGTGTGAGTGTTGCTGTATT
Source organism: Dermacentor albipictus (assembly GCF_038994185.2). NCBI lineage: Eukaryota > Metazoa > Arthropoda > Arachnida > Ixodida > Ixodidae > Dermacentor > Dermacentor albipictus. Next base: position 113,587,374 of record NC_091821.1, read on the forward strand.
TATTTTTGTAATTTTGTCAGTTATGAGTTTTTTATACACTGTTGCATGTTGTATGACAGAATAAAATTGATGCACAACTTTTTATTGTGGTGTTTTTCAGATCAAGTTTCATCACGCTAACATGCACAAATTGTGTGGGAAAAAGTGCCAACAAGAGTACCATAAGGTAAGACAGCTGTTTTTACTATTAGACTGGATTATCAATTGCCAACCAGTTGTTTTCAGCAAGCATAGCATAATGCATAGATAATGTAATCTAAGTTGGAATATTGTTTTTATTGCACTTCATTATATGGGTCTCCTTTGTACACAAGTGCAGCCTCTCTTATTTGTTATGTGTAGCTTACTTGCTTAGAACGTTAAGTCGTAAGTTAAGTCTTTTAGAACAGGGAAATAGGTTGAACTTATGAATATTTTGACATATTATAAGAGACTTGTGCAGTGGTGAATTAACCTTCTACATGAGTTACATAATATTTTGGGGTCTCATTTTTATTTTTTTTTATTTATTCAGAATACCCCTAAAGGCCCTCTCGCAGGAGGGTATTACATAGGGGGTGGTGGTGCAGTAACGCATACAGATGTAATAAGTGAGTAGTAAGCTGAAAACAAAAATTGGGAACTAATAAACAATAACCACAAAAGATAATAATACAAAAGGAATAAGATTATTGTGCTAGTAAAAAATAATCAGAAGTGTACAAGAAGAATACGTATCACAAACACACGAAAAATGGAGGAATATCCATTTTTCTGAATTATGGTTCTGAGTGGCATTGCAGTGTCATGCATATGCAGCTGCAGGCTACATATTGGATATTTATTTAAGACTGTTTTGCTTAGTTGGCTATTGATTCCAGTTTAATGGTAAAGAGAACTGTCTTGCTTTCATAGTGATTCTGTGCTGACTTAAACATTTGATCTTTCCAGAAGACAGTAACAAAGATTGATGAAATATTAACTTTTTCTTGCTAACCTGCCATGTGCTTTTTGTCAAGTTTACTGTGGATTCTTTGTTATCCTATGTTGTCTTTTCATAGTAGTCTTCTTGAGAACTAGCCGTAGTCGTGTGTACTTACAGCAAGAGTTGTTGACACATTTTGAAAAGCGGCTCGACACTGCCATCCAAGAGTGAAACGACTTGCAAGAGGCCGCATTTGCCGCTAGCATTTGCAAGAGGCCGGCACCACGCACTAAGGGTAACTTGACACACATGGTGGAGTCATCAGACTCATCTAGAATAGTTACCTGAATCATTTTTGCAGTGTTCACGTGACACTTTATCTTGAGTCGTTCGACTCATTTAGAATTGTTAACGGACTCCCTCAGCACTAGTCTTGTAACCCTTTTGAGAGGGTATAGGCGACTATTACAACAGAGTATGCATGACTATTGTGTGCAGAGTCACGCGAACACCTTGTATTGAGCACAGATAGTCTCGGGACTCTCTGCCAAAAGAGAGTTCGGGTGTCTCCCACAAAGTGAGTCGTATACGTGACGAGTCCAGACTCTTCGAAAAGAGTAAGGGATACTCTTTTTTTTCTTAGTGTGTTGCACGGGCTACGCAAATAAAGTGACTGCTGATTTCCAAGTATTGCAAGTTTTGTTGAAATCAAGAGCAACAACTGCACGGCACACCGCGCTGTCGTATCGTGATTTCGCCAGCCGAGAGGGCAAGGGGAATAGTTATCTTTGCCTACGCCTCCGCCCTGTTGTCAGACTAAACGCCACACGCAACAGCCGCGTCACATCAGGGAGGAGCTTTGCGCCAATACCCACTCTCTTGCATGCGTAATCACGCGAACGACAATGATACTGTGTAGAAACACGACTGCCTCCAACTTTTCAATGCAAGCATACCCACCTACCGCAGTCAACAAAAAGTTAATTATTTAATTTTAGTTAATTGGGCTGCTGACAGCGATAATTATCACCTCACTTTGTGTCCCCCTGGCCACATAGCTTATCTGCACAGGTGGTCTTCGCGTGCCTTCCAATGCCTAATTTTAAGAAAATTATAAAGCTTAATTTTGAACAACCGGTATATGTTTCTCAGGTCTCCCTGAACGCGCAAGGTCGCCGTTGAAAGCATAAGCCATGGTTTAAAATAACGTTAAGCGGTTGAACGCTCGATTGGTATGCAATAGCATAACCAGTAACCACAAGAAGTGGGGAATGCTCAAGGATATAGCAACAAGCGCGTGATATAAAACCGAGCTAGCTTGACTTTAAAACGATGAAAGTGCGCGTCAGGCTTCTCTGGGAGTTCACTTCTGTGAAGAAGAGAAACGGCGCAGGGGAAGACAAATATCCTATGCTTGTTCAAGCTGTAGGTCGTGTTTGCACAAGGTGTGTGGCGTTAAGAGGAGAGAAAAATTACTATAATCATTGCTTCAACGGAGGGAAGCCTATGAGAAGATTCAGTTCACAAATACATGTGCTCTTAATCTTAAATACATGGCCCGCATTGAAGGAGGCCTCAGCGACTAAAGTTCTGATTGAATGCCTACTAAGAGGCACTTAGCCCCTCGCCTATATTAAGGCGAAAGTGTTAAGGGCCCCGTGTCGCAGAAAGTCCGGTGTCGGCGTTCGGCGCCGCCTTCTCCGTGAGTGAAAATTCCCGTATGTATTTAGGTATATATATATGCATATGCGACGCCTTGCCATATGACATGCGGTATATGCGGGTTATATTGCCACAGCATTTCATCACAAAAGTTGCTCATACCTTGTCTTACATTCTTGACAAAGTTATTTTCGGTGTTTTGAGAATGACAGCTAACAAATGTCATCAAACAAAACACCGACAGCGCATGCCTTTAATGTTAGATTGTCTCAGAGTGAAATATTAAAAGGGCGAAACAATAGCGTAAACCTTAAAATGAAGTAATTTTTATGGTGCGGCTGTGCACAACCTCCGCGATCGGCCCACGCAAGAAGCGACGTTTCTACCAGAAAGCTCGCCTTCGGACATACATTCGCCGCCAGCCTTTCTCGGTAAACATTATAGTTACGTAAGCTGCAGTTGTCGGGAAGCGTGAGAAGCAGTCAGGGATCATTGAATACTATCGCGTTCCACTCTTAAAGGCGACGTTTAAGCACCCTCCAAGTTTTTGTCTGTGATTTCGGATTGAAGGGTTTATAGACGTCTGGCGCAATTTAAACACCACATTTCGCTGAATTTATGCTTGTGCGCACATACTATATGTATTTGAAAGGGAAAGAAAACGCCGGGATGCTCAAATAATTAAAATGTCTACAACTTTAAATGAAATATTTATTTGCGCTAGTCTTGGTGTTCTTAAAAGGAAGAAAAGAAATGAAAGAGGAAAGAAGTACAGACAACCCTGTCGGCTGGTGGGATTTGAAACCACGACCCATGGGGGAAAAAAAACATTCGGTGCTCTGGTATACCTTACGTGGAGTAGGAGGATCTGTTCGCAAGCTGCTCATGACCTCGTCCCACGTGGCACCTGATTTCATGATTTGAAAGGTTGGGGGAGAACAATATATTGAAGACGGTCTTTCTTTGCCACCGAGCCATCGTACTCTCGCATCATTCCAGCACCATCAAGATCGGCTGGTAGTCGCTGCCTTCGTGGGCATGCACACTGTTGTGCCCGTAAAACCAGCCCGGATTTCGAATCTACAAGATGCAGAATTTATCCTGCGAACGCCCTTGGGACAAACCCGGGGATGCGCCGAAAGGCACAGCGCCCTAACGCTCCCTTGACAAGTCAAGATGCTGCGCTGCCAGGCAGCAGCGTCCTGTGGAGGAGCATCGGCGAGCGACATGTCCAAATGTGCAACAAAGTGCTAAACAGCCCGGCGCCGTATTTCCTTTCCCCTGGAGGTCACTGCGCGCGGCAAATTTGAAGCGGGTGGCCAGCGCGGTCGCTGGTTGGACCTCTCGGACGACCGTCGAGTGCTGGCTTTGCATTGGGCTGTTTGAGTGACAATCGTTTCTCGGGGCTTTATAAGCCCTGACGCCGCCGCCTGCAGAACCGGATCCGCCGCACCACCGTGAGCCGAGTGCCTGCCCTCGAGTGGGGTTAGATGCGTTACGTGTTGGAGTGTCGCCGGACGTCGCCGTGCGGGAACAGTCGCGTTTGCTGTTAACTCTCGGCCGGCGTGACGATACTGTCTTGTCTTGTATAATAACCTGTATATAGTGTATAAAGTCCCATTTTGTTATTCTCACCGACGCCTGACTCGGGGTCTTCGCTACCAGCGCTCCGCCACGAAACGGGTGACGAGCGCTACGGGACCACCTCAAAGTCGCAATAACACCTACTTTCAACATGAACTTTTCCCCATTCTTTACGCGTAGTGCGCAGTATCGTATACAGTAGCGGATTTTCCTCGTTCTAATAGTTGAGGATGGGAGCATCAGAAGGCTCCAATTAAAATGTCTGCACTGGAGAGGAGAGTTTATCAAACATTCAAAATATACCAGAGGGCTCGACGGAATAATTTATGCGTTAAGAATAATATCTGCAGTACAGCGCAGGCCAAGAGTATATCCGTAGTGCAGTCACGTATTCCTTCCAGCTGCTTCCCACTAGCGGTACCTTGCTTTCGACTGCAGTAATGAAGCGTAGAGGTCTCTTCCTGCTCCGTTATTCTAGGTAAGACAAATGACTTGCACCCGCAATTAATTACGCTCCCCTCTCAGAACAAAGAAGCCCTCCCAATGGCGATGTGAATCACCGCCCACTGGGTACGGCCACTAACGAAGGGGAAGCACAAGATTTACGGCCGTTCCCAAAAGCAGCGACTAGGCAGACTTGGGCCCCACGAGCGAGGCACCCTGCTTGCGAACAAGACCAGATTAGCGGCAAAGCTGTGAAGGTAAAGCGAAAGTGTTCGCAAAAGTGCGCCGATGTCGAAGGCTCAACTCGGATTACGCCGCCAGCGGCTCGGAACAAGGCGCCTCTTACGGGCTGCAGATTGGGATGTGAACAGTCATAGCAGCGCAATCAGGACTTCAAGTTACGGCACTGAAATTTATTGCCCGTGTGAAAGACGACTGATGAAAACTTTAACGGACGCGCCAAAGGTGTCTGCACACAAGACGTGGTGAGTTAATAAATGATCAATTGTCGATGCAGCACTAAGAATAAAGACAGTAAGTAATTACGGTGATTTTTTTCATCAATAACGGCCTTGAAAGATTCTTATTTAAGGAGCCAAACTTCTAGTCACGCAGCTGTCGCCCTGATTGATTTTTTTTGGTAGGGATATTAACTATCGTACAATGCGATGCCGGGTGATGTATACGCGTTAAAAAGGCTGAATTATCACTTGTACTGCCTTGAATGGAGAACATAGCGACAAACTCTTTCTGCTCATCCGTGCTACACGTCATCATCACCATTATAATCCTATTTTATGTCCACTGCTGGACGAAGGCCTCTCCCTGCGATCTCCAATTACCCCTGACCTGCACCAACTAATTTCAGCTAGCGCCTGCGAATTTCTTAAGTTCATCACCCCACCCAGTCTTCTGCCGTCCTCGAGTGCGCTTCCCTTATCTTGGCACCCGTTCTGCAACCCTAATGTTCCAATGGTTATCTAACCTGTGCATTACATGACGTGCCCAGCTCTATTTCTTACTCTTAGTGCCAATTAGAATATCGTCTGTACCCGTTTGCTCTCTGATCCACACCGTTCTCTTTCGGTCTCTAAACGTTACGCCTAACATACTTCGTTCCATTGCTCTTTGCGCGGTCCTTAACTTGTTTTCGAGCTTCTTTGTCAGTCTCCAAGTTTCTGCGCCACATGTAAGCACCAGTAGAGTGCACTGATCGTGCACCTTTCTTTTTAGTGATAGTGATAAGATTCCAGTCAGGATCTAACAATATCTGCCGAATGCGTTCCAACACATTTTTACTCTGCAAATTTCCTTCTCATGATCACGGTCCCCTGTGAGTCCTTACTAAGCTTTCCCAGTTTCATAGCTTGAATACGTCTTCCAAGCACGCAGTAAATAGCATTGGAGAGATTGTGCCTCCTTGTCTTACCCCTTACTTTATAAGTATCTTCCTACTTTTCTTGTGGAGAATTGTGGTAGCTGTGAAATCTCAGTAGATACTTTCGAAGATGTTTACGTAAGCACCCTGTACTCCTTCATTACGTAATGCGTCTATGACTGCTGATATCTCTACTTAATCAAATGCCTTTTCACAATCTATGAAAGCCATATAGAGAGGCTGATTGAACTCTGCGGATTTCTCGATTAACTGATTAATGACATGGATGTGATCGATTGTAGAGTATCCCTTTCTGAAGCCAGCCTGTTCTCTTGGTTAACTGCAGTGTTGCCCTTATTCTATAGGAAATTATCTTGGTGGATATTTTATACAATAATGGAAGTAAGCTAATGGGTCTATAATTTTTCAATTCTTTAACGTTTCCCTTCTTGTGGATCAGTATAATGTTGGCATTCTTTCAGTTCTATGGGACCCTTGAAGTCGATAGACAGTTCGTATAAAGGGCCGCTAGTTTTTCAAGCAATTTGTGTTCTCCATCTTTGATTAAATCGACTTGTAGTCCCTCTTTCCTGCCGCTTTTCCCTGTTTCACGTTTTGCAAGGCCCTTATAACTTCATCACTAGTTATTAAAGGAGCCTCTGTAATCTGTTCATTACTACTTCGAATGTAGGTATCGTGTTTGCTTTGGGTACTGTACAGGTCGGTATAGAATTCTTCCGCTGCTTTTACTATATGTTCGACATTGCTGATGATATTACAATGCTTATCTCTCAGTGCACACATCTTGGTTGGTCCAATGCCAAGTTTCCTTCTGACTGATTTCAGGCTGCGTCCATATTTTACTGCTTCCTCAGCCTTTCTCACGTTATAATTTCAAATATGCTTTGTTTTCTCCTTGCTTTTTAGTTTTGACAGTTCTGCGAATTCTATCTGATCTCTTGAGTTGAACACTTTCATTCTTTGTCGTTTCTTTATTAGGTCCTTTGTTACTTGGGAGAGCTTACCTACTGGTTGCCTTGGTGCCTTACCTCTCCCTTCAATTGCTGCTTCTGAAGTCAGCCTAGTTACTGTTTCATTAATTGCCTCTGTCATCTTCATCTCTTTTCTAAGGTTGCATATTTGTTTGCAAGTGCCAACCTGAATTCCTGAACTCTTGCCAACCTGAATGATCACTGCACTTTACCCTACTTATCACTTATACATCCTGCACTTGGCTGGGAGCGGCAGAAAGCACAAAATCTATTTTATTTCTTGTTTCACCATTAGGGCTTATCCAGGTCCACTTTTTGTTCCAATGCTTCCTGAGGAAGGTGTTCATTATTCGGAGCTTATTCCTTTCCACAAATTCTACCAACATCTCTCCTCGACTTTTCCTAGAATCCGCGCCGCACTTGCCAATTGCTTGGTCACCAGCCTGCTTTTTCCCCACTTTTGCATTGAAGTCGCCCATGACTATAATATACTGAATTGGCACTTTTAGCATCGCTAATTCAACATCTTCATAAAACTTTTATTTCTTCATCGTCGTGACTGGAGGTTGGAGCATAGGTTTGTAATACTTTATTTTGTACCTCCTATTCAATGTTATTACGACTACTGCTACCCTCTCATTAATACTGTGGAATTCGTCAATGTTGCCCGCTATGTCCTTATGGATTAGGAATCCTACTCCAAACTGCTTCTGATCAGGTAGTCCTCTATAGCAGAGGACGGGGCCATTTGTCTGCACTGTATAAGCCTCGCCAGTTCCTGTAACCTCAATAAGGCCATGATATTCGAAAGAATGCCTGATCATTCCTCAAAGAGTCCCGCTAGGCTAGATTCACTCGAGAGGGTTCGGCTGTTAAACGTTGCAAGGATCAGTTTTCATTGGCGGCCTGTCCAGGTCCAGAGATTCTTAGCAACCTGTGCTGCGTTACAGGCCTGACCACCGCCTTAGTAAGGTGTTCCGCAGCTGTTTGGGACTGAGGGCTATTGGTTAACTGAATGATTTATTTGGGAGGGAGTGACCGAATACTGCACCAGGGAGGCCAGTTCCTGTTCTGGTGAGGGAGTGTCTAGTTGAAGCTTAGTGGGTCTTCCTAATTTGGTTTTACCTGGATTACTATAGCCCCACTTGCTTTAGGCGTTTTTGCCGGTGTCAGGCGCTCCTCCAAGCCTGGAGATGTAGTGTACTGGGGAAGGTGAATTCGAGCTTCCCACTTTCAGAAGAAAAAAAAAATTGTCGTGCAAAAGGAAGACAGAAAAGTGATGAGAATGTTGCAATATTACGCAAACAAGAAGGAAAGAAATATCGTAGCGGCAGCAGTTGTAAAGTTTACATACAGGTTTTCATCACGTCAAAAACTGTCTAGCATATCGTTCATCACCAACCATTAAAAAGTACAGATGCACATTTCTGCGGCACTCTTAACCATTTAGCCTCTTCATTTTTCATGAAGACCTTATTAGGAGTACTGCGTAAGGGGTGCACAATAACATCAAATATGAGGAGCAAGTATTTATTTCTAGATGTTGGAGATACGTGCCGGTGGCTCAGTGGTTATGGCGTTTTGCTACTGAGCCAGAGGGCTCGGCTTGAACTCCCGCGTGCAGACCACGAGTGCTATGATGGACACCTCTACTCCTATTGTATTACTTATAACTCCAGCGCCGAACGTTGCCAAAATGTGTTCTACAGCCGCAGTGGGTGTGGAGTCTACCGCGAAGGTGTTAAGCATTGGACAGGCTTCCTTTCTGCGTCGTGATGGCTCACCGTAGGCTCCTCGGTCAACCAATACTGTAAGGGGCCACGTGTTCAAGAGACGGCTCATTTCAACTTCCGTTCTTATGTTCTGACAATCCGTTCAACCAAGTGGCCAATCCGGGCGATAAAAGCGTCGCGGCTTCGTCCAGTCGATATCGAATGGTGACAAGAATGGAGAACGAAATTGATCGTTTCAAAATACGACGCCTGTGTTTCGTCACGAAGATCATGGCAGGTTGAGATGCCAGAGAGCACGCGAATTCAAGGATACATGGATGGATGCTATGAGCGTCCCCTTTGGAACGGGGTGGTGGGTTGCGCCACCAAGCTCTTGTTATTATATTGCCTAATGCCCTAGCTATGTTAAAAATAAGAAAGGAAAGAAAAAACAATGAATTCCCATAGCCAAACTTTCTGAATCCCTAATGCAAACTTTGTTTTTGCACACCTCCGTTTTTTGTCATTTCCCTACTTTCCTTCCACCAATCTTCCTATCGTCGCTTGGTAATCTCTACTGCGGACTTGTTTACTTTCTCCCTACTCTCTCTGAACCCAAGGGCTTCAAGGAGGCCATAGACGCCTAAATCGACTGCTGGGCAGATATCTTCCCATTCCAATAAAACATGCTCCATTGTTTCCTTAGCTTTACCGCAGCCAGCAGATGCTTCTTCTTCCTTCTTATATCTGGCTATATTCTTCCTTCTTCCTTCTTATATCTCGCCTTCTTATATCTCGCGAGATCAGGCATCCTGATCTCGCTTCGAAAAGTAATGAGCTTCGCTTTGAGTTATCATAACTTATTCCTTTCCTGATTTCGTTTTTACCTCTTAAGTAGTTAGTCATAGCAGGTTTCTTTTCCATTAACGCCACCCATGAGATAGTCTCAGCCTCTCTGACTTTCGTCTTGATGTTCTTTGTTGGCATAGCTAGACTTGCTTGTAAGCTTCCTAGTTCTTTTCCTGGAGCACTCGAGAACTGGGGCACTTAAATATCGGACATCGTAACACATTTTGATCTATGGCGCAAATTCGAGAATGCCAGAAATGTCACTAAACTATGTGCCAACTGATGCTTCTATAGAAATAAAGAGGGAAAAAAAAGGCGAGCTTCTGATTTATTCCAGAAATGACGTACCACTTCTATGAAGCGGAAATGCAAGAATAAAAGAAAAAGAAAAGGTGGTGTTAGTTTTCCCACGCTTCTATCTGGTTTATGCCTTGTACCATGCATGTTCTACTTTTATTTCCAAAGCTGCTCTCATGGAAGAAGGCCGTTTCTTGTCTCAACACACTTTCCCATACATCATATTGCTTTCCGACATTTCGTTGCTTTCTCCTTTAGCGGCAGCTTCGTCTTGACGGCAGTGCGCCGTGTAGAAGCGCTCGAAAGGCTCTGCTAGGGGGCAAACAAATACGCCCATGCAGTCGAAGTAGGATCGGGCACCCGGCGTCCGAAGCGCGCTGCAGCACCCTGCAGGCGGGTGTAAGCGGGGGATCTTTCATCCTTATTTCTTCATTTGTTTCTTTCTTTAATTTCTCTTTTGTCTTCTTTTATTTCTCTTTTTTTTCTTTTTTCAATCATGGTCCGCCCGATGTTTCTGCGCCGCTGGTCGCACCGGGAGCCCGTTTGCAGAGGCGACCGTCCGAGACTGACTGAATTAAAGACGGAGCCGGGAGTTCCAGTCGTTTGCGGACGGCCCAATCTGATTATGGCGACGGCCACGCTGTTTGCCAAATTAACAGGGGGGGGGGGGTGGAGGGGTGGAGGCTCTGGCGCTGCCGTGCCCCGGCATTAACCGCCGTTGTTAAACTGCCAAGGTACCACGCGCCGAATAGGTTGCCCCGTTATCATACCACGTGACTTCACTTGAAACGCGTTTAGAACAAATCTAATCGAAATGGCGCGCCTCAGCGTCCTTGCTGCCCGTTCACACGCGGCAGCCAGGCTTCCGCGGAAGAGCTTTGAGAGAAACCAGCCCGCAGCGCTCGGTACTTCTTTGTCGATCCTTTTCTCTTTTTTCTTTTTTTGAGGAAGAGAGGGAAGGCACCAGCCATGGCGGCGAAACATGAGTGCTCTCCTAGGCTAGCAGGATCTTGTTTATATAGAACCTATGGCGCCGTCAGTACACATATCGTCCTCGTGTCAGTGCGCGAAGGGAAAGGAATGAGTGCCTTAGTCCAGATCGACGCGCGTTTGACAAAGAATTGTACGACTGTCGGGACACGGACAAAAATAAGGCATTCACCCTTGTCGCTCCTCGTTGAAATGATGACCCGTGGCGGAGGCTCCAGTGCTTTATTTGTAAATAGTGCTTCCCCCCCTCCCCCCCTTCCAAACTCGTTCATTCCTTCAATGTTAGGCGCCACGTTTGCTACATTGCACAGCGGCCCTTGTCGGGTGTCATTGCGCTGCAAGGCATGCATGCGCGGTGAAGTTATGGGTGGACCCGCCGCGGTAGTTTAGTGGCTATGGTGTTATGATGCTGAGGTCGCAGGTTGGATCCCGACAACGGCGGCCGCATTTCGATGTGGGCCAAATGGAAAAAACAAAAACGGAATCATTCGCGTACTTATATTCAGGTGCATGTTAATAGAACGCCTGCTGTCCAAAGATAATGCGAGGTGCCTCATAATCAGGTCGTGGTGCTGGCGCGTATAATTCAAGAAATTGATTAATTTTAATATCGATATTTAATAGCGGAGCTCAGCAAAGGAAATTTTAAATGAGCAAATATCAGGATCACTTATATAGACGTGCTGGTGATTTTTTATCCCAAGTGTTTAATGCTCGCTTCAAAGTGAGCGCACAAGTTTTGTATAAACGCTTAAAATGCAAGTCGTTTAGATGAAACAATAAACAGAAAAAAACGAAGTACTTGTTGAAGAAATTATTATTGATGATGAAAACCCTAATGATGCTGGTTATTATATCTATGCACCCGCCTTCGTATGATCAAAACAGGGCCATATACCATCGCAGAGAGCGAAAAAAAAATGGTGGGGGAGGGCGCAGTTAGCCTCTCTAAGAAGAGTTAAGGTGAAGCATGTTCTGTAAAATCAGTATAAGAAAATAGCTGAACGAACATAGGTTCGTTTTAACACAAGCAGTAAACGGCGCGTTGAAAGGGCCGTAGCTAAATTAAAGGACCTTGCGGGGACAAGAGATCCTTTGTTCCGTTCTCAGGTTGCTGTGGATGCGTTGAGGAGGAAATTACCTAGGCTACCCATAATATATTACCAGTCGTAGTTCTCTAATGGTTTTGTCCGAGACATTACAAACGCCTACAAAAAATAATCCATGAATTGGTGCCTCACTTACAAGAGTGCGCGTCTGTGTAAGAAGTGCTCTAGCCGATGAAATGGAAAATTAAATCTGGAAATGGAAACGTAATCCTGTTAGGAAAATAATAAAGAAAGGAAACACTGGCAGACGCACTCACCGTTTCTGAAAGCAGTCCGTGTTTGTCAGGGCGCTGACGGGTATAGCTAAATAAAAAGTGCCAATAATTACGCCCATTCCGATTGTTTCAAGCAAAGTACGCGCACTGTGAACGAAGCCTGACTAGATTCTTCTATATATGAACAGCAGCTCTTGAACGAAAAGAGCGATGGCAGTTTTTTTAGGCCACTCTTGTCGATTAAAAGGAGCTGTAAGCGGCTGCTGGAAAATGCGTGGTCGCTATAGTCATGATTACTAAACCTACAATGGCGCTCAAAGAAATGCGTGTGATGTGCTTTTGTGAACTGGTACGTTTATCGGGAAACCTGCTGGCTCACTTTGCGCTATCGCAGTGTTGCACTATAATGGTACGTGCACTTGCGCATGTGTCCTTGTGCGTGCGTATATATATATATATATATATATATATATATATATATATATAGTGATGGTGCCGGCTAACAGTCCCAGGGTTATTTCGGGTAGCAGATATAAAGCGGATGGGAAAACGGCGCCGCGGTTTCTTAACTGGTAACTGGTAGCTAATTGGGGTTCGCGCGGTAATACTGCAATTGGTAAGAGCATCGCACGCATAATGCGAAGACGTGGGTTCGTGTCCCACCTGCGGCCAGTTTTTTTTTTTTTTCATCCACCTTCATATCCATTTTTTTATCATTTCTTTAATTCAATTAAGAGCTGCCGGTAATTACCGCCATGCATGCTCTCCTTGGTGTCATTGGTTGCTGGTTTCGCATAATATATATATATATATATATATATATATATATATATATATATATATATATATATATGTTGTAAGGAAGATGACGAACGTGCGCGCAGTCAGCAGCATCGGTCGAGGAACAGGTGCAGCTGTGGTGGTGGGGGCGGCGGCAGGGGCCACAGGTGTAGGAGTGGCCACAGGGACGGGCCGCTTGGGCTGGCTGCCCTCAGTCACTGACTTGAGGTTCATGCCGTGGTACGTGCCCATTGTGTCGATTTTGAAGCCCTCCGTTTCTTCTTTGCCCCTGAAACGCTCCTGATCGTATCGGTTGTAAACGGCTGGCTGAGGCACTGCACGCACTGGCGTAGCCCTGGGTGGTAGAATGGGTTCAGGTTGTGCCTGCTTGGTGGTGACACCTTCCTCCCGCATCTTGATTGACTGGAGGGTCGGGAAGATGGACTTGGCAAAATTCTTTGCAGCACTCTGGAGCACAGTGGCCCGCGTGCCCCACTGGCGCTCACGACTGAGGATGTCGCGTGTGACGTCCACATCATATTCGAGGATGCCCTGCATGTCAGCCAGGCCAAGGTCATCGTCTCCTTTAATGGTGGCTCGCTTCTTTGCCAAGCGCTTGGCCTTGATGGCTGCAATCTTCTCCACGGACATGGCCTCGGACAGAGACCTGATCTGCTCAGTGACCACAGGTGCTTCCTTGGGAGCATCCAAGCAAGCTGAAAACTGCTCCTTGGCACGCTGCATCTGTGTCTCCTCAAGACGCGGCTTCTTGACCACCTCATTTTGGGGCTCCTCAGCTGTTCTCTTCACTTGTGTGGGTATCTCGATGGGGCGCTCTTGTCGATATTGGCAGAGGTGGCTGTCTCCCCGTTCAAGTAGGCAAGGATGTCCTTTCTGTCAGGACGCCTAACGACAGGGATGTTTTCAGCCGCAGCTTGTCGTACGTACACCAGGTGAGACAAGTGAACATTTCTGAGAAGAAAGAGCAAGCACTGCAGCGTGTAGTACTCCCGAAGTGCCCCATCTTTTCCGGATCCCCACACGAGGTAGTTGGTCTTAACGGTTTTCGGCCAGGAGTACTCGTCGAAGATTATTTGCGAGTTCTTCTCAGCGATATCCTTTTTGTTGACATTGAACTTTCGCAGCAGGCTCAACGGGTCCGCCATGTTTGCTATATATATATATATATATATATATATATATATATATATATATATATATATATATATATATATATATATCAGACGCGCTGCCATTTTGCACTGGCAGCAAGATTACACTTGTGTATCGGAATCTCCGGCAATGACAGGAACTGCAACTTAAGTACATCCGTCAGTTCGTCCTATCGGTGAATTTTTTCATTGATATAAAGAAAACACAAAAGACTGGCCCAGACATCAAATCGGTGAACTGTCCCTGCATTCCGCCCCCACCTGTGTATTCGCGGCACACCGTGAACGTGCGTCGCTTGGCATGCCCATATCAATATTGACCTTTCTACGACTTCGAAAACGTTTTTATGCAATTAGAAGGCAAGCTGCATGAGAGGAAATAAAAGCCAAGCTTCTAAACACCTCATGTTCATGCATTATATCCTTCGCAAATCCTTTCTTTTTCTACCGAAAACTCGGCCGATTTTGACCGAGAAATAGAAAACGTCGCTTGCAAAACCCCGCTGCATGCTCGTTTCGCTGTCACAGGCGTGCACGACACATTTGTTACTGCCTCGTTAAGTTACGAAGAAAGCAACGTTTCAGCGCCAGTTTGCAGGTGGCGGCCACCAGAAGGGCCGATTGTACTGGGCCACAATTTGCGCCCTTGGGCACTTGAGTCACACACGCAAAACTGCGTACATGTCGTTTGTTGCTGCAGTATGGCGATTGTGGCTGCTGAAGAGTTTGGTATTTCGAAATCGCAGCTAAGACAATACTTGTCCGATATCATAGTGCCACGTGTACTTATTTATTCTTTTCTCGGCGACTGAATTACACCCACTAACAACTTGAAGCTATCACTCAGCGCAAGATGCGCCCACATGATTGGAACTTACTGGAATGTTATCGATGGTTCTATCTGTTGTCTGTTGTCACTGAACCTCGCGTAATCTGATTGTATAGGCGACGCGAATTGTGCAGTACTTCCCGGAATATACGCGGGCACCAGCGATTACTCTAGAAATTCTGATGACTCATGTATAAAAGCCGACGCGTTTGACCCGCAGTTCAAATTTCCAGGAGTGCCGACTGTGTTCGCCGTTATCGTTGTGCTTTGAGTGTAGCCTGTTATTGTGGGCACAGGTTCGCCCAATGAAAAGTTAGTTTCGTCATTCACAGTTTCGCTACTTCGTTCTTTACCGTCACTACTACGTGACAATATGCTGACTCATTACTACGGCTGATATGTACATATTTGCAAATTTATGTCGAGATCATGGTACGTATAGTGTGGGTCTCTTTTATTCTGAGAAATTATGAAAGGATACTGCGTCTGCGTCAGTACCAATTAATACATCTGCTACCTCGCTTCCATCGAGACGTCAGGCCATGGCGAGTGAAGAGAATGTTCTGCAGCACGGGTTTCCAAACTGTTTGAGGGCCAGATTAGCGACCAGTGGCGGTGTCGCGGGCCAGACGATAAAAAAAGTAAATAAATGTTAATGAAAATAAATTAGTAAATATAAGGTACGCTAGGCACGTAGACAAAAAAATGTTATTCGAATTAATCCAATTAACGCACCGGCACATCTTGAGCCGGCAACGCGCGTAAAGCATGGCTGGCTCACACGCGCAGGCACTGCAATTGCAGGCATTGCCACAGTGGGTAAGAGCGGTAATAAAACTGCTCGTGAACTGTTGGAAGCACGCTGCGTCAAAAAGAAAGTCACCACGTGTGTGAGTAATACATCAGTCACGTTGTATGATACTGAAATGCACTTGTTTAAAGCACAGCTGTAGCGGCAGAGATCACCCTCTTCAATGTCACGTCACAACTCCTCTGTCGCGCGTGCGCAGGAATTGCCCCCATCTTCAATTTTGATTAGTCATTTGGCAGTTGGCGTTCTACGTGTGTGTCTCCCTGGCGCGTGTCTTTTTAGTGCCCTAAAAATCAGGCTTTCGAATTCGCGGAGATTATTTAGCTCTGCTCTCAGAGAAAGAGGTTAAGGGGAGCACACAACTTACTTTCATCGTGGCCGTGTACTGAACCAACTGTTCTTTACAAGTTTGCGGTAGAGGAAAACTAGTAATTATTTCAGCGGGAGACAGGAAATAATGAGGTATAGTTATTCGAGAGGACAAAAGATAGCCAATGTGAATAAAAGGGACTAACACTATATATTGAAATGCGAACAAGTCAAAGCGGAGAGAAACGCGCTTCTTTTCCTTTCTATGTTTGTCGGTATGCAATGTATGCCGAATTGGCAGGCACGATTTAGCGTCTGACGCAAAGCTTTAGGGCTCCAACGTGTTTATAAATCAGAGCCAGAACTGTACACTTTGATGTAATAATGTACGACGTTTGCAAGGTGCCTTTTCTGGTTAGCATTCTTGGTAATGGTGATGCTGCGAACGGGATTTCTACCATTCACAGCATAAACACCAGCGAAACCGGTGTTTCCCTAAGGATTCATCTGCACTCTATCTTATTTCTCTTATTCATTACGTTATTATCGTAATGAACTTCACTGCGCAAGAAAGGGCTTTCTCTCAGTGGGACCCGCCGTGGCGGCGTAGTAGCTATGGCGGCGGCGGCGGCGGCGGCAGCAGCAGCAGCAGCATATTTTATATTCACTGCAGGTTTCTGCGATGTCCATGCAAGTACCCCTGTCCTGCGCTAACCGATTGCAACTTGCACCTGCGAATTTCTTAATTTCATCACCGCACCTAGTCTTCTGCCCTTCTCGACTGCGTTGGGCATTCTAGCACGCACGATCTCCTTGGCATAGTGGAACACCGCACGTACAAGGCGCACAAGACTGCACAGACTAAACCCGTCACTTCAACTCAAACCTCCACCAGGTCTACACCGACGTGAAGCGTCTCTTCTGTGTCGGTTATGGCTTGGAGTTGCCTTCACGAATGCCTACTCAGCACTAATTGGAATGGCTGATACTCCTGCATGTGATGTTTGCGGATGCGAGGAGAACATTGACCACTTATTGTGCCATTGTCCTCAATTTCAAGAACAAAGACAGTCTTTGTCCAACACATTGAGGAAACTAGATGATCGTCCTCTGAGTGAACAAACCATATTAGAGCACCTTCCCGACCGATGATCGACTCAGAAGGCAGTGAAGGCACTTTTGTGTTTTCTCAGAACTTCTGGTTTGCTCGAGCAACTTTAACTGAAGTGCTGTCCGTACACGTATCTACACCTTCTCTCTCACTTCTTTCTCTTCCCCTTCTCCCATTCCCCAGTGTAGGGTAGCCAACCACACTATTGACTGGTTAACATCCCTGCTTTCCTGAATTCTACTCTCTCTCTCTCTCTCTCTCTCTCTCTCTCTCTCTTGACTGCGTTTCCCTTTTCGTTGCACCCATTCTAACCCTAATGGTCCACCGGTTATCTAACCTACGCATTACATGACCTGCCCAGCTCCATTTTTTTTTTCTCTTAAAGTCGATTAGAATATCGGATATCCACGTTTTCTCTCTGATCCAAACAACTCTTTTCCTGTCTCTTAACGTTACGCCTAACAATCTTCGTTCCATCGCTCGTCGTGCGGTACTTGTCTTTAGCTTTTTTGTCAGTCTCCAAGTTTCTGCCCCATATGTAAGCACTGGTAGAATGCACTGATTGCAGACCTTTCTTTTAGTGATAATGGCAATATTCCACTCAGGATCTAACAATGTCTGCCAAATGCGTTCCAACCCATTTTTATTCTTCTGTAACTTTCCCTCTCATTATCAGGGTCCCCAGTGAGTAATTGACCTAGGTAAATGTATTCTTTCACACACCTTAGATGCTAGCAGGCGATCCCGAACTCTTCTTCCCTTGCCCCGCTATTCATGATTATCTTTGTCTTCTGCATATTAATCTTCAACCCCCCTCTTACCCCCTCTCTATTAAGGTCCTCAATCACTTCTTGTAACTCGTCCCCAGTTTTGCTCATCAAAAAAAAAAGTCATCTGCAAACCGAAAGTTACTAAGATATTCGTCATTGATCCTTACTCCTAAGCCTTCCCAGTTTAATAGCTTGAATACTTCGTCCAACCATGCAGTGAGTAGCATGGGAGAGATTGTGGCTCTTTGCCTGACCCCATCCTTTACAGGTATCTTTCTACTTTTCTTGCGGAGAATTAAAGTAGCTGTGGAATTTCTGTAGATATTTTCCATGATATTTACATAAGCATCCTGTATTCCTTGATTTCGTAATGCCTCTATGATTGCTGGTTCCTCTAATGAATCAAATGCTTTTCGTAATCTATGAAAGCCATAAAGAGAGGCTGATTGTACACTACAGATTTCTCGACTGCCTAATTGATTACATGGATGTAAACCATTGTGCAGCTTCTTTGTCTGAAGCGAGCATGTTCTCTTGGTTGACTGAAGTCTTGCCCTTATTCTATAGGAAATTATCTTGGTTAATGCATTATTCAATACTGGAAGTAAGCTAATTGGCCCATAATTTTTAAAATTCTTTAACGCCTCCCTTTTTGTTTATTAGTATAATGCTGGCATTCTTCCAGTTCTCTAGGACCCTTGAAGTCGCAAGACATTTCGCATAAAGGACCGCAAGCTTTTGAAGCATGATGTCTCCTGCATCTCTGATTAAATCGACTGTTATTCCATCTTCTCTTGTTGCCTTTCCTCGTTTCATGTCTTGTAAGGCCCTTCGAACTTCATCGCTAGTTATAGAAGGAGTCTCTGCAACCTATTCACTGCTGCTTCAAATGGAGGTATCGTGGCTGCTCTGGGTATTGCACAGGTCAGTATAGAATTCTTCCGCTGCTTTTACTATATCTTCGAAATTGCCGATGAAATTACCCTGCTTATCTTTAAGTACATACATCTTGGCTTGTCCTAGCCAAGTTATCTTTTTATTTATTTCATGCTGCGGCCATTTTTTATTGCTTCCTCAGTGTTTCTTACGTTATATTTTCGAATATCCTTAATTTTCTCCTTGTTGATCAGTTTTGACAATTCTGCGAATTCTATCTGATCTCTTAAATTCGACAGTTTCATTCATTGTCGTTTCTTTAGTAGGTCCTTCGTTGCATGGGAGAGCTTAGCTATTGGTTACCTTGGTGCCTTGCCTCCTATTTCAATTGCTGCCTTTGAAGCCAGTCTGTTACGGTTTCATTCACTGCCTCTATCTCATCTTCCTCTCGCTGTTCTAAGCCTGCATATTTGTTCGCAAGTACCAGCCTGAATTGGTCTACTTTTACCCTTACTGCGTCTAGGTTGGCCTGTTTCTCCTTGACAAATTTTACTCTTTCCGTCTTCATATTGAGGTGCATCGAAGGCCTCACTAACCTACGATCACTGCACTTTACCCTCCCTAACGCTTCTACATCCTGCACTATGCTGGCATCGGCACAAAGAATGAAATCAATTTCATTTCTTGTTTCACCATTAGGGCTTTTCCAGGTCCACTTTTTGTTGCTATTCTTTCTAAAGAAGGTGTTGATTATTCGTAGGTTATTCCTTACCGCGGGGTGTACCAACCTCTCCCCTCTAGTGCATCTAGAATCGACGCCGTAATTGTCAATTGCTTGTTCACCAAGCTGCTTTTCCCCCACTTTTGCACTGAAGTCGCCCATTTCTACAGTATACTAAGTTTGCACTTTTCTCATCGCTCATTCCACATCTTCATTAATATGACCTACTTCATCATCATCATCATCATCATCATCATGACTGGAAGTTGGAGCGTAGGCTTGTACTACTGTTAATCTGCCCCTATTATTAAGTTTTACTGCGACTACTGCTACCCTCTCATTAATGCTGTAGAATTCGTCAATGTTGGCCGCTATGTCCTTATTGATTAGGACTCCTACTCTGTACCGCTTCGTATCTGGTAGTCCTCTACAGCAGAGGACGTGGCCATTAGTCAGCACTGTATGAGCCTCACCAGTTATTCTAACCTCACTCATAGTTCCTCAAAGAGGGCTGCTAAGCTTGCTGCACTCGACAGAGTTCGGGTGTTAAATGTTGTCAAGGTCAGCTTCCAGTGGCTATGGCGTTGCGCTACTAAGCTCGAGGGCCCGGAATCCCAGCTGTGCCGGTCGAATTTCGATGGGGGTGATACGTAAAACGCCTGTGTACCGTGCATTGGGTGCACGCTAAAGAAAGCGAGGTGGGCCAACCAGATCCCCCGTACAGCTGCCTCAAAATAAAACAGTGGTGTTGGCCCGTAAATCCCTAGAATTCAATAATAATTCTTTTTTCTCAACGAAAAGCAAATATCTACCCTAATCCATGAAAAAATTCAGACAAAATGTAGTTGTATTCGACTACCATTCCCTTCAGGTGTCTCATTTAAACGTACATTGTATCGGAGAAATTGCGAAACTACACAAGTTTATTATCAATATTTTGGTTAATTAAGTATTTACTGACCCGTTCACAAAAATTATGTACGCCAAAGCACATAAGTTACCTGTGAAAGTAGTACTTGTGTCGCTAGCACAATATTTTTATCTAAATTGTTCATACTTTAATCCTATAAAGAAATTGTATCCTTTGTTTTCAGTGGATGAAGGTAAACGGCCCTAATTTTCTGCATACATTTCATATATTTATAACAATGCTTTCTCAACGGAACTCATCAAAGAAGCTGGCTCGTTCATTGTAAGCGCTATAGCGTTTCGCTTTCACATCAGCCTAGATAAAACAAGGAAGGCGTAGCACGGACGGGTCAAGTCCAATCTTACTGAGTCAACACGACCGGTGGACGGTTCTGTATACGCAGCTTTGACAATCCCGTTGCTTGCTTTTGCAAACGTTTGGAGACCTCAGAGCGGCTTGTTTAACAAACGTCTGCAGGGGCCTGGAGGGAGCCGAGCTACTGTGGCTGCGGATTTTATGGTCTATAGGTGTATTGTGAACTATGCAGGCCCACCTGCAGAAATGTGACTATCAGTATTTGATGTTAGGCCGTTAGCAGGAAGTCATCGCTCATCCACGCTCTGTCTCGGTTCCACCATTTATTTTGATTTCGACTGCTTATATTTTGGTCCACATGTGCAGACATGACCATTACAGCCGCTGCTATGGTTGGACGACGCGTTTGGCAATGCCTACGTTTTCCGCGTAGGGATGGCCGACACCGCAGCATGTTCCGATTGCGGCGACGCGGAAACAATTCGTCAAGTTCTATGCCAGTGCCCGCAGTACAGTGTTGGACGACCAGTTTGGCTACAAGCCTCTGTCGGAAGAAAGAATTCTGAAACATAGACGCGACTTAGCATCGCATCAGAAGACCGTGCCAGCGCTACTGCGCTTCTTGAGATCGACCGGCCTGTGTGAACGGCTGTGATTGGAACGCCTTTTCTGTTACCTTTTTCCTTGTTTTTGTCTTATCTCCTCTCGCTCTTTGCCGTCTTTACAACCCCTGTATACCCTACCGCAGTGCACGGTAGCAAACCGGAAACTCACCTCTGGTTAACCTCCCTGGCTCTCTTTCTCTCTCTACACAGCTGCTGCTAATATTTGAGCTGACGCGAATATCTTGTGCGAAGCTTTCCTAACGTTACACGTCAGTTCTGCACCTTTGGATGTCTGTGTACGTCACTGCCAGGCAACAGCCAGCTCACATCGTCGTTCAGCCGTTCCCAGTGT
Organism: Dermacentor albipictus; assembly: GCF_038994185.2. NCBI lineage: Eukaryota > Metazoa > Arthropoda > Arachnida > Ixodida > Ixodidae > Dermacentor > Dermacentor albipictus. The sequence continues at coordinate 113,609,071 of NC_091821.1, forward strand.
TGCCAAGCCCTACCGGGGGACCGACGCCACAGCACATCGGACAGGTTCGATCGACATCTCGCGAAGAGCGACAGCTTCCCCTGAGAGCACCACCAGGAGTGAGGTTCGCTTGTACAGATGTCTAGCGGCGCCGCTAACGAGAAGCTGCGTCGGCCAGCAATGTGTTCGCATGTTCACGCTGCCAAAGAAAGCCGTTGAGAGTTCGGTGGCCCTGGCCACCGACGCCCTTATCACCCCCCCCCCCCCACCCCCCAGTCCTCCTACAGTGCTCTCCTCTATCGATTCACCGTACCTGCCGTGAGTGTATCCGCTTACGCTCATTTCGCGCGCCTAAAACTTTCGCCTCCGACGAGACCAATGCATCCGTATACCTACAGCGCGCTCTCGCAGCAGCATGGGAAGGCGTTCGCGTCGGCCGGTCGTTTGCACTTCGTTGCAGGAATTTCCAGGATGCCCGTAGCTGTGAGGTTCACCCATTTCAACTTCCAATTCCTATCTCTCGCCTTATTTGTCCATTGGTGTGCCTTCCCCGTCCTATAGAGTATACGTCGTCCCTTTATACGAAGGGGCAACTGTGTGAGCTCGAAGGGGTGGCACGTGCGGTTAAATGGGAATAAATGTGACTGGTCTGGGACACCGCACGCGTCAGTATGTTCATGAGCCCCATCTCCATACAGCTTAATTTATTCGCATGAAGCTTGCTGCACGAACTATAGGAAATAAAGAAGGAGAAACAGAAAAAAACAAACAAACAAGAGCTCCCGCTGGAGGCATGAAAGAAATCCCCCGGCCGGAGCTACCATCGCAAATAAAAGGAGCCATCATTGCATTGTTTTCTTTCGAATTCTTTCTTTTTTAGCTTTACACTTGCCCATTTTGTACAACGGTGCTTGGAACAAGCTTCGAAAATGTTTGTTCTTCAATAAACAATTACTGATAAGAAAGCGCGTGAAGGGGTATTTAGGTATTATTAAAGAAAAAGTAAAAGAAATCATGAAAAAGAAAAGCGGCGCATTGTTTCACAAGCGGAATCCCTGCCACTGATTCAACTGCGGTCGAAGGACATGGCAAACGCTGCATTAAAACGACCTCCCTACCTCCCCTACCCTTATCCTTTTTTACTTCTCCGTGAGCATTCATAACATAACACCACTCGATCGAAAGTTCTCCCCCATTGTGTTTCTCCATTAGCAGCACCTTAAGCAACGCACAATCGAAAATTCGTAGCTACATTTTTTTTTCGCGTGAGAAATTTCTACGTATTTCTACGTTTTAACCAAAGGAAAGACTGAACCAATTTTTTTATTGCCTTCAATTCTTGTAGAACTGCTTTTTTTACATTACTGGCATTTACCGGCAAGAATAAATGGCACAAAAACACGCAGGCGGCTGGTTTATTTTATTACAGCTGTTGGACCAATTTTCGACCGGCACTGCACCACCAATTCTAGCCCCGTGCAATACTTTTCGTCGATTTCTTCCCGGGCCAAGCAGTCTTTCCATGTGGCTGAGTACATGTAACTCGAAAGGGAGCTTTCACTGTTCCTTTAAAGAATAACAACACTACAGCAAATAAACAGTTGTGAAGCATGAAGCAAGCGGGAGGGAGGCTGACGCAAAAGCCACGTCCATTGTGCGTCAGCGGGGGGGGGGGGGGGGGGGGGGAGGGCTTCACTTAACGTACGCGAGCGCAGACGACGCGGACACAACGCACAATAAGTACGTAACGCAATTCTGCCCGTGAAAGAGATGTTGGCACATAATTCGGTTGATGGGCTTCAAATAAATAAATAATACATAAGGGAAGTTCTCCCTCTATATCGCCGTATTCTTTCCCTGCTGAACGAGGCGCGGGAAAACCTTACACTGCACCACCATTTCGGCGCTTTAGACGGCGGGGCCATGTAAATGTAAGCGTGCCCAGCGCACTGCCCTCTTTTTTTTTTATCTTCCTCAGTTACCGGCTTCTGCCGTACTTTAGCTTTCCAACACAGCGTGCATCTTTAAACTTTCTGGTCCTCGCTGTTTAAGCGCCACATGACGCAACTACTTGGGAGTGCGGGTGGTTGCTGCGAAAAGTTCACGCGCACCACGGAATAAGAAGTGAGCGATAAAAAGGACAAAAGTGGGGCGTATATTTCCTAAATCGTCAAGCATCATTAGATCGTCATTGCATCTGACATTCGCGGGCAGCCGTGCTTTGTTAACGTCCTTTTGTCGGCCTTGCAAGCTTTAGGGCGACTCCGCAGCGGAAAATGCAAATCTTGCGTAGCTCGCGTTTAGGTAGAGAGAGCATTTGAAGTAGTTTCTAGAAAAAGAAAAGCGTCCAGCGCAGTGCTTTGTTTGCGTTTATCGGTCGACGGTGCTATCCTTTTAAACAAACTTAGGTTGGGCTTTAAGGAAAAGATTAAGTGCAGGATTGGTGATGAAAAGGAGCGCTTGGCGTTGTCAGTGTACTTCATTATATTACTCGCCAGCTGGTGCCGCGGCTGATTCGGTTAGTCAACTGTAATAAATTAAAATGACAGCAAAGTTTAATATGGAAATGCTTACCGTTTAAGAAATATAAAGGGGAGAGCTTGAAAAATCTTCAACACCTCAGCACTACACATAAATATTACTTTCGGGGAGTGTTTTCAATCTATAACGCATAAAGGATGAGGAATATCAGGGAATAGAAAGATGAAAGGCTAAGCTATAGGCTCTGTAGGGAGATAAAGTCATTCAGGTTCGGGAGCGAGCATGGTGCTGCGCATTCATTAGCGAACGTCGCGCTTCACGACACTACTCAGCAAAATATTATCGTTCCCCGTTCACATTCCTCTCCCCCACAACCAGACCCCGCCCTTTTATTTTGCTATTTGCATGTGCGCAAACGAACACTCTGGTTCATCGAAGCGGCACCAACTATTCCTGGCATCCTAACGGGAATAGAAAACAAAAGAGTATTATAGCACCTAGGCAAACCTTCAGCAGCACAGAATTGTTCGAACATTCCCCTGGAAAGGAGGCAGTTAGTATACGATGCATACAAGGAGCGGCACTTGACTTGCTCACGCGTAGACAACAGTGTTTCTACAGCATGTGCTCACTCAGCCCATCGAATATTGTCCGCAAATGCTTCCGATATGCGTGAGCCGCAAAGGCAGAAAAACGAAACAATTTTACCGGCGCAAACACCTTTAGCTGCTGTACAGCCGATGAGAGGATGCTTTCACCACTTTTCGTAGCTCCAACGTGGCGGGGACACTTGGTAGGCAAGTAGCCGTCCCAGCCCCCAATTGAAAAAAAAATTTAAATAACTTTTCAATCACAGGATTTTAGGCTCATGTTGCAATGGTAGTACTTTATAGATGCTCGCCGCAGGAACTGGACTGGAACATTTTATTGTGGTCCTGCATGCAGGACGTGCTTAGCGCGTACTAAGCGTCTCCTGCCTAGGGACCGACAGGGAGTATACCTGGAGGCCGCTTCGCGGGCCTGCTGGACGGCCCATTGTTGGTCGGCGAGTAGTGAGCTTCTGAGGGACTTCTCCGACTTGTCCGAGGTAGAGTCGGCAAGAGCGTCTCTACACTCCCAGAGCATGCGCGCGAGTGTCGCTGTGTCTCCGCACGAGGGGCACGTGTCGCTGGGACAGAAAACGTGTAATTTAGCGGGGTTTTGGTACATGTGCGTCTGCAGTAAGCGTGGTGTTAGCGCGCCTGCGGCCCATAGAGCAATTTACGCGAATTCGAAAACGGCTCCCGCTATTGAGATATTCGATGTCGGAAATTTGACTTTTCGCACTGATTCTGAAACAGCGCGCACAGCCGGCTCCGGAAGCGCTACTCACTTTATACTCGACGCTGTCACGACGCAGAGCAGCTCACCGCTGGGGCGCTTTGAGTGGTTTATGTATCATCAGTTGAAGATGTTAGCCACAAGCACAATATGTCACCGGCTTCTCGACAATTCAAAACTGCTACGGGACTGAAGGGTAATAACTCGTGAAGTGAAGCATTTCAGCTTTTGAGCAGTTTGGAGCCAAACAGGGCGCAGTCAACTGCAAATGCCACTAACTTCAAGATCGCCGTTCAAAGTGCCTTATAGTTTGATTATTAATTATTGCCCTGTACTGAAATTATTGTATATTTTTACCACTCCTTTCTGTTGTGCCCACTACAAATGAATAAATAAATGAATAAATACATAAATAAATAAATCACAGTCCACATAATCCAAAGTGTGGACCGTAGAAGACCGTCTTCCATAGTGTTCGCAGGCATATCACAGACACTTCAAGGGTAATCACTTTAAACAAACGAATAAAGGCAGAAAAAAGAAAGGGGGTGGTGCTAGCACGGCCGCTCTATTCGGAACACTGAAATTCCGCCATATTGTCAGATTTTTGCAATGGCGACAACTGGAGCCAATTAGAAAGGCAGTAGCAGCTTTCCGCAGGCCAATGAAGTTTGTCGAATTTGACTATACAGCAGAGCGTGACATGGTCCAGCGTAGCACCCCCGCTCAGGTATGCATCGCATCCGTCGTCGCGCGCCCGTATACGGCGAACGGCGGTCGGTCGCTGGCAGAGGAGCATCGCGAGAGGCGCGCGTACGCGGGAAAGGCGCTACATGACGTAGAGAAACTATATAAACGAGGCGGGAAGCATCACGTGTTTCCAGCGCTCTTCGCGCGCCCAGTTTTGGAATCAAAGCGGGAAAAGCGAGCTTTTTCCGACGAATATCTTAACGAATGCCACACTTACACCACCTTCCGTGGCGCCTTCCTCCTGCAATGCTGCCATTCAACGTAGGTGCTAAAACACTGCAGTTAAATTTTTAATTAATCAACTTCAGTTAATGAGTGAAAGGAGTGCGGCAAGTATTCGACCACCTAGTGGCCTCCGCGCCAAAGAGAAGAATAGTACGTAAAGCATCCTCGCATGTATTTCATCCTTTCTTTGAAATATTTGTTTCTATTAGAATAGATCACCCACAAAACCACATAGACTGCTGATAGTTCTGGCGCAGGCAAAAAACCGATTTGTTCCAGCAGCAAGCACTTTTTCATTAGGATCCAACGCACGTAAACTTACCATATATGGTGCAAATTTTAAATGGTATAGCCGATATGTTGTGGAGACGGGTTTGCGCGAGGCTTACCTTGCAAGCGCGGTCAGGAAAGCACACTACACTCCTCCACACGGCGACGCCCAAAGTGCGCTACGACCGGGATCGTCGATATGGCGCAGAGAAGGCGCCACGCGCGGATCGTCAACAAACGCGGAATTATTAACGCCACAGCGTTAAGGAGCTCATGTCGCAGAAAAAGCCAGTGTCGTCGGCGGCGTTGGCCGTGAGCGATAAATCCCGGGAGGCACTTCATGAATAAAAAACAACTTGCAAGATGGGCTGGGTGGGAATCGAACCAGGGTCTCCGGAGTGTGAGCCGGAGACGCTACCGCTCAGCCACGAGTTCGATGCTTCAACGCCGTACAAAAGCGCCTCTAGTGAATGCGGTGTTGCCTTAGAAACGAGCCGTAGAAAGTAATACACCGGTGTATATCGGTAATTATGAACATGTAACTTACAGAAGTCGCAGTTACACGAGTAACGAAGTGCGTTTCCGCTACATTTCTTCAGCGCTTTCCGCACACGCAGAGCCATCTTGCGGCAAACACAGAAGACGCCTTCCTCTCAATGCACGGCGCTGCGCCGACAGCTCGCGCGCCACGCTCGCATTGGGGCTGTGCGGGGACCGTTGCGAGGCGCGTCGCGGCCCGGACTCTCTCTCCCCTGACGACGCTTCGCCGTGCTCCCTTACGGGTTGCAGAATCAAGCGTCCTTCCTTTCTTTAGATCACTATCTGTCTATCTCTCTGCCCGGACCCGAACGTCTCCCCCGGCTCCATCAACCCGAATGAGCTGGCCCACGACCATGCAGGCGCGAGGTCTCATCAACCGCGCCGGTCCGAGGGGCCCGGCTTCGTAGGGGTCGACCGAACCACGGACCCGCTGCTAACTTTCCACGAGGTAACTGCTCACTACCTGCTGGGACTCAGGCAGTTTCCGGCTCCTCACCGGAAGCTAGGTAGACCCCAGGCCTCGGTGCTGAGAATGCTGCAGACGGGCTCCTTTTCGTCTCGCTCAAGGCTGAGCCACTACACTCCGGGTGTGGATCCCCGCTGCCGACTGCGGCGAGGAACAATCCACTTTGAAGCACATGCTGTGGCAATGTTCTGTGCTGCGCTACTCGCCTTTCAACAGGCAAGAAGATTGGGATGAAGCCGTCAAGAGCGACAACCTTCAAGTCCAACTTCGGGCTGTCCAAAAAGCCTGCGCCAGGGCTGAAGATCACGGTCTTCCGCCCCCGGCTCGGGTGCGGCTACGACAACGTAGTTCCTTAGGACCAATTAAAGTTTCTTGTCTGTCTGTCTGTCTGTCTCTGCCCGTGCCGATCACGACGTTTGGCTGGCGTAGATCGTTTCCCCCTCCGAGACGCCTAGTTCTTTGGTTCGTTCCGCTTGCTCAGGCGCACGTTTCGTTGCCCCGCCGAACGCTGCGTTGCTCGACGCTCACCGCGTGTTTGGTGGGTGCAACATCCGATGCGGGGCGCCTCGTCAGTGATCACTGCGCCGTAGCGCATTGTCTTACACCCCTTGGCGGGTCGACGGGAACGCTGTCGCGTACCACTCTTGAAAGCGAAGCTTAAGCGTCCTCCAATTTTTATTAAACCAGGATGCAACATAGTGCGACAGTCACAGCTTGTGGGCAAAGGGTCACCGCAAGACCGATCGAGTAAGCGCGCCTGTACTGAACATGACATCATGCAATATACTCATATCATGCCATGCACATTAGGGAGTTTTCGAATAGGGGCTGCAAAGATTTTGCGGCCGCAAAAAAAAAGAAAAAAAAATAAATATACGAAAGCCTCACCGCCACTGCACATGCGCGAGACGCAAACAGGATTTTGCGTTTGCGTCGGCTACGCTATTTCACTAAAATAGCGCATCGACCCAAACTCGACGTAAAAGCTTTGCGTCAACGAATATGGTGGCACCCATCGAAGTAGCAGCTCTCGCCGTGGCCCGTGTACCACAGTCTGCCTCATTCGCTAATACCATTCTTAACTGTGCACCGTGCACGTGCTCGCAGCGGCTCTTTTGCATGCAAAGCCCCTCTGTCACCCATAAACATCAAAAAAGCTTACTTTTAAACCTACACTGTGACATCCTCCTTCGGCAAACTCAGCCGTACCACTCTGGTTCGATGAACACCAAAATAAAGCGTCAGCAAGATGGTACAGAGGCACTACATTATACGTTCGTCAGTATAGAGTTTCATAAAATAATGTGTTTCCGCCATGAAACTTGTCGAAACTTGGGGTGGTAGGTGTGCTAGGTTGGGGTTGATGACTCGGGAAATCGCTCCAGGCTCCTCTGCCGCTGGCCGAGGCTGGGAGGGCCACGGAGCCCCGCTACCGTGTTAGGCCTAATGGGCCTAGCTTCTGCCGGCCACGTAGGGAATCTTCAAGCTCGTGTAAATCCAAAAATAGTGGACCCACCGGCTCGAAAATGGTGTCCTCGTGGTCCGTTCCGCTTCCGGCGTCGGTTACGACCAAAATCGACAAGTTTCATGGCGGAAACACACGAAATTATGGATCAAGATTTCAGCGACGCCGCCGGGGAGACCCTCGCCCACGGAGCAGCGGTAACTACTCAAGCCCTGAAAGGCAGCACCCCAGCGACACCAATGTCACAAGCGAATCAAGGCAAGGACACAGACGCGGATTGGGAGATCGCCATATCCAAGCGGCAAAGAAAACGACAACGTAGCGGACAAGCAGAACTTTTGGCGGGAAAGAAGCTGGGGAATGAAAATCCCCTTGACTCGACGAAGCGCACAGATGGCGCACCAGCTGTGACCAAGCAAGGAGAGGGAGAGAGAGCGCCGAGGAGGAGACTGCCTCCGCTCCCCAGAGATGATTTAAAGATAGTCCTCCGGCCGAAGGGACTGGCAGTGAAAAACCTGCAGACACACCAAGTGGCGCGAGCGGTGGTTGCGGCCACCGGACACGGATGCAGGGCCGAAGACCTCATCATCCGGCTACGCACGGGCTCAAACATCATCATAATTAGTACAGACAACGAAAGTGCTGCTCAGCAAGTCAGGCGCATCACGCAACTGAAGATTGGTGAGCACAGCTACGACGTCAACGCGCACGTGGCGGCGCCGGAGGGAACGATGCGCGGGGTCATTCACGGGGTGGACCCGGGGACCCCCGCCGAAGAACTCAAGACAAACTTACGAACACGCACGCAAGGGGTGAAGATTTTAGCGGCGAGAATGCTAGGCCGATCTAGCACAGCTGTTATCACCTTTGATGGCCCCATCCTCCCCAAGCAAGTTTTGTACTACGGGGGAGAGATGTGGTGTTATCCATACAGACCAACGCGGCAAGTTTGCTATATTTGCTGCCAGCAAGGTCACCGGTCGGACGTCTGCCCGACCCCCGGAATCAGAGCTTGCAAGCAATGTGGCCAGAAAGATCCGGAAGAACATCATCAATGTACACCCAAGTGTCTGCTGTGTGGAGGCTCCCACGCGGCGGGCACAAAGGACTGCAAACAACGCCTAAAGTCGACAAACGAACTACGATGGGGACCCCAGGGCCAGCAGCGGCGGGGACGCAGCAGGAGCAGAAGCGGAGCAAGGCGACCGCGCTGGTTCCGGAATGAAGATCAAGAGCGACAGACCGACTACCGGAGTGAATCCAGGAGCCGCAGCCGAGGGCGCAGCCACAGTCAAGGCCAGGGCCGAAGCCGGGAGAGGGACGAGTCCTACCCACCTCTGGGCGGCGCGGGCCAGCAGACCACGACGAAGCCAAATCAGCAGAAGAAAAGCGGCGGAGTTAAGGTGAGCTGGGGAGCCGGCCCTCCCAAAACGCTTTTTGCTCCGCACAAAAACATAACCAATAACACAAGCATGCAGACAGAAAACGAGAAGAGGCTTTGTGCCGAAAACAGTAATCTTAAAAAGGAACTTGAGCTCTGCCGCGAAGAAACCCGGCAGCTCAGGAAAAGAATAGACGACCTAATTCAGGAAATGCAAGAGGTGAGAAAGGTAGGTTTCTCACCAGTTAGGGCGCCACCACCGCCGCAGCAACATATAGAGAGCACGCAAACTAGCGAGGGGAACACCTCAATTGAAGACTTCAAAGCTTTCATGCAGCAAATGCAGCAGCAAATGCAGCAGCTAAATCAAAAGATAGCCCTGCAAGACCAGAGCTTCCGCAACTACGTAAAGAATCAAACTACACAGAGAACAGTAAACGACGCCAGAGACCGCCTCTACAACGAGCGCAGGTTTGGATCAGAATCCCAGGGAACAAATAACAACACCAATACATCAACATGGCAGGACCAAACCAACTAGAGATTTGGCAGTGGAACTGCAGGAGCTACAAGCGCAAGCAAGGGCTCCTGCAACAGTTCATTAACACTAGAGGAAATCCACCAGATTTAATACTACTACAGGAAACAAATTGCATCCCAACCCTAAAAGGATATACGTGTCAGGAAAATGGACGAACAGCTACTTTAATAAGCAAGAAAATAACAACCATAACACATAAGGAACTAGAAGACACACATCTAGAACATATAGTGACCGAAGTGATTCCAAAACGGAAAAAGAAAGCGAAGAGCACTTTCGTAATCAATCTATATAGCCCACATAAAAACAGAGGAAACTTCATTAAGCTTTTTGCGGAAGCGAAGAAGCTTGCAGGGCAAAACACCCTAATAATAGCAGGAGACTTCAATGCGAAGAGTCCGCAGTGGGGCAGTAGAATCGAAGACAAGAAAGGGCGCAGTATCTGCACAGCTGCGGAAAACATAGGCTGCGAGCTACTCACAGATGAAAGCCAACCCACCAGACAGGGCAATAGCGTAAGCGTGGACACGTGTCCCGACCTAACCTTTGTCAGGGGCGCTAAGCAAGTCGAATGGGAGAACTTGCAAGAAAACCTCGGCAGCGACCACTACATCATCAGGGTCAGCACAGAGGCAGAAATCACCAGGAGGAAGATTGGCAAGGCAAGTCTAACAGACTGGGATGCCTTTAGAGTCCACTGTAGACAGCTAAAAGGGGACATAACCTCGGCAGAGGATTGGAGCCACCAACTCAGACAAATAAGAGATCTCTACACGAAAGAAGTGGAACGAACAGAACAAGCACCAGAAGTGGACAAACGACTCCTCAGGTTATGGGAGGCACGACGAGGCCTAACCAAGCGGTGGAAGCGTCAGAAGCTAAATAGAAAGCTTAAGAAGAAAATTGCCGAAATAACTCAGCAAGCAGAGGAGTATGCAACGCAGCTGGCAAGGCAGGGGTGGCAGCAGTTTAGTACCTCACTGAATGGCACCCTAAGCACAGCCAGAACATGGCATATCCTCAGAACACTCATGGATCCGAGCAAGAGCAAGGCGGAAAGCAGCAAATCCATTCAGAGGTTAATCCACCAGTATGAAGGAACAGAAGAACAACTGCTCCAAGCAGTACGGGAAAAATGCTATGGAAAGATCTCGATAGAAGGCTACCGAGGCGACTACCAGGGTGACGAAAACTCAACTACGGACCGACCCATCACAAGAGAAGAGGTCGTCGAGGCTGTAAGGGCTGCAACAAAGAACACAGCAGCAGGGGCGGACAAAATCCGAAACTCGCTAATTCGAAACCTCAGCGACGAAGCAATTGATCAGCTCACCCTCTACCTCAACAAACTATGGGAGGATGGCAAAGTACCAGCGGAGTGGAAACACGCCGTAGTGGTGATGATTCCCAAACCTGGCAAAAAACTCCAAATTGAAAATCTCAGACCAATTTCGCTTACATCATGCCTAGGCAAGCTGTACGAAAGAATAGTGACCCGAAGAATCCAAACGCATCTTGAAGACGGAGGATGGTACCCCAACACCATGTTCGGCTTCAGGGCAAACTTGTCTACCCAAAATATCTTGCTACAGCTAAAAGAAGAGGTACTCGAGACAATGCCGAAACACGGGGAAAACGTGGTCATGGCCATCGACATTAAGGGAGCCTTTGACAACGTCTCCCACGCCGCCATTATGGAGGGGATTAACACCACTAATTGCGGGAAGAAAGTCCATGATTATATCAGAAGCTTCCTAACCGACAGAACAGCGACAGTAGGCCTAGGAGACCTACGGAGTGACGCCTTTCAAACGCCATGCAAGGGCACTCCGCAGGGCTCAGTAATCTCGCCAGTACTCTTCAACATAGCGATGGTCAACCTTACCAAGAAACTTAGCAAGATCCAAGGAATCAGTCACGCAATGTACGCGGACGACATAACGATCTGGACTACTCAAGGCTCACTAGGGGATAAACAAGAGGCACTACAAGAAGCTGCCACCTGCATCGAAGAATACACAAAGCAAAGAGGCCTCAGATGCTCCACGGAGAAATCTGAACTCCTCAGGGTGGGCAGACACCCCACTGATGCCCCGCTCGAAGTAAGGCTAGAAGGACAGAACATCCCGGAACAAAAGATGATTAGAATCCTCGGCATGTGGTTGCAAGGAAGCCGGAAATGCAGCCACACAATTTGCCTGCTAAACAAAGCAGCAGGACAGGTGGGCCGAATGATTAGCAGAGTGGCACACAAGCGATATGGCATGAAAGAGGAGGACACACTCAGGTTGGTCAACAGCCTGATAGTCAGCCGGGTCACATACTCACTGCCGTACCATGCAATCACCAAAACCGAAAAAGAGCAAGTGGAGACCATCCTCCGGAAAGCGTATAAAACAGCTCTCCACCTCCCAAGGAACACATCCAACGACAAACTCATGCAACTTGGAATCAGCAACACTTTTGAAGAACTAAGGGAATGCCAGCTCAACGCACAAGTACGAAGACTCAGCAATACAACGACGGGAAGGGCGCTCCTGACAAAGCTAGGTCGGGAAGTAGAAAAATCACAAAGTAGCAGGGCCACAATACCAGACCCACTAAGAAAGAAACTACGCATACAACCTATCCCTCGCAACATGGACCCAAACCTCCATGCGAGTAGGAGACAGGCTAGGGCAGAATTTTACGAAAAGACGATGGGACATCGGGACAATACAGTCTATACCGATGCGTCCCTATACTCACACGCACACAAAAACAACGCGGCAGCCGTAGTAGTAAATAATCAAGGAGAATTAATCACAGGACTCACGGCCGAGGTGGCAAACATAACCGAGGCAGAGGAAACTGCTGTCGCACTGGCAGCGGAAGAAGGTTATAGAACAGGAATATCGCTCAATATTCTAACAGATTCACAAGAGGCGTGCCGGAGCTATATAAGAGGCAGAATAAGTAACACGGCGCTCAAGATCCTCAGCAGAGTTCCAATCGCTGAGGGACAACCCACACATAACATTATCTGGATACCAAGCCACGCAGGGATCAGGGGCAACGAAGGGGCGGACTGCCTAGCTCGAGGGATGACCAGCCGAGCAGGAACGTCAACCGCCCCAGAGGGGCCACAGATCAACTGCGGGAACAGCTATTCAGAGCTATTAAACCTCTATAAGGGTCTAAGATATCAATATCCGCCACCACATAAAGCATTAACAAAGGAGGAGGCCGCAGGATGGCGGAGACTGCAAACGGGCACCTTTCCAAACTTACACCTACTAAGTAGGATGTTCCCCACGCAGTATAGCGCAACCTGTCCGTGGTGTGGAGCTAAGCCAACATTATACCACATTACATGGGAGTGTACAAGAAACCAGGCATTCCACAAACACAAAACACCAAGTGCGGAGCAATGGGAGAGCTGGCTCACCAGCCGCGCGCTAGAGACTCAAAGAGCTCTAATAGCGCACGCGTGCGAGGCGGCCCGGCTCAGTGGAGCCCTGGACTAGGGGCCCATCCATGGCTGAAGAGGACTCAAGCTTCAAGAATGAAGACTTCGGCCTCGACCTGCTAAAACCTTTAAAGAGCGAATAAAGTTTTCCATTCCATTCCATTCATAAAATAATTATTGTACGTATGAAACTCTATCTCCGTCAGAGAAAAATGTGTGAATGACGAACTGGACGATTCCTGAAGCAAGGTTTGAGTACGGGCTGGTTGGTATTCCATGTTATCAAGCGTCACTTACAGCGCATACATAGACAGAGGACAAAAAAGGACGACGTTTGACAAAAAAGGTCAGCGCTTGTCTACGTCGTCCTTTTTTGTCCTCTGTCTATGTATGCGCTGTAAGTGACGCTTGATAACACGGACGATTCCGACGGGCGCATAGACTTTCTCATTGTATATACTATAAGAGACGCTTTGGACGGGCCTCTGCTTCCTTCTATGACGATAATGATGGCGCACTGTTGGCTCTGATTTCAGTTTTGCCATCTACTAAGCATCAACCGAAGGAGGGTTTCACTCTTATGCATGCTTTGGCACAGGCTCGGCGCGATTTCCCTCTAAAATGCTGTTTTGGCGCCGGATGGCGCAAATCATCGCTCACGGCACGGCTTCGCGCAATTCGCGCAGCTGTTCCACTACTGGTTAATACCATCAATTCGTTACGGTAAATACTAGAGACCCCGGCGGTGCTATTAGACGTCAGAAGCATGTCATAATTTACAGCGATGCATAGGTCTACCCCCCCAAAGCGCTTGTCGTGTCCGTGGGCAAAAACTCCAGCAATCACAGCTGGAGGCGCGCGCCGCTGGGTTCCTTGAGCACCACCAGATGGCGATCGCCTCCACGCATCTGCGCCAGCGGATGCGCCGGCCGTGCGCGGCAACAACGTTATGTCGGGGGAAAAAAAAAGAACCCGAAAGCTCGCCTTCGTGAATATCACAGCAAGCGTTACGGTTGCACAAGCTGCAGTTGCCGGGAAGCGGTAACCGTAGCATACGAAGCAGGTAGTGACGTAACTACACTTTCATAGGTAAAAGAAAAACCTGCCTAGCGACTGGTTTCATTTGTGTTCTGATAGTGCTATGTACTTGCGTCGTATTATGTACTAAAGTGTATTTATATTGTATTTCATAATAACCTCTAGTGTAATGTTGTGTTAAGTACTGTGTTTTCAATATCAATATTTTGTTGTATTGTGTATTAGATCTATCCTTTTGTAACATCAATCATCTGTATTTCCATCATTTGTATACTCCTTCCCCCTACTCTAATGCCCAACATTGGGCGCTGTAGGTATGTAAGTAAATAAATAAATAAGTAAATAAATAAATGGAAATGCCACGCATAGTTAGGACTCCCAAAGAGCAGCGTGAACATAATAAGCGGCAACGCGATTACCAACGTCAATATGTGAAAGGGGCGCTTTGTATTTCGGGGCTGCGGCCGAGTCAGGCTGTTAATGACAGCTTTTTCTGCAGCTCCCCCTGTCTGTATTTTTTGAGGCATAAATAAATTATTATTATTATATTATTATTATATAATATGCACAACAGCGTCGTGCTCAGGCTAGGCAGGACGCAGCGGCTCTTGCCCAAAGCAAACCACGCACAGTTAGGAGGCCTGAAGAACAGTGTGAATACGATGAGCGACGAAAGAAACAACGACATCAATTTGCACTACGTCGTCATGCTCAAGCTCGGGAGGATCGAGTTCAAGGCTACGACACATTGGTCTATCAGGTCAGGTGATACCACAACTTCGCTGGCCAACCACCAGGCATGGAGCCCATTTTTTTCCAAGTTAGCTAATGCGTCACGACGCGTTGTATCGTTTCTCCGGGGAATCATTCGTAATGCTGTCATCGATAGGTAAAGTTTTCCCGCTTTTCCGCCCTCTAGATTTGAGTGGATCGAAACATCGGGTAACTTATCGATATGTGCCCGTCGTGGCTGTTTGCTGACATGACGAACCTAACACATTCGATAATGAAGGGAGTTCGCACAAGGGTGATTCTGCAGCGCTTGCGCTTACACACACACACACACACACACACACACACACACACACACACACACACACACACACACACACACACACACACACACATATATATATATATATATATATATATATATATATATATATATATATATATATATATATATATATATATATATATGTATTGAGAAAAGTTTTATTGGCGGCGCCTAGTGCGAAGGCACAGCGACCGGGAACGGCGAGGCAGCCCGAAGCACTGTCCAAACGGATGCCAGCAATCAACAGCGCGAGCCGAGACGAGCCGCGCGTTGGCGATGCGGCTGTGCCGTGAGGCGCGTCTTCTTCTTCACAATATATATATATATATATATATATATATATATATATATATATATATATATATATATATATATATATATAGTGGTTGGCTTCAGAATTTCATTGATTTTTGAAGGCTACGCCCAAGGTATGTATACGAAAATTTCGCTTGTACTAGGCTGCATGCTTCTTAGTGGACGCACTCTGGGAGGTAGATAGTGGTCAGAAAGTGCATAATAAGCTCAAGTACAATGTTTAGCATTGAATAATGCTGTCTGGGTTCAGGGTGCACATTTATAGCGGAAGCTTGAAGAGAGTCGCGCTCTGAAGGAAGCTCCCTTTGTTTAATTCTTCTGCAAGGCTACAGTTCCGAGATATACATACTAACAATAAAATTTAGGGAGGAAGGGGGGGGGGGTGGCGTGCTCGGTGTGCTCCCCGCCCCACCCCTCTGGCTACGCCACTGGCGAGATCATCTATGCACGCAAGACACGACTAACGCATACACCTTGAATTTCTGGCCCTGAAACTCCTGAAACTCAACACCGCCGGTCATTGGTCTATTTATGTCCCTGCTTGAAATTAACCATCATAGATTCGCGCGTGGATGATGCATTGCGGAAATAATGGCTTTTTAGTCCACTATAGCCCCATTAATTAATCCCACGAAGACACCGTTGTCGGTCAAGGCAGACATGTTGCGGTTGCTCACCATCATCGGTACGGTTAGGAAATACCTGTCCTCATCTGGAACATCGTTCGTCACTACACAACAGGTCCTTTGGGACCCTCACTCTGTAAGGTAGTGCTAATGCCGAAGTATGCAGGCTTGCCCAGAGAGAGAGAGAGAGAGAAAGAGAGAGAGAGAGAGGAAAATAGGAAGGCATATGGATGTTAACCAGTCAAGGGTCTGGTTGGCTAACCTACGCTGGGGGAAGGGAGAAGTGGAAGAGAGAGAACGCTTGCCCAGGTTTCTAGATAGGTCTAGAGCTGCGCCTCTTCCCTGCTTACACGAAACTCCGTTTCAAAAAGAAATGCTCCCTTGGTAGCCCACTGAAGTCAGAGGGACGTCGCGTACAGCAACAGATAAAGCAGTTGACACATGGTGCTTGAAGAACCTGGTTATAACTTGTTTCTAATAATGTCTTGTCATACATTGTAATGCAAAGGCGATCACAGATGGTCCTGAAAGCTTTAATAGCCCCCCGTTTCGTAGATGCATACAGTAAACGCCAATTCTCCCGAACAAATACCCTGCTTTTCTGGCTTTCTCTCTGTAGAATATGACTTTATTCCCAAACACTGTGTGATTGATCTCGATAAGTATTGATAAAATCACTTTCTCTGAGATTCAATCAAGCACAATCTTACCAAAAATGATGCATTTTCGCACATTGCAGCATAGGAATGCGCGAATATTCTGTATGCATATTTCCGGAGTCGTCCTCCCCACCCCCTCTTCTTTCCAAATACATGGAGCAAAAATAGTTAAACAAATCCAGTTAGGACTGTAAAACTCAAGAACTGACATTAAACATGTCTCTAACAATGTAAGGCGTCCTCATTATTTCTTCCCGCCCTTGACACCGCTAGAAGGAGGCTACTGATGTTTCTTTGGCACCTTAGGAGTTCAATCAACGCGCTCGTAAGACTTGCCTTATTAGAAGTAAAGATATTGCGGCTGGTTACAGTTGGCGCCTTCAGTGTTTCTTTTTAAATTTTTTTGCGTGTGTTTTTAGGAGTAGAGTCACCTAGTTCCGTATTTACACTAGTTTTGATGACTGGGTCATCCGCAGCTAAGACCCATAGTCGCCCGTTACCTTCGACAAAAAATGGTGCATGGTGACAAGGCTCCTGAACCTTGTCATGTTCCTCGTCATCCACTTGATAGCGCTCCATGACGGGTCACCCCTCGCAGGGATCCGACGTTCTTCTTGTTTATCTGCACAGGTCACTGTTTTCGACTGCGCCAATGTAAAGGTTTTTCTAAGGAACAATAACCTGGACCCATTTATTATTACGTTACTCTCTCTTCCCGTGCTCTTTTCTTCACACTGCTGGCGATGTTTGATCGTCATAACTTGCAATGCAACTGTTGCACTCCGGTTTCACGTAGTCAGCATTTAACTGGTCGTTACTTTCGGGTGTACCTTGCCGATAAGACTGCAAAGTTACATATAGTGTGGCCCGATACGTCTCTCTCTCTCTAAACGCGGCAACCCGCGCTCCACCTTCATGTTTACGCGCCGTATATGGGCTTTGTTCCCAGGGAGGTCACTGATTGTATAACAGCGGTTTCTAGGCGCAGTCGCGGGAGATGATTAGGCTACTTCATACAGGTCAAAGACAACAGCAATTATCCTGCACTGAGATGTAAACTACACCACGTCGATGACACCGAGATTTTATTTGCGCAGTCAGAAGGGCAGTATAACAGATAATTTTCTAACCAGATGCTCTTCTAGACTGTAAAATCCGACACTGCGTATTATCCTTAGTACGTTATACGCCTCCCGAGCCACTCACCAGAAGCCTACAGTACGCATACCCTACCACGAAGATATCTCTAAATGCATGCCACGTTATACCGAAAGGCTACTCGAAGTGTGCACACAAAACACGCGCAAAGATGCAGAATTTTCAGGGGAGAGCGTAGTGCATTCCGTACTGTGTAACAGCGCTCTAGGTCGTAACACGCTGAGCACTTCAAGGTGCTCACCCCGTTTTCCCGCTACACTGTCTATCGTTTCTTCCGTTTCTTTCTTCTGCTGAGGGTACTTAAAAAAATTTATGCCTCAATCGCAGCCTTTCCCTAGGCTCACACGTGCGTCTACATTGTAGCGCAGTAAAGCCGGGACTCAAGACGACACGCCGAGTTTTCCCGGCTGATGGCAACACAAAAACGGTCGTATATACCTGAGTGCCGTGTGCCAGCAACGCGCAGAGAGATGGAAGAAGATCGATAGCCCTACGTTCACGTTTGATACCGAAACATACAAAATATGCAAAGTTCACAGCCCCGCTTGTAGCCTCAACAACAAAAAGAAAGTCGGTCATTCCCCGACATTTAAATCATTATACAGGATACACTATTTACGAGGTGGGAAATAAAATATACCTTTAACTCCACGCCTGTCCTTGTTCAATGTATTTTTTTTCTTGCTTTATGCTCTGGCTTTATTCTCGGCACTTCGACGTCCTGCTAATGTAAACAGCTCTTGCATTGCTAACGAGCAAAGTTCAAGGCAACATTTTTGAGTAATGCAATGAGCAACTAACAAATATTATACCTAGTCTTTCCCGCACTTTAGCAAGAAGTCGTTTTCCAAAAATCGATCGTTTTTAGTTCTTTGCATCAGCGCTGAACCAGTGCGTTCGCTTTATCTCAAACCGATAATAATATAAGAAAAACGATGGACGTCCAAATAGTGTATTTTGATGAAGCACCCAAAAATTCGCAGTTTTGCCCGAAAGGAGAAGCATCGATTGTGATAGTAAATTAGCAGACATCCATACGAAGTAATGATAGTACTTTTATCGGCCGTATCAACTTGTAATCATTCGCTTGCTAAGTAAATTAATAAGTATGGTGTCAGCGCGCACAACAAACAAACACATCACATTCGATGACCTCGGACACTCGCTGTCAAAATGCTGGCATGCCGAAACGCGGCAGCAGCAGCACGCGAAGTGATCTTCGTGCTGTCTTTCGCTTCAATGCAAGCTGGGCGCGGAGAACATATAGCACGCACAAAGCCACGAGCCATCGACGCACCTAGACTCTGCTCCCTCCGCAGATCGCGAGATCGCTCTCAAGATACGGCCACGCGAGCGCGTGCAGCCGCCACATGCGCAGTTGCAGCCGAAATAGAAGGCTGCCCCCCCCCCTTTCCTCCCCTCCACCCGGTGCCTTGCGCGCGACGGAAGACGGCGCGCTTTCTCCCCGCTTTCCTCCCTTTCGCGCGAGCAAGATTGAGCCGCGATCGTAGCCTTCACTCGCACATACAGCGTAGGGCAAGTGGCCACGGTGTTATCGCCTTTGGACTGAACATCACGGCGATGGCGGCGGCGACGGCAGAAATGCGCGTGGAGTATCCCTATAATTGCTATCGCAATAAAAGCGATAACACACACCAACGCAGTGTTAGTCAATTTTTAGTGCGAAACATTGTTTAGCACTAAAAATTGTTCCGCTGCGTGTGCACTTCATCGACCACGTCTGAAATAAAACAGAGCACGATGAATCATCTTAACGTGCTTGGGATGAACCAGGTGAGGAAATCGCACTCAGGCTGTTGTCTTTGTGCTTAGCAGAGGCGGGAGCTGTGCGTCAAATGCATATCGCTGTAGCCTGAACTGGTTTGTACAGCGCCACAAGTGCTACTGTACTGTGCGGTGACAGTATGCGCTGACAGCGACTGACTGTAGTTCTGTATCTGTGCTCCCTTTCTTTCTCTCTCTCTACTTTCTTGTCACTTCACCTACCGATTCCCTCTCTCCCCAGTGTAGAGTAGCAAACCGTATCTTCGCCTCTGGTTAAACCTTCCTGCATTTGCATGCCCTTTCTTCTCTCGCTCTCTCTCTATAGCTAAATGGTGAATCATGCGCTCTCCTTAGGGATTATTCTTGAACCGCGGTCTTTTTCACACATTGGATGGGCTCAATTGGCTGGGGGGTCATGTAACCTATAACCTCGTAATACTGGCAATGTGCGTGTGCGCATGGGACTTTGCGCGGCCTTATGACTCACCCGGCGTTGCCCATTGTGTAACAATATGTAGTACTCTATACACGAAGAAAACAAAAAAAGAGCGCGACACACCCTTCAAATGACGTTCACGCGCAACCGCGCGTCTCGCTGTTATATCTGCGCTTGACTGCGAGATTTGGCCGTGCAACAACTGCACAAGACAGCGATGATTCAAGTATTCCTAAAGAAATAAAATAACAAGGGACAGGCTCTGGTCCAAAGCTTGTCTTTGAAAATAATCGTTGCTCTTACTCACAGGGTCAGTAAATAAATTTTGGGCATTGAAAATAGACAATCGCAGTCATACAGTGATGACTGTTGCGCAGACATTACAACACGACACCGTGTTGGCACAAAAACGTGAAATTTTGTTGCCAACAAGCTTCGGAACAGCCCGAAACCACGAAGTGGGAAATAGACGTGAAATTCGGAGTCAATGGGTATCGACAATGACACAGGAACAACGCGTCGTGCGTAATTAGACAAAGGCTTTTATAACGTTGATTCCCACATGCATGACGGGGGACCTGAGTAATTTTTTTTTCTGGTGTGCCGTCTTCATGCCGCTTTCTCTCAACAAATGGTTTTCGTCAGCTCCCACGGACCGCTCCTGAAACGCTTTCCTTTCCTTCAAGAAGGAGAATGGTTGCTCTAAAAGAAGCCTTGCGGTGCCCTAAAACCAGGCACCAGACTCGCTAAACGGCTAGCAAACTTCGCCGACGGCTGCCGCATTGGCGGCCGCGCATGCTCAAAATGCCGCCTTGAAGCAAACGATCGAAAATGGCGTTTGTCTTGTGACTAAAATATTACCCATTTTAGGAGATCCCCTTCTTTAAGGCCACCCTCAATATGCCGAATCTGTCGTATATAAATGAGGAACCAGCAAATACATAACTGCCGAGAATTAAAAAGAAACGGCGACAAAAAAAAAGATATCAATCAGAAGTAGATTTCCATACCAGAGAAATGACCCAATCTGCACGATCGCTTTAAAAGGTGCCGGCTTTAAACAAAATTCACTTTTTTTGTTTTTGTTTTGAGTGGCAAAACACGGAGATGAAAAGGCGATTCCATCTGCTTTTTCACACCGCTCTGATCGCTCCAATACCCCCTTTTTTTTTTCGCCGGCAATTCAGTACTCTTGTGGTTGAGGCGTGGGAACATTTGCGTGCATAAATATAAATGAAGGGATCGAACGATAGTTTCTCTTCAGTTTTCAAAAGCGAGCCCAATCGGTGCCTTCCCCCTTCCCCCCCTTCCGTCTTGTCGGTGTGCGTACACAGATGGCCGCGCTTCCGCTGCGCGCTCAGAGTGCTCTCAGTTTTGCCTTCCCGTGCTACGTGGAGAGCTAGGTCGGTCTCTTGATGACGTGATTCCCGACAAAATGCCGACGCCACTTTAGGACCGTCTCACAATAATAACTTTGTGACGTCGTCGGTGCAGGCTTACTTAATCATTCCAGTCACTCCAATATGAGAGTGCGATGACTCCGCAGCGTGACTAACGAAAAGCCATATGACGCTGGGAAAAATGTCGCGAAATCACGCGACACCATGCCGTAGGCGCTCGCTGCAGAACCATCCCTGTCGCAAAAGAAAGATGTACTTCTTTTTCCGCGGATATTTAATATATAGCACTACCGTTCAACATAACAAGTAAAGTGCCCAAGGAAATCAAAGGGTGGGGAATCGTGACCAAATTAGCAAATATTTTCGTTTGTAAGAATTGTTCGGCATTGGTCGCGGTTGCTTTAATCAATAGAGAGCTTTAGAATCTGGGACCCAAGCTTCTTGGGGACCCAAGAAAATGGCGGGCCGCAACTGCCCATGCACAGAATCTAGGGCAGTCTTGGGTTCTTGCGTTCGCGTTGATCCAAGACCCAAAAATCGAAAACTAGCGTGGGTGCCCAAGCTGTCTTGGGTCTTAGAACAGCATACTCAGCTCGGAGTACTAACACAATAATTGCGTTTATTACATCTTGCTGTTTGCCCGTTTTGCTCAAAATGCGTTCTGTTCGTTTTCACTTGTAAGAAAAGCTCATGTTATTTTCTTTTCTTTTTTTTTTGCTTTCCTTCACCTTTTTTATTTTCCCCACTGCGGTGTCCTGAGCGCTCGACCTAACGCTGTCTGCGTTTGACCCAATTCTCATACTCTGCTGCTCCTCTAAACTCAAGAGCCGCCTGCGCAACGCGGCTTTGGGACCCATAGTCTTGAGTCTCCAATTCTAAAACTCCCTAATGACACGTTCGCTATCCTGGTTGGCACGCGCTTGTCCATAGGAACCGATTATGTGTGTGACCTGCTTTGTGAGCCACAAGCCAAGATTTTAGAAATCTTAGCCCGCAAGAGCTTCAGGATGATGTAGCAAGTTAGACAAGCGTGCCGTATTATCATACAGCTCTTGCTATTTGTTAGCATGTCGTACTGGTATATTGGCAGAAATGAAAGCAAAAGAGAGAGAGAGAAAGGCAAAGGAAAGACAGGGAGGTTAACCAGAGATTATCTCCGGTTGGCTACCCTGTACTGGGGGAGGGGCAAGGGGATGCGATAGGTGAGAAAGAGAAGGATTAAAAAAACTACACACACACGCACGTACACACAAACTGTTTCTGTGGGCACTGTCACGTAGCCCGCGAAGGCGTTCCTAGTGTTATGCAGTGTCACCGTACAATCCTGCGTCACACAGTGAAGTCACAATCTCTCAGAAAGCCCAGTGTCTTTTAAATACCGCAGCAGCGCCTTCATAGCCGATCGCGCTGATGTTCGCGTAGGCCAGTATCCAAGGATCTTGTTTTCTGTCAGTGGGCGCTTGTCCAGTTTGTCTAGGGTGGCTGAGAGGACTGCTCTTTGCGGGTTGAAACGAGAGCACTCACAAAGAAGGTGCGCGATTGTTTCATTGCACCCGCAGAAGTCACAAAGTGGGTTGTTGGACATTCCGATAAGAAAGGAGTACGCATTTGAAAATGCTACTCCAAGCCATAGACGAACTAGAAGGGTACAGTCGCGTCGTGGAAGCTCGGGCGGAACACGGAGTTGTAAATTAGGGTCCAGGGTATGAAGTCGTGCACTTGTGAAATCGGATGAATTCCACTGAGCTAATGTCAGGTCGTTTGTCAGTACGGCAAGTTTTTTAGCTGCGTCGGCTCTCGAAAGAGGAATGGCAACGCAGCTGACGCCGTCATGGGCAGATCGGGCAGCTGCGTCTGCTCGATCATTGCCGTGTACGCCACAGTGACTAGGCAACCACTGATATATGATATCGTGTCCTTCATCAACTATGCCATGGTGTACTTCTCTGATCTCTGCGACGAGCTGTTCATGTGATCCAAGGCGCAGTGCTGAGAGTACACTCTGCAGGGCTGCCTTGGAATCACCGAAGACTGACCATGCATGGGGTGGTGCCTCCTGAATGAAATGAAAAGCAGCACGCAAGGCTACCAGTTCAGCAGCTGTCGTTGATGATACATGCGACGTTTTTAGCTGTATTTCAACGGATCTTGTTGGTATCACCACAGCAGCAGCTGAACTTGCAGATGTGACTGAGCCATCGATGTAATCGTGTACGCGGCCACTGTGCACCTCATGTAAAAGTTGTAATGTGGCCTGCTTCAGGGCAAACGACGGCATGTTAGCCTTTTTAGTGATTCCTGGGATGGTGAGGCGTACTTCAGGTCTGTGCAGGCACCATAAAGGTGAGGATGGTCTTGCTGCAGGCATGTAATTCAATGGCAATGAGGTGCGAATAACAACAATCATACGACTGATAGTTGCGTGTGGCCTTTCTGCGGGTAGAGCGGCAAGGTGGTGAGAAGGTAGTTGGGAAACTTGGCAAATATGCGCTCTGAGAGCGTCGGTTAGCAAGTACGTTGATATTGGGTGATCTCGAGCTATGACAATCGTTGCCGCTGTAGACGCACACCTCGGAAGACCGAGACACGTCCTTAGGGCTTGAGCTTGTAGTCCCTGGAGTACACGAAGGTTTGTTTTGCAGGTGTTACCAAGCACAGGGAGGCTGTATCTTGCGAAACCGAGGAACAAGGCGTTATAAAGCTGCAGCATTGATCGCACAGATGAGCCCCATGACTTTCCGCTGAGAAATTTGAGGAGATGTATTATTGTCAGCAACCTCTTCTTTAGGTACGAAACGTGCGGGCTCCATGATAGGTCGCGGTCGATAATTACCGCTAAAAAGCAGTGTTTACGTGCATTTGCAACTGCTTGTCCATTGTCACTTACAGAATAACGCTTCATTGCCTTCCGAGTGAAAGTAACAAGGCTGCATTTCTCTGCAGACAGCTCTAAGTTCTGTTTTCGCAAATACAGTGACATTAAGGTAGCTGCCTTTTGTAGCCGTGCTCGTACCTGCAGTCGTGTTACAGCAGACGCCCAAATGCAGATGTCGTCGGCATAGACTGATACTTGAACTGTGTTGGGCAAGCATCTGACTAGGCCAACGAGCACTAGGTTGAATAGCGCCGGGCTCAACACTCCGCCTTGCGGTACTCCACGGAACGTTTGGTGTTGAGTCGTGGCGCCTTCCTCGGTCATCACGAAGAAATGCCTGTCGGTCAAATAACTGCACAGCCACTGCGAAGTGCGGCCACCGATTCCTGCTGTAATCAGCGCCTCTATAATGGCATAATGTGCTATATTATCATAGGCGCCTTTTATGTCAAGGAATAATGCCGCAGTGAGTCGTTTCATCCGGTTTTGATGTTGAACATACGTGACCAAATCGATGACATTATCTATGGATGAGCGCCCACGCCGGAAGTCAGCCGTAGCATCTGGGTACACGTTGTAACTTTCCAGGTACCATTCCAGGCGAGTCAAAATCATTCTTTCCGTTATTTTCCCTATGCAACTTGCCAGAGCGATGGGGCGGTACGATGACAAATCTAACGGTGACTTGCCAGGTTTGAGAAGCGGAACCAAGCGGCTGCATTTCCATTCACGTGGAGCCAAACCATTGCGCCAAGACTCGTTGTAAAGGTTTAGCAGCATGAGTCGTGCTTTCTGTGCAAGATTGGCGTGCGCCGCATAGGTAACGCCGTCCGGCCCAGGTGACGAAGAGCGCCTGCAAGTCGCCAGTGCCGCTTCAAGTTCCTCCACCGAAAACATTACATCCATGCGGTAATCCCGTGGCACAGGAGTGGGACATGGTCTAAGGGCGCGTTGAGGCTGCGAGCTGGCAAGTCTTGAGCAAAATTCTTCAGCAATGTCTATTTCGCTGCGACCTTGTTGCAAAGCGAGGGACTTAAAAGGAACACGCTGTTGCGGTGATACGCGAAGTCCATGCACAGTTCTCCATATCTGAGATAATCGCTGACGTGGATCCAATGACTCACAGAAACGTTTCCATCTTTGAGATTGAAGTGCATGAATGCGGCGTTGAATCTTCTTTTGCATCCGCCTTGCCTCTCTGAGATCATGGATGGATTTGGTTCTCCTGTATCTTCTTTCAGCCCGCCGGCGAATTGCTCGTAGTCGCTGCAGTTCGGTTTCAAATTCTTCGTATTTCGGGAAAGGCTGAAAAGCACGCGTAGTATCTTGCATGGCTTTTTGAATTTCGTTTTCCAGAGTTGAGTAGTTCCCTCGCTGACATACTTCCTCCATGTGCGACCGAAACGTCGACCAGTCAATTCTCCGGAGTGTCGTGGAGGGGCATTTAGATAGTCCCTTGATCTTCAGGTACGTTGGAATGTGGTCGCTTCCACGGGATTCGATGTCTGGAAACCATTGCACGTTTCTTTCAAGACGCCGAGAAACCAGGGTCAAGTCTAGGCAGCTGCTGTATGTAAGCCCGCGTAAATATGTTGGACTACCATCGTTGAGGCAGTAAAGGTCGTGCTGTGTGGCGAAGGATGCTAGTCTCCTTCCCCTGGAGTCCATCTTCAAACTCCCCCAAAGCGGATGGCGAGCATTCAAATCTCCGGTGAGAATCGTAGGGTCGGGTGTCGCTGATAGTACGTCGTGCAGTCGTTTAGAGTCGAAGCCGCGTGAAGGAGCAAGGTAAACAGCGACGAGTGTGAACGTAAGGTTGTCCGTTTTCACAATTAAACAAACGTACTGGTTGTCGTCGTGAGGCGGGACTGGGTGAAACACGTATGTCAGATCACATCTAATATATACAATTACCTTGCTCACATCACCACAGGTAGAAGACATGAATGCTTCATAGCCAGAAATGCGTATAACATTCTGCACGTTCGGTTCGCAAATTACAAGTATGGGAAATCAGTTTTCGAAAAGGTAGTTTCTAAAATCTGAAATTCTCGATTTGAGACCACGGGCATTCCACTGCAATTGAGATGCTTTCTTGACTTCCTTGTGGAAGGGCAGCGAGGGGCGGGCCATGGTACTATGCGATGATTTCAAGTACTGGAGTCAGCGCGCCCAGCAATTGCAGTGCGCTACGAGCAGCCGGAGTGTCCATGTTCTTCAGTAGTAGACGCATGACATTCGTGAGGGATTTGAGCATAGCAATCACTTGCGAATCCTTGTCTCGCATTTGGTCAACTGAAGTGACGTTTGACGTTAAGTGGCGAGTCATGTGCTGTGACTCTGGCGCGTGGCATGTCTTCGGCAGTGCTGGCCACACCCCAATTGATGAAGCAGGAATAGCAGGGCCGCGTTTATCGTTGACATTATTGCTTTACTTGAGACAGATGGAACAGGAAGCGGCGTTGCCGGACGAGACTTTTCCCTTGAACCGGAAGAGGGTTTTGTAGACTTTCGTTTCCGGGAGCGATGTCGCCTTATCGCTGCAGAAGCATCGCTGTGTGATGATCCGTCTCTGGCCATTTTTCGCAAGATTTTCAGCTTTTTCTTTAGGCGTGGACAGTCTTTTGAGGATGCAGCATGCGAGCCTTGACAATTTGGGCACTTGAGCTCTGTTGCACGGCAAGTGTCAGTGTCGTGTTGTTTGGAACATCGTGGGCATGTCGCTGTATTTCGGCAGACAACGCTCACATGTCCAATTCTTTGACACCTTCTGCACTGAAGTGGTTTGGGTACGAAAGGTCGTACCGCATGCCGAAAGTGTCCGACCTTTACACGTGACGGTAGGCAGTCACCTTTAAACACGAGCCTTACACAGGTCGACTTGCCGAGGCGCCGAGCTTGTAGTAAGGCAACACCATCTGTGGCAGGTTTGATTAAAATTGGCAGGTCGTTGTCGCTAATCGATGTGTCAATATCATAAACGACACCAGCCGTGGTTTCGCTGTCCTGCGGAATGAGGTAGTGGACGTTGATGTTGCCCAGGAGCTTTACTGCCATCAAAGCATTGATTGCGCTTTGGTTGTGGACATCAATAGCCAGGACGTTCTTTCGAGTATTAATTCTGATATCCTTGATTTATCCTGGGACAAGAGCCTCCAGAGAAGCGGAAATCGCTTGTCTATTAAGGCGGTTGAGGTTGTCGGCAGGTGTGTCCGGCACAAAAAGAATTGTGTGCGCAGATGGCCTTCGCTATGGCATAACGGTAGACTTACTTGACGAAGACCGTCCGCTGATGTTTCTTCTCTTGGCCTTGCGATGTACAACTCTTTCGAAGCCTTCGTCATCTGAGGCGTCATCGCTCGAGCAGGAGTGCAGCGCAGTGTCCTCGCTGTCAGCTTGACTAGGAGGGCAATTTCTCTTCCTCGGGCCGGTACCTGCCGAAGCAGTCACGTCGCATCGGCATTCTGCCGACTCCACTTCCATTGCCGTGGCAATGGGAGCGACGTCACCCAGTAAAACACGGGAAAAAGCCGAAAATAGTGCAGCGCGAAGGAACAGTGGTCTCTACGAGAATCACTTCCAATGAAAGCAATGAAAGCAAAATGAAAGCAAAAAACAGGGATCAAAGCTATTACTATAACAAAGAAGACAATACATAAAACGCTTCTTTTTATTCAAGCCTGCGAATTGTCTTTTTTTCAACAAGATTTTAGGTTCGTTTCCTTACTCTGATATAAACCAACTTGTGAGAAGTGACGTATACGAATACAATAATTTCAAATTATGAGAACTTCAGAAACATGTCGACATGTTTTGCAACTTATAAACTTGGCCTGGAAACAACCCACTAGCATTAGACATATTGAAAAGGCCCAAAAGTCGCGTCCATTAAGATCTTGGAGAATATGTAGATATTCTGGCGAATAATGAGTTTTGGAAAGCAGACGTCAAATACCCCACATAGCTATTTACGCTTCCGGAAATAGAGTTGCCGGTATGGTATATTTAGCAAACGACACTTGTTTGTTAGAGCCGCTCAACAGCTAACACTATATGAAAATCATATACGTTGTCCAGGATATACCAGCTGCACGAGGTATTTGAGAGCACTATTCCTTACCCCGACAGGCACCAGCAGGCTCATCATATCTATCTAGGCGTGCGGATTCTTACTGGTTGACCCCTTATAATTCATACTGCGTAGTTTGTTCAAAGATGGAAGCATACATGCAGGTTGACGCAGGACATGAAACGTCATGCTGTGCTCGTCGCCCTGGCCGCACACCACATCCACTTGGAAATTGCCACCTTTCTGAACGTAGCGAAGTGTTTCGTATACAAGGTGCGGAATGAACTGATGTATTCTGGCGGTGACGGGGCATCTGTAGCGAAAAGGCAAGAGCCCAGTCAGTGGTCAGACATTGTCAGAACTGCTGATTTTTTCTGGCGGCTGCATGGCATCGTGAGTGACGACCCAGGGAAGCCAATGTGGGCTACTGCAAAGGAGCTCCAAGTCGCAGAGTCGAATGTCAGGCTCGCTGTGCACGAGGAGTGGAGTTACCAATTTCATGTCATGAGGAGGGGGCAATTAATGTCCGATAAAACTCGGGAGAATCGTGTGCTCCGGTCCAAGCGCTTTTTACTAAGCAAGCTGAAGAGACCTGTGGAGCCTGGAATGCTCTGTTTTTTTTTTTTGATGAAAATAACTTTGACCAAGACCAAAAAGTTAGCCGCCGTAACGACAGGTGGCCTTGCGCAAACACTGATGAGGTGCCTACAGTGATGCACACAAAATTCCCGTCGTCTCTGTTGGTGTTAGCCGCCGTCAGCAACGAGCATGACGTCATGCCGCCGCACTTTTTGCAGAAGGACTCCGCATTAATGTTGCCGCGTGCGTGGGGGTGCTTGCCACCATCGTAAAGCCGTGGATAGAGACTGTTTCGAGAGGAAAACGTTATCTCTTTCAGCAACATTTGGTTCCCGCCCATACCGCTTGCGTCACCCAGGGGTGGCTGGTTGACAACTTCTACGACCACGTCACCCCCAGTTTGTGGCCTCCTAGTTCTCCAGATTTAAATACGATCAAGTGCTATGTCTGGGGCATCGTTGAAAGAGGCCAACAAACAGCCACATAATACAAAAGACTCGCTGAAGGCCGCGATTGCTGACTCCCTGGCCAATATTTCTAAGGACCTCTTGATCCGTGCATGCAGCCGTTTCTGAATCCGAATTGAATCTGTTATTGCTGCGGATAGCTGATTCATTTACTAATTGTGGAAATAAACCGTAAGAGAAGTGTACATGTCCATGCGGATGGCTGCAGTCTAGCCAAATTTTTCACTGCATCATTTGTTATACCACCGGAAACCACCGATCGAGTTGTTTCCTTTACGACACGTCTCACGTAGTCCTTTTTCCGGGTTGCAAAGAAAGCCCGCGAAATATGAAAAAAAGAAAGCCACGTGAGGGAGCGTTTGCGCAGTGCTATCGTGCTGCTCTCAAGCGTGCGTTCGGTGAACAAGGTCGGCTGCATCGTGACGGGCGACGGGGAAGCGGCAAGGCGTTCTTTATCTCATCGGCAGCGTTCGGCCAGCAGTATGTGTTTTTGCCGGCATCCGACTGGAGCCAACCTTGTTTCTGAAGGTGCACTACAAGTCTGCGTATCATACTTGGGGTCCTCAGCCAATAATGAAAAAGTCGGGTAAATAAATTTAATTTTTTAGTGAGTTATGGGAAAACAATTGTCCGAGTTACTATAGGCTATTGCCAACAGTGTGCGTTTGGTTGCATTCGCTTCTGACGCGCCTTTCATATTTAAATTCTTGGCTCAAGTTATGTGGGGCACCCTATACATAAAGCGTTATTAATAAATTATGAATTGGCACCGCCAACAAGAAAGGGTTCTTGCACCTAGAATTGGGGGCGCTCAAAGAGAGAAACGAAAGGGGAAATATGGACAGATTAAGCAAGGTCGTGCCCGGTTGGCTACGCTACACTTTGGGGAGGGGGGGGAACGGGGGAATAATAGATAATAACGAGACAGAATAAAAATAGTAAAGTCATCCACGGAGTCAGTCGCAGAGGAATGCCCACTGTCACAAGCTCTCGTACAATCCAGTAGCCTTCAAGAAGGGTAGAAGGGCTTTTGTGACCTTTCGCATGCGTGAATGCATAGGCCACGGTCCCACGATCTTTTCCTTCGCGAGGACTCTATTATCTAATAGGCTGAGGTTAGCTTTTAGAGTGTGTCGCCGAGCGTCAAAGGATGAGCAATGACACAGGAGGTGCTCTAGAGTCTCATCGCACCCGCACAAATTGCACGCCGTACTGTTGGCCATTCCTATCAGGAATGAATCATCATCATCATCATCATCATCATCATAATCATCATCAGTCTGGTTACGCCCACTGCAGGGCAAAGGACTCTCCCATACTTCTTCAACTACCCCGGTCATGTATTAATTGTGGCCATGTCGTCGCTGCAAACTTCTTAATCTCATCCGCCCACCTAACTTTCTGCCGCCCCCTGCTACGCTTCCCTTCCCTTGGAATCCATTACGTAACCTTTAATGACTATCGGTTATCTCCCCTCCTCATTACATGTCCTGCCCATGCCCATTTCTTTTTCTTGATTTCAACGAAGATGTCAGTAACTCACGTTTGTTCCCTCACCCAATCTGCTCTTTTCTTATGCCTTAATGTTACACCCATCATTCTTCTTTCCATAGCTCGTTGCGTCATCCTCAATTTATGTAGAACCCTTTTCGTAAGCCTCCAGGTTTCTGCCCCTTACGTCAGTACTGTTAAGACACAGCTGTTATACACTTTTCTCTTGAGGGACAATGGCAACGTGCTGTTCATGATTTGAGAATGCCTGCCATAAGCACCCCAGCCCATTCTTATTCTTCTGATTATTTCAGTCTCATGATCCGGATCCGCGATCACTACCTAGCTGTCCTAAGTAGATGTATTCCCTTACCACTTCCAGTGCCTCGCTACCTATCGTAAACTGCTGTTCTCTTCCGAGACTGTTAAACATTAATTTAGTTTTCTCCAGATTAATTTTTGGACCCACCTTTGGACCCACCTGACCTTTGCCTCTCCAGGTCAGTGAGCATGCATTGTAATTGGTCTCCTGAGTTACTAAGCGAGACAATATCATCCAGGAATCGCAAGTTACTAAGGTATTCTTCATTAACTCTTATCCCCAATTCTTCCCAATCCAGGTCCCTTAATACCTCCTGTAAGCACGCTGTGAATACCATTGCAGAGATCGTATCTCCCTGCCTCACGCCTTTCTTCATTGGGATTTTGTTGCTTTCTTAATGGCGGACTACGGTGGCTGTGGAGCCGCTATAGAAATCTTTCAGTATGTTTTACATACGGCTCATCTACACCCTGCCTCTACGACTGCTGAAGAAGTTTCGACTGAATCAAACGCTTTCTCGTAATCAATGAAAGCTATATATAATGGTTGGTGATATTAAGGGTTATATATATATATATATATATATATATATATATATATATATATATATATATATATTAAATTATGGGTTTTACGTTGTGATTATCAGGCACGCCGTAGTGGAGGACTCTGGAAATTTCGACCACCTGGGGTTCTTTAACGTGTACGTAAATCTAAGTACACGAGTGTTTTCGCACCCATCGAAATGCGGCCGCCGGGGCCGGGATTCGATCCCGCGACCTCGTGCTCGCCACTGAGCAACCACGGCGTCGAGCCACATGCGACACATTAAAGTTGTTTCACGGTGGGAGAGTCCAGGTGGCAGGCGAAATCGCAAGTTAGGCCCGAGAGAGTACAAGAGTGAGTCTGTGAAACCCGGCAAATTCCATTGGCACTCTGAAATTCTAAAGTGCAATTGCGGTCTTGCGGACGAATAAACATATACCTATCTTCTATATAGAATGCCCTCATCATGACACACTAAGAAGCCGAATGAAATCGTCCCTAATGGCCTTACATCGTACATCTTTAAGTATAATATACATTATTGCGTTCATGGCCAACAAGAGCCATGAAAAAGTGCACCTTGATAACACTGAAAACATTTATTGAGGATAGCGACACTGTTGGGTGCTATTATAGAACGGAGAAAGCGTTTTGCTGACAAGAGCGTTTTTTATATGTAATGTCGCCTTTTATGTTACGTTACATGGTCGTTTTCGTTCGCATGGTTCCTTTGAGAACTTGTGCATAATATCCTGATGATAATGATGTTCGTGGACGTCGAAGGCGTCTATGTTGTGCATAACTCCTCGAACCATCCTGGACACCGTTGGCGGTGTTGGCCTAGGTGGCCTTGTTTTTAGATTCAGCTACTTGAAAGACGGGTCATTCTTTACGCATACAGATGATGGTGTGTCATCACAGCACAACACCTACCGTGGCGTACCACAAGGAGGAGTCTTGAGCCCCACTCTATTCAACTTCGTGCTCATCGACATGGTTCATTCCCTTCCGCAATCCGTCCATGTGCCCATCTATGCAGACGATCAGGAGTAATGCGTCTCCAGGTGTTCACCAGACTCCAGAAAGCGGCCACACTAACATGAGGTTATCTTCGAGCACGAGGCTTGAAGTTGTCTCCCGAGAAGTACTCTATGGTCACTTTAGCGAGCAAAGCAATGAGTCTACGTTGTCAGCCTACCAACCTACGAGAAGACGCACCGCTTTCTAGGAGTGATAATAGACCGAGGCCTCTACTGGAGTGCTCGAGGATCGGAGCTCGAGGATTGCGCGACTAATACGTCACGGGCCCCGCCTTCTTCTTTTTTCCCTCACTTTTTTGCTGCGCGGTGCACTTCCGCTGACGGCGTCGCGTGCGAGCTGTTCAGTTTGCCTCGTCTCGCGCAGCGCACGATTTTGCGAGCTGTGCACGTTCACACCTGGCCAGCGGTATAAGTCAGTGCTACACGAATACTGAGGCAGACACAAGCGGATCACAGAGAATGATCGCACGCTGGAACATGGTAGAAAATGACATAGTTCCATCGCATGCGCACACAACAGCGCGACGTGGGAAAAGCAGAAGCAACGGAGGTACAGTCAACCAAAAAAGTTTACGGACCATGAGATCTCACAAAAAGCTGAATATCTCCTCAGTCTCAAGACGCAGCCTGTTATTCCCATTTCCAGCCTTTTGCGGCATATGCGAACAACATTGTGATGCACAATTTTAGTGGCTGCTTTTAAAGGCTACTGGTATATTTAGAATTTTCTGAGATCCCGTGGTCCGTAAACTTTTTTGGTCGACTGTACATCTTTTTTGCTGAGGTGCGAAGTAAAACAAGAACGTGCAGATGTGTTTGTGTGTTTCATTATTTCTCTAAATTTTAATTCTTCTACTGAAGCAACAAACAGATTGCATAAACAAGAGATCTTGGCTTGAAGAATTCTCGAAATGACGTGCAACTATGAGCGACGTCACAGCACTGCCATGTTACGTAAGCACAGTTGGGCGATATGCGTCGACTCTCCAGCTGGGAGCTTGGCGCCCGTGAAGAGAAGGGCAAACGGCGTTCGGTTTGAAATTTCAGCTCTTTTCGCAGCAGGTGTCAATCTAAGCCTTAGCAGACACGATCATTAGAGCGCATTGTATGCACGACACGTGTCAGCCCAAAATGGCCAGACCTGGCAAGGGGCCCTCTAAGGGCTCTGCTCAAGTTCGTAAGGCCTTGTGAATTGTGCGACCGACTTCGAAAGTTGTAGCGCATAGCAGCACGCTATTGTGTGACTTTTTCTTAATTCTCTTTTCCATTTGTTTCTTCTTTCACCTTTTATTCAATTTATCCTTTTACCCTGCAAATTGTACAAGACTGTATGTATAACTGTAGCACCTATTCATGGGGCAAGGAGTGGCCGGCGCACTATTTGCGAGTCAACATTTCCTTGTTCTAGCAAGCCAGTAAACTAATATTAAAAATAACGACCACGATTGCAATGAATGATTACACTCCCTGGAATCTTATCTGAGAAGGCACGTAAGCCATATCCGTGTCCTGTGGTGTTGACATCGGTCCGCTGTTGAGACCCTGAGACAGAATTGTGACGTATAAATTTTAGTTGCAGCTGTTTTTACTGACATGTGCATACACGAAGGTGACTTTACTCGTCCTACGAAGAGAGTCTTGTGACGCTATGAGGTGCTTAAAAGTCGGGCGCCACCGGAGCTTCAGACGTGGTCATTCCCAACAGCGAGCGCCGTTAAACATGCGTATGACAAACAACTAATGCGTCAGAAGAATAAACACAGAATATGTCAGCAGCGACACGTTATCCATTGTAGCAAGCCTACAGGCACGGTGATACGCATGGTGATGCAGAAGCGATGGCTGTTTACCACAGCGTGTCGAGATGCCCTGAATATATAGACCCGACTGGTCATAATTACCATTTCGGCGCTGACAGCTCGTGTCGGCGTTACTCGCCGAGTTCATAAGTCATTCATTCAAAACCAGCCCGGACTCGTCAATCAACGTTGCGCGGATCACGCCCAACGCAGTTCCTTGCCAAACCTGGAAGTGGGCGTCGTTGTCGGCGTGTCGACAGCTTGTATGCACCGATAACCACGCCGTCGTTGCTTTAGATGCTTCCATCGCGTCATCGTGAGGGAAATGGCAACAAGCTAAAGAGGGACAATCAGCAAGAGCGAGGGCCAACACGTTGTGTAAACAGTGGACCCGTGCCAGGGAACGAGGCAAACGACAGAAACGACTGGTACGAGCAGTGCCGGCAAACTCCAATTAAGGAGATGACCCGGACCTCAGCCGCTCGCTTCCTCGCGTTTGCTCGATGCGAATCTTCGCTCCCTATCCCCCACCGTCTACCCCTGCTTGTGTTTCCCGAAGCGCGTCGCGGCCGTGCCGAAATATTCATGCCGGGGCTTGCCTGTCACATGTTTCCGCGCACTATACGACGCAACGTCGCGTGCCCCCTGGTTTCTCCTTTAACAAACCACTCGAGGAAGGACTGATAAGAGTGGTTGAGCTTACGAACTCCTTCAAGAGAGCGCTTCCCGTCTTCAAAGGTTTTCAGTACGCTGTCACAACAATGATATGGAGAGGATGAAATGAACGAGTTTTAATTAAATATTTTCACTATTAGCTGAACTTGATTACCCGGTGGTGAAAAAAAAACGGATACATTCCGCTTTATATGGAAAGGTGTAGTGGCTCAGTGCCGCGACGCTACATACTTCGCATGTAGGTTTTTCGCCACTGCCTGAAATGCCGAGCGCCCGCGCTGTATCTTCCGCATTCCCAATGCGTGGGAAAGGACGGGGGAATGCGAGAGTGAGTGCCGCGCGACTTGTCACGCGGCATTTTTTTCGTGTGTTGCGGGATTTATTAGCAACCTAATATGTAGCACGCATTGATCAACAGAAAGCTGGATCCGGAATTATTCAGGATGGTCTACAATTCTCTCTTGACACTTTTGCTCTGGGTATAATACTTGAGAAGTTGAGTAATCGACAATCACTGATTATGTAATTTGCCGAATTACAAAAACTAGTACGACTTGCTCCAAACGACGGCAAACAACATTGCCTTTCTTCTGCCCAGCTTCGTGGCACTTGCATATCTTAAAATTTGGCACACGTTACGTGGGACGCACGGTATAATGTATTCTCACAATATACACGATTCTTACAATGTACACCAAAGTCCTAATCAAGTAACACTAAATGAATCCTTACCAGTCCTCTCAATAATGTATTTCCCACTACCAAATTGCATGTACGCCACCACTTGAATGCTAATGGCCTTAACGACCATAACCTCACCCAAAGTATCGGTTCTGCCTGAATTTTTCTTTAAAGGGGCCCTCAACTACTCTTTATCGAAGTGGAGAAAGGCATTTGAAGTGAAAATAGGCGATGTCAGAAATACTTTGCCGCAAAAGGTACTTCAATGCGTTCAGCAGAAGCGGAGTCATTGGTAATAAAACACGGCCTCCACTGTGCTCCCGTTCCTTCTTCAATGCCGTGCACTGCGAAGGCTACAGCGCAGCGGGGCGTGCCCACAACGCTACGCCTCCTACGTGGCGCGCAGTTGAAATTTCATTTCGGGTCTCCACGTAGACGCCACCACTTCCGCCTTTGGTGCCACCGACGCGCTAAACATAAGCCAAACGCGGTTGTCCTCGGCGAGCCGCAGTGCGCTGAGCCAGGAGACTCGTGGCGGCAGCCCGCGGTGGCCGCGGTACCTACGCCATGTAGCCGGCCGTAGCTCGTTGTCAGCTATCGGCCGATAGCAGTCGTCTTAGAAGAGAATGGAGATAGGGCCTCGTGTTGAAAAGGGAGCGTTTGAGAGAAAGGCGACTTCGCTATCCGCTTGCGAGCTCCACGCACCGCGTACGATAGCAAAACTAGGCTGAGATGTTCGCAGCAGCGTATGCTACCCGCGGACTGTGTTATTTCACCAAGCTAGAGGAATGGTTCAGGGACCCTTTAAACAATCCGCCATTCGCTCGCAAGCGAAAGTGACATTTTCTTCAACCGAGAAAGCTGAATATGTAGGAGATGAATATTCCGTATCCTCTTCAATTAGTACGTGATTAAAAACTATTGACGTGATTAAAGAACGAAATTAACCATCACAATAGACAGTTATGGTATAGCGTATGCTATAGGCTGTATTATAGCGTATGCTATACAGCGCAAGTTCGTTTGAGGTTTAGTTGCCCTGCGAGATCTTCTGATTTCAGAAGCCATATACCGTCGTTTGAATGTTTGCTTGAATGTTTCTGACATTAGGCAGTATAATAGCAAGAGCTTGGTGGCCCAACCCATCCCCCCGTTTCAAAGGGGCCGCACATCCATCCATCCATCCATCCATCCATCCATCCATCCATCCATCCATCCATCCATGCATCCATCCATCCATCCGTCCGTCCGTCCGTCCGTCCGTCCGTCCGTCCGTCCGTCCGTCCGTCCGTCCGTCCGTCCGTCCGTCCGTCCATCCATCCATCCATCCATCCATCCATCCATCCATCTATCCATCCATCCATCCATCTTTCGTAAGGCTCCGACTTGATCGAAACGAGAAGCGATCTCGAAAACTCCACAACATTATCCGTAATTCTCTGTCGTCTAAGTGGCCTGAGACTAAGTGAAAGCCGTTTACACAGTAAGTTGCTACGAGCGAAGTGAATTTTACAAAAAGCAACGCCAAATTCAATTCGAAGCGGGCAGCCGGGACCGCCGCCATGTTTCCCGCAAACTACGCAAACCATGCAAAGACCCTAACGCTAAACCTGATAAATAGCCTGCCTACGCTATAGGCTATGGGTTCTTTAGCGTTCTGCGCATGCGCAGTAACGACCCCCTATATTATAGTGTACGCAATGGTATAGAGTACGCTAAACTAAAATTGCATATTGACCCAGCGTTCGCGTTCTTACAGCGAAACTGTATATGGCTAGCCGATTCGTCCATCCGTCCCTCCATCCGTCTGTCGGTCGCCTGTATGCCGAAAACTCCTGCGGTGCAGCCTCATGCGCATGCGCGAAAAGAAAAAAAAGAATAAAGAAACGGAAACGTGCGCTTTGCCAACGCCGCCTAGATAGCACAAGGCCTGTTTACTCCGATCCATGACGTGAAGCTACCTGGCCCGAAATTACCTGACAAAGCTGCCTGACCAGGCTGGCGTGATAAAAGCGGTGACGTCAAAATCACTGTTGCCTACTTGTTGCCTACTTTGTGGCAGTCGGGCCCGGTAACATGACGTCGTGGATCGGAGTGAAAAAGCCTTGTTCTATCTAGGTGGTGCTGGATTAGTTGCACCAGTAGTGACGTCATTGCTCTCCGTCGCAGCCGAGCGCGCGCGCAGCAGTTGCCACTCATCATACGTACTCCTGAGGAGAAGGCAGCTTTCGATCAGCAACGCCGCAAGCAGAACTGAGAACGAGCTCGTCTACGCCGTGTCGATGCTGCAGCCCGGGCACAATAACAGACTCATGCAGCCGAGCACAAGCAGTAATTGCGTACCGAGGATCCGGCAGCCTACCAAGAAGTCGGTTAATGAACCGTCGGGGTTCACCCAGTGATAAACACCAGGGCCGCATGTTGCAGCTTCGCTGGTTAACCATCTGTACCTAGTGCTTGAAGGTGAGTATATTTTTTTTTATGTATGAAGCTCAGCATAGCTTGCCGATAGAGTATTATTAAAGGAAGTCGGCACTGTGCAAGGTTCAGTAGAGGTTGACCTTGCAGATTGAGACGCGAATTTTTATCTGCTCCCGGGTGAAGGGCAATACGACTGTTCTTAAGTGTAATAGAACCACCGCTCTCTTTCTCAAAAACTGGTTAACGATAATTATGCCTTCTTGCAATGTCATCAGAAGAAAATGCATATTATACCCAGATGCGCAAATGCACACATATTAGCATAAAACGAGAATCATAACCCAGACGGTGTCTCTTTGCTAAACCCACCATGACAATATTTGATTTCATTCGGGACAGTTTTTGTGAAGTACGTGGCAAAGGCCAGCGGCAAGACTTGAAGAAGGCGATACCCTTCGTGAAAGTAGACGAAGGCGACGATGAAGAGGCTGAAAAGATACTGACGCCGACAGAATGATGCTGGCTATGAGGAGAACGCTGAGGATGAGGAGGGAGCAGCCCCTGGTCCACATAAGTGCAAAGCCAAGAACGGCCTCCAGCTCAAGACTAACGCAGCTCAGGAAGAGGATGACAAAGAGGATGAAGTTTAAGAAGTATACGCTGAGCAGATCTAAAGTGCCTCGAGCGGCCAGACACGCGGTAACTCGGCCTGTATGCACGGGCTTCTCTCAGGCTTGGAAAAACACATTTGTGCAGCACGTATTAAGCAACAGAAAGCTGTATCGGGAGTTTTTCACGTTACTCTACAATTTTCGTATTGACTTTTTTAATGTAATTATAATATTTGAAAAATTGAATAATAAATTAGGACCAATTTTTAATTAGGCGGAACGCAACAAAATAAACCGAGTGCCTCCAGGCGCCGGCAAACACTATTACTTTGGGACTGTCCAGCTACGTGAAATTTGCATATTTTTAAGGTTTGGCTCAAGTTACGTGGGACACCCTATACAGACAGGGCAGTGCGCAAAAAAAAAGAAAAACGCGGAAAATGAAGGGACACGTAATACAGGACGTGCGCGGCCTGTTTTTGTCGAACATGTCGTTATCTCTTTTCGCACTACCACTTTTCCAAGCTACAATTGGCCGGTTGTTTGTAAATGCTCCCTCATCCACGTGATAATCTTTGCGCACAGTGTTGAAGGCGCCATTGCGCTACATGCTCACTGCCCCACTTCAACTCGTGAGCCCTACACGACTAAACATGAAGCAGATGTAGGCTTACTTACCTCGCGATCCACGTGACGTCTCTACACAACCCAAGCAGCCACGAGGCAGCTAGCTATCCCGCCGCTGCTGCACAGAGCAGGAGTACCATTCTGTCTGCATGGGCAACCTATATAAACTGCTCGCAACTGGCAGCGCTTAGCGCTCAAAATCGGCTGGTGTAGTTAAAGGACTAACGGCGAATTTCAGGTGGATCCGGACCGCAGCTGTGTCCTCTTTAAAGTTCGCACGATTACTCGCGCACGAGCGACCTTGCATTCCCGCCTGATCGAAATGCAGCCTCCGCGAGCAGGTGTTGAACTATAGGCGTCCTGGAGGTCAATGGTGCCTACATGCTTGATCGCACCTTTAGTGGCTAGAGGGCGGGCTCATTAGAAAGGCCTCTTTTGCCGGCTGTATTGTGTAACCTAGCATAGTGGCATTAACTGCGACTTAAACCTGGAAGGTTGCACTGTTCACTGCAGCTTCGATGTTGCAGATGGCTTTATTCACTTATACGCGGAATTAACTTATGCGCTCTTAAATTGTACGCTTGTGCATGTTGTTTGCGTATCTATGAATGGGTCATTTCACGTATCACCTTGGTCACCTGAAATAGCATTCTAGGTGCAGATTTTTTTTAAGTTATGGGGTTTTACACGCAAAAACCACGATCTGATTGTGAGGCACGTCGTAGTGTGGAACACTCCCGATTTTGACCTCCTGGGGTTCATTACCGTGCACTTAAATCTAATTACACGGGTGCTTTTGCATTTCTCCCCCATCGAAATGGCCGCCGTAGCCGAGATTTGATCCCGCGACCTCGTGCTTAGCAGCGCAATACCAAAGCCACTAAGCAACCACGGTGGGATGCTAGGTGTTCGGTCGTTTGTAGCAACTCCTGTGTTCATTAAAGAATGTCTCCTTTTTTACTGAATAAGTGATGTGCTTCCTTCCTTCAGTTACCAGTATACTGATAGAAATCGAAGGAAGAATCGGTAAAAACAAACTAAGCTACTATATTCGTTCATTTATATTGTGCATGTGAAATAGTAGTGTGAGCCAAACGTAAAGGAGGTGAATCTGTGATGCAGCAGCTTTAAGATTTGGATGCGCAAAAATTCCGTTTCATCAAGTAAGACATTCCCGCTTTGGAAATGCTCTTATTCGGGACCCGCACAAACAGAAAAAAAAAAACATGTTCTTAAGCTAGAACTGTGAATCGCGTCTCATATTATGCTGGTGGCACCTGCGTTCGCTTACCCGCCGTGGTTGATTAGTGGCTGTTGGGTCGCTAAGCACGAGGTCGCGGGACCAAATCCCGGTCACGGCGGCCGCGTTTCGATGGCGGCGAAATGCCAAAACACACGTGTACTTAGATTTAGGTGGGCCATAAAGAACCTCAGGTGGTCCAAATTTCCGGAGTCCCCACTACGGCGTGCCTCATAATCAGAAAGTGCGTTTGGCACGTAAAACCCCATAATTTATTCAATCTTTTTCAACCTGCCTTAGGTGTCTCTCTAAAGTCCATTGGTCCGCTGTATTATCCCCAAATTTTCTTTTCGCCGCTAGCTTTTACAAGGCGTAAGTAATCAGATACAATCTTTTTATGTTTACTTTTTTTGTGGTTATTCAGTGCCCCTTACTGCAACAAGATGTTTTGTGTTTACTCTGACATCTTTTAAACTGTTGCTTGCATGAGGGCAATAAAGCGACATAATAGATTGACTTCACCCTTGCCGCTGATGATGTAAGGTCTATTCAATGTGATTCTGCCTATGCTGTCAAGTGAAGCAGGAAACGGAAGCGTAGTGCGGTAATCTGCGTAGCCCTAGGCTCACTCCCGAGGCGTGGGGTGAAAGGCACTTTTACCGCTAAAGCACTTGTGTCCTCTTTATTTCTTTACCTTTTCTTGTCCAACTCTCGCTTCTCCTTAATTGGAGCCCAGTAGCAGCCACCACTTAGTGGCCACAGACGGTTTGGACGAAAAGAAAAAGAAAAAAAAAACAGAAAGAACACCCGTCAGAACCAGTGACCGCACACTGTGCTATTCCAGCAGCAGTGCCTCAGGAGACAGAGTATGCACGAGACAACTTCCCTGTCCCGCCGGCGCCTGTCTCGCCCGTGGCCCTGCTGCAATCGTCTGAAGCGCGCGCCCCCGGGCTGCCGGCCGGTTATGAACGGCCTGTCGACTCCTGGCCGGTCGTCGTCGTTGCGCCGAAGGAGGGAACGACGCGCGGGCGCATACGGGGATAGTCCGGCCAGGGCCGACGTGCTCTGGGGCCGCAGGCCAGCCGGTTAACGCACATGTGCTGCCTGCGATGGGTGCGCATTATAGTGGAAGCAGCCGGCGACACACACGCCCCGCACGATCGGAGCGCCACCGCGAGCCTGCTATAGAATAGCCAGAAACGGCGTTCTCACGCTGCGAGCGAACGAGGCGGTGCACCAAGCGGCCGCGCTGATTCAAGACCGAAGCCCGCGCGCCGCCAGAACATATTATGAGGGCATGAGTTGCGGGGGGAGGGGGAAGTGGCAGGGAAAACGCCGGGCGGGGAAATGGGCGAGCGACTATACACGCAGCGCCGTGACTAGAAACTACATCGGCCGCAGTAGATAGAGCTCACGCGCGAGGAGCTTCGGCGTGCTTCCCAGCCACTACCCAACGTTGCGTGCACAAAGCGATCAGATGCTGCGCAAAGTTCGCCACCTGCTGTTCCATGGGGCGGACGCCGATGGTCAGGTTAAGACACCGATACAGGAAGGGCACGGCGTGAAGCACACAGTGTGCAATTTCAACAGGGAAGTAATGTTGGCGAGGGACGGCTGCCCTGGTGTTCGCACAGAACGTGGGAGAGAAAACAGTAACTTGATCGTCACTGCACTCTCAGGCGAGATTGTTCTCATGGGCAGCTATAATTTTTCCGCAGGCACGAGCCCAACGTGTTGCATGAGCGGATGGTGTTGTATCTCTTGGTTGTACCCCTTCCACTCAACTTGCTGCTCTCATCCAAGAGAGAAAAGCAAAGTACTGACGTGACTGGAACATAATGTGAAAGAAACACAAGTGAGCACTCATGTAAATTGCGCGAAATCCGAGTGGATGAAGGGAGATACAGAAAACGAAAGGGACAGTTAGAATCAGGATCTCAGCCTTATGAACTTGCTCAGCGAATTAGAGGAAGAATATTACATCTCTTTTCAGTACGAGTTTTCATCTCCCCTTGGTCTTCGCGCATCAAATGAGCACGTTGTGAACTATTACTCGATTTTGGTCTAAATATCTGTAAAATGCTTTTTAGTTTCGTTTTGATGGAATTGGTAGTCTGGCTACTCTTGTGCATTCGCAGCTACTGGCATCACTACCAGTGGTCCGCTCCTGGCGCTGATAATTGTAATGGCTGGCGACGTTTTCTTGCGCGAAGTAGCATTGAAAGGGTCGCCCTGTGTTGTTCACGTGACGGAAAAACGCAAACAGGCCTACTCGCAACCAACAAAATAACTCTGCTCGTTTCGTTTTTTCTAATTATAACCGAACTGCCAGCACTTCTGTAATGAAATTAAACCTTGATTTGTCATCTTTAGCCTCTCGCCGTAAAGGCCTTAGACTTTCACTTTTTCATAAGGTTTTTCATCATCCTTCACTT
This sequence comes from Dermacentor albipictus, assembly GCF_038994185.2. NCBI lineage: Eukaryota > Metazoa > Arthropoda > Arachnida > Ixodida > Ixodidae > Dermacentor > Dermacentor albipictus. The sequence continues at coordinate 113,652,289 of NC_091821.1, forward strand.
CGCGACGAACTAATCTCCCCTCCTCAATACATTTCATCAAGGTTAGATCACAATAACAAAGTTGGAATTTCATTATGCCAAACCAATGTCATGTCTCATTCATTCCTTCCGCGTACATCTGCCGAGTGGAATCGCCTACCAGCCTCCACCGCTACTATTGTTGACCATCAGCACTTCACGGCAGTATTAGATAACATTGTATAAACAGGAGCATTTCATTCGTGTTTTTGTACTACCAATTGTATTACTGTTTTTGTTTTGTATGACCGGAACACTGTATTACTGCACTGCCTGCACCGTATGTAATTTTATTGACCAGCACTCCAGGTACACTCAAATAACATTGTATAACCGAGAACCATCTATTTTTGTACTATTAACTATTTTGCTGCACTGTACTTTGTATTTTTTTTGTATTTGATGTAACCACTCCCCTCTTTAATGCCTCTGGCCCTGAGGGTACACGAAATAAATAAATAAATAAATAAATATGCACAAACGCTTCCAAATCTCTTGGGTATATTCGTCGCCACTTGCGTAACTGCCCGTCTAACATCCGTCAATTAGCATTCCTATCCTTTGTACGCCCTCAGCTTGAGTTCGCGCCCCCCTATATGGTCTCCCTACCATGAATACCTAATCCGCATGTTAGAAGCCCTCCAAAACCGAGCTAGTCCATTTATTTCCCGAAATTACAGCTACCAGCCAAGTATTACTCAAATAAAACTCGACCTTTCCCTTCAATCCCTGAGTAGCCGACGGTACAAAGCATTCCTGTCCTTGCTCCATAGATATGTTCACGAAACGAAGCCATCAAACTTGCCACTGAAACTCGCGTCTTGCACATCACGACGACTTTATAATTACTTTAGCCTCACTCGCATTTATGGCAACACTAACGCATTTAAATTCTCGGCTCTACCACGAGCCATTCGGTTATAGAATTCGCTTCCTAACAGCACTGTCGCTCAAATGAGCAATGATAAATTCATACTACTACCGAACCTGCAGTCTTCATCATAACAAATATACTCATCTGTACATATGTTCTGTCATATAATACGTGTCATATATGGGCCATGCCTTTCTTTTTGCCGTTGTTGTTGTTTCAATTTTGTTTGCTTCATGTGCCCGCGCTATGTACGTTATTTTGCGCGAGTGATACATCGCTTTCTATGTTACCGTGAATTGCACTTTTCATTCCTTTCCCGACAACTCTTTGTATTGATTTATTTGTTTTGCAAGCACGTGGTCATTATAAACATTTTTAGGTCTCACATTTTTTAGCGCTCAGATATCTGTTTTCACTTGTCATTTGTTCAGTGACGCACCCCTTACTCAATGCTCCCCTTGGGGACTGTAAGGTACTTTGAAATAAATAAATGAATAAACATGCCAGCCTTCCGATACCTGTAGAAGACCATTAGGCCCATGTCAATCAAGTTTTGGGCGAGAGCCTTGGCCAGTTTTGACCTCGACGATCAGCAACGGCTGATTGCGAGGGCCCAGGACACGGCCCGAGTTCAATGCATTCTGTAATGACGACGCCTCTCCAAAGTTTCATTTATGTAATAAACATGTTTCTTCTCTCTCTCTCTCATGTGAATCAAGGAAGCACCGATGAGTACAATCGACCAAATTCACAAAATATTATTCGACCCCAATGTTTGACTGAGCTGTCTCTTAGTCGCACTCGCACTTCGGCGTTGGTATTCCTTAGGCTAACTTTAGGGGAACGCAACGCACGAACCGAACTCGGAGGTAACTGTTTTCCACTAATTAACCGGTTAAATATCATGCCACCTTCTTGTATGTGACGTCATTCGTGAGTTCATTACTTCCGCTTTCTAGTTCCGGGTTCCCAGGAAGTTCACCGAAGTCGTGCTCCCGTGGCTGGTGTCTAAAGTCTACGATTCTGTGCTTTTGTGTGTGGTAATCAGTGATTTCTAATTAATTCTTATTAATCCAGACACTTCAGTAACTCAACTTGTAACTAAACTTATGCTCTGATATCATATCTATAATCAAACTCATGAATTTCGTGCTGTACTACTTTTTTTCTATTTCTTTCTGATTTAATTTCAATTTTGTCCCCAGTCGTCTCAGTGATTTCTAATTAACTCTAGTTATTCCAAACACCTCAGTAACTCAACTTGTAACTAAACTTATGCTGTGATATCACTTCTATAATGAAACCCATGAATATTGTACTGTGCTATTCTTTTTCTATTTTTTTCTGATTTATCTTGAATTTCTTCCCCGGCCATCTCAGTGACTTGTAATTAAATTTTATTAATTCAAACACTTCTGTAACTCAACTTGTTGCTAAACTTATGGTCTGATATCATATCTATAATGAAACCCATGAATACTGCACTGTACTACTTTTTCCTATCATGTTTTTTTTCTGATCTATTTTAAATTTTGTCCCCGGTCATCTCAGGTAGTGAACAGGAAGCAGTGCGCCATAAACAAAAGCGTCACTCGATGCTCGAGCCACCAATAACAGTCGCAGACTGCTGTTGGCACCGGATTGGCATTTCCATGCGTCCGTATGACTTAGAGAGTTGCTTACTTCATACAGTGGTGACTTATATTGAAGCGAGAGGGTACTTCTGTCTGCTAGAATTGCTAAATTAATATGTGCTTAGGAGCAAGTGTTGTGCTTACACACACAGTGGGAGCGGTAAGCTTAACTTTCCGAAAACCTACCATGCGTCCGACGTAGGTTGTGTCATAGCTTAAGAACATACAAGTGCCACATATAACTGGACAGAACCAAGGTAACGGTGTCTGAAATATCATCTTCAAATCAATAGTGTCGATCAGAAAATTGCAGATCATCCCCAAACAATCCCGATCCGGCCCTTTCTGTTGCTCAGTACGTGCTGCGCAATTTCTTTTTCCAAGGCTAAAAGACAACTCGCGAAACAAGAAAAAGTGCCGCGCGACCATAGTCGCACGGCGCTTTTTTCTTGTGGACGTCGTGGGCGGCATCGCTGTGGACGTGTGTCGTCTTCTGTTCGAAGGAAAATGCCTCAGTTCACGTGCGCACGTTACTTCAGGTGAGTAGGCCCTTTCTTAATTTTCTGTTTTGTGTTTTGTTTTCTCTTTTTCTTATTTTTCTACACGTACGGGTGCCATTAAATAATGACGTTCGGCAAGAGTACTCCGAAACTCTTACGAAAACTAAACATCTGCTTCCCACTGAGAAGGAGGATTCGCTCCATACCACTAGTGCGATGAGCTTTCTTAATCAGGAATATGGTGTAGCGCTTCTGCAAACCAGCTGCTTTCTGCTATTAAGTTGACGTTAGAATGAAAGGAATCACTGTGTAGCAGGAAAGGAGCGCACACGTGAGCGCTCCGAGACAACGGATCTGATTCGGAACTAATTTTATCAGCGCGTGGCACCAACACAGGCACTTAAATACGGGAGGCAAGCTTTTGTTTTCCTTTAGGTGCACACGGTTTAAGCCGAACATTTACGGGTCATATTCCATTTCAGTGACACGCGCTAATGTTTAACGTCGAAGGAAAAATAAAAGAAATGTTCGTGAAGACGCTAAAGTTACCCCTCAATGTGCCTCCTTCCATCACAAGCGTTCCATTGGTTGAGAAAAAAAAAGAAAAGCGCCATGTGGGTTACTTATAGTGTTTGACCCTTTACAGTCAGAAGGCGGTGATCAGAAGGAATCTTGTCCAAGAGAAAGAACATAAAATGGTCTCCGCAGGCGGCTGCAGCATAACTAACAATTAAAGCCATGTAAATAATAAAAAAAGCCAGGAGAAAAGAGGTAAATATGCATGCGCTCGCGACGAGTGAGAGACAGAGAGAGAAAACTAGATCTAAAAAATGAAGGTTAACCACGGTAAGGAAAAAGGGGCAAGTAACAAAGTGGAAAAAGTATCGAAAGCAAACATAAGAGACACGATGAAAAAAGGAATATGTGCACAAACACCGAGGAAGTGAGTACTGACAGATATTTTTTGGTTTAGTTTTTATTTCTTTACACTGTACACTGCCAACATGCATATGGCTCTAAATGCTGTCGATAAGTACTTGCAGAAGAAGGGCTTGCGGCATTCTTCTGAAAACACCACATTCTTGATTGCTGGCAGCCTCGAACACAACAACGCCCAAGTACACCTGACTTTTGCGGGCCAACATATTCAACGAGCTCCCGAACGTTATACGTATACCTAGAGTACCACTGCACGATCAGGGTGGCGGATAAAAGAGAGAGATACAAGCTTTAATGATATGCTGGGGATGTTAGCCTGGCTGTTCACTTGACATGATAATCTAGGTGTTAGATGAATATTATGATACATATACAGACATAAAAATTTAAACGGCATATACAGTCACAGAAACGCACATATATACACTACAGAGATATTTACAAAGCGCCGTTAAGGCTTGTGGGCCGCAAAAACATTAGCAGCGCTTTTGTGGCGTGTGGGGCGCAGGTGATGCTTCACCACGGGCCAAGAACGTGCCGCAGTTCCAAGCTCGAGTCTCGTTGAAGGTGCAGTGCCGCCTTCAAAGACTGTCTCTCTGACGAGCAGCGGCAGCAGTCGCACAGAACATGTTGCAGGTCTTCGGAGGCGTTAGAGTCAGAGCATATTGGCGAAGTTGAATCTTGCACTTGAAGTTGGTCGTGTAGGCCATATTGAGTTTGTACGGTAAATGAATCATTGGTCTTGTCTTTTGAGACCTCACGGTATATAAAATTTGCATGATGGATCGATATTATATTAGAGTTCATAATGATGGCTTGCATCTGTCGGAATGAATCACTGTAAACGCCAAGCATGTGCAGATACCAGTGTCGCCGCGTCTTATTTCGAGACAGGTATCTCGAACATTTCTCTCGAGTGTCACTTAAGTGGACGTAAAAGTGGCACAGACAACTCAAGCCCACTTGGTGACAGCAGCTCAACCAATTTAAAAGAATCGGTAGCCGATTTGGTAGCGCGATAAAGTGAACCACCCGCATGCTTCCAAAGGCAGTTCTAAGTTCTAAACTTGATGAAAGAGTGCCCTCGCAGAAAGCCCGCCATGTTATATTCAACGTTATATGTTGAAGCGTTCCACGTACTATTGTAAGCGTGATGGAATCATGCTATCCATCACATTGCCAACACAAGAAAGAAAAAAAAAGGAGAAAGGGGGGCACTTGCCCCCCTTAAAAATTGGAGGGGGCAAAGTATGTCATTTGCCTCCCCCCACCACTTTTGAATGCGGGCACATTCGGCTGCACGCTGGAAAGCTCAACAAAACTACAGCTGAAGCAAAATTTTATTTTTTAATAGAGTGACCACATAAGTAACGGTTTTCTTTACTACGCATCCACTGCTTGGACATCGCCGATTGTCTCTACTGAATCAAATGCCTTTTCGTAATCTATGAAAGCCATATAGAGAGGCTTATTGTACTCTGCGGATTTCTCGATAACCTGATTAATGACATGGATGTGATCCATTGTATAGTATCCCTTCCTGAAGTTAGCCTGTTCCCTTGGTTGACTAAAGTCCAGTGTTGCCCTTATTCTATTGGAGATAATTTTGGTAAATATTTTATATATAGTGGGTGTAAGCTAATGGGCCTATAATTTTTCAATTCTTTACACTCTCCCTTTTTGTGGATTAGAATAATGTTTGCATTCTTCCAGTTTTCTGGGACCTTTGACGTCGATAGACACTTTGTATAAAGAGCCGCCAGTTTTCCAAGCAGTATGTCTCCTCCGTCTTTGATTAAATCGACTGTTATTCCATCTTCTTCTGCCACTTTTCCTCGTTTCATGTCTTGTAAAAACCCTTCGAACTTCATCGCTAGTTATGGAAGGAGTCTCTGCAACCTATTCACTGCTGCTTCAAATGGAGGTATCCAGACTCTGGGTACTGTACATGTCAGTATAGAATTCTTCTGCTTCTTTTACTATATCTTCGAGATTGCTGAGGATATTACCCTGCTTATCTTTCAGGGCATAAATTTTGGTTTGTCCTATGCCAAGTTTCTTTCTCAATTATTTGAGGCTGCGTCCATTTTTTACGTCTTCTTAAGTCTTTCTCACGTTTGGAATATCACTTAATTTCACCCTGTTGATCAGTTTTTACAGTTCCGCGAATTCTATCTTATCTCTTGCGTTGGACACTTTCATTTTTTGTCGTTTTTTTATTAAGTCCTTTGTTACTTGGGAGAGCTTGCCTACTGGTTGCCTTGGTACCTTGCCCCCCCCCCCCCCCACTTCAATTGCTGCCTCTGAAGCCAGCCTAGTTATGGCTTCATTCATTAGCTCTATGTCATCATCATCTCTCTGTTCCAAGGCTGTATATTTCTTTGGAAGTACTAGCCTGAATTTGTCTGCTTTTACCCTTACTGCCTTTAGGTTGACCTGTTTCTTCTTGACCAATTTTGCTCTTTCTCTCTTTAAATTGACGTGAATCCTAGCCCTCACTAATCTATGATCGCTGCACTTTACCCTACCTATCACTTCTACATCCTGCACTATGCTGCGATCAGCAGAAAGTAGGAAGTCAATTTAATTTCTTGTTTCCACATTAGGGCTTTTCCAGGTCCACTTTCTTTTGCTACGCTTCCTGAAAAAGGTGTTCATTATTCGAAGCTTATTCCTTTCTGCGAATCCTACCAGCATCTCTCCTCTAGCGTTCCTAGAATCGACGCCGTGATTGCCAATTGCTTGTTCACCAGCCTGCTTTTCCCCCACTTTTGAAGTCGCCCATTACTACAGTATGCCGAGTTTGCACTTTTCTCATCGCTAATTCAACATCTTCATAAAACTGATCTACTTCCTCATCATCGTGACTGGATGTTGGCGCCTAGGCTTGTACTACCTTTAATCTATACCTCTTATTAAGTTTGATTACGACTACAGCTACCTTCTCATTAATGCTGTAGAATTCGTCAATGTTGCCCGCTATGTCCTTATGGATTAGGAATCCTAGCCTGCATTGCTCCTCATCTGGGAGCAATGCAGGGAGCATTGCTCCTCATCTCTATAGCAGAGGAGATGTCCGTTATTCAGCATTGCATAAGCATCACCAGTTCTTCTAATCTCACTAACGCCGATGATATCCCAATGTCTGATAGTTCCTCAAAGAGTCCTGCTAAGCTAGCCTCGCTCGAGAGGGTTCGGGTGTTAAACGTTGCAAGGGTCAGTTTTCATTGGCAGCCTGTCCAGACCCAGAGATTCTTAGCATCCTCTGCTGCGTTACAAGTCTGACAGCCACCTTGGTCAGGTGCTCCGCAGCTGCTGGGGACTGAGGGCCATTGGGTAATTGAGTGATTCATTTGGGAGGGAGTGGCTGAATACTGCACCAGGGAGGCCAATTCCCGTTCTGGTGAGGAAGTGTCTTGTTGAAGCTTATTGGGCCTGCCTAATTTGATTGTACTTGGATTAGTGTAGCCCCCCTCGCTCTCGGCACCTTTCGCCAGTGACAGGCGTCACTCCAAGCCTGCAGATGTTGTGCACTGGAGGAGGTGAACTTCCAACTCGCCATCGTAAAAAATAAAAAATTAAAAATTAAAAAGGCGGCAGATTTATTTTGTTCGGTGACTGTAAGCACAAGCTAATGGGTGAAGAACAGGTGCGCATGAAGTTCCAAATGCATGGGTAATTGTGACTTTCGCAATAAATTGCGTATTCAAGCACTCTAGAGGGTTATGAGCGTACCTAACGAGCGGGAGAGAATTGAGCCCGCTGCACTGGCAGTATAATAAAAGCTACCAAGACCAAATTTAGCAAAAGTTAGTGGTACGCTATGGAAACTCTCCATGCGAAGTTAAGTATGGCTGGATCATAGACAGCCATTGTAAAAAAATGCCTATTCAAATGGTAGAGCGTGTGGTATGGCTGCTATCAGCTATGCTTCCCAGTGTCCCGACAAAACTATACTTAACAACAGGTTTATACTTCGTGGAAAGCGGACGGGAGACTTGGTGACTGCAATGTGCGACAATATTTTTACGTTCCTGATCCAGTTAGAAGCGTTGAAAGTAATTACTGAGCCGTCGTTTTTCTTTCCCTATTTTCAGGCGTCATAACATGTTACAACTGGGTTTCAGCGATGTCCTCGGTGAACTAAACAAGACATTTTGTTTATAATTGGCGGAAATCGAGGGCGCGCACTATGGACAATATGCAGGTAAACTTCAAAGACAGGGGACTATTTACGGCATTTGCAGTCATTTTGCATTTGCATTTGCCCTGGGAGAACTGTGAACTCAACCGATATCAAATCTAGCGGAAATTGAGTTGGGGGGGGGGGGGCAGGGAGGGAGAGAGGACAACAGGATAAATGTTACTTCGAAGTAACATGTGTGTTGGTGAATTACTGGCTTTTTAAACATTTCCGACAAGAAGTGCTCCAATGCATTACTTGTGGGCAAGGTTTCTAGCGGAATAGTCATATATAAACGCACAACTTCTTATACTATGCAATATAGTCGCAAGAAACCGAAACTTTTGTTGGAACTGTTCGAAAGAAACAGCTTCGCTGCAAATCTGGTTGTAATTATGCGAAGGTCGACACATCTGCTACCCTTTTTTCTTGTCAATATTGCAAGTAATTTATGTTGATTGCACTTCGTTGCGTATCACCTCGACAATACTATGACGTAAACTAGCGACACATTTATGATGTAGGCTTAAACATCACGTACAATTCTTTGTTTAATTATTAAAATTGTTTGTAGCAGATGCGCTTTATACATGTGCGGTGTACTGCTGCTACTTGGCGGTATTCCGGACCTCTGTGAGGCACTCACTGCCTTTTGTCCATGTATTATCTTGAGATTTTACATAGTTGCTAGAAATATATGCAAATTCAAATAATTTTCCCGGCCCCCATGCTTCACCACGTGTGATTAATAAATAGGTCTACGGTCCATGTCCGTTAAAAATACGTATAACGTACAGACGCAGCATTTCCACCTCTTTTACTTATTGTAAGAGTAATTCACACTGGGTTCTGTTATGGAGCAAGCATAAGAAAAGCTCGCGGAAAATGCCCACGTGCGCAACCTTGTCATAGTGGCAGGTGGGTTAAATGACGTCCTAAACAGGAAAAGGCCAGGACTAACCCAGCGCTTGGCGAAGGGGGTGGACGACTTGCGCGAGCTATACCCTCAGGTGCAGATCGTGGTGTGCGCAGTGCCGGAGGTGCCTGTACGTGACAGTCACGCAGAAAGAGCCGTAATGGCGGCTAGTGAGGTAATATGGAAAATGAGCCGAGAGAAAGGCTTCGAGGTTGTCGAAGTAAACAGGGAAGTGAGAAGTTGTGGTGGTTTTAAACCAGGAGGCGTCCACTTCAATTACAGGCTGGCACGAGAAGTGGGCTGGCGACTTGGTGGTCGCACTGTTGCTTTTTTAGGGGGCCCGCGGGCACTCAGGAGGTCCGAGTAGATAGTAATGAAGAAGGTCCCCTATGGGAACATCAGAACGCATCGCCGTCGATAACAGAAAAAGGAGGAAAACAAGAAAGAAAGCTCGCCATGCAATAGGCTACATAAACATGCAGGGCGGCAGAAAAAAGGAAAAGTGGGCAGAGATTGAGGAGCAGTTACATAGAGAACAAATAGGGGTGTATGCGGTTACAGAAACGCATCTTAGAGACTCGGAAGAGCCGCCAGTAATTGAGAATTATGCTTGGGAAGGGTACAACAGAACTAAGTCGGAAAGAAAGGGAGGGGGAGTCGGAATGCTCATCCATCAGGGAGCCAAATGGAAAAGAGTAAATTCACAATGTCAAGAGCACCTTTGGTTATCAGGTACAATGAGTGGGATAGAAACTTAGCTGCGCATTACATCTTTGTGGACCGGAAAAAATTGCGCAGAGAAGAATAAAGAGTTAGTGGAATGCATAAGTGCTGATATTAAGGGTTTCGGGAATGGTGATGAAATTGTCCTATTAGGTGACATGAATGCCCACATACAGGATTTAGATGGCTATACTGACAATAACGGGAAGTCAATGCTAGACCTTTGTGAACAACATAACCTCGTTATCGTGAATACAGGGCCTAAGTGTGAAGGACAGATCACGTGGGAAGTGGGAAACTGGCAATCGACCATTGATTACTGTCTCATGACAGACGGAATTCACGATAAGTTGAGAGAAATGGTCATCGATGAGGAAGGGTTTAGCAGCATAGGGAGGAAGGACGAAGACGAAGACGACGAGTGATAGGCTCGCTACCGAACGCCCGTCTGTAATTTTAAGTCTTTTTTAGCCAGTGTAGAGCTCATTTTTACTCTTTGTGCCTCTCTGTCACCGAACGCCGGTCTGGGGGTCACCGTCCTGCGAGAGAAGCACCGCAAGCGGCTCCCGAAGCGCCCCGGACCGAAGCAGCGAGGCGAGCCTCCGCCGTCGGCCGCCCTTCGTGATGCTCTGATGGCATCCGTCGCAAGCAATCAGCAATCAGGTCAACACGTTGCTTCTGTAGACCACGGAGAAGAAGAGCAAGCAAGGAAAAGGCTACGTGAAGATGACATCGAGACAAGAGAATCTGCAGGAGACAACGAAGAGATGGATCAGACAGCCTTCACTGTTGTCTCTTACAAAAAGAAAAGAGCCGCAGGTGTTCCTGTTATATTCAAGCCAACTCAGCCTGACAGCAGCTTATGGAGAGTAAACCCAAATCTTCTGGCTTCAGCGGTCGTGACAACAGCCCAAGAAAAGATACTCAGCCATCGTCTCAACAAGGATGGAAGCCTCTTGGTGACAGTGTCTACACTTCCCGCAGCCAATCGTCTCCTCACAGTGACAGATCTATCGGGTATTCCTGTAGAAGCTCGAGTTCCATACTCCTACTCTGCCACGTACGGGAGGATACAGGACGTTCCTGTCGAATACTCAGATGACGACCTCAAGGAGTATTTGAGCGAACAAGGAGTCATATCTGCTAAAAGGCAAGTTTTCTACGTCCCTAACGAAGATGGCGTAGTAACGGAAATCCGAAGACGCTCGGTCATCCTGGAATCCTCTAAGGACGCCCCTTTACCAAACCGAGTGTCGCTTGGATTCTGCAGTTATCCCGTGACGGAATACATGGGGTCTGCTACTCAATGTTTCAGATGTCAAAGACACGGACATATAGCGAAATATTGTAAAGGCCCCATCCGCTGCAAGATATGCGCTGGTCCACATACGCATAAGGAGTGTACGTCACGTTCCCAGCCTCGGTGTGCCAACTGTGGAGCTGAGCATGCTGCGTCATTCGGAGGGTGTCCTAAAAAGAAATCAGCCACTCTTGCACGGACGATGGAGCAAATCCAAGGAAAAGTACGGAAACGACGAGAACCACCACCGAATCCGGATGTGATGTATACATCTACAAACCAAAATCAACACGACACGGTGCAGCGCAGCGACACGGCTTTGAAAAAGTCCTACGCCTCAGTCGTGACAGAAAACCAGCAAAGGCCTTCAACTGCAACGAATCCATCAAAGCCCTCAAGTGATATAACCTCAACCCTACGACAGCAACAAGTGTCCTCAAGGTCGCAGCAGAAGAACAGGAAGAACCAAGAAAGGTTGTTAGATGGTAACACTGCAAATGAGATATCAAGTATGCTGATTCCCATGATGTTCGCCGCAATCAAGGCTATTCTCCGTGCCAGCCCATCGTTTAAGAGCATCCCTGAAGTAGAGGCCGTCCTGGCTTTGGAACCGCTAGTGTCGTCTTCTTTCACGACGCAAAGCCGTGATTCTTCGCAGTAGCAACGATGGCTTCGCCAACAATCGTCTCACAAGCGGTGTCCACCAACAAACACTTCCGCACATGTACTATATTCCAGTGGAACGCTCGCGGATTGCGCTCGAAGTTAGCAGACTTTAAGCATCTTACGCGAGTGTACTGATTCCCTTTTTTAGTCATTTACGAGTCTCGCATCGACGAGCACTTTAGGATAAAGGGGTATTATTTTCATCATTCAAGGCGACAAAATGGAATTAGCCGACTGCTCGTTGGATTTCGCAACGACATACCTGCCTCTGCGATTGACGTAACTCCACATGACAAGAACGAATATATTTGCGCAACCACAGTGATTGCATCCAAAGTGTTTACCCTGATCGGCGTCTACTTGGAACCAGGATCACCTTTCGACGTGACCAGATTGGAAAACTTGTTGACAAACACTCAGTCTCCACATATTATTTGTGGCGATTTCAACGCACATAACGAGATCTGGGGCAGTTCACATACATGTGCTCGGGGTGCCAAGCTGGCGAAGCTTTTTGCAAAATACAATATAGAGCCCTTGAACGATGGCAGCATAACATACCTGAAAAATCCGACGACTGTTAGCTGCATTGACGTCACATTCGTATCAAGTCAAGTGGCCCCTATGTTCGGATGGTGTACAGATTTCGAGACTCGAGGTAGTGATCACTACCCGATCCTAATCTCTGCCCTTCATTTTCGGACGTCGCCCAGAAAAGTGAAACTGAAGTCGGTAGACTGGGAAGCTTACACAGCAGCCGTAGACAGAGGAATCACAGCCTCGACTACAAATACAGAAATAATACCGACAATAGCTCATTGCCTCAAACAAAGTACCCGTTCTGCCACTAAGCATTGTAATGTACCAACAAACGACGAGGAATTTGAAAGGTTATGTGCCATTCGAAGGCGTGCCGAAAGGAAGGCTCTAGGTACTAAGAATATCGAATACCTCAGAACTTGTCGACGGGCACAAAGACATATACGACGTTACCTCACCAAACTGGACCGAAAAAGGTGGAGAGACTTTTGTGGGACACTGGACATACGACAACCGCTCAGCAAAATCTGGAGAGTCGTCAGAGGCATTCGCAAAGAGCCGCAACAGCTTTATCCTTTTATCGCCCTCTCATTACATGAGCGCGCATCCCTGAAAGAGGTGGCAGAGCAGTACTGCAGGCTCCTTTCCAACGGGGCACAACCTTTGCGGCAAATTGCAAGTCGTCAGCCTAGTCCACCTCGAGCTACCCTTCCTGACTTAGAATTACCATTTACCATCGAAGAGCTCACGGCAGCAATCAGCGACGTAAACAAGCGATCATCACCTGGCCATGACGGCGTGAGTTATGAAGCACTCGCAAATCTATATCACACATCTCGCCTACGCCTTCTGGAGTACTACAACGCCTCATGGATAACTGGGGAGGTTCCTACGGAATGGAAGCTTGCGAAAGTCATTCCTATATTGAAACCATCGAAGCAGCCAACAAATTACGCCTCCTTCAGACCCATATCTCTGCTTAGCTGCGTAGGGAAGCTATTCGAAAAAAATGATCTACAAACGACTAAATTGGTTCCTGGAAACTGCAAAAGTTTACCCGGAGGAAATGAATGGCTTCCGGCAAAATAGATCCGCAATTGATAATGTCATTGCCTTGGTCTCATCAATTGAAGATGAATTGGTCTCTGGCAACATACCTACTGCATTATTTTTAGACATTAAGGCAGCATATGATTCGGTCTATCATACAGAAATACTTGACGCTTTCGAAACCCTTGGTCTTGGAGGACGGCTCTACGCATGGATTGCAGACTATCTTCAAGGACGCCAACTTTTCATGTGTACCCCGGATGGCCCCACGGCGCTTTATGCCGTCGAGAAGGGAGTGCCACAAGGAGCTGTGTTAAGCCCGGTATTATTTAATTTAGTCCTCATCCATCTGAAAAGAAACCTGCCCCCTGGCGTCAAAATCACACTGTATGCGGACGACATCTGCATTTGGAGTGCGGCGCGTTCCCGCAGTACCACCCAACAACGCCTCCAGAGAGCGCTAGCAAATATATCGGCCTACCTAAATCCAAGGGGTCTGAAATTGACCCCCGACAAAAGCGTTGCCATGGCTTTCACGCGGAGGTGTATGGAAAAATACCCACTAGTGTTGGGTGGTCGCGCCCTTCCATACGTCAAGACGCAAAGGTTTCTTGGAGTGACGATCGACAGGAACCTCACATGGTCGCCCCAAGTGAAAAAACTGAGTGAGAAGATTTCCTCGGCGTCGCACGTATTCCGATTTCTAGCCGGATCACAGTGGGGCAGCACCTGTCGATCAATGGTGCTCCTCCATAAGGCCTACGTCGATGGAACACTCCGATATTACCTCCCGATCCTGCACAAAATATCTCCCACAAGCAAGAGAAAACTCGAGGCAGCACGAAACAACTGCCTTCGCGTATGTCTTGGCCTTCCGAAGGGGTCGCCCCGCTCAGGGACTGTAGCAGAAGCTGGATGCCTGCCTCTGGAAGTGCTATGTTCGCAGGAGACACTTCGGATACACCTCCGCCACGTCATTCATACGAAGACTCACTTTTTAAAGGATATTTCCAGAACCCGTGCTACATCTAGCTTTGGGCAGGCCGTTGGAAGCATATCTATTTCGATTCCTGCTCAGGCGTCACAAATTATGCCGCGAAACATTTCACCATGGACACTGTCCCCACTGGAAATCGTGCCATACATACCTGGAATCAGTGCGAAAAAGAAAATGCCTCAAGCAGCGACTTATCAGATAGGTTTAGAATATATGCACAAAGAATACGCAGCCGCAACGCACATTTTCACAGATGGCTCTACAACTCCACATCGTTCATCATGCGGACTTTTTGTTCCCTCTACAGGACAACGATTCTCGTTTCGTCTTGAGCGAGCGACATCATCTACCTCAGCGGAGCTATATGGCATTAAGGAGGCCCTTGTGTATATACTTCGACAGCAGCCGCCAAAGACATGGGTGATATTCACAGACTCAAAAGCAGCCCTACAAAGTATATGGAACAGGCACAAGCGTTGCAATAATCAACCAGCAGCATTTGACATTGCTTATCTTCACCACAGGGCTAAGATTGCTGGGCATTGCATAAAGTTCCAGTGGATACCTGGCCATGCCGGCATTTCGGGAAATGAAAGAGCGGACGAAGCTGCCAGAAATGCACTCCAATACCGCAAGTTCAAAAGAACATATTTTACAAAAGCCGACGCTTCAACCATGGCAAAAAAATATGCCTATCAAGAAAAAAACCGCATCTTGAATCTGCCGCTTCACCAAGATAACTTCCTACGTTACATTGACCCAGAAATGAGACCGAAAATTCCACGACCACTTCCTCGACACTTAGAGACATTGTACCATCGTCTTCGACTGAACGTGGCATATACGAACAATTATCTGTACCGCATAGGACTTACCACTAACCCATACTGTGATAACTGTCGCAACTTAGAGACAATTGAGCACATATTACTAGAATGCCCCGCGTACCGCGACGAGAGACAATTTTTTGAGCACCAAATCGACATGATTCGCCACGAACCGTTAACATTACCGAGCATCTTAGGTCCAATGCCCGGCCCTTCAAAACAGCGACGGGTTTTGGATTTATTGTTCAAATACCTGACAGAAATTGGTCAAATAGGAAAACTTTAAAAATTGCATCCTTCCTATACAAAAGCCTAAATTAACCCGCAATGTCACGTGTAAAAATTAGTATCAGGTCCACTCGGACATTTCATATTTATTTTTATCCTTTTTTTTCTCCCACTCTCTTCTGGAATCTTTTAATCACATACCCCTTCCCTATACAGAGTAGCATGCCAGTGGTTATATACGCGCCGGCAAAATTCTCTGTTCTTCTAATAAAGAGCCCTCTCTCTCTCTCTCTCTCGCATAGGGAGTGACCATAAACGCATCATTTCGAAAATTGGATATGTAGTTGGGAAACAGAGCAAGGAGAGCAAAATGGCCAGTCCAAATTTGAACACTGAAGAAATAGCAAATATAGTCACTAGAGTTGAGGAAGAACTCGGAAAATGGCCAAGTAAAGAGTGGGAATATGGTGAGCTTCTAAGTGTAATAACGACAGAAATACGGAAAGAGAAACAACTTGTTCGTTGGAAAGGAAAAAAGAAACCGAAAAGCTGGTGGAACAAGGAGATACGAGAAGCGATCGCCGAACGACAGAAAGCATCTCGAGAGCACAGGCAGGCAAAGAAGGCGCAGTTGCCACAGGATGAAGTAACCGGTAAATGGGAAATATACCGGGAGAAAAAGTCTATGGTTCAAATACTGGTGGAAGCAAAATTAAATGGTGAAAGTGAACGTTGGTTGTCAGAAATACGTGAGAAAAAGAAAGCCACACCTAGAATATTTTGTAACCACATAGAACTATTAGGCAGGAAGTCAACAACAATAGAACAACATATTCTAGATGAAGATGAAAGCAGACTGGAAGGAGAAGCGGCAATAAATTGCATCCGAAAAGTAACAGCCGAATCTTTCCAAGCCAATGACGAGGTTGTATTTGAAGAAAAAAAAAGAGCATGAAAGAGACCCAAGTGGAAAAGGAGCTGGTGCTGACAAATTTAAACTGGAAGAAAGCGGAAGAGAAAATTCCTAAGCGCACAGACACAGGGCTAGACGAGGTTCCCGTTAGGCTGAATAATGAACTACGACCAGAAAGTAAGGAAGCTCTGGTGAAAGCAGTGGAAAAAAACTTTAAAAGATAGACGAATACCAGACAACTGGCGACCAAGTAGAATGAATTTAATTTATAAAGGTAAGGGGGAGAAAGGCAGAATTCACTCGTACAGACCGTTGACCATTACATCGGTAATATACAGGCTAGCAATGCAGGCAATAAAAATAAAGCTTCAAGCACTTAAAAGCTACCTAAAAAGGCAGGACAAGCGGGACACAATTTCGTGTCAGCAGGTTTTTACAGCCTTTCGCGCAGCCCGTGTGTGCTTAAAAAGTGATCTTGCAAATGTAGGGCTAGGGCTTTGTACTGTCAATCATCTGAACCAGTATCTGAACTAGGGCCCTGAGTGTTGTCTTCCCACCATTTCCCTGGATTTCTCACCCTTTGTTCTCTCCCTCAGAGTAGGATATAGCAACCACATGTAAGTATGGCCAACGTCCCGGCCTTTTGTTTTGACTTTATCCATAGACGCTGTAGCCGCTGAAGTTTCAGTTCGCCCGCCTCATTCGACATTTGCCGCGTACTCAAGCAATGCGCCTCTAATTCTTCCGAGCACCCACGGCAGGACAGAGCCAATAGCTTTACAGACTCCATGCTCTTCACCCTCAACTCCGGGCCAGTGCATGAATGAGTACAGCGTATAGTGCTCGGCACATGGCACTGCACATTGCCCGAAGTAGACTGTTATACACGGATCCTCAAAATAAAAGCTAGAACATCTAAGAAACTGCGCCCTGTCTCCGACCAGGTGTACGTCCAAGTTCTGCGAACAGTGCATCGATGCAGCATGGCCAATTGCAAGTAATGAATCACCAATTGAAATAATCTTTGTAACTGCGTAATAATCTTATCAGTCCATCTTTTTTAAATAGAAGCTTTCTTTGCCACATCAACTTTCCCACTGCTGCTGTTGCTGTGGCTGTCTTGCACGCCGCGTCGGGGGTCTTTCAAAGCATGTTTATACATGGAAGGAGCTGGGCAGAGAGAAAAGGAGACGCGAGAAATTCGTTTGGACGTTTCCATCGCACCGAATGTGCAGAATGCCCTCTGGAGCTCCCTGGGCATGGCCAAATTAGCCTATTGACAGTGGTAGTTATCCGTGACCCCCCCGCAAAAATACTGCTGAAACTGCAGCGCTTACCATTCTACCAACGTGCAAGTCCAGAGAGAAGCGAGATAGAACGGCAGAGAGGAGGGGGGAGAGGAGGTGGAGAATGGGTAGAACCGATGCATTCGCAAAACGAGTGAAGCGAGTGCCACTCTTGCAGTTCCATAACAGGGGCGGGAGGCAGAGGAAAAAGGTGAAGTGAGAAGGCAAGGAAACGCTACTACACACGACAGCGGTTGTAGGGGGACATGATAAGTTTAAGTTCAAAGTACATGACGGTACGTTTCCGCTATTTCTGAAAAATAAACCCCATGGTAGTATGCCAAGCAGACAACTTGCGCAGGGCGTTCAGAAGCACAGCCGCATTAATTAAAACGCACCGCAGGCTATATAGGCGACACTCAGGAAGCGGTCGTACGTAGAGTCAACACTTCTGTGCCCGCCGCGGTAGCTTTGCGCCGGTTAGATCTCGACCGCGGCAGCCGCATTTCGACGAGGGCGATATAAAAAATGCTCGTGCACCTACATTTAGGGGCACGTTAACGAACACCACGGTGTCAACATTAATCCGGAGTCCTCCACTACGGTGTGCCTCACAATCCGATTGTGGTTGTGGCACATAAAGCCCCATAATTCAATTAATGTTTAATACTTCTGCCACGATGCGACGTGCATGAGAGGCAGTGACAATCCTCAACCCTCACAATGGTTATGAAATACGGCCCACAACAACGCCTCAAGCAAACCGCTCTCCCTGTGCGTTCTGTGCACTACGCAAACAAAGAGCAGTCGTGCACGCAAGCTAACGTTTAACGTGAACTCACGACTTTCGTCTTGGACTAAACGGTGAAAAAAAATTAAATATTCACCGTCAGCATCACCGCTAATTATCGTCAATCAAAGCAAACAGCACAGAAAGCTTCGCTTACATCGATAACCACAGTGCGTGGGATCCGCATAATTCTTTTTTACAGTTGTTAGAGCCTGCGAATTATCAAACGCTATCCAAATGAAACGCCTTAACGCACACTCGCGCCGCTCTGTATGCAGCGACGCACGTATAAAGGGATGCAGGATGCAACTTAGAACCGATAACAGCGAAAATGCTTGAATCGAGCCTTTCCAAGAAGTAAGTTAAATGCTCAAGACGTTTATATTTGAGATCTATCTCAAATGCAATATATTTGAAATCTGTCACTTTCATCATCATCATCATCAGCCTAGTTACGCCCACTGCAGGGCAAAGGACTCTCCCATACTTCTCCAACTACCCCGGTCATGTACTAATTGTGGCCATGTTGTACCTGCAATCGTCTTAATGTCATCCGCCCACCTAACTTCCTGCCGCCCCCTGCTTCGCTTCCCTTCCCTTGGAATCCAGTCCGTAACCCTTAATGACCATCGGTTATCTTCCCTCCTCATTACATGTCCGGCCCATGCCCATTTCTTTTTCTTGATTTCAGGTAAGATGTCCTTTACCCGCGTTTGTTGCCTCACCCAATCTGCTCTTTTCTTATTCCTTAACGTTACACCTATCATTCTTCTTTCCATAGCTCGTTGCGTCGTCCTCAATTTCAGCAGAACCGTTTTCGTAAGCCTCCAGGTTTCTGCCCCATATGTGAGTACTGGTAACACACAGCTGTTATACACTTTCCTTTTGAGGGATAGTGGCAACCTGCTGTTCATGATTTGAGAATGCCTGCCAAACGCACCCCAGCCTATTCTTATTCTTCTGGTTATTTCAGTCTCATGATCCGGATCCGTGGTCACTACCTGCCCTAAGTAGATGTATTCCCTTACCACTTCCTGTGCCTCGCTACCTATCGTAAACTGCTGTTCTCTTCCGAGACTGTTAAACATTACTTTAGTTTTCTGCCGATTAATTTTAAGACCCACCCTTCTGCTTTGTCTCTCCAGGTCAGTGAGCATGCATTGCAATTGGTCTCCTGAGTTACTAAGCAAGGCAATATCATCAGCGAATCGCAAGTTGCTAAGGTGTTCTCCATCAACTTTTATCCCCAATTCTTCCCACTCCAGGTCTCTGAATACCTCCTGTAAACATGCTGTGAATAGCATTGGAGAGATCGTATCTCCCTGTCTGACGCCTTTCTTTATTGGGATTTTGTTGCTTTCTTTGTGGAGGACTACGGTGGCTGTGGAGCCACTATAGATATCTTCCAGTATTTTCACTTTAGCTTGACCTAATATCTGTCTTTAGTGTCTCTTTGAAAGGAAGGATAAATCGCTTTTCTCGGCAGGCACTGAACCGAATTTCATGAGATTTGTTACACTTCAAGAATTCAAACCTAGCGACTGGTGGAATCGGAATTTTGTTTAGGCGGCCGACTTTTAATAAGAACTGTTGAAGATAGCGAAATTTAGAAAAACGACGCTATCAAGTTTACAATTCTGGGGCTGAGCAATGAATAGCGACATCACAATTATGAAAACTACATTAAATATTACATCTAAAGCGGGCAAAATTGATGTGACGTACACCCGGGTGAAATATATAACTAATTTGTGAATAGGACTCGTGCAAAACCACTGTGAACAATTAACAAATCCACATAAGCTGTAAATAATTACACTAAATTTATCCTTTTTGGATGTTCTAACGGACGCAATTTAAAGAATTGCACTATCTGTTTGTTCTTGGTGCAGTGAGACAGATTTGTAAACTTAGCGCTGGTTCTTTTCTTTTTTTTTTCGAACTCCCTAAATTACGGAAATTTTACGGAAACTAGAAGCCACAAATGAAAATTCGACTTCACACAGTCACTATAATTTAAGTTTCTTTATCATATGCAACACATTGCATTAAAATCGGCCCCAGAGTTATTTCAGAAAGGCATTTCTGCGTTTTATATGTGTTTTAATAGGAGGTATCGGAGTTGGGCCTGACCTAAAACTTCATCTTAAGAGCCGAAATACTGTCTTTTCCAGAAAGTGATGAAAAAAACAAAATCTGCCCAGACAATACACAGAAAAAGAAAAGAAAAATAGCCCTTGATGCCATCCTCTCCTGCAGATACGTTTAACAAAAAAAATAAAGCAATAAGAAAAATGGTAGACGACCCCAATGTTTGATTTAGGTGTCTCTTAGTCGCACTCGCACCTCAGCGTTGGTGCTCCTTAGGTTAACGTTAGGGGAACGCAACGCACGAACCGAACTCGGAGGCTACTGTTTTCCATTAATTAACCGTTTAAATATCATGCCACCTTCTTGTATGCGACGTCATTTGCGACTTGATTACTTCAGCTTTCTAGTTCCGGGTTTCCAGGAAGTTCGCCGAAGTCGTGCTCCCGTGGCTGGTGTCTAAAGTCTACAATTCTGTGCTTTGGTGTGAGGTAATCAGTGATTTCTAATTAATTCCAATTATTGTACACACTTCAGTAACTCAACTTCTAACTCAACTTATACTCTGATATAACATCTATAATGAAACCATTGAATTTTGTACTGTACTATTTTTTTTCTATTGTTTTTATTTATTTTGAATTTCGTCCAAGGTCATCTCAGTGATTTCTAATTAATTCTACTTATTCCAGACACTTCAGTAACTCAACTTGTAACTAAACTTACGCTCTAATATCTTATCGATAATGAAACCCAGAAATTTGGTACTGTTCTGTTTTCTTTCTGTTTTTATCTGATTTATTTTGAATTTTGTCCCCGGTCGTTTTAGGAGGAGAACCGGAAGTGCTGCGCAAGAAACAAGAATGTCACTTGATGCTCGTGCCACTAACAAAGCAAAGGCGGTAAATGAGTTGCCTTGCCAACCTTGCACGCTGTAGGCTCAGGTCATGTGGCTCAGGATCACGCGTCACATAGCCATTTGAATTTTTACGCCGTTCTTAAGCAGGTTAAGAAAAATATTAGTCATTCTTGATTTCTAGGACTCGTAAAACCATACTTGGTGGCAAGTCGAACAATTCATTAGAGTTTTTTTTCTTCAGTATTTCGGTCCTGAAGGGAACTCCAAGTTTAGCTAATTAAACAAAGATTGCAATCATATGCACCAGTTGGCGAAAGTCCTGCTTCTCAAATGAGGATGTGAGCTGTAGGCAAGGTCTCCTGAGCCAGCGGCTTTGTTTTTCCTTCGCATAAATGCGAGGGTGAAAGTGAGAATGAGGAAGCTACGTGGGGATGACGACTGCACGATAACGACAACGACAAGGACAGCGTGGCAGAAATTATGCGGACGGACAGAACGAGCTTATGCACAGCGAAGCCAGACTTGAGCGCCCAATTGCTGTAGCCGTAAGAATGTCCTAAAGGCATAGTACTTGTTGACAAATGGAAGAACACTTAATCCTACAAACACTAACGGTGATGCGCTCATGTTTCTGTGATTCGGTGTTGGTCCACGTCTCGACAAGTTCTCCGCATTTTAGAACAACAATGGGCCACCAATTAGCCCACCGATACTCGGATACATTTAGAGTAGTAAAATGTGATCGCATAATTATCTTCATCCCTTTGGCCAAATTCTAGACATGCGTAAGAAATATTTTTGACTGTGTCAGCTTGAGTACAGAGTAAAATGGATGTAGGCTTACGGATTAAGCCGTGTACTACTGATCCAATAGTGAGCGAACAGACAAAATAAGCTAGAACGATGCTGTTGCATGCATGGAAGTTGGTCACAGAGAGAACTTGCGCATTTTTTTTCTTCGCAGCATAAAATATTCGAGCACATGAAAATTTTGATTGTGAGAATTTTTTTTTCTTTTCGGATGACTCTAGTCATCGCAATGGACAAAGTATATTGCCTGTACACCCATACCGATTTGATTAACCTGCCAAGCCATATTCTTTACATACCTGATGACTGTCTGGAAAAAATTTGAGCAGTATTAGTCATCAAACATAGTCACCTAACTTTACCGACTTTCAAGGTATAATTGCGCTAGTGTACTTCAAACACACAAGAAAATCAATATTTTTTTGTTATGCAGATGATGCATCGCCCATCTGCGAAAAAAGAAAGAAAGAAAGTCTGTGACGTACTTACTATCCTTATTTATCATAGGGCCATTTCATCTAACCGCAGACCGTCGTTGAGAGGTTGACTTCAGCTAAAAGGTTTGCCCAAAGTAAAGAGAGAGAGAGAAAGAAAAAGGAAGCAAAAAATTTAATTTAGGCCTCACAGAGAAACACGGAAGAAAATGCGATTTCTCTCGCTCTTTTCCGGAGACGTCAAAACCAATTTGGGCATGCATAGCATCGAACGAGCCACATCAAGTCGGTCAGCTCTTATACGTCAATTGATTCTCGCGTTCGACACAAGTGCGGAAGAAAGAGAGAGAGAGAAGGAGGTAGGGAGGCGGGAGAAGAAAGAAAACGAGCCCGAAGGGAGAAGCAGCGGCGCCTTTTCCACAATCGCTGCGTTGCGACGCAGCACTTGTGCGAGACCTGCAAACAAACAGAACTGCGCGAGCATGTGTACGCGCACAAGGAGATGCTTGTCCGAGTCTATATAGTTGGCTGCAGGCCGCGAGCAAAGATTGTGTTCTGCTGTAACCGTCCCCTGTTGCCGGTGCCCTGCCGGCAGTAGTGGCTGTGGCCTGTTTTTTTTCTTTCGCAACACAGCATGGGTAGGGGGTGGGGGGATGCAACGAAGTGTCGCTTGCGACGATCGACCGCTCTCCCGTCGCGCAAAGAGACCGCACGTGTCGCCCTCGACCAGAAACGCTGTCCATCTCCCGCGGGTACAGGTAACCCCGGTGTGGCAACCCCGCTTTTTTCCCCCAGAGTTCTTTCCTACACGTGGAGCAGATCTACACTCACGGCGGACGAAGGCAAAGCGGCAGTGCATCGTAGCGCTAGCCTACTCATCAGCGTTCTCGAATGATGATGAAAAACTTTATTGAAAATGCCCGGCGATTTGGGTGGGGTGGGGCCATAAGCACCCCAGCCTAGGTCACGGCCTCGAGTCCTTGGACCCGGGCGGCTTCCTCGGCGTGCCGGACGGCCCACAGTTGATCGGCGAGGTCGTGGCTGAGCAGGGCCGCCTCCCAACGCGCCCCTCGGTCCGAGACTGCCATTTCTATCCCGTTCGTCGGAGACTCCTGCTGCTGGCTACCGGCGCATGCCCACAGCATGTGCTGCAGCGTCGCTCTGGCTCCGCACGCTTTACAGGCGTCGGACGGATATATGTCGGGGTAGCAGAGGTGAAGGATCACCGGGTTAGGATATGTGTGTGTCTGCAATTGCCTCCAGGCAACCGCCTGTTTCTTGTTTAGGTTGGCGTGCGGTGGTGGGTATTTACATCTGTTCAATCTGTAGTGTTGCGTGATGTCTCTGAAAGTGGTCATGCGATCCCCCCACGTCCACTCCTGCATCGCTCTCGCGGTGGGCGAGACGTCGGGGTTGCCGGCGGGCGCCGCGGCTCGGCATGTAAGTCCTCGAGCCGTGGCGTGGGCCGTCTCGTTTCCCGAGAGCGGAGGGTCCGTGTGGGCGGGGGTCCATACGAGGAAACGGTCGTTTTTGCGGCAAATATTGCCCTGTTGAATTTGGAGAATGTGGGCCGCTTCCCGGGAGATCCGGCCGCTAGCATAGTTGCGTATCGCTGCCTGCGAGTCGCTGATTATCACCTCGGCATCCGTGGTGGCCACCGCGAGGGCTATCGCTGCTTCCTCGGCCGCCTCCGTCTCTTCCGTGCGTATCGTCGCGCTCGCGACGCAAGTTCCGCTATGGTCCGTGACTGCAACCGCGAAACCACGCTGCCGCTCGTAACGGGCCGCATCTACGTAGACAGTTTCTTTGTTGCTGCCGTATTTCTTTTGTAAATCTCGCGCGCGCCTGTTGCGCCGGCCGGCGTGATGCGTCGGGTGCATGTTCTTGGGCAACGGCGAAACGGCGATGCGCTCGCGAATCGGTATGGGTATCGCAACCTTTTCGCCCTGCTGTGTGTAGTAGCTGATGCCCAGCGTCTCGAAAAGAAATAATTTTAAAAATCCCATTGAGGAAGGAGTAGTGTATGTGCGTGCGCATACGTGCTGGAGTCACCGTTTGAGCCAGTGTTTCAACGCTTCGCGTCGGTGGGCGTGTACGGTTAGGAGACGGCACAGAGGCACACAGTGCGATGAAAGGAACGCCGAAACTATGACAGAGAGTAAGCACAGCAGATGGCTACGGCCTGTGATTCGTCTAGCTGCGTGCGTATTGTAAATCAACGTTGTCGGCCCCAAGACACGCCAACACATTTCGTCTCTGTTTGCGGGCTGAGAAAAAAATAGGACATTTTTTGTGGCCCTTCATTCGGCTGGCAAAAGAAATGGCTGAAATACGCGTAGCCGAAACAGCATGTGTGAAAGCACGCTGCTGCCGCCATATATATTCGCTTCAGCGGTACGCCGTTTTGAAATTTGTCCAAAATCCTTGAGTAAACCACAATATCTGGTCGGGAGTCGCCCGGCTGCAATGACGCGTTCCAGTGGCGCCAAATAACAGCCCTTGGATCTCGGAAATAATATTTGGCTGGTCGATTCAGAAGGGTTGGAACCAATTTCTTGCTTCTCGTTTATTTTACTTTTTTTTACACTCAAGTAAGAAGAAAGCGCATTGTGGGGTGCGCGCGCCTGTTTTTTCAATGGCGTTGTGGGTTGTTGGTACTAGCAGCCAACACATGGCCCCGACTTTGGGAAAAAAATCCTTGGTGTGTATTGACCAACACAAGCTATAGCATCAGGCATTCGCGAAAAAAAAAGAAAGGGGGAGAGAGAGAAAGCAGTTTCGAACTCTTTCGATCGATCTTGGAATGAAAAGCGAAACTCTCCGCAAACACCAGGCGAAATACATAAACAAAGTATACGTCGACAAAACAAGGAATTGTTTTCGTGATTCGTTTGACCTGCAGTGCATTTTTTTTCCAATAATATATTCACTGAACATATCCTTACACGTACTTCTAGAATCAATTTGCGGTTGAAAAGAAAAATGATCGAGCAGTACATACAAATGCCACGTTGATCGTGATGTGTTCTAAGCCGAGAGAGAGATAACATACAAGGGGTAACTTGGCAGCGCAGTGTACTTCATAACGATAACGCGCACAAAACGATATTTCTAATCTTTTCAAGATGTTTAATAAGGAAAGTGGCCCCGGGGCGGTGGTTGTAGCGAAACCACAGTTTTGCGAAAAGAAGCATGCGTGGCAGTATGCTGACTGTCGTGGTGCAGCGGTTTAGCAATTAAAATATATATGCGGCTTTGCGTGCCAAATCCCCGATTTCATTATGAGGCACTCCGAAGTGGGGGACTCCGGGAAAATTTGGGCCAGCAGAGGTTCTTTACGTGCACCAAAATATGTTCCCGGAGCTGGCCCCCTCGGCCACCGGCTCGAGCAATATCAGTGCGGGCAGCTCCCCCAGGCGCAGCAGCTCTAAGCCAATACTGCGAAATGCCTCGCACTCCCGTTCCCGCTCCGTGAAGCGCGCGAGCTACACCGACGTGGTAAGCGGCTCGAGGGACTCGGGTGGTACGAGCAGCGTGAACTCGTCGGCCGAAGGCGCAGCCATGCAGGTCCTCGAAAACAAACAGCAGAACCAGCAGATCAAACAACAACATCAGCACAGTCAATCTCAAAGCCAGCAAAACCTCATAGACAGGCTACTCCGCAGTCAACAGAAACAGCAAGAGCTCACCGACAGACTCCTGCAAAAATGCAAGGAAGGCAAGAACTCACAGACAAGCTGCATCAAAAATGCCAGGAGCTCGATAACATTAACAGACAGTCGGGAACGACGCTGACCAAGGCCGACGTCGAAGCCATAGTAGATACGAAGTGCCTGAAATTTCAAGAAGCCTTTATGAAGAACTTTTCACGCCACAATGGAAAAAATCGTCCAATCAGCAATCGGAAAAACATTCGGAACCTTCGAAAACAAGATCGCCACGTTAAACGCGAAATTCGATGGGAGCGCGCCACAGCTCAACAATTTTGTCGCGCTAATAAAGAACAACTACATCACCAAGGCTCAGCTCGACAATTCGCGCCATTCCGACATTTTTTTTTCACTCAAACTGGTGCAGAAAGAATGATGTACTCTCAAATGCTTACAATACTATGACTTTAAGTTATATGTGGAAAACAAAACATGTGCAATTTTCAAACACCCTGCGGGATGCTCCACTGCCCAGGCTCGATGAAATGAAAGATCTTCGTGTGTACTTCAACAAAATGCTAAGTTTCTCTTCACACAGATAAATACACAACATGCCCTTCCCGCTCTTGGAATTGCATGCCCTATATTGCATGAATTCCACTCACCTATTGTGTTTCCGAAACTGTATTCTTCTGTGTGTAGTCCATCACTACAGTACGCCTCTATAGGAGGGGGCGCAACGTGCAAATCGAATTCTGACCTCATTGAGTGCGTCCAGGATAAATTGATATCTATCTTGAAGCACCACTTTTCCCATTCTGGCGACAACAGTTGAGCCTTCTCAGATATACCTCAACTCGCCCCTCTAGATTCAATACTTAATTAATCAGACCTTTTTTTCCTGTATAAGGTGGTCAGTGACATTATACATTCCCCGAAGCTTCTTGATCATATGCATTTGTTCATGCCGCAACAGTATACCTGGAAGCATTCCACATTCTTTGCCTGGCCTTGTTGCAAGACTGCTATATATGACTTGACTCCAAAACACATAATAAGAACTGTTCCCGTATTGGCATACCTCAGAGTTAATTTCCTGCGTTTTGTATATCTGTAAATAATCATGTATGATTAACTCCCTTTTACTCTTCCTCGTTTCCTTTTTTCCCTATTTGTTTCTCTATCTCGCATTTTTTTTTGTGTACCACATTCATGTTTTCTGTACAGTTTGTCTCACATATTGCTATTTAAGTGCATCTATTTAAGGGCTCTCTAGCTGTTCCTGGGCGCTATAATAAACATTTGATTGATAATTACCGTAGTATAAAATTGTTGTAGTAAATTATTTCAGCGCAGTAGATTTTGTGCAATTAAAAAGAAAGGCATGAATTAAAGAAATGCAATAAAATGCAATGCGCCTGATCTTATGCATTGTGCATTTGCATTATGCATTTGCATTATGCATTGTGCATTATGCATTATGCATTTCTTCTGAGATTTAATAATGGTTGGCTACTGTGTCCAGTGTTGTCCAATCAAATAATATGCCACAGCAATTATTGCGTCCCTCACACAACAAATTGAATGTCTTTCTCGGTCAAAACATCATAGCAGGCTGAAAACAGTGAACTGTTTTTTTTTTGTGGTGACGAAATGTAGAAATTGTGAAAACTAACCTGTCAATATATATATATATATATATATATATATATATAATGTTAATGAGCTTCCCCCATACATTCGAATAAGCGCTTAAGTAGTACGACTTGGCAAAGGGCAACGCAAGACACCTATTGAAACCCTCCTATACTCAAGCTCGTATTATCTGACGGTATGTCATTTCATTAATGTCCAGAAGGACAAACTTGGCATGTTGAAACAACCAACAATAGCACATGGCCTTTACACTGTGAAAATTGTTTCTACCAATACACTAAATGTGAACAATGTGAAGGCCTCCCGATGCGGTGTTGATGAATCAAAACAACCTAGAATAATAAATGAGGTCCTGCATGGGCAAGATTTGACAGAATCAAGAATCGGGAGGAGACAAGCTACGAATTATGTAAATTTTAGCTCTTCTAGATGTTTTCTTTTTTTGTAAGGGCTACAGGTGTTTCAATTTTTTTTTTTGATGACTTGCTCAGAGCCCACTTTTTCACGTTTCTTTCATACACCAACAAGCATAATTATATTGACACGGATACTTTATCTGAATCCGATGACCGTATTTCACCGGCTAACAAATGTTAAACGTTATCGCTCGGCGCAGGATGCGCCTGCACGTATCGAAAGTTTCCCGAATGGTATCGATGGTTCTGTCGGTTGTCTGTTGTCGACAAACCTTGTATAATCTGATTGCATACGCGACACGAATAGTGTAGTAGTTTCTGGAAGGCGTGCGGGCACCAGCGAATACGCTGGAACTCTCGACGACTGATATATGAAAGCCTACGCGCTTGATCCGCAGATGAAATTTTCGACGATCGCTGACTTTGCTCGCCGCTGTCGTTGTGATTGAGTCTACATAATTTTCAACGTCACTACTACGTGACAATATTTCTAACACATACTTTTTAATGATACTTTGCACGCCTAAATCTTACATAGTTGACTGTTCAATGAGCTACCAAAAAATGAAATGGTACAACAGATTTTGATACGATATGGCATGTTCGTGGAGGTGTTTACAAAGCGATGTTGTAGACAGACGATGCGCGAGCGCGAGCGCTGATGTCGATATATTGTGCACTATTGTTACTTCAAAGATAAAAAAAAGAATATCTGTTGTGGCAGGCGTACATTTATTCATCAAACGTGTTTTTTATACCTGAAAGAGCATACATATCACTAACTTATTGTTTGAAGCTTAGTTTACAGCAGGCTGTTTTATGCCGGACTTTGACGGATGAAGACAAAATAGTCCAGCAACAGTGCGCCGCAGCCGAAGAGCAAGCTTCGGCGCACGTCAGAGCTTGTGCCCAGTGGTTGCGTGCCCTCTTTCTCCGACCGACGCGAAGCGAAGCGTTCGTTTGCCGACGCGTGCCAGTGGTTGAGCCTTTACGAGTCAATAAGTGCCCTTTCGCAAGGGAGTCGAAAAATAATATTCATAAGCCATTCCACTCTGCGAAGGTGGATGACCAGCGAAGCTGGCCCGATCGGCGTTCAGCTTCGGAAGATGCGCCGGCAGATGCGGGTAAACGTAACCGTTCGTCGTCCAGAAACTTGGAACCGCACCCTTCAGCAGAGCCTCTGTACACGCGTTGTGCTGAACCGAGGCAAGTTACTCTTTATCAGCGCCTCCTTACATGTGCCGCAGACTCGAAACTCTCCAACGTTCTCACCGGGAACGCACCGCGTCAGCACATCCACCGCCTTCTGCCGTCGCTCTTCCGACCGTATGCCGCTGATTTCCGACAAGTGGTCATCGAACCATAGGCGACCACGTACTCGGCAGCTTGATCCCAAGTTGCGATCGAGACAGTCTCCTTGGAACCTTGCATGCCCTCGTAGCATCGACGTCCCTTTGCGGCGTTCTCAGTGCCGCGATACGCGTCGTTGTCTCTTGTTCGTTACTTACGCGCCACATCGCGGGCCGCCGCGTTGGCAAGATGTCGACGGTCTCCCTCCTACCACTGCTCTCGCTGTCGCTCCTAGATATGCTGCTCTTCCGCCATACGGATCGCGCGTGGCCTTCCCATAGCAACGGTGGAGCGAAATGGTAGCACAAATTTCCCTTGGTCGCCTTAGCAGCCGCATACTACGTCATACATTCACACAGACACAGCTGCAACGGCGCGCTGTTTTAGACACAGGTGGCCGTTAAACCGAGCTCCAACGCGAGGGGTGATATGCGTTTGCTTTTGTTGTTGGCTCTTTCACTCTCACGTTTTAAGGGAGAGTCTTTAGGGGAGAGTTTTTCCGTGCAAATGGCATAAAATCCCGGATCCTAGCCATAGAGAGCTTCGCTGTAAAAAGAAGGAAGGAGATCCGACACAGCATTATATATACCTCTGTCTCAGCATCGCTTTAGGTGCACATCTTACGGACGTTCTCGCGCATCGTTCAAAGCAGTCGCAATAACGAGATAAGAGAAATCTCGGCCGGAAAGCAAGGCAGCAGGATTCTATTAGCGAAGTCTTCGAGCACACATTTCCGCAATAAGTCTAGCAAAGCCATCCGCAACCGAACTCCGAGCTACCTTGAGAAGAGAAGAGCAGTTTACGATAGGTAGGGAGGCACTGGAAGTGGTAAGGGAATATATCTACTTAGGAAAGGTAGTGACCGCGGATCCGGATCATGAGACTGAAATAATGAGAAGAATAACAATGGGCTGGGGTGCGCGTGGCAGGCATTCTCAGATCATGAACAGCAGGTTGCCATTATCCCTCAAGAGAAAAGTGTATAACAGCTGTGTCTTACCAGTCCTCACGTACTGGGCGGAAACCTGGAGGCTTACGAAAAGTGTTCTACTTAAATTGTGGTCGACGCAACGAGCTGTGGAAAGAATGATGGGTGTAACGTTAAGGGACAAGAAAAGAGCAGATTGGTGAGGGAACAAACGCGAGTTAATGACATCTTAGTTGAAATCAAGAAAAAGAAATGGGCATGGGCAGAACATGCAATGAGGAGGGAAGATAACCGATGGTCATTAATGGTTACGGACTATTTTCCAAGGGAAGGGAAGCGTAGCAGGGGGCGGCAGAAAGTTAGGTGCAGGGACAACATGGCCACAATTAGTACATGACCGGGGTAATTGGAGAAGTGTGGGATAGTCCTTTGCCCTGCAGTGGGCGTAACAGGGCTGATGATGATGATGAATGAGCTGTAGTCTGTAGTTTGTCGCCCTCTGGAGTTTCTGTAACATGAGCCCGCAGCGCAGCGTGTTCTGAAAGTCTAGCCCCAGTATCTTGATACTAGGGCGATCCGGGATGGTACGTCCTCCGACCCTAAGTTCGAGGAAGCGCCTCCCCCATTTTATTTCCCCGGGACAGCTACTTCTGCCGGGCTTGATCAGGAGGCATTCGGATGTTTCCGGTGAGCATGTCAGGCCCCTTGACTCTGCTTAAGCTTGTACGACGTCGATGCCGCGTTGCGTGATCTCTTGAAGCGTTCGTGGATAATCCACCGCCGCCCACAATGTCACATCATCAGCGTAGAGGTTGTGGTGAAGCCCCGGGGATAGAGAACAACAGGCCCAGGAGGCCGCGTATCGCCGCGTTAAAGAGAAAAGGGGAGATGACTGATCCCTGCAGCGTGCCCTGGCTTCCCAGCTCTATAACGTCAGTTTCATGTTCGCCGACTTTGATCCGGCATTTCCGGTTAGCGAGAAAGTTCCCGACGTATTGGTATGCTCGGTTTCCGACTCCCAGTTGGGTCAGGACCTCGAGCACCACTGCGTGGGCGACATTGCCGAAGGCCTTCTTCAGGTCGAGGCCCAGGAGGCACCGGAATCGGCGAGCGTCCGCCGGACTTTCGGGTTGCATCACCTGCGTCTTTAACTGAAGGAGTACGTCTCGGGTGGACAGGTGTGCCCTGAAATCAAACATGGGGCGGGGGAATTCGTCCCCATCCTATAAGTGCTCACTGAGACGGTCCAGGACCACGTGCTCCATCAGTTTGCCGACGCATGATGCGAGCGAAATCTGCCTGAGCTTGTCCACATATAACGGTTTGCCTGGTTTGGGTATCAAGACGATCGTGGACGTCTTCCACTCTTCCGGGATGGCGCCCGTCTTCCAGCATTCTTTCATGTACTTAGTAAGCTGCTCTACTGCGGCCTCGTCCAGGTTGCGCAGGATCTTGTTGGTCACCCTGTGCGGACCCGGCGCCGAGTTTGTCCGCAGCTTGAAGGCGGCGGCCCACACCTCAGTGAACGTAAAGTCTGCGTCTAAGTGCGCGTTCGGCCGTCCGCGGTAAGCCACCGATAACGGTGTCTTGAGTTGCGGACCCACGTACTTGTCCCACATATCGGCCAGGAACGCCCCCGGGTCCCGGCCATAATTTCTGAGATTTGAGCATTATCATCGGCTCACGTAGCAAGTCGCATCGTGGCAGAAGTGTTAAACTTTAATAAATTGGGGGGTTGTACGTAATTCAATTATTAATTATAAAATTGTATGTATACATTGTACATATACATTCGCCTTGCATTTGCAGTCTGCACCACGTTTCGCTGCGTAGCGAAGACTGGGCGATGCTTCTTTCGGGCCTGGGTTTCCTCGATGCTGAGTGCACGCTTGGGAGCCATTGTTCCTGGTGCGCGTTTACGTGCTTCTTCTGGATTCATGACCAGTACGCTGTTGAGGCACCAGCTTCAAGCACTCTCTTCAGGTTATGGACGATTGTAATGTTTACACTATCACAGCCCAGCACGCGACCTCCACAGCCCAGCACCTCCATTTCTGTCGCATAGGAAAGCAAGCATAGCACCTGCCATGCGCACCAATTACGCATCCCGGCCCGCGGCGGCGCAGACCGGTAAGCGCAGAGGCGAGTGCCTCCGCGCATCTGGTGGCGTTGCAAGAAACCCAGCGGCACATGCGGCAAGACCATCACAGCGCCCGGAAAGTGGGGGGAAGAGGCAAAGAAAGCTTCGCTTTAATTGCGAGAGGTACGGGGATCAACACCCCGCACCTCCACCAAAATGTTGCGGGAAGAAAGCAGGCCCACGAGTGTAAAATAATGTATATTTACAAATGATGGATATGGCGTTCAGGCAACTGCCAGACATCGTCTTTCTCTAGTGCAATTCAACTTCTTCCTTCACTTCACTGTAACAATATGTTGGCACTCTGTGTGACCACAGAGCAGTAACGACTGCTACAAGAGCGGTTTTGAACTATTTGCCGAGCACATGACGAGACCCGAGACCTTAAGGAAAGCACTGTGATAAGTTTTTATCGTATATACGCATGCCTGCTTCCCGTCCTCATCATCATCTTTCATCACACTTTTATGTCCCCTTCCCTTTTTCCCTTGTGCTGAGTAGCAGAACAGAGCTAACAAGCTCAGGTCAACCTCTTTGCTTTTCCTCTAATTAATTCTCCTCCATTCCTTACTTAGATGGTATATAGCCTACCTTGTTCACTTTGTTTAAAACTGCCATACGAATAAACACAAAGAATAAATCACACAGAAATCCGATTGCGTGGTACTGGGATACAATGTTTCACAGCGAAGCTGTTTATGGCTAGGGTTCCGTGAAATTTTCATGTGTGCGAGCAAAAACTATCATCATCAGCAATGGCTCGTGCCACTGCCCGTGCGTTTGTCGCCGTCGTCTTCTCCTACAGCTGGTGGCTCCGATGGCGCTCGTCATGCCAGCGTTCCCATACTGCTCCTCCCTCTGCGAAGGTGATGACTGCACTGGCCCACTGCCAGTGTGGTGCGGTGAGTTCGCTCTCAAATCCTTTGCCTCAGTATATCGCGAATTGAAAAGACGAGTGTATATAAGGAATGTGTATGTCGAATGTATAACGCGAATGAACGTGAATGTATAAAAAGAAATGCGTGCGCGTGCCTTTCGTCATGATGACCGCCCATCAAGACAATAAATGTGTTCGTACCTTTGTTCAAAATTCTGTGTCGCCTCTTTGTCGTTCGCTATACAACTTCGCTGGTCATCCACCTTCACAGAGTGGAATGGCTCGTGACCTTTTATTTCTTATTTTTAGTTTTTAGCTCGCAGATTAGCAGAACTCCGGAAGCCCTGTTTAAGGGGTGCGTACTGCCGCGGCAGAAGAGCAACCCTGAAGGCCAAGGCGGCGTCCAACACGCGCCGTTCCTCCAGGCATGCTCATAGCTGCAGTGCCGGTGCGCCGCCGCTGCACGCCACTTACTTTTGCCGACTGCCCGCGGAGCACAGCTACGGGCTTCCTTCAAAGCTTGCTGCACCTGAAGCCACGACGTACGGATGCCGGATAAGGTGTCGCTCGCCAAGGTGTCGATAAGGTGTCGCTCCGGTGTGGTCCGAAGCTCTCACAAACGTACGACTGAAAATAAAAAAAGAAGGAAGAAAGAAAGAAAAGGCATTAACAACGGTCTCTCCAGACAGACAAAGCAATTAAACAGAGCGGTATAGTTCTCCCAAGGGAAACGGCCTTTCTGTGAGTCATTAAGCGGCGCTTTATGATTGCGCATCAGATGATTTCGGACGCCCCTCTCGATGGGAAGTTAGAAATGTTTTAATGATGTCCTCATGAGCGGTAAAAATATCGAGGCTCGTGTTGAAGTGCGCTTCAAATATCCTCCATGGCATGCTTGTTTTTTTTTCAAGAAAACATGTCAGCATTTGTTGTGGCTGTTAAAACATTAGCTTCCGCTAGACAAAGCGAAATTTTATGCTTTCGTATGAACGGTCAAAGACAAAGGGGAGGCATTCGACAACATGAACGATACGCAACCGACAGTTCCCTGGGAACGCGTTGCTCTAAACAACAATAATAATAATAAACAATTTTGTCCCACCTATATTCCGCGACATACGGGACATTTCTTTTTTTTTGCACTATACAGAATCCTTTGAAAAATCGCCTAAGGCAGATAGCATGTTTGCAGTCCTTGAGCTGAATTACTGATGATGGCACGGGATGCGACATATGCGCCATCACTCTTGCGGTGCAAATGCACTGTTGTACAACTTCCTTTAAAAAAAACTTATTTTATGCATTGAAGAAAAATTGTAACTGGAACGCCAATGCTTTTCGTCGCTTCCCCCCCCCCCCCAACTTCTGGAAATATCTCTAATTTAGTGTCATCCAAAAAATTCCTTCGAAGAGGGTACGAATTCTGAGCTCTCCGGCTACAATTCGTACATTTGAATATGTTCGGTAAGGTAGTCAATAAATAATTTAATTAGTGAACTTATGATAATTAGTCGACCATGCATTTCGATTTCTCGTGCAATGTTCGCCTCCGTGAGTATAACCGAGCTCAATGGGTGAAATTATGCTATCACACACAGGCAATATTTAAAAAGTCTGTACGATCTAAAAAAAATAACAATACCTGGAGTAAACGCCCTGTACTTGAAATCAAAGCAAACCTTTTCTATGAATCTTGCAATTTAGTCCTGAGTATGCTCATATCACTGACATCACACCTC
The DNA here is from genome assembly GCF_038994185.2 of Dermacentor albipictus. Classification (NCBI taxonomy): domain Eukaryota; kingdom Metazoa; phylum Arthropoda; class Arachnida; order Ixodida; family Ixodidae; genus Dermacentor; species Dermacentor albipictus. Next base: position 113,687,620 of record NC_091821.1, read on the forward strand.
TACGAGAGATTTACAAAATACATAAATGTGTTTCTTTCACTGAGAAGAGATACCTCACGTAGTCAGAAAGTCCAAACGGACGTAGTGAAAGGTCGTGCGCCAAATTTAAATTTTCGGGAACCGTCATGTTTTTTAAATTTTATTTAGTGCATAAAAAATCACCATAACGCCGCGCACGGGCTCGTGCACGAGAAACCGTCGCATAACCACGGCTACACCTGAGAAGTTGGTTGTTTTTCAGTGCCACCACACGTAGCTTCGGGTAACAGGAAGTAGTGCTTTGATTGTAACTTTTGTTTCATGAAAAATGTATCCCCTGAGGGGTGGCGCGCTGGCATCTGGCTCCCAAGGGCAGCATAAAACTGCGACATATCGCGAACCATGCTATGCTAAATACTTCTGGCATATAAAAAAAAAGTTCTGACGGAACAGCTTTTGGGAGTCAAAGGTGGCTCAGGATCAATTACTGCCCATGTAGCTTCAGCCGAGTGCACAGTGGCTTCAAAATTTGTGGCACAAGTTCCAGCATAAACGTGAACACACGAAAACAAACAAGCATCAAATAAAACGCCGCAAGCTGCCGTATAGGTAGAGCAGAGCGGTAATGAAAAGAGAGGCAACTTAATTTGCAGACACTGTTTGGCTTAGCTGCTCCGGAGACCGTTCACAAGAGCGCGAGTAAACACAATGTGTGCTGCAAAATGTTTGCTTAGGCACCGGAAGAAAATTAATTCATAAAAAAGTGCTGAATTATTTTATGGCGGAGCCTGTATTGGAGTAACAACTGCGAGAACCCGAAACCTATGTACATTTCTTATCGATGATGTGGTTTCTTGCAAGACAAGTACTGATACGGTTCTCTCTTCGATCTTGCCATCAAAAACAGCAGTGACCCATTTTGTATTAGTGGAACGAAAGAGCGAGAAGTCTTTCTCTTCGTATTTTCAGTTTTCAATAAAGCATTTTCTCCGATACTTTTATAAGCCTGCTGCCTTGCCAGTGGGAGCCAATTGCGGTAAATGTGGGCCCGAGCGCGAACAAGAAGTCTGGCGGAAAAGTAAATGCAGAAAGTTAGATAGCTAAAAAGTTAGAATACGTTGAAGTAAATATTAAATATTCCCTACACCCAAAGCTTTACAGGAAGAAAGGGGATATATTCAAGTAGCGAGACTTCAGGGGAAGGAAAAGCTACGAGATATTCAAATTACAATGCGTCCAAATGGCAATGGTTCTTTTTTTTCCCTTTATATTTAAACCCAGCCATTCACAACTGTATAAGGAGTCTGTTTTATTTCGCATTTTCCCATTGAACTGTTCGCCTCAATGTGCTCTTGCAAATTCAGGCGAGTCGAGGGGGCCTCGACGCTTCTGTACTTCCCAAGCTTTGCGTTTATTTTCCCCTCTCTATGCTTGTTGCCTCGCTGGTGTTTCGAGAAATTTTCTATCTGGCAGGAAACAGCACCTCGCTTCTGCTAAGCACTAGGAAGTCAAATCGCGAAGTGCTTGAGAGCACGGACGCCCAGGCGCTTAGAACCTGTCTTGGCCTTCCGTGGTGTGCCTCGAGCCGCTGCAACACGTGTCATCACTAGATCATCCCATCAGTATACGTACTATGCCGCCATTGACGCGCTTAGAACACATCTTCGGCATCTTTCCCGGTCGCAGTCTCAACGCCTTGATTCTGTTTAGTCAAGTGGACTCGAGGTAACATTTTCCAGAATTGTAGCCCCCTACCGCTGATATCTTCCAACTGGTTTCACGCCTGCAGCGAGACCACCGCCCGCTGCATGGTGTCTCCGGCAACCTCAAGTGCGCCTATCCATTCCAATATTAAAGAAAAAAGTCAAGCTCGGCCATATTTGGCTTGAGGCAAGCCGCTCTTCGTCTATGACATGATGCGTACTCCTATCGAATTCACATGTGCACTGATGGCTCTTCACCTCTGACAAACTCCACTGGTGCGCGGGGGTCAGTTCGTCGACATCGACCTGCAAGAAGTTGATATCTCTAACGTAACAAAATCGACAGCGTCAGAAGTTGTCGCTCTCCGTGTACTATTTAGCAAAATTACACCCTTTGGATCGTATCTTGCCACACAACGATAATCGTCATCTGTATTGCCCACATTTCCTTTCTTTAACGCTGCGAGCCCGTTGCTTCCATGTCACGAACGGCATGCGCGTTACCTGCTTGACAGATCATTCTTGGCAGGAAACTAGCGATTGCAGCGTTTTCAAGAAAGGAAACGCAAGCAAGACAAATGACGATTATTGTTGTGTGGCAAATATACACCTCAATGGGTGCAACTGTTTTTAGAGTAGGGTTATATTCAGCGATTCGAAGGCAGTTCTACAATTTCCCCTACACTCTTAAACAAATGTACACCTTTTGGGGTGTATATTTGCCACACAACGATAACCGTCATCTTTCTTGCTTGCGTTGCCTTTCTAGAAAACGCTGCGCTCGCTACTTTCTTGTCGAGAACGCTGTGTCAATCTTGCCATTTCGCACTTCACCCAATACCGTGTGGACATACTCTACGCCCCTTTACGAAGGGAAACATCTCAATACGCACCTGTCATGGCGCTCTGTAAGATCAAACAGGCATTTTTGTGACTTGGGCCACTTCTAGGTGTGGCAACACCAAGTGGCAAGGTTACACTACAAAGCAGCCTTATCAAAACGCCCCGCTGTTGGCTCGGTCCTATATGGTGACACAGAACAGTGACCCTTTCGCAGCAGCCGTACCACTGTAACGCAAGAGTCACATGAGAGGTTTGGCATTATTACCGCGCGCTACACTGCGCCTGGCGACGAGTCACGCCGGATTTTGTTTCATGGGACATATAACGCCTTCGCTTTAAAAATAAAAATAAAATATTCACACTGATTCACTGGGTTGCAGAAATATCATGCACCATGAAATTTTCGAGCCGTTTGGCACATAATTTTTTTTATGAGTATGTGAAGGTGACACCGCACACCCTCTGCGGGCAAATATCTATTCCCAGAGAAGTGCATTTTCACTCAGTAAAGAACAGCTAATATTAACGGGAACGGTAGATTCGTGACAAAATGACAATATTTGCACACCAATTATCATTGCCGAGGGTGGACATGAAAATTTATGCAATACTTTAATGCGTTCAATAATTCGGCAAGCTTTACTTTTCCTAGATTAACTTTTGGGTCGATGTTTCAATCGTAGGTTGAAGCCGACCAGTGCTGATAGCACATAAACTGAATATATTTATTAGAACTATATAAGTAGCACCATGAAAGGAAAAATTGGCAAACACGCGTGTGTAGCACGAAGCTACAAAAAAAAAGAACTCGGGTTTTCGAGAAACCCCTGTGGGCTCCCTTATGGCTTCGTGCTACATATGTGGATGCCACATTTATTCCTTTCGAAAACCTTCCTCTAGGGGAATTTTGCAGAACTTATTTGTGATATAGCACCAGTTTCGAGCTATTATACCAAAAATTATGACAATATGTGCTAGCAGTGTAGTTAATTTCCGACAAAGCCATTCCTTACGTACTGTGTAAGAATAAGTATATATATGACGCCGATGCGAAGTTAATGAAAAAAGTTGGGATAGCTTTAAAACCCGGCATTGTTATTTCCAGAGCTTCTTTTACAGAAAGTATAGAATAGGAACTAGACAAAGAGGACTTTGTCCTCTAGTTACTCTGTTCTTCCTATGGAAGCGCTGGAGATATTTATAAAACCCTTGATCTTTTGACAAATGTTGAGGCACATGTTGATGCTAGTCTCATGATCGGCTTATATTCAGGTATTACAACCCATGAACTTAAGCAATTCATTCAGACGTTAATTAATGAAACTAATTCACGATGTTATAAGTGGTTTACTGCAAAAACCACTATATGCGCCAGTGCTATGAATATTGACCTTAGACAGTGGACATAGGGACCCATAATCTTAAAAACTTTGGGTAACATCGCGTCCTCATTTTCTGACGCTGAGAACTCCGCCACTTATGACAGCGACATGCGTTATGATGGCACAGCCTTCGCGGTGGGGGCCAACAGCAAATGGTACGTGAAGCGGGACGTGTTTTGCCTACGAAATAAAACAAAAAGGAACAATATACGGCAGGTAGCATCCGTCTAGTTGACACTGTTTCTTACTTTTGTGTCAAGCAAGGAACGCAATCTTTTGGCACAACCGACAACAGAAACGAAGATGCAGATGATGTTTTCTCGTCAGCAAGACTTCACCGAATCGCCTAATCGTCAACCGCTACCAACTGCAATTTGGGCCGGTGATGGGCCTCCAGTGTGACGTGACATTTGCGCCTTTCATCAAAGCAGCCCTCAAGAATGCATGGAGAATCCTGGACGAAGTGTTACGCAGAGGGTCAGTCAAAAGCAACATACGGCTACAGAGATTTGAGAAGCTTGTTCTGAAGCGTACGCGATGTCGGCTCACCGAAGATATCAAAAGTCAGCTGAAAAATGAACATAGCCTTCGGAGTTCTCCAAGAACAGCAACGAACAATGATACATGAGGAGAAGTAACGACTAGGTTTGCAAAAAATGCCCAAGTCAAAAGAGGCCAGTAAGAAGCTTCGCGGCACCTGATATTTTTTTGAGGAAGACTCCGAAGCCCGCTGCAATAGATACCCTTTTTTAATATATGCCACTGAGAATAACGGGTGGTCTTCTGTTAATGATAAAATACGGAAATCGGATCGCCAGGAAGTGCTATATACGACCCGCAGTTGTTGGATGAAACACCCTCATGTTGAGATGAGTTGAAAGCCAAAACTTATCGCAGCGTCCCCCATCCACGCAGAAGAATAGTGAGATGCAGCATTACGCTTCAAACCCAAATCGAGACGTCAAAGCACATTATATCCGAACTGTGTACGTGTGAAGTGCACCTGCTGCCACCCTCGCTGGCGGTTTCGAGCGGGTGCCCACATGCGCGTTCAGAACACCACCGTACGGGGCATTATGCCAATGTGCACCACTTGCCAGATGTGTAACCAGATGTGTAACCACTTAAGTGCTTCTACACTTTTGTTGACTTCAAATAGAGGACACATCACTTCACTCGACAATGTTTCCCAAGCAACAATAAGTAAAAATTCGATCTCGCGCCTATTAAAACCATCAGTCAGCTTAAAAGACGTTCGCACTGCGTACGGAAACTTTTCCCAAATGAACTATTTTTTAATAACGTGAAGATTCCAGCCAGAAAGGCAGCGCCAAAAAGCTTTTGAAGCAGTCAATCCATTAGGTCTAGGGTACAATCATGTGTACGCGCAATGTCGATAACTACAGTAAACAACAACAACAAAAATAAAAGGTTGCAAAAATCTAAACAAATGTTCTAAGAGCTTTGCTGATCTAGTGGAATCCATGTTCGAGCAAACGAACAAAAACGAAACGTACGCGGTAATATAAAGTATTGCTGCCGGATTTCCGGACTTCCTGGCTCTCTTTGTGCTTCCTGCCGAATGGCTAGCTGATCCCAAACGTGCTTGACTCACGTGTGCCTTCACTTTAGCGCTTTCGCGAATTTTGTATCCTACGTCCTCACCACCATCGTGGCTTTTTAGAGCAAGAATGAAGGGCGCTTAATGTCATCCATTAAAGGCGTCCGCAGTTGCGCCAGATCGATCCGTCTGGTCTCGGTACCTGAAGGGTGCTTCCCGTTGGAACTTTCATCTCTGATGGGCGTTCGTAATTGCTGAGCTTCCCAATGGGCGGACGTTTCAAAGCACTGGAAACCAAGCTACGGAGATGGTTCTTCGTAAAATCCCAACCAAAACATCTGTCTCACGCTCCATGGCGTCATTAAATGGGTCGCGAAACATATTCATTAGCCATCCTCCGGTTTTTAATCCATATTTCCTGGTTGTCAGGGTGCGTTTCTCCTATATACTGTCATCGATATAATAGGAGACGTTGGCCTCTTGACAGGGCCAGAGCCATAAATCGTCGACACAGTAAATAAACAATAAAGCTACTGCACATCATCCACTAATGCTTATCGAAGTATCTTTTGCAGTTAAATAATAAAAGCAGCAACTATCCACCATCTTCTCTTCATGCTGGCGTAAACAACGCTCACAAGCGCGTTTGGCAGGCATATATACTAGGTGATAATTTCTAAGTTTTCCGGAATTCTTCCTGAATATCGCGTGTGGCAAATAACATACTTCTTGTCCTTGAGCTGGATTATTATATGCGGATATAAATAGCACGAGAAATCGAAACACATGTACAAATAATTACGAAAAATTCAATTGCCTGCTTAATCATCTACTTTACGGCAAATATTGCACTTGATGAATTGTAGCCGGTGAGTTTGCAAGACGGAGTTTGCAAATGGATCTCCAGGATGACAGCAGTTTCCAGATATTATTTCCTAAAGTGTGGGAAGAAATAGATATTTATCCCAGTTACTTCTTGTGCTTCAATGCTTAAAAAGAGCTTTTTATAAAAAGAAGAAAAAAAAGCATTGGCTAATCGCGCTTAGTGAGAGATCTGTGGCGGTGGGGTACATGTAACGAAGCACGTGGAAAGCTTGACCCGCTTGTTCACCACACGAAATGACCGGTGTAGTGAGGTAAACGCCGTTGCACACACGCATAAAAATAAATTAATAGAAAGGAAAGGCAGCCGAATAAACCATACAACAAGAAAAATGAAGGAGAAACGAAACGTTTCGGCCACTCATAGTCACTGCCGCAAAACTCCATTCATCGGAAATGCGCTTGCATGCACTGCAGTTGCGTCAAACTCCGCAGCCGGGTGAGATACGCGACGTAGAGCTTCGCATTCCATGCAAGCAGCGGCTGCTGCTACCCGGTTCACAGAAGCACACTGTGTCTGCGGCTTCCTCACCGGCGAGTGACGCCCACAAATTGAAGCCGCACGAGAAAAATCAAGTTAGCGTGGCGGTGGCCGTCAAAAGGGCCGTGCATGCGGAAGATCTCGGCGGCAGCCCGTGCCGTCGCGCCTCGCCGCGGGGCATTTGTGCTAGGCGGCGAAGCACTGGGTGCAGGAGGAGGGCGGGTGCGAACGTCATTATTTGCCCCTGGGGCTTCCGCGCCAGCCTCTCTGCACGCGGTAAGAGTCCACAGAAATATGCCGAGCACAAACATGTGTGTGCGCGCAGCGCGTACGCGGACAGTTGAGAGCAGCGATGACATGGATTGATTCGGTTTCCAAAAGCTATTGCGCCGTTGTCGTCCGTGCCCGAGGAAGCCAGCCGTGCGCGGCAGGTCACTAGGGGCAAGGCAAAAAGGAACAGGATCCCTTGAGGCGTAGTGATTTGGAAGACCAGCGGCGCGAAGGAGGGCGCATGCCTGGAAATTAAAGAGCCAGGAAGTGACGCCTATAATGACTCGCGCGGCTAACGAGTGCGCGCTCACAGGTGCCCCACTGGCGTTCAGTAAATAACGAATGAGTGTTGCTGCAAATGCTCCAGCTACCGAACGGAACAGCATGCGATAACTCCGGCACAAGCCAAGTCGGCACAGGATCTCGTATGAATATCGTATGAAGCATGAATAGCTCCTCTAAGCTCAGAGAAAAGAGAGGCTGAGACAAAGCTTTGTCACTCAAGGCTCAACCAAGTGCCAATACTATTACTTATAGATCTAGGGCGACGCGTTTTTGCTTCAAGTCATGTGCGGTTCATCCGTGCATTACCTTCCCGTGAAGGGCCGCCGTTCACCTTCAAATATGGGCATAGAGTGATGAGATTAGTTGTGCAAAAAGGATATACCTCGTCTACTAAACGTTCAAGGTGGGTGCAGTTTCCAGCTGTATGCAAGCCGACGATGCTTGTCATTCGCGAACAAAGCAAGAGCTGACGGAACCGAATGCATTCGGTTTATAAATATTTAATTTTCTAACATGGCACCAATTTACTTGTAGACTCCTTGAACAGTATATATAATAATTATAACATTCATCGCATAGGACGCACATCCTTCTCTTTTCGTTCTCTGAAAGTTTAACGACTTAATGTTGCGACAAACGCCGAGACGTACTTGTGAAACGGCTTTATTCCATCTAGTTCTGATATAACTGTAACAGCAGCCGTGCCCGAACTTTTGTCGGTGTGACACAGTGTAACTAATTTCCCGCGACAGCATAGTCCAGCTGCTTAACTACTTTGGTTTTACACATTTTAGCCAAGTGCCCTTTTTTTTTAGACATTTGTAACAGGCACTGTTAAAGAATGGGAAACTTGCTGGCGCATGGTGTCCCGCACATCAATGACACGGAGCTTGAGTCCCATGCAATGCTGTTTTTTCATTCTTCGCGAATGCATTGCTGCTGGCGTTCTTGCCAACACTTGCTTGTTGACGCCGTCCTGTTGCCTGTGTTTGCCAGTGAAGGTCGGAGACGCCCGCAGAGAGAACTTTGCTTCTCGACGAGACCATTTGCTGAGTGTCTTTCGACACGGATTCTATAGCCACAGCGATAGTGCAGGCGCGTTCCCAGGTCAGTTCAGAGTCAAGCGTGGCAACAGTCGGCAGCATATAGAATCTGTTTGAAGGCCGGCAATTAGTCAGTCCAGCAGAGCTTCCTCCAGAAACCCCCCCCCCCCCCCCCCAAACGCGCACGTTGCTGCCAATTTCTTGCGACCCACGATAACGTCCGTCACGCTTTCATGCTTCTCTGGTTTTCGTCAGTAGAAGCGTTACCTTACCGTCACCACGGAACTCTTGGGAGTGTAGTGCTTTTGCAGTGCACTAACGGCGTCCTCATAAATCGCCTTGGTGGGCGTCTTTGGAAGAAGCAGGCTTCTGAGCGTTCCGTAAGCCTTTTCGCTAATTGTAGTCGAGAAGACGAGCAGTTTATTTTCTTCTGCAATGTCGTTGGCCGCGATAAAGCACTCGAGTCGCTCGAGGTAGACTTCGAAGGCCCCGGTGTCCGGGTCGAACTCCGGCAGCTTGCCAAGTGCAGCACCCGACGTAGCCATCTTCAGTGCATCTTCCAGTATCCCATACGCAGCGACAAACGCCGAGACGTACTTGTGGAACGTCTTTATTCCATCTGGCGTACAGGCCGCGTCGCATCAATTAAGAAAACTCTCACCTTACATCGCACATGCGCAGAACAAACACTCAAGTCAAGTCCCTTAATCACAGTCGCGGCAGACTCTAGCGCCGCGTTCGATGAAACGCGGCCGCGTGTTCGATGTAACACTTAAATGAAAAACATATCCTTTAGTTCGGGCGCAAGCACCGCCCTTCTTTCGTTAAGAAACGGCCAACCTGATAAAAGGCCCGTGGCAAGAAAATACCGAGTAGATCTGCACAAAGGCGCATGTAAAATCAAGTGCTCGAATAGGATACAAGACTGGCCGAGTATGAGAGAGATATATGGAACCATAGAGAGTGTGTGGTTAACCAGAAGCAAATCACCGGTTTGCTAGCCTGCACTTTGGTTGGTGAAAAAGGGGGTTGGAAAGAATCGAGGAGAAGTGATAGAGAGAAATAAAAACAAACAAAAAGGCGTTCACTGATTCCTGTAGATTGTGAGAACCACAACAATGCTTTAACAGTCTTCTCATTACATATGGAGTCATGAGTAGGTTAGAGGATCATCTCTCCCGACAGGGGCCGGTCATCGAACCTGTTGACAACGGCAGTAAGTGAGCTTCTCCGCGCACAATACTCCGGACACTGGCACCGAATATGGCTGATGGTTCACTCTTCACCGCAGTCGTCACATGCCGTGGTGCCGCTAATTCCTATAGATGTTGCAGAAGGGGTAGGAATCGGTAAACGCCACGCTTAAGCATAGTCTACATAAAAGGGTAACTGACGGAGTTACCATAAATTTGAGCCATGAAGCTATAGCTACTCAAGAAATGAGTTGTCGCTGGTACTTTGTATATGACGGCACGCGAGAAAAAAAGTTTACGGGTACTTCATTTCTCATTGCGTGGCGACCTAATTGCTCACGTTTTTTTTTTAACTGAAACTGGTGCGCGCTCTTTCGCGATAACGGACGGACGGACGGACGGACGAACGGACGAACGAACGAACGAACGAACGAACGAACGAACGACCGACCGACCGACCGACCGACCGACCGACCGACCGACCGACCGACCGACCGACCGACCGACCGACCTGCACTTGTGTGGTTACACGAAACTTATATTCGGGTACTTAACCCTGTAATAACCCAACGCAGTTTTAATTCGGGTATTTAACCCTGTAATACCCCAACGCAGTTTTAAGTCAAGGATGAACTACGTTATACCTTTATCCATGGACTTAAAGGGTACATTTGCCCAAAAAACATTTAATGTTATTTAAGTGAAATTTTATTTAGCAAAGCAATTAATTAACTAGCATTTGGTTTACTGAACTATCCACAACCGAGAACTCGCTCCAGCGTGTGAAAAATGACGCTATAGGCTATGCTTTAAGATTTCCGTACGTAAATCAGCATTTTTGAGCAATGAAAATGTGCGTATAGCAGGGTATGTCATACGTGGAACGTTACAGAGATTAATAATCCTTAAGATTCCTTCTTTTGTGTGTTCTTTCTTCTTCAAAGAAGTTTATAGTGCCAAAAAAAAGAATAGGAAGAGCGCATGGCGCACTGAGCAATTCAAATCCAAATTGTGATAGATTTCTCCCCGTAAACGAGAATTTCCTTCCCACCCTTTCGAAATGCACGTGTTATATTTTCATTAGGCAAATAAGAATATTTGGCGCAAGATAACATGAAAATTTCCTTTTTGAGCCAAACAACATAACTAACCTTAACAGCCTAAGTATCTGCGCCGGAAAATTTCCGTTTGTTCCGTTTTTGCGTTGGACAGACCACAAAGTAATGATGTTACTGCAAAGCACAAAACTCAACTAATAAGTAAAACCAGGAATACAAACATTTTCAGTCTAAGAAATAGAGGTAAATGCAAGCTTTTAAAGAAGGGAGAGAGAAAACACCGTAAAGAAGAGAAAGGAGGAGAAAATATCACCATAACAAGAAAATCCAACGATGAACGAAGATGGCCGGGATGGTTCACAGGCTGCGCCGTCGTAGGTTGAAAAAAAAAGAAGAAAATCTTGGAAGTTGGAATGAGTCACGTCGAGTATAGAAACACGTTATTTATAGCTCGCTTTTATGCGTTTTTGTGCGCGAAAAGTGCGACTACAATTGATTTTTCCGCGCCTATTCGCTAATTTGCAAAGTTGGACTTCGTGAAGCAACTCTGGCGAAAGAAAGCAGCTTAAAAATATAAATGTTGATGCAGCCAGTTTATACATACATCATATTCCATGCATGGCTATTTTAAGAATAAATGGAAAATAAAAATCCTCCTTGTGGCTATAGGCAGCAAAAGTTGTGCCGAATAAAATGGTCGTCCCACACAAAGGGATTTTCGCTCACTTGCGTTTCAAGGACTGCTGAGAACCGCAAACGCTGACGTAATGACATACGCGTATAATTTATTTCTTACTTCGCTCCTTGAAATGGCGCCGCGGCCGGCTGTTACCGCGCCTCCTCAAAATACGATAAATTGTTCAATTACTCAACTTCATGTCTGTAGGTGATCTATAGTACTGGCATTTCAAGTGATTTGCTTTCCTTTTTTCCTTCTTTTTTTTCCTTAGCAATTGGCCAGAAACATAAATCAGGGGCCGACTCGTCAGTAACAGTTTCTTTTGTTCCTTAGGCAAATGGTGGGACAGAAAAGTCTAGTTCAGCAAATAAAGACAGCTAGAGGCTGTGTTTTTATGCATAAATTTTGCCGCTGTGCCATTCGCCGTCCTGCCAGCTCTCATTGACACTGAGCGTAGTGACATCCCGTCTGATTAGCTCTAACGAAGGATTTCAACAATACGGTGGAGACGTTAAGATTTCTGAATAACACTCGGGAACAGCGTACTCTGCTCTTCGGGTGATTTTCAGTGGCTTCCAATTTTCACTAAAAACATCACGCAACTCGCTCAAAATGCTGTAATTTATCCATAGTTATCGTGATGTCAGCCTTGTTTATAGCAAGGGGGTGGCGCTGCGTGCACCAAAAGAAAAAAAAAGTCACCGCCCAAGCACTCCGTAAAGATGGTTAACCAGGGAAGCTGAAACGTGCGGCCCTGGTGTTTATCACTGGGTTGATCCCGACGGTTCCTTAAACGATGGCTTGGTAGGTTACCGGATCCTCGGTTCGCAGTTGCTGCTTGCGCTCGGCAGCACGAGCCTGTTCTTGTGCCCGGGCTGCAGCATCGCCACGGCGTAGACGAGCTCGTTCTCAGTTCTGCTTGCGGCGTTGCTGATCGAAAGCTGCCTGCTCCTAAGTAGTACGTATGACGCGTGGGCTACCCATTCCGGAGCCGAAAAGAAAAGGCTGCGCGCGCGCTGGGCTGCGACGGAGAGCAACGACGTCACTACTGGCGCAGCTAATCCAGCACCACCAAGATAGCACTAGGTCTTTTCAATGCGATCCAGGATGTCATGTTACCTGGCCCGACTGGCATAGAATCTAATGGGGATGCTCCCGAGTAGGCAACAGTGATTTTGATGTCACCGCTTTCATCACGCCAGCTTTGTCGATGGAAATTTCAGGCCAGGTAGCGTGACGTCATGACTCGGCGTAAACAGGCCTTGTGCTATCTAGGTGATGTAGGCTAATAGAGCGCTTCTCTTTCTCCCTCTTCTTTTGTTTTCTCGCATGCGCATAGGGTTGCGCCGGAGGAATTTTCGGCGTACAGGCGACCAACAGGCAGACGAACGGACGGGCGAATTGGTTGGCCGTATACAGTTTCGCTGTAAAAAGCTGCTACTGGCAACTATTTTTTATTATATTTGTGGGGACAAAGAGACGGAAAAGAGAGAAGACGAGGATGTTAACCATAAAAGCGTCTGGTTGGCTATGCTACGCTTCGGCTGGGGAACAGGGGAATAGAAAAGAGAGAGAGAGAGAGGAGTGCGGCGGCGAGTGTGTGCACGTGCGTGGCCAGCCCACACAGTCAAAGGCGCTCGCACAAGCCAGCCATTTTCAAAAAGTACAAAAGTGCGTTCACTGCTTGCTAGGCCAATGATCGGCGGGGACGGTGTTCCAGTAACGTCTTTGTACGGTCAGTGTACAATCGTCGAATCGACGCAATGCATTGGCCATTGATGTCATTGCATGTAAAATCGAGAACAGTGGCACTATAGTTGGTCTATGTTCTCTTCGCAGCCGCAGACATCACATGCAGAAAAGTCGGCAATTCGAATTAGCTCTGAATAAGCTATCGTGATGGCAACTGACTAGGAAGAAATCCCTAGCCTCAGTGCAGTCCCTGGTGAGCACCCGAGTAGCAGCGAAGGCTCGAGAAGAACGAAGGGCAAAGTTTCGTTGGCCACGTCGTTAAGGTATTGCGGGGAGCCCTACACCTCAACATTGTCCAGCAGATGAAAAAAAAGTGGTTGGCCGAGTGATGATAAGGTGTGCGAAGTGTTCTATATATTTACAGTCAGAGAAGGAGCCGGAAGCGACTGTGGTCCGAAATTGCACCCAATATTTGCGCTATTTAGACAAGTGGCGCTTTGAACACGAAAGGATCATGGAAAACAGTCTTCGGCAATGTAGCATCGTTGAACTTTTGAATTTCGCTTGAATCCATTCGTATGCCTTTCATGAAAGCATCCGGAGCTGTATTTTTTAAAGGTCATTTCATTTTCCATTATACTTTCTTGAGCATTCATTGCTGTCAATGCTCGATACCGGTGAAAGCCGGGATGTGCCTTTCAGGGAGCCAATGACGAAGTGCTGAAAGAACAGAAGATAAAAGTAGTCGTTACAGAAGTATGCGTTACCCCATCACGTGGAATACCCCCCATCACGGGGATTACCCATTACCCTCCTCACTTGGAAGCGCATTGCTTTTCCCGCGTCTGGAAAGCCGCTGCTTCTTGGTTTCCTTCTCTCTTTGTTCTTTTATTTTATTTTATTTCCGTGCCCAGTGGACACCGGAATTCCCGAAACCGCACAAGCTGCCCCAACGTATGTAATGGCCTTCTTCGCGCGTGAGCTAGGTGGGCTGTGATATATGAGTGGGCCCCGGACCATGCTGGTATAGCAGGCAACGAACTAGCTGACTCATGGGCAGAATCGACCCATAAAGACGCAGAAATTCAACTCATACCTTATCACCAGTGGACACAAAACGCATATTGAGAGTACTAAAGAAAGACTCGTGTATGTCAACATGGTTTAATGAAAACACCAAGGAATCAATTCTTTATGAAGTGGACCCTCAACTCAAATACCAGCTGGATGTACAACTTTCTAAAAGTAGCGAGACACTAATTCATCGACTGTGCCTTGGTACAGCATACACAAAACATTTCCTATATCGCATAAAACAGGCTCCTTCACCGCCTTGCTCCTGTGGCCACGACGATGAGAATGTTCGCCATCTACTCCTCTAATGCCCCATATACGAGATGCAAAGACGGCAGCTAGAACAAGAGCTACACTCCAGTGATCCTCACCGGCTTTTCTCACTCGAAAAATTGCTGGGCCCATGGCCATCGAAAATTGCACAGCGAACAGCATTGAACGCACTTGAACATTTTTTTATGAAGAAAGAGGCATCCTTAACAAGTACTAGGTATTGCACGGAATAATCTCACGATGTTACTATAACGTTCTTCTATTGTTTGTAATTATTAGTGCTTGTATATTACGTGTTGTACATTTTATTGTGTGTGAAATATTTTAACACTGTGTAATTCCTCATCTGTTTATATGCTCATCGAAGTCTAACATCACGGCCGTTTGTGCGTGTTTGTGACTTTGTTTACGAACTCATTGTGGTGCAACTTGCATTTGACTTTTATACCATTATTTTCATGGGCGTATAGGACTGTGGTGTGGATTTATGACCGTACGAAGTTATTTCTTTTCATTTTGCTACATATTTTTCACACAGTTGTTTCCGCTATGAGAAAAGGAGTAGCCATCCCCATTCTCCGGTGACTACGTATCTTCCTTTTATTTTCATTTCAATAAAAATATCACCTGTTATTACAGACTTTCTGCAAGGACTGTGTGCCTAATAGTATAGCACGGAGTGCGCAGTTTTCCTTGGGTCCTATAAATATTTTTATTCCAATCTCCTGACGTCAAACTTGCGCAACCACCGACGCAAGTATCGGGAGGTTACCCGCCCGGTTGTCTAAACAGACCAATCAAGCGCTATCCCCGTTCATAGGAGGTCACTTTTGTTTGCTTGAAAAACGAATGATATTGCCTACGCTGAGCGGCTTGTCTGATCTAATTGGCTGACAAGAGACGAAGAGCACGCTCAAGTGGACAGGGATTCGATGGGGCCGAGTCACTGCACTGAAAATGAACAACCGGATGAAGAGGGCGGTGCCGGCGTCTGCGATTGGTCTGCGCGTCTGCGATTGATCCGCTTTCCCTTACTTAGCTTGCGGTGGCTGGTCGAAAATCACGGCGGCACGCAACGGAAGCTTAAGAATGACGCTAAAACAAATCCCCAGCAAAGAAGAGTAGGCCGAACGAGGTTGTATACGTGCGGAAAATTCTCGAAAATGTTACACGGCCACGCAAATAGTTCTATTATATGTAAATAAACAAATGCTCTCCTGCAGGTGCGAGTAGCCAGTGCCTGAGCGATCGGCGGCAGCCATCTTTTATTCCTTTCGGAACTGGGCAGCCTGCGAATATCCAGAAGAAAATTCAGTTTTGTTCGGCATATTAATGCATCTTTAACGCGTACGCGTTACTTTGACCCGGTGAGTTTTAGCGGTTTGGTGACGTCGTACGACAGGCAGGTGAAATGGGTGCAGCCCGAAAAGTTTTGACCATCATCCGAGGACGTCGAATCAAAAATAACAATTTTTCTTTTGTTCGGTCGAATCATGCATAATATGTGTACACGTCATATGAGATGGGGAGCTATCGCGGTTTTCGTGACGTCGCGTGACAGACAGGTGAAGCGGGAGTGGTCCAAAAATGTTTTTGACCGATCGCGGAGGGCTGATTGCAGAATTGGAGCAGAAAAATTTGGAATAGTTTTACGTTATAGCGCCCCTTGTTACTATCAGTAATTTCAACGCGACAGCGTTAAGATCCCCGTGCCACAGGAAATCGTTTCGGTAAAAAGAATTTCGAGCCACGTATACAGGCCTTTCATGTGGCAGAAGGAAGTTACCGAACTAATTGAATTTCGGAATCTAAAATACGTAGAAAATCGTAAAGTATGACTTACGAACCACCTAGAGACATGATATCGGCAGATTGTAATATGAATATACAAGAAAACATAATTATGTTACGCAAAAATTCAAACAAACTCCTCTTTCAGCGTTTCTACCATTCAAAGACCGGCCATGGTGTCCGCCATTTGGGCCAGCCGGCGCGCGAATATCTTGGAGGCAACGGAGCGGCGAGCCTGGTTCCTTGCAACTCCTTCAGATGGCGCTCGCTTCCGCCGCGTCATCTCAACAACAATACAACAACATATCCTAGACGAAGATGAAAACAGACTCGAAGGAGAAGCGGCAATAAATTATATCCGAAAAGCAACAGCCGAATCTTTCCAAGGAAATGACGAGGTTATACTTGTTGAAAAAAAGAGCATGAAAGAGACCCAAGGGGAAAAGCAGCTGGTGCTAACAAATTTAAACTGGAAGAAAGCGGAAGAGAAAATTCCTAAGCGTACAGCCACAGGGCTAGACGAGGTTCCCATTAGGCTGATAAATGAACTAGGACGAAAAAGTAAGGAAGCTCGGGTGAAAGCAGTGGAAAGAACTTTAGAAGATAGACGAATACCAAACAGCTGGCGACAAAGTAGAATGAATTTGATTTATAAAGGAAAGGGGGAGAAAGACAGAATTCACTCGTGTAGACCGTTGACCATTACATCGGTAATATACAGGCTAGCAATGCAGGCAATCAAATTAAAGCTTCAAGGATGGACAGAGAGTAATGGCATTTTGGGAGAGCTTCAGAATGGTTTCAGAATAGGTAGGCGTTTGGATGACAACTTGTTTGTTCTTACTCAGTGTATTGAAATATAAAAAGCAGAAAGCAGACCGTTGTATATGGCCTTTTTAGACATTACAGGAGCCTACGACAACGTGGACCGCAACATACTGTGGGATATCCTGGAAGGGGAAGGCTTAGGTAACGATTGTATACAGCTTTTGAGAGAGATTTACCTAGAAAATACCGTTTGCGTTGAATGGGAAGGGATGAGGAGCGAGGAGAAAATTCGTATCAACAAGGGACTGAGGCAGGGGTGCCCTTTATCCCCGCTGTTGTTTATGATGTACATGGTGAGGATGGAGAGGGCGCTAGAAGGAAGTAATATCGGGTTTAATCTTTCATACAAACAGGCGGGTACAGTAATAGAGCAGCAACTCCCAGGTTTACTTTATGCGGACGATATTGTGTTGCTAGCTAACAAGCAAAGTGATTTGCAACGTCTGGCTAATATCTGTGGACAGGAAGGCAACGATTTAGGCTTGAAGTTTAGTGTTAGAAAATCAGGTGTTATGGTATTCAATGAAAACAGTGAACAGACAGTGGAGATACAGGGCCAAGAAATACCTCGGGTAACAGATTATAAATACCTTGGTATATGGATAAACGAAGGCAATGGATATATGGAAACACAGGAAAAAACCATAACAGTAAAGGGGAAGAGAAATGCAGCCATAATGAAGCACAGAGCGCTATGGGGATACAATAGGTACGAGGTCCTCCGAGGTATGTGGAAAGGTGTAATGGTTCCAGGACTTACTTTTGGAAATGCGGTTGTTTGCTATAAATCAGGGGTACAATCAGGACTCGACGGGAACCAAAGGTCAGTGGGTCGCCTCGCATTGGGAGCTCACGGGAAGACTACAAATGAAGCTGTGCAGGGTGATATGGGCTGGGCTAGTTTTGAAGTGAGGGAAGCTTGCAGTAAAATTGAGTATGAAGAACGGCTGAGGAATATGGAAGAAAGTAAATGGGCTGGGAGAGTGTTCAGGCATCTGTACAGAAAAACATTGATTCACAGTGGAGGAAAAGAACTAGGAAGCTTACCAGCAAGTATGCGGCCTGTAGGGTGGACAACACAACAACGAAGGTCAAGCGGAAAGTCAGAGAAGCTGAATTAATCTCATGGGTGGCGGCAATGGAAAAGAAACCTGCCATGAGTAACTACTTAAGAGGAAAAAACGAAATCATGAAAGAAACCATTTATGATAACTCAAAGGGAAGCTCATTACTTTTCGAAGCGAGATCAGGATGCCTTAGAACACGCACCTATAAAGCGAGATATAAGAAGCAAGACGAAGCATGTGCTTGCTGTGGTAAAGCTAGGGAAACTACGGAGCATGTTTTATTAGAATGTGAAGACGTCTACCCAGCGGTCAATTTAAGCACCACTGGCCTCCTTGAAGCCCTTGGGTTCAGAGGGAGCAGTGGTAAAGCAAACATGTCCGCAATAGACATTAGTAAGAGGCGACTGGAGGATTGGTGGAAGAAAAGTAGGGAAACGACAAAAGACGGAGATGTACAAAAGCACAGTTAGCAATAGGGGATCCGAAAATTTGGGCATGGTAGTTCAGAGTGTTTTTTTTTTCTTTTTTCATTGTTTAACCTAGGTATAATATTAGGCAGTATAGTAGCAAGAGCTTGGTGGCGCAACCCACCGCCCCGTTCCAAAGGGGCCGCTCATAACATCCATCCTTCCATCCATCCATCGCGGCTCACGCAAGAGGCCGCGTTTCATACTCTGCCAGCGTTTCCCGGCAAACATTAAAACGTTACGGTTACATACTCTTCAGTTGCCGGGAAGCGTGAGAAGCCGTCAGGGATCCCTGGATGCTATCGCGTTCCACTCTTAAAGGCGAACCTTAAGCGTCCTCCAATTTTTTTTTTGCTTTCGTTAACAATGTCAGTACTTTATTTTCAGTTTTAGGCATTCTTCCGCAGTTAATGCATGCAAGATATGCGAGCAAACGACTCCTCAATGCGTTATCAAGCTCGGCCGCTTCCATTTAAATATTTCTTGCTCTGCTTGCATGGTCCTGGCGCCTTTCTTGCTGTTCGCCATGGTTGGTCAACATGACATACACTTTCTTCATGGGGGGGCGCAGATGATGCAACTATGTTCGTCAGCAACTTTCAAAGGCGCCAGGTGCTCTTGCGATAGTTGTTACCTAAATATTTATATTCGTATAACGATGTTACCGAGCACCTGAACGGAATATATATGTAGTTTGAGCTTTCTCGTGTTACGTTTTCGATCAGTTTAGTTCCGCGTCTTGGACATTCATGCAAATCAATGGAAAAGACTTGAAAAGTTAACACGAGTGATATTTAGGGATTAACTGTTTAACGCGGAGGGGTTAAACAGCTAAATAGTTATTGCCCCTTTTAATAGAGGATTGCTTTAACAACGTCTGGTCGATGTTATGGCACTTGATCACTGAAAAGTTAAAAAAAAATCAAATGATACATCTTCTACGCAGCGTTAATAAGGGAAAGCCCAGACATTACTTTTTATAAGAAACCGCTATCTTACGCAAGTAACTGGAATACCAGTGCATTTCGACGAACAGTTTTAAAATTAAAATCTTGGTGCTGGTGCTGCCCAGAGAATTCATTCCAAGTGGATACGCCGTGCGAACTCAGCGACTGTAATTCGCAGATTGAAATATGTGGCGTAAAGTAATGAATTAAAAAGTTAATTAACACAATTACGTTGGTTATTCTACTGAACATCTTGATTTCTCGTAGAAGTAATGGCAGGGATGGAATTGTGCTATCTTCCAAAGGCAATATTTTAAAATATTGGTGCAGCTAAAAAATGGCCAGGCTTAGCTTGGTTAAGCCAAGAATGCGTTGCATATTGCGCGAGTTGGGGCCCAGCTTTTCCTCCGGCTGTCGTGACGTCACGTCACGTGGTTGCGCTAAAGGTCAATGGTGGCTGCCCGGCCGCGCCCAAGGGCTGAACTGAGTGACTGCAATATGCAACGCATAAAAATAGAAGCAACTTAATAAGAAACATAGCAAACTTAAAAGAGAATAGACCCACATATGAGACGCGCAGCAATGAACAATGGCTCATACCCTCAATGGTGGCTGCCCGGCCGCGCCCAAGGGCTGAACTGAGTGATTGCAATATGCAACGCATAAAAACCCTGTTTACAGGATGTTTTTAGACGGCTCCATTGTTGAATTTCGTTTATGACACTCGATGTTTAATGCTTTCCTTAAGCTTAGAACAATTTTTATGTTTACATGTAGTAGACATTTTTGTTTATTTCTCTACAAGTCGGAGGCTGGTGGTGTCGCTACAGGCTGTGTTAGCCGGGCAATCCGTGCCGGCAATCGCTCCACCTGAGCGCCACTCTTCAGTGTATAAATTGGGCTAACGTTGCTCCATTAATTTTCACAGTCATATGTTGGAAGCTTTCGTGCCGTATCTTTTTTTTAGATTGTCTAGCCTTTTATTGCGATAGCAATTATATGGACACTGAAGGCGAATTTCTGCCATCGGCATCCATGGCGACGTCACCGTGATATGTTTCGCATAAAGTCCAAGTGCTATAAGATCATATCACGTCCCGAGGCGCCGCATGCTGTTGTTGGAAGGGGCCTGCGTGCGCGGTTGAGGCGATAAGGATGGTGGCTTGATTTCGCGCGCGCATGGGATGGCGCGCAAGGGGAGGGGGGTGCAGGTTAGCGCGATTCTCCTCTTCTAATCCGGTCGTGGCTATACGCATGGCGCGGCTGAGCGCAGCCGCGTGCGCCCTATTCTGGAGGTAATCCGCGGTGGGTGCAAAGGTTGGGCGAGTCGAGAGCCTGACGGCTTTGCGCGCTCCCCCTTTTTTTTTTTCACGCCTATAGTTCGCGTTGAAGCAAGGTGCAGCTGGAAGGGCAATTCGCTCACCGCCGTTGCCACTCTTCATTACGTCAGCCTTCTGACAGCGAGTGTCTGCAGTCATGGAGTGAGATTTGTTCTAGTTTGGCTGTGCGCAGGTGACACTATGCTTGTTAATTCGCCTAGTAAGCGAATGTCTACAGTAGTTCATACCACCAGTAAAACTGCTAACCTTACTTTGTATAGCTCTCTAATCATTTGCAATTGCAATCAATGATTCGCCTTTCGGAGGAAACTGCCACTTCTATTTTGTGGGCCGATCCCAAAGATCGTGCAGTCTTAAAATGCGGACCGACATGTGCTGCTGCATATGTGGCCCTGGAGTCAATCGGTGGGTGCCCGCTGGGCCGACTGTTCTTCGTGGTCTGCCGGATATATTTGTGTATCTATATATTTAAACAAAATTTACCGATAGCCGGATCCCAACAGAGGACATTAAGCACAGAAGCCAGATACTGCAACCATTACGCCACGGATGCTTTTTCCAACTATGGCGTGCCTCATAATCAACTCGTAGTTCCGCTCCGCAAATTATTCAGATTAATTAACCCGTCATCATACGTCAAAATGTGTGCCGATCCCGAAGAAAATTGTAGTAGTCATGCAGACACTCCTCCTACTTCTTCCCTCATACGGGAGAGGTTACCTGATAACGTGCTATCCACAATGACTCTGCCACTCAGCCCTAAATCGCTCAGCAAGACATTGTGTTTGATCTACATTAAGTTGACCTTAAATCGCCTTCGACATTTTCAAACCATATCGCTCGAGCGACGACAACACGACCTGTCGGTGGGCTTGCAACGGCGAGGGGCGGCGGGATTGGCGACAATAAGTGCGGGCGTGCAAGGCGACTTCCCGTTCTAATGTATTGTGCGGTGCTGTTCGCGCTTCAGGGGTGCCCCTCGCTGCTACAAGGCCGCTGACACGCCGAACAGTCGGCACTCGCGCGATATTATTAAAAAATTAGAATGATTACTTTTAAATCAATGATTTATATATATATATATATATATATATATATATATATATATATATATATATATATATATATATATATATATATATATAAACTAGAAGAAAGGGGTTTAACGGAGGGGCACGATTTTATTAGTCATATCATAAGAAGCCAACAAACACTGACACCAAGGACAACATAGGGGAAATTACTTGTGCTTAACAAATGAAATAATGAAACAATAAATTAATGGAAATAAAGTGGATGAAAAAATGCGAAGGTTGTGGGTTCGGTTCCCACCTGCGGCAAGTTGTTTTTTGATCCCCTTTAATTTCCATTAATTTATGGTTTCATTAGTTAATTTATTAAGCACAAGTAATTTCCCCTATGTTGTCCTCGGTGTCAGTGTTGTCTTCTTATGATATATATATATATATATATATATATATATATATATATATATATATATATATATATATATATATATATATATATATATATATATATATATATAAGACGGCTAGGTAGGGGCCAGTTAAGAGAGAGCCCGGATTATTTGTTGTCACGGTAACGCACTTTCTGCGTCGCGCACACTTTCCGGTGCCATCCAGACGTACCTTAGGAACCACAACAATAGCCACAGCAGTCGCGGAACCAGCGATAAGGGGCTCATCAGCTCTCCAACGCTGGGAGTTTCTTTCTCCTTCACTGTTGCTCTTTATCCCCTTAGCTAGCCTTTGTACGCGCTTTTGCAGCGGACGGGAAAAGTTTTACCTGACTGGCAACCACAAAGAACTAGAACAACGAACGAGATGCGGAGACTGTCTGCTCCCGAGGGGTTAGCCCAACCTGGACAGGGCAGCGCGGTTCGTCCGTCGCATCCCGACAGCCCTACGCACCGTGGCGCGCAAGCTCAGCGAGGCGCGAAACTGGGGCGCGCGCGTCCTGCAACAACAACGTCGCAGCAGCGCAGCGAAGAAAGGTTTCGTGGCCGTGCCGTGATCCGTGCCGAAGCCCCGCGACGGACACAGTAATGAGCATCGTGCCGACGTCCGTTTTGCGCCGCGCCTGCCTTGCCTGCCGCGTGCTCCCGCTTGGCGCAGCCACCGCGGGATGAGCGACGCCGCGCCGGCCCACCCTTTTTTGCCGTCCTGGCACGCGTGAATTGCGCAAGATCCCACGCAGAGCGCCCGCGGCCACTCGCCAGCTGTCTGCCTCATCCCCACTTCTTCCGCGCCGGCTGGTTCCCTCGCTGCTTCTGTATATAGCCGCGCTGTTGTGCACGTTCCGCATAACGCCGCAGCGATTCCTTTGCACAATGCCAGTTTCTCGTGAGGCGTCTTTAATTGTGTCCAGCAGAGAACATGGGGGAAGCGCGCCGTTCTTTTGCGTGTCTCGTTTATATAACAGGGAACGTAATTTGCCGAGTGTGGGGAGGTGGCCGGGGGGGTTGCCCCACTCATTACGTTTTGTTTTTCTGTCAGACTCCCACGTGTGGGATTGTTAGGCCGGCCACTGGATTCGCGCGCCGGCTGGCGGGCGGTGCGCGCCAGTAAGTACGGAAACTGGAGTCGCAAGTATTTCTAAGACTCAACAACATCGACAAGACCAACAAAAACAACAACAAAAAGGATTAGTCGTTTTATCAGGCTGCATAAACTGCTGCACACGTACGCTTTCTAACTAAATTAACGAAGATGCTGTCACGCGCGCACAGGCAAACACGAACACACCCCACTCGATGACCACGGACACTCGCTGTCAGAACCCTAGCGTGATGAAGAATGGCAGCAGCGGCGAGCGAATTCCCGCTCGTGCGCTGCCTCTCGCTTCAACGCTAACTAGGCTCGCGGGAATACAACGCATATAGAGTCATCAGCTATATCAGGTAGGCTAACCTTCGCACCCAACGCAGCTTGCGCCCAATATAGGACGCGCGTGGTCGCCGCAGCTGAAGTAGGAGATGCGCCCTAACCTCCCTCTCTCCTAGTGTACGTACATCTGCCCGCTGCCACCCTTGCGCGCATGAGAAGTTGGCGCTACAATTTTAGCGATGTTTTTTTTTTTAGGAGTCGCTCAGACTCACTCAACCACATATTTTTTGCTTAAGGCTCACTCGGACTCATTCTCCCGAAAATTATACTCAACTCGCTCACTCAGGCTCAGACTAATACCCCTGTCACGCTGGATATATAATCTAATTAGATTAGAATGACACTTGGTTCAACGAATGCCATTTGACCCTTGCTACATAGTAAGAATTAATGTCCATTATTGCAAAAAGATTGGTTAGAAAAGTAGAGCAAGGTAGGCGTAGAATATCTGAAAAGTCAATCCATTTATTTTAATGTAAATATGGGGCATCGCTTCAATGATATAACACACATATAAAGCTTCTAATCCGAGAATGTCTGTCTACTATAAGCCAAAACAAGACTTAGACAGCTTAGTAGCCACAGCCAATAAATTGAAGACAAACAATATGAGTAACATGGCTATCTAGCCACCATAGAGATGGCAAGGCTGAGCAATGACGCTCAGTTGCAGTAGGTGAAGCGGTTAGTTGACGTGTGCTTGTTACTGCGAGCAAAGCATACTAATCAGAGGACGAGGCTCGATCGTCAAATAGATGCAGATGCCATTTGAGACGCCGAAAACATGTGCGTACAAGCACCTGATTGACGTAATAGTTCTGCGGAAACACGCAACATGGAGGGAAGTAATTATTAAAGGAAAATGAGACATCCACCCAATTGTAGCAATTGCAACAAAGGAAACCCATGCACATGGGTTCCTGGAATGTTCCTCCTTTGTAGCAATTGCTACGATTGGGTGGATGTCTCATTTTCCTTCATTAATTATTAAGCCCCTGATTGTTTACGGTATGGCCGGCTAGTAAAGCGACGGCCGTTAGACACCACTGAGGTGCAGAGTAAAAACATTTTGTGACAGCTTGCCGTATATCTTTTCTGTATTTAATATGACAGATGCCTTAAACGACGCAAAATTCATTACCTCTTTACATGAATGCTTCTCAATTTACGAACGCTCAATGTTATATTTTGTCTTCTCTCTGGAGGAGACAGTATACATTTTCTTCGAGTGCGAAGCCGAATGAGTTTCTCGAACTCATTCAATTGCGCAAGTCATTCGATTTTGATGTCATTAAATATCATAGTGTAGCAACCGAATAATGTCGGTGCTAATGCCATTTGATTCGAATGACATTAAAGCTTCTAGTGTGACAGGGGTATTACTCAGACTCAGTCGGTCTGAGCTTCGGTGAGTCGACTCATGAGTGAGTTTGCCGATCTATGTGGGACGCAGTCTTGCGCTGACTGCGTTCGTCCTGTCTTCTTCTACCTCGGTGTCTCGTTCCTAGCGCAGTTCACAAAAAAATTTGCGCTGACTAAGCGCGGACAAGGAATAAATTAATTAAAATAACTCATATGTGTCCCGGGAAAAACTTGAAAAAAATCGAATAGCGTTCATCTGCTGGGAGTCGCCAAACGTACGCTGAATCATAGCGCACAAGAAAAATCACATAAAAATCACGTTAAACCCCGTTGTTGCCGCGCACTGAGATGGCGATAACATTCATATCAGCGACCTCAGTTTTATTGTTACAAGAAGCCACACTCATGAACTCGTTGGTTTTCCTGTTTTCCCTTCTCGAGGACACCGTCATTGTTGCTACCCTGGCTTGTGCGTTTTTCAGTTCATCCAGTAATAGTAGCGAGCGCTGTAATGCAAAGTGCTGCAATGCTCGCAGGGCGTTTAATTTAGCCGAAAGAGCGTCTTGCGCATTTAGTTTTCATTTTAGGTGGCATTGCCGCTCCAGAACGCCCGAAAACCGCATCCAACTGGGCCAAACCCAATTGTTAACTATTACTTAATCAAGACGGCAGCCGTATACGTTGCCTACAGCACGTAGACACATGTGTACCCCACAATAAAGGCAGAGAAGCCGTGAGCAAAAAATAACATTTAATTATTTCCGTACCACTTGACGTCGCAGCGAAGAATAAAGCGGGGTGGTCGCAAATACAGCACCGCAGGTTATTTCTATTCCCGGATGCGATCACTGGCAACGAAGGAATCCCGAAACCCTGTATTACTTAATTATTTCACCGATCCAACGTTCCGCAAACCGTTGCAGTCAAGGGCGCATGCGCTCTCACGTTTGTTATGTCCCTGAACCTCGGTGACACTGAGCCGAGTTACATAGGGGACCGCACGGATTGAAGAACTCGCTGCCTAATTGGTAGCTGCCGGGAGCGCGCACCGGCGCGAACACGCGGCTCTCGTCTACGGAGCCGCGCGGCGCGGACAAAAGAAGGCGCTGGTTAGCGGACGGCACGCTGAACTCCATGCGGGCGTAATAACAATTTCCGACAAGCCGTGCGGCTTCCGGAGCCTCGCCCGCATGGAGACAATGTCATCACCGAACCTTGCGCGACGCCTATTCTGCCGGTTTCGCGCGTCCTTGTTACCCGATAGTAATGAGCTGATCCGCTCCTTCGTAGGCGAGGGAGTTCATCTTGGCACTGTACACTCGCACGCATCGTACCTTTTCGCGCCACGGATGCCACCGCAAAAGTCTCGCATATTTGAGAATTGAGCGGCAACAAAACATTATAGCGCGCGGGCAGGCAGCGGAGGCTGTCGTGCCGCGAGGTTTTCCGTTGTCCGATACCGAGAAGAGGGAACCTTGTTATTCCGTATTGCTTGGATTCTTTCATCGGAAAGGACTACAGCATGTATCACCGGACTAATACCGTCTTACGTCTTGTTCCTGAACACGAACACGCTGACCGTCTAGCATAGGGGTAGGGGGGGGGGGCGCTCCCCTCCCGCCGCCTCCCTGCGCCACACTCAGCATTGCCACATCTGAGGGCTTTCCTTTCTCTAAGTTGTTTCTAACGTTTAATTTGTTAATATTTGAAATTCCCTAAAAGCTTATTGCGTTATTGTCTGCGCGGGCATACACCGCTCTTTATTAAATGACATGTTCGCTTAATTTCTGCGAACGCTGATAATTAAGAGAAAAGCGATTTAAAGAGCAATTCACCAAACAAAAATTCACTTGTAATGGTATACGAGCAGCTTCTACTTAGAGAATAAATATTTTGCTAAATGTTCACGTTGCTACCCACTTTCCTCTGCAAGTTTTTACAGCGAAGAAATTGGTGCGACTAGAATAAAGTTATCGAAAACGTTATATATGCTTGTTTTAATGGTGGCCTGGGAGAACTTTATAATTAACGGAGTCAAGTCCTGCTACGCTACCTGGTAGTTCACGACTTAGTTACATAGGAGTGCATTTGAGAAAAAAAACGACACAATAAATGAGAACACTCGGAGGAGTGCCGAATTATTTCAGCGATTCACTTCTTTGTGACCGTGTTATTTTCGAGTGTGCTGCCTGCATAACCCAGGTATATGTAAAGAGAACGTGGGGAGTATATTAGTAGTAGTACACAAAAAGCGTTTCAAGCATGTTAGTTTATTAATAGCTAAATGATAATTACTGAACGGTCATATTTTTTTGGCTGTGCAGAGGTGTTATTAAAGGTTCACAAAGCTTCCCCACCACCCTGAAAGAAACCAAATTGGTAGCAATTCTACATTTGCTCATAATGGGTGCCATCTTATGGGTGACGCGCCCCGAAAGCTTTACAAGCGCATATTACGAATGGCGCAGGAAGTTTGGCCAATATCCTGAAAGAACTCAGCGTGCCAAAATATTGACATACTGAGAGAATAGGGGGCGTATTCTGCTCGATGCAGGGTCAAATTTTTTAAAAATAGTCATGTATTTGCACCCTTTGTGAAACATTCCTTAATAATGTGCTCGAAAGCACTATGTGGACATTATCAGATATGTTTCCCAGTGTCGCGAGAGAATTCTACGTCACACCGAGTTTACATTAGGTGAAACAGAAACTTTAGGAGGAGCCTGTGCTATTCAAGATGAACTAATATTAGTAGATATTATGCGAAGGACGTCGCTCTCTTTCTATTGCTTTCTTTTTTAAATGACATGTGCGCTCGTGCATTGCTAAGCTGCATGAATAAATGTAAACGTGAAAGTACTACAGTTACGTACGTCCGATATACTGTAGTTAACTCCTGCAACCGATCTTAGGAAATTTTTTGGGCAGTTCGAAATGTCCGTTGCTAATGCTTGCACTCAAGCTTGCTCAAGTGCAATCACAAGCACTGGACACCTCATTGATTTGTTGGGAGTATGTTTGAGCTGCGTTTACTGTTCCTTTTCTTAAAAATTTACTATTAGCCAGCCTTATGATCGCCCATTATCAGCTCTGCCCCCGTCAATATGGATGCGGAAGCGTTCGCTGGACGCACGCCCGTGTCTGGTCTCTATCAGCGCGCGTCTGCAAAACACAACAATCGAAAGCACATTTTCCGAGAGAATTCAAAGAGCATGCTCCCTAGAAAGCTTCCGTTAGATGCCTTATCCTGGAAAATTGATTGCTTTCAACTGCTACATGCCGGGATGCTCGTTGTTTTGAAATGTGAATCGCGGGACTTCGTGCAATTCTCATTTCCTCTCGGCAGTTATAGTTCCAAGTAATGCGTTTCCCATAATAAGGTGCACGACTGAAGTAGGTTTTCCCTTAGAAGCGGTAGTTAGCTTGAGCAATATAATCTGCTCATAGTAGGCTCGCAGCATAGAAAGAAGGCAAACGATGCGAAGGTCTTGCTTAACACTACCACTAAAAACATTTGCCACACTTCATAACTTTGAGGTACGCTATGTGGGGGCGAGATTGCTCTGCAGTTTATAACTTAGTACGTGCCTCGGGAGACACTACAGTACGTAATATTTCATGGGATTAGCCCTCCCCCAAGAAAGAATAAGAAGGAAGCAGCTTTATCAGAATAATAAATTATTAGTGCGTTTCCGAACACAGCTCGAGGAAGCGATAAATCGATCTAATATAAAGCGTCCCACATTTCTCTTTTAATGAGTTGTGCGTGTTCAGCATCTCGTTGTGTAGACGGACGAAAAGTGAGAGAGATTCAGGTTTTCTTTACTTATCTGCCCTGCAATACATGTGGCCCGCGTCCAATTCTCGTGTGAGCCAATTCTGTGAACGGTCTGTTCTGTGACACTGACAGCAATTTTCTGTTTAGGCCAGCCATGACACGTTCTCCCAGGTCTGCTGACTAAATTGAGACGATAATTTGCTCGACTCTCCGTCTATGTTCGGTCATCCCAGATTAGGATTTAGGATTGCTCGTTTCGTCTATCGCATACGACCGACTATATTTTGTCCCTAAGTGTACAGCTACTGCTGTTTCGAGTTTCCGTGTTTAGTCGCGAAGAACTGTTTAGATATCCGATTAGATTGCTGTAGCCGGAGTAACTTTATAAGAGAAAAAGTGCTTGGACATCGGAAATATCCATGAACATGGCTTAATTTGAACGTTTCTCTGACACATTCCTTAAGTGGCAGCAGAATTGTCATGCTCTAATTATTGTCATATAGTTTGTGATAAGTTTCGCTTTTTCCGCGTTCTTTATTTTGTCTCCTTTTCTTACATTATTTCAATCCTATGGTCGGTTCATGCGTTTCTGTGAAGAGACTGAGGTAGAGAGGAAATCGGCTATTCCATATTCATAGACTTTGTAGCAAAAAAATAAATAATTTAATCATATTACACAAATAATAAATAAATAAAAATGATCATGATTGGACAATATAGTTAATTACTTTGCATTATGTTTGAGCGGTACGAGGATCGCTAAATTCGCTCGTAGTACCGTGAGAAAGAGACAGAGAGCTGTTTAATAATATACAGAATATTCTGCCCGCGTGCATGCCGTGAATAAGTGTTATGCGTACGCAACTTACAAACCCGATAGGTCGACGTCCTCGGGCAACAAGGCAACTTGGGAGACATCACCACACGTATTGCTATACATACATTACTATTACATTACATTACATATACATTGCTATACATACAAAATTAGCCCAAGAAGTCAAATCAATACTCATATTCTCGCGGTCTAGCGTAACTGCTAATTTCTGGCGAAAATCAAAGCCAGTATTTAATCAACGAACCACGCCGCCGTCACGCTCCTGAAGGAGTACTTTTGTTCGCTATGTGAACTCGGGACAACGGAAGGAAGGACGTCGAATAGCCTTCGTCAGGCGCCCTCATATTGCGCCGCCAGACAGCGCCGGAACAGTGTTTCCTTGGTCCGTTCTATCGCACATTTCGCGGGCGTCCCCGGTAAGAGGCCCAACAAAAGCGAGGCGCCCGTCCAAGTCATACTATGCGGACGAAACATAAAGCCGACTCCGCGCGCGTCGCCTTTGTGACTAGTGTTTTCGTAGACCCCTTCGCCGTCACCCGCGGCGCTTTCTAGGGCGGATTGAGAGCGTCGTCTTAACGGGGCCTTTGTCTCACGTTCGGTTCGCGGCGCATTCATAACGGCAAAGTCTTCGACAGCCGGGGGCCGAGGCACGGCCGCCCTCGTCGCGTCTTTCACTCGAGCTTCGCGCGCCCGTGAAACCTGTCAAGGCGGCTGTTGAACGTCACACGACGCTAATTGGCCTTTGCATAATCGACTCCGAGGGCGACAGCAGCTTGATTAGACTGTTCTGTGAAGGGCGCGAGCCGCCCGCCTCCGGAGCAGAGTGGAGTGGCTATGGCTTCGGGGACGGACTGCGCCCATCGGGGCTGGAAGCGCATTAACCGAGCGCTGTACCAGAGCTGCACCCGAGCGGCATGGCGCTGCGCACCTCGCGACGTATCGCACAGTCGCGTCAGTGCTTGAGTTCTGGCGCTGCAGTCGCGAATGTGTGAACTACCGGCGCGAAGTCGCGTAGTACACGCGCGGGCCCTTGCCAATGCATCGGTGTCGCTGGAACACAATCCGCACACGGCGTTCTCATCCCAGGCAATTAATCGGCTGAAATGTGTGTGTGTGTGTGTGCGTGTGTGCGTGTGTGCGTGTATGTGTGTGTGTGCGTGCGTGCGTGCGTGCGTGCGTGCGCGCGCGCGCGCGCCCGACGCAGTTCGTGGTTCCACGTGAGCGGCGCGAGAGAGAATGTGCTCGCCTAGTGCGAGCCGCAAATGTTCGCCTGCCTCTGTGCAAGACGCGCTTGACAAGTTCGCATACATTTCTCGTTCACTTTTTCATAAATCCCGTGCATGTTAAGGTGGAATTATGAGACGAGATTTTCCAAGACAAATAATAACATAATAATAAGAAGAACATTCCATCACCATACGCACATAAAACAAGGCTGCTTGCGCAGGCATGCAATTACATTTGCGAGTTCTCATCGTGGAAGCGTCCACCTCACTATTGGCGCATGCGTGCCGTCAGTGCCCTTGTACGTAGGCGGGCGATGGGTAAATAATTAAGCGTCCTGGAGCCCGTGTAGTTCCTGCGTTACGGCACTAATAAATGAAACGATCGCGCTCCGATAATACCTTGAACAAAAGAGAAGAAACAGCTCCATAGAAATTGTTTGCCCGTGGATGCAGGGCGTTCTGAGCAGCTGTTCAGTCGTAAGGCACATGTGGACCATTAGCGCGTCGGTTCGCTTAGCCGCCCTTTGACCAGCGCTGGCGCGCGGACCGAGTAAAGTGTAAACGAATTTCCTCGGCTGCGAGCATCTTTCTTTGCGGCGCATCTGTAATTGGTTGGTTTTAGTCTACAATAATTAAATACGGCAAAATAGATAGAGCAACAGTAGCGAGCCTCTCGCCCATGCAAGACACTTCCGGTCACGTGCCTCATCACTCTAATATATACGCGGGAGCAAAAAACCGTCTTTCTAAGTTCCTTGGATGCACGGAAAGACTCTTTCCACGTTCTCAGATAAAAGAAATGCGCACTATCCATGAAGACTAACATTGGTATATATAGAGCGAAAACAACGACTCTAGCAAAAATAACGAACCTTTAAAATGGCGCGGAAAAACCGAAAACGCCAACACAGAGACTGTTAGAGTTCCCTGTTACACAATGGACACGTAACAGTCGACATGGGACAAGGCGACGTAAAAGTAAATGAGCAGATAAGAGAAAGAGGGAGTTTCTGAGAAAGTTTTATCGACTATGTACAAAACGACGACAGCGCACAGATGTTATGACAGCGTCACCGGTGATGACACGCTGTTATTACGTCGACATCGAAACACTCTAGGCCGGTAACAATATCGCAAGCCTGGAACAATAACACCAGATGCGGCCGCCTTTCCGGGCCCACGCTCAGGGCTCACCGGCTGCAGTGCTACTTCGTGCTTCACGTATCCTTTAACAGCCCGTCGCTGGTCTCAGATTGCCTTGTGGCCTGTGGAGCGAACCACAACAGATGCCCCATTGCTTCCTTTATTTGCTCGGGCCCTCGTAGATGTCGTGGAGCAGTTGAGGCGTGTGCCACTTTTCAGAGGCAGAAGACTTTGGATCAATAGTGTATGTGGTATGCCTTCTTATCTGTGCCATACCATTTTGAAACACGAAAAATATGCGCCACAGTTATCACGGCGTTCTCTCTTTCAGCCACGGATTTTTTCGTACGAGTACGGATTTTTTGCATTGCCGTCTTTACTGCGATCAAACTCTCCGCAGGACAACACAAATGGAAAACGCCGACTTTGACGTTTTGAGCAAACTTACGAGCTACATGGTGTAAAATGGAAGTACAGAGTCTCAAATTGTCGTGAACAGCCGACTACAGAATTCTTTGAAACACCAATAGCATTCTCTATGTTAAGTTGAGGGGACTTCAGAGGAGTTGGGACCTTGTAGCTTAGTTCTGGCTCCTTTAGTATTCAAACAAAGAAATTAACTTCTCAGAAATAACAAAAAAAACTGCTTATCCAGGATGCCGCAACTTCCTGCTCCTCATCGCAGTACGTGTTCCGTGTCGATGTTGTCATGCCTACCAACTCTTCCGTTCGAATTTTTATAAAGTTTACGAATTTGGGCTCGTTCTACGATTTAAAAATATTCCGTCAATGTAAACGAAAAATAAATATTGTTTGCGAAAGAAGTCCTCAAGGCGTTTATGGATGGGGTGACGCAAGGTATAAAAAAAAGTGCACACAGAAAAAGAATTTCATGGTACTTGCACAGCCTTCTTAATGCCGTGCAAGACGCCGTATACTAGCGGGGTACTTGCTTTGAGCCAGTTCATTCAGTATAGTTTGTGAAACAGGCGAAATAAGCAAGAGCAAAGTCGCTGAAACAACTCAGTACGATCTAAGGACAACGTGCAGCTTGTCAGTTTACCATATTCCAAGTTTGCAGCTGCTTGAGCGCTGCGCTTGGAGTTAAATAAATAAGAAAGCGCGTACGCATGGAAGAAGGTGGGGGGGGGGGGAGAAGAAGTGTGTACTAAGGGCAAAGTATTTAGGAATGCACGCCAACCCCCCCCCCCCCTCCCGTTTTCGCGGTCGTGGGATTTTTAGGCATTTGAACAAACGGGCAGATATGTGTTATTTCTAACAGACCCGTCCTGACACAAGAAACGAAAAGGGATCAGGGAATAATGATTAAAGTAGGGATTAAATAGGGCGGATGCGCGTTGATTTCTAGATTATGTTGTTGACTGTAAAGCCCATGGCAAATGTCCACAGTGAGGGAGTGGCCAAGAATCGGGTGTTAAGAGAAAAGGACAAGGAGAAGAGAATTAACCATTCGTAAGTTGTCATTCACACACAAAAATTCACATATCCGACAGAGCCGTTGGAAGCAAGCTCCAGCTACTTTTTTAACAAGGAAATAGGTTCTACTTACAAGTTCATTGAGTGCTTTGTCGTTATTGATAAATTATCTTTGTAGCTGGATGTACAAGAGGGTTTTCTTGAAACTTGAATAGTTTATAGCTGAATAAATTAAATAAGGTAGATAGGTAATAATAAGCTAATAAGTTCTTAAATAATGAGGTAATGTTGAATAACTGTATACTGAGTGCCTAATGCAGCTGAATTTAGGCCTCTTTCAACGAAATTAGACTGAAAAGTGTGGAAATGCGCAGAACGATTGCAACATCACACGTTTCAGGGAACGGGGAACACTGTTCAGAGAAGCTTAGTAGTCTCGAATTCGCACATTCGAGACCCACCTCAAGTAGCAAAGAGTTTTCCAAAAGTTCTCTCTTACCCTTTCTATGAACACACCTTCACTGAAAAAAATAAGAATAAAGAGAAAGTTATCGAACCCCAAGGCAAAGAAGCTTGACACTGTCGCTGAGAATATCCTAAAGTGGAATTAATGACTGCCGCTGTTATTCTTGATTTTCTTTGTTTGGTTTTTCGCAAAAAAAACAACAACAGCATTATTTTTCGCCGTACTGGAGCTCGTGTTCTGGAAACTGCATAGTAATTGTCAAAGCTTCGTGTTCAAGGCATCATCTTCCCAACTTTAATACGTTCTGGATCCTTGCGCAACCTTCTCAGTAATGGCATCAATTGACGCCATAACTGAAAAGGTCGCATTATAATCGTACCACGCAGCTTTCGCTATGGAAATGACGTCACACTGACCATACCGATGGCTCTATAACCCCGCACACTTCGATGTTCGAATCACTACTGTCGCTTTACTGTGGCCGTCTCCCGAGAGAAAGCACAGCACGTATAATTCCGCAGTCCAGTTGAGCGCCTCGCATCGTCACATCACTGCGCTCTTTCCTTCTTACACACAGCGTCGCTCCCACCCGCCATGTTGCTCCGCCACCTCTTGGACGACCAAGTGATCACTCGCAACACATACGGACACGCCCGTCAGAGCGGCGAACCTTATTGACGAGTGCCGTGCATGGACCAGTTTCCAAATGACGCAACGTATTGCCGCGCGAGCAATGCAGCGCTTGCGAGATAGCACCAAGGAATGCAAATTAACGCACTCCACCGCGCGTGTCCAGGTTTGTGATGGTATCAGTCGTGCGACAGAGAGCAGTATTGGCTGGAAACTGCGCCGATCATATATTTCGCTACTAATAGGTGCAACGGAAGTCGGTTTTCATGTCCAATTTAGAAACGCGGGAAACGATCGAATAGCGTATATAGCCACGCGGAGAACTGCAGAGTCCTCCGCATTGTCTCACGGTAACACCGCAAATTTCACGTTTCTCTCATCAGTTTCTTCGTGCACCCGGACGACCCGTCGGGTGCATTCTTCAGTGTTGGCTGGCAAGAAAATTCGGCAGGGGCACTTAAGACTGCTTATGTGTGGCCAAGCGAAAGCATTATAGCTTTTGCAGACCTCGGAAAGCAATGAGCGCGCTCAAGTTATCCACTCACGACGTGGCGCCACATCCTCCCTACTGGCTCGCCGTCAGCTGCCTACTGACTCACGCATAGGCCCCTTTAGTTAGCCAGATGGCTTCGACGCGACGTGTGCAATAACGCACGCACTATAGGCACACCTTTAGTCAGCCAGAAACGAGGAGGCGCCATGAAGTCGAGGACCCGTGCTCGTCTCGCACCCCAGAGGCCCGGTTTCGGCTCCCACCCAGACCGAAATTTACCAAATGCTCGTTTTAAAGTCATTAATTTACTTTGTTTAGAGGAACCTCCCCTGGAAACTGGACGCTAATCCCAGCAATTTTTACTCTTTGAGCCGTCGGCAGTTTTTGGTACCATCTTTCAGTCACTACGACTACGACGGATTTGCGCTCAATGGGACATATAAAGCTTTCGCATTAGTAAGCTTCGCAGCAATATGTACTGGCATTAGCATAAAGTACTTACACCGTTGAAGACGCCGTGCCATTCGTCGCTCATCGCGTCTAAGCGATATACAAAATACTGGTGTAAAAGTTACGTTACTATAATAAGGTGTGGTGTTGTGAGATCAACATTTTTTCCGTCAGACTTAAAAAAAAAGCGAGTCGCCGAAAGTGGCAATTATACCAATTGGTGTTATTGTGGAATTCATCTTACGAGATTTTTCCGCGTGTTCGTGTCGTAATGCCCTGCGAGTTTAGGGAACCAGCGCTTGCCAGGAGGCTCTGAGGTTCGAGTGCGAAACCGCAAAATGCTGACGCCATCCGGTAGGAGTGCAGACAATGGCACAACATTTTCGACGATAACAGGCGAGTGCCAGTATCAACATTTTTTTGAGCACGATGCGACTGTTCGGCGACGAAGAAGCTGGTTCGGGTCGCAACAGTGAGCTCTCGAGGTTTATGCTATGTGTCGGGCGGATTTAATCCAGTTATTGTAGGTGCCTAGTTGTGGCTTGAGAGAAAGTTAATTGTTTGATGGAAAGATAGAGCCAGAAATGTCAAAAAATTCTGCAGGGGACGGCCCGGGGCGATCCCCCTTTGGTCGGCCTCCCTACCACCTGATCAAATGCCTCTTAAGCTTTCTTTCGTGGTGGGGTGTGCAGCATTCTTGTGGCCCTGGTGCCTTTGCATGAAGGAGGCATCCGGCTCAACAACCTGAAGGTAGTGCAGGCGGAACTTCAGGTGGCCACGCATCACTACTTGCACATCACCGATGTTCGACAGTTAATTGATAGAGGTGGGATTATTTGCCGTTCGTCAGACTAGGCATGCGTGTATGACCTACTTAAGTGCACATCATTTGAATCGATGCAAGGGAGTGCCTTCATCCCTCCGCACTAAAGGAATAGTTCGTGGTGTGGACACCAATGCAAGTCCGGCGGAGACTCTGGAAAAGCTCTCCGCGGCTGGGGTAATTGCTGTTTACCGGTGCAACAGAATGGTGGACGATGCACGTTTCCCTACTAAGTCAGTATTCGTCATTTTCGCAGCTACATCTTGCTCTAATGAGATAACAGTCTGGTCTTTAATCTTCAGAATGGTCCCGCTTGCCTCGCGTCAATTACAATGTCGCAATTGTTGGCTCTATGGTCATAGCATGGGTGGTTGTAAATCCAGTCTTCCTTGTTGCGCCTGCGGCGATAGTCATTCCGCTAGTGACTGCTCGGCTCAATCGGACTCGTGCTGCCTTTGCGGTGGAATCCATAAGGCCGATTGGTCAAACTGCCCTGCTAGAACTCAAGAAGTCCAAATACCTAAAGTTATGGACAAAAGGCGTTGTACACGCCGAGAGACCATTGCGGCGGTAGAGGAAAGAGCCCATGGTTATGCGAGTGTGCCAGCTCGACACCAGGCTGTCAGTGATAGAAGCTTGTGAGAGGTAAACGTAAAGCTATTGAAAGGTTTATGGCTAAAATTATGAAGCGTCTTGTAGAAAGCGCCACGAAATGCTTTAATGGACTTGTATCTTGACAGTTAGCACAAGTATTACCGACTGCTACTGCTCAGCGAATAAACTCTGACATGAATGCTAGTTCACCCCACCCTTAGGAAGATGGGGAAATTGCACCCACAACTCACATAAAGCAAATCAGGCCTGTTTCAGGTTCCTCAAACAAGGTCACTACTAGCCCAGACAACTTTGGTTATCAGTATGCCTCAGACATGGAAATTGACATGATGGCACAGGAAAGGAGGTGTTCTCCCTGGAGGCTACCACTTCATACTCAGTTAGTAAATCTAAGAAAATCCTGTGTGAAGTCAACCCGAAATGTAATATTTTGGAGGAGGCCGTTGCTTCTGCGATGCTCTCATCAGCGAAAGGTAGATGAGGGTGCTGCAGTAGAACTGCTAATCAATATTGGCTTCTTTTGCTGATTTAAACGTTCTATCTTCTCGAATTTCTCCAGATGTAATTTTACTGCAAGAAACTTGGTTATCCCCTGAAAAACTATTCTGTTTGCGCAAATTTAGGCCCTTTCGCCTAGATCGCCCGTCTAGTGGTGGGGGCTTGTTAATTATGGTCTCAAGCAAGTTTTGCCACATGGCAAATATATAATTCCAGTTGATGTCTCCGGAATGGGAAATTCTAGCAGTAGAAATTGTTCTCCCTGGAAATAGAATTTTCTCATTGGTCAATATATACTTCTCTTCGGGTGCGTAGGATACACGCCCACTTGACTCCGTTTTGGCAAAATGCGGTAAAGAGATAGTATTGGTTGATAACTTCAACTCACATGATGTATCATGGCGATCCAGATCATATCAGTGTGGAAAATGTTTATGGGACTGGGCAACAACTAATAAATCTCGTGTCAAAATGTCAGTTATATTTCTTCGCGGACAGCTTAGATCTGCGCTGGATCTTACATTTTCGGGTCCAGGTCTTTCATATACGCATGGGAAACGGTGGATGTTGGGACAAACAGTGATCATTTCCTAGTTGTGTTTGAAGTGGTAGGTTCGCAGTTCACTGTGGAGGCTGAAACTCACTCTTTCGTGAATTACACATTTAAAAAATGCTTGTAGACCGCTTTCAAATCAATTGAAAATTATTGATTGAACGCTGATGATATTCGCTCAATCTTAGATACTTCACGCAAAAGGTGAAAGTTCCAGTTAAAGGCACGCAGACACACTGCCTTTACAAATTCGTGGAATGACGATTGCTCGCGGGACTACAAGCGACGGAACGTTTCGTGGAAAAAACTCATGCTTAACCAGTCTCCGAAAAACTGAAACAACTATACATTTATTGCTGGAACATATAAAAGAACGGTATGTAAGGCAAAAGATAATTACAATATCCGCCATTTCGAATTTCTTTCGAAGTCAAACAATAAGCTTGCATTATTGCGGTTTTTAAGATCCCAAAAAATTATTCAGCACACCTTGAATTTGGAGTCAATTGTTTTAACAACCAGTGAAAAAGCTGACTCTCTAAATGCAATTGCGAGACGGTTGGAGACTCGATTCGCGACCTCTCTTCCCTCCTCTTCTCAGGGACAGCAGAGGCAGGGCACATCAGAAGATTTCGGCAAGATTTCTATGTCAGAATTGTCCTAAGCTGTTTCATATTTACCAGCTACAGCCCCCGATCCCGGTGGACTCGCTACTTAGAGCCACGTCTCTTTGACATGGCTCCTAACGGCTTGTTAGCTACCGTAAATTACTCAATACAATATGCATGGACCCCTCCTGCGTGGAGAATAGCGATGGTGATTCCACTACTGAAAAACCAAACCAAAGGCGATGTTCAAAACAATGTTCCGCCTATTTCTCTAACACCAAATTTTGTAAAATTAATAGAAAGATTATTAGACGCACGTATGATTAAGTTTGTGATCACAAGATAATTATTGAGCCCCTGCCAAATTAGGTTTAGACCAGGGATGTCAATTTGGTGCGCACACATCGACCTAGAGAGCCGAATTCACTTGGCTCGTTACCAAAAACAATGTGCAGCTCTAGTTATACTATACATTTCTAAAGCATACGATATTGTGGAATACCTTACACTAATAAAGAGGATGCAGGATATTGGATTACCTGAATACTTCGTAACGTGGACTGCTGAGTTCTTGTTGGGCAGGGAGTTTTACTGTGCGCAAAGTAGAATTTCCTCGGGAAAATTCAGACAAACGGGCAGGGTTCCCCAAGGCGCAGTTTTATCCCGGCTGGTTAAGATCTTACTCAGCTCCATTCTTTATTATCATAATGTAAGCACGTACGTTTACGCTGATGATATGGCGTTTTTTGCTTCGGCAAGTATATTCAGTCACTGTACGAGTGCTTACAGGAATACTTATGCGAGCTAGAAAGAAGCATGGCTGGACAGTATCCGCTTGTCCCTTAGTTTAAATAAGAGTGCTGTTCTTGTGTTTTTTCTACAAGACCCAGGTACTATAACCCTTTGATACCGCCATTCCATTATTCCACAAGTGGAAGAAGTCAAGCACCCTGGAATTATTTATGGTGGAAATCTTAACTGGCGTCATCATATTGAACATATAACTTCAAACGCTTCCCGTGCAATGATGATATTAAGGAGGATAAGCAATAATCGATGGGGCATGCGCAAAGACACACTCATAATGATTTACGGCACGTATGTCCGACGTATACTAGAGTTCGGTTGTGTGTTATTCTCCGGCGCCTCTGCTTATAAGCTACGTCCACTAGTTTTGCTCGAAGGGGAAGCGCTTCGCTTATGTTTGGGGCTGCCAAAGTTTGTAGCAAACGCTGTGCTCTACAAGGAATCACGAATAGCTTCCCTTGAAATGATATTTAAAATACGCATCGTTCAAACATTCGTAAGGCTCTATGAATTCCCACTAAAAAGGTCCCAGTGAACCTTTATCAATCAACCAGCCCTATTTTTTGGAGTCTCATGGCCTCGGTTTCACGCGCCAGAAGTGATTGTAATACAATCGTTATTGAGCTCGTTAGATGCACATGTAAATGATGTAATCGTGGTAAACAGTATCTCAAATTCATTGGTTATTACTTATGATGACATATACCCAAACAATGCAAAGCAGCTTCCCTCGCATATTCATCATCATCATCATCAGCCTAGTTACGCCCACTGCAGGGCAAAGGCCTCTCCCATTCTTCTCCAACTACCCCGGTCATGTACTAATTGTGGCCATGTTGTCCCTGCAAACGTCTTAATGTCATCCGCCCACCTAACGTTCTGCCGCCCCCTGCTACGCTTCCCTTCCCTTGGAATCCAGTCCGTTACCCTTAGTGACCATCGGTTATCTTCCCTCCTCATTACATGTCCGGCCCATACCCATTTCTTTTTCTTGATTTCAACTAAGATGTCGTTTACCCGCATTTGTTGCCTCACCCAATCTGCTCTTTTCTTATCCCTTAACGTCACACCTATTATTCTTATTTCCATAGCTCGTTGCGTCGTCCTCAATTTCAGCAGAACCCTTTTCGTAAGCCTCCAGGTTTCTGCCGCATATGTGAGTACTGGTAACACACAGCTGTTATACACTTTCCTTTTGAGGGATAGCGGCAACCTGCTAATCATGATTTGAGAATGCCTGCCAAACGCACCCCAACCCGTTCTTATTCTTCTGGCTATTTCAGTCTCATGATCCGGATCCGTGGTCACTACCTGCCCTAAGTAGATGTATTCCCTTACCCCTTCCAGTGCTTCGCTACATATCGTAAACTGCTGTTCTCTTCCGAGACTGTTAAACAATACTTTAGCTTTCTGCATATTAATTTTCAGACCCACCCTTCTGCTTTGCCTTTCCAGGTCAGTGAGCATGCATTGGAATTGGTCTCCTGAGTTACTAAGCAAGGCAATATCATCAGCGAATCGCAAGTTGCTAAGGTATTCTCCATCAACTTTTATGCCCAATTCTTCCCACTCCAGGCCTCTGAATACCTCCTGTAAACATGCTGTGAATAGCATTGGAGATATCGTATCTCCCTGTCTGACGCCTTTCTTTATAGGGATTTTGTTGCTTTCTTTGTGGAGGACTACGGTGGCTGTGGAGCCGCTATAGATATCTTCCAGTATTTTTACATATGGCTCATCTACACACTGATTCCGTAATGCCTCCATGACTGCTGAGGTTTCGACTGAATCGAACGCTTTCTCATAATCAATGAAAGCTATATATAAGGGTTGGTTATATTCTGCACATTTCTCTATCACTTGATTGATAGTGTGAATATGGTCTATTGTTGAGTAGCCTTTACGGAATCCTACCTGGTCCTTTGGTTGACAGAAGTCTAAGGTGTTCCTGATTCTATTTGCGATTATTATTATCGCATATTTTTAACGGCTTACTCCAGGATCACTTGAATCAGCTCCACACAAACGTAATTATACCAACAGATGCTTCGCAGAGTGAGGAAAAGGCCGAATTTGGAATTTTTATCACCGTTGGATTCGTCTTTTTCTGTTCGGCTCCCATACTTGACTCCAATATTCCTAGCGGAATTCCTAGCTGTTGTTCTAGCTTCGAGCAAGCTCTCAGCTCTTCGCGTAGGCTCTTTATCGCTGTTCACCTCACTTACTGCCCCCGGCGAGTCGCGTATATTAAAAACTTTGTACTCACTGGCTCCAAGTCATTTGCGGAATTTACGATTAATATGGGTACCTGGGCACAAAGGCATATTGATGAATGAAGCGGCAGACAAATTGACCAAGTCTTCTATTAGCGGCCCTGTGTTTACTCTACTTCCAACGACGGGTTTTATCACGTCTATCACGTTTAGAAGATACATCCTTTTAACATCAAAATCAAATCTAACTTCATCCTCGGAACTACGCCACTTACAATATCTCTTGGAGCAGAAAATTATACAAAACCACGCGGACCCTCGTGACATTAACGAGGCTGCGTTCTCGAGTCCCACCCTTAAATTTATACATGCACCAATCTGGTATCGCAATCTCTCCATATCAAGATAATCAGAGAACGAGTGGGTCTCTATAATGTTTCTTGGGAAGGGTGCCCATAAATGTCCCCACCAG
Organism: Dermacentor albipictus; assembly: GCF_038994185.2. Taxonomy (NCBI): domain Eukaryota; kingdom Metazoa; phylum Arthropoda; class Arachnida; order Ixodida; family Ixodidae; genus Dermacentor; species Dermacentor albipictus. The sequence continues at coordinate 113,729,776 of NC_091821.1, forward strand.
AAATATTCCTCAGGGTAAATTAGCACAATTGTTTTATTTAAATGCGTATAGCTACCCAAAAGACTCCTTCATCTGGAGGAATGGGGCACACGTGTGGCTCTTGCCGCTCTGCCCTCTAGCCGTTTGAAGACGTGTAGCACTTCGAAGTGCACTTACTTGTGATAAATATTAATAAGAGATTATTATTATTATTATTATAATTCAAAAGTCCTGTGCCTAATGAGTGGAGAGAAGAATTCCGCCTTTTTTAACTCTCTGCAAACGCCTCTATAAGCTAGATCATTATTATTATATAACGAGATGCATTACTGGAAAAGAGCACCTGCGACCGGCTGGCACAATTTTGGAAGTATATCCTCAAGCGCTCTGTTAAACGTGGAGAGTATTTTCGCCTGCTCGACTCTAGAGGAGTGGAAGTAGAAGCAGTCGGAGATGGTTTTGCTGCCCATTTCAAATTCTTATATAATACTTCAGCTTTCAACGCTGGTGTCAGACTGCAGCACACGATTGTTCCTACATTTAGTGTTGTGTCGTTTGATGTGGGAAGCTCATCATCGAATACCATAGGCGCTTGAGGCCTTCCCTGTCCTGCGGCACTGATGACATCTCCTCCGCAATTCTAAAAGCTTGTGGCAGTATATTTGCCCCAGTATTGACATCTACATGTAATAACTCATTGAATATTTGCACGTTCCATCACATGTGGTAAACTGGTCGTGTTTTTCCAGCATTTACGTCTGGCTGTAAAACAGATGTCTGGAATTATCGCCCGATTTCTCTTCCCTGGGCTACGTCTAAGATTATTGAGCTCGCACTTCACAACATATTGTCTTTTACTGCTGAGAACTCATCGACTTTGGATCAACATGGATTTCTGACCGGCAGCTCCCCAGTCACAAATCTCGCTAGTTTCACGACAGATATCTCAGTGCCGGTACTTTAAAGGGACAAGTTGACACCATCTACGGTGACCCCTGCGACGCTTTTGCTATAGCAAGCCACTCATTGGTTCTGATCAAGCTTACGCACTTTGTTGTTGACTCTTCCACTGTCAATGTCTTGCGCAGTTATGTTCTTGATAGATTATGTTATGTTAACGTCAATGGCCAAACGTCTCCTTTTTACATGTCAACTAGCGGCTTCCCTCAAGGATCAGTATTTAGACCATTCCTATTTTTAAAATTTTTAGTAATGACGTTCTATGACGTTCTGACGTTAATGACGTTCTGACGGCCTGAGCTAAGGCGCTCTAGCCTGCTACTCTGCACAGGGGGAGGGGGAACGGGGACAAAAAGGTGTGATGAGGGATAATGATGGCATAGCAAGAGGGATGCGCAAAGGTGAAAGCAAGTTCAACACTCTGATGATAAACATTCACAAATGTCATCCATGAAGCCACTATCAGGTTTCGTATCAAGTCTGTAGCCACCAATTCAAGTAAACTTAAAAATAGAATTCCACGAGAAAATTTTTACTGTGGCAACAGGCCACGGAGCCCATTCCTCCCCACCTCCTGATAGATAGATAGAATAAACTTTATTGTCCAACGGATAAGGTAATCTACCCAACCCCCGACATAAAGGTCAGGGGCGGGTGCCACCGCCTCAGATGCAGGCTGGGAGGTATTAGGTCCCAGCAACCGCTGAATAAACTTGCGCATGCGTCTTGCGGACAAGTCGATAGGACTGTGCAGAGTGTCCCCATTATGATAATGATGATGATGATGATGATGATGATCATCGTCATCATCATCATCCTGGTTAAGCTCACTGCAGGGCAAAGGCCTCCCCCATACTTCTCCAACTACCCCGGTCATGTACTAATTGTGGCCATGTTGTCCCTGCAAACTTCTTAATTTCATCCACCCACATAACTTTCTGCCGCCATGCTACGCTTCCCTTCCCTTGTAATCCAGTCCGTAACCCTTCATGACCATCGGTTATCTTCCCTTCTCATTACATGTCCTGCCCATGCCTATTTCTTTTTCTTGATTTCAGTTAAGATGTAATTAACTCGCGTTTGTTCCCTCACCCAATCTGCTCTTTCCTTATCCCTTAACGTTACACCCATCATTCTTCTTTCCATAGCTAGATGCGTCCTCCTCAATTTAAGTAGAACCCTTTTCGTAAGCCTCCAGGTTTCTGCCCCGTACGTGAGTACTGGCACGACACAGCTGTTATACACTTTTCTCTTGAGGGATAATGGCAACCTGCTGTTCATGATCTGAGAATGCCTGCCAAATGCACACCAGCCCATTCTATTCTTCTGATTACTTCAGCCTCATGATCCAGGTCCGCGGTCACTACCTGCCGTAAACTGCGGTTCTCTTCCGAGACTGTTAAACATTACTTTAGTTTTCTGCAGATTAACTTTGAGACCCACCCTTCTGCTTTGCCTCTCCAGGTCAGTGAACATGCATTGCAATTGGTATCCTGAGTTACTAAGCAAGGTAATATCATCAGCGAATCGCAAGTTACTAAGGTATTCTCCATTAACTCTCATCCCCAATTCTTCCCAATTCAGGTCTCTGAATACCTCCTGTAAACACGCGGTGAATAGCAATGGGGAGATCGTATGTCCCTGCCTGACACATTTCTTTATTGGAATTTTGTTGCTTTCTTTATGGAGGACTACGGTGGCTGTGGAGCCGCTATAGATTTGTTTCAGTATTTTTACATACGGCTCGTCTGCACCCTGATTCCGTAATGTATCCATGACTGCTGAGGTTTCGATTGAATCAAACGCTTTCTCGTAATCAATGAAAGCTATATATAAGAGTTGGTTATATTACGCACATTTCTTTATCACCTGATTGATAGTGTGAATATGGTCTATTGTTGAGTAGCCTTTACGGAATCCTGCCTGGTCCTTTGGTTGACAGAAGTCTAAGGTGTTCCTAATTTTATTTGCGATTATCTTAGTAAATACGTTGTAGGCAACAGACAGTAAGCTGATCGGTCTATAATTTTTAAAGTCTTTGGCGTCCCCTTTCTTATGGATTAGGATTATGTTAGCGTTCTTCCAAGATTCCGGCACGCTCGAGGTCATGAGGCACTCCGTATACAGGGTGGCCAGTTTTTCTAGAACAATCCGGCCACCATTCTTCAACAAATTTGATGTTACCTCATCCTCCCCAGCTGCCTTCCCCTTCTGCATAGCTCCCAAGGCTTTCTTTACTTCTTCTGGCGTTACTTGTTGGATTTCAAATTCCTCTAGACTATTCTCTCTTCCATTATCGTCATAGATGCCACTGGTACTGCATAAATCTCTATAGAACTCCTCAGCCACTTGAACTATCTCATCCCTATTAGTTATGATATTGCAGGCTTTGTCTCTTAACGCACACATCTGATTCTTGCCTATTCCTAGTTTCTTCTTCCCTGCTTTTAGGCTTCCTCCGTTTCTGAGCTTGCTGCACCGAACCGGTTCGCGAACCGGTTCAGTGTCGCGAAGGGATTTGCTAACCATTAAAATACTTTATTTCTCTGAACCCGAACTGAACCGTAGCGAAACCAGAGCGCGTTGAACCCGAACGCAAACAGAACCCATAGTTTTTTTGGTTCAGCGCTCTGGTCTTACGCCCCAAAACCATGATCTGATTGAGGCACGCTGTACTGAGTGAACTCCACATTAATTCTGACCAGCTGGGGCTCTACACGCAAGGCATGGTACACTGGTGTTTTTGCATTTCGCCCCCATATAAATGCCGACGCCGCGGCCAGGATTTGATATCGCGACGTCGTGCTTAGCAGCGCAACGTCAAAGCCACTAAGCAACGCATGGCGGGTCTAGAAAGGAATTGGCACAGTACACTCGTATTACACCGGAGGAGAGAACCAATGGAAAACAGAAAGATGGATGAGGGAGAGAATGGCGGCTGCACCAATCTGTGGACGAAATGAGCCGCTCTAGCGCTGTCGACGGCGCTCGCACAGGCCAGTCGAGGTAACCACAGGCACAAGTGCTTACGGTACCTGGTGGCCATGACCAATGGCGAACTTAGTGTTCCGGCACCTCCATGGCGGACGGTTCCCGCCGTTATCTAATCACGCTTATAGTACCTCCACACGTCAAATAGCGATTGAGATAGAGACGATAGCTATTTCCCTGCGCGAGCTCAGACGTCGTGGGCAGCAATGTCGGCCGTCAACGGTCAGAGATGAACGAGCCAGCGTATGTCACTCGTTCTCTGGTGGTTCCCCATATTTTGAGTGGAAGCGTTTAGATATTTAGGGGAAAAATAAAGTTTCGGGCAAAGGGTTCTCCACCACTACACTCTACGAGAACCAAATGTGCATATTAAGTTAGCAGCCAGTAGGCGCGAAAAGTTGTGGCGCGGCAGTAATTACGCAATACCGCGAAGACCGGCTTTACTGCTGTGCGGTGTTTTCCACGAATAGAGGAAAAGTTATTCGGCATTTCCAAACTCCAAATGTTTCCCATGCAGAACAACTAGGAATAATAAATGATAGAGCCTGTTTACCCATCGTACCGCAAACAATGCATTCACATAGCATTTAAAATTACGAGCCAAACTACCACATGCGCGCGAGAATGCTTGCTTTTTTTTTCTTTTGCTAAGAAATGTGACACTTGTGAGCGGCTGCATCCTCATGTCATTTCATGCTGCGTTTAACTGGCGAAATGTAGCGTCAGACTGAAAACATGAAGAACATTAATCGTGCAAAATGATCTGGGGTTGCTGCTATGAAGCGGAAAACTGAGCGACTTGAGAGAGCAAGAAAAAAAAAGAACTCCAAACTGCCACACTACGACTTTCGCTGAAATGATCGATTCTGTGTCAACGCAACTACCACAACTTCCTTCGGGCATTATTCCACTACGGCGGCGGGCTTTCCACAACGAGCGCATCTTAATCGTAGGCGGGTTGCGCATCACCTGCTCTTTCTTCGCACACTTGTCAATAGTCTTTTTGTAGCCTGGTGATTGATTTCGCCTCGGCCAGCGACGACGAATATGAGGCTGTAGAAATCGGCATGTTCGCTTGCCCTTTCTTGTACCCCGTTACATAGTAAACGAAGGGAAAAAAAAGAAAGAAAGAAGAAAAACAATAAAAACAACAGCCATCAATCCCAGACATTGTCACGCGCTGTATACTGCAGCGCTGGCATTGTGTGGCGGTTGAAACCCCCTTCGTATATACTTGGAACAACTACTACGGGGTTCTCGAAAACTGCTGAAAAAAAACAACACTGAAATGACGCACTCCTGTTCGCCACTCAGGCAACGGGGGCTTTACCGTGGAGATATTAGAAAGAGCAAATACGTGGAGTTTAACCATCATACCGTGTGGGTCAAACAGTGCACTGAACAGGACAAAGCGGATAGAACATAAGGAAACACGACACAGTTTAGCCCCTACCTCGCAAATCCGTGTTGTTACCTTGCAGATCAGTTGACTATAGGGGTTGGTGTGGTAAATTGAACCACCGCAAAAATTGGGTTAACATGCATGTCGCTGTTAAGTGTCCTCCCGCAGTTCGCCCTCCAAAGCCGCTAAGCAACCACGGCGGGTATATCACTTAAACCGCTATTTCCCCTCCTGTCGTTTCTTCATATGTTTTCGCGTCTTTAGCAGCATAACCGCGTCTGCTGTTGCCACAAATGCCTCAGTGCCATGCCATGTTCAATGCCTTGTCGCTCTTCACTCAATTTTTACAAGATGCCAGTAGGGGCGACCAGCAAATCTGAAAAAAAAGCTACAAAATAAAAATTTCTTGCCTCACTTTTTCTTCGGACCATTTACTAGTCCTTAAACATGCATTCCTGCGCCCAGCTTTTTTTTGTTGTGTTTTTCGAAATATCTATACACTTACTGTTCTTTTTTTTTATTAACACTTTATTGTAGCAAAGAGGCACGCAACAGCTTATTCTCGGCAGTTTTATTCCGTCACGGCGCACTAACTAAAAAAACGTTCCAAACTATTAAAAAGGCTCAGTGCATTGCGCGTGCCGTATACGCACTCCGTGCGTCCAACACAGCCGCACTACTGCAACTACCAGCGTGCATCACGGCAGTGGTGGCACGGCACTGCTGGGGGTGAGGTACGTCTATTCTAGCGTAGGATCTTCATCGTGAATACGGGCCCAGGTGCGGCATGTTGAAGGCGTGAAACGAATCGCTCTTTCTCTGGCAAAATTACGCGCGGGACCAATATGAAATGAAACACTTGATTTGAACTTATAAGACTATCAGTTTTCTTCGTTTTTGCCTTGACATTAAGAAAGTACGTGGCAGCTCAACTTTATTGACAGGGGAACTATACTTCGAGAAGGATGGATAGGTAGGCTAGTTGGTAAACGAATTATTATAAAATGACCGCCCAAGCACTCCGTACAGTTGATTAACCAGCGAAGCTGGAACGTGCGGACCCGGTGTTTATCACAGGATTAATCCCGACGGCTCATTAAACGACGGCTCGGTAGGCTGCCGGATCCTTGGTACGCAGTTGCTGCTTGTGCTCGGCTGCACGAGCCTGTTTTTGAGCCCGGGCTGCAGCATCGGCATGACGCAGACGAGCGCGTTTCCGGTTCTGCTCGCGACGTTGCTGATCGAAAGCTGCCTGCTCCTAAGTAGTACGTATGACGCGTGGCCCACCCATTTCGGAGCCGGAGAGAAACAGCTGCGCGCGCGCTCGGCTGCGACCGAGAGCTATGAGGTCTCTACTGCCGCAGCTAATCCAACACCACCTAGATAGCACAAGGCCTTTTCACTCCGATACGTGGCGTCATGTTACCTGGCCCGACTACCATAGAATCTAATGGGGATGCTCCGAGTAGGCGGGGGTGATTTTGACGTAACCGGTTTCATCCCGCCAGCCTTGTCAATGGAAATTTTGGGCGAGGCAGCGTGACGTCATGGATTGGAGTGAACAGGCTTTGTGCTATCTAGGCTGTATTAGCTAATCGCGCGTCTCTCTCTCTCTCTCTTCGTGCATGCCAATGGGGTTGGGGCGGAGGAGTTTTCGACGTACAGACGACCGACAGACGGACGCAAGGACGGACAGACAAATCGGCCAGCCATACACAGCTTCGCTGTAAAAGCTTTCAGCGCTATAAACACACAGGACCTAGAGAGTCAACACGTGGTGTGTGTTGCTTCTCTACGTCAGGTGTGTTTATAACGTACGCTCAAAATTTTTATAAGAACTATACTTGAGTAGTAAGAATGGATTACCAGCTATAGGTCCAAGATGCCCCCCTTAGCAATCAGATTTGAAGTAATTAATCTTTACCAGTTGGTGCCTGCATGCACATGAGTTGTTTTATTGCATGCTGCCCCACCTTTCGCCATCGCCAAGGAACAGGAGCTTCAAAAGTTATAGCGAACAGTATAGAACACGGCACCTCTTGTTATCGCCTTCAAATAGTGCGCAGGCGTCAATCTTCAACAGCCGGTTTGGTAAGCTGACGAGGTAGTTCTGTGTTTAGCCGCCGTGGTTGATTAGTGGCGATGGTGTTGGGCTGCTGTGTATGAGGTCGCGGGATCGAATCCCGGCCGCGGCGGCCGCATTGCAATGGAGGCGAAAACACCCGTGTACTTAGATTTAGGTGCCCTAGGTGGTCGCAATTTCCGTAGTCCCCCCACTAATGCGTGCCCCATAATGAGAGAGTGGTTTCGGCTCGTAAAACCCCATAGTTTAGATCTGTGTTTATCTTAGTGTTCTTTTTTTGTTTTTTTTTAGGTGCGTAGCGCTATCTAGGCTTCTTTCCAAATCTTGCAGCGTTTGTGTGTTCCGGTAGTCCAAGTTGGCCGCAAACAATTCAGCTCTCCTTGAGAATCGCACACAAGCAAAAAGAAAAAAAAAGAACAAAAAAGGCGACTTGTCTATAACAAACAAGGCTCAGGTGGAGCACAACTGGCCTAAGGGCCGCCATGTTTCCATATTTAGAGTTGGTTTACGTATAGTGAGGCGTGAAATACTCGTTGAGCTCATGATTCCCCGAATTTCGCCTGAACAAGCTGAGTGTATGTCGAGAGACATAAAAAATGAGAAAAAAAAGAATAAACTATTCAGCTTTACTCGAGCACTTCCTCCGCTGGCCATGCTTTGCAAATGGTCCTCGCTTTCGTGTGCGTGTGATAGATGTTATTTCCATCACTGCGATTCAAATAAGTCAGCTGTGCGCTTTTTGTTCTTTTTCTCTTTCGCAGTGAATTACAATATACGGCAGTAATCCGCCTCTATTTCTTTTTCTTTTCTCTATCTGGTTGCTTGGACTTATCCAAGCCTGGATGCAGCAAAAGCTCAACAACAATACTTTAAGTTTTCGCAAGAAAGGTGCTAGTACTACAACATACATTGATTGTTTTGACCAAACAATTTTCAATGAATTTAAGAACGAAAAAAAAACGAAAAGAAAGAAAACGAAGTAAAAATTGTGGCGGTGAAAGATGGGTTACCTCCGATGATGTTGAGTAGCCATTTGTCAACAGTGCTACAATTAAGCAAGCAGCGGCTCAGTAAAGTGTGTCGGGCGTTGCTTTTTTCCTTTTGCGTTCGAATAAAATGCAATCGTTACTGGGCTCTCCGCAACACTGAGCGGCAGTACGAAGAACTTCCTTGGCGCTTTGATTTTGGGTCACTGCCCTTCTTATAGAGTGGATGGGGCCCGGGAAAAAGTTCCGTGACAAAGTTAGTAAAACATAGTACCAGGATAACGGAACGAATGCCACTCGTTCTACATCCCACCTTCTATTTGTTCGACTCCAACTACAACTACTGCATACGTAGAGTATAGTATACAAGAACCAGCGATTATTTTGGAACCTTCCATGACTCGTGTATAAACGCCGACGCGCTTGACCCACAGGTCGGATTTTCGACGATCGCCGACTGTGCTCGCTGCTATCGCTGTTCTTTTAGTGTGGCCTGTTTTTGAGGCCACAGGTCCAATAACACGCAAGTTTTGCTGTTTTCTTCACCGTCACTACTACGTGACAGTATACATGGAAGGATTTTTCAATGGCCCAGACGTAAGAGGGGTGAGAAACACATATCAAATCAAATGAAATCAAATCATGTTTATTCATTACAAAAGAGGAAATGGTTACATTTTTGTTTTACAGACGAGGATCCCAAAGTCGAAGACTCTTGCCGGGACCCTCGGTGGCCAATTATAACTAAAAAATTACGTGGGTGACAGGACATAAATAAAATTTACAAAATGTACTCTGAGAGAAACAAAGAGGTGAAGTGCAACAACAAAAACAAGATTAGGACTACAATGTACTAACAACACCAAATAAATACAAAATGAGCGTACAACAGAGCCTTTAAATTATTCGTGGTTAACTTCGGTTTTATTTCCCAAAATTTTCTGTCTGCCTCTCTCTCTATGTATGTATGTATGTATGTATGTATGTATGTATGTATGTATGTATGTATGTATGTATGTATGTATGTATGTATGTATGTATGTATGTATGTATGTATGTATGTATGTATGTATGTATGTATGTATGTATGTATGTATGTATGTATGTATGTATGTATGTATGTATGTATGTATGTATGTATGTATGTATGTATGTATGTATGTATGTATGTATGTATGTATGTATGTATGTATGTATGTATGTATGTATGTATGTATGTATGTTATAGAATGGTGTGATATAGTGATGTGAGCAAAGCATTACAAGAAATGTCAACGTGTTTTTTTGCTTCATCCTGTACAGTATGAACCACCAACTAGTCTACAGTTATTCTATGTGGGCAGCCTTGAAACCCAACTAGTTTAGTTGTTGGTGCGATTATTTACCAAATATAATACTCAGTCGTCTTGTTTCGTGTTTCTTTTTGTCCATTTCTTTTAAGGGGGCCAAATGAGCGAAAATGGTTTCCTAGTCCTGTAGAAGAGAATATAAAGCGCAATGTGCATAGCTGAATTCGGCCGCGTCAGCAGCAACGTTAACGTTAAAATCAATGTCAGCACTGAAGTCCTGCGAGCTGTGTTCGCGTCAGTCTTATAGGCGGGGAGAAGCGGGCGCTGAACAAAATATACCGCGCCCGGTATATATACTAGCAAGAGCGGAAGCAGCGGCATACCTCTCTCGTATAACAGAGTATACTCGAAACCCGCGCGGGGGAACCGGTGACACACAGGTGGCAAGCGTTTCATCCCAGATTACTTTGGTAATCGATATCGGTACACGCACACTGTTTTCGCAGGCTAGGCGCGAAGAAACGCGCCGTCGAGGACAGCGGCGCGTCACTGTCCTCGCACGCCCGTTGCGCGCTCGCCTAAAGCAATGCGCTGCAGGGAGGCCGACACCTCCGCCGTCCTGGAAGCGCAGGCACCCGGCAAGCACGCTCGTCCGTCGATATTTTGCGCTGCATGTGGGTCCTCGCTTTTCACCGAGGCTCGGCCGCTTTGATCCTCCCCGGAACCGTGGGCGGCGAGCGCGCGTGTCGGCCAACACTGGCGCGCTCCCGGGACATTTGCATAAGCGGTCGTTGCAGGCAGCCTCCCGCACGGCAACGTGGGAGCAATCGCGCGGCCGGTTGTTTGGCTTGGCTGACTCCTGGGTGCGATCGTTCCTCGGCTTAAGAACGCGAACGCGCCAATGATGAGACGAACGGCGAGCGACCAGCGCTGCGCGTTAACACGTAGACACTTGCCAGCGCGTTCCCGCTTCACGTGGCTGAGTCGAATCGCGTATGCGGCCGACGTGACTCGCGCGTATATAGCGAGAGAGCTACGCCTCCCTCGCGCAGAGATTTTCGTCGTGCATTCGTGCCATCGAGAGAGAGAAAAAAGTCCCTATTGTACAGGCTGTCTTTAAAAGGAGAACTGATAAATAAATTGTCGGGTTTTACGCTTACAAGACACAATCTGACCAGGAGTGTATGAGACGCCGTTTTAGGGGAGGGGGCGGGGGGGGGAGGGAGGTGGTGGAATTGTAGTTTTTCAATGTGCACTGAAAACTAGGTGCACGAGCATTCTTCTATTCCGCCCCAATCCGAACGAAATCACCGCAGCAAGAAAAGGGACTCTCAAACTTTCGCATCGAAATGCCGCATATGCACTGAGGCAACGTGTCGGTATGTGGTGCCGTTGGCAGCACATACGTCATACAGAGCACATAACATCGTATATAGCATATAACAACTTGGCAGCGGTTCGATTAAGATTGCGAACGCCCGTAGCTTATATTTTACGAAGCTTTTTAGCTGGGCTTGCTGGCTAATGTACAACGGCGAAACAGCGCAGACGACGGTACCTGAAAAAGTGGACAGGGCAATGCGATGGTTTTGTTGCGATGAACCCTTTAAATGTGGAGTAGGGCAAGTCGTGTAACTGCTTACAGCTCATAATTGGCGGTCTCTTGGAGTAACAGAGTGAGTGCCAAGAGAAAAAGTAAATGCACTCGAATGTGACAGAAGATTAGATATAGTGGTAATAGCAGGAAATTTCACAAGCCATGAAATATGCTGACTCCAGTTAGGAGTGTTTGGCAAATAGCTGGAGGCGGCTTTTATTTTGCAGTAAAGATGAAGCGAAAGAAATCGGTACACGATAAAGGCGCTCTCTGCTCGGGCAGCATTGTGACGGAAGCAGTCGGTACGCCGGAATTCATTACTGCTTAGTAATTATTTAACCCAGCAGACATTTTGCAAGTCTTGAAGCGGTTATGAAATCTTTGAAGGACGGGCTTCAGGTCTTGCATTAGGATCAATTCTACGAGGCGCGCGCGTGCACACACACACACACACACACACACACACACACACACACACACACACACACACACACACACACACACACATGCGCGCGCGCGCGCGCGAGTGCTCGCGGCGCTTAAGAACGTACAGTCTGAAACGAAATTGTCTAAACCAGGGAGCAACGAAAACACTTGATTATTTCGCAGTCTGGGCGTGCAGTTCGCAAAGCAGTAATCGAGAAGCGAAACTGGAAGCTTTACGTGCGGGCAGCACAGAGCTCTAGTGGGCACAGCGCGCGACGAATTTCAGCTCTTTCTCGGCATATCAGTGCTCTTCAAAGATTTGTCCTCGATTGTACGCGATCCGTCATTCTCCACAAACAATCCATGCGCACTAAATGACGATATATTTCGATGAGCTATGCGTTCTCTGCTTAAAAAGAAACAATACGTTTTCTAACTTACTAGCCATAGTGCAGATGATGACGTGCCTTTATACCCCCCGAATGAAACACTTTTAATACGTTGATGCAATTCGCATAATAAATGAAAACACAAATAATAATGCGGTGATTTCGGATATAACTGTATATAGGCTGCTCTTTGTCACAAGAGCAATTTATGGACTATGCTCAGGTCCCAGTAGAAAGGTCTGAAACTTTATAAAGCGTTTGAGGATTACTGCAGTTAATCGTATTAGGAAAACGCTTTCTAAATAAAACTTTCAGTCGATTAAATTTTTCTTTACCAGTACTTGCCGTGTGCCGGCAGAAAGGACCTGGTGTGTGGTGGCAGTAAACTCTTGCCGCGGGAGTTCGCTTCTACAAAAACAGCGAAATCTGCTTCGTAAACGCCAGCCGTCTCATACCTTGCCAAAACATGTAGTCTTAGCTCGTCATGGGTGAATGCTTCGGGGCTGTAACAGAAAAAATTACAGCAAAGAAAGCGCCAAACAGCACAGTCTGGCGGCGCACCGGCGTCAGTAACAGAATTTCTTCTTCATTATCCTATCGAGGCGGCAGAGTTTGCCAGCGTTAACCTGACCTGTAAGATTCGCGAAGCAGATGCCTGTCCACTGAAAGCAAGTGCAGTGCCACTGAGACGTCCACGTCACCACGTGATAACAGATAAATAGAAGCGAAAAGTTTTTCCCAAGACGGCAGCAGAATAAGAAACAAACCTGCTCAGCATATATTAGTATACGTTAATGAACACCTGATTGCACCTGCAATCAGGTTAATGAACACCTGCATCAGGTTAATGAACACCTGCATTGATGATACAATGAAGTACATGTAGTTTTAGTTAAGGTTGCCTCGCTCAGCCAAAAATCAACCTCACAATACCTGGTATCCCGAAAAAAGCTGATCTATCATCGCCAGCCCTTAGACAGCTCACGCTACTACATTTGTACGAGAACTACCGTGATTCTACGCATATTTACACTGATGGATCTGTCCTTCCAAGTAGCACCGCGGCGGCAATCGTCATACCAGCGAAAGCTACAACAATCAAGTTTAAGACGACCCACGCGACAACATCGACGGCAGCAGAGCTCGCAGCGCTCTTTACTGCCCTTCATCACATTGGTGATGAACCACCACATAAATGGACAATATTCTGCTATTCGAAGGCGGCACTGCAGTCTCTACTGTCACCTTTACGACGTGGACCACACGAACAACTAATATTCCATATTACAGAGACTTTGCAACATATAAGTGAAGCAGGCCATGAGATAACCTTTCAGTGGCTTCCAAGTCACTGCGGGATTATCGGCAATGAACGGGCGGATCACGCTGCCCGCTCAGCCCATACTGAGGAGTGCCACGTCCCAATTCCTCATTCTAGAACTGACGCAGCACGGAAGCTCCGCCTACTTGCTCGGCAGTGCACCGCGTCGCAATGGAATGAGCCACATTTAAGAAACACGCGACTGTACTCACTGGATCCAACATTAAGTCTTCGAGCGCCATCACAGCTTCGCCGTAGAGACGCCACGCTTTTATATCGACTTTGGTTGGGCGTTGCCTTTACTAAAGCCTATGCATTCCGCATAGGGCTGACCGACAGCCCAACCTGTGACCACTGCGGCCATGAAGAATCAATTGGCCATATTCTGTGTGCCTGCCCGCAGTACAGTACACAGAGGGCATGCCTTCGCCACGAACTTGACAAACTGGACGACCAAGCGCTATCCGAAAAAAGAATTCTACAACATCGGAAGGACCTACCGTCACAGAAGAAGGCCGTGCAGGCGCTATTGCGCTTTTTGCGATCTACCGGCCTGAGTGAACGACTTTAACTGGAACGCCTTTTGTGTGTGTGCCTCCATGTGTGCGGGTTTTTTTTTCCTTTTTTTTAGCGTTTTCCTCTCTGTCATCTTTCTGACCCCTATCCCCCATCCCCAGTGTAGGGTAGCAAACCGGAAACTCATATCTGGTTAACCTCCCTGCCTTTCCTCTTCATTCTCTCTCTCTCTCTCTCTTTAGTTAAGGTATAGGTTTTGTGCTTTCGCCTCCTGTAATTCTCACATCCTCGCCTTCATGTCTCAGTTTTCTTCAGCAACTTACCGTCTGTTGACGCCTACGAAATACACGGAGATTTCCACCAATCTGGAATCAAAATGACGCTGCAGAGCTTCAGTGGCTGACGGACTGGTTGAGTGCGACTTACGTGCCTAAAATTTGCTGACACGTGTCGAGAGACACACTATAGTGCAAAGCTGAGGCTTTGTTTTTACCCCCAGTGGTCATAAAGTGCAGTGAAATGTCGGTATACAGCGTTTGCATCCTCCCGTTTCCCTCAATACAGGGCTTTCTACTGAAGCGTTTCCTCCATGATGACGATGATGATGATTATTATTATTATTATTATTATTATTATTATTATTATTATTAGACCATATAAAATACTGGTCATTTTAGCATGAATGGTATGGAAAACGGCTTCATAGGGAAAGCTTAAGTAAGGCTGGCACATCGAAGAATTGAAAACACGATCTTGCGCTTAAAGGCTTAGGCGGAACAATTGCCGGCTTCTCTAAACTTTTTCATCGGGAAAGGAGGAAAGGGGCGGCGAGCTTTTCCTGGCTTGTGTGCGCCGACGCAGTGCTGCTCGAATGAGTTACCATCTGACGGTGAGCTAGGAGCGATTTGGAGATGTTTTAGCTCGTTATGGAGGGGGTGGGGGGAGGGGGTCGAACTAGTTACGTGGTGTCTGCTGATAAAAGGTCATGGGAAAATCACTGTCTACTCTAGTGCTGCATCAATAACTACAGAGAGTAGAAACTAATGGCCGCACAGACGTATCGTGCGCATCGCTATGCTACGGTGCGGGTGTTCTCGAACTAGTGCGGCTGCATCGGATCCCGCTCGACGAATATCAGCGGCATATCTCTGGATTTACTTATTGTACACAATATACAGCGCGAATAGGAAAAACGTTTCATTATCTGATCGCAGGAAGTGGAATAAGTGTGCTCCGTGTACTCCAACTGAACGCAAACTCAAAACATTGACTTGTACCAGCCATTCTCGCGCATTTGAAGTTCTACTGTGATATACGTTGGGCTTCCAGTATGAGGCCGATGGCGTGACACAACATAGCGGCCACTGCGGTTGGCAAAACGACTTGATACGTTTGATTTGTGCTTCAGCACCGGCTTTCGTGCTGTATAGGAGCGATATTCAATGGGCACTTTATAAAAATAATGCGGCGGCTCTTTGTGATGACACGATCCCCGCAACCCTTGTGGGGCGCGTTTAGGAGCGTGGACCGAAAAGGAAATTTATTTTGTTGCCCTGCGGTTTGTAAGGCTTTCTGTTATTGCGAAACAAACTATTTTATATGGACACGTAATCTATGTCTATCTAACGAAATAGTCGCCCAATGTATCTGAAAATAATGGTTTCAATACTTGTCGAAGTAAACGGAAGAACGGCACCCATGCTATTACGATTGTCTCGTATTTTTGTTAAAATATTCAGCCTAAATCAGAGTCTAGGTGTACTACATGATGAATGTATGAAAACGGATAGGTTCGTGAAAAAAATATTCCTTATAAATAGACATCTCATCTCCGATACCGAGAGTATGTTAAAACATACGCGCACGTATACCACTGGGTGCTCCGTTCGCCTTACCGGCAGCAGAAACTCCGGCTATGCCGAGTTAAATCACTTCAGTACATGTCACAGAATAGTTTTCAACGTAGAAGACGTCACGTAATACTAAGCCGACAGCGCCAGCCTGAAAACAACCGCCAGCAACTGCCGCCGAGCACATAGCTGACATACAACGCGGAGCGTCCGCCCACGCCAGCATGACGGTGGAATCAGCCTGCTCATAGGTGGCGCCTCTGCGTATTGAATATTGCGGCGCGCTGGATAGAACGGTCTATAGAGGCTGGAAAACACGCCTTTGGCTACTACTAACAACGCACTAAACCTCTGCGACGTGCACAGCACTCTTTTAAGGTGGAGGAAACGGCATGACACTAAAACCACTGACCTCTCAACCCAGTGCTCTAGTTTCGCCGCGTAACATGCCTGAAACCTTGTCTCAATCTCGTATTTCCCATACGCGAGTGCCACTGCATAACATTGTGTCAAATCGCTTTTTTTTTTTCGTGTCTGGCATGCATTTCGGAGTATCCACGACTGCTAGGAAAAAAACAAAAGTCGCTAAGTAATGGATACTCAATTCACAAACGAAGGAGTTTTGCTGGCATTGTATGATTCCGAGGTGAGGTAAATGTTAGGTACAAACCATTACAGTAGCTGAGAGAGCATCAGGAAATTCCAGTCTTTGCGGCTGATAACCAAGCATCGGAGTATGGGAAACTTCCTGCATAGTGGAGATAACTTAGGGTGACACAACTGCCGTAACGAAAGTAGTGTACCTAAATTGCATCTAACATCCGTTTCCTTCAAACAGAAGGCTTTGTTGAAAGATTTGGTGAGGTGAAATAAAAGCCATCTCTAGGGCCACATGTAGAGCCGTCTTGGAGCATTGCAGGCATCAGGAAGATTAAATTTCCATTTTGCTCAAGTTTAATGCCAAACGCGCCACATACCCGTTACGTTTCGGTGGTCCCGGGATGCGCCTTCCGTTGGGGCGTTCTTTCACCGACCGAAATGCCACCGATATCTGAGGGATAACACACAAATAAGCAGTCGATGAGTTGATAAGCAGAGATGAGGGGTTAGATAGGTCTCATCAAGGTTGATAATGCTGCGACCCAGATGGATAAGGTGCTAAAGAGCGATCAGGGCTTATATTGATCGGAGCTATCCTGATATGGTTAATAAGCATAGATAAGGGTTGACAAGGTTCGGATCAAGTCCGATAAAGCTGATAACGAGCGATAAGAGTGATAAGGGTTCCGACCATGTCCGATAAGGTTTCAAAGAAAAGATAAGGGTTCATAAGAATCGGGTCGATTGCGATAAGGCTAATACCGACTGATGAGGGTTGATAAGGCTCAGATCGAGTCCGCTAAGATTGATTTGCCACGGGATGTTGTTGACAGCGATTGTGTGTCAGGCTTTGTAACCAAATTAGAATCTTTTTTTCATCCTGTGCCATAACGCGGAAATTGTATGTGCTCTTTTGAAACTCGGCCAGAATGATGTGTTGCGGAACAGTACATTAATATGCAAATGTCCTGCATATAGTGATGGAAACTGTGAATATCCCTGTAACCCACCCCTGTATGGACCTGCTAAGGCCTACAGTATTGCTAAATAAATAAATAAACAATAACAACCGATGAGGATTGATAAGGGTCATGTCTAGTTAGATAAGGTAGATAACGACCGATAAGGCTTGATAAGGGCTTATGTGGTCGGATCGGGTTTCATAACACTGATAATGCCGCCGGGCTGCGTGAAGATGCCAAAGCATTACAATGCTTACGCATACTTAAACAACTCCCAGAGAAATTTCTGCCTGAATTTTTATCATCCCAAACTGCCTGACGGAGGCTTTTGGGAAACTTTAAACTCGAACACCGATGTATTTCGTTGCACATAAAGACGAATGTAGTTAACGGATATCGCGAAAGTGGTGTTAATCCTAGCATTTTTGTTAGGATGACAAGGCTTCACTACCGGTCTGCTTCAATTTTACAACTTGAACGTGTATTCTAACTGAATAATTAAAAAGAATAATTGGTAAATAATTTTACTTAGCTACCGGGATATTGCAATTTGTGATGCAAGCTAACATCCGTCTTTAGAGATAGCTTGGACTGATGTCATCGTAGCCGCTATGCTGGTGCACCAAGCAGGGTGATCAGCTGGCTCTATGATGTCACGCGAAAGCTATCGATGCGATGGCTTGCGCTGACGTCATCGTAGCCGCCATGCTATTGCACCCGCACGTTGATAAGCTGGGCCTGTGACATCATGTGAAAGCTATCAATAGAGGTAATTCCCCTGAGAAGGTATAATGGCGCCATCGGCTGCACGCGATTTTTTCGAGAATTTGTTCAAACCTAAAAGGAGAAAAAAAAACTGAGAAAAAGTTACAAGCCGATCCCACTTGCAGTTGAATCTTATGAAACTGTTTCTGAGCGAGTTTGGGGTAAGAATTGGGCGGAGTTACTCGCACGGCAATGCATCGCGTCACCCCTCGCGTGAGATGAGTAAGAGGAGGCACACGTGTATCCAGCAGAACAGTGTGAAAGTCGTGATCGATCCAAAGCACCAAACTGCACTTCGCGATTGAACTTATTTCTGGGCTTTCACTTTTTTTTTCGCTTTACGTTGTAGCGAACGGTTTACAAACCACAACGCTGTCGCTAACTCTCATATGGCCCCGTCATCACTAGGCATACGAATAAATAAACAGGAAGGAGTGCCGTTACTTTGGGGAAGGGGGAGGGGCGAAGAAGAAAAACACGCGCGAAGATTGGCGCCGTCCGTGTCTCTTAGGCTTCTTAAAAGCGGACAAACTTATTTACCTGAAAGGTTTCGCAATTGTTTTTTATACGTGCTCTGTTGGAGCTCTGCGTCACTACTCTTTCAATAATCGCGCAAAACCCGCCCTTCGGGGCTTTTTGTGCAGAGACACACACATTGAGTGCACGCAAATTATATGTGCCAGCATGCGTGCGTGCGTGTGGACAGGCGCTGTTACGGTTGGCGTGTAACACCCTGGGCAAAAAGGATGCTCAAAGACCTTGCCTAATCGAACCGGAGCATGGATTCCTAATTCGCTATGGTTGTCTCGAGTGCTGGCCGGTCTGGCTGTAATTGATGACAGGCCCCTTTGTGTGTGTTGTTAGATACGGGACCATTTTCTGAGGCTACTTCGAGGTCCCCAGACCACATCGAATCGCACCACTGCTAAGTAAGGAATGCAGGAGTACGGAGGCCACATTCCTGAGGCACGACACGTGCAAACAATTTGGCGGGCCCCACAGCCGGTAGAGCTATTCACTGTTTGACTCTTCCAGAAAGCGAGGAGATAGCCCGGCACTGTTCCAGGTAACGTGAGTCCCGAAGCCAGACGGCTGTGTTGTACCGGGAAGGCCTGGCAGCGTCGCCCCGGCCGCCTTTGAAGAGGGCATTTGCAAGCCAGCGAGGCCATACCGCCGGGAGTAGGGGCTCCTCGGACAATTGGGGCCCAAGCGTCGCCCAGCGCATTGCAAGTCAGCAAGGCAAGACTGCAGGTAGCCGTCGGGTGTGACACCACCGCACGGGCGCCTACTATTGGCCGAAAATGGCGTCATCTGAGCGGGCTCTAACATTGGCCGAACATGACCCGTCTTCCAGACATCGAAGGGCTTAAAAGAGAGACCGGGAGCAGCAGGAGCATTCCAGAGGATTCCTGGAGCATTCCCTGATTCACCTCTCTCGAACTTCTTGCCGCGGGCCGCAGCGTCCGAGTTGCTGTCGGCCCGTAATGACTGTACGACTGTTAATTGACGCTCTCTGTATATAATGAAAAATAAACCTCCCAAGTGTTTTCATCCCGAGGTCCGTCCTCAACTCCTACAACTGGTTGCTAGCGGTGGGATCGCCTCCAACTCCTACAGTGTGCGACTCTAGGGAGGACCCGTTCCGCAAACTATGCGACCAAGCGGAGAACTTTCTGCGAAGTGTCCGACCCTGGAGAAAGGATCAGTCGCCCATCCCCGACCAGACTCCGCGGGTTGCCGCCAGAGGAGGCAAGTACGTGCAACATCGCCCAGGAGAAAAGGAGCAGCCGCAAAGCAACGATGGGGACGTGCAACATCGCCCAGAAAGAGCAGCCGCAAAGCCCTGACGGGGACCCAGTGCATGTCACGTGACGTTGACGTGAGCAAGATCCCGCCTACGATTTTAATGGGCCTATTTAAGGGGCCACGCAATGTACTTTTTCAATTCATTCATTCTCTTCTTCTTACCCTTCACCAACCATTGAATAAACAGCGTAAGTTTCGCACTAGAAACGGTCTCGTCCCTGCCTGGTTTCCATGGTCTGCCGGACGCCTGCAGCCCGCCGACAACGCTACGCTACACAATAGTAATGCCGGTCGAGGTTAGAGAAACAGGCGTTGCAACAGCGCTTTCCCGAGACCTAGAGGACAACGTACCCGTGAAACAACTGCCAGCTGCTGCAGCTTCTTGGTCTGGTCTTTCGTGTCTCAGTTCTTGCATGAAACTGTCTTTCGTGTCGTGCTTGCTGACCGTTTTGGCACAAGAAATTGTAGCACACGCGCTTTGTATATAGCAACGCCGATTGCAATCGAGGAGAGTGTGGTCGGCGGCCCGTGACAAGATGCCATTTCGCTTTAAATCACTCACTTTAGAAACCACGCCATGAACATCTTACGCAAAGAATATTGCCTGCCTCACAACCACGGCGAAAGATCACTGCGCCGGGGTAATAGTATTGCCATTGGTTTATTTATTTTTTTTTTGCTTGACAGTTGCTGATCTACTTGTCTATTATGGAAGGCATCACTTGCCCGGAAGGCGATTTAAAAAGGACCTTGCGATCTCTTCTTTCCACCCTTTCACGCGCGATTACCATCAAATTTAACGACGGTAACAGTGTTGAGTTCTCCGTATATCGTTTCCCAATGAACAAGTCGATTAAGCGGCCACTGATTTCCTTCATTGTGTATTGCTTATTTTCACACATTTAAGTGATTATGCAGCCACTCGTAATCGGGAATTAAGCTATAAACAGAATTTATCGCTGGGGGCATGTTAAAGATCCCCTGATAGTCAAAATTAATCCGGAGTCCCCGTCCCCCTTACTGTGTACCTCATAAACAAATCTTGATTTTGCCACGTGAAGCCTCAGAATTCATTCATTCACCATATTGCTACATATACACATACAACCAGTGGTAAATATTGCCTTCCGCAGATGGTCGATGCAGTATGGTGGATACAATTTTCGGAACAATTAGAGTCAATACTGAAAAATTAAAGTGAACTCCAGAAAACTAGTTAATGAACTTCCAATTATTTTGTGATTACGGCGTATGTTGATGTTGGAAATTTCAAGACAATCGTGCTCGAAAAAAACGTCATTTAATTTGATTCCTGTGAAGCGATTGTGTTCCTAAATATTGATCGAATTTGACGCACAATACGCTCATTTGCATTGGGAGGCGTAAGTATCAGAGCAAAGTCTCATTCTCCCTTGCTCTGTGGAAGAGGACCTTGTCAGAACACTGGTCATCCCACCCAGAGGAATTCGGAGAGAAACCACTCACTGGTGTAGAGGGGTTGAACATAGGACTAAGGATAGTGCGATTTGCACTAGTGCATAATCCCGTTGCATACACCCGACGGACAAGTCTTTTCATGTTAACGAGCATGACGATTACGCACGTCGAGTCTCAGGCGCTTGGCGTCCGATCAACTGATATATATATATATATATATATATATATATATATATATATATATATATATATATATATATATATATATATATATATATATATATATATATATATATATATTCTTCCACATCTGAAAACGTGACGTATGTTCGAATTTTGGGCATCCAAGATAGTGCCGATGTTCCAACCAGGCAAGTGTTCGATGAGTTTAGAGTCTTTTCAGCCGATATTATTTCTACAGCTATACTCTAAAAGGATTTAGAACAAAACACAGTGATCAACAAAGGAATTTTATGGTGGCATGAAAGAAATAATATTTTATGAGGAGGTATGGATAGTTTGCAAAACAGACGATGCACTCTATGGCTTAGAAGCGTGAACTGCTGGGTCAGTTTATTCATGTTTAAAGTGAAAAAAAAAACGAAAACACCAGCGAAAACCAAGACGCAGGACAAGAAGGAGGCACACTCACACACAGTCGCAGGACTCGTTCTTTTTTATATGAAACACTTCAAGCAGTTCACGCTCGTGCTTTCACTTCCCCCGGCCGATGACGCTAGTGCGGTGAAACAAAGGCCTGCAGCAGTTGCAATCTTTTACGCGCAAAGCAAGGTTGCTTTCCGTGCCTATCGCAGCGTGCAGTCGTGTTCTCTGAGGCGTTCTCTTAAAGGCTGCCCCGTCGGGCCGATACATACTTTTCCACAAAATACGGGTGAACTGAAGAAACCACCCCCGCAGCGCACTTCGTGAACTTTGTTCGGTGCTTGGTTTTGCAGGCTGAATCTCGTTCACAGCCGGAGATGCGGGCGCAGAGGCCGGGAAGCTTGTGGGGGGCCGAAAACACCAAGTTAGCACCGAAATTTCGGGACACTCCTTTAAACCAGTGGGAAATCTTATGGAAGTAGAGAATCACCTTAATGTCTCTTGTAATTGGTGATAGGAATTCACACATTGATTCTTCATTTTTCTTGCCAATGTTTCACCAACAGTGAACAATACAGACGACTGAAAACCGGAAGCTCTTAGCCGATCCACCTGCTCCGCAAAACCACTGTGTGTGTGTGTGCATCTCGGTTTTTGCTAAGTTATCGGGTTTTACGTGCCAAAACCACTTTCTGATTATGAGGCACGTCGTAGTGGGGGACTCGGGAAATTTTGACCACCTGGGGTTCTTTAACGTGCACCTAAATCTAAGTACACGGGTGTTTTCGCATTTCGCCCCCATCGACTCGGTTTTTGTTGGATTTTTTAACTAATATGGACCATGTTTTTGTTTTTGACATAGTCCCCATTGTATAAAAGACCCAATAGCAACAGTCAACATCACTGTTACTAAATTATTTGACGTGATACGAATGCTTGACGTGACGCCGTGAGTTACATTACCGTTCTATATTGGTTGGCCCTACAGGTATTTAAAGGAAGCTACGATGCCACTTTCTGAAGACCACATAAACGAATAAACTGAGAGGTTGGACTGAATGGAAGTCCTTACCAGCTACTCAGTATTCGGGAAGGAAAATGTGCGTAAAAGAAAAAGAAAATAAATGTGGTGGTGATGAGATGACATAAACAGCGAAAGTCTCAAATCCAAACCACTGTAGCTGCGTTCACATAACAACGTATGAAAAATAAACTCGTTTCCTAACATAATAAATACGTACGGTGGACGTTCATGTAAAGCAGTGCAACGCAAAAAAAAAGAACTGTGAATTTAAACATAAGAACTCAAATACATAGATGCGATGGCAAAATGAAAAATAAGTTCCTAAAACGAACGACTACGTGGACCGGACCTGAAACCTCTCGGTTCCTAGACTGCAAGTGCTCAGCCAAACGCTTCACCGGGTCATCCGCATTCGTCAGCATACAATCTATCACCTCGTGACATAGTGTGCACAATCGTCAGTCGGCCACAATTGTAACGTTTAGTAGCACTGTGGTAATCAGGAGTCTCGACTTGCAGACCCCAAGAAAGCCTCGTAGGAACTCACAAATCAATTATAAAAGTTCAGACCAATTCAAACAGTCGTGGCACGTATTACGGATCATCGCGATGCTGCGCACCTTTAAGAACGTGGTTTTGTAATCTAGCCAGGATAACATTTCAGACTCTCACAACAACGCTGTTTTCCAGAAAAGCTCGTTGCGTTCACTGGCCGTTTCCAGTTCGCCTAGCGCCACTGGGTGGTTGGGGCCAAAGAAACAGCCCTTATGGTCTTAATGAGCAACTATGGCGTTTTTTTAACCATATTAGTATATTGTCAATTTCAAATGGCGCTGACAATCCTATCACCGGTAGGGTGCTTAAATTTGCTTACAAATACGGATAGCTGCTTCGTGTGATGCCATGATGGGTCGATGACGTCAGATCCTACATAATACAAACGCGCAGAACGCGTGCTAAACACGCAGTACACGTGATGTCAACGGCGAAGGTGCGAATCTGATAATGTCTCCTCACGATACAGGGAGCGCTTACAGATTTTCCGAACTAGACAGAGGCGATTTCAGCGACGATTTCAGCGGCAGTTGCGGTGCAGACTCTGAGGTCACGAACACAGGGTGGCCAGTAAAAAGTCATGAGTCGGGAAAGCAAACAACATTTAAAATTCATTTTCAGGGAAACTAAATGACATGCCGACATATTGTTTGGCACAGATAACCAGAGTGTAAAAGAGAACGTATATTCAAAATTTTATTAATATCAGTGGACATCGCAAAATTGCCGGAGTTGCCCTTACTCTCCCAACTGTGGTACCATCAACGGTGAAGGACACCTCCAGACGGAACGCATGTCCCCGGACCAACTCCAAAAAGGAGTTGGTCGGGGGACATGCGTTAACCTGGTTGCTGGGTTTTCCCAGAAAAGCGGTTAACGAGGAGAAAGCGGCTTGCTCGTTTGGGTGACCAGATCTGTTGAGACCGGATCATTTTTAAGAGGATTTCCTCAGTTCCGTACCGGATCAGACCGAAGGTGGCCATAGCGCGCGCTACCGTTTGTGGGCGGGCTCGTTGCTACAGACCGGAAGGCGATCGGTTAAGTGCTCCTGCAGTCTACACCACTCACAGAAATTGGGTCAGGACAAGAAAGGACGAAGCTTTCCTCGTCCTTTTTTGTTCTTTTTTGGTCCGCTACACTGGCAACAGCATGACGTCTGTGTCTCGGCAAACACTTTCGCGATTTTCCGCCAGCCGGCTAAAAGGTATCGACAGACGATCACACATATTTTCGAGAGCGAAAAAGCGCGAAGCGGGATGATACCCGCGAAGAAGCTAAGACTTCGATTCGGCTTATGTTGATTAAACATGCAAATGCATTCGGCCTCTTTCTCGACGCCTTATACTGCATATGCCTGTTTAAGCAAGGACGTGGAGAATGCTATTAGCCTGATAGCATATTAAAGACAAAAAACGCCTTGCGATAAAGTTACCAAAATGTAGCCATCTCCTAGCAGCAAAAAGAAACTACAAGCCTTTTCGCACAAACTTCTAAATAGTAGCACCGATAAGTACATCAACTCTGGCAAATGGCTGCCTGTGAAGATCCGTATTTCTTTTTCTGTTTTATTTAGTTCCTCTAAAATCCCTTCTTTTTACTGGTGCACCGTAGAGGTATGTTGTGTTTCATACAGGCATCAACTTAAATAGAAAGAGAAAAAGAAAGACAAAAGGCAACACTGCTCGCGCTGTCTGCCTTTGCACTCAACGAGCGCATTTTCCCGCTCCATCAGCTGCGCTTGAGCCACGAGAAGTTCGTTCTTTTTTATTCCCATCTCAGCAACGCATTTGCGCCTCGGATCAGTGAAGACGCATATCCTTTGAGCACACATTACGCAGCTGGGTGGTGACCCGTATGCTAAACAACAACTAAAAAGAAAAGAGATAAACGAAGCATGCTTGCTTGACCGTTGCACTGAGCCCACTTGCAGATGTTTCATTTTACCCAGGTAGTAGCGTTAACCAAGACACTTTCAAAAACCTTGGCGATGAGTACCGAGTTCCGAGTATAGTGCAGCATAAGGGTGCGATACTCACCTGACAAATACATGCGAACATCTTTTTTGTCAAAACGTTAAGTAACGTAGTTAAAAAAAATAACGACAAACTGCAAAAGCGGGACAAAGAGTCGTTATCTGCCTGCTTTCTGAGGGAGCAAAGGCGTCGACAGTCGCTGACACTCAGAGAGCGCTGGGAAATCAAAATGGTTTCAATAATTGAGCGTAATATAATTACGTTTCTCTGCATATACTCTCAATTGAAAAATGGAGCTACAGTTGATGACCGCACCCGCCACATCACAGGCTAACACTCTCTTTATAGGTGCTAGGTCAATAACCGTACCTGTGCAATAACCAAACGAATAAATGAATGAATGAATGAATTAATAGAAGAAAAGGAAAGAAAAAAAGAAGAAAAGGATGGACGGAAGATTCCACCCGTTTTATTCTCAAGCACGTATCCTTTAAACACTGCGTACGTACACCCCATTAAATGTCGTAGTTTGCCAGGAGACGGAAAAGACCTCCTCGCACGTTTTTGTCCGCCACCTGCCCGAACACGCGTGGGCACGCGCCAAAGTCGCGGCGGTCCGCTCTACGTCAACAGTGCAACCGGATCAGTGTCGCCAATTCGATAGCAAACAGTGAAGCCAGCACGCGCGAGCGAATCACTCGCATGGCAAGGCGCCACTGATGGCGTGGTCGATACGCGCACAGCATCATACGACAGCCGCGCACACGACTACATGCCGCGCTGGTGGCACCTCGCGCCAGTGCTCGGACCTTGGTACGAGCTTGTAAAGCGTGCACGAGGCAAAAATAAACAAAGAGAGACGACAAGAAGGACGCGGCCGAAGGGTTGCACACCGCGTTCCCAACGCGACCCCGTCAGGGTCAAGCCGTGCTTTCAAACAACAGATCTGCGCATCGTCACACGCATCAGCGACAGCGCGTGAAATGAGCAGGCGTCGTCGGTTGGCGACGAGGCGTGACGGCGCGGCTTGTACGTATAGATGTTGGCCGGCTGGGAAAAGCAGGAATCGCGAAATAGACCACAACGCCGCCTGCATCGT
Organism: Dermacentor albipictus; assembly: GCF_038994185.2. Taxonomy (NCBI): domain Eukaryota; kingdom Metazoa; phylum Arthropoda; class Arachnida; order Ixodida; family Ixodidae; genus Dermacentor; species Dermacentor albipictus. The sequence continues at coordinate 113,756,389 of NC_091821.1, forward strand.
GGGATGGCCGCGACATCGGCCGGCGACGCTGACGTGTGCAGGAGATTCACTGTTCTCCCCAACGGCGACGCCCAGCATCGTTCGTCACCCGAGTTCCCCCCCCCCCCTTTTTTTTATCTCTCACCCCGTTTAAGGTTACAGCGCGTTGAAGACGCGCAGAGACGGAGAAATCACGCCAGAGCGAGGAGACCGAAATAGACCAACATGAAAGAATGGCGTATAGTTAATGACATGTACGGTAGAAAGGCAGTACTATCGCGGCTTGCTTGGCTGTCTTACACAGATGGGCGAAATTAGAAAGAAAAAGGTGGCATAAAAATACATTAAGATAAAATTTCATACACGCAGAAAGTAGCTTCACAGTATTTGGAAGCGAGAATTTTTTAATTTATTTTTTTTATTCATTTATTTATTTATTTACCATTACTCCAAACCCCTAATAGGCCTATAGCAGGACTGGGAACAATAAATTAGCGTACAAGAAGAAAGCAGGCGAACGACTGAAATGCGTTTAAAATATGCAAGCGAAGAAGAAACAAATAAATCTGGGTAAAGCAATATACATATTAGTGAAGTAACTCTACTACGGCGACTAAACATTAATTAGCATACAAGGCAAACTTGCAATGAAGGGAGAAATTGAAAAGCAGTCAACATAGACAATTAAACACAATAGAGGTAATGTAACCTGCATATTCGAGAAGTACTCTTTTACAGCGAATAATCGCAACGAATGTAATTTCAAGGGACGATTAGTACCGTATAATGACTTCCAGCGTTGTATTGTGCGTGGAGAAAAAATGGTATTTGAATGCGTTATAGTGTGAGCAAAAGAAAAGGTACTAGATTAAAAGCACGGGAATTACGAGTACAACTTTCTCTAGCAAGTGTAATATATAAGAGACGGAGTTAATGATGGCCTGTAGAAACATTAGAGATTCAAAAGGATAACGTAGCAAGAATGGTTGGAGACTAAGACACTGCCGCGGTTTGTGTATATAGGTGAACAACCGTGACTGTAATATGGCAGATCACACGAACAAATTTTTCTGGCACAAATTCAAGCGAACTTATTTCGCACTGTGTATGGGTACCAAACCCCGGAGGCGTATTCAAGAATGGGGTGAATGAATGTTTTATAGAATAGCAGCTCGGTATTGCGTGGGGTCTAGGTCAAAGTGCGGCTCTGTATACGATGTACACTCATCTAAGCTCTCCCATCCCCTCTCTACCACGTGACCGGCTCCCCAAGTTTCACACACTTACTCTTTTGTCCCCGTTGACACTCCTAACATTAACGGACTAAAGAAAAAAAGGAAAGAAGAGACAAAGGCAGCTGCGGACGAACATCATAAAGACACAGGGCGAATGGTGGACAAGCGACCACGTACACTATTCAAGACTGCGGCCGCTCTCCACTCGATACTCCAATTTCTTCTTCTTCTTCAACTAAAGCAAATACTACCAACCGACGATCACGTCGCAGGTGGAAGCAGCTGTCATTCATCTATGCGGCGGAGCAAACTCTGAACAGAGCGAGAAGCCTCCGCACATTGCATCACTGCCCGAGCCCCGAATAAAGCGCTTGTTGCGCAAACGAGCCATGCGAGCCGGCGCGCGTTTATGAAAGCAAGGAAGCGCTCCGTTCAATGCACAACTGTTGCCTGGTGCATGCGACTCTCCTCCTTGCAAGAGCTCGAAAAATGGGCTCTTTGAAACCGGCGTCTCTTGCGAGTTCCTCGCTTTCGTCGCTCCTTTTCGTTTGAAGCCTCTTGGCGGGCGTGCTCCTCCGACTTCAATTTCGCGATCACACGTTGCTCTTACGGCGACACCGGCGGCGGCTCGGGCGCAATGGCCGGAACGAACTAGCACTCCGCTATATTAGCTCTCCCGCTGACGCGGCCTCGAATGCAGATGCACAAGTGGTTAGAATGCAGGCGGCTCGCTTTCCATTCAAGACCATCCGCGCATGCCAATGGGTCACGCTTACGCGGCGACCAAAATGCATTCGCGACGCTGTTTCGCACGTAACATTATTTTTAGGAAATGTACTGAACGCAGCCACGAGTCCCAACCGCAGACAAGTGTAAACGTGAAATGAACGCAAGCAGCGACAGACGCATGTTGCGCGGAACAGTTTTCTTTACGCGATTTATGTTCCCGACAAAGGCACCAGTTAGCCGAAGTCACGTTATGGCTGTACTCACTCTTGCGCACCGGACGCTTTTGCATGGTACATCTTTATTGAATATCGAACGTCCATACTTTGGCCAGAATCGAGAGGTTTTTCATGGTCGTCTTAACGTGTTAGAGATCCCTTATCATGTAAGCAGCATGCTTGACCTCGTGTCTTTATGTGCAGAGATACGCCGTCAAAGCGTTGTGCAGGTTTTCTCGTGGGAAGTAAGGCGATAAGTCGAGAGTGACTACCCTACTGTGCATTTGGCATGCCTTCTTTTGTCACACCCTCACGCTATTATGTATTTCCCAATTAAGTTATATGTCATGCCCTATGGTATATCACCAGAACTATTCCAGCTCGAATGCGCTGGTCACAGTTTACGCAGTGGTTCAGCATTGATCATAATATACACATATTTGCAACTTTGTGGTTTTTTATCAGTATATATACGTATAGACTTATGCTTGACACATATTTAAGCCAGTGTGAAACGTTCTCCTCATTTGTTTATTTTATTATTTTCTCTTGTTATGAGCTTCGTTTTTAGCTAAGACGTCTGATAGCAGGCTCATTAGATGACAAACTTACGATTTGTGGCAAGTAATAAAAACACCCTGCCGTCCACCTTGCCACTCGATCACTCGTCCATCTCATACATAAAGGAATCTACATAATCGTATCGGTTTCTAGCGTATCTTTGGCAGAACCAATGCTTTCAATTCATCCGCGTTGCTATGTGCCATTTAGCATTGGAATAACCCACCAAACGAAACAGTTGACATTCTCGAACCTGCACGCTTGGCAGCACGCTTAGACATATTAGACAGTTTTAGTTTAGCGTACGCAACTATAGCGTACGCTGTACGCTATAATACAGCGTACGCTAAGCAGCGCACGTTTTCTACAATTTTAGTTGGCCGACAATATCTTGGGATCTCTGAGGCTAGATGCCGACGTTGCGGCTAATTCACGCCTGTAGCAATAGGTGGCGCTGACATCTCGAACGTTTCTTTCGTTAGGCTTCGACTCGTTCGAAACGAGGAGCGATCTCGAAAACACCACGAAGTTATCCATAATACTTTGTCGCCGAAGCGGCCTGAGACTAAGCGAAAGTCGTTGACACATTTATTTGCTACGAACGAAGTGCATTTTACAAAAGCAACGCCAAATTCAATTCGAAGCGGGCAGCCGGGACCGCCGCCATGTTTCCCGCAAACTCCGCAAACCACGCAAAAACGCTGACGCTAACTCGTTTGCGTTGCGTACGCCCGCTATACCCGCTATTTCGCTTAGCGTTCAGCGCATGCGCAGTGACGACCCGCTATTTTTTAGCGTAGGCAATGGAATAGCGTACGCTATACTAAAACGGTCTATTATTTCCATAATCCATCACAACTAACCACACTGCGCACCTAAGTTATGTCTAGCGAAGTTGTATACAGTTTTGGGGCCCTATAACGTAAAAATATTCCGATATGTTTTTATTCCAATGTCCTGACGTCAAATTTGCGTAACCGCCGACGCAAGCAGCGGGTGGTCACCCGCCAGGGGTTGTCTGAACACACCAATCTAATGCTCTCCTCGTTCATAGGAGGTCGCTTTTGTTTGCTTGAAAAACAAATAACATTGATTACACTGAGCGGCTTGTCTTATCTAATAGGCTCACAAGAGGCGAGGAGCACGCTCAAGTAGAGAGGGTTTCGATGGAGCTGAGCCACTGCACTGAAAATTGATAACACGATGAAGAAGGTGGTGCCGGAGTCGGCGATTGGTCCGCTTTCCCTTACTTAGCTTGCGGTGGCTCGTCCACAATTGCAGCGGCATGCAACGGAAGCTTAAGAATGACGCTAAAACGGATCCTTAGCAAAGAAGAGTTGGCAGAACGAGGTCGCAAAAGTGCCGAAAGTGCTCGAAAACGGCACACGGCCACGCAAAAAAGTTTTATTACACGCAAATAAACCCATGCTCTCCGGCAAGTGCGAGAACCAGTGCCTGAGCGATGGGTGGCAGCCATCTTTTATTCTTTTCGGATGGGGCAGCCTGCGGCTATTCAAAAAAAAATTCAGTTTTGTTCAGCATATTAATGCATCTTTAACGTGTACACATCACTTTGACGCCGTGAGTTCTTGCGATTTTGTGACGTCGCTTGAGAGGCAGGTGAAGTGGGTGCAGCCCAAAAACTTTTGACCAATAGCCGAGGGCTGATGGCGAAAAAACGTCGAATCATAAATAACTATTTTTCGTTCGTTCGGCCAAATCGTGCATAATCAGTGTGTACACGTCATATAGGACGGGGAGCTATCGCGGTTTTCGTGACGTCGCGTGACAGACAGGTGAAGTGGGAGTGGTCCAAAAGTGTTTTTGACCAATCGCGAAGGGCTGATTGCAGAATTGGAATAGAAAAGTTTGGAATAGTTTTACATTATAGCACCCTTGTATGCTTCATTTATTGGGTTATTTAAATTTGTTAGACTTGTTATTTTCTCCTTACCCACTAGCATTTGTATAATTTCTTTGTACCCATATTTTGCCATTTTATTCAGTTTTCTTTGTTTCCTTTATTGCGTTATTAACATTTGTTGGATATTTATTCTTTTACCTTTACCCGCTTACATTGTATAATTTCTTTGTACTCCTTTGTTTTTTGCTAATTCCATATAACCTCCCTTAATGCAATATTTCTTCGGGAGCGTGCGAGGTAACTAACTAACTAACTAACTAACTAACTAACTAACTAACTAACTAACTAACTAACTAACTAACTAACTAACTAACTAACTAAATAAATAAACAGGACATGGCATAAATTATAATGAGATAAATCTTTGTATAGTTGCAGAAATATTCAATATGCCATTTTTTTCTATCGAGTCGAGACAGTAATGTGTTTACGATTGTTGTGTTGTGTTGAACTTATGCAGTGGTGGCACATTGTGATGGAGCGGATATGTACGCAAGCTAACTACATAAAGGGAGCTAACCTGGACACACATGCCTTCATAGGCAAAGCCCATGTGAGTTTCGCGTGACATTTGGCACAGGTTCAATACTGTTCACATGAGGCTGATGACGGGATTATATGAGCAGCCCAGGCAACGCTAGCTCTTATGCAAGCTTCCTTTAAATGACGAACGTATATTCGGAGAAATTCATAGGAGCGCTGCGTCAACTGAATCGCACGGCAGAACAATGGCAAATTCCGTGGCGTAATGCAAGTTAGCGATATCTTCGGAAATCCTCCCTCCCCCCCCGAAAAAAACGTAATGTAAACTTTCAGTGTGGCGCGCACAGTGTCAATTGCAGCCCATGCGGTGTTGAAGAAACAATCAAACATATCCTGTGTTTTCCTAAGTATACTTGATTTCGTGAAAAGGGGACAGAGAAAAGAGGAGAGAAGCGCCAGCTTGGATGACTGCATTAAGCATTCGTAATCTAAGCACCAACTTGCCCATGAAGAAGTCTCTTTGGAATATCCTGTGTGACTTCCAAACATACGAATATCAGTTGATTGCTGTCCGGACAGCTTTAGGACACTTAAATGACAGGCCTTTCACAGAGAGAAGATCGTGGTGCCATGGCCTCGCGCGTCTGCTATGAACAAATCCACAAAAGCGCTGCTGGGTTTCTCGAAATACACCATCCTATATGACCGCCTGTGATTAAGTCAGCGATGAACGCTTAATATAGTGCGCGTACCAGTGCAAAGTGTGAACTTATCTTTTCCCTTCTGCTATTTCAATCCCTTCCTCATTTCACCAGTGCAGGGTAGCCTTCCGGGTTCATCCTGGGCAACCTCCCTGCCTTTCCCTTACGACTTCTCTCTCTCTCTCTCTTCAGTATACTGCAGGTTAAACCTTCAATCTCCATGGTGAACTGCGTGGTTAATACCAACTCACGGACTCAGCATTGATGCTATCCGCGTTCTGATGAGTTGCCGCTTATAGATGACTGTATTAAGCATTCGTAACTGGCTGGATGTACAATCAATTGTTGCGGTTTACCAACACTATGACAAAATGGCACCGACATGAATGTGCTTCGAACAAATGGAGAATGAAGACACATATGCAGTTCACATTAGCTGACCTAGCATAACTTGCCATGTATAAAGAAAAAGTTATGGGGTTTTACGTGCTGAAACTACGGGTGATGTCGAGGGACGGCCGTAGTGGGGGTATCCGGATTAATGTTGACCGTCTGAGGTTCTCTAAAGCAGGAGACACACGGTACGATTCGGCGTCCGATCCGACGTGCGGCGCCGTATGCTCCGGCATGCGGCATACGACGATTCGGGACACACGGTGCGTGCATCCGAAAGATTGAGCGGCGCGTTAGCTCCGCCCAGATCCAGCCCTCCAGCTTGACTTCAGAGCCACGTCGAGAAACGCAGTATAAACAGCTCTGCACAACACTGCGTCGCTTTACGCGAACACTGCCAATAACGTTATGCCCGTGCGAGTGACAGAACACTTCACGACGGCGCGTAATCCAATGACGACTCCGCTAACAGCCAGCGATAGGGCCGGTAGGCCTAGCTAGGCAGACGCCGCGGCCGACGGCGCTTACGATCCAACCCGAGCTCGTCGAAGAGCGCTTATGTTTGCCGAAACAATTAACACTGTACACTTAGGTCGCCCGTAATTAAATACAATTGGTTTACTCGACGCAGTCGTTGCGAAGGGCAAATGTGCAAGCAAAGCGAGCAGCCTCGCTCAGACGGTCGGTGTGTGCTGTCTGCCCGCGAAATGCCCTCGCGTCGCGTCTCCTAATCTCGCCAGTAGCCTATCCTAGTGTACTAGGCGTTGCTTTGAATAACAGGCACACGTCGAGATAATTTTACTGAACTGGTAACTATTTCGTGTCGGAAACAAACTGCAGCAGGCAAGGAAAAAAAAAAAAACACTGGGAGAAACCGGCCAGCCAGCGCCGCCTCCGTGGAGGGAACGTCACATGCCAGCCGCGCTGTCATTGGCTGCGGCCAGACGACGGTGCGGTTGTCGGACGCGTCGGACGATGAAAATCTGCCCGGTTTGTCGCACGCCGGACGTCCGATCCGGCGCTCCGGCACGGCAAAACACCTCGATTCCGGCTGCCGTTCCGGCGCGTCGGACGCCGGATCGGACACCAAATCGGACTGTGTGTCTCCCGCTTAACGTGCACCTAAACCTAACTACACGAGCGTTTTTGCATTCGGCCCCAATCTGAATGCGGTTTGTCATGTATCTGCTGTGCATCCAGAATACCAGCAAAAAAATTATAATTTTACTACACCAACAACCACGGAAGCGTACGTGGTGTTGGAAGCTACAAGTTTAATGTGACAAGTCAACCACCGCATAAATGAGCTACTTTCGCGGATTCAAAGTATACGCTTGAGCTGTGTTGAAACGTTGAGGCTTGCCCATGAACGCCAGACTCGCCAACACTAGACCATAAACAGGTGTCTCGTTTATCTCTCAAAATAAGTTCTACATTGACTGTTGAATGCATAGGTATCTACACGGTCGGTTGTATAGGAGGAGGAGCATAAGGAAGGAAGGAAAGGTAGAGAGGTCAACCAGATGCACGTCCGGTTTGCTACCCTACAAATGTGAAGGGGTTTAAGGAAGAAAGGAGAAGGAGAGAAGATGATACTATCGGTGTGAATACGTGCGGATGTCCATAACATCATGCCTATAATCGGTCACTCTGCCGGAGCTGCGATTAAACTATGAGGTGAAGGAGACACTTTATTTATCGTTATTTATGTATTCATCCATTCATTTATTCATGTATTTAGGTTTATCTATACTGCTCAAGCCATTGCATGTTAGGACATCGAGAGCAGTAGAACTTGCGGTTTTTCAAATTGCCGCAGATTAAGCGTTTCAACAGCCTCCTAAGTGATGGGCATTTTTTTCTTTTGTTTTTTTGCGATTACAAGGTCGCTTTACAGACTCTGGAGTTTGCCTTGCATCATGGCTTTGTTGAGGAGCCCTGTAGTATAGGAAATTAAGCATGCTCGCCAACAAGCTTTCGTGGACAGATATGGATATCATATTTCATTGACTGCCACGCCATTGTAAAATTGCCGGTAACGACAGGACCAGTTAAAGCTGCACGTCCTGCTCATCAGCAAGATAACTGCGTGACTGTACCGCTTGACTCAGCTGCCTCTTATATCACACTTCTGTAATGGCATTCACCTGATTTCCTATCTCCCGATTGTATTCAGTGCACCCTTATTTGCGATTTGCACCATAACTCTCCCGTCATGGAATGACTTTAGTTTGCGGCATGCGGTTGGGCGTCGAATTGCGAAGGCTTATATTCTTTCTTCATCAGAATGACCAGCAGTGCCACATGCCATTGTTGCCCATTCTGCGCCACTCTCAACGATATGCTCTCAGCCGCTTAAACGATAGAGCCGTTCTCGGAAGCAAATATCCTGGTCTCTTGGCCGAATAACTCTCTAGTATGCACAAGACGACCCAAGCGTTAACGCGTCTCTTGAAGGGAACCTGGCTTGACGAATATATACGTGAGTGAACAGTCATCTGCGTGTGTGCGCATACTGACTCTCCTTCTTATCTTTGTTTTCCCCCTTCCCGACGTGTAGACTAACCAACCAGGCACGACCAAGGTTAACTTCCCTGCCTGCCCTTCTGTATGTCTCTCTTGAAACGTTGTGGTAAAAAGTGCATAAATTCAATTATTGGGATGTAGAACACGCTGCATGAACCTGCGGTCATGAGACTGCATTCAGTGGGCGCACAGTCATAGCCTCCAAAAGTGACCTATTTGAAAATCAGAGTGGATACTGGGAAAGAGTGCTCACGAACAGCTCGAAGAGTGCAAAATTATGTTGTTTATACATAATCTTACAAATATCACGTGAATATGTTGCGAGAAGACAAACAGTGGATATGGTTCGAGAGAGAGAGATAGAAAACTTTTTCAATGAGCCTAAAGATGACTTGATTTGCAGGTGTGGTTCCCTCTTCAAGAGAATCCATGCACCGCCTTGGCGGCGACCACCCTCTCAACCAACATGATCTGGTCCGAAAGGCGGGAGCTGGACAGCAGCGTCTCCCACTGCTCTTGGGGATTGTGAGTAGGGGGCAGAGGAGGCAAGTCTGGATTTTGTATGCAATCTATGACAATGGGCAGGTAGGTTTCTAGCTGTTCGCAGTATTTACATTGTTCTTCGTGTTGAGTAGGGAACATGAGATGAAGCCTCCCTAGGTGCGGGAACGTGTTGGTTTGCAACAATATGAGTGTTGTCTCTTGAGTCTTCGTGAGCTGTGGGTGCGGGGGTGGGAGTGTTCTGCAGATGAGTCTTTAGTGTTGAGTGATTACTTGCTATGTTGTCAGTCTACCCACGAAACACGCAAGCAGCTATTTTATGTCTAAAAGATGTCTTCAACGGCTAATTCAAAAGCCTAGTAGCTGTCTTGATCAAGACATTTTGTAGCCATGGACGTCTAGAAGTACTTCAGTTAGCCCTGCTAACGTTACGCTAAAAGTTGGCTAATGGACAGCTTGACAAGAACAACTGAAGACTTTTATTAGACATTACCTCAAATTTTTGCGGCAGCTCTTACAGTAACACGACGTTTGCCCACAGTTACAATTTATTTTAAACAAGGCATGGACATCAGAAAAAAAAAAATAGTTTATATTGTCGGATAGAGTGATGCAGAGGTATTTTTTCCAGATGTGAAACATGGCAATAGTGTAGTACGGCCTCATTGGTCAATTTGTGCTTTTTAATTAGACCAATCAATTGAATGCCACCTGTCAGAATTATTTTGCAAATCAAACAAGATCTGTATTGTATGCTGATATACTTCCAATGTTCACTCATTGACCTAAACAAGAACATCTCTGCGTGAAACACACCATTATTGACAAAACTTCGCCCTGCTGGGTCTCCACCAAATTGAAATAGTTTGTAGCAAAGAAAAATTTTGTCAGTGATGCTGCAGTTCAGGCAAAAATTATATCCTGGTTTCAGCTACAGGGGGCACAATAGCCTTACACCAGTATACGAAACAGAACACTGTGCTGCAATGAGTTACGAAATAAAGGATAGTACACATCTGGAAAAACACTCTGCGAACCACTCTAACTAGCAATATAAATATATTTTTTCTGATGTCCATGCTTCATTTAAAAGTAAATTGTAACTTACTTTCCGGGTGCCTCTTGTAAGGTAACGCCAAATGCTTGCACAGCATCACACAGAAATAATGGCCAGTTCTTCGGTATACCATCCATTAGTGAATTCCTTGTATGTTGCATGTGACAAGATACTGAAAGATAAATCATAATATGCTGTTATTTTTTTTCATAAATTGTATGATGAGCTTTTCATGCATATAAGGTGATTGCAAGCTAAAATGCAGCAAGGCATCAACTTCACACCATGTCACATACTCATACTTTATTACCTAATAGATTAGAAAAGATGCAGAAAGTGTAATTAAGAAGAGTGACAAATAGCAGCAAAGGTGATCATCGATAAATCTTGAAGATGATTGCCGCCGCTGCCAGAGTAGGCCAGCCTTCGTAGGAGAGCACTGGCTGCCCACAAAAGCTTGCTGTCACAGGCCACCCGTGACGGTTCTTGTAGACATAGGAAAGCAATACCTGCACAGAACAGGAAAAAAAGGGCAAGGGAGGAAATGGGAATGTTGAAATTGGAACTTCAATTAGCAATATGTGCTACGTAAGAAGTTTGGCTCACATTAAAAATAAATTTAAGCATTCCTTTCTCTTAAATTACGGGTATCTTAAGGTATGTATGCGATTATGTTTAAAATGACTAGTATATTTCCTATCATGAGAAGCCAACAAACACTGACACCAAGGACAACATAGGGGAAATTACTTGTGCTTAATAAATTAAATAAACAATAAATTAATGGAAATTAAAGTGGATGAAAAAACACCTTGCCGCAGGTGGGAACTGAACCCACAACCTTCGCATTTCGCGTGCTATGCTCTACCAATTGAGCTACAGCGGCGTCGTTTTCCCATCCACTTTCTTGGGTATTTATGTGTCCTAGTAGAACACTGGGAGTGTTAGCCAGCGCCTCAACTCAGAGGCCTTGTTCCTGGCATATAGTCATTAAGTTGCATAGCAGAGTCAAAATCAGCCTTTAAATTATTGTATGGTGTTTTGTGGCTAAAAAGCCACTTATCAACCTGTCAAACAAGTCTGAGAAGCTTCCTGCAAAATATAATCAGTTTAAAACAGTAATTCACTCTGCAGGTAAATGATGTACTAACTTAATTAAGTTAAATAGCGTCTTATATTGTTGAACTAAAAGCAAGTTTGGCATTTTGCGCTGCCTAGCTGTTGCCTTTCTTTCAAACTTAAACATGACACAGTACAGAGTAAGCAGGTAGCATGCAAAGGAGGACTGGTGATAAAGTAGTGTTCCAAAGTAACACTCCTAGCTGGATCAATCACTTTTGTTGATATATTTTCAAGTGACCCTAATTGGCTTCGGGCAATACCTCACACAAATGATGCAATACCTTGGATGATGCTTCATACAAAGTTGAAAGTATCTCATGATGTGATCAAACGATAACATTGCCCGCTGACTTGGAAGTGTTAACATGCTGTTTGCGTGAGAAAGTGCGAAGTGATTCGTATAGGTGGCAAATTATCAGTGTATCTATACTCTCAGGTAATTCTGAGCATCTATGCTGACTTGCAACTGAGAAGCTACTGCACACAAAAAGGTGTATTCAAGTAATGGTCCATGCAGAATAATTGCCCACCTAGTGAAGAGGCAAATGTGGCAGGCTAATGGGCCAGGGCAAATAGATTGATAAATTCTGATAACACATCCAATGATATTATTGAAATAAGTGATAAAAAACAGCACAGGTAAAATTGCAGTCATGACAAAATTTTAAAAGCACCTCTGCAAACTGCTGGAACCCTCAGCATCATGCCTGTTCTACACGCACATATGTTGCAGCGCAATCTATATCTCAGACGCAGGCGCATCCACAGATCACTTTGTGATCTCCTCACAATAAGGTTAAAAAACAGTCTGGCACAAGCTACTTGATGCGATTCATTTTGCAAGCACCAGCCAAGTGCTCATGGTGGTAGAACGAAATTGAAGTTTGTCCTTGTATGGAAGCCTTGGCCCATGTTTTATCAATTCTAGCGGCAAAGCACACCTTTTACAGCACACATAAATCTTAAATAAGACTGCTTGCTGATGCTGTACAGTAAGTTCCTGTAAAGAAACTAAATCACACAGGAAACGTTTAGAATACCAAACTAATCAAATACTGGCTTGAATACATTTGGGCATTAGGGAAGCAAGGTGTAATGTACACTGTTGTAGAAAATTTTTACTCATGTATGGAATACTTCTATGACACAGCAGAGTTAATTTGCGAGTTCTTACATAGCAATGACTACCTACAGGTAAATTTTGTAAGGCTTAGGGAAATTAATTATTAGTAGAACTGTGTATGTACACTGGCACTGAGAAATTGGTTATAATAGTGGCAGCTTATAATGGACCAGAGCTAAAAAATGACCGTTGGTGAGACACCAACTAGCTATTTTACCACGAAGCGCTCCCTGGCCTTAACCCACATAAAAAGCACTGGGAGGACCAGAGAGGGTACAGTACATTGGCTTACACTGATCATGATGAGGTCCCGTCATCCAGCTAGCGCCAAGGTACAAGAAGGATGTCCAGCCGTCTATAGAGTGAAAGGGACAAAATAAGATAGCATCAAGTCAGTTGAAAGGCAGATTTGCAATTACACATAGGGTGACCCAGTCACAGTCATTCATTAATAAATGCCAAGCTGTCGTGATTTCACTCCCAGATGAAGCACCTACTAGGTTAAAGGTTTTGCTGCTTATTTAGAACAAAACAAGTGAAATTTGTACATCAGTAGACGATTTAATTTGGAATTGTATAGATGAAGTAAACATTGCAGTTATATTTTTTGTTTTGCTATAAAGTGGGATAGCTACAAACTGCATAGTCACTGACACACGCGCGCACACGTAAATACAAAAGGACACAAAATAAGGCGAGTTCAGTCTGGTTCAGCATTACAGCCAGCGCGTCATCTTCGAATGCACTCCTTTCGGTTGGCTCGTGCTACGTTAACCACAGGCTAACAAGCAGGGCAAAGTTCTGACTGTTGTTGCGGAAGTCGTGGAGCGCGGTAGTGCTGAACGGCTGAACACAAGCAGAACCCTCGTATAAAAGTAATGACGAAAACTCGCAGGGCAGAAGAGCCCATATATCAAAAATTGCCGCGGGTAACACCTAAATATATTCACATTGTTGACGAAAAACGAAGCGCAATGCATTTCACTTACCGGAAAAAGTGTTATCCGAACGTGCGACGTACAAAGACGCACCGAGACACGAAGGCGGCGAACGCAGATCCCGCCATTGTGGTAGTAAGCCGTCGGCGAAAACACGCAATACAGCCGATGTCACGAAGCACTGATGCAAAACACACGGCAAACAGCATCAGCACAGCTAAATGACTCCAGTTAATGTCCAGTATAAATGTACAGAACGGCTTGAACAACTGGCATAACGAACCCACGACCGAGACATTGCGGGCGGGAGTGGCCGTTTTTTTCAAACTTCCTGCCTCCCAGTGTTTCCAGCACAGAATGAGATGTCCGACAAATTTGGATTGTGCCGCCGAAGTGGTCGCAGCGCGGTGGCTCTGTGACACCGCTGTGCAACACCGGCATTTCGCTCCTGCTGCTGCGCGATCATAGAATGGTTTCCAGGCGTCGCGTGCGCGCCCTGTATGGAAAACAATACCACGCCCTTGATTGTTGAAGTTCTGGTGTGAAATTATGTAATATTAAAGCCAATTAACTTATGTTGCTTCGAACGAGTTCGATTTGTCTGAGGCGTCTTTTATTCGCTAACGTCGACGGCCGACGGTAACCGCACATTTAACACGTCGTTTGGCATTTTATGCACTTTTAGACAAAAAGATCTAGAAAAGTTCTTGAGTTAGACATTCTGAATGCGTTTACCAAAACAGACTCTAGTGACACCCGTAGTGGGTTTTGCCGCAGATAGAATATATGCTAGCATATTCCAAGTGCTGAGGTTATGTTTAGAAGAAATTCTATTTTCAGTCTTATCATAGACCAAGACGTCTATAGCCGTTTGTAGCCATTTCAAGAAGTTTTTAAGAGGTTTTGTGTTTCGTGGGTAGTGAGCACTACTATGCCCTCCGGGGCCTGGTGGATAAGTCCTCGTGCCTTAGGGTGGGCGAGTTCATTGCCCTCCAGGGACGCCCGTGAGCGGGTGTGCACACTATTCTAACATTTCTTTCTGGCAGTTTGGCTGTTACTATGCGTTGACTGGCTGGTGCCACCCAGCCCGACGTAAAGTTCATTTACATTTCTTGGGAATCGGTTATAATGAATGTTGTCGCAGTCTTGGTTAGAGCTTATGTCATGGCTAGTTCCTCTGTTTCCTTTGTTGTTGCATCTAGTGTGGTGGCGCTGACAAGGAGATTCGTCTTTGTTGTCACCACGATCCCTTTGGCTCTTCTGCCACGGTATACGGCTGCATCTGTGTAGACCATCTCCTGGAGGGACTCGTGAGTCTTGTCAAAGGCCTTGGCTCGTGAACAATATGATTCATGTATTCGCCCTTTATGCAGCCCAACCTCGCGCTGAGATTCTGTGCGCTATGATAGCGTGTCAGCAAGTGGGGGAATCCTTTCTTCACGGCAAATCATACACTAATTGGTTTCTCATCAAAATTCACAAAGGAAGCACCGTGCCCTGCACGCATGGTGTGGTGGAGGAAGTGAAGTACTATTTCGTGGGCTGTTAGAGTGTCCTTGCTACGACCAGCCAAAACGGCGGTGGGCGTAAGTGTTCGGCGCGTTGAACTAAAAAGCCGCAGTTTCGCCCCAAACGTGAATCATCGATTGCGATAGCAAATTAGTGGACTTCTATACCAAGTAATGATAGTAGCTTTATCGGCCGTATAAACTGGCAACTTAGGCATACTTGTAAACATAGGCATACTAACTAAATTAACAAGTATAGTGTCACGCGAGCACAAGCTAACATGAACACATCTGACACGATGACCGAGGAAACTCCCTGTTAAAACGATGGAGCGATGAAGCGCGCCAGCAGCGACGAGCGAATTGACCTTCGTGCTGTGTCTGGCATTAACACGAACTAAGCCGCGGAAACACAGCGCTAAGTGGACTCTGTCCTCGTCACAGATGGCTTCCAAGACACAGCGGCCCGGGCGGGCGCGCGCGGCCGCTTGGGCAGCCCGGAGTAGAACGCGTCCTCCCTCCCTACCCTCCCCCCTGAAGCACTGCGCGCGACTTAATACGGCGCGCTTTCTTCCCGCTGGCGTGCGCGAGATTGCGCCGCGATCGTCGGTGCACTCTCGCACGCTTTGACTCGCACATACAACATACGGCGCGCGGCGTCGATTTTATCGCCCTTGGACTTTATAGTGAACCTCACGCCGACGCCGACGGCTTAAATGCGCCTGTAGTGTCTATATATTCGGTAATAAAATCCTTACGTCACTTTAGACTACATGAAACAGGGTGTTTGCAGGCCTTGAAAGGTGGGCCAGTTCGTTGTGATAGTTCTATTATTATTATTATTATTATTATTATTATTATTATTATTATTATTATTATTATTATAGTAGCAGTAGTTAGCGGTGGTAGTGATAGTAGTAGTACACGCACGTTCTCAAGAGAGAGAGAGAGGAGAGGAACAGAGACTAGCAGGGTGGTTAACCAGCCTCAGAAAAGCCGGTTTATCACCCTACAAATGGGGAGGGGGGAATAGGACGTAGAAAAAAAAAAAGACAAAGCAGACAGAGAGAACGTTCCGGCTGGAATGCTCTCAAAGTATCACTGACGTGCATGTATAGTGGCTAATTGGCTATGGCGTTGCAGCTGCGGAGATCGAGGTCGCTGGTAGCATTTCACTGGGGGTAAAATGCAAGAACGCTCGTGAACTTAGATTTAAGTCAAATATATTCCGAGTCTTCCACTATGGTGTGCCTCATAATCAGGTCGTGGTTTTGGCACGTAAACCCCAGAATATTTACTGTAGCTTGAGTCGTTGTAGCCTTTTTTTCCTTATTTCATTTTCTTGCGCAAATCTTTAGTCAGGCTTTGTCATTTGTTTTTTTGTTACACGTTCTGTGTCAGATTTTGCGCCTGCATGGTAACGTGTTGCTGCTTATACGCTTATACATACGCTTATTATTTCCCCGTAAGCGAAAATCAGCAACAGGTAGCATGCTATTTCCAGCCTCTCTATCTTGACCCCACTCAATACTGCCTCGTACCCCTTATTCGCTGTAATATGGACCGCCATAGAGAGAGAGAGAGAGCTAGATCGCGAGAGCCATAGAGAAGACTAAATTTTCTCTCGGCCTGAAACGCGCATGCTGGCAATCAACGAGGCAGCAGCTCTTCGTGGTGACAATTAGACTACACCTCTCAAATCCTGGCTGGGAAAAAGATTTTGTCACCCCGCAGCGCCACATCTTCTTGGCACCATCGAACTTGCCAGTCTTGGCTAATTCTTCGGAATTCGAATCCCTTCGCAAGGGAAGTTGAGTGTTTGCACTCGAACTCTTGATGCACGAAAAAGCAACGAAATTCACATCCTTCCCCACATTTGTTCACAGCGAAGCAAAGTCGCTTCTTGGATGAGAACACGGTGATGGCGCTAATTTTATGTATGCAAGATGAAGCGACTGCCAGAGAATAATGAGATACTAACGGACACGGAAAACTACCAACGTAGTTGTACCTAACGCAATGTGATGCGGTGTTCAAGCACGTGCGATATAAAGGCTGCACCACGTGTGCTTGCTGCCTAAGAACTCATTGGACCGCGCACGTCAACTACATTAATTGTTTTCACTTTTATGAAGTGGAATATTTGCATTATCCCTATAAATATACTTTTTTTCCTCAACTGTTCTAAGCATAAGTAAACCATTATCGATGTTTTATTTTTTGTGAGTGTTCGTTAATTATTACTTGGACACGCAACAATCAGGCTGCCAAACGAAACGTTGGAGTTAAGTTCAGCACGCTATGATTATTTACCTGACAAACAGCATATTGACATCGCAATTAAAGCGACGTTTTAAGCCCTCAGTGCTTTGAAATTTCTCGTGGAGCGACGAACTTTTCCTTCAATATTTTGCCTACTACCGCAGTATCTGTACAGCAACCACTAATGATGCACTTAGCCAACCTCTTTTGGCAAGAACGCATCAATTTTTTTCTATGATCGTTGGTTGCAATCTTTTGGCATAGCAGGCAGAAGAAGAAAGAAAGGGGGGGGGGGGGATTTTGCTTTGGTCGCTTTTACCTGCTTGGAGTTAGTCGCTAAAAAATACAGCAACATCTTACATGCAGCTATTCGAACTTTCACCACGACTCTTCCGAATACGTCCTTCTGAATTCTAGTTTTCTACGCCCTTTATACATTGTAGGCGTTAAAAAAATATGCGAGTCTAATTCTATACCGACGATTTCATCAATTGCAGACTGCGACAGTGTTATTTGCCTATGCGCCAATGTAAACATGATCAAATGGGAAAGAGGGCAAGAAAATTAAAAAGAAAATACGCTGCTTATGATCACATGCGTTGAGCGAAAAATTACTTCAATATCGAAAAAAAAAAGGAATTAAACAGATGTTAGTCCCACAGTAGGACTTATTTCAGCCACAAGAGAGTCGGCTAGGGCTTTGAAAACTTTTGTACCGCCTCGGGCACGCCTAATCTAAACGTGCCGACGTCTTCGCAGAATTACTTCGGCACACGGCGCGTGTCGAAATTCTGCAGTTGGCATCCCACGGAACCATATTGCCTAAAACGATGGTGCAGCGCTTCGCGGAAGAGAGAATGTTGTTCTAGCGTCTACAGTGCACCATAATTTTGTGACCTCACCACTGAGCGGGGAGCAAGGTTTTCTCAACCAGCTCTGTTGTCTCGTTCATATGGTTGCACAATAAGTGCGCACGAGTGCACAACGTTCCTTGCGCGAGTGCGCTTATCAGTGCTGTTACCTTTCACGACACGTGTTAAATTATTGCGACAAAGGTATATTGCCTGGGGCTACATACGAGGGACGTTCCGAAAGTAAGTTTTGTCATTTATTTTTACACGGAAACTTTATTGCAACATCCCTCCCCCCCCCTAAAAAAAAATGCACCATAGCATCATGAACTATTCAGCTTGCACTATTTTTCCACATAGTCGCCACCCACACTGATACCTTTACGGTAGCATGCAACTAGTTTGAAGAAACCACCCTGGTAAAACTCGGTGCCCTGCGAGGGCCTGAGACACGACCACTTCACCATACGCCATCTGTAGGCGTTCATGGACGACGGACACATTAGTCCCACATGCCCATTCATATCGGATAACAGCACACGCTTACACTGGTGACCACGTTGTCCGCACACGTCTGTCTGCCATCGTGATTTGTACTCGAATAACCTCGGGCACGCCGGTCTGTTGCTAATCTCTCTTCTTTGCTGCTGTGCGCATGCGTCATTTCTCCTCCACTGACGCTCCTTCCGTCGTTGAACCAGCAACGGGCGTGGATTCTTATAGCGATTGTTTGTTTCACCTGGTGTAACGTGGGGAAACTCATTTTCGGAAGGTCTCTCGTACATAAACCCGTTAACAGCACACTTTAAAAATGTTTAATGCGAAAACATTATGTGCCCCATTACGCCAAAATCCGGCGTTATAGTCGGCGGCGTGACCGAATGATCGTACCAAAACTGGCCAACGGCAAAGAGTAAAACCACATAAAAAAATACTCTAATTGACGTCAAATTTCTCACGGACGTTCTTGTAAACAAAGCAAACTAATGCCTTTGAAAGGCATATTGGATAAATTTCGCTGTGTGTGGGAGTCGTTCTCGGGCCTCAGGGGTGCGAGACGAGCACGGTTCCCCGACGCCGCGGTGTCTCGACGGACCTGGTTGACTAAATGTGTACCTAGTGCGTGCGTCGTTGGGCACCTGACGGCGCAGCCAATGGGCAGGAGGTGGCGCCACGTCACGAGCGTGTACAATGAGCGTATAAAACAAAAAAACATTAATGTCCAATTCAATGCCGCCGAGCGCTCCTTCGAGTTATGAACTCCTCGCGAGCAAGCGAGCGCGTTTAGGCGCTTTGCGCGTTTTCATTTGGCCTCACCGAGGCGCATATAAAACGCAGGCGAGAGCTTGCGCGGACGAGGGACGCGCAGAAAAAGACATTTCACCAAAGCGGCCGTAATGCTTTCACATTCCCACACGTAAGCAGTCTTGAGTGTCTCTGCCAAATTTTTTTACTGCGTTTTATCAGCGTAGAATCGGGAAGTTGATGCCCCGGCAACGTATACAGAAAAAAATTCTCAATATCTAAAGCTTCCAATCAAAAACCCAAGAGATTCGATGTGGACCCTCTACCACTATAATGCACAAACCATTTTCCTTTCCTTTTTTTTTTGCTAGCTGTCTTTTCCTCTTGAGCGGAATGTTTGTGTTATGATTGCCCCATATAGAGTTGGGCTTGAGCTGTTTCACATGACTATAGCTGTTTTGGCCACTATATATATACTTCATGCTATCTATATCCTTAATGCTACTGCTTCGAATCCAAATTGCAACGTCGTAAAAAAGAAAAAAAAAGAGGGGGGGGGGAGAGAACGGTTGCGCTTTAACCTTTGCTCACAAGATCGCATTAAGCATTTTATGTGACGAAAATGATATCAACTATTTCGTCTGTGATATACTGATAAAGTCATCTGCTTTCATATTTCGTTTTTGTAAGTTGTGAGGTCCCTTTAAGTGGTCAGTACGGCAGGGCGCCTGAATTATTCATGTCCACTAAGAATACGGTGTCTTTACACTGCGAGAAATGTTGAAAAAAATTGTTCCTTTATTTTGTTTAATTGACAAAATTAGGCAATTGTAGCCCCGCCAGTGGTGACACTTTCTTTGATTCTCGGCTCATAAACAGCCAGAATTCTTTAATTTATGTTGCAAGGAACTATATATTTGGGCAGGAAGTAGGGCACCGGTACAGAGCTAGTACACGCCATTTTGACAACTAGCTGGTTTTACAGGCATACATCAGATAGATATTCACGACCGGCAGCTTGGCTCGATCGACTTGGCAATTTTGAACAAGCGGAGATAGCAGTGAGACGCGCGCCTTCGTAGCGAGTGCCTTGTGCCGTTATTGAAAGAAGTGGGCGGCTAAACTTGGCATATCAGATCGAAGTAAGGGACAAAAACATAAACAGTCGGCAGATCCCACGTGACAATGACTGCGGACGGTAACGCCATTAGCCTTGAATCAGTAAAGGCACACAAGGTGTTGCCGCCATCGGACCGAGTTACGTACGAGGCGTGTACTGTGGTGCGATTCCTCTTTCGCGCTTTACTAAGAACACTCGGCGCCATCCAGCGCCGCAACCTCCGCGAAGCCTGCGCGTGGCGTCCGAAATGCATGCAGAGCTAGTGCCTGTAAGCGCTGAGAAACGCGTCATGCGGCAACCAAGCTCCTCTCTCGCCGTTCTTTCTGGGCACGCTGCTTGATCTAGCGACGCTGCCAAGTCCGCGCGTTGTCTTCGAGATGAGAAGCGCCGCGCACCGGTGCCTGGCGAACGCTGAGAATGGTTCCCGCGCTTGCCGCACACTCGGTGGCACGTACTCAGGGAGGGACCCACGTTGGCGAGTCGTTCATTGAAGAACGGCACATACCCGGTGCATTTGTGGCACAGCCTGCTAGTGCGTCGGGCTGCTGTCCTTGAGGAACCTTGTGACGTGGATTCGCTTCCGCCGTGCGATGCAATTTTGTTGGCGGGGTGAGTAATGCTGCTCCCAACTGGACAGTCAATCTGACGGCGGTGCAATCCGCTAAGGGTAGCGCGGGAGTTCGTGCAGATGGCACTCTTCCATGCGGCTAACTCCTCTCGCACGTATTTCAGTGCAATATTAATCGCCGGTAGCTCCGCAGTTGTTGACGAGGCTGGATGGAGTATGTGAAATATACGTCGTACTTGCGTCGAAGGGGCATAAAAAAAGCTGCAGAAGCGCCTTGGTAGACACATACAAACATACATACATACATAGCCACCAGAAAGTGCATGAAGTACTCTAAGAATACTAAAGCATGAAAAGAAAAAAAGAAAACACTCTGAAAAGTTGAAATGACAAGCATACCGTCTAACGCCCACAAAAAGAGGTCCTAACATCACTCTTCCTACTAACTTATGTAACAGAAACACGCGGGTGTCCCAACGTAAATACAAACGCCCACATTGCAAGATTTCCAGAAGTCTGCGAAGATATTTTTTGGGTGGTGGTTGGAGTCGTCTGCTGAAGGTTAGATGATTTGAAATGCATGCACCGAATTACAGCCCTTCTCCTAAATAACGGCTTCACTTCAAACAATATATAAACTGCTCGGTTTGACCTCCTGGCTGCCAGTCGCGTATACGGAAATATAGTGAGCAAGCGCCCACGCTCAAGTGTCCGATTTTGTCAAGCGTGGCTGCAACTGCATTCTGCTTGCAGGTACGTTTGAGTGCGCCACTGCCGAGCTGTCACCTATCACCGTGACACATTTTTGGCTCATAATATATCAACATATCCCTTCAGTCAGACGACTGCCGCAAGATAGGAGTATACTTAGAAAACGGCGAGAGGGTTTTAGCTCGGGATTTTGAAATGCGTTTTGCACAGCATTTGCTCCCCCGTCATTTCCTGCGGCTTCACATGGGAAACAATTACTGCAATACCATGATCGGTATGGGGCCGTATTTTGTAATGATTTTTATCCGAGTCTATTGATTCGTTAATATCCGTTCCGTTGAGAGGTGGCCGATCTCGGTGATAGCAGCGGTGCAGGTTCGAGCGAGTCAATGACGAATGAAAAGTTAAGAAGGAAACTGAAAAAAAAAAACTTTATAAGACAAGCTTTGGCAAGTTTTTTATTTTGTTTCTGGCGATATTACTTTTCATTAGCAGTGCGCTCTAGCACAGTAGTAACCTCATATAAAGAAAGAAAGGAAAATGTGTACGTGTCGGTTCGCTGTGTTTTTACAGAACTTTTTTGACACGACGTCATTCTCATTAAACAGCTCTACGCTTAAGGGGGGCCGCGCAAAATAGCACAGGATGAAAATGAAAAAAAAGAAAAAAATATCGCGCAGGATAATTCTGCCCTGTGACCTTGCTTTATTTGGTCGCGTGTTATTTAGAGCTACCGTCTTTGAAATGCTTTACCAACTAACCGAACAGCGAGCTCTATTATGCAAAGCGGTTCGTGCCCTCCAGAGGATTCTTCATAACTTAATTTTTACGCATTTATTTTTACGCTGCAGATAAAGAGAGCCTGCTGTCGGAACTGCAATGCCCTATTTGAAATCCGCAACAGTTACAGCAGAAGAATCTGGATCTGGGTCGCGGTCACTCTGGCGTCCGGGACGCGTATATCAAACAACGCCGGAGCTGCATCAGGTCCGTTACAGACACTTCCTCTGCCACCCCAATTGTCAACCCGGCAAGGAAAAAAAAAAGAGAAATCAGGCCAGTTCGCGCTACCATAAAGGTACTAATCGAGTGTCAGCCAGGAAAAAAAATAATTTGAGCAAGGACTGCAAGCACGTCGCCAGGTAAAAGGTGCGCCTGAAGAGCAGTTGGAGGTCACTTTTCATGTTGTCGATAAAGAGAAGTTGGATAGGAAGTGAATGTGCATTTCTGCTCGGAAAAAAACCACGCTGTATACATTATACGTATATACAGTGTATATATGTATGCTATTGCAAGCATTTTTTCGCTGTTGTGACATTTTGTGCATCTGTAATGTATTTACAATGTTTGCGAGATCTGAAGCTGTATTCCTGTGAAGTGACATTTCGCGAGTAAAACTTGAAGCAGCGCGAAGAAGACGAAGACAACAATCGTAAACACACACAACAGGACATCGCTCATCCTGTTGTGCGTGTTTTCGATTGTTCTCTTCGTCTTCTTCGCGCTGCTTCAGGTTTTACTCAACATGAACCAACTCGCCCAAATCAAGTTGTTGACATTTCGTGCTTTGAGGACTTATCGTACTGTAATTTTATTTAATGAGAGCAGCATTCCGGGCAAGCTGGTAATCCATTGCTTAAATGATATTGCGCGACAAAAAAAAATGACACGAAGGTGAGAGAAGACGACTAATGAGAGCAGCGTTCCAGGCAAGTTGGTAATCCATTGCTTAAATAATATTGCGCGACAAAAAAAACGACACGGACGTGTCGTCGTCTCTTCTTTGTCGTCGTCTTCTCTCACGTCCGTGTCGTTTTTTTTTTGTTGCGCAATATCATTTAAGCAATATAATTTTATTTACATGCTTCTTTCATCTTTTTCATGTCGTGTGACCTGTGATGCATTTTCATGTTTTTCATGTGAAAGGAGCAGCCGGCACCGTCTTTTGGTGGCAGCACCTTATTTGTTCGTGTCAATACAAAATAATATTAAATTGGTAAATGAACAAGTGGCGGTGATGGTCGTGTAAGTGGTTTCTTGTAATCGTTCTTGAACTTGTATATACGCACCTCTTCATCATATCATCATCATGAT
Organism: Dermacentor albipictus; assembly: GCF_038994185.2. NCBI lineage: Eukaryota > Metazoa > Arthropoda > Arachnida > Ixodida > Ixodidae > Dermacentor > Dermacentor albipictus. Next base: position 113,780,235 of record NC_091821.1, read on the forward strand.
TAATCAGCCCTTTTCCTCCCTGTCTCTTTTCCCCAGTGTAGAGCAGCAGTCCAAAGAAATTTATGGCTCAGGCCGACCTCTCTGCCTTTCTGTAAATAAATCTCTCTCTCTCTCTTCTTGACTTTAGTTATGATAACTACTAATAGTGTTTTTTTAATTATACCGCATTTGGCAAGTAGAAGCTTTCAAAGAGGCAAAAGATACGAAATGTCCTCACTTTGAATTTCAGAATATATTAAACCGTGCTTAAATGGCTGATTCACAAACACTGAAAAGTCCACTTTAATCAGTAGGGAAGCTCCGAACCGTGCAACATACACGCCAAGGGGAACAATAGTACACCGGGATTACAGAGCATTAACGCTGGGCTCACTGTTCTATAGCTCCTAAGACGGACAGCGCAAAGAAAGGCATGTACCGCAGGAAGACCAGAAATGACAGCGCTTGTCTAGTCTGGTTTGGTTCTTGTCCGTGTCTTTGCTTGCGCTACAAATTTTAGGAAGTATTAGACACAGAATTCTTCTTTTTTCTTAGCAGAATCAGTAACAAATTGTGTTTGGCAACACATATGACGTCCGCGACACCCGAAGCAACTTTGTAGAGCAAAAGAATTCCAGACGCCAGCCTATAACGCCGAACCAGCCCTCTGGCGCCTCCGCACCAAGTGCCGCTCGTCGCGCCCACGACACGCTGCCCGGCGCTGCTGAGAGTGCCGGTCTGTCGCCGGCAGGCACACGCGCATCGAGTGCCGGAGCACGATGACAAGCGGCAAACACAGCAAGGGTGCCTCGGTCCATTCGTGGAGGAGCACCGCGGCCTGCCCTTGTGCGGCTCAGTGCCAGCCGACTGCGTACGGACGCAGGAAGGAAAGCCGAACGTTCCGCTGAGCGTGCGGCGCCCCTTGTTCTCCCTTGCGTGCCCGTTCCGTGCTTCGGAAGCGCTCGGCAGCCCGAAGCCGCCGTCCTAATTACGAGCGTCGTCTGTCTTCGGTGCGAGGCCGCTGCGCACCTTCGGTAACGCGCGCTTGCACCTATAGGTCAATCTTTCACCATTCACCAGCCGTTCGGCGCCGGGTGGTACGTGTCTCACCCTGTGATATAGGACCTTGCGTGGTGCACCGCCCGCAGGGCCCATTTCCTTGAGCGAATTTCCGGCGCCCGAAAAGCGACGTTTCCGTCTGACCGCGTGACCGAGGTACAGAGTAACGCTATATCGAATTCGGACTGCGTGAGGAATGCGACTTATTCGCTCCGTGCTAACTAATGGGCGACATCGGCCGAAGCAAACGACCCGCTGTCGTTACCGTATATTGGCGACAACAGTGCATAAGAGCGCATCGAATGAAACGACTAGTTAATATATATGACACACAGAGCGCGCAGCACTAAGGTGCACTAAGCTGCGCTAGAGGTGTTAACCTGCTGAGATGCGTGAACGTCTTGGAAAAAAAAGTTGCGAGCATTTAATTCAGTTGCTAAAGCTTTGTGAACATGCAGCTTCAGTTACGCCTCCGGCTCCAATAGATGCCACGAAACACGTATTCCCAATTTACTTCACAATCCCTGACATGCACAAAAGTCTGCTATGCCTGTTTCGACAATATTCCAATTGGCTCAGTCTCATATGTTCGAAAAGTTTCCAGATTATCTTCAAGTATTCACAGATGCATCTGTACACAGCGACGGTCAAGGCGCCTCTGCAGCTTTTTTCTGCCCTTCGACTCAAGTACGGCGTATCTTTCATATCCTTCATCCAACTTCGTCAACAACTGCTGAACTATAGCAGCGATTAATTTTGCGCTGAAATACGTGCAAGAGGAGTTAACTACATTGACGATTGCCATATTTACGGACTCCCGCGCTGCCCTTAGCAGGTTACAACGCAGTGAGATTGATTGTCCACTTGAGCGCAGCATTACTGACTCTGCGAGCAAAATTTCATCACGTGGGGTATCTCTCGTTGCTCAATAGATACCTTCACACGTAGGAAGCTCTGGAAATGAAGAAGCTGATCGGCTCGCTTCAACTTGCACTCATAACAGCTGTGACTGCCCAGAAACTTTGTGCAAGTTTGATGACGCTCGTCTGCTGATTTGTCGTCACCTACTCAAGCAGCATCCAGACGAGCGCGTCGAAAATGGAACGTTCCCGTCCCGTGTTCGCGGTGGAGGCTTGCTTCGTAGCGCCAGAGCACAACTATTCAAGCTGAGGGTTGGCTGCGCGAACATGCACGAGCGTTTATACAAACAAGGACGTGTAGCAAGTCCATCGTGTACGTATTGTGGCTGCTGCGAGACACTTCAGCAACTTACATTTGAGTGTCCCGCTTTCAGTGCGCAGCGCATGTCGCTAGTGAGAGACTATCATCTCCTTGGCCTGCGGTGTACGACACTCGACGAATTTTTGTACCCCACTAGTTGTGCGTCTAAACGTGATCAGGCTCATCGCACTCTACTTACTTTTCTAGAGTTAAAAAACTTAGGTTCACGTTTGTAGCGTCTAAACTATTGCATTCAACATTCTGTAGTACCGTGACCTTCAGTGACCAGCCCTAGTGTGTGGTCCGTACTGTGTTCTACTTCATTCTTTAGATTTGCTTTGTTGCACTTCCTTTCCTCTTTCCTCCCCGCCTTCCTATCTTCCATTTCTGTGTTGCTGTCCCCTCCCTTCTGAAGAGTAGGCAGGCGTTGGGACCCTTCCGGTGGCAGTTGCCAGCCTGCTCCTCGCTTTCTCTTTCCTATTAATTGTATGTGTTCAAAACAAATAATAATAAGTTTTGTGATGATTCTAAATTCCTTTGTCAAGAAAGAAAAATAAAAAAAACTAACTATCCGCGACCTACTCGTGCTGTTTTACAACAAGTTTGTATAACACTGCATGCAACGATGAATTAACAATTTTAAATACAGCAATGCCTTAGGAGACCGCTCTCTACGCCTCCAATCTAGCCTCTCCCCTATCCGTCACAATTAGGAAAAATAAAAGAAAGAAATTCCGCTTTACCTGAAACGGTCCCAAATACGTTTTGCTCACTCCTATGCGTGCGGGTGTGTGCGAGGGTGTGGACGTATTTGTATATACAGCAAGATTTAAACTAACTTTCCCTCAGATCTCCCGCGTACGCCCTGCTGCCAGCCTTTCACACAAATTAGCTGGCATGCATGGTAATGTGCGGCTATTTACACATTGCAAGTGGTGAAGAGCTATTACTTAAAGCGCGCTTCGACTGGGAAAGTGAGGAGCAAGGGCATTCGCTCGTGTAGGTTTCTTTCTTTGACTGCATTTTCGCTGGCGCAGCTCCCGATTCTTGCATCTCATGACATCTTTGTTCTTCCTTGTGAGAAAGGGATTGTGTGCCTCACGACCCGCTAGGACAGTAGGAAACACGGTAAGCTGTGGCAGGGTTTGCCACACAATAAGGAGAGCTCAGAGATGGTACGCGCAAGCAGGTTCCCTAGAACGTAAAAGTATTCCAATATGTTTTTATTCCAAGGTGGAATAACGTAAAACTATTCCAAACTTTTCTATTCCAATTCTGCAATCAGCCCTCCGCGATTGGTCAAAAACTTTTTTTTAGACCACCCGCACTTTGCCTGTATGTCACCCGACGTCACGAAAACAGCGGTAGCTCATCTGATATGACGTGTACACACTGATTATGCATGATTAGACTGAACAAAAAAAATAGTTATTTCTGATTCGACGCCTTTTCGCCATTAGCCCTCGGCTATTGGTCAAAAGTTTTCGGCCTGCCTCCCACTTCACCAGCCCCTCACGCGACGTCACAAAACCGCAACAACTCACCGCGTCAAAGTGAGGTGCACGCGTTAAAGATGCTTTAATATGCCGAACAAAACTGAATTTTCTTTTGCATAGCCGCAGGCTGCCCCGTTCCGAAAGGAATAAAACATGGCTGCCGCCGATCGCTCAGGCACTGGCTACTCGCACCTGCCGGAGAGCATGGGTTTATTTGCGTATAATAAAACTTTCTGCGTGGATGTGTACCGTTTTTGAGCACTTTCGGCACGTTTACGACCTCGCTCTGCCAACTATTCTTTGCTGAGGATCCGTTTTAGCCTCATTCTTAAGCTTCCATTGCATGCCGCCGCGGTTGTCTACGACCCACCGCAAGCTAAGTAAGGAAAGCGGACCAATCGCAGACGCCGGCACCACCCTCTTTTCGGCACCACCGAAAACTTTTGACCGATAGCCGAGGGCTAATGGCGAAAAGGCGTCGAATCAGAAATAAGTATTTTTCTTTGTTCAGTCCAATCATGCATAATCCGTGTGTACACGTCATAACAGATCAGGAGCTATTGCCATTTTCATGAAGTCGGGTGAGAGACAAAGCGCGGACGGCCCAAAAAAGTTTTTGACCAATCGCGAAGGGGTGATTGCATAAATCGATAGAAAAGTTTGCAATAGGTTTACATTATAGCGCCAGGTTTATTAACCTGGTGGCACGTTACAGCAGGGCATTCGCGGCTTTCAGACCCAAGCTCTCAGGAGGTCGACTACCCGCGCTCGCTGAGCCTTACAGGGTTTACCAAGGAGAATAAGAGGTGGGAGCAAAATTTCAATACCCTACTCGTAGCAGGCATAAAGAACTTTCGACCATAGCAAAAAAAAAAAAAGATCGACGTTTAAAACGTCAGGAACCATGTAACGCCTAAAAAGTGGTCACAATGAAAGCAATCGAGAGGGCCTATCTCGGTGACGTGTACTCGGGTATGTGAATCGAGCTCGGGAAGGAGAAAGGTAGTTTGCATGAAAAAAGTTACCCTAGCCCTATCCCCGACGCCAGTACCGTTACCCCCACGCCTGTCCGCTATACAGGGCAGAGAATCGCTTACACCCCGCTTCGCTCAGATTTCACGCGCTAAGGCACTGCAGGGATCAGCGTAGATTTACATTTATGATAAGCGCGTCTTACTGAGACGCGAGCGATGCGCTATCAGCTTGGTTGCAAAACGACTTACAAAGCAGGTGGACGCACCCTCATGCTCCCCTAAATCGGACTTACAGCGGAGTCAAGGAAGCCTTCTGCGTTGCGCTGCTAGCATGAGCGCTGTGCGCAAGCACTCTGACACATTCCTGCTAAGCAGTTGTGTGAAATTTGCTGGCGTGCACCGGTTTGGAATGAGCGCACCATACGCGCTCTGCGAAAATTCTCTATTGCCGCTGTGCTGAGGATACCTGGAGATCTAGCTTATGAATAAACGCGAGTTCTAAACTTGCACGAGCTGGAGATGAGGTGCAGAAACGCAACTCACCTGATTCCTACATATTCGCGGTCATTATAGTGAGAATCTTGTAGTAATCACACATAGAAATGCAGCCGGTAAATATTTACTCGTAAAGATGTTCTGGAATGAAGCAGGAATGGTATCATCGTTGCCCATAAGAGATGGGGGACATATATTGCTGCGTGTTGTTGTTGGTCAGCCATCTTAACAGCTCTGACTCCTCCTGCATATATACTGTATATATAGTTTTCCTATACTCGCGACATCCCCGTAACAATATCAACTTTCTGCATATGGGCAACAAGATCATATAGCATGGGCCCTATAACGTAAAACTAGGGCGCTATAACGTAAAACTATTCCAAACTTTTCTATTCCAATTCTGCTATCAGCCCTCCACGATTGGTCAAAAACTTTTTTCGACCACCCCCACTTCACCTGTCTATCACGCGACGTGACGAAAACCGCGGTACCTCCCCATCTGATATGATGTGTACACACTGATTATGCATGATTGTACAGAAGAAAGAAAAACAGTTATTTCTTATTCGACCCCTTTTCGCCATTACCCCTCGGCTATTGGTAAAAAGTTTTCGGACTGCACCCACTTCACCTGCCTGTCACGCGACGTGACAAAACCGCAAGAACTCACCGCGTCAAAGTGACGTGTACGCGATAAAGATGCATTAATATGCCGAACAAAACTGAATTTTCTTCGGAATAGCCGCAGGCTGCCCCGTTCCGTAAGGAATAACAGATGGCTGCCACCGATCGCTCAGACTCTGGCTACTCGCACCTGCCGGAGAGGATGGGTGTAATTGCGTGTAATAAAACTTCTTGCGTGGCCGCGTAATGTTTTCGAGCACTTTCGGCACGTTTACCCCCCTCATTCTGCCAACTCTTCTTAGCTGAAGGTCCGTTTTAGCGCCATTCTTGAGCTTCCGTTGCATGCCGCCCCGATTTTCGACCAGCGACCGCAAGCTAAGCAAGGGAAAGCCGACCAATCGTAGACGCCGGCACCACCTTCTTCATCCGGTTATCGACTTTCAGTGCAGTGGCTCGACCCCATCGAATCCCTCTCCACTTCAGTGTTCTCCTCGCCTCTTGTCAGCCAATTAGATACGACAAGCCGCTCAGTGTAGGCAATGTTATTCGTTTTTCAAGCAAACAAAAGTGACCTCCTATGAACGAGGAGAGCATTTGATTGGTCGGTTCAGACAACCCTACGAATGACCGCCCGGTGCTTGCGTTGTGGTTACGTAAAGTTGACGTCAGGAGATTGGAATAGAAACATATTGGAATAGTTTTACGTTATAGCGCCCCTATTCCAATATGTTTCTATTCCAATCTTCTGACGTCAAGTTTGCGTAACCGCCGACGCAAGCACCGGGCGGTCACCCACAGGGTTCTCTGTACAGACCAATCAAACACTCTCCTCGTTCATAGAAGGTCACTTTTGTTTGCTTGAAAAACGAATAACATTGCCTACACTGAGTGGCTTGTCGTATGTAATTGGCTGCTAAGAGGCGAGGAGAACGCTCAAGTGGAGAGGGATCCGCTGAGGCAGAGCCAGTGCACTGAAAATCGATAACCGGATGAAGAGGGTGGAGCCGGCATCTGCGATTGGTCGGCTTTCCTTTACTTAGCTTGTGGTGGCTGGTCGAAAACGCGGCGGCATGCAACGGAAGCTTAAGAATGACGCTAAAACTGACCCTCAGCAAAGAAGAATTGGCAGAATGAGGTGGTAAACGTGCCGAAAGTGCTCGAAAACGTTACACGGCCACGCAAGAAGTTTTATTATACGCAAGTACACCCATGCTCTCCGGCAAGTGCGAGTAGCCAGCGTCTTAGCGATCGGCGGCAGCTATCTTTTATTCCTTTCGGAACGGGGCAGCCTGCGGCTATTCCGAAGAAAATTCAGTTTTGTTCGGCATATTAATGCATCTTCATCGCGTACACGTCACTTTGACGCGGTGAGTTTGTGCGGTTTTGTGACGTCGCGTGACAGGCAGGTGAAGTGGGTGCAGCCCGAAAACTTTTTACCAATAGCCGAGGGCTAATGGCGAAAAGGGGTCGAAACAGAAATAACTGTTTTTCTTTTTTTCTGTCAAATCAAGCATAATCATTATGTACACATCGTATCAGATGGGGAGCTATCGCAGATTTCGTGACGTCGCGTGACAGACAGGTGAAGTGGGGGGGGGGGGGGTCGTAAAAAGTTTTTGACCAATCGTGGAGGGCTGATAGCAGAATTGGAATAGAAAAGTTTGGAATAGCTTTACGTTGTAGCACCCCATGTTGCTTAAAGAAGGCACATCGAAGTCTGGTCCGAGTCTTCTAACGCACTGGTTTTCAAACGCAGAACCACGTTCTTCAGCATCCTCCCTGGAGTAACTGTGGACATGCTGAACATTTGAGACAAATTTCGTCCAGCTACAATTAATCACTGCTAATGACAATGGCTAATACCACGGCGGCTTTTGAACGACACACCAGCATGTCATCCTGTGTAAGTATCTCACCAGGTGACACGTGTTGATAAAGCGTGGCGCGTAATAACAAATGCACTCTATTATGAAGTACATCGCCAGATTTATTTTTAGCTTCTTCGACTAACTAATTGCGGCTAACCGGCACTCTTTGTCTTTGAGGCACTCACCCGCAACAAGAACGCCATCCCCTATGTGGTGCTTGAAGAAGCCTCCTGTGTACCTTGCTGTTCCAGGAATAGTGAAGAAAGCTAGCCTGACCACCGCGGCTCTCAAGCAGATCACATTGGAACTTCTTCATTGTTCATACGCTAACCGAATTCATGTTTACACGGATGGTTCCGTCTCGGAAAATTCTACGGGCGCCGTTGTTCTACCATCTCAATCGGTCGTCATCAAGTTCAAGACTTCACACGTAACGACATCTACAGGTTCTGAACTGGCCGCTCTTCGCGCTGCTGTCGAATATATTGAAAAAGAACCGCCCAACAAATGGGCAATATTTTGTGACTCGAAAGCAGCCCTCCAGAGCTTGCGAAGTTTACGACGTGGCAATTATGAAACAAATCAACGAAACCTGCCATTGCGCATCTGAAAGAGGACATGATATCATATTTCAGTGGCTGCCGGGACACTGTGGCATCGTTGGTAATCACCTCGCCGATGACGCTGCCCGACGTGCCCAGGCTGGCTCACCGACACTCCTTATACCTTTATCCAGAGTCGACGCTGCAAGAGAGCTTCGCAGTCTCGCTCGTGCAATCACGTTAGGTTGCTGGCATACACCACAGAACTCTAAGTGTCGTTTACACAGCCTCGACCCATCACTGAAACTTACATTACCAGCGAACCTTCCACGACGTGACGCAACACTGCTGTGTCGGCTGTGGGTAGGAGTAGCATTCACCAACTCCTACAGCTACCGTATTGGAATGGCGGATTCACCAATGTGCGCTAAGTGCAAGTGTGAAGAGACCATCAGTCACCTTCTGTGCCACTGTTCTCGCTTCGATAATCAACGTGAGACTCTCCAGTGTGCCTTAAATAGACTGGATGACAGGCCATTTACGGAAGCGAAGATCTTGGGAGCCTGGCCTCACAGTTCATTGGCCCAGAAAGCCGTTCGAGCGCTTTTTCGCTACCTGAGGGCAACAGACTTGAGTGCCCGACTATAGACATCTTACACTTAAGTTCTCTCTCTTCCTCTTTCACTCCCCATTCCCCTCCCCACGTGTAGGGTAGCAAACTGGACTCAGTCTGGTTAACCTCCCTGCCTTTCCGTCTTCCCTTCTCTCTCTCTCTTCTTCGACTAGGATTTTAGAACATTCATAAATGTTTCTTGGTAAGAACAGCGAGGCGCTATAACGTAAATCTATACCAATCTGTTTCTATTCTATTTCCATTGTTATTCCTTGATTATTTGTAAAACATTATTGAGGCCACGCCTAATTCGCCTATCTGTCGCGAGACGTCACAAAAACAGCTACAACTAGCCATCTCAAGATGACGTGGTTAAACATTGGTTAAACATGAATATGCCAAACCAGACTAAAACATCTCTTCCAATTCTATATACGCCTTTGTCACCATTAGTCTTCCGCGATTCGTGCAAATGTTTTCGTACCACGCCTAGTTAACCTGTCTCTCTCGCGACTTCACAAAAAAGCGGAAGCTTACCATCTCATATCGACGTGTACGCACTACAAATGCAATAATATGCCCAACTAGACCTCCTTCTCCTTTTTTTTTTCTGATTGCCCGAGGCTGCCACGTTTCGAAAAGAACAGAAGATGGCTGTCCGTGCAAAGATCGCCCCGGCACTGTGTAATCGTAGTTGCCAACGAGAATTTATTTCTTTGTGTATAATAAAAATCTTGCGTGGCCGTATAACGTTGCCGAGCCATTGGGAACGTATACAACATCACACTGCCGAAAATTCTTCATTGAGTTTGCGTTTTGGCGGCATTTTTAAGATCTCATTGAAAGACGCCGCAATTGTCGGCGAGTCACCGCAAGCTAAGCAATGAGAAGAAGACGGGTAGGGAGATGCCGGCGCCATTCTGCCTAACCCGGTTTCACTGCGCAAACTCGACCTCACCGAAGCCTTCTCCTTTGTGCGCATTCCTCGCCTCTCGTCAGCCAATTACATAAGGACAAGCTGTCGCGGTAGGCAACGCCCTTCGCTTTGAAACCAATTAAAGGAAACGAGGAGAGAGCTTGATTGAAACTACCTTTGCGGGTCATCGCTCGTGCTTGCGTCGGCAGTTACGTAAATTTGGCGTCAGGAGATTGAAATGAAGTCAGAACGGAATACATTTCGGTTATAGCACCCCTGTTGTGCAAACTGCACGAACCGCTAGTTAAAGCGGCACGATCTTTGCAGATGACACCATAGTGCTACAATGGCTCACGACTCATGTGCTGCCTTGCAGCTTTATATATATATATATATATATATATATTATTCCATGAAACACTCAAATGAGAAGGCCATATATTCATGGAATTCGTTTGTTTGTTTGTTTGTTTGTTTGTTCGTTTGTTTGTGCGCGCTGGCAACTTCATTTACCCTTTGAAAAACTGGACATCTTGCTTTAAGAGTGTCACGTATTTACTCCATTATTAGAAGAAGTGGATATCACAGAGTCTTAGAATAGGGGCCTCAGAATTAGGGTGACCCTACCAGAGACCACTTTGCACTCCCATGAGTACCTTGGAGCATGGAGCGGATGTATTTTAGTATAGGGTTCCCGTTTTAAATTAGCGTTGCGCACTTCCAGCGCCTTTACGGCTGCATGTGGAAATTCTAGAAATGCCGAATGAAACACAAGATCATTATTTAATACAAAACGTACAGTTTTCACCCGTTTGGAGCTCTATAGCTGAAAGAAAATAATTACCAATGAGTAGGCCAGCTGAAGCGACCTCCCTTTAGGGCTACGACTCTCGCATTGACAACCTATCTCGAAATGAGCGGTTATTAATTGTTCAGTATGCGGTCATTTGCATGATATCACAGAAAGCCATTGCTGACGTCTTTGTTTACTTCTTGCAGCCTTGAGCTTTTGCTTTTTCTCTCCGCTATTCTTTCCGTCTTGCATATCCCGTTTCCCTTCCCCCCAGTGCAACGTAGCAAACCAGAATCTTTTCAGGTTAAGCTCCCTGCGTTTCCCACTCCATTTATCTCTCTCTTTTCGTGTTACTCGGAAATCACGGGACAGATTTGGTGCTAGGTAGGAGCCGTCGCGTCGATGGGGCCTACCATGTTTGTTTTATGCAGATGTTAGGAGCATCCTCTCTTTATCTGAAATTTTGGCTTATTATTATTATTATTTGTTTTGAACACATATACACACATACACAGGTATTAGGAAAGGGAAAGCGAGGAGCAGGCTGGCAACTGCCACCGGAAGGGGCACCACGCCTGCCTACTCTTCTGAAGGGAGGTGACAGCAACACACAAATATAAGATAGGAAGGAGGGGAGGAAAAAGGAAAGAGGAAGGGAGAGCAACAGGACACTGCAACAGGACAAATCTATAGACTAAAGTAGAACTCTGCAGCCGGAATTAAAGTGACGCCGCGTCGAACAGCCTCCACAATTATCAACCACGTCCATGGCTAGTTCGCTATGCGGCTGATTGTGTTCTCCACGATGAGACGCCAAGTGAAGCTGCACGTAATCACCGTTTCACGTAATCACCTGCACGTAATCACCGGTTCACAATATACACTATAAGGTGTTTGAACCCGCCACCTCCCATCTTCGAAGGAAGAAGCGTTAGGGTACAGTACTGATCACACACAGTAGGGCCGGTCACTGAAGGTCACGCTACTACAGAACGTTCAATGTTCATGCTACAAACGTGAACCTAGGTTAGTTAGTTCTATAAAGGTTAGTAGGGCGCGCTGGGCCTGATCACGTTTAGATGCACATCCACTGGGGTATAAACATTCCTCGAGTGTCGCACACCGCAGGCCAAGGAGATGATAGTTTCTCACTAGCGACATGCGCTGCGCACTGAAAGCGGGACACTCAAATATAAGGTGCTGAAGTGTCTCGTAGCAGCCACAAGACGTACACAATGGACTTTCCGCACGCCCTTGTCTGTGTAAACGTTCGTGCACGTTCACGCAACCAACCCTTAGCTTGAGCAGTTGTGCTCAAGCGCGACGAGGCAAGCCTCGACCACGAACACGGGGCGAGAACGTTCCATTTGCGACGCGCTGATCTGGATGCTGCTTGAGTAGGTGGCGACGAATCAGCAGACGAGCGTCATCAAGCTTGCACAAAATTTCTGGGCAGTCACAGTTGTTATGAACGCAACTTGAAGCGAGCCGATCAGCCTCTTCATCTCCGGTGATTCCTACGTGTGCAGGTATCCATTGAGCAACGAGAGATACCCCACGTGATGTAATTTTGCTCGCAGAGTCATTAATGCTGCGCACAAGTGGACAATCAAGCTCACTGCGTTGTAACCTGCTAAGGGCAGCACGGGAGTCCGTAAAGATGACAACCTTTGATGTAATTGACTCCTCTAGCACGTATTTCAATGCAACATTAATCCCTGCTAGTTCCGCAGTTGTTGACGAAGTTGGATGAGGTATCTGAAAGATACGTCGTACTTGAGTTGAAGGGCAGTAAAAAGCTGCAGATGCGCCTTGACCGTCGTCGTTTGGCTTAGGGAAGAATGCGAACGTCAACCACCGAAAGCGTTCAGCGCATGTGCAAGGGCGAGATGCTATTCGCTAGGGGCACCCTACAGGCTTGAGTGCCCCTATTTTAAGACTGCCTAAAGGCGAAATAAGCGACGGAAGAAGCGTATACGTTGGGAGGACTGCAAAATTGCCCGTATCTGGCACCCAGAGCCTTGCCAATTGTAAATACTTAAGCTATTTGCTCTGGTAAGTGGAACGACTCCGTCGTCGATATGCGCTGGCGACAGGATAATAGTCGCTGACATCGACGCAACATTCCCCCCCTTTCTTAAAGGAGAGTGGTCACGCATGAAATAGCTTATTTCCTTCCTGCCGACCAAACCCAAAACACAGGCCAATAATTTTTTCTCCGGTCGTTTACAGCGTAAACACAACAATAATTGCCGAGAGCGGTGACACAGACTCCTGAAACTGACTCGAGAAAAACATGATGTATCGACAGGCGCTTCGTTCCTTCTGAAAGAAAACAAATAGCAAATTTTCAACGCGTGAGAAGCGAGTTAGACTTTCAATGCATTTATGAATAATAACTTTCTTTTTTGTCCTCCGAACCAATTGTGAAACGTGTACATAGGTTATAGGTTTCATTGCAATCACGCCCAATCGACTGTAGCCGGCCTTTGTGCCGCGCCCTGTCTATGAGAAATTCCAGTGATATTTGGCTCCATTATTCGAATTAAATAACGTCAGCAGACGTCCACCTGAAACAGGGCTTCGTGCTTCGAATTGAATCTGTGGAGCTTTACGTTCCAAATTCCTATAGACTGGCGACGACAGACGTCACGGCTGGCTTCGTGAATTGATTTTGGCTGCTCAGTATTTTTGACGCGCAGAGAAATTTCAGTACACAAGCACTTTTACGTTCCGCCCCCAGCGAAATGAGGGAATCACGATCGGGAATCAAATGCGCGACCTCGCGTGCCTAGACGCTGATCACACAGAAAAACTGCGTAGACATGCCAGCACCTCAAATGGCGCCGTGCACCATGGAATGACACTCCTGGTTGTGTGATGAGATCTCTGCAAGGAATGCGTTTTGTAGACGAAATGATGAGCAACTGGCTGAAACCTAACAAATCAACCTCGTGCGGCACTATGGCTGCGGGGAATCCTTTTAGGATATGAAATAGCGATCTGTTTTCACACTATATTTCGAGGGTTAAGCGTTCGGTCGCTCTGCAATAGAAGAAACCGACTTATTTTGTTCTCATTGTATACCAGCTGCGGTGGTGAACAAGATGAATTCTGTATCGACGATTTTAAGAATTTGATAAGGCTTTCGCAGTATTTTCTTCTCCACAAAATGTACGCCGGAGATGGTGGCCTTGTCTGCACTTTCTCTAAGTTATTGCCCTCTGTATCTGTTACGTTTATTTGTACTTTAGTGTTGACATTAGCTGACAACCTAATCCCCACCGTAGCGCTACTCACAGGAGATTAGGGAACACGGTCTTGCTGACGCCACCTGCTTGGTCTTACGTCCAAGCAGGTGTAGCGGACGGAAGCTCAAAGCTTAGACGTAAGCCCAGTTCAGCGCGCGCTCCTTTCCTCGTCGAATAGAGAAGTACAAATATAGGAAAAGCAATATAACGGGCCGTGCACATGTGCAGAATCTTCGTGCTCATTCATGGCTTCTGCGTCCACAAAAAGTGCTGGAGATTTTTTTTTTCGGCATTGGCGGCCTCCTTGAGCATACATGGGTCGGATTGGAATGTGCATTGACATCTTTTTTTTTTTCATCTTTCCTCTCGTCATGCCTCGCAGTCAACCGACCAAAGCCGCGATGCCCTAGTGTGCGACACATTAATTACATCGTGGTTTATTGAGTACTGTTCCGGTTCCAGATCACTAGCTAGCCGACTCTGGGGGTGACTGGCTGTGTGACACGTAACAGCGATCACTGGCATCGCTGAAGATCATGGAACATCTCCGTCTCTGGCATTGTGTGTAGTCCTATCTGCTTTGTTGGCTTTGTACTTCGGGGACTTTGTAGTGCGCTTTACAAAGACATTGACCTCGTGCATCTAAGATGCCTCCGTATTTTCTGTGCGCTCAGAGTGAAGAAATTCGAAAGAAGTTGCGACTCCGGAAGTTTACACAGATGGGTCAGTTAACATGGATATAGAGAGATGTGCTGCGACATCTTGGATTCCGACCGTCCGTTTCAGTTGAACTGGAAGACTAGGGAGTTAAGTTTTACTGGACGGTCGCAGAGGGAGCTGCTATAGCTGCTGCACCGAGGAAACTGAAGTGCCGAGAATGTGGCTATACTTGGCGCACTTCTTCAGTTGTCGCGTTGTTTTCCGTCAAACTAATTCTATCGACAATCTCTGGACCTGCCCGCCGCGGTGGCTTAGCGGCTATGGTGTTGCGCTGCTAAACACGAGGTCGCGAGATCAAACTTTGGCCGCGACTGTCGTATGTCGATGGAGACGAAATGCAATAACGCTCGTGTCCCAGGCAATGGGACACGTTAAAGATCCCATGGTGGTCAAACTCAATCCGAAGTCCCCCACTACGGCGTTGCCTCATAATCAAATCGTGGCTTTGGCACGTAAAACCCCAGAATTCAAATCACTTCAATCTTTGGACCTTCGAAAAGTCGCCAATAACAAGAGATTGGCAGACAAACTCAAATGCATACCTTCTCCTGTTGGCCTTTCCGCAAATGAAAAAAAAAGAAAGGTCTCTATGGCACGTGCAGCGTTATCAATCCGCAAAAAGGACAATACCTAAAAATTCCCAATTAGCAGAGGAGGACATTCGTCGTCATTTTAGATATCGCCACATGAGCGCTGCGTGATCTTTTCCGAATCAGAACCTGCTCGGCGTGCACGGCAGCTTGGGCATTTAAGACTGTGAGCACGTCTTCTCCACTCTGTAAAGAATGCGGAGAGATGGGCGACGCGGAGCACTTAATATGATCTTGCCTGCGTTACGCTACGGATCGAAACATTCTACTTGACGCCATGAGAAGAGGTTTGCCACACGATTGTGCACAACGTCTGCTGCTTCCGGAAGGTCACCATATGATGCGAAGAGAGGCACTACGCCTTCTTGCATTTCTTAGGAACAGTGGACTTTGAGTCATGCGGTGACATACTGTATATCCAGAGAGAAGCGTTACGGGCGGAGCGATTGCCGGTCCCGTCTGCCAGGCTAAAACCGTCTGTAACACCTCCACCACCACCGACGGAGTCTCTGCTTGCAGTATTTAGAAAGTTGGGTTGACGTGCCGTAGCAGCAGCCTTCCTCCTCGACCTCGTAGGACTCGAGCAGCGAAGCTTGGGTTATTTATCATGTTGGCGCTTTGTACGCGTGGGCTCCAGGTGCTGCACCACATTTAAGACAGTCGTTCTCGAGGACTTAAACTAAGAGTGCTAAGGTAGAAATAGGACAAACGAACACATGGTGCAGCCTCCCTTCTTTCTTTTGTACAATATTTACCTTGTGTTTAATCGTGCCCAACCAAGTAGACGAAACCTATACCTCACTTTAGATATATACAATTAGAGCTACGCTCTTAATTAACGCGCGGTCACGTGCGTGCGCGATAGTAAGTAGGTATGAGGACTCTAAATTTCCGTGTTGATTCTCCCTTCAGAGCGTCACGTCTCCGCATTCTCTCAGCAGGCTCTTCATGGTGACCCAGAATTTTCGGAACGACACCTGTTTGGAGATCTGCGCACCAAACTTGCCATAAAAACACACTCCGCTTACTTTTCACCGCGAATCTACCTATGGCTAGGATACCTGGGTTTCTTCGTGGCATAATGTCGACAGGAAACAGTCATCTATGGCTTATACCCCCAGATGCAATGGCTCATACCCCCGTAAGGCAGAGGCTACAAGCAGTCAGCAATGCAAAGCGAACAGTACATACATTCTTAGGAATCACGCATCCAACATACACACTGTAAAAAATTTCGTTTTTTTTACGGCAGATATGCCGTAAAATATGCCAAATCTATACCGTAAATTAGAAAGCAGCACCGCCACTGTTAAAAAGCTTCGAGAGCTTGGAGAGGGACGAAGAGAGAGGAGTTTAGAGAGAAGAAGGACGAGCTGCGCGGATGCTCATTGGCGCGCCGGCCGTTCGCGGCGCGCGAAACGCGCATGCGCTAAGGTATTAGCGTGCGCTGTAGAACGCAAGACGCACGCTACAGCAACTTCGGCCGTCCCGGCGCCGCGGCTTTGGAGCCAAGTGGAAATCGTACAAGTGCACACAAAGAACGGTTGGTCGCCTTGTAAGTGCAGGTAGGTCGAGTCATTATGCACGGGTCAATGGTGTTCTGCGAAGCGTATGCGATCTTGTTTGAGTGTTGAGCTAGCGGTTGAGCTTGCCAAGTCTGCGGTGTCGCCTGCGGAACGCTTCCGCGCCACTCTTCGGCTTCGCCATGTTGGCTTTCTCCCGCTTTTGATTTAAACGGGTTTGGCGCATTCATTGGCGTGGGCACGTGGTACTGCTGTTGCGAATTGTTCGCTATCCAGTCTGAGGACTGCACGTGATGCAGTGCTCTTCGTCACTTTTGCATGCTTTCGTGAGCCCGCTGCCGCCTTTGTTTGTTGTGAGCGTTGTGGCCTAGTTCGCGGCGCGGCGGCGGAAGCGGGGGTTGCAGCGCCATTGGGGAAGTCGAGGTGGTTCACGTTGCGGCTTCCTCAACTATGTTTCTCTTCTCCGCCCGTCACCGCAGGAACTCTGGACGTTCTCTCTTTGGTGTGCTCGCATGCCACGGACTGTGTGCGACGCATTTGCAGCCATGTCTCATTGTAAGACAGGTTGATTTGATTTGAGGACGCACCGCTTTCTTCCTGCATAATCGCAGCAGGTACGTGCATTCAACGTATATTTGGCATTTCGTTGACGATAAATGGTGCCAAAAAGCTTGAATTTTTATTGGATAAAGAAGTTGTAATGTAGCACCCGTATAGCCCAGAGTGTTTTGATGATTTACCTTAAGGAATTACATGACGCACTTGCAGTTATGGGCTGTCCTATTACACTGCCATGCTACAGAAAGTAGGCAGTAGTGATGATTGCACCGTTGTACAGGCCTCTTTTATTTACGGAACGGCAGACCAACAAAATGTGGAGTTCACAGTCTAGTTATCGAGAAAAGAAGTCAATATAATGCGAAATGAACGTTAAGACGGTGTAATAAACTAAAATATGTAACTTTTGTTCTCGGTTTTGCACCAAGTATAGTGATCGGAGAATTAGGGCTAGTTATTGTTTTAGACTGGCACATTTTTGGAAATATCTAACGCAAGCAGCTAGTTCGAAATATTTGGCTAGAAATGTTGGTGCCAAGTACATCAGCAATGCATATGGTTCTACAACTGAGACCTCCATATACAAGGGTTTACAAACCAATATGGAATGTTGGTATACTTGAAGCCGATATTTCAGGGCAAGTGTTTTAAACCGCTTGCTCTCTCTCTTGAATTTTACAAATATTGACTTGCAATAAACATTCACTGGAACCATTTCTATAATTTCCACATACGCCGTGAAACCTGTGATGAAAAATATAACTAATGACTTCCTGTGAATATCCTATGCTGCCAGTATGTTAGTGTCTCATTATGTTAACGACAGAGCTTACTACTCAACAGCGAAAATTAATATTTAATACTCGGTTTTCTCAGGACAGTTCAGCAACAAAAATGCAGCCAATATGTGTTATTATTCCCTTTAAACTGTGATCTTCGTGTGCACCATGTAGGGAAGTATGAGCATGCTATATAGTTAATTTCACTGAAAACAAGTGAAAGAGCATACATTTGATCACTGAGCCTGTTGCTTTTGCAATATGCAAAATTTTTGTTCCTGAATTGCAGTTTTAATGTTCTTCCACATGCTTTATATAGCAGTTCCATGGGTTACGCAGTCTGCCAACTACATGGAGATAACCTTAATATTCAGTTCATTTTCTGGTTGCTTTCTGTTATTCAGTATGATGCCAGAGAGCCAGTATCTGCATTTTTCATGTGCCAGCAGTCTTCACAAGTAACTGTATAGCAATGGCTTGTACACCGCTAACTGTATGCAATTGAGTCATAGTCAAGTATTAAAAAAATCGGGTCAAATTTGTCGCAAATTTATGTCTTTGAATGGGTATGCCTATGGTACACGCTCTTTTTGTTCGAGGATGCCTATAGTTTCACTTCTCTTTATTTAAATACTCTTGATAACTTGGTCCAAAATAGTTTTCAAAGGCCATTTATAGTTTCTTTTTTGCAACACCATTTTGTGGTTGAAAGAAAGCTAAATACCTGCTGGTTTAGGAACAAGTGGCACACAACACTCAGTGAAAATTAGAAAGTGCCCTAGAACGTAACTTTTGGAATGCATATACTTTGCATACGACTGGTAAAGAACAGTTGATGCAGCAGTCAGTCCTATCATGTAAAAGTGACAAGTACTCTTTTCATTTTGTTAGGTGATGACATCTGGATGCCTGAAGAGTACCTATTGCTTGTTGATGGCCATGTTGTGGCAGCAGCAAAGATGTTCAAGCAAGCATTCTGCATGCTGTTTGCAGCTTACTTCTGCTTCCACATTTGTTATGCAGAGAAGGCGTCATGCACACTTGAATTCATACAAAGGTATATTTTATTTTCTGTTTATGCTTGTATTTGTTTTGCATCGTGCGCATTAATAGCATATAGTATACTGGCCTTAAAAGAACGAAACTGTATACAAGCACCTTTAACAGTGCTGTGGATATTGTAAATTCAGTGTCCGAGCTTGATAAAAGAAATTGACGGTAGTTGGCAGCAAGAACCAGCAGACATTGCTTCTGTGTAATCAAAAATAACACTGGACGATTTGAAGCTTAGTCCACTTTTTTCAGCTTCATAGTACACGTCTGTAAAGCTGAAAAATGTTGAGGCCTAAGTTTCAAATTACACAAAAGTAATGAGTTCCGGTTCCTGCTGCGAGCTACCATCAATTATTGGAGTTAATTGGAAGGTCAAGCTGCTCCCATATTTAGAGCAGCGAAATTTATATTCAGTTTGCAAGCCCCCAAGGTAATAAGCAGGTCTAAAATATCCATAGGTAAAATGTGTTCACATTAAAGAAAAAAAGCACTTTAGAGATTTGTTGCACCTAAAAGCAAAACCCATCTGTGGCTTTTTTCTATGATGAAAGTCAGTCAGACCTCCCACGTGCACCTTACACCAGATGCACCTGTATGATAAAAGTCAAAAGTCACATCTCCTGGGTATTAGGTGGAGAAACGGTGCACGAAAATCGGGGACAAGACGAGAAGTACACAGCAGGCTTTGTCGGTTACTAGATTTTTTTTGCGCTGTTTCCTATTCAACTTTCTCATAAAACAACTTGTCCAACTTTGAATCCTTTCGTAGGCTGGTGTTCTTTAAAACAAGAAAATTGTATTATTTGTATGTCATGCTTGAAATCAGCGTGAGCTGTGGCATTAAAAATATTCCAGGTTATCCGAATCATTTCTTTAATTCCGTTATATATAGGCTTTATTGCAATTATGCCTGCCTTCTCTTTAATGGAGGGGTGGGGCGGCATTTAGGGCATTTTCGGCATAAACCCAGACCGTGGACGGAAGGGCAAAAAAGGAAATGTGGCGGTCAGCAAGAAAGTTCTTGCCTTGGTGCAGCCATTACTGAGTGTGAATGGAATGTCTAGGTAAGTCTGCCCCATGTACCTGCCTTCTCTGTTTTGTGCTAACTTTGAAAATATGTTATAAGTCGTTCTACCTTTCATAAAATGCAAACTACTCTTTTCAAGAGCACTCACATTCTGTGTAAGCACCTCTTTATAGCATTTGGAAGCCTACTGAGTCATTCTTTTTACTTTGCCCCACAGCATGAACTAGTTGACCACACGCAGGGATACTTTTCCGTCTGCCAAGCAGCCCAGAACCTTTCAATGCGAACTACAGAAATGGTTCCCTTTCACCAAGTCATCTACACAAGAAGTTATTTTAAAGCTACGTGAAGTGCAATAAAGTGTTTTGAAATATTTGTTGTTCATTATAAAACATCACTGGATGTTTTCCAGTGTAAAATTTTCATCCTGTATCAGTGGCGTTTCAAAAAGTGAGCTGGCCATTACAATAAGCAAAGCTCCTCGCTTACTTTATTTGTATTTGTTACGTTGACAGCGCTAATATTTTGTAGTGATGCCTTTTCTGATTCTGTACTTTTTCGGGCGTTTCGTGCTTAGGCAGTGGTCAGAGCGACGGTGTGCCCTCATAATCAATAGGATCAGACAGCCATTTGTGGTGGAATATAAGAATACCAAAGAAAAGGGCATCGCTACAAAATAGTGGCCAGGAGTATGGTGCCCCTAATTACCTGCAAATTACTGGCAGCTGTCTCAGTATATTGCATATTTTCTCTGATGCGGTATTTGCACTGCATTGGTGCTTAGTTGTGTTGCAGCCTATTTCAGCTTCAGTCGGTAAGTGCGATATGTCTTCTTGCAGAAAGGGGAGAGTTCCGCATCCCGACTACCCTGACTAGAACATTCAGATTTGGAACAGTCAGACCGCGTGAAACAAGCGATTAAAAGTACAGTACGCAAATATATTGTTTTTAAGGGATAGTATGTTCAATATTGAAATTAAAGATGCAGTTGTGCAGCGTCTAGCTTCATTTTCGCCGGCGGAATTGATGCCGTAACGGTGGTATTTAATAGCAAAGTAAAACAACTGACGAGTGATTTTCAGGAGGAACTGTAAAATTTACTGACGGCACCCGTAAAGAAATTACGGGTCTGCGTTATTTTTACGGGAAAGGTGTGAGTTTCACAAGCAAGGCCCGTGACTAAGAATAACTGAGATCCGTAATTTTTACGGGAACAAGTTGGCAGCCAAAACTGACGGTCGAATTCCCGTAAAAACAACGGACGATTTTTTACAGTGCAGAATAGCATACGTTTCAATAAAGAACAAGCTCAATACAAGCATCAAAACCACATAATTGATGAGAAGGCGCTCGTGCGCCTTACACGCAATGCGAAGCACGTAGCACAAATAATTATTGATGCGCAAACTGCCGAGGCGACGGCAGCTGAACTGAATCATACGAAGCA
The DNA here is from genome assembly GCF_038994185.2 of Dermacentor albipictus. Classification (NCBI taxonomy): domain Eukaryota; kingdom Metazoa; phylum Arthropoda; class Arachnida; order Ixodida; family Ixodidae; genus Dermacentor; species Dermacentor albipictus. The sequence continues at coordinate 113,801,766 of NC_091821.1, forward strand.
GGGAGTGACGTAACTACACTTTCGTACGTAAAAGAACAACCCGCCTAGCAGCTGATTTGTGTTGTGGCAGAGCTGTGGGAAGGACTTTCAAGTGAGGACTCCTGAATAGCCGCTCGCATACGAGTCGCGGCGAGTTCCCCTTCTCTTTGGTCCACTCTCCGTAGGTGCCCGAAGTAGCGGCGCAAGCAAAGTCGCAGGCCGTCGAAACGGGTTAGGCCAATAACTAAGCGAAGTGCATGTGACTGTTGCCACTTGAACAAGTTCAACCTACGCTGCAATGGGTGCTCGTTCTAGTGGTCGCTTACAGCTTCGCTGTCCAACCACTTTCACAGCGTCGATTGGAGACCCTTTCTTAAAGAGAGGCTATTTTATGCATTGAAGCACAGAAGTAGCTGGAACGCTATGTATTTCTTTCCACACTATGGGAAATGATAACTCAGAACTGGTGCCATCCTGGAAACATTTCAAGTGGATATTTCTTGCAAGCTCAGCGGCTACAATTCATAAATTGCAATATGTACCGTAAGCAACTTATTAAGAACCTAATTGATGAATTTTTGTTAATTAGCTGGATATGTGTTTTAAGTTCGCGTTCTAGTAATGTCCGCCTCTTCGACTAATCCAGCTCATGGACGAGATTTTTGCTATCTGCCACAATTTTTAAAAATTGCATAAACTTAAAAATGATCACCCTGTATATGGTCATGGGGAAGGTAGGAAGACGACAGCCAGCTTGACCAGATTGTACAGTCCAGTTTATTTCCACGGAGAGGAACGAACAAGGAAGTTGCAGTACCAAGGAAACTCTGAAAACAACAACTGCAACACTGAATGGTATTTTGTTAGGTTTCACAACGGCATATAGGCAGCATGCATGAGTACTATAATACTCAATAGCTTTTATTTAACGACATCTTTATGAAAAGATACTTTCATCCCTTCCAGTCATGTAAGGCCTAGTATTAGGGGGAGTTTCAGCTCAGGAGCTCCTGTCTAATTCCTCAGCAACCACTGCACCGATTTTAATGAGGTTTCTAGCATTGAAATGAAAGAATTTAAAAGCTAATGACTGTCAGAAACAGGTTTTCACTGACGCCGCCAGTCTTATGCTTAATTGGCAAAAATCACAAACATTCAGAAAACTAAACTTTCATGTTTAGGACTCTATAGCTCCTCAATAAAAGTTACATCAAGATTCTGTAAAACCGAAATAATAATATATCGAATGCGGGTAAAATTGATAAGCAAAATATGTTTTGCAAAATCATATTAAAAATTCTGAAAGTCTCAAGTAACTCGTTAATTAGTAAATATAACATTTGTGCGCTCTATATTCTCTAACAAATGCAGTTTACAGAACTGCGACATATGTTTTGGTGCAGAATTGCTGATTTGTAAACTTCCTGGTTCACTTTCTTTTCAAACTGGCCAATATTTTAGAATTGCTATAAAAAATTTCAAGCTCCAAATACAAAAAAAGTCTGCTGCCTACAGTCATCATAATTTAGCTTTCTCTCTCGCACTGCAAATTTCATTCAAATCGGTCCAGCGTTTGCTTCATCAAAGCACGTCAGCGTTTTACATGTATTTGAATAGGGAAATTGGACTTTGCTCCAAACTAAAGCTTCCTCTTAGGCCTGAACATTCGATATTACACGACGAGATGTAATTTCGGAGTCCTGTACTGCACTGCACTGCATTCTGCCATCCTCATCTCGTGGCCTAACAAACGCGTGCGCTAAAAAGCTCGCTCAGACATCAAGATGCGCAATGGACCCTCTAAGTATATACGCTTGCCAGATATTTCGGGATGCGTTATTTAAAGGTTGGGCCACCGTACCTGCACTCCGGCGTCTCAAGTGGCTACTAAATACGGGCACAATATTTATTGCAGCTTTACTTGCGAAGAGAAAATAGAACTACCATGCAGTGGGCTGCGCCATGCCAGTCCCACACAGACCCTGCTATGCAAATCAGTAAACGAGGCAAAAGATTAAAAAGAATGAAGAAGGAAGTACACGCGCAAACGAAGGGAAGCGCATAGCACCATCATGATCAATCACGTTAGGCCGTTTATATATATATAAACGTATCGAAACGGTAACCTTTACGGAGAAGCGCTCTACATTTCCTTGCCAGCTCGTTCCCTCCGTATGCAAATAAGCTGCAAATACCCTTGCTGTTTGCCCCGTTTCATTCCCCAGAGCTTCCTTAAGTGCGTGGTGTCTGCATGGCTGAGAGGGAACTTGCCAGAAGAATCTCGAAGGTTCTTATTGCATGCTGCATTCAAAGGCACGCAGTAACACCACAATGGCGTTGGAGATTACATTGAAATTCAAATTATTCGTTGAAAGCATCCGCTGTCGTTGATGGTCAGGAACATCGGTCGATGCGTGTCTGCGGATGAAAATAAAGCCTTAAATGGCGTCATTCATTCCCCGACTTAGTATTCAGCGGCTGAACTTATAATTTTCAGCTTATCTAACCACGAAAAAGCACGGAGCCATCATCTGCGTTCCTCGCTGTCAACGACAATTAAGTAAGAGACCAGACATATGGCAGCGCGTCGCCTCGGAGAAACCCATTTCTATACACTCGTAATGAGTATGAGCACGCTTGAAGGAGGGTGACAAAGAATCTTTGTCCATTTTCATTTCTTAAAGACATGCAGAAACAGCCAGCCGCATGCAAAAAAAAAGGGGGGGGGGGAACTGAAGGGAAGGACAGGCTTCCTCTTGTGCGTCGCACCGTCAGCGAACTTGGCGTCGTGTTTGCCACGTGGCGCGACTCTAATCATGGCAAAACTGGGAGAGCCTGCGGGCATATTTTCAGTCTTAGCGGTGACGTAATCACACAATGGTACAAGGTGTCCGCCCGTCTCGCGCTTTCTCACCGTTGCATGGATTGCTGGCTGTACAGCCGCACTGACGGGAGGACAGTTTGCCGGAGGAAGAGGAGGGGTGACCCCGACCAACTGCAACTAGGGACGAACGCAAAGCGCAGAAGAGCATTTTAATTGAAGCCCGCCCGAGGGCACTGACGGCATCTTGGGAACTGCGCAGCGGTCGCTGTGTGATTGGGGAAAGCGCCGCGTGGGCAGATCCCGACCGGCCGCCGCCCCTGTACACACACCGCGGTGCCATTAGGCGGCGGGAGACCCCCGTGACGCTCCCGCCGACAGTTCCTATTTGTCTTTACCCACCGCCGCCGCCGCCACAGATCTCTAAATGGCCTGACGTCCGTCGGAGGAAAATATACTGTTCGCTCGTTTCCTTGATTGGTCGCTCTTCGTGGCGCTTCGAGACGGCAGGGCTTGCGCGCGCTGCGACAACCTTAAAAGCGCGTTCTCGCGCGTTTGCGGCGATTAGAGCACAGTCTAGTTACGACCGAGGATGTAGCTCTGGAGAAACAGCGCGAACAAAGAGAAGCCATCGACCGTTTGTATCCCTTTCCCGTGGAGTTTCAAACATGGCCTCCAACGCGCGGCAGTCTTCACCGGTGCTGGCCACCGCTTTCGTCATAGCGAGACATGACCGAAGCAACATCATGAAACAGAAGTAGCAGCTAATAAACGTTGGTATATCCCAGCCAGAAAGTGAAACGTAAACCCGCAATCTTTTGTGTGCGCAAAGTTAGGGGACGGAAACCGCTGGTCTTACAAGAGAACGCAAAAAGTTATACAAGATAACGCAAGCTGGGCGTGGCGCTTTGCATATACGCAAAGGTCCCTTTGGGTACCCAAAGTCGTTTGCGTAAAATAAAATCTAAAACTCCCTAATGGCTTACCTGCACCGAGAACACTACAGCCAGTCAGAAAAAAAAAACAATAGAAAATACAAACAAACAATCAGTTCGCCAAACTTGACGGGCTTTGCTTCTCGCTGCATGAAACTCGAATCCCCCCCCCCCCCGCCCTTTGAAAGTGCAAAGGTTATATTGATTGGATTCTTTGTTTCATCTGCGAAAGTCCACACAAATTTCGCAGTGATTTTTACTCTGATGTGTTCTCGTTACTATACTTTTATCTGTTGTGGCCCTCGGAAGCGAAATGATGCCACAGACACCGTACATTCGCAACCACTAAACCATGCAACCAGATAACTATGACGATCGCATGGCCACTGAAATTGCAGGAAAGTGGCTCTCATTTTACTTTTCCTAATTGACACCAAACCATTCATTTAATAAACGCGCACCGTGTCTTTCCCAAGCTCAGTTATATTTACGTAAAACAGCCGTGTTCAGTAAAGAGTTGTTGCTCCTGACCTGCCAGAGTTCGAGTGTTTCGTATATTGTTGCTCATATTTTAGTGCAGACTTTCCAGCAGTCTAAAGGAAGCGCAAATGTGAGAGGAGAAAACCAGAAGGGGGTTAATCAGTGTAACTGCCTCGAAAGGAACATTCAGGCGAGGAACTATCATTCCCCACTTATAGTTCGCGGTGAAAGAGGTATCAGGGACGAACACTGGGGTGGACAAAAAGAAAGGAAAAAAGGAAGAAAAGCGCTTGTACAGAAACCATGGACGATGATTGTGAATGTAAGCGAATAGCATTCGACAAAGTTGCTCACATTCGTCTTAACATGAAATTTGCAAATCTTGATATAAAGAGGAATGTCCTCAACTGGATCGTTAATTTTTTAACTAACCGACACCAGTTTGTTTCTGCCAATGGATATTGTTCTGCACTAACCCGTGCAAAATCTGGTGTGCCGCAAGGTTCTGTGTTTGGGTCGATTCTCTTCTTTATTTATATTAATGGCATAAGCAGCAACCTTACTTCTACTATTAGACTATTTGCCTATGACTGTGTTATCTACAGAAAGATATCTGACCCTTCTGATACTAGTGCCTTGCAGTCCGATCTTGACGAAATCGCTAAGTGGTGTGAACAACGGCAGATGGTGATTAATGTTTACAAAATAAAAGCTGTTACATTTACCACGGCTAAGCTCACTGTGTCCTCCTTTTATTCTATCAATAACGTGGCCATTGAGAAAGCTCCTGCAGTAAAATGTTTGGGCGTTCATATTTCTCCAGACCTGACATGGAATAAACACATTGATTACATCACCACCAAAGCATCGAAGACCCTGGGTTTTACTAGGCGTCACTTACAGTCCGCAAATGAGGAAACCAAACTACTAGCATACGAGTTTTACACATACACGAGTTTTACACGAGTTTTACACATAGAGCGAACAAAAAAGCGTCAAGTGTTCCGGAAATGTCATGATGTTTTACTTCCGCGAAGTAGAAGGCGTGGATAACACGCTTAAGTTAACCGATCAACAGTGGGGGAACAAAGGAAGTCTCAGCCCGGCATCAACATTTCGATAAAGGATCTTCATCAGTGGCTGCAACTTCTGCGGCAGCAAGGCAGCACCTAAGCAATTAAAGAAAAACGACGCACGACCTGCCGATATTTGGCAGAGCGTTCACAACTTCAGATTTGTCATTTTTACCTTCCGCGCATTGTTCACTTTGAGCGACAGTCTGAAAGCCGCGCATCTCACTGCGGTTCAAGGGAAAGGAACAGAATGCGGGGGGGGGGGGGGGGGGGGATGACCTCAAAGGCTTGAGAGGTACAACAGCGCCAAAGACACATAAATGTTTGAACGATGTATGAAAGCACGCTCGTGAAGAAGAAATGAAAATGAGCGAGTCAACAGCGCCCTGCCGTGTGCTATTGCGCTCCGGTCCGTCGGAGCGCACAGGGAGACGGCTCATAACTCGCGCGCGGGGTCGGCCAATATGAGACCTGCCAGGCCACCGGCGGAGGCGGTAGCCAGCCAGGCGGCTCGTCAGGCCTGAGAGAAACTGACATGTGAGCGACCGGGGCGCCGTGCATCGTAGGGCAGCGCGGCAAGGGAGCAATCGGCCAGTCCGCTAATATCGCCTCCACTTTGCCATGAGCCGACACACGCGTTCCGGCTCCGTGGATGGTGCCGATACGCCGGAGAGCTTACTCGTTCTTCTGGCTCTGACCCTATACATCAGTGGCGCTATCAGCCTAAATTGACGCGTTAGCAAATCAAAATAATCCCAGCCACGCTTTTACGTTTTCACATTCGCAAATACGCGCGCAGGTATCGTTAGCGTCACGTTCGGATGTATGGCAAGTATCACCGTGATTCAGGCTGGGACGTGTAATTTACGGGCGGTTCAGTGGTTGACTTTAAGCAGCCATTGACAATAACAGTTCACTGCTTCATTCTTTTTTTTAACCTTCGTGTTTGAATTTTCGGCGGTATTGCGATACCGACGTGCTATATAGACATAGATATTGATATAGAACTGAGGCTATATAGATAGATACAAGCCTTAGATAGCAGATGTTTTCAGCGGTAATGTCCCGCCTAATAAATGTGCGACCGTACGTTCAGTTCAATTTTCAGGAGAAACTGGCAAACATAGACAAAGAATAAAAATATTAAATTCAGGCTCCGCACGGATGACTAACTGATCGAAATTGTACTCTATCCTCCTTCGTTTCCTCTGAGTTACCTTCAACTACCTATTAAAGTGAACCCACCTCTTGTCCGCTCCTGAGGACTATGTCAGTCATGGTAAAAAGCGATCAGGCATAACTTCGCCGCCACGACCGATTTAATCTGCTTCATCCGCCAGAAAAAATCTGTACTGTGGACTATATACCTGCGCAACTTGAATCTCCGCCTCTTCGTCCATCGCACCTGTTGCACTCCGGAAGATTACGCGTGTTCCAAGGAATTTTGTGAGCCATAAACAGGGCTAACTGCACGAGCCTGCGACATAAAGTTCGGAAACACGCCAACACCTTTATTTTTAGGCTCACTGCCCGCCTCCTCCATGTGTGCGCATACATGCCGTTTAATGACTCAGAGTCGTCCTGGCACGCGGGAACACAACGGAATTGGATAGCATATACCACGCCTCCAAAGAAAAAATTCTTGACACCTGTACCCCTGTACCTATGATCCGGCACCCAGTCATACACTGAGCGCATGCTGCAGTTTCATAAGGCGCTCAGTTGGGCCTGGAAGATCTTAGTGTTAACTATAGGAGCGCGACACAGGAGAAAGGATGGCCTTATATCCGTGTGGCGATTCCTCTGTTCTGTGTCGTGCAATTTATTTCCCTTCTGGACAGTGCTGTGTGTAACGCACATGAGTGAATTGTCGGTATTACCTCGTATTGTGCGTAGTGAATACCGTTCAGACCTTCTCTCTCTCATTGTTATCGTGCGTAACATTTGTTTCAAGTTTGTGTGCTACATATTTGTATCCGTGTGCACGCATGTGTTCATTCACTTCTGTAAATCTGGATATTTTGAATTTACAAGCTGTATTCAGCCCCTCAGAATTCCGTGCTCATTTTTTTGTGCTCTTCTTGCTAGATTGTTGCATTACTATTCTATAGTTCAACCCTCCCTCCTGAGTGAAACAGAGCATCTAAATTCATTGACGCGTTACCCAGTCTAATGTTCTTCGAAGAATTCATTTCAAATGCAGAAAACAGACGGTAACACCCCTTTCCTAAACTTCAGTGCGCTTCTTCACGTTTAGTTTCTACATTGTGTGCATGTTTGATTTTGCCTTAACCTTCTCAGCTTAAAAGCAGAGGGCATTTTGAGAAGAGTCCTTTACTCTAACAAAATCCGCATCTCCCAAACCCTGAGCAATCAGTCTTTGTTAGGATGAAGTCGTTTTGCTCCGACGGCTGCAGTTTAACACACGAAATTAAGAAGACTGAAGTCGGCAGCGGGCACACAAAACAGATTACTCGGAATGCCGCGTAATGTGTATTCAGGAAGAACTCGGAACACAGTGGAGGCACACACGCGGCTCAGTAATCCTAAAGCACAGATGTCGCCATCATGTGTCACAGACAAGAAAGCTGTTAACAGAGACGCTTAAAGTGCAGACTCGCCCAGCAGCGGCCTACATGATGCTCAAATAAATGTGAATGAGCTACTGCCTCGCTCCGGTACTTAGGTGCAGTTTACAAGATCTCAGCGCTGAATGCAGCTCTGCTTATATTACACAGACCACTGATTTAACCAGGTGTCTGAGACAACGATGTAGTAACGTTTTCAAGGGGACGGCAAATACAACGACAAAGAAAAAAAAAGTCTCGATCAATCGCAGTGTTATCAGTGTCCTGTAAAAACAAACGGTAAACTATGACGTCACGTGCACGGCAAGATTTCTTAAAATTGTGTTTGTCTACGCCATGAACATGAACTAATTCAAGTTTTCTGTTCAATATTAATTTGAAGCTGCGCTCGAAATATTCAAGCACAGAAGGCATGCGAAATAAACGGCTTATACCGGTGTATATAGATTAGCGCACGCTTGTCCCAGGTATCACGCACCAACTTGAAATAGAAAGCGAATCCGTATACGCGATTGAAACCAACCGTATGCGAAAACAGTAACCTGAAAATGCCTTCAGCATTTATTATCATTAATTGATTAGTCTTTAATGATAATTTACTACATTTAAATTATTCTATTTAAGGCAGATATGTCTGACAAGCGGCACTAAAATATAAAGCTGTTTCAATCTGTTTCTATTTCATTTCTGCCTTTATCCTTCCCCGATTGGTCAAACATTTTCGGTCCACGCCCACTTCGCGTGTCTGTCGCGCGACGTCACGAAAACTGCAACCCCCCCACCACTTCCTCGCCCAGTATGCTGAATTAGGTCGAACACACACAAAAAAGTTACTTCGGATTGTACGCATTTTTCGCTATTAGCCCTCCGCTATTGGTCAAAATCCGTTCGTGCTTCGCCACTTCGCCATTCAGTCCCACGACGCCACAAAACTGCTAAAACTCGCAACGGGAAAAGAGAGAGAGAGCAAATGATAAATGAAAGGTAGGGAGGTTAACCAGGACTGAGCCCGGTTGGCTACCCTACACTGGGGAAAGGGAAATGGGGACGGAAAGATTAAAGAAAGAAGAGAAAGTCCACCGGGGATATCGTCCAGTCACTCAGTCCGGATTACAGACGCTCACTCAATCCTGTATCTTTCAAATATCGCAGCAGCGCTTTTGTGGCCTTTTGTAGCTGCGATATACGAGGCCATGGTCCCAAGATCTTGTTCAAGGTGAACGGTTTGCTATCGAACTTGTTGAGAGCTGTGCAGAGATCTTGTCTTTCATTTTCAAATGATGGGCAGTAGCACAGTAGATGGTCGATAGTTTCTTCGACACCGCAGGCATTGCACTCGGCGCTATCAGCCATGCCAATCAAAAACGTATATGCATTCGTGAATGCGACGCCCAAGCGTAAGCGGCACAACATTGTTTCCTCGTTATGCGGAAGCACTGGTAACTGCCGCAGTTGCATAGATGGATCGAGGGAATGCAATCGATGTTGAGTGAATTCAGGTGTGTGCCACTTCTCCAATGTCATACGGTGCGCTAGCTTGCCTAAGTGTTGGGCTGCGTCAGTACGCGATAAAGGTATAGAAACAAGGGTTGCTCCTTCGTGTGCTTTCTTAGCAGCGTCGTCAGCGAGGTCGTTGCCGGAGATACCGCAATGGCCAGGCAGCCACTGAAACACGACGTCGTGCCCTTTAGCAATCATGTGATGGTGAAGTTCTCGTATCTCCGATACGAGTTGTTCACAGGACCCGCGACGAAGAGATGACAGAAGACATTGTAAGGCCGCCTTTGAATCACAGAATATTGCCCACCGATTAGCCGGTTGGTTGCTAATATAATCAATGGCACCTCGGAGGGCAACAAGCTCCGAACCGGTCGATGTTGTCATGTGAGAAATCTTGTATCGGATGCTTAGTGATCGTGATGGTATAACCACTGCCCCGGTGGAGCTGGTCTGGGTGGAAGAGCCATCCGTATATATGTGGACTCGGTCAAAGTAGGAAGTGTGCAAACAATCCAGAGCTGCTTGCTTCAAGGCCAAGGTAGATAGGTCGGGAAAGTGAACGGAAAGCAACGGGAAAGTGACGTGGCGCGCTATAACGTAAAGCTATCCCAAACTTTTCCACGACAAGTCTGCAATCGGCCCTCCGCGATTGGTCAAAAACTTTTTTGCACCACCCCACTTCGCCTGTCTGTCGCGCGAAGTCACAAAAACCGCGATATATATGGCATGCACACACTGATTATGCATGATTGAACCGAACCAAAGAAAAATAGTTATTTCTCATTCGATGACTTTTCGCCATTAGCCCACGACTATTTGTCAAAAGTTTTCACGCTGCATCCACTTCACCTGCATGTCGCGTGACGTAACAAAACCACGAAAACTCACCGAGTCAAAAAGACGTGTACGCGTTAAAGATGCATTAATTTGCCGAACAAAACTGCATTATTTTCTGAATAGCCGCAGGCTGTCCCGTTCCAAAAGAGTAAAAGACGGCTCCCGCCGATCGCTCAAGCACTGGCTACTAGCACCTGCCGGAGAGCATGGGTTTATTTGCGTATAATAAACCTTTTTGCGTGGCCGTGTAACGTTTGCGTCGCTCTGCCAACTCTTTACTGATGATCCGTTTTAGCGACATTCTTAAACTTTTGTTGCATGCCTCCGCGATTTTCGACCAGCCACCTCAAGCCAAGTATAGGGACAGCGGACCAATCGCAGACGGCGGCACCCCCCTCTTCATCCGGTTATCGATTTTCAGCGCGCTGGCTCGGCCTCATCGAAAGCCTCTCCACTTGAGCGTGCTCCTCGCCTCCTGGCAGTCAATTACCAACGAAAAACCGCTCAATCTTGGCAAAGAAAGCAAAGTGACCTTCTAAAACTATATAAGAGGGCGTTTGATTGGGCTGTTGAGGCAACGCTGCGGGTCACCGCCCGATGATTGCGTCGGCGGTTACGCAAATTTTACGTCAGGAGATTGGAATAAAAACACATTGGAATGGTTTTACGTTGTAGGGCCCGTGTACGCACTAAGGATGCATTAACATGGCGAACAAAACTGACCTTTTTCCACTTTTTTTTTAATAGCCGGAGGCATGACCCGTTCTGAAAGAAATAGAAGATGGCTGCCCGCCGATCCCTTTGGTGCTGGCTACTTGGAGCTGCCGGCGAGAATAAATTTATTAGCGTATAATACAAATTTATGCGTGATGACCAAAACGTGAACAGGATGAAAGCAGAAGCCAACGTTTCGACAAGTGGACTTGTCTTTTTCAAGGCGACATGTGCTCTCCTCGGCACAGTGTATATAGGTACGGTTCATTTAAAGGGGAGAGAGTGTAAGACGGGTGGGTGAGGTAACGACCCAGGGTGTGTTAGTGGCGAGGGTGCAGGATAAAAAAGAAAAATGATGTGCTAATGAACGTCGGTTCAGCGCCTAAACTGCGGGGGTGGGAAGGGGAGGAGGGGATTATCTGCTCCGCTGGAGGTCAGTGAACCATCCTCTCTCTAAAAGAGAGAATAAAAGTGGCGGCAGAAAATGGCGCTCGTTGAAAAATATATATTAATAAAAGAACGAAGCGAATGAATGAAATATAAAACTAAGCAACCCAATGAAAAATAGCTAAGTGCTGTTGCTTATAGTTAGCTTGAAATTGAGCATAGCGAATAGATTCTAAAGCTCCCTTTGAAACGTTTATGCTTATTGGTTGCAGTGTCTTGAACTTTCGTATGAGGTATGATCGAGAATATGATACAGAGATACAGAGGTGCGCTTAACTATCCCGGGTGTAAATAAAAAGGCCAATCACCCAAAAATAGCACTGACACAGATGACGCTGCTGTTATTGAATTAGGCATTCGGGGAACGAATACACATTATACCTATGGTTTGGTCTCCTCTACCATACAAACTGGGATACATAGCGCAAGAATGACACAAGGACGAAGCAGGAACACGGGACGAGCGCTAACTTTCAACAAATGATTTATTGCAGCTGGTGAGCACATATATACCCACTGGGACGCCACTGCAAAAGACACACTGAAGGGAACGAGAAAAGCACTCATGTGACTACTATGTCGAAAATTTTAAGATCTTTCTTTGATAAAATAATAGACGCCGTGCTAACACAATCGTCACCTGCTCTAGCTATCTCAGCTGCTTCGACAATTTCCCTCGTTATCTTATTCCTGCGGCGATAGACAACAACAGTTTGTCTTAAGAGAGGGAAGCATGGTGCCTTCGCGTCACATTTTCTACAATGGGCAGCCAGATGCCCATCTATTGCGATGCTCTCCACTTTATTACTATGCTCGGCCAGACGCACGTTTAAACATCTGCCCGTCTGGCCCACGTAGTACTTCCCACACGAAAGTGGAATCTTATACACCACATTGCGAGCGCATCTAACAAAAGGATCCTTGTGCGCCGTAGCGCAGCCTGGCTTTCGTTTCCTCATGGGACAACTCAACACACTCAACCTCAAGAGTTTGTTAGGTCCTGTAAAAACAACGTTTACACCAGACCTTTGCCCAACCTTTCTTTAGGCTGTGGGAAACCTTGTGAAAGTAGGGAATTACAGCCACCTTTCGTTTGTCCCTTTCTTCTTTCTTCTCTCTTTCGTCATCCGCTCTCTGCTCATCGCTCATGCGTGAAGTTAGCTTCCTTCGACGATGCAGGCTTTCAGCAACCGAGATAATGATATGTCTCGGATAGTTCGCTGCTTCCAGACGAGCCACCTGCTTACTAAGGCCTTCATCCAGCAAGTGAGCACATGACTTAGAAATAGCGCATGACAAGAAGGAACGTACGATACTTCTTTTTATGAGTTTTGAGTGTGCAGCACTGCACCTCAAGGGCGGCTTATTAGCTCTGAGCTCATATACCCAATACACGTGTTCAGCTTTGAAATGCAAACGCAAGTCTAAAAACCTGATATTGCCCTGCGTAGGAAATTCAGTGATGAACGTAAATGGCCTATAATACTCATTGAATGAGGCAAGGATACTGTCGACAGCAGGGTTTGAACAGTCAAAACATCAGTCTACATGAGAACTGGCGGCCGGAACAAGTAGTGATCTATCTAAAAACACCAAAAAATCATCAACATGTCTAAATACTTTTACAACGCCCAAGTCGCCCACCGCGCAGAAAGATCTTTGTCACATCGAGCTAAAAACAGGTCACTTAATATGGGCGCTATGTATGAGCCATGCAAACGCCCTGATTTTGCAGGTAAATGTTCTTGTCGAATTAAACAAAAGCAGACCTCAAATAAAATGATAAAAGCTCTAAAAACCTTGCCCCACTAACACCACAAGCGTTAGAAGAAAGGACAGCGCCGTGCTCATCTATTGCCGCCTAACCTGAGACTCCTCAACGTGGCGGATCCGTTCTTACCAAAAATTCTTCCGCCATGATCAACTTTTTAAATGGAGCCGACGGCGAGTGTTTAACTGCATTCTCTGTCGACATAAAATATTTGTATTATTCTTTGCTACATGAGGGTTTGCTGTCCAGCCTTGAGGCGGCAATAGATGAGCACGGCGCTGTCCTTTTTTCTAACGCTAACGAAACGAAAGCCAGGTTGCGCTACCGCACACAAGGATCCTTTTGTTACATACACTCGCAATGTGGTGTATAAGATTCCACTTTCGTGTGGGAAGTACTACGTGGGCCAGACGGGCAGATGTTTAAACGTGCGTCTGGCCGAGCATAGTAATAAAGTGGAGAGCATCGCAATAGATGGGCATCTGGCTGCCCATTGTAGAAAATGTGACGCGAAGGCACCATGCTTCCCTCTCTTAAGACAAACTGCTGTTGTCTATCGCCGCAGGAATAAGATAACGAGGGAAATTGTCGAAGCAGCTGAGATAGCTAGAGCAGGTGACGATTGTGTTAGCACGGCGTCTATTATTTTATCAAAGAAAGAGCTTAAATTTTTGGGCATACACATGACTGCTTTTCCTCCTTCCCTTCAGTGTGTCTGTTGTAGTGGCGTCCCAGTGAGTATATATATGCTCACCAGCTGCAATAAATCAATTGTTCAAAGTTAGCGAACGTCCCGTGTTCGTGCTTCGTCCTTGTGTAATTCTTGCGCTATGTATCCCAGTTTGTATGTATCCCACCAACACGCCCAAACTTCTTCCCTGCTCATCCTCCAGCTCTTCACGTACCGTTGTCATTCCAGCTACGAAAACTATAATCAATTTCAAATTGTCACGCATGACACCAACGGCGGCCAGGGGCGTAGCCAGGGGGGAGGGTGGGGGGGGCGTATAGAGCTTCAGACCCCCCCCCCCCCCGAAATTTTTTCGTGCTGTCATGCACCGCCGACGAAAACAACTCCCATCGCCGGCAATCATTCCGGATTTTGTCTAAAATGTCTTTTTCTCTCGAAAAGACATTTCAGCGCGATCATTGCGAACTCTGGCTGGATGTCGTGGCAACGCCCATGCACCGGGAGTCACATAAAGCAAGGAGCCCCATTCAAACACATAGTTTCAAGCGCATTTCGATGGCGAGCGGGCTCGTCGCGGCACTCGTCGCAGCCGCGGAATCTACTGAGCGCATGCATTACAATTCCAAAATGTTATGGGTTAAACGTTCTGATAAACTTTTCATGCGAAAGGTGCATTGACATTTCCAAAGTCATTATTTAAATTTTCAATTTTGGAATTTAGTGGGTTTACTGTTGTTATAAACGTATGACGCCTAAGATCCATTGACTTTTCTAAAGTTGTATATCGGGCCATACAACGAGGCAAGCTAAATGAACACACTATGAGACATGTTGACTAGAGTACTATTCTAAAGGTCACAAAGCACGCAGCGAGGTCTGATGAGACGAAGTGTTGTGGTGGTTCAATTGTGCCATCATGTCACAGAAAAGAATATCAACATTTTTTTTCCCCTGCGCGAAAGCATCCATGTCAAAACACTACAGCCAGCAAAAGTAACTACGTTCTTATTTATTTTTCTACTTTTACTTTTATTCGCGAGGACAGAGTAAACCTCTTCAATTTTGTTGTTCTCGTTACCCGCGGGCTGCCAGAGCCAACCAGAACGCATGCGTTTTTCTCGTGTTGCCCCGACCACCGCGCGGCGCAATTCGGTGCGCGCTCGGTTTTCTCTGGTCTAGTGGATTTTCGTCTGGCAGAGCTTTGGGCGCCTTCTCGCTAGCAGACGAGAAAAATAAACAATGGTCGCTCGCCGCCATCACTGTGGGGACTCGACGGATGGCAACGCGTTCGCTTGAGCGCAACCTCTCCGGAAAGCCTTGCCTCGCCAGTGTAGGATACCGAGCAGTATGCGTATGGTTCTCTGTGGAACAAGCGTCTCACGTTTTCTTCGATATTCCTTCGGGAGGCGCCCAAAGTAGGCATTCGATTGTGGTCAACCTCTTTCCCTCGTTTTTTTTTTCATTTCGGTGCTCCACCCCACAAAAGAAAAAGAAAATACATTGTTGCGGCGCAGCGAATTGTCACATGGTGAAAGTTCCATTTCGTTACTTTTGCGGAAAGGAATAAACCACGCGATGCTTCAGTTGCGGGATGCTCTTATTATATTATTGCCAAAGCAATTATATGGACACTCTAGGCGCATTCCTGCCGTCGCCGTTTCCCTCATGTTCGGTGTAAAGTCCAAGGGCGATAACATCGTGACTGCGCGTCGCATGCTGCATGTGAGAGTGAAAGCGTGGGGGGAGGGGGGGGGTGAGGATGGCATGAGTGAGCCGGCGATGGTGGCTCAGCCTTGTGTGCACAAGGTAGAAAAGCGGGGAGGAAGCGCGCCGCTCTCCGTCCTGCGCGATTATCAGGGGAAGTGGAGGGAGGTGCGCCGAGCCTTAGTATCCTGTGATCTGTGCATCTGTGATTCCGCAATATGTTTACTTGCCTTGTTTGACGCATTATATACAGTGACTTTTTCTTAGATACCTAGATATATTGGACACTTTTTTTATATGATATAAGGAGATGTTGGCGCACAGTTTAAGGCGCCGGCTACTCCTCATCTCTTGAGTGGTTCCGTCATACATCGTACAGGGTTCAAGGTTACATATCAAATAGTCTTTTCACACAAGCATCAGGACTTATCACGTAAAGTTTCCACAGGAAGACTATGACGTATATTGGACGTATATCCAGTTTTGTTGTTGCGAAATTTTTGTATACGTTCAGTGAACTTTTTTTCCAGTGATAATCTTTTGCCCTTTATCAAGCTGTATCTTCGCGTTTTTACATTCCATTGTAGCTTCGCATTTATAATGAACGAGGGTGAGTCAAATGAAAGTGAGACAGCCCATGTGCGACTTTTGCGGAAATACAGAAACAACTTAACACATCTTGTCTCTGTTCCCGGTACGACGTCGAGCCTGAACTTCTCCGGACAACCGTGAAGTGGCTGGACTCTAGACCATTTTCGAAGATGAAGATCCTTGGACCATGGCCGTACGTCCCTATGGCACAGAAACCCACAAAAGCCTCATTGCTGTACCTCAGAAATGTCTTGGCGACCGCTTGTACGCTCAGTGCACTTTGGAGCACCTTCAAATGTGTGCCTCACAGCGTGCTTTTTCTCTCTCTCTCTTTTCATCCCTGCATCGCCTTCCCCCGGTGCAGGGTAGCAAACCGGACGTGCACCTGGTTAACCTCGCTGCCTTTCCTCTCTTCCATTTTTTTTCTCTCTCTGTCAAAGCGATGCAACCACCGGTTAGGCATAGAGCCCGCTTAGTTACATTGCAGAATTTTTGAGAGCACCAGTGCTGCGGCGGCGCAAAGAGAAAGCTGGCTCGGCTCCTTTTCTCGTTTGGACTTTCTTTGTAACGTGAAAGACAAGCATAGAAAGCGTATCACAAAAGAATGAAGTTTACGTTTTTGAATGTGTTCTAAAACCAAGTATTGAAATATCTGCGGAAAATATAAGAGTGAAAACCCTTGTTAATTATCCTTTACACGCTATTTTCTTTCATTCACCAGATACAGTAATTTCATCTACATAAAAAGGGGCCTTCACTTTTTTATTCTATACTTGGTGCAATGCTAGCTCGAACACCCTGTCTAAAGAGTACATTTTTTATTACACTAAAATTCACTCCCCCTCAGAAAAAGAAAAGCCGTGCTATCCTTGCGATTACAGGCCACGGCGACGTTCGTCATTATTGACGGCGCCGTATCCATACGAACCTGCGCTGGCGACAAAATCACTAGTATATATGGTAGCAGGAAAAGTGACTTATAGGTAACAAATGATGACGCTATATGAAGTTCTCAGGCACAAGAGTTCGACGTTGCCCAGGAGCGCCGGGCGAAGACGTATATTATCATGTGCGTGTTGATAAAAATGCTACAAGAAACTCGAAGGCGAAGCAGAAACTAAGGAAACCAGGCCCCAGAGCTGAAGTATTGTATACGTATAACACCAGGCGCGCCGAGCAGGGTCGCAGTCGACTTATCCTACACTCGGTTTACCAGAGCTTGTGTGTGTCTTTGTTGCAACGTAGCTACACACGCGTGTGCATTTTCATGCAGCTTGCTGCTTGCACTGCAGACCGTGGACGAAGTGGGTCGTTTATACGCAGTTTATACGCAGCTCACGACTACGAAGAAACTTGGTGAAGCGGGAACGAAAACGAGCTATTTGTCTTTGAGTAAGGACGCTGCGTTCAGCACCTACGTCAGTTGATGCCACTCGAGGCATAAACGAAAAGCATAACATGAATTGTACAATGAAGCGGAGCCCTTATTCTCGTTTTATACAATAGCGAGGCATGAAAATGCAGTCATTTCTCACAGCGGATGAATTTAGCTTCTCCGGCGTCAGCCTTCAGGGACAAATGGATGCCCGCAAATTGGTTGTGCAGAGGGCCAGAGTAGAACTCGAGCTTTATTTATGCTTGTTTTCTTTTCGCACTGTCTGAGGACTACGTTTTTGCACTTGCAAAAGCCACCTCACCATTTGGCCGGCGTCCCGCTGTGTGGGTGCGTGGGCGCGCGCGCTATGGAACAATCTTCGATGAGCCTGTTCATGTTTTTCCCTGTACCACGTTTCCGTAAACTGAACAGCCACCGGAACTGTGAGCCTTCTGTTGAGAGTGTTAAACAACTGATTGCAAAGAGCTTTCATGCTCCCGAGTTCAATAAAAAGTATGTGACATATCAGAAGGTAGCTCGACGTAAGTCGAGTGTACTATGACTACGTAAACAGTACATTTACGACGAATAAAATCCGTGGTTAGGTCTATCTACAAATTTTTAAAGTGGGGAGAGGAGGTTGCGTAATATAAACGAACAGCCTGCAAGAGAGAGATAGAGACACAGAAGAAATGGTAAAGGTAGGGAGGTTAACCAGATGGGTAGATCCGGCTTGCTACCTTACGCTGGGAAGAGAAGGGAGGGTGAGGTAAAGTGGTAGCAAAGTAGAGATAAAGAAACAAAGGAGCATAGACATACAATCACAGTCGACCACTGTCACCGCATACCGTCACCGCACAGCACAGTAGCACTTGCAGCACTATAAACATCTGTTCAGGCTACAGCCGCTTGTCCGCAAAATTTATGTAAGCTGTAGGGGCAATGCCAACGAACAGAAAAAAAAGAGCAGGTATCCACACTTCTGTCTAGAAGGTTCTCGCCATGGAATGTGCCGACGCATGCGCCGTATACAGGCTGGGGACGGAATCGCTGTCGCCACCGTATACGTTCATCCCGGAACGTCAAAGGGGGACCTCGAAGACTTTATGATCGACACATTTGGGTGGATCCTCCCGGCGGACCCCAATCCCATCGTCAATGTGGGTGACTTTAACGTCGATGTGTCTCGTGCCGACAGAACGTGGTTCTTGGCGTTTCTCTTGGAGAGGTTCGGCCTTCAATGTTACACCAAGACCAATGTCTCCACGACACGCCATCGGTCGTGCATAGACATACGGTTCGCTAAGAACATCTCCAGTGTCGTCACAGAGCCCATGGCCGTCTATCATAGCGGCCATAAAGCCATATTTAGTGCGGTCCCGAGATAAAACGTAAATACAAATAAATATAACAACGTGTATATTTGTGTTATATTGTGTTGTTGTTTTGTTTTATTTTCTTTATAGCTACATAGAGCTCAGCTGGTCATGCACCTTCACAGAGTGGAATGGCTCTGAATTTTTTCACATAATTTCTGCTTCATCGTATGACAAGCAAATGCTGTAAAAAAAACAGCGATAAATGTTGTCAAAATTTCTAATATTATCAAATTAATAAGAAAATCGACCAATAAACTACACAGTATTCAGCACTGCGCTTTGAACCTCACAAATGCTGCGCTTTCCATGCTTTGCAGGGCGGATGCTCGGGCGCTACAACAGTGTGAACATTTGTAAAATGGCATCCTTTCGCGTCCCTTATATGCGCGTTTCATCCTGGCTTTCCCCAGAGAGCGCACGTAAATGCCTCGCGAACAAAAAATTCGCCCAGAAACTCCCCGGGTAGTTATTGTCTAATGGCGAATTCGGCAGATGGCACCGGCGCGCAGCGGGACGCCCTGGGACGACGATGATTGGGAGAAACGGTGCAGTGGGGCGCCCCGGTGCGATTTGGCGAATTCGCCATAAGCATGCGTAAGCATTGTGCCACTTGCTCATCTCCACGCATCCCGGTGTCATTATCAATGTTATGGAACTTGATCCGACCGCTATAATCACTTAAAAACCCTCATCGGTCGTTCGTTTATCATGTTCGATAACGAACATGATAAGGCAGGTTTAATTAAGAT
This sequence comes from Dermacentor albipictus, assembly GCF_038994185.2. Classification (NCBI taxonomy): domain Eukaryota; kingdom Metazoa; phylum Arthropoda; class Arachnida; order Ixodida; family Ixodidae; genus Dermacentor; species Dermacentor albipictus. Next base: position 113,821,400 of record NC_091821.1, read on the forward strand.
AGAATAGTGCATTACGGCATTCTAGCCCACGATAATTGGTGTTAACTCAGGTGAAGAAAATTAGCTACATATAATTGATATGGAGTTAATTGTGTCGCTCGAACCCTTGATCTTTGGTGGGAGTCGAATCCCCGACCTTTGGTGTTAATTAAGGTGTATTAAGGCTAACTTAGAGACGTTGTTGCCAACCCACCACTATACATCTGCCGAGGGAGCGGTATGCATTGCTTTACTGATGGTTCGGATGCTTGTTTTGAGCTTGTCATTTATTGAAACGTATGCGCTTCTGTATGTTGTATGGGTGATTTTAGTGATTGTATGCACTGTTCGCTTTACTTCGTTGAGAGGATTGGACAAGAGACCTTGAGGAGTCTTGGAGCAAGCAAGATTTTCAGCACCATCTTCATCCTCATAATCAACATATTCTCTATTATTTCTTTTTACACCCATTCCCCTTCCCCCACCACCAAGTAGCAGGTCCGAACATTGATTCATGCCAACCTCTCAGCTTTTCTCTCATAATAAATGCCTCTCGGTAGCCTCTGCCTTACGTGGGTATGAGCCATTGCATATTTTGCTTGCTTACGGGGGTATGAGTAATTGCTTAAAGGGCTATGAGCTATTCATTGTCTTAAGTGACAGACAAACTTCTCGTTGGGTAGGCATTGAAATGCTTACGCATTTAAAAGAAATACCGCCTAATTTTTGTACAGCCTCGTTATGATAGAAGCCGCCCGAATAGGCGTGGTTCGTTTTGTATATTGCGACCACACATATTAGTATAAACAAACTGAAGAACAGCAAACTCCTGTCTCACTCATTCGCGAACTCCTGACTTTGTCATTCGCCCTCGTAAGTCTTACACCAGGGTGTCTACCAAGTTGACATTTCCAAATTTCCTGAGTTTTCCAGGTTTTCCCTGAGTGCCTTTGCGAAATTCCCTGACTGATAGAGAACTATGTTTTATGTCAAGACGGGCTGAAACCATATCAACCGATGCTGTCACTCTGTAGTAAGTACATGAAATTTTTTTTAAAAAAATGACTTATTCCAATTTGAATGCTAAGGAGTAGTGTTTATGTTATTCAAAAAGAGAATTGAAAGGGGGGGGGGGTAGTAAAATGCACAGCAAATAAAATGTATTCCAAGAAAAAATTGCAAATGGAGTCGGACATTCTCAAATACGAATAAAAAGGAGATGCACACAGAAGCAAATATTTTCGAATATGAACTATTTCTATCAACTGACAGCAAGCTCAGTGGTATGTAGCCTGAACTTTGTCCCATTTGAGATTCTCCATCAATAGCTCGTAAATAAACCTCAACTGGCATGACATATATGTCAGGACTGTTGAGGTGTACTCTCAGCCCGCGCACGACGCCTCAGTGTTGTGTTTCTCTGCTTTAAAGTGTTTTGGTTTGGATGAGGGACACCTGCATCTCGGCATCAGCCAACACTGTTTTTTGAGCTCAAGCTACTTCAAAACGGCGACATCATGCTTCATTTCCCGTTCATTCCTCAATGCGTAGGTCCTTTCTGTTCTTGTCCTCCTTCCGCCACTCGTTCGCCATACGGACCATTTGAAGCATTTTCTTGGTCAGATGCACAGTCCACGTCCGATTTTTCAGACTTCCTCGGGGCCGCGAAAACGTTCGAAAAACCGGCCAGTTGGAAAAAAATTTGCATGTCATTTACTGCCATTAGGGGCTCAAACCGCCACAGGCAAATTCGAAAACGCTCTGAAGGCCTGTTGGTACACGTATTAGGCATATCGGTGCTCGTACTGTGACAGGAAATACCAGGTGCACGCGTGTATAATTAAGGAATGCATACTGTGTCCCGTGGCAATAGCCCCTTCCCACGCTTGTTATGCTTCACTGCAATACTTTTGCTTATGTTTCACCAAGTAACATTCCTGTTCAGAGGCGAAGCTGACTATCGGGAGCCGCCATTATGCAACGCACCGTGCTTTCCAAGCTTCTAAGCCAATCGCAAGCACCACAAAGGCAGAGTCCGTGCCATTGCTCACAGCAGCGAATTCTTTCAATAAAAAACTCGCCACCCAACGGCAAGAAGCTTCATAGCGAACGTCGAAGCAGCTTGGCCTAGCGTTGCCGCAGTGGTGGCTACGACTGCCAGCGGAACTGCGCCCGACAGCGCCGGTTCGAGGCGGAGAGGTAGTCAAAATGGCAGCGGTGGTGGCTTTGATTAATGCCGTTTGAGACTTGCGGTCATGGCAAAACGTCCGGAGAATCGGACAGCGAAGAGTTTTTGCGTCCGAAATTTCAGACGTTCTGATACATTGACTCTATGGGGTACAAGGTGGTGCCGCGAAGCCGTCCAAATTATTGGGAATTCGGAAAGTCGGTCGTTGATTGTACACTGGCAACTCCTCCGACCGACGACAAGACATCAAAGATGATTAATTAAGATTCCTGTCTGTTACTCGAGCCAGCATTACCGCGACTTTCGACCCTTTCAATACAATTACAGCTATTTTTCCCTGATAGAGGCACAAATTCCCTGAGTTTGCCCTGCGTTTTTCCAGACTACTCAAAATCCCTGAGAATTCCCGGTTTTCCCGGTTGGTAGACACCCTGTACACTTACGAGGGCGAATGAGAAAGCCTTTTCCCCTGTTTCCTTAGCCAAATTACTGCTATAAATGCGAAGTCAACATATCCATTCCCAGCGGTGCACCTTTATTGGACCGGACCGGCCTTATCTGCTTGTAGCTCCGCGGCACGGCGCTGCTGTCAGTTGTGCTTTGCACACGTCCACGGCGCACGAGCAACGAAGTGCGATTCATTTTCTATGCAGCAAGGGACGAATGCCCATCGAAATCCACAGGGAAATGTAGCCCACATATGGTGAAAGGAGTCTCGCTTTTAGGAGTGTGAGGTGGCAGGACAGCGATTCACGTACAACGATTAGGCCAAGACAGCAGACCGACGGTGGTTCCACAGTCAGCTAAACGGATTCTAGTACAGGGGCATCTCAAATTTAGTGCTGCGATGGGACAAATGACTGAACCGATTTGAGGACTATGTGGAAAAATAGTGTAAAGTACGTAGATTAGCACGTATATTTGTAATTGCCTGTATGTACCTTATTTTGTTAATAAAAAATAGGGGCAAAGAGTTTCTGCTTCGCTTTCGTGCATAACTACCACTATCTTTTTATCTCCAAATGCTTACACTACGCCGTGTTCCCACTTCTCTAATGGCAGCGTGAATATATTCCAGGTTTCATATTGGCACGTGTACTTGTTTATCTTTATCGGACGTACACGTTTCACTGCCTAACAAGTGTTATCGCACAGCGCAGGATGCGCCTGCATGGATCGGAAGTTTCTCGAGAGTTATCGTTGGTTCTATCCGGCTGTCTGTTGTCACGGTATCTTGCGTAATCTGATTTCATCGTGCGACGCGAATGGTGTAGAACTTTATGGAAGACACGCGGGTTCCAGCGATTACTCTGGAACATTCGATGACTGATGTATAAAAACCGACGCGCTTGACCCACTAATCAGATTTCCTTCGATCGCGGACTGTGATCGAATGCTTTAAATGTAACTTGCTTTTGAGGGCACAAGTTCGCCCAATAAAGAATTAGTTTCGCCATTTACAGTTTTGCTACTGTGTTCGTCACAGTCACTACCTTGCTTTGACTAATGCCACATTCGGGTGATTGCTTGAGAGCACTGTGGTCGTGCTACCAAGTTGGTGAAACACAGCTTCAAAGATTTGTGTCTAATATAACTGGATATAAGAGGGACGACACTGCTTCCTCGTTATCAGTTGAGTACACTTATCAATGGAGTCCACGACTAGCAGATTTTGAAACTATATTCTGCATGTTCACTTTTACATGCGCAATTTTTCAACTGCTTCTGTACGCTATATTCGAGTCGTCTTTATTTTCGGTGTGACCCCGCCCCTCAGGCAATGCTCCTGTTCGTGGTCTTTGAGGTGAAAGGACCCGCAAATACACGCAGAGTGCCTCGAGTGGCCAGTCGCGCGGCAATTTAGTGTGCATCTGCGGGCTTCTTTCACGCTCAGACAAACTCTTTCATGTAGCACGCATTAAGCAACAAAAAGCGGTATCGGGAGCTTTTCACGTTCCTCTTCAATTGTCTTATTAACACCTTTCATCTAACTATAATAGTTGAGAAGTTGAAGAATTAACTAAGACTAATTATCGAGTATCGAATATTAGGGGGAACGAAAAAAAAAAAACAATTTGACTATCTCCAAGCGACGGCAAACAACATTACCTTGGCTCTGTCCAGCAACGTGGCATTTGCATATCTTTAAAGTTTCGCTAAAGTTAGCTGCGACACCCTGTATACTGTTTACTTTCGGGATAACTGCATTTCACGT